>NC_092027.1:4896220-6168720 GCF_042242105.1 Pempheris klunzingeri
AGAGAGAAGAGAGAGAGAGAGAGAGAGAAGAAAGAGAGGGAGAGAGAGAGAGAGAGGGAGAGAGAGAAGAGAGAAGAGAGAGAGGGAGAGAGAGGGAGAGAGAGAAGAGAGAGAGGGAGAGAGAGAGAGAGGGAGAGAGAGAGAGAGGGAGAGAGAGAGAGAAGGAATATATTATATTATATTATATTATATTATATTATATTATATTATACATATTGAGAAACTGGTGCTAGAAAACATTCTTAATTTTTTGAAATGAATGAATAAATACAATAATAAATAAAAGACTTAACTGATTGTATGATTAAAAATGTTGTCAATTAATTTTCTGTTGATCAGCTAATTGATTACTTGACTAATTGTTTCAGAATAGATGTTTATTGTGGCACAGACACACTGAGGCATGGGGGTCTGATCACAGGTAAAAGTGGGGGTGCATGATTAGTGATTAGTGTAACGGGAGGTAAAGTAGGACGACTTTCATTTAATGAACACCTGAAAAGGACATTTTCTAAAACACAGTCATAACCATTAAAGCTGCTCTCTCAGTGTAAAGCTCAGTTTATATTGCACCATAAAATATTAGTGTTTCATTGTGTTCTGTTCTGGTTTCAGCAGTGAAAGAACGATTAAATGTTGTCTCAGAGTGCACGTGATGCATATATCTGATAGTCTGCTGACTTTAGGACATTAGGAAAAGATATGTATGAAAATAAAATAAATGTAAAGACTACATAGAGAGCAAATAAATATAAAAACCTAAACATAAGGTAATGAGGTACGGCAGCAACGAAACGTAGAAATGCAATAAAAATATGTGAGTAAATATATCCAGTAAATATTAAAATATAAAGCCAAGAAAAGGCTCCATCAGACAGTTTAATCTATGTGAATAAAACACTGCTGACAGACTGTGTGTGTGTGTGTGTGTGTGTGTGTGTGTGTGTGTGTGTGGTTACATCTGTTTACTAAAATACAGGATGAAAATATAAATAACGTTTCATCAGTAGAAAGTGAAAAATAAACAAACCTCCAGTTTGGTTGAAGCGCTGCTTTAAAATGTCAATGTTGCCTTTGAAGATCTGATGTTCACCCTGATAGATCTGATTGTCCCTCTCCCAGTCCTCAGGATCGTCCTCTTTGACTTTGCTCATCCAGTCATGTTTGGGTTCTGCTCTCTTGGTCTCACTGTCATAGTGAACCACCTGAACATCATCAACCAACCCAACAGCCACAAACTCTGGGAAGTTTGGGACTCCAGAAGAGCCAGTGAAGAAACACTTCAGAGAGTGAGTCACTGTAAGAAAACATTAATGTGATAATATCCGTTTTTTTATTGTCATATAACAATTTTATTTCCCCACAAAGAATCAAAAAGAACCACAGTTTATTCAAGACGCCCTAACAATCAATGTGCTGCCAATAAAAACAAAACAAAGAAAGATTTTAAATATTTAGTTTATATATTTTCTATTCATTTATATTTCAAATATTTAATTTCAATATTTAAAGTCATGCAGTCATGTTCCTGACTTTAAGGAAGCAGTTTGTAAAACGTATAAATATAAATAAATATAAATATAAACTATTGTTGTCTCTTAGTTTCCAGGATTTTATTCTTCAGCAGGATTTATTAGCAGCTCACACTCCTCATAATCCTCAAACCTCTGACCAAAATATTCACATTGCTTCTCAGTCTAGTTTCATTTCCTACATTTAAAAGATTAAAACTTTTTTTGGTTAAATTATATCACGTTCCTCACTTTCATATATCTTGAACTATATTTAAGTTTAATTCCCAAAATCTTTGATAACCAATATCTAGTTTAGAGTATACATTTAAGTAATATTTATATATTTCTTCTTCTTATTATTATTATTATTATATCTTTATTTTCTTTGTCCCTCATGTGGTCATTCTCTACAGTTTACATCATTAATATTTGTGTCCATATTCTGGAGTAAAAGAAGATTTCTGATTAACTCTAATATCCTTTTTTAAATTCTACCATGATGAAATGATGTTTATCACTTTTAGTCCTGAATCTTTAAAAAGGATCAACAGACTTTCTGCAGATGTCTGTGAGTCCGTCTCTGAATCCTCCGCCGTCCTCGGCTCTCTGAATGGACTCACATCACATTTCTAAGCTGCACTTTAACAATTCTTCACTTTTCACACTGAAATTGTTTCACAGATCTGTCCAGGAATAAATCTGCTCCCTGTGGAAACCAACCAATGCTGGAGCTGTGAGGCTGACAACTGATATCAATATTTGGGGGATTATAAATGTGATGTATTAGTCCACAGTATATTTATACATGAAGATAAAACACTAACAAACTTGGTACAGATGGATCACAGTTGTTCTCTGTGACCAAGATGAAGACTGAGCAGGACATTTCACAGCTTCAGAATAATCAGCGCCCTCTGGTGGACAAACATGTAACAGAGACACTGTTTCCTCCTTAAAACGGACTTTTCTCTACTTTTTTGTTGCTTATCGGCTGAAATCTGCACAGAAAACAATAAATCTGCAGCTAAATAACATCGGCAGGTATATTGGAGGCACATTTATCTGTTAGCTCTTCTGGACAGCAAACATGCAGTAAGTGTAATAACTAACTAACTGAGCAGTTTTCTGGGGAATGGACTGAAATATTTCTAAATATTATATTATTTAAGAAAATATATGGAGGTCAAACAAGCCAGCAATACGACACGAACTTAATATTTATGTACATGTGTGTTTGCTGTGTGGACATAATTCAGTGTACACAATCCAAATTAACTATATTAACGTGTTCTGAGACTGAAAATGTGTTAATTAATGAATAAAAACTACAAATGTAGATTTACATAATTTCTAAACTTACAGTTTTAAGGTCTATATTAAACAGTAATGAACAGTTTAAAGATTAAAGACTGAAAAGTGAACTATTCAAAGTTTTGGACAAGAAACTCTTGTTTTTATGATCGTTACTGTTCTTTATTTATTAATCTGAGTGTGTGTTGGAGAGTTTGGCGCGTCGTAGTTCTGCTGCCATTTTAACATTTAGATCGACCAGACAGTATCGATTAATGATCCTGACAACATCGATTAAGATAATGTCTCAAATAGCAAAAAACAAAGATAAACTCAGTTTCCAACAGCTCTTTTTAGAAACACATCTTCCCTCTGACAGAAAGTATTATTAGGGACAGAAATGTCCTCACGTGACCTTTAAGATTATCAGTTTATAGTTTTTTAACATTTCTGAAGTCCTGAAATAAAACGGAGCTTTTTTTTTTCTTTACGATCAACCGATTTAAAATAACATCTTAACTCACCAGCCGTCGCGTCCTGCAGGAACATCAGAGCCAGAAAAACCAGAGTCTTCATCTTGATCATCTGAATCATTGAGGGATTCATGTTTCTTGTGTTTCTCCGTCCAGACGAACAGAAACTGAACTGAGCTCCTGTTTGCTGCTCCACAAGAGGGGAAATGTGACGTCACCCGGCCCGTCCAGCCAATGAGAATTCAGGACGACTTGTTGCTGGGTAGAACTGACCCACTGAGGTTGTTATGAGGCTATAATGTTTTCTGGGAGGTCAGAGGTCACTGTCAGCTGCAGATCAGACACTGTGGAGTTGGTGTGGATGCTGCAGGGTCTTCTTGTGTTGTGTATGGCTGCCCTGGGAGTGAAAACAGTCCTGATCAAAATACCAACAACAAACAACAAATCAAAGTGTGGTTTTATTGATGTTTTAGTGAGTAAATGTGGTGAGTTGCCCCCCCTTCCCAAACCTGCAGTGGATGTGCAGCAGTGAATCAGAATCAGAATCAGATTTATTGTCATCATACATCAAAGTACGATGAGATTTCGTCTGACCTCTCCCATATAACATACCAACAAGACATAAATAGAAATATAAGAATATAAAAATAAGAGAAATAAAATATATATATATACATAAGTAAAAGTACAAAAATTAGTAACGTATAAAAGTATTTACAAGATGTACAGAGCAGTGCAAACAGTGCAATGGCAGCATTTGAAAAAGTGGCGGGATTGTGCAAAGATAGCGCAGTATGTTAAACTTGGCCTCTTTTGGCACGTTTCCACTAGTACCTACTCAGCTCTACTCGGCTCAACTCGGTTTGGTTGCGTTTCCATTACAGTAGCGTTCCGCTTCAAAGTGGGCGGGGTCGTCATAGCAAGGCGGGCCAAAAGGTTTGATTCTTGTGAACGAGTCGCTCTCATGACTCATCAAGGGACGCCGCTCCCTGGCCAATCAGTGGTCTGCAGTCTGGTGACGTC
The DNA here is from genome assembly GCF_042242105.1 of Pempheris klunzingeri. Classification (NCBI taxonomy): domain Eukaryota; kingdom Metazoa; phylum Chordata; class Actinopteri; order Acropomatiformes; family Pempheridae; genus Pempheris; species Pempheris klunzingeri. The sequence goes on from NC_092027.1 coordinate 4,900,521, forward strand.
GCATTGTCAGCTCGACTCAGCTCGCTTGGAACCCCGGCCGAGGAGGTACTAAAATAGTACCTGGTACCAGGTACTAGCACGGGTGGAAACGCAACCAAACCGAGTCGAGTCAAGTCGAATAGGTACTAGTGGAAACGCGCCATTTGTGCTTAGAGGCTGCTGAGGTAGTCCTGGTTATGAGTCCTTGGAGACAGGAGGGAGGGGTGTGATGGAGGCCACAGGTCTGGGGTAGAAGCTGTTCCTCAGCCTGTTCGTGATGGTTTTCAATGTTCTGAACTGTTACATTAGAACCTTAATATTTCCATAAAGTGTTTTTTAAACCTGCACAGAATGGTCACTCTCACTGTCAGGGTGGTCAGATGAAGATGGAACATGCAGGTCACAGTGGCGAAGAAGTGGTTGAGGACATCAGGCAGTTCAGTTCAGCGTGCAGTTTCTCCCTGATAGTATCTGTTGTTTTAAACACATCCGTGTGCAACCACACAATCTGGTTATTGAATGAGATGGAGGGGAACATCTTTGTGTCCATACTGAAGTCCATAACCAATACAGTATTTTATTTATGTGTCAGTATGTTTCCGTGCAGGCCTGCACACAGGTCTCAGCACAAATTAGGCCTCATATTAGGACAGAGTGACAAACAATAAACACTAAATATAGTTTCCATGAAGCAATATTTGGACTTTCAATGTGACATGAAAACATGAATGAAAGAAATCAAGCCAGAGGAGAAAGAGAGTGAGAGAGCTTCTTAAACACAAACATCAGGTCAGACCAGCTCTGTCCTGCAGGCTAAAAGCTCCTGAACTGATCTGAAGCTGTGGACGCTGAAAACTGCCCCAACCACAGAAATCTAACACCACTGTTGATGTTTGAACACCTGATGCTGTTTTTCACTTTGCTGTTTCTGAAGCACTTTAGAAAAGGTTTGAGTTTATCAGAAATACTCTTCCTGCTTTCTGCTGATCAGTAAGTTTCTCGCTGAGTTCACATTCACAGAGAAGCCAGCAGTGTGACAGCGCCCCTGTGGACAAAACTATGTGTCTGCCTTTGAACTCCTAATGGACAAAAACCACCTGAGGATGTCACCTGACTTTCTGTTGGAGTCACTTTGTCAGAACATTGTGATAATCAATAAATCTGGTCATGTGTATCCATCGAATTAAGAATAATAGAGTAAAATAAAATCCATGTAAAATGTATGTCAGTGAACAGGCTGTAAAAGGAAAAGTGCTCACTGTGCAGAACGATCAATTCAAGAACAATGTATAGATATTGTATAACTTCATGATTATTGATGCATTAAAGTCTACACGTCACTTTAACGATGAAGCTGGTAACCATGGCTGATCTAAGTACTGTCTATATGGTTGGGTAGCTATAATAACACATCAGGATGTATTTTTTGATTATACTTTGTGTTGGCTTGCCCGAGCGGCGGAGGTAGTGATGGTCCTCTGACACCCAAGGCTCAGACACATGCGTGGTAGCTCATGAAACAGTTGTATTGAACCACTGTTCGACCACTGAACCACTGATCGAGGCTTTGCTGAAGCTTGAAAATGGTTCATTATTCGAGGCTTCAATGACACAGTGTTCGAGTAGGACATCTAGTGGTCAATACAATGAAGTGCAATCGAGACTTGTCATTTATTGGTTCATGGATTGTTTGGGATTTGACTCTGGTTGCATGAATGAATGAATGAATGAATGTCTTGTCATTGCAACGGGTATAACGAATTAGAAAAGTAGTCGGCTGATGCTGTAAACTTGACATCAAGTCTAAATAGCCCATAGCTTAAAAGATGTTGAATAGTGGGCGTTCAGTAGGCTAGCTGGCAAATGTGATCTCATTTAAAATGTTTAATTAGTTTTAGTAAAGTGGGTGTGCTTGAAGAACAGGGCAGAGGGTGCTTGTGTAACTGTTCATGAGTTTTTATTAAGAAATAAGAGTTTATCCACCGTTTTTGGACTCAAGTGGTTTCTTTTTTTTACTGCAGTTCCATCTATCTAGATATATAGATCTATATACACTGTTGCCCATAAAGTTGGAATAAAATGTTTTTTTACCTCTTGTCATGAAATGATTGTGACAATGTGATTTATTCTTGATAAATAAAGTGTATATCTTCTCAACTTTATTGATCAAACTCTTCCAAACATATCACAGTGAAACTTAAACCACAATTAACCTTTGCAAACTGTGTATTCAGGCTTTAACAAAATTGGGGGTATTGAAAATTATTCCAACTATATGGGCAACAGTGTATCTAGCAAGACAGTTTATCTATCTCTCCCTCTCTCTCTATATATATGAATATAATAATTCTATACAGGTCTGCAGAGAGAATAACTGGGGCCGATCTGCCCTCCATCCAGGACTTGTACCTGTCCAGGGTCAGGAGGAGGGCAGGTAACATCTCTGCAGACCCCGTACATAAACTCTTCAAACTCCTCCAGTCTGGTAGGCGCTACAGATCACTGTACACCAAAGCCACCAGACACAGAGACAGTTTCTTCCCCCAGGCCGCCACCCTGATGAACTTGCACTAGCCTCAGAGTCTCAGGATCCACACCCCTGCACATTTGCAACATTTTTACACTGCAATTCTGCACTACACCTACCTCTATTGTACATACTGTTGTTCTATATTGTTTATATTGTCCTGTTCTTTTCCTATTGTCGTAGTTTATTTCTGTTTTTCTCCTCCCTGTACATAGAGTCAAGTTTCACCGAGTCAAATTCCTTGTTTGCCTGTTCAAACTTGGCCAATAAAGTTGATTCTGATTCTTATATATATCTCATCTATATATGTAATACATCGATATCTTAACTATATCTAACGTTATTTAGAACTATCTATGTCTATCTAGTTACCTATCTAGTGTTATCTAACTATGTAACTAATTTATCTATCCATTTCTCTCTCTGTAGCTTACTATCTAACTATCTATTGATCTATCAACACTGATTCTCCACAAAATACGATCTGATACAACACTACTAACTCTCACAGCAACAAACCAACCTACTCTGCAAAGAGATATGAACGCCACTAAATAGGGACAGGTGATCCCTGAACACACTCGATCCCGCCAGGTGATTCAGATGACAAACCGAACCAGTCAGGTGATTGGTATGACGTCCGAAGCAGTTGAGTGCGTCAAACGTCACTAGTCACGTGACCAAACCACACATCGGCACACTGGGCTCAGTGGTTCGATACAGCTGTTTCATGAGCTACCGCGCATGTGTCGGAGTTTCGGGTGTCAGAGGACCATTACTATCCACAACTACCGCTTTACAACTCCCTGCAAGGGGAGTCGGCCTGGAAAAGGGAAGTTTGTAGTTCGGCTTGTCACCTGCCTGTTTTACCGCAGAGCTGAGAGGACAGAAAGGGCTCTTGGGTTAGCTAACTGCTTGTTAGCTAGCATGCTGCTGTGTCAACACACCCTACAACTCCTCTCTGATTAATTTCACCGTCATGACCGAGCTAAGATGCCGGAAATCAGAGACTCAGGAGGGAGGTAAAGAAGAGGATGACCGCCTAAATGAGTCTGAGGTGCTCACGACACGTAAGTTCAGCTAAATTAGCAGTTTGCTAAATGGACCCTGGTTAGCTTCTTATGCAAAGACATCAGGTAACTTTCCCACAGAAACACCTGACCTGGATGCCTTTAAAAGCCTGTAGATGTTAAACCACTGTCTGTGTGCACAGATGTTAACACTGAGGATGATGAGGGGAATGTGCCCATTGGTGGAGCCGATGAAAGGCAGCAGAAAGATGAAGGCGAGGAAGAGGAGGATGCTCAGCATAAACAGGAAGAGTCAAACAGACCAGGGTCATCTGACCAAAGATCCAAGAGCTCTTCTACATGTAAGTTTATGTGTCTGCACAGCTCAGTGTCAACTTTAGTAATCATCCATATATGTAGATATTCCAGTAAGTCACAGAATTAAAAAAGAATCATGCACTTAAAGTAGATCACATGTGTCATGTAGGAAGATCTGACTTTCTGTCCAGACTCTTCTTTTGTAGAAAGATGTTTGTATTCATCCTTTAACTTGTCGGCTCCTGTAAGGAACTTCTGATGGGTTTTTACTCCTGCATTACCTGGTCAGACCTAGACAATGCTACAACTGACTGACAGTTCTGTCTTTGAACATAATTTATCATGATACACCATTATGTTGGCAAAATGTAACCTTAAAAGAAGCCTCTAATTCATACTTAATTTGTGAAAGAACTGGAAATGCAGCTAAAACTCTATTCAGTTTTGCAGACCACTGTGATAAACACCTAGACAATTTGAGGTGCATTTTTTCCATATCTAAGCAAATATATCAACACCAGGGGAAGAAGGCATCCTACTTACACATAGAGCCCAGCACTGTATGAGCAGTTTAAACTATTGGTCGACAATAACACAGACTCCATCTTAAAAAAGGGACAGAGACTAGTGTGTCTAAGTCTGTTTTGTTGTCAAATGTGACGTTCACTGTAATATTTCTGCCCCTCAGCGGGTTTTCTGCAGCGCTTGGTGAGGGTGTTCTTCGGATGCCTGGCAGCAGTTGCCTGCGGCATGCTTTATGCCGCGTATCTGTCTGCGTATCATGACAGGAAGTTCTGGTTTTCAACTAGACATGTGGGTGACTTTTTGTTTTTCTGCTCACATAACGTTTCCACTTTTACTGCTGTATCGTAACAACCCCAAAATTCACATTAATGTGTCTCAGGAGCTTGAGCGTGAAATCACCTTCCAAGAGGGCAGCGGGCTGTATTATTACTACTACAAGCACATGCTGACGGCATCATCTTTTGAAAGAGGTACATGTATCCCCTCTGCTTCTCTTTAAGGACGCTGCTGCTAACTCGAATCAACAAATGTCACTCTTATCTTATTAATGAACTCTGTTGTTACATGGCTTGTGTTTTTCAGGCTTTTATGAGCTGACGATAGACAACAAGACTGTTTCAGGTCAGATCATCAACGCAGTGGAACATTTGTTTTTGTACCCAGAGCTCATCACAAGCTTCATATACAGAGTCACTGGCAGCCAGGTGAGGGTTTTATTTTGCTGTTTGAGTTTAAGAACGAGCAATAAGGACATTGTCTGTTTTGACCATATTATAATACATCTCTGTCATTTTTTAATCACGTGGTGATATGCAATGAAATGTGTGTATTTTCCAGACACACTAAACTAGTGCAATGTCCTGTCTTTAAGCAAACAAACACCAGAAAACTGTTTGGAAGTAGAAACATAATTCCTGTCTTAAGCCTGGGAGCCTTTCAGCCTCTGTCTCAGTTTCATCTGCTACTGGTGCAGAGGGCTTAATGCCTAATAACCCTTTAAATTATAGGATAATACTGGATTTGTCAATCCAACAATGGAGCAATACACATGTTACAGCAGCTCAATAAGTCAATATGTTATAGATAATAAATCTATAAAATAGAATAGATATATCTACACACTGTACGAACACCTAGATCTATATGCACCATTCACTTATCTAGATATAACCATGATGGATAGTTGTTTGCACACATAATTATGATATACACATGGTGCGAAGGATTATGCTAAGAATGTAATATTGTGTCGTGATTGATATGATTGCACAGTATACCAGCACCTATACCACCTGTGCAGTATAAAATGAATGAATAGGATAAACAATCGGAGACAAATACTGGAAAGTAGCTGCGGTGACAGACAACATGTTGTTACATCATGTTACACTAGTGTTGAAAAATCAGACTGCTGTTGAAATGAAGGACCTGCGTTGTGTAGAGAAGTCGAACGTCTACATTGCCTCACCTGTGATAAAGCCCTGGCGTTTCCTGCTTCTGTCCCTCAGGATTTCGTCGAGCCGATCTACTTCTATGTTGGAGCGGTTTTCGGCCTCCAGGCTGTCTACGTCACCGCCCTGTTCGTCTGTAGCTGGGTGATGAGCGGCACCTGGGTGGCCGGCATGCTGGCTGTGGCCTGGTATGTGATCAACAGGTGAGATGAATGCAGCCATCTTGTTCCTTTATTTAGTGAGAGGTTTCTCTGAATGCCTCATTGTGTTTAGCCGATCAAAGTCTATCAGCGCGGCAAAATCACTTTCTTCTTGTGAACTTTATCATCCTTTATCTCTTCGAATCACTAAAGCCGTAAAACAGACTTTAAAAATAGGACATTTATATAAAACTTTTAGTTTCATGCTGACTTAACTGCTTTCCAACTCCTCTGTGGGTCGTTTCTTCCTCAGACCAGACACGACCAAAGTGGACCATGCCATCCCACTGCGGGACAACTGGGCTCTGCCTTACTTCTCGTGCCAGGTTGCAGCTTTGACTGGATTCCTGAGTAATAACATCAGCTCTGCCACTGAGGTGAGTCTGTCATTAAACCAGTTTTTTTTTTTTAGAATAATCCTTCACTATATGTGGGTTAAGTGAGACATTACATTCACGCTCACTGATAAACTATTTCCCTGCAGATGTTTTGCTATCTCACCATGAGTGCCACCACGTTCACCTTCCTCCTGGTCTGGGAACACAGCCACTACGTGCTCTTCATCCAGGGCCTCTGTCTTTTCTTGCTCGACTCTTTTGACCTGCTGCCACCTCGTAAGGTAACACAGTCCTGGCACAATAAAGGAGTGCAGCCCTTTAGCAGCATCACATTTAACCATTACGTGGAAGCCATTGCACCAGACTGAAAAATGTTCTCACACATAAAACCGTAACTTGTAGTGGGTGAACCACAGACTGTTCATATAGATGGACGACGCTGTGCAGAGTCTATGAGATAAACATGACATGACATGTTAATTAGAGCTTTAAAGGTGCTGGTTTTCTCACCATCAGTCAGAACCAGGTGCTGTTTTCCCCTGTCACCAGTTTTTATTCAAAGCCGAGGAAACTGACAGAACCTTTGAGACGTATCAGTCCTGTCTGGCTCTCGGCAAGAAAGCAGAGAAGGGTATTTCACTGAACTAATGAATCAGAAAAGCTGCACTCACTTTTGGGCTCGATCTTTTTAAGAGCAAAAAGTTTTGTGGACTGAGGACATTTTCTTTTTCAAGCTCTTGGCTAGTTATTCACAACTATAAGATGTATAAAAATGTAACTTAACTGATGAAAATACCTGTTTGTTCGTACAGTAGCTTCAGATCCTGCATTCTGCTCACAGTCGTCCTCAAAGACATTGTGCTTTTTATCTTTGTTTCTCTTCTGTCTCTCTCTCTTTCCATCGTCCCTCCATCTGGGATGTTAAGATGGCCGACATCCACAAGGTGTACGTCAGCTCCTTGTTCCTGGCCTACGTGTTCCAGTTTCAGAACCCGACCCTGCTCAGCTCGCCTCTTCTCAGCCTCCTGATTGGCTCAGTGCTCGCGAGGTACTTCCAGGTAGAGTTAGCTGCTCCCTCACGTCAGAGCTCACTCAGACTACACATGACAGGCGTTTGTTTTAACTTGCATTGAATCACACATGGGTGAGCGTTGGTGCTGACGCAGTTAGTAGAATCATTGGTTCCACAAATGATAATCAGTGCTTTGAAAATCATTTAACTAACTTATCAAGTAAAAAGACTGAGTATTTAATTGTTGCACCTTAGATGTGAGAATCTTATCATTAGGATTAGCTTACATTTGACAGGATTTGAATGCAGAGTCTCAGTGCTGTTTTCTGTGCCTCTATTGCAGCAAAAGATGAAGATGGGACCTCTAGTGGCCAGAGTCATGAAGCTCTTCCTACATTTCCACCTAGTCTTTACAACAGGGATCACCTTCAGTTATTTGGTCAAGGTAAAACCTCAAGGACAGGCGTCGCTCTCTCCATTGATCCATTCATTAGTAGTCATTAAGTTGTTAGTTAAAGGCAGGGTCTGTGTTTTAGAAGCACTTTTTGTTATATTGGTTATAATCTGGTGTCTGTGGCTGTCAGACGGCTGTAATAAACCCGTCCAATCATGGACCCGGCAGCGATGGCCGGTCTTCTCATCACTGTCGTGGACTCGTCCTCCAGCAGTAACATCAGTCCAGCAGCGTGTTCATGTTTTGTGGGTAGTGGCTTTGGAGGAAATCCTGAAGGGAGGGCGAAGTCTAGCTCCTCCTGTTTCTCCAGCATTGCAGACTATTCCTTTAATCATCTGTTTCTTTTCATTTACAGAAACTTATACCTGTAAGTGAGAGTGACTTCATATTGAAATTCCTTGAAGTAAAATTTGGGCTCAACACAACAACGTGAGTTACAGCTATTTTATTAAAACTTTGCTCTTTTAAATCCAGGCTTGGCATGGATTTAAATAAATGGTGGCATAGAGTATTATTATCCTGTGGGTTGAACAGTATTAGTCAGTATCCTTTTTTCTGTTTGTATAATCTAACATAATGTAATCTAATGGAAATGTTTTCTTTCCTTCTTTGTTAGTGACTTTGTCACCAACTTCCTCCTGTGCCAAGAGAGTTTCCAGACACCCGGTCAGGACTTATTTCTGCGCCTGACGCAGGCCTCAGTCCTTCCCTTCTACTTACTGGTGCTCACCATCTGCGTGCTGTCAACCCTACAGACCATTTACAGGAGACTCAGGTCAGACACTGTGGCCACGCACAGGGCCGTTTCTCTTTGGTGTCCTTCTAAAATTATATTCAACAGTTTGAGGCTCTGCTGTAACGGGCTCCAGTTTTAGGTTATAGATCTAACATTCTTTTTCAAATATTATTAATATTTACTCAGTGGTGAGCCAATGAAAACCAACCTCAGACTTGAAGATGGGCGAATAGGAGAGCAGCCAGAGGTCATCTATCATGTTTTTCATTCGTTGTTTTTTGGAGGCCTGGCTCTGCTGTTCGACGGGTACGTTCATCTGCGTTAAAGTGTGTTTTAGAATTTGGATTTCTAACAAGTTTTCATAGTAAATTAAGCATCGTTGAATTGTTTATTCCTCTTCAGTTATTGCACTAAACGTGTTTGTGTTTTTTTTGTTTTGTTTTGCAGGATGAAATATTTATGGACCCCGTACGTCTGCATGTTCACAGCATTCGGCGTGTGCTCTCCAGACCTCTGGATGACTGTGTTTAAGTGGCTCAAACTGAAGTCCATCCACCCTGTGGTGCTGGTGAGGCCTCTGATATTCACTTTAACAGCAAACATTGTCTTCTTCCAGCTCTGAAAAAAGACCAACATATTGACGATGAAATATTTTTGAAAGAACGGCTAACTCCATGCTGCACAAGTGCTCTAATGACAACATTTTGATCCTCTTTTCTGACCTGACGAAGATCCACGGTGGATGGAAACATTGTTAAAGTGTTGTTGCGTGAAGCAAGTGTGCAGCGTCGTCCTCTGTGATTGATGCTGTGTTCTGATAGCTTTACATCATGTGATGTGCTTTGGACAATTAAATTAGATAAATATCTAACTTGCAAAATTGTCTTCTCACCTACGAAGTAACTTTATTATCATTGATATTATTAATAATATTGTTATTAATAACCGTTAACTCTTGTGTTTTTGACACTCCAGTCTCTGATCCTGAGCACAGCAGTTCCTACCATCATTGGTTTCAGTTTGTGGAGAGAGGTGAGACTTTCGGCTCTTAATCTTTTGAAGCTCTTTATGTCAGACATTTAAAGGTGTGTCACATCTTCCTTCGCTGCTCTCCTCTGTCTTGCAGTACTGCCCTCGTGTCTTGGCAGAGTTGTCAGACCTGCAGGACTTCTATGACCCAGATACAGTGGAGCTGATCAGCTGGATCAGGTAGCTCATCGAAGCTCTCTGCATTTTCAGAGATATCCATAAAGCCTTTATCGTTCCGTCTAACGTGGTGTCTTGTCTCCAGGTCTCAGGCTCCAGTGGCGGCTGTCTTTGCAGGCAGTCCTCACCTGTTGGGAACAGTGAAGTTGTGTTCAGGTTCAGCTGTGACTAGTTTACCGCTTTACTCCGACATCAACCTGCTGAGGAGGACTGAACATGTGAGTGAAATGACAACTGTAGAATAATCTAAAATTCACGACTTAGAGCAGCACAGTCAGTTTAAAACGATGCCAGATAGCTCAAGGCCTCTGGTTTTTAAGAGGTTAATCTTGGACCAGATGAAATCCATTATAAATTCCTCCAAAATGTACCACAAAAATGTGAACTTCATGTTATAATGCACCATTAAAAATGACAAAATATTGTTTTCTGTTCTGTTTCATCGGTATAGTGCTAATTCTCTAATAAAGAAAAAAATAAATGCCCCAAAACCTAAGAAATAGAGAAAATATACATTTCAGTCGTTGTCCAAGTGATCCTGATCCTGATTCTCTCCTTGTAGACTTACCAGGTGTATGCAATGAGATCTGCCGAGGACGTCTATAAGATTCTGACCTCTCAGAAGACAAACTACGTCATCATCGAGGAGTCCATTTGTAACGAGCTGAGTCTTAATAAAGGCTGTAGGATCAAAGACCTGCTCGACATCTCCAATGGACATGTGAGTTCACACACTTACTTATTACAAGCTGCCAGCTGCAGATTCCCATCTGTGTCTCTGCTGTTGTGTGTTTTCAGTGGAGCATGTTGTTGCCAAGAGGTGAAAATCATGATGCAAAACAGGAAAATACACCAAAGTTATGAGTTGTGACGTTTTCATACAGTGGAGATCTTGCTCATAACAAACTGTTTTAAAGGAGAACTTTGACACTTTGTTAAATTCACTTGTATCTTGTTTGTTTAATCTGTACAAAAACCCAAGTGGCTCTATGTGGGTTTATTGACTTCCTGGAGTCTTTGACAGTTGACAGCTGTTTCCCCGTTTCTAGTCCCTGTGCTAAACTGAGCTAAGCTAAGTTAAACTAAGCTAAACTAAACAAAGCTAAGTTAAGCTAGCATCTGCTGGCTGTAATTTTGTTTTTAATGCACAGACATGACAGTGATTTTGATCTTCTTGTCAAACTCGGTGCAGAAAAGTGAATAAGTGCATTTCCTAACGTGTTGAACTGTAACATAATATTACATACAGGTTATCACAGTGAGTGTAAATATAGCCTTTGTATTTTGATAGGCCTCATTTGTGGAAAGTATTGATTATGGCATAAGTTATCCTTGAATGTTATTCTCGTTAATATTCCATATCCTTCTGTCTCGTTCAGGTTGTTTATGACAAAGGAGAGATTTACTCTTTCTCCAAGCACGGACGATTCTGCCAGGAGATAAAGCTGAACTACTCGCCCTACACAAACTACTTCACCCGAGTTTTCTGGAACCGCTCGTACCACGTTTACAAAGTGAACTCCGTCATCTCCTTCCAGTACTGACAGCAGCTTTTGCCTCCACGCTGAGACCTCACTGAGCCTGTCATCACATTATATCCACAGTGTAACTGGAGGACTGCGATATGTTTTTGCAGAGTGTGTGTCTGCGCTGTGTGTGTGTGTGTGTGCTCAGAAAAATGTCTCGTCACTGTTAACACACATCCTGACGTTGACGGTGAAGCTGCAAATTCAAACCGACTGAGATTAACTGAGCACTCTGTTCTGGTGTCGGCCAACACATGTTATGTCTGATTGAAGTCGACATTAAAGGACCCTGTTGAAGTTGAAATACGCCATATTGATCACTGTACTGTAGTTTTCTAAGCCATGTGTTACTGTTCCTGTGATGCATTTAATGAAGGGAGAGGTCGGTGTGTGAGATCTGTGTGTTCACTTTGTTCAGAAGCCGATCGCAGCTGAGATTTTGTTTTTGTAAGGCTCATTATTTTGAGTGGTCATATCTGTAGCCGTGCTGGTGTCGTGGCTTAAGGGAGGCTGTCTGTCAGTCTGTCAGTCTGTCTGTCTGTCTGTCTGTCTGTCTGTCTGTCTGTCTGTCAGTCCAGCACTTTGGTCCGGACTGAAACATCTCAGCAAATGTTTGATCGACTGGCATTAAAGTTAATACAGATATCAGTGTTGATGATGTTTAAAGCTACTGATTGTTGAGATCACCTGACGTCTCCTGTGGCGCCACCAGCAGGTCACAGTTTTGATTTACTCTCTGAAAGATCTCAACAGGGCAGAAATGTTCTACATTCATGGTTTCCAGAGGATGAAGCATGATGACTTTGGTGATCCTCTGACTTTTCCTGTAGCGCCACCATGAGGTTGAGATTTTTTGTTTTCTCTTTCACTATTTTCCTTTAATTATTGATTGATATGGCTCTCCATCTTGAGATAATCGTGATCTATCCATATCTTTCCAGATCTATCCATCTATCACAGAGTGTGGTCATGCCCACCTCAATTATTTATGAGAAATAATTTGATAATCATGGTCCGATATAAAGAAAATAACTTAATATTTGAACATGCTGTGTGATTAAATCACGTTGGAATAATGATCTAAATCATGAGCATTGATAACCCACCAGTACACTGTACTTTGTATCACGACATTTAATCACAATCTCTTCACATGAAAGGAGGATAATTTGGTGATTAAGACCTAATTGAGACCCTAAAACAATACTGGGAAGCGTGTCCGTTCTTCTCTGCAGCTTTCTGCTCGTTTCCTCACTAAAGCACTCGTGCAGCTAAATGTGTACAAGCTGTGTACTTTTAAAAGGTCGCTACTTCTCACGTGGGTTTAAGGTGCGTCTTTGTAAGCCGCCTATTGTGTGATGTGAGTAAGTCGGTCAGATCTCTGCTTTAAACGGAGCTTGTGATATCAGATATGAAGTGTAGAGTTGCTTCAAATGCTGTGACTGAAAATCAGTATTTATGGACTGACTGACGTGCTCTGATTTCACCCATGGTTTTATTTTGGAGGAACAGACTGATCTCTCAGAGGTGCCTGGAATGACAGGAGGAGTTTTTTTTTTTTATCCAAATATTGATGGAGCAACGCAGGACAGTTAAACCGAGTTGTGTCTCTTTGTTGCTGTCTTCATCATCCTCTTTATCTTGCTGCCTTATTTTGAGACCGACGTCTCTTTATCGACGACACCTCTACCTGTGTCTGTGTGTGACGCTGACCTCTGACCCCTCTTCCATCTGGGTGTTAACTCTGAGTGTTCACTGGTAAATTCCTTCTGGTGCTATTGTGCAAGTCTCACCAACAGCTGTCTCTCTGCAGAGGGCCATGTAGTGAAAATTAGATTTTACTGAATTACTGATGGAAAATTAAAACTGTATGACTTGATTTTTTATGTCAAGAGTTATTTTGTCATACACATGATGTGCATTTTAATGTTTGTTGATTTCTTCCTTAATCCATCCGTCTCTCCACATCTCATCTTTTACAGACTTTGCAGCTGAATAGAAAAAGGAGAGATGCAAATGAAAGGGAATAAGAGAAACAAGAGGACAATTTTATATATCGTTGAGTTTCTCTTTGCATTTTAGGTCCAAAGATCAAGTTGGGCTTTTACTCTGAACGTTTACTTTTTACATTTTCACTGTATAGTATGTTTTCCTTTCTTATTTTCCTCTTCACGCTCTCATGCAGAGATGTTTTTACTTATTTTGGCTGATTTTAGGTCTCTGGACTGATTTGATTGTGTACAAACTACGCTTGATTGACAAGAGCCTCACTCTCCCTTGTTAGAGTGGAAAACACCATTTATCATCATTATTGGTAGTGAGAATATGGTAACGCCAAGTAGTTTCTAAAAGCTGTAGCCAGCCTCCGTCTGAGTGGACGTCCAATCAATGAGAACATCTGTGTAGGTGTGCAGGGCCTTAAAGTTTTTCCATTCAAGGTCATTTCCCATATTAATATAACTATTATATTACTATAACTATGATAACACATTTCAGTCATTTTACATGTCCCAATTTCAAGTTTTTATTTGTGGGTGAAATTATCCTCCAAGTGATTCATCTCATGAGCCTGAAGTCAGTCGTACAGGCTAAATGTATCCCTCTCAATTCAATGTCAAGTTTGCATAATTATCCTGACAGTAATTTGTAATTCAGAAGTAACAGATCTCCAGTTAAAGAATTAGCCTTCTCTGCCATGCTCACAAATAGAGACACATTTATCCTGTGTGTTTTCAGAGGTACAAGAAGTACACAGTTTCTTTATTAAGTAAAACTACAAATACAACTAATACAGGCTATAGAAATATTCAGGGTAATCACAAGTAAAACTCTTAAAAATTCTCATTTAAAATGGTTTTTCAATAGTTTTATACATTATTTGGTCTCGTAAACCTAATTTTCTTTAAAGAAAACTATTTGCTGTTGCAGAGAGGATTTGAATCACCTTGTATGAAATGGAGTTTAGGCCGTTTGCTGCACAAGAATCATGAAATAATTCAATTTAAGAAAATACTATTACTACCAAGTAGCTACAAATAGCAGAAAAATTAACCCAAGTAAAACTACCACAATATAGTTCCAACATAAATTATTGTTAAATGCTTTTTAAATAGTATTTAAAGTTAAATAACACGCGAATATATATTTTTTATTCATCAAATTAAACTCAAGAGTATAAATATGCGCAAATATGGCGCACTGTGTGTCTCCTTGGCGACGAAGCGGAACCGGAAACACGGAGGCGAGATGGCGAGTCGCAGAATGAATTATGTGAGCATCAAACAGTCCGTGAAGCTGCTCCAGCTCTTAATTTTAAGATTTTTTATGCACTTTTAACTGAGACATCCACTTCCTGCTCATTTGGGCCTGTTAAGGTAAGAGAATCCGCCCCTCTGTGTCCGGGCCGGGCCGCAGGGTTTGGCCAGTTAGCTGAAACATTAGCTTAGCTCCAAATGTCACATAGCAGAGAATAAGAGGAAGAGGTGCGTTCGATTTAGTACACTGGCAGCCCCGAGCCTCCTTGATTCAGTCATATTCCGAATTGTGTTGTGGAGAAGTTGAAAGCTCCGCCCACTCCGGACTACACGCTAATTAAAATAAAGCTCCCCTGGCCAACACAGAATATTAAACTTATTGTTTAGCAGCTAACTAGCTGCTCTCATGTAGGCAGCTAACTATTGATTGTTTGTGTACGTGAGCTGTTGGATATTTAATGTGCTTGTATAACCATTTTTAATTATATATTTACTGTAATTAATTAGTATAATAACGTAAAATATACAGACTACATACTGAACCTCGTCATGTGCTTTCAATAAAGAAATGTTAGCAGTGAAATATCTTTAGTCATCAGTAGTGGAAGAGTTCTTTTGTTTTTGTTTTTACAAAAATAAAAACAAGTTTACATCAATGTAAATATACTCCATTACAAGATATGGTGATACATTCAAAACTGTATTCAAATGGAGGCACAGAAACAGCAAAATAATATTTTTATTCAACATTATTATAACGTTACGTTGTCAGACTGCAGACAGCATTGTTGACATTACAGCTGTAATTAGAGGATCTGTAGTATTTATTTAGTTTCTTTCACCTACTAAGTGGAAATCCTTGCAAACGTTGCCATGAAATATGCTTTCTCAGACTATTGCTGACATTAATAAAGACTTTATCCACATTTTAGATCATTTCAACATGCAAGATAGCTTTGATTTTGAGTCCGTTTTGTCCACTGTCTCCTATAACATTATGCTTTCAGCTGAAAGAGCAGGTGATCGACTCCATTAGTGCCCTTAAAGGAGCTCTGTAGCTCCCTTTGTGTACACTTTGAATATGGATGATGTGTTGATACGGTGCTTTGTTGCAGGACACAGCTGCTTATAACCGTAGCTGTAGGTCACTGTGATGTCTTCAAAGATAAAACTATTTTTCACATCTTTGTGACGTTTCACCAGGGGAGGATCATGAGTGCGGAGGCAGCCGACCGGGTAGCTGCTGTGGCCACCAGTCGGCCCAGCACGCCTCTTCAGACTTCCTGGTTTGAGTTCCTACTGGACAGCAGCCTGCTGGAGGCACATCTGGAGAAGCCAAACGCAGGTCAGCTCAGCTTTACCTACGACCAACACACGACACCTAGTATGAATGGACTGCGTGCTCATTAAGTGTGTTTGTGTGTGTTTCCACAGACCCTACACCAGTGCAGCTGATCGTCCAGTTCCTGGAGCAGGCGTCCAAACCGTCGGTGAACGAGCAGAATCAAGTGCAGCCTCCAGCGGACAACCGCAGGAACCGCACGCTGAAGCTGCTGGCTCTGAAAGTAGCTGCACACATGAAATGGGACCTGGATGTTCTTGAGAAAGGGTAAGTGTGCGTGAAAGGCCCTTTAAACCTATAATAGTGTGTAGGAAGTCAGTGTAACTTCTCATGCTTTTTCAAGTTTGTCCACCTTGTATTTAAGTCAGCTCAGTGGGCATGAAGGGTTTCGGGAGTGCAGAAATGTGTCATCTTGTAGAAGACAATGGAATCCTTTTTTTTAAAGTTGAAATCACTCAGATTTTACATAAAATTACTTATATCATCTAATGGTTTATCTTCCTCTGCTAGCTTGACCATCCCAGTATTAAATATGCTACTGAACGAGCTCCTGTGTGTGAGCAAAGTGCCACCTGGGGTGAAACATGTGGACCTGGACCTGTCCACTCTGCCTCCCACTACAGCCATGGCTGTCGTCATATACAATCGCTGGTGAGTGAGATTCTCCGGGAAAGCACAGAAAACCCACTGAGGCCAGACGCACCAGCTAAAGTGACAGATCCTGACTAATCTTCTGTCGTTGGCTGATCATTGTTTATTCACTGTCCCACCTCAGACTGACGTCTTCTTCCTCTTGTTTCGTTCAAAGGGCCATCCGAACCATCGTGCTGAGCAGCTTTCCAGAGAAACAGACCAAACCAGGACCCCACCAGATGAACATGTAAGTTCTGCTCCTTCCTTTTATTGTCTTCTGATTTTGAACAAGCCTAAGTTGTTTACATGACCAAAGAATCCACGTTTATCTAGAACTTACAAATGGCTACATACAGGCCCAGCTGCACATACAGTTCTAAAAAAAAATAAATAAAACCAGGTGTTAGGTGTTCAGGTGTACGGGATTAAGATGATAGTGAGCTCTTGTCTTGTGGCCTCTTCTAGGTTAAATATTGTGCAGCAAGAGAAAGAGATGACTGACAACATCCTTACTGTGGTGAGTTAACTTGTCTTTTTGATGTAGTGGGTGGAAATCCTCAAACACTGCCATTAAAATATACTTTCTCAGAGTATAACTGCAAATTGCACAGTAGGTTAAATGAACTGTATTTTCTTCTCATGCAACATGACGTCCTCAGCTGAAAGAGCAGGCGACCGACTCCATCAGCGTCCTGGAAGGAGCTCTGCAGCTGAAAAAAGACTTCTACATTCACACCCTGAGGACTCTGGATCTGCTGGCTGCTGATGCTGCTGCCAACGGAGAGACGGAGTCCTCGACCGCAGGGCTTCGCATCAGTGCCGATGAGCTTCACTGTCAGGTTAGTGGACAACACAGCGTTTGTGTTGCTGGGATTCATTTTAAGCTTCTGACTGTAGAGTACATCAGATAGTATGAGCTTCAGGACATTGTTACTCTAAAACCTTTCATATACTGGACATATACAAAATTGGTCTGTTTTGTGTTCCAGGTGAATTATGATTTAGGAGCCATTTTCTTCCAACAAGGCTGCACAGACCAGCCGGCCTATCAGAAAGCCCGGCATCACTTCAGACAGACAAAGGAACTGTTAAAGAAGGTATTTCTATCTGTTATTGCTTACATGAAACTACAGCTCTGTCCTGGAACGGCAGGGAAGTGTGTGCATCTCGGTCATTTCTTTCTGTTTTTCAGCTGGACTCGACTGTCCACGTTCACCTGGATGAGAAACGTCTGGCGGGCTACTGGAACGCCTGCAAAGCCTTGACCGAAGACTGCGACCCCTCGGACTCTCAGACCACAGCCTACGACCAGATCAACAGCCTGGTCAGGGCGCACAACTACCAGGTCAGAGCGCACGCTGCAGGACAGTAAAGCTAAAGATTGTAAAAACACATTTGGGACTACACGAGTACTACTTATGTAAACCTAAACAAATTCCACTTCCTACCTCTGGCAGGCTGTCATCGAAGCCTTCATCAAAGACAACGTGTCCCGCAGTTTGCCAAACCACTTCAGGCGGTCTGTTCTCAGGGAGCTCCAGTACAAAGTCCAGCAAGGGTGAGACCAAATCCAGAATCAAAACTAATTCAAAAATACTTTTGCAGTGTGACAAAGCCTGTAGATATATGAGCTGTCACATAGTTTTAGGACTTGTTATTTAGTTTATAGTGCATATATGCAGTATATTAGTTTATCCGTATATCAAGCAGCCCATTTCTAACACTCTACAGGGAGTCGGGCCTGGATGAGGTTTGCCACAAGCTGTGTGTTTGCAACGCCATCAGAGATGCTTTTGAAGGAGAATTCCTCAGTGTGCGTTTCCAGCAGCTTCTCTTCAAGCCCAGTAAAAGGATGGTGGACTTCATTTTAGAGGTACTCCCCTTTCTCCTTATGTCCCAAAAAAGCCTGTGTCATTTGAGTTGATTAAATGTTTGAGACATCCTTGAGCTTCAGATGAAAAAGATGTAGCCACCTAGAATTGCTGGCTGGGCCGTGACAGCAGCAATTCTGATTGTCTGCCATCGTAAATGTGCGAAGGATGTCTCAGATTTCTGTCTGACTTTCTTTCACTCTCTGATATCCACTGGGAAAAAAAGCTCACATATCTTATCAGCTTATCATATTTTCCCTGCTGGTGGCAGTGAAACCTTCTGATTATGGAAGGAGGTTTTGTGGGTGTTGAGCAAGTGTTAGGATTCTTTGCTGTAGAACGTTTCCTACTGAATACTTATGAAGTTAAGATTTGTTTAAATTTGTTAAGATTTGATTAATCTCATTATTGATATCAATATCTCATGATTGTAAAATTCAGAGCGTTTGACTCCAGTTGTCTTTGTGCTGCAGGTCTGTACGCTTTCATTGGAAAAGGAGCGTCCGTCTGAGACCTCCAGAAGAAACATGGCTAACTTTATGAAGTGAGTGACAGCACATTTGGGGCAACTTTACTCCCCAGGACAGATGTAGAGGAGGTTGTCTTAAAGAAGAGATTCTGTGAAATTCTTACTGATGTACAAGCTGAAGTGACAACAGACCCTTTGTTTAGTCTGAAGGAAACAGCAGAACCTACAATGTAGATCACTGCACAGCATCCTCTTCACCATCTTCATGAACTGTCATCACCTTGCAGGACTCTGTGTGAAAGCTTGGAGGACTTGTCTCTGCTCTTTGTGGTGTCGTCTCATAAGCTCTTCATGGAGCTGCTGAAGGAGGAGGAGAGGAAGGTCCTGATGGAGCAGATGAGGAAGAGGTCAGCCACAATCAACCTCAGTGCCAAACCTCTGCCCTCTTTCTACGACATTCCAGGTACGTACTGTTCAGTGACATCCAATTTATCTGTTTGTCATCTGTCAAACTGCTGGTTATCAATGGGAAGCTCCCTCCAGCACGTGTCACTGCTCAGTGGTAGGCTTCAGTCTCTTTAAGCTTCATGCATTTTGATGAATCCCTCTACAGCTTCAGCGAGTGTGAACATTGGGCAGCTGGAGCAGCAGCTCATCCTTTCACTGGAGCCACGCAGGATCAGACAGATCCTCATCGAACTCCATGGCCTGGCCGAACGACCCTTCTGGAGGGTCAACAGTAAGGTCAGAGGTCAAATAACTGACACTGGAAGAGAAAGAAGTGATATCAGCTATCAAAGACATCTTGGCATTCCTGTTAAGATGAACTTAGATAAACATGATTTTCTTCATGCTTTGCCAAATTTAACTTATTGTGGAAGATGTGATATATTCATTTTCAGATATAATGAAATATACACTTAATTAAAATGCAGCATTGTGTCTGTGTGTGTAGTGGGAAGTTCCTCCAGACTACATTAATGTGATCCTGGGCATTAAAGACAACCTGACAAAGGACCTGGTTTACATCCTCATGGCCAAAGGACTCCACTGCATATCAATAAAGGTGTGCTTACATGATCAGTCCTCAGAAACGTCACTGATTTGCGAAGAAAAACTTTTTATGGCTCATAATTGTCCATCAAAATTGAAAAAGTTAACGATGTGACGAGAAACATATTTGAAAAGCAGAGATGTTGAATACTGGGATCATGCTTTCCTGTCGTCTCAGGACTTTGCCCACGCACGGCAGCTTTTCTCGGCCTGCCTGGAGCTCGTTACCGAGTTCTCCCCGAAGCTGAGGCAGGTGATGCTGAACGAGATGCTGCTGCTGGAGGTCCGCGCACACGAGACGATGGCGGCCGAGGGCAACAAGGAGCGACCGCCCCCCGACCTGGTCAGCAGGGTCAGAGGATACCTGGAGATGAGGATTCACGGTGAGTGGATGGAGTTGTTGCTATCTGGTTGTTAATTTTCTAAGGTTGCTGTGCGTTTCCTCTGGGGGTGTGAGCTCAGAATTATCTGGTGAAAGAAACATTTAAAGCACTGCTGGATGCACTCTAACATTAAGGTTGTACTTTTTATATATGTGTGTAGCATCACAACGTCCTCTCTATAGGTTACGGCAGTAGAATAAGGGATAATTCATGAAGTTTGGTTGTTTCAGAACAGACAAAATATAACACTCCTTCTCTATCCATGATATTGTTTGTACAGTAGACTGTGAAAAAGCTGTTTCTACTATTTTAATGCTTCTCTCACCAACCTAAAACACCATGAAAAGCACCAGCACATACTTTTCAGATGTTCTAACTAACTGGATGTCCTTGTCTTTGTCCCCAGATCTGCCTCTGCGTCAGGTGGTAGGAGAGGAGTGTGTCGCCTTCATGTTGAACTGGAGAGAGAACGATTACCTGACTCTGCAGGTGCCACCATCTCTGGTCATGAACAACCCATACATCAAGGTAGAGAAGACGCCATTTTCAACCCCATCACTGCCTCATTGTAGCAGTAAAAGTTAAATCCACCCCGCTTTCCTTCTGATAGCTCGGTCAGCTCCTGGCTTCAACATGCAAAGAGCTCCCAGGTCCTAAAGAGTGTCGGCGCACGGCCAAGGAGCTGTGGGATGTGGTGGTGCAGATCTGCAGCGTGTCCATCCAGCACAAGAGGAACAACGAGGGCAGAGTGGGCCTCATCAAGCACAGAGAGTCCTCCATGGGCATCCTGTACCGGTACGCTGCACACATGCCTACTGACTTTACATACTGTAGAAAAGCCTACACAGGTGAAAGAGTCGTGCTTATTCTGGTATTTTTTCATTCTCCGACCCACTTAGGAGTAAATTCATCACTTTCATCAAGAAACTCAGAGTAAGTAAACAGGAAATATTCGTTAATTGACTATGGATATATTAACTTTCCATTGGATTAGTTGGTATTAACGCAAAAGTAACGAGTTGCATCTTATTTCTCACAGGAGCCGTTGGTGCTGACAACCCTCATCTCACTGTTTGTGAGGCTCCACAGCATAGTGAGGGTATGTCTCTAATTTAAGAGGTTTAATTTTCCACACTGATAGACACTGTAGAGTCTGCCTAGACTGTGTGGTAGCAGAATTATCTAGCAGCAAAACAAAGGAGGGGTTTACCACTAATCAGAGCATCTGTGGTTCGAATCCCAGCTCCTCCAGTCTGCATGTGGAAGTATCCTTAGGCAAGACAGTGAACCTCAAACTGCCCCAATGTGTGTGAATGATTGGCCTCCACCTGATGAACAGGTCGGCACCTTGCATGGTAGCCTCTGTCATCAGTGTGTCTGTGAGTGGTTGAAAAGACTAGAAAGGTGCTCTACAAGTACAGTCCACTTACCCTTTAGAATGGGAACATGGCTTTAATATTGCAATAAATGCACAGATACGATGGTGTGATTGTAGGTTTTGCTGCAGCCACAGTCTGGACACAATCAGCTCATCTCATTCTGTCACTGGTAACCAGCTGTTCTCTCTCTTTAGGATGATATTGTAAATGAAGTGACAGCAGAGCACCTCTCCATCTGGCCATCTACTCTTCCGAAGTAAGACAAGGTTTTTCTTATTTTAAATGTGTCAAATGAGGCCTCCAAATATGATGATAATCTCTGTGTGTGGTTTTTGTGTGTGTCTTGACCAGCATACAGGCAGTGGATGTGGAAGTTGTGGCTGTGACTGTCAAAGAGCTGGTGTCCTACGCCCTCACCCTGAATCCTAATAACCAGTCGTGGCTCATCACACAGGCGGATATCTACTTTGGTAAGAAACACACCAGCAGCCTGTTTCATCAGTGAATTTAGTTGAAGTTCCAATTTCTAAAATTCTCACTGGGGGATTTAGGCAAACTAAAGGTTAAATAACAGTTGCAAAAATTCCTTTTTTGTACTAAACAGTTGGGAGAGCAGACTTGTGGGGATTCATAGTTAGTTTCAGCAGTCTCTCTTGTGGCAAACCCCAAACCTCTGGCTGCTAAATTGTTTATAATAATGCAGGGAAAGTAAACAGTGTTACCAGATGTCTCTCTGTGTGACTAAAACCTTCTTGTTCATCTGTTTTCGCAGTGACCAACCAGTACTCTGCTGCACTGAACCTTTACCTCCAGGCTGGAGCTGTGTGCTCGGACTTCTTCACCAAAGCTGTTCCCCCTGACGTCTACACTGACCAGGTAGATCTCACAGCTTACCCTGCTTATTATTTTGACCTGTAGTTAAGTAAGTCCTGTTGCAGCTCTTTACATCGTGCCTACTTTCACAACTCAAATGCAGTTTCAGTCCACTGTTGTGCTCATTAAAATGAGTCAACCCTCTAAAAATCCGACTGTTTGCAGGTCCTGAAGAGGATGATCAAGTGCTGTTCGATGCAGAACTGCCACACACAGGTCAGAGGTCACTGCTAATCACTGTGTCCTGTTTAATTAGTAGACTGTTTTCTGCAATAGTGTATTTAAATATTAGCCTGAGAATGTTGTGTGCAGTACAGTCAGTGTTAAACCAGGTTGTCTCCCATTCCTCTCATTAGGTTGCTGTTCTCTGTCAGTTTCTTCGGGAGGTGGACTACATGACGGCATTTAAAGCTCTTCAAGAACAGAACAGGTACAGCACGACATGAACCACCCCGATGCAATGACCAGCAGGACTGTTCTCATTTTCTCTTATTCTTTCGCCAGTCACGATGCCATGGACTCGCTCTACGACTACATCTGGGACGTCACCATCCTGGAGTACCTCACACGTATCCTTTCTCTGACTGACGTATTGATGAGGGCATGAATCAATAACTATTATATTTAACTCTAAAGAACTCAAATGATCATTACATTGCATTATTTTGTCCTTCACTGCGTTTTAAGATATTCACCACAAGCGTGGGGAGATGGAGAAGAGACAAATTGCAGTAAGTAGTTCAAACCAGTTCAGTATCTTTCAGCCTGCACCAAGATAATGAAATGGTTTTCTATGTTAAAGCCTAAAGTCTATCATGAAATGACAGTAGCATGCCGCTGCCCTATTGATAACCAACCAACATGGAGCCGGAGGGGCCGCATCTGGTTGAAATCAGTTTTGCATATAATCTTTCAACTGCAGTTTTATCACTAAATTTCAACATAGTTAAAACTCTCGTAACTCGTAATCATGTAAAACTCAACTTTTCAACCACACAGTCTATTTCAACCTCCACCCTCTCCTGTTCCTCAGATAAAAGCGATCGGACAGACGGAGCTGAACACCAGTAACCCAGAGGAAGTGCTGCAGCTGGCTGCACAGAAGAGGAAGAAGAGATTCCTGCAGGCGATGGCCAAACTGTATTTCTAGGCGACACATGAACCACTCAGACGTCTGCAGGGGTGGGAATGTATATTTTATTTTGTAGTAGAAAATAAACTTCTAAATAAATACAGTAGCTCATTTGCACTCGTAATCATTTGGAATGAATTCTTTACAATAAAAAAAAAAAATCACTAACTATCCATTGCCCTGAGCAACAACAGCACGGTAAAAATAACTCCGGTACAGAAGAGTATGCACTTTATTCAGCCAGAGCTTTCTGACGCATGGCTTTCATCGGGGTTCATGAAAAAGTGCACACTCGTCCTGAACATCAGTGTTCCCAAGTTACATTTTGCACTTAATTTAGAGCTGACAGGTGAAACAGCGGCAGTACACTCAGCTGGCTTTCAACAGCTTCTATTTTAAGACATTTCTACATTTCAGCTGACCCTGAAGCAGCGTTTGAGATTTCATCTGTTGACTACATATTTAATATGCTACAAAAGTTAAACATTGCACATCACTTTTAGTAATAGAACATCTTTACAGCAAACATTGACTTTTTTTTTTCCTGAATCAATTCAGCTAAAAATTAAGCAAGAAGCTTTGGTCAAGATTTAAAAGTCTTTAAAGTAGGCACATTATCGTGGATAATGCATTCAGTGACACAGCTCACATCAGCAGGTGTGAAATAAGACTCAGATTCCTGCCAACAGGTACCTCTTTTTCCACTGGCTCCAGTAACTCTCTTCCTTTGTGGGACAATAACCACGTGTCCTCTTCGTCCACACTCTTCAGAGTCTTCCTCCTGTGGTTCAGTGCGTGCAGGATTTCTCTGTGCTGTT
The DNA here is from genome assembly GCF_042242105.1 of Pempheris klunzingeri. Lineage (NCBI taxonomy): Eukaryota > Metazoa > Chordata > Actinopteri > Acropomatiformes > Pempheridae > Pempheris > Pempheris klunzingeri. The sequence continues at coordinate 4,925,010 of NC_092027.1, forward strand.
GGGAGGAGTCAGGAACTGGCTGTCCACCTCTTTTTTACTGGCGTTGTCCTAAAATAAGACGGGTTGAAAGTCAAACACCAGCAACTACTGTGGAACTGTAACTAAAGACTCTGGTCAACTACAGCTGCCATGAGGCTCTAACAGCATGCTGGTGGCAAAGAATCATGGGATAAGCTCTAAAACCATCCATACTGCCTTTAACTTTCCTTAAAATTCACTTCTTTTTTTGCACTTATGACCATCTGTCACATAAAGGTTACTGTAAAAAATAAAGTAGTCAGTGAAGGAGAATGTGAAGCGAGCCTTAACATCATATTGATTTAGAAATGATTTCATCACTTCTGCTGTCTGTTATACTGAAATAAGAGACCGGAAAATGACTTAACAGACTAAGTATTTAACAAAGCCGTGTAATAAATCAATGTGATGCAACATCCCAGTGAGTAGAACAATAGAATACTAACCAGCAGGGTCAGGTAGTCTGTGTGTGTCTGGACGTTGTGTCTGTCTTCAGCCTTTATTCTGATAAAATCCTTGAGTGTCTCTCTGCCACAGCAGCCCACTGATTCCACAAAGGGGGCCATCCAGTTAACGCACAGCTGGATGGCGTCTTTCGACAGACCTGAGCACAGGAAGAGAACCAAACATGTTTGAGTGACCTCGCTGAGGGTCCCACTGTGCTTCAGGTCATGATTTTTTGATCACAGCTCGGCCAAAATGACGACATAGTTTGGCTTCACATCCGTTTGGTTTTACAGCTGCATTTGTGTCCTCGGTAACTGAACACACAGGAAGATATTCCATTCATATCTACATTTCTGTAAACACCATTGTCCAAAAATCTTACCTGAAACTTTCTCAACAGTTTCCTGTTTAATGAAATGGCACATGACTGAGGCAGCCAACACTCGATACTGGAAGTCCAGAGAGTTTATGTTGAGGATACACAGGTCTAAAAGCTGGAAAAGTCAAAAAGGCAGAAACAAAAACGGCATTAGTCATCATGAGCAGAATGATCAAGTAAAGTTTAGTTCCTTTCTTTCATCAGCTGAATTAATTGGGATACAGAAACAGGTGAGTACATCATTACCAGGAAGGAACAATGTAAAGTTCACTTTGAGCCTGAGGTTTGAGTCACGACATGATTAAAAGAGTGAATCCTGTCCAAACACCTACTCGTGTCATTTGTATGTAAGCGTCCTGTGGAAACTGCGGCTCCAGCAGGTCAGAGTTGGAGCTCATCGATGCCATCTGAAGGTAAAGCTTCAGCCAAGACACGGCTGTTTCAGGACAAAGGCTCCAGTTCAGTGCCTGTGGGACACACGTAAAGGAGAATTACGCAAAAATCAAAGCCTTCTCATTTATTATTCATAAGGAATAATGAGTCAAAACAAATCTTAAGTGCATTACCTTCAAAATGATTAACTCCATTTGAAGAATCTCATTTTCACAGTAGGTCCCTGCAGTCACATAGGCCATCTGAAAGAGCTTCGGAGGACAGGCTTCCTACAAGAAAAGAAAAAATGAACTCAATGTCACAGAGCACCGTCATATTCCTTAGAAATGAGGATCAAAGAACCCGTTCATGAAAAAAAAAAGAGAGGAAGCTTCTCAACTGGCTGCTGAGTGTTTCGCACCAAACAGAGGCGACGTGTGAAATGTGAAACGTCTTGAAGAAATGCTTAACTTGTCAGCAAGTTGAATTAAAAACCTTTTAATCCACCGTTTGGTTACATTTAAGGCCAATTTTGCAATAATAACAACCAGCAAATGTGAAAATACAGTTATATAAATACATTTGCTGTCAGTTCAAAAGTATAATTCAAACAAAATGACAATAACATCTCTCCAAATACATTTACTAATGTGCAAAAATATCTTTGTTCTTAACGATATTAATCACTACAAATGTCTTACAACCAGAGTTGCAGAAGTTATGTGCTGTAAGAGGACGACAGATGTTTGAGGTCAACTCAAAGAACAAATATTCAAGACCTTCCTAAACACAAGCTGAGACTATTTCATCCTTTTTGAGGCCTTTTATAAGTAAATGTGAATTTAAGGACCTGCGGCCGCCATGTTTCTTACCTCTATCTTTGATGCAATAAAAAGACAAGTTATCCCAATGAGCTGCAGCATGCCCTTTTCAATGTTGTCCTGGGTCAACATGAACCGGTCGAAGTAGTCCTGTGCCAGGTAGAACGTCTGCCGATGAAGAGTATAGGCCTCACTCACCTGGTAAAACAAGTGACGGAAAAATTAAAAACTTTGAATTTCTGTCTCATATTATTTACTGTTTTTAGTTGAAGGTTTGAAAATACTTAAATTGCAGTAACAGCTAAGGAATCTACAAACAGCTATGCTTTATTATCTGATGTTTAAACTGAGTTTAGTCTTAAAAATAAACAAGGCTCGTGCCAAATACCACAACATACCATATAATCAAACAGGAGATAACTCATGTGTTGTTGTAGTCACAGGACAATCTAGACTTCTGTACATTACTATTTATGAAAGTTACCACAATAAGAAACACTTTACATTTTGCACACAAAACTGTAAACTCATCAATAATATCCAATAACCTGAAAGTTAAATATGTTAAATTGAAAATCAAAATGTTTTACTGCACTATAATTTAAGGAGCATGTGTGTTGTTTGGAAACTCATTTACTACACAATTGAAGCTCCTGCAACAAAAGTCTGAGATGCAGGAGAAGACGCACCTCGATTAACCAGTCGAGGAGGATTGATCGCATTCTGGGTTGTATCGTGGGGTGTTGCAGCATGAAGCTCTTGCTGTGTGTGTAGTTCTGCTCCCTGCGGACCATCTTCACCCAGACGTCCTCAGAAGATCCCCACCTGTCACATGCAGGGAAAAAGAGCTGCAACCTTTAAATCGATCGAAAGAAAGCCAACTATTAAAGCAACAACTGTGTTTTGATCATGTATTGATGGTTTGTCATTTTAAAAAGTTAAAAAATGACAGAAATTTTTAGTTTTCTTTGGTCTTATATCATCATAAACTGCATATCTTGTGGACAGAGGAAAATACTTCAGATTAATCAATGATGAAAATAACATTACACAGTCACACATGCTGTATATTAAACTGTCCGGCAGAGGACATGAGCAACAGGTACCCGTGAGTCAAACATGGCTGAATAATGTATGATAATCACCCAAGAGGAGGCAAAGGTGACGGCCAAACCGGAGAATCTCCTGCCGTGGGAGCTGTGCAGTCGTTCTCATCACAGTCGACCCCGACTCCTTTCTCAGGACTCTCGATGACAATACGAGGCTCAGCGGCACCTTCGAGTACCAGCTGGTTCTGAAATGGAGATGAGAAAACTGAATTATATTTTTGTTTTCCCCTTGGACTGGTGATACTGGTCAATGGGGTGACTGGAGGTGGGGGTAATGGGGCTTTGGCTCTTTGTGACATTATAACTTGACCGTTTTGTTCTTTGCTGTGTATAGGTTTATTTAATCGGCTATCATGTGCCCTTGAGCTGGCTATGTCTGAGCAAAACCAATAAAAAGACCATATAATAGTAATAAAAAAACGTTACGTACCTTTTCACACTGCAACTTTGACAGGGGCTGAACCTTTTTTCTGTTCTGCTGAAAAGAAAAGTCCTGTTTAACTTGTACATCAAACCATCTGGAAAATGACTTGATCAAAGCTACACAGTGATGTGTTAATGACTGGTCTGACAGGACTCTCACCTTGGTTACTTTTCCTTTCTGTCCTGCAGCATTTTCAGATCTTTTCTGCAGGCGACCACTGCGAAGACATCAAACTGAGCTCAACAACAGCAACAGCAGTCCAGTCAAATGCAACAGTAATAATAATGTTTCATAAAGCAGCAAAGGGAAATCATTACCTTCGTCTTGTCATTGTTGTGGCTGCTTCTGTGTGGATGAAAAAGTTACTGCAAGACAAAGACAAAAAAAACCAAAAAAAAAAAACAGGAAGTTAGCCATCAGATGGAAAAGTTCACAGTGGCGAGAAGCTGCTGCTGTCTCTGCTTTCACAAGACATACTCTCATGCACTAAATCAGGCCCGAGGAGGACACATGAACCCGCCTTGAGTCCAGGAGATTAATCGAGCCAGCTCAGACCTCATCATCCGCGCCAACGTTATTAATGAGCGCGTAAAAATGACCAGTGTGCAGCCGCCACCCGCCAAAACTAAACTCTGCAGCTAAAAACCCAAAAGTGAGACTCTTCACGTCTCCTCCGGGTGGATTTCTGCAGTTGCATGAGACTAAACGACCATCAGCAGCACAAAGAGACGTGCAGTGAAAGCTAAAGCAGCTACAGCAGGTCCCTTAATGCAGCAGCGGCACAAAGGCCCAGAGCAGGAGGACATTTTGTGCCACTGATATGATGCTTTGAACTCATCTGTGACCAAGCAGCACACGACCAGTTACCAAACAGCTACTCCGGTATGACTTCTTCACTCATTTCTGCATCATGACCAGTTAGTTTGACTGTGAATTAGAGGCTTTATCGTGCACATTGATGGGTGAGCCAACCGGGAACAGACCGCAAATGACTCGACAGCTTTACTAATATAATACTTTCGTCATGAGCAAACGTTTCTAAAACACTCAGCACGCTCCCGCAGACACCTTTTATCTGGCTAGTGTTAGCTAACTTTAATGCTAGCTTTCTAACCACAGCCCCCGTCGGACTGGGAGCTCTGCAGCGACACAGTTTGCTAACATGCCATCAAAATAACAATCAAACTGCGCCTTTGATTTAAACTTATTGATCACCCTCCTGCACAAAAACACTGAGATGATTCAGAGCTGTGTAAAGGTAAAGCTACTGAGCTGAGGAGCCTTGCCAACCCTACAGGAACAGTAATGTTTGCAGCTTACCCTCCTCGGTTCAGACCCAAATTAAACTAGTTTCCAGTTGGCGCTGGCGCCAACTAATTTGCGTTTGCTGCACATTGCGCATGTGTATCAATACTATCAACCCCGAACCATTTAATTGGATGTTAAAATAGGTTAAGGAGCATTTAAACTGAATGTGAGTCGCTGTAATTGTACAAATGTATTTGCTTTAGTTTTAATCGCTTTCACCCTGCGAGTGGAGTTTGTTCTTTAGCTGACACGACTAAACTAGCATGAATAAACCAGCGACTAAATTTTAAAAAAAGTGTTGTTTCCTGAAGCCGACTGCTTTTTATTGAATCATACATTTAGCTTAAGTATTTTTAGGTGTGTAATTGTTTCACCAAACGTATTAAAATGACACAATTCCTACTTTTTAACGGAATCTCGGTCTCTTTTTGTTCCTGTCAGATGTGTTTTCCGGTCTGCCTGCGGTGGGCGGGGCTTATGAACAGGGCAGCCAATAGGAGGGAGAGAGAGTTGAGCGCGTGCTCCCGGACCAGGATGTAAACAAAGCAGTGAGCTGTCATCGTGAGGACACACCTCCGTCACACCTCCGTCACACCTCCGTCACATCCCTCCTCCCATCAGTGAGGTAGACAGAAGTGTATGTGAAGCACCGTTAGACTAAAGGGCTCAATTTGCGGGATGAAGGATGAATGTTCATTATCACTCACTGCAAATACACCAATCTCCATTTATAACTATAATTATGTCTTAAAAGCACGACTTTTTAGAATTGTTTTAGTAATATTTTTAAACCTTTTGTGTAAATTTTTCACATTTTATTTATTCAGCTGTCCAATTATGCTTTCAAAAGCATGTTTCCCATAATAACTTTATAGATAATTACAACTTCTTTCTTTCTTTCTGTAGTCCAGTTTAACCCTTTAATGATAAAGTGTATCATATTTGATACATACACCTCTACATCATCAGTTTGATATTTTTGTATCTTATCTGTGTTTTATATGTTTTGTTTGTTTAAGATAAACAAACTGTGAGCAATAAATTGCACAAAAATGCCAGATGTAGCAAAAAAGATACAAATTAAACTTTTTAAACTTTAAATTCTTTTTTTTTTGTAATTTGTCAGAAGGTTCAATAAACACTCCAGTTTCAAAAAGTTAGATCTTTCTGGCAATTATTTCATGGTTCAGGCATTAAAGGGTTAAATCAAGTTATTGTACCCGTTGTGGGCACTGGGGTATTTTTGTGCCTTAATTAAGCTTAATGGTTAATGTGTTATCAATTTTAACCAAATTAAATTAATTAAATTCAGTTGAAATCAGTCATTTGAATTCTCTGATATATATATGAACGAATCTGTTGGCAGCCTAATCCGTTTTATTATAGGACAATATGGAACATTTTGGGCGACGTGCTTCATCACAGTTGTGACATAATGTCGCCCCCACTGGTTAGAAATAGTTTGAAGGTTAATGTCGTGTATATTGTAGGCAAACTATTTATTTCCTCTATATCCTATCAATATGATCGCATGACTGCTGACATGACATCATTTATAGAATAATATTATTATTTCTATAAAATAGACACATTTGCTTTAAAACATTAAGTCATTTGATTATTATTATGCAATTCTAACTATAAATACATTTTGACAATATGACTTGAATTCAATAATCCTTTCGTTTAGTTTAGTTATGACAGCGCAACATTAAAAGTCTAAATCTAAAACATCTAAGTGTTGTGGTTTGAGTCCCAGTGTCAGTGGAGCTGTGTGAAAGCCACAGGCTGAACTTCCTGTCATGGTGCATTGTGGTAAATGGGAAGTTCTGCCGATCGATTATCAAGGCAACAAGAGAGGAAGCCACGCTTCATGCAGACAGACTCAGTAGATGTTCTGAATTACACTTAGTTTCTTAGTTTCAACTTCAGACAATAGAAACTATTTCCTCATTTTTGTCGACAACATGAAGCTGGTGAAATGTATTTTGATTGTCCAACTGAGCTGTCTTTGTCAAGGTAACATATACAGTTTTTTAAATATGTATATCTATAAATTTGATCTTTAAAAGCTATTCACAAGCTGTCTGTTTTGTTGTGAGTTACGGACTGTAACTGAAACAACAATATAGTTTTGTTTCTGCCATATAAAGTTGAAATTATATTTAATGCTATTTTTCTAAATGTGTTGGTGGTTGTCACTTAAATTAGATCCAGTTTGTATTTCACTGCAGCAGAACAGCAGGACATGGTCGGCCTTATTAAATCTTAAATGGAAATTAGACTTAGACTTAAAGATGTTAAATTATTATTGACGGTGAAGGAAAATGGTAGAAGCTGGTATTGTCTCTGTTTTACCATTTTGTCATTATTTATCATGAGAAAAGTCAGTTACACTAAACATTTTAGATGTAGGTAAAGAAACACACTGCAATCTGAGGGATAGACTCATTTTTTGGGCAAACAACAGTGGAAAACCTTATTTAATGTATTTCAGAAGAATTAAAAGAGCTTATTGGTTGTCTTTAGTCAAATTCTATTTGCTCTTATTTACTTTTTGTATGTTTAAAGCTTACAAATGCATCCTTTTCATTTGGAAAACCATCAATACCGTTAAAGAAAATGCCTTGAAGAAAATTCAAATGTTATTCACAAAGATGGTGTGGCCGTTAGAAGCGACTAAACAGATGAACACATAGAGAAATAGTTCTTGATGAAAAAATACAAATACTTTTCTACATGAATTTATAACTTTTAATCTTGATTACAATTTTCTAATGCAAAGTGTTGAATATGGAAGATTATAAGATATTTTATATCCTCCTCACTGCACTCTATTTGTGTGCTGAAACACAAAAATCAGACGCGTGGTTATGTAGCACTTGTTTTTACAAAACAAAGTAAAACTAGACAAGAGAGTTAAAATTATGATAAATCCAAAAGATGAATATCAAAAGAGTAAAATAAGATAAATAGGAACTATAGGAATAAAATAAACCACATCATATGTTCGTAGTCTGCATGGGCTTGACTGTTACTGGCAGTGAGAGTAATGAATCTTTATTTATTTCAGGTGTCCATAACTCATCCACTCCGACCGTCCCAGCTGACGTCCAGGTGACAGCAGAGGGAAATGACACAAGAGGGGTAACACAAGAGGACTTCAACAGTAAGTTAAATATTTTTCTGCAGTGTGAATTTATTATTCAGGAAGATAATCTGTCACTTTCTCTTTCTCTCCCTCATACACACAAAGTTATACCATATTTTTCTACTCTGCTTTCAGTCCAGAATCAGGACAAACACTTCAGAATATGTATGAATATTCTTTCTGTTAATGTCACAGGATGTGGGGTGACCTGCATATGAAACACATCTTGCTGAATTTTGCAGGTGCAAATCAAACTGTGAGATAGCAAAGCCCTCTCCCACACAGACTCCGGTTTAGTCTGCAGGCATCCTTTGCTGTTGGTTGCTTCTGTGTGGCTTCGTGCTCAGCTGAACTCTGTGTGGCACCGTTTTGCCACGGGAACATCTCAGTCCAAGAAATTTGCATTCAGAATCATTGAAATCTCGTTTGCCCAAATAATAATGCTGACAAGGACATAAGCAACATTTCTGCTGGAGTGTACACAGAAGAACAGGGCTAAGAAAGTTACAATAAAGAGCGTTGTTGTTCAAAAGGAAAAAATACAGTAATTTTTCCTCTTTTCTCTTCTCTTATTGTATAGCCGAAAGGGCAGGAAAACAGGAAATATGCCACTTTCAATAAGTTTCAGTCGCTCATTCCAACAACAAGAACGTCTCCGTAGACAATACTTTTAAAATAGTTGTTAAATCATCAAGTGTAGGAAGTGGTAGGAACTTTGATATTACTTCAATATTTAATCCTGCCATTGTCTTAAATAAGTAATTAACATAGTTTACATTATACATGGAACGGAAACACTTTAGTTTCTTAGAGTAAAGCTTTGGTCTAATTATTGCAGGTCCTATTTATCTCTCCTTTGGATTGAAACTATGAAGAAAGTGCATCATTTCATAAACACATGACTTTAAGTGACGTACACACAGATGTTATGGAGGTTAAAAGAAATGTAAAACTGACAACACAGACAATTAGATGGTGGTGGTGGTGGTGGTGGTGGTGGGGGGGGTCAGAAATTAGCATACAATTCATATTTGTGGTCTCTTTTCATGTTTCAGCCAAACTGCTCTGGTCCAAGTGCTTGAACACCAAAATGATCTTGATTAGTTGGTGGTTGGATGTGTTTGATGTGGAGTGTTGGGCCGTCTGTACAGACTCGATGCTCACACACATTGAGGGTTTTTGTTCAGTTCCACATACAACATCCTGTTGTGCACTAAATAGCAGTGAGCAGTCCCAAAAAATGTCATACATACAGAAACATTCGCTAAAACTACAGTGACCACCTGTTCTGGGAAATAACCCAGCTTTTATGCACAGCCCAAGTATATATTTGTGACATTTATGTTTAATATATTAATATTATTACATTTACAATGAGATTATAAAAAAACAGGAAGGAGAATCAGAAAGTATTTGGTCTTTTTTTGACAATAAGAAAAATATATTTTTTTAAATGAGCAGATTTGTGTTATTTTCCTTTAGAGTACAAACTGAACTTTTCCAACATTTGTCTCACAGTGGTAAAAAGCAGCAGATTCTGTATTAGTTACATAAAGACAAAATAAAACCTTGAAGCACATTCCACTGAATAATAAATCATTCAGTATAATATACTGTATAGTCATCATCAGCTGTGTTAGCTCAGATCCAAAACATAACAAACACAATAAACAATGAAAACATTTATTGATGCCGAATAATAACTGATGTCTGCCGTTCTGCTTGTGTGTGTGTCCTCAGGTCACCCTCACATTCACAAACTCACTGGTAAATGCAACTTCACACTCAGGATGACTGGAAACAGGAGTGGCGAAGTGGTGGCGTTCGCGGCAAGCTCGACAGAAGTGTTAATTAAACAGATCTGCCAGGATCTCGACTGCGGCGGCGTCTATCATGTGAGCAGAGCTGGTTCACCTCCCAACACAAGCTGTTTTCACGACTGCTTGTACAGAGAAGGTCGTTTGCAGAACTGTTCACAGAGCGTGGGAGGCCACTGCACCGTGATTGCCGGAGTTGTCTGTGGTAAGGGTTTTCTCTACTGAGCTCTACTGTATCTGTAAGCTCACTGTAAGCTGCTATGGACTGCAGCTTTAATATTGTAACATTAAACATATTTAGTATCGAGTTTGATCCTTTAAACTAATAAACTAAATCTATCTTTTCAACAAAGACTCAGCTCTGAAAGACTAAAAAAGGACTGAAATGCTTGTAAAGCAATTATTAAATGACATTCAAACAACAGTAACAGTTACTTGAGATGCTGCATTAGTAACGCACTAGTGTCAGACAGCTAGTTTAGTGGCTCGCTTGACTGTCACTAAAGTGATGACAGACAACTAAATTAAGAAGTTGCAGAACAATAAAGGAGTGTGTACAAGTAAATAATACATATTAAATAGGGACAAGATCTGGTGTTCCTCGACATAATAACAAATTTGAGTATTGATATTCAGTAAAAAGTCCAAAATGACTGATTTGCAAGGTTTGAAAGAAATGTCTGACTTCATGTCCAATTAGTGTAAATCTTGCTGAATAAACAGCCATAAAGGTATTTCCCAGCCACACAGTGCCATAAGCTGACAGCATGATGATGTCCTCCTCAGGCCACCAGGCTGTACGGCTGGCAGGAGGACCGGACCGCTGTGCTGGACGGGTGGAGTTGTGGAGAGATGGGAGGTGGGGCACCGTGTGTGATGACCAGTGGGACCTGCGTGATGCCGATGTGGCGTGCGGCCAGCTCGGCTGCGGTTACGCCATCAGTGTGACGGGACAGGACGGATCCTTCCCCCCCGGCAGAGGACCCGTCCACCTGGACGAGCTGAACTGTACGGGCAAAGAGGAGAACCTGTGGGCGTGTCCGGCTGCACAGGACGAGCCTGACTGCGGACACAAGGAGGATGCTGGTGTCGTGTGCTCAGGTCACAGTCTGAGAACATCATCATACACACAAAAGAAAACAGTAAAATTACAGTAGTACTTTTATTGTTTAGTCGGTTTGATGAGTGGGGAACTCTCAGTGCCGGCGACACAGACACCAAAGTCAGGAGGATTCATCCTCTGGGTACCATGAATGTCTGTGCAAAGTGTCATGGCAATAGATGTTGAGATATTTAAATCTGGAACAAAGTGGTGGACAGACAGACTGATATTGAATCTTAAAACACCCCTCTTGTGTAGGTTATAAATGTAAGAACTACCCACAGATTGAAAATGTTAAAGGCTTGACTTCACTGTCCTCAATGAAATAATTACTGAACCTTAATCTACAGCAGAGAACATCACGTTTATTTTCCTCTAAAACAGTTTGAATATTTCTGTGTGCAGAGATGAGAGCAGTCAGGCTGACTGGAGGTCTGGACCACTGCTCTGGTAAAGTGGAGATCCACCGAAACGGCAGCTGGGGTACGGTGTGTGATAACTGCTGGAATAAAAACATGGCCTCCATGGTGTGCTCCATGCTGCAGTGTGGCGCAGAGGCCATGAAGTTCTCCCAGTTTCTTCCTGCTCTGGCCCACAACAACGGGACGCTGTGGTTCTATCAGTGTGGCAAAGACATGCAGAGTCTGTGGCAGTGCAGGGAGATCTACAACAAAATGCACCTGTGCACCGACTCAAAAGCATCTGGTATCATCTGTAATGGTAAGCAACACAGTTTTTGTGTTTGTGTCGTATGTTTTTCTCCAAAAACAACAATATAGTGTAGGATTGAACTGATTTTATAGACAGAAACAAAACCTGATGACGCAGTAAAAAGGTTTTTATTTTTATTCTTAAATAAAAAAGTAGAAAACAGGAAACAAACATGTATTTTATTTGTTTAATACAAATACTTTTCTTTAGTTTCCAGCTATTTTTGGGCCCTTGTATGAAAATGACATCCTTGTTTAATTATTTGACTTTCTTTGTCAATACAGGTAACACATTTTACATTATGTTTTGTTTATTAGTTGATCTTATAGCACGACACTCCTCTGTAAATCATCACGTTTTTAGGCATTAGTACTAAAAAAACGTAACAAAATATTTGCACTTTCAGGGGATGTTGTCCACTTTCCGCTAAATAACGCTAAATAAGTCATGATGTAAAATCATTTGTGTTTGTCCCCTAAATGATCATTTAAACTGATGATGTGATGTGATAATGTGAGAGTGGTTTATTAAGCACTTATTCAGTGCTTCTCTGTAAAGTTGTAAAGTTATATTTGAGTCATGTTTAGATAATCGTCAAAGTACCGTTTCTCTCATGTTTAGTCAATTTTCTGTAAATGAAGCTTTAACTTAACAAATTTTATTCCAAATTCTATTTTCTGGCTTAGTGTTCAGTATTTACAGAATCATATGAACTAGTAGAAATATGAAATGAGCTCTTCTCTTTATTTGCCTGCTCACATCCAGACTGTGTTGAACAAAAAGACGATGTTTTTGTCCTGCAGGTTCCCTCGGGTTTCCCACAGCCACCACAGTCTCCGCAGCTAATGCAACTGTGATTACAAGTTGGACGACTAGTAAATATTTTATTATTATTAAAAAAGACATATATCACATTATATTTATAAGTGATACTTAAAATAATCATTTATCTAAGAGGAAACAACAACAGAATATGTCTCAGTATGTTTTAGGTGCTAAAACAAGTACTGAGAATTATGAAAAGTATAGTCTGAGATTGATGGGTGTTTTTTTCTCTGTCCGTCGTAGAAAATACAGGAAAAGCAGCTGAAAAAGACTTCCTCACACCGCAGCTCCTCAGCACCACCGCTCTGTGTCTCCTGTTCCTCGTGTTTCTGATCATTAACACGATCCTCTGCTGCCACTACAGAAGAAGACACGGTAGGTCAAGCAGTTTAATGTGTGAAGAAATAAAAGTGATTTTAGTCGAGCAGCGTAGAGTAGAAATTGATTATTTGTCAAGTATTAAATTGCTCACGAACAATTTTGATCATCAACTACGAAATCTTTTTGTGAATGTGAATATTTCCTCGTTTCTTTACTTCTCTGTGGCAGTAAACTGAATATCTTTGTGTTGGGGACAAAACAAGACACTTGATGACGTCATCTTAGGATTTGGGAAACACTGATCAGCATTTTTCACCATTTTCTGACATTTTACAGATGAAACAACTAATTGATTAATCAAGAAAATCAATAATTAAAATAATTGTTGGTTGCAGCCACAGATTTTAATAACTCATTTGATTTACGATCAGTCCTAGAATCTGAAAAATCAGGAGCTGCAAACTAAATCAGTAAAATCCTTAAAATCATATTTTAGGTTTTGATTTTAGGCAGATTATTCTGATAAGGTTCATTATACACACACGTTTGTCTTAATTTCCTTCATTAGGGTAGTAGAGGAGATTTTCTTTTAAATAATTAAATTAAGAATTTTTAAAGAATTTCTTAACATTTTTAATAATATTTTTCTTAAATGTTAGTAGACTGAATGTTTTAAGTTGTTCAAAGAATAGCATATCTGATTTGATCCTATGACGCCAGTGTGTTGATACCCCTAACTCTCATTTTTAAGATCATTTTTAAAATACTTACACCAATCTCTCTTCTCTCTATCAGACTGTGGACCCTCCAGACACAGTTAAACACACAGCATGAGTTAATTATAATCATCTATATGCTGGTAATTCTGTCCACAGCGTTTTTGCTGCAGCAGTCGCGCACCAGCCCACGACCTGCCTCTGAAAACCACCACAACTACCAAGACGCTGTCAACCTCGTCAAGGTCACCACCAACCCACCTCAAGCGGATGGTCAGTGGCTTTCCAAGAGCATGATACATGAAAGTGAATGTGTTTCTGGCTTCTCTTTCTTTATACCATGCATATATATATACAGTATATATGCATTTATATGCTTGTATAGTGGTGAGAAAGACGCAGAATTGTGCAGCACCTTCGGAGCATGTAGTCAACTCATTAAGTCGTTTTTTTTTTTTTTGTGTTTGTCTCAAAAAAGTCCCCTCCAACCCCAGGTATCTTTGGACCCAGCTTAGTAGTGTTGACAGCACGTCAGTAGATACAGACTATGAGCAGTTTGAGCCAAGCAATGAGCCATCTGTCCCTTTGTCAACCTTTCGGAGTGAGCTACGTTCCTTTATTTCCTCTCCATTTGTATTTAATCCTGTGTGTTTCTCAGTCTTTGCCTCTGGAGATGTTCTCTTGCTCTGTTGCTGCATTTCTGCATATCTGCGGTTAAAATTGCTCTGCCATGTGTGTGGGTGTGTGTGTGTGTGTGTGTGTGTGTGTGTGTGTGTGCGCGCGTGTGCGGTCTGTGCAGATAAATGCTGTTTGCACTGAACGTTTGCAGGATGATTTGTAATTAAAACAGTCCTTCATGTGCATCATTTCGTACCCAGATTCTCAGAGGTACAAAACCGACACGAATGCTTTGATGAGGCCGTCAGGACTTGACAGCCTCTTTGAGGAAGGTGAGTCACCGTTAGTTTGTTAAGGCGTCACAAAGACACAGACACTTTGCAGATCTCAAATACACACACTGCTGCACAGCACTAGAGTAATGATCGGGGAGTAGAATGGCACAAACCGAGCTTTAATCATGGGTGGGATTTTCTGAACACATTTACCATCATAGTCGGTGTTCGATACAGAAATGTCTTCACCAAATGTCATTTATTTTTAGTTACAATTAACTTGGATGGATGGATGGATGAACTGTTATTTATCAAGGATATCTTATGAGTTACACTGATTTGTTTTGGTTTTATTTTGTCATAAAATCCAATCCTCAACCCAAACCCAGTTCTAACCTTAACCTTAATACCAAGTCTTAATGTCAAAACAGACCTTTGAAGTTGTGAGGACTGGCCAAAATGCCTTTAATTCCCCAAAATGTCCTCACTCTGCCAGCAACATGCACGTTCTGGTCCTCACTGTGTTGCAAGTACAAGAATACACACATGTAAAGATAAAACAAAAACCAAAGACACAAATTTGTTGAGACATGCAGATTTATTATTTATCATCATTTATGGCAGATACTGTAGTATTCATTATGCAAAATGTATATGAATGTATATTTTTAGTAGGCCTACATTAATCCACCCCCCCCCTCTTTTCTTTACATAAAAAGTATTCACACCTGTTTTTGTTTTTTGTTTTAAGTGTAATAGATTCTCATATTATCTGTTAAACTATTACAAATGTAACCTCCCTCATGTTGAAAGAGTTAAAATCAAAAAGTCACATGAACTACCTATATTCTAGATATAGAGCCCTCTGAGCAATGTTTAACCATCTTTATGAGTTATGAGTTTTCTGTAATTAAATTGATTCTTTATATTGTAATCAAAAATGTAGTTTAACATCGTACTTTGTACAATCTGTAATCAGGCCTATTGTCCTGTAAGACTGTGGTAATAGACAAGGACCTGAACAGTCAATTCCTAATTGTATCATCACCATACAAAACATTTTCTTGTAACTAACTATAAGAGACATCATTTTCACTTTTACACATTTTTCTCTGTCATTAATGTTACATTCTCATTAAATCTTTTTTAGATGCGGGACCAAAAAATGAAGTAATGGGAGTCTTTACCGGCCACCACGGCGGCCCCTCAGAGCCTCAATATGCCAGAGTGTCAAAGATCTCAGTGGACTCGTTTGATACCTCCAGCACCTCCTCTGAGGAATGCTACGAAAACACAAACAACGGCTATGTCGAGGTCACTCCCGGTCAGTCAGATTCATGCACCTGCTTCCCTTCCATCCTTTAGTTACCATAAAATATGAACTAAGGAACTGTAAAAAAAAAAATGTAATTAATTGTATGAAAGTGAATAGTAAGAAAACCTCTTTGTTATGTTTTCCATAAATATATATATATTTAATTCCTTTTCTATTGTGTGTAATGGCAACTGTTTTGAACAGTGAATAATTCAACATGTTGGAAAATAAAACTCTTGTGTCTGTATGGAAATATGAAGCTGTAGCCAGCAGGCGTTTCATCAAAAACGTGCTGGCTGGTTCCCCCTGTTTAAATATATTACTGTATGCTAAGCTATGATAACTGGCTACTAACCATAGCTTCATATTCACCACGGACATGAGAACGGTCAGTTGGTCTCAGCAAGAAAGGGCATACGTCTGTTAAACTTCTCCTTTCAGATCTAAATTAGGATCCACTATCATGCACTCACTACCTGTTTTAGCTGGTATCAGTACCGTCATGTCATTTTGAAATCGTGGAGGAAGGTTACCAAAGAAATTAGTAACAACCCCTAGTCTAGCCAATTGAATATAAGATTCATCCCACCTCCTCATCCTATTCATTTTTGTACAGCCCCTTAAATAAATCTGTGGGGGTTTGTAGCTTACAGTCAGTGCTGCTGCTCTAACAAATTACAGTGTCAGGACTGAGCCAGTCTTCTGCCATCAATCACCCTTCAAAGCTCGAACACAGCAATGATCAATTTTACTCTGGACAAACAACAAAGCTGCACAATCCAGGTTAACATAAAAAAACAGCTGCTGCAGCAACAGACGAGAAAAATGAGATGTACAGTATAACATTTGCTGCTCTTTGTTACTGTCTAATCATTAGATGATGAAGGTGACGGGCCCATCTACTCCCCTGTGAGCCCCGACCAAAACTTTCCATCTGAGGATGACTACGATGACATCGGCAACTAATCACAACCAGAGGAGATAACTCCAGCTCACCGGAGTGTGGCTGTGTGGTGAAACTGCACTGAGAGAAAACATGTACTTTAAGACCAACTGTTTCACATTTGAATGGCTACATTTCATTTTCTACAGTAGCTACAAGTTCAACATTGAAATGCTGAACAAGAGTTACATTTGGCTCAGGCATCTAAAGATGGTCATAATTTTACTTAAGCAAAAAGATATGTTGAAATGTTCTTTCTAAAGCAAGTTAATATTTAAAGTGCCTTGAGACTTGAGAATTAAAATGAACGACTACCTGGAAGGAAGGAAATCAAACTTAGAAGTTATGTTTAGGTGCTCTGTGAATGTAGTAGAAGCAGCTGGGACATATGTATTTGTTTTCTTTGGGATTTTAAATGTTTAATGTTAAGTGCGTAACAGTTTTCTGTAATAACTATTATGTATTCATATAATTATAATATAATTGTGATGTGCACTACATGGCCAAAAGTATGTGGACACTCATACGCGTGATTGTTGAATGTGCCATTCTAAAACGAACTAATACTAAAAACTATATTTTTGTAGTAATGTTAACATTTGTCTTGATCGTAACTGAGACATCTAAATCATAATAAACATGTACGGACCAAAAGTACATAACATTTGTGTCCTTATACTTTTGGCCATATTGTGTTTTCAGATCTGCTAATATTTGCAACATGTCACCCTGCAGGCGTTTGTAAAAGTGTAATCAAACTAGTTCTACCACAAGGTGGCACTACAAGCTTGTAAATAACTGGAGGTTAAAGTCTCTCACTGAAGTAAAGCCCTCACACGTAAACTAGAGGAAAAAAAAACTTGTAATACCATAAAATATTTTTCCAAAGAAATGTTTTCCTGGCTGTAAGACTTTGTGACAAATACCCATTGATGCAGAGTGAGGGAGTCGAAGTCCAAATAATGCACTGTGAAAAAGTTTGAGAGGGGAACTCTGGATCCTGATCGGGGGCCAACATAAACCATCAGAGCAGTCTGAAACCAGACCTGGCACAGCTCTTCTTGGTCCATTACATCTGCAGCAGCTGCACAGCATCAACGCTTCCTCCTGATCCAAAGTGATGCCTTGAATCTAAGTGATGTCTTGTTTTGTGGAGGTAAACGTGACAAACTGCTTCAAAGCACCTGCAAAACTTTTAATAGGGGGGTGGCAGTGGTGAACGCATGGATGAACATGGATTAGCTTCGGCTGAGCTAACGTGAGAAGTGGGAGAGATGATGCATTAGACTGATAACCAGCAGATTTGGGTGTTTTTTGACTGGAAGGTATTTGGCAAGGAAGAGGAGGATAAGAGTGTGTCGAGGCGAGTGGAGGGGGAGGATGGGAGGTGAAGCCGAGGAGAAAAGGAGGAGGTAGACGGAGTAGTTAGTGAAGATAAAACGTGTCTGAGAGAATCATATATTACACTCAAATTTAGTCCAGAGCTCTGCATCGAGATAAACAGGCGAATTAACGACCAGATCTCCTTATGAAACTCAATCTCTTTCACATGCCAGAGAATCCAGCACACTCGCACACACACCAACCCACACACCACTTAACAGAGATTCCATCTAAAAGTATGCAGTTTGATATATTACAGATCCTCCTCAAACTTCTTGCTTTTGTTTTATTCTGCTGTGAAAGATT
Source organism: Pempheris klunzingeri (assembly GCF_042242105.1). Lineage (NCBI taxonomy): Eukaryota > Metazoa > Chordata > Actinopteri > Acropomatiformes > Pempheridae > Pempheris > Pempheris klunzingeri. Next base: position 4,943,371 of record NC_092027.1, read on the forward strand.
GATAAGTCAGAATCTCAAAATCTGTGGATTTACAGTCCTGATTAACATTAAGGGGAAAGAAATGTAGTTCACTAGTATTTCAAGTAGCTTGTAGTATTTGAGGGATTAGAGGATCAACCCTCTGTTTTTACTTTGTTCATTAAATCAGTTACACGTTAAGGATTATGGCTCCATAAGTCCGTAAGTTGCTTAAAGTGTCCCGACAACTGATCTCGCCTGAGTTTAAACTTTTGAACTCTGTTTGTTACAGGAGGCCTGGAGACGACAGTACCTGCCTGCAAACTATATGTAGACATGTTGCAACCCGACATTACAGCTGCTGCAGTTTTTGTTTAGGACTCCTCTGAAGTCCAGTAACATTTACAATAAAGAATATTACAGCGACTAGAGTTTGGCACAACAAGCTTTTTTGGCCTTTTTTTCATGGGACATGTGTTAAAAATATGCAGCGTACTGAAAGCTAGTAAACGTCATGTCAATATGTTCACCAGCTTGTCTCTGACTTTGTTGCCTGTTTGATGGTTGTGTACAGTTGGTTTTGGAGAGGTTGTTTATAGTTGTTTGCCTATTAATGGCTCGGAATGAGGCTGTGAGGCTGAACCAAGCAGGAAATGAGCTAAAAGAAGCTAAAAAGCTGAGCAGCAGAGTTCTCCGTGGGTTCACCACTTTGTCATTTGATTGATTATAATAATATTTGAGCATGGAGGTTTATTTGTGACTAGGGCTGCATCTAATAATTATTTTTGTTACTGATTAATCTGCTGATTATTTTCTTGATTAATCAATGAAACTCTTGTTCTAAAAACATTAGAAAACAATAAAATGACAAACAGTCCAAAACCCCCAAATATTCAACTTATTATAACGCAAAACCAAGAAAAGCTGGAAATTTTCACATTTGAGAACCTGAAACAATCCAGTTTTTGGAATATTTTGGAAAAACAGACATAAAAGATTATGAATGAAGTTGCCGGCTAGTTTTATGTCTTTATGATCGTTTGGTGACTCTGGAAATGCAAATTGAAATAAAATATTCCCAACTCAAGGTTCACTGACTTGCTATTTCTGGAACTTTCAACTATATATCATTGCCTATACACGACCACCTGTTCTGTAATGGGATCACAAATTGACAACTGGACAAGATAGATTCCCTGAAGGACAGGGGACAGCCTGCAGCCAAAACAATGGGAAAAAGCCAGTGAGTAAACAATGACTTGATAATACACACACAGAAAACCAACAGTGGAGCATTTAGCAACTACAGAGACAGATATTTCTGTCAGGATTTGGTGGAAAGAGCCAAAAAAGGAGAGAGAATAATGGACTTGAATTAGTCAGAGGCCAAAAACAATGAGTAAGTTGACATTTGTTTGCCAACACGTCAGCAATAGAGGCTTTATAAAGAGCTGACATCTTTCAACAAGCTTCTGTGACTCAATTCAAACTCTCATTCAGCATTTAATTCTTTAGTCTTCCAGAAAGAGTGAAGCGTATTCCTTTACTGTCCATATTCTACCACAAATCAGCATCCACTGCTGCAGTGGCTCTTGGAGACTGAAACCTGTGGCTTTAAAAAAGTTAAACAACAACTGGGCTCATGGCAACATGGTCGCAACCATCAACACTTCATTTCCAGCCACTGACCTCTAAACCCCCCCCCCCTTCCCCTTCCCCTCTCTCTCCCATATTTCCTGTCCACCTCTTCGCTGTCACTGTATAATAAAGGTTAAAAAATGCCAAAAAAGAAACAGAAACAGAAAAACTACAGCTTCCATAAAAAAAGCAGCAGCACAGGAGATTACATCTTAGTTGCACCCATATGTATCCATATGTTTCATTTCATATGTCTAATTCACCAAAGCCCTAAGGTCATTTTTAGGTTTTTTTAGCTGTTACCACTATTACCACACTTATTATTACACTATAAAAAATGGGACGTGATGTTTGTTAACACAAGGTATTATTAAGAAACACTCAGTTTCAAGGCTGCATATTAATGAACATTAATGAGGTTTTATGTGAAGAAGGCGATGATATGTCAGTTCTTCTGACTCCTCGTGGCCCAAAAACCTGATTCCTGCAACTGTTATTGCAACTTATTGTTATTGGGCATTATTGTGTCCACATTTTTTATCTTGTCATTATGAGTTGCACCTCTACCTTCCAAAAGCACCTGTATGCATTTTAAATCCCTGTATCATTTGTGTTCCACATGGAATAATAAAGCATCACATTCTTGAATAAGTCTGTACTGAAACAGTATTTTCAGTCTCACAACCTTTTATAAGTAGCTGTCTACATCATTACAGATACTTCAGACCAGGTGTCATGTACCATTACAACAATGAAAAGAAAGTGCAGAAACACAGACTCTAACATGTCTGATTGGTGCTTTACTTCACTGCAGCCGTGGAGGTTTTGCTCTTGACTTGGCCTTTATATTGGCACTGCTCTGTGATTGCCAGGGACATGTTGCTGGATGGACTGCAGCCAATGAAATGCAGTGAGGTCATCAGTTTAGGTAGAGCCCCAGATGGTTGCAGATCCGGGAGAAAAATCCACTTCAGCTTATTAATCAAAGCCTTTTTTTCCTTCGGCCCTACAATGGCAGAGATTGATCCTAAAGCCATTACATTCACTAATATTCCTGTCTCCTGATTAGTCACTCTTACAGTGAATCAGCCTATAGTTTGGCAGTAAATGACATTACAGCCTGCTGGGCTGAGGCTTGGGTGCGCTTCCAAGGCCCAGTAATAGTGTTGATTACTCTTCACTCATTAGGTTGCTTTCACTGCCGCTGCTAAGCCCTCATCAGGAGGTTTTTGGCTGAGCGGCCGGGCAGGGGCCCTGATCCAATTCACCTTTAAAGTTCAGTGGACCTGTCTGGGTTGCCACGGGTCAGTGCATCGCTCTCCATGCTGTGCACTCCCAGAGAGGCCCTCGTTACCTCATTTCCTGTTACTACTGTACCAGACAAGAGTTTGAATCTCATGGTTTGGCTGTGTAAAGTTTGCAATGTTTGTCACAGATGGTTTACTGAAACTCTGGAACTAAACACTTGTCGAATTTATGTCTTCGGAGAAGAACAAACGTGATAATCAGTCATAGATAACAGGACTATGGAGGCTGTGAGGTGCAAAACACAACATCAGATGAAATGCTTTAAAAGAAAATGATAGTAATAACATGGGACATCCGAATTTTAGATTAATAAATATAAAAACTTCTTTTCTTTTTTCTGTTTTTTTGCATTTCTACTTTATTTGACAGTGACAGTAGAGAGACTAGAGAGACAGGGTGACATGCAGCAAAGGGCCCAGACTGAACTCGGATTTTGTTAGTTGTACAAAACATGAATGCCAAAACTGCAAAGGATACGTTTTACTATCAATCAGAAACAAATACTGACATTTGAGTTTAAAAAGAGCTTGTATAGATAATAACAGGGAACAGTAACCTAAGAAAAACACTGACACAGGATCAGAACAGCCCTTTGGTTTTGGGTTGCACTGGGTAACGTTAACCCATTAATGTGTAGGTGTCCAACTGACCCAGTTATCAAGAAAACTTGGTTGTGTTTTCTGAAATGTTGTCATGTTTTCTGTCTTGACTACTATTCAGTATTGTTGTGTTTGGCACCTCAGGGCCACCGTACCTTTCTCATAAGACCCATTTATTAGTCTGTATAGAGAAATGAATCCCAACTTGAAAGCTGGCCTGGCAGCGCAGCGTTTAGCTCATTAACCTTTTTTCTTCTTAGCACCTCGCTGCAGTTAACAGTCTGTGGCCTCTTCCCCACCAAGACACATTCACATAGCTGCCAATCAGGTCAACGCTGCAATTAAGCTGCTTTAAACTTGTTCAGTGGTGCTTGGAGGCCGTAAAAATACTTCCGTTTGAGTGTCAATGGGAGCCTGTGGTGGTTAACACGGCATTCATGGGAGAATACATTGTGTCTAGTTAATGTAAGTAGTCTGGTCAGCAGGTCAAAAGGGCAACATAACTGAAGGACACAAGGATGTGCAGTAGTCTCCAGCTAAACACAGACAGTTTGACCATTAAGATTCAGGGAACTGTGCTTTTTTCCTTCAACGCTTGTCCAACCCAAAAATTTCTCAAGCAGGTAAGAATTTATGGACACATTTCCTTGTTTGCCTCCGACCAGATGGACTGAGGTTTATGAGTGTGCGTTGCATGTCGGACAGCAGCATCTTGCTCTGAGTACCAGTCAGTCAGGACAGGCGTCATCAATCTTGGTCTCCAGTGAATGGCAGATTGGCTGCCATAAACCGGGCCTGATTGCAGTGTGCTGTTCCCTGCGGACAAGTTTTCAGACCAAGGGAGGCATGGAAACAAAACCCTGCAGATACAAACAATGTGTGTGGGACACTGTGGACTGGACCACATCGTAGGATGGTGAACTGTACATGTTTGTACCAGTGCTGACCAGGAGTGGTTCATTTACTTATTATTCTTGTCAGTCAAAGTGATCCTGTAACTATTTCCTAAGCATGAGACAATAACTGTTGCTCAACAGGTTTCAGATGGATGCATGAAATTAAGAATGATGACAGAAGAACAGGAACATTATAAATAATTGAAGCACTGTTGTAAACTAGGGTTGTAGCCATGATAACCTGTTAGTTGGCCAGGGGGCAAATATTTGCCCTGTTGAATGGAGCTGCAGGATTTATAGGTCTTATATCTAGAATTTGACATTATACCATCAGGTATTAATGCAGGATCCTCTTTAGATGGTTACAGTGTTTTCAAGATGCTTTATATTTAAATGTAACTTAAAAAAAAGAAATAGCAGAATAAAAAGAACATGGAAAATGTATATTATATGATATTTCATGTATAAAGATACAAAACACAAAAGACCAACAGATGCAAGAAATAACAAACAGACCTTTTTCACAGCTTCCATTTTGATTGTCCTGCAAAAAAGGTCCAAACTGGTTCTAAAAAGTGTCCAGTGAAGTGGGCGGAGAGCAGCTGGCAGACCTGTGCCAAGTCCAGTTTGGACGTCAGGTTGTTTCTCAGTAAAGAAACAAGACTTTTAGGGTTTTTTGACTTCAGACATGTAAGATAAAGCAGCTGTTGTCCCTGTTTGTGTCAGACTCACATTCAACACGACCCCACTGCATCGCATGACACATGACTGTCGCAACCTCTGGCCCTTCGATTCCAGCTGAGGAATGGTTACCTCCAGCCTCTCTACCCCCTTTCTTATCTGCCTCCTCACTTTTACTGTTGAAGAAAATGTCATTATTAAAAAAGACAAGTCTTAGCTCTGTTTTAGCCACATTACCAGCAATGTCGATCGGTTGGTCCACCACTTTAGTCCACACTGAATGTACTTTATGTTATGGGAAGTGTTGATTAGCAAGTGTTAGCATGCTAACATGCTAAGCGAAGATGGTGACCATGGTATAGATATCAGTATTTTAGCATGTGCGTAGCTAATGACATTTTGACTTGATGTTATTTGATATTTTTGCACCATATACTTGTATTAAAATACTTTTTATGAATGTAATTTATCTTTCCAGCCGGAGGACGGCTCCATTACTAATGATTGGGCATTGCCCCCTATGATTGAATAATAATTAATTGATTATATTGAATTACTCCTCAGCTAGACTCTCTTAACAGTTTGTTCCCACTATTTGGACACACGTGTCAGTGTGAGTTACTGCCACTGTAACATTAACTTATGCTCGGGAAAAGCTACATTTGGCACAGACAGCACATCAGGCCAGGTGAGGGCTCGCTGTGGGTATGAGTCATCTCTGTTGTCATGGTTACGCAGCATCGTCATTTGTTTGTGCGCCCCGGGCGAGGTCATTAACTACACAGTCAATCTGGTACAGCCTTAACAAATCATGTACGTAAATGTGAATGGCAGACGTTTGTGCCAACAGAGTTCCCATTCACAGGAGTTGAGGCTCTTCATGCAGGGGGCGAATATTTTCCCTCAGCTGCAGGGAAACTGAGGAAGACGAGCAGAACAAAGAGGAGGAGGTGTGTGGAGGCAAAGATAACTGTATACTATTGACATGCAGTTCCATTTTGCTGAAATATTTTATTCTGACAACAATCTTTCTGAATTTATTTTGTTTTATTTTTTTTTTTTCAGGCAGGAAAATAATTCAAAATTGTTTTTCTATTCAAACAAGCAGGAGTCGTACAACCATGCTAGCACCTCTGTGAGGCTTCTCTGTCTCTCCTATCTGCTAGCTACCTAACTCAGCTTTGCTTCACACACAAATGAAACATTATTTGACCTGATGCATTTTATCCAGCGACTCCTGGTTCTTTTATTAAGAACGAGCTTTCTGCTAATGTGACCACATCCCGATTCAAAACCCACAGACATCATAGCTGTAGCTGTAGCACATTTGGGGTGTGTAGTCTTTCTAATTACGTACAGTTTTATGAAAAGTTGCAACTTTTTTGACTTGCAAAATTATCTTTTTCACTGACAAACATCTTATGTGTGAAACATCTTATGGGACTTCACCTCATTACAAAGTCTACCATGTTCACCATCTTGCTGGTCTTACTTATTAACAAATGCTAATACTGTAGGCGTGCAGCTGAGGGTGGTGGGAATTTGGTCATACACCAAAGTACTGGACAAATTGAAATTATGACCTCATGAAAAGCCAATGCAATCCTGGGGCTGGAAGAAAAAACTATACATTTGCTCGTGTTAATATTACATTAATTGTTAATTAATTAATTCAAATGAATTAGTAATTGTCTGATCTAAAAAGTCACATTAACTCAAAAAATCGAGTTGATCAATGGATTTAATTGATGAAATTCAAACACCAATATTCAAAAACTCTGAATATGCATATGTGAATGTAATAATAATAATAATCGGTCGAACAGATCAGGAGAGGTGAACACAGGAGGCTTTTGTTGGGACTTTGTATACAGTTATAGTTTTTTCTGACACTAATATAATTCTGTTTGTCAAAACTTTAACTTTTTATGTTACTTTCTTTGTTTCTCTAGAGTCGATCGGTTCATTTTCGATCACATGATCTGCACAGTCAGAGGACGTCTGTTGTTTTTCAGATTAAATGAAGTCACTACAAGATTGATAGCATGGCCTGGTAGGTGATGGTGAGTGAGCTCGGCCAGCTTAGAGGCGAGGAACTGCATGTGTGTGTGTGTGTGTGTGTGTGTGTGTGTGTCTCCGGTCAGCCGCTCCATGCCACCAGCTTAACCCCTGGATTCTCCACATTCCAGCCCAAAGTCAGGCACAAGTCTCGCCGCTGGTCCGTTTAAGGTGATTGACGTTATTTGCTACCATTAGGCACTACTATGTAATTGACCTTTGACCCCTCACAAGCGACCTGTTGAAACAGCTTTATACCAGATCGTCTAATCTCCATGGGAAAAGCCCTCAATCTAGACTTAGGGCTCTAAAAGCAATCAACACCTAAAGGTGAAAGAGGGGAGCCGGGGTCACTGCCACCAGATCGCTCTGATCCAGTCGGGGGGCGATGATGATGACCATTTTGTTCAGACTCAGCGAGCCGCATAAACACACTTTATCAGATAAACAACTCAGGACTTCACCCCCATAATACTCCACATCCTTTTTATGGACTAAAATATCACATTTATGACCTGATGTTGTTACTCACTAAACAATCCATACTGTAGAAGTGTGATCAAGAATTAAAGTGATGCACTTTCTGTTTAAAATGACCAAATATTTCTCATGTTTTTATGATTTTTGTATGAAAAAAGTATTTTTTTAAGATGTTTGGTTTATCAGTTTGTTTTCATTCTTTCATTCAGTTTTCATTTCAGTATTTCACAAGTAGATATAAAGTAAATATAGCTTTTAAAACTAGTAGATTCATTCACAATTGGTCTCCTACATTTTTTAGAATGAGATGACAACAATGAAAAGAGAACAAAACAAAGAAATCATTCACAAATTAATTCACAGGCATTTTAGATTCTTTTAATTCACTTTAAGAAACAAAATGAGGCACCAAACATTTGAAAAACCGACACCTCTTCTTACAAAAACACAATGTGAGTAAATTCTGGTACTCTTGAAGAGAAAGTGGGCGACCTGCAACGTTGCTGCATGAAAACAAACCTAAATCTTGATGTTTGATCCGTTGTGACACACCCAAAAAATTATACACCTCAGATTTATGGTGTAAAAAATAACAGATTAGGCCTTTAATCTAAATTTCATAATCCCCCACAAAAAGACTTCAACTCTTGTTTGTGAAAAGGATGATGGAGGCTTTCTTGTTCTTGGTGGCACAGTAACTAGAGCACCTCGACACGCTGTAGTTTTGGCCGCAGAGCCTCAGCGTGTGACTCCAGGCCACCTCTGAAATCCAATTTTTACAGGCGGATGTGATACAATCTGACAGTTTGGAGGGATTAACAGAGGTTTGACAACAAGACATTGTGTCCAATGATATTGATCAAAGTTCACTTTAATCCTGTTAATTAAAGCAAAGAATAACACTGAACAAATCCACGACTTAAAAGAGAAGCTGGACAAAAGATTTAATCAAAGATTTTGATCTTGTAATTCTCTGCTAATACTTATTAGTATTTATTAGTACTTATTATTATTCCAGTTTGTGATTCGGCCTCAGAAATGCTGCTGCAGACAGACAGACGGACAGAAATGTGCAGCTGATTGACAACTTTTATCAAGGCCTGAAGAGAGAAGGACCTCGAGTAAACCTGCTTTATTAGATGAATGCACACGTGGTGGGAGGTCCGTCTGACTTGTTGTTAATGCCCATAAACGCTGACCTCTCCCATGCCATGTGCCTCCCAAATCCAGATATGAAAAGTGGCTTACAGATCAAAACATGCTTTCATCACTGCGCTCACACTGATAAAGGCTGAGAGACAGAGAGAGGACGGAAAAACATTAACCGTCCTTTGAGTAAAAGCACAATGAGAATCGTGTCGACTGCACTCATGTAGAGGAGCTTCACAGTAAACCCTCATTAGTTTTCATCATGACTTTATATTTTAATGGGGCACATCGTTATTAATCACACATGGAGGAAATAAATGGTACAACATGCATGCAAGCTCACTTTTAACTATGTCTTCTTTTTTGTTTATTTGTATGCTTTTTGTATATTTTGCTAATATAGTATATTTTTATTTGCTATTTTTTGTTGTTCCTTTCTAACTTCATGAATAATTATGCCTGTTAAATCAACCAATCAATTAATACATTTAAAATCACATTTTCAGATGAAAATCTGTGAAATATTCTCCTTCCACAGTTACACAGTGTGAATGTATGAGAAGGGAATGAGACTGAGGGCAGATAACGTGTGTTTACAGCCATTAGTGGTTCTATAACAAACATCAGTGTTTAACAAAGTTTTGTAAAAAATATTTTCACAGGCTGCAACTACCAATTATTTTCATTACCAGTTAATCTGGTTATTGTTAGTATTTTCCTGATTAATTGATGAATCATTTGATGTATCAGTGACGTCCTCAGACCTCACATTTGAGAGGCTGCAACCAGAGAATGTTTGGTGTTTTTGGTTGAAATCAACTAATTGATTAAAACAAATAACGTAGTCAGTGTTCAATGTAAGAATATAGGCAACACATTTGGAGTCTGATGTCTCATTAAAAACTCAGTGTCGAGGTAACACACGTACAGAAACTGTTTAAAGGAACATTTCTAGAAAGAATCAGGGTTTTGTTTGTTTTTGAGCGAAAATGTGAACCATGTGGACTTCAACTGAGTGAAAAAGTTCTCTTAATCTTACCTAAAGTCATTGAACGTCACAGTAAAATGTAACTGAAACTCATAATGGTTGATGGCACATGGTGCAGAGACCATTTAAAGCCTCTTCTGCATCGTCACATTTTTGTTAAATACAACAAAATCAACAAAAATGCACCAAAAACAAGAACTTTCAAAGTGAAAATCCTCATTTAAACACATTTGTGATTCTGTTCTGTTCGGCATCTGCTTGTTTTTCCCATCAACACTCCCTCCACATTTACTACTTCTTTGTTTTCGCTGCTGTATTTTTTTCTGTGTGCAGATAAAACCCAGATCCAGCAGTTTATACAAAGTACAATGCTCCTCTATTACATCCATGACATGTAAAATATTTCCTCTTGAAGTTACCACACATTTCCTCAAACTGCTTAAAAGCCATAATTGGAAACAGACAGCTTGTGTACCTCTGAGCAACAGTAGCCTGAAATATGTTTAAATCTTTATTATTTTCTTTCACTCCCGACGAATGATAGTCGTTTTTAGTCTTTAATCAAACTGCTCTGGGGAGCTTTGTATCAGAGTAGATTGGTGAATGTTGATTGGATGGATCTTTCACCCTTCAATCAGACTTCAAGCGTCACTTCAAACCAAATGTTTGTGTATGTTTTCCTTAAAGTATGCATGGGAAAGTGCCCCTGCTGCCGGCTCGGAGTGAGCGTTCCCTGTGAATAAATGCATGAATTTATGACTGTGTGTGTGTGTGTGTGTGGCATAGCAGCGGGGCTTTTCCGTCTTGTCAATGGAAAACATTAGTGTCATGCCCCCACAAAACCCGCCCACCGCCCCCTCGGCCCCTTTCCCCCCTTGTTTAATTCAGTCCATCAACACTTCCTCCTTCAGCCTGTTAGTGTCACACTGCATTTCCTCTCCGGCCTCAACCAGAGCGACTCTCCACAATCGGCCCGGTTTTGGGTTTCCCTCAAACGGCAAAGGGCTTCAAAGTCAATAACTGCTTTTTTGATTTTTATTGACCCAAAGACTCGAACCCCCCCCGCCCCCCCTGCTCTCTGCCCAAACGCCACTCGCCCCCACATTTCTTTAAGGGGAATAAATTACAGTAAGGAGGGCGATTGTGCCGAGGTCTGAAAGTGCTGTTGTCTTGCTGATTGCACCTGCAACTCATTTAACAAGGTGTTCAAAAATGTCCAGCCATCAGCACCTCAGAGCATCTCTGGATGTCTGGTTTTCAGACGGAAGAAGAGAGAGAGAGAGAAACCAAGATGGTGAATTCTTCAAATGAAAAACTAAAACACTTTTGTTTATTGACAAGTCAAAATTGCAAAGTAGTAACTGAGGACATCTACTCACGTTTCTGGTACTTTGGCCTATACCCTTCATTTTTGGAGCTTCAAAGTTCATTCTTTATCTTGCAAATACCACAAAAAACATTATATCAAGCATCCACTTACCTTTTTCCAGAACTTTCAGCCACATCTTGTGGTCCTCACAAACAGACCACAGACGGGATTTGTTGGAAAGTGTTTCTTAAAATAAGAGTCATCCTCTTAACTACTGAGTTTGATTAGTGTTGACCTCTCTTAACTACCTCTGTATGCAACGGCCTGTATATGATGTGTAATTCAATGTGCAAACTTAAAATGCATCAACGCTTTCACCGTGTATATGTATATTTATATAGGTGCAATGACAATAAAACATAAGTACAATTTCGGCTACGTTTCATAAACAAATTTTGCATCTTTAAAAACATATTTTGCACTCAAGTACTTTGAAAATGTAACATTTTGGAAAACTTGCTTATAGTATTTTCTTTCTGCTAGAGAGTTAGATGAAAAGAAATGAAAAGATTGTTAAACGTGACGCTACAGCCAACACCTGATTAGCTTAGCTTAGCATAAAGACAGGAAACAGGGGGAAACAGCTAGCCTGCCTCTGTGTGGAGGTAACAAAGCATAACTTGTAGCACCTCTAGAGCTCAGTCATTTAAACGCTATTATTTGTTTGATTCAAAACCGAAGTTTGAAAATGACAACATGTGGTTTATGAGAGATTAGGCGTTCTGTTTTTGCCTCGAGAAAATTATCTTAAATTACGGCAAATTCATTGTGTAATGAATGTTTACATCTTGTGGCCACAGTGGCTGCTGTTTGGCAAAAGTTTAATTGACTCAAACAAAATCGAAATATGGGCAGAACATGAAATTTGATGACGCATTAAATCATCCAATTTTGGCATTAAATAGTTTCCCTGTGTGGAGATTTACTACATATCGGGATTTTAAAAATAAAACTTTGTCTCACAGTGGGTGAAAATGTGCAGATAGAACAGACAATCTGTAGGTAATCAGCCGCCCAATGAGTGCCTGTGATCTTTGGGGGGAAATCGACTCACTAATGGCTCGCCTTGTGTCCTGTGTCATTTCCTTTTGATGTGATCGGCCAGTGATGATCAGTGATCTGGCTGCGTGTAGTAAAGAGCTCTCAGCAGGCACTTTTAATTACCGGGGGGACTGATTTTGGCCGCGGAGCCCACCTCGTCTGGTTTTTATTTCCAACTGCAGACTGACTGTAAAACAACACTACCAGCGCTGTCACCTAAAACCAAAGCTGCTCATGTACAAAAGCAGCCCGGGCCCTGATTATCATTCTGTGTCGGGTATGTGAGCGACAGTTGCTCTGTTTTTACTTACAACCCGCTCCCCTCCTCCTCCCCTTCTCTCTTTCCTTTAAGTATCTTTCTGCACACATAAAAACTGATGTCAAGTGCACACGCTACATGCTCTATCTCAGACAAATCAGAGCCAGGTGCGTCCGTATGAGAGAGTTCATATTAGAGAGATATTGCAAACATCTGCATGTTCTACGTGTCCTCATCATTTAGATCCCTGTGTGACAGTAAAAGGCTGCGGAGAGGAGAAGAGGGGAACACCCGCTAAAAAGTAACTCTGCCCGGTTTGTTCTGCTGCCAAAAGGCCTGACTGATGGGGCTCTGCTGCAGGAACAAGGAGCTCACACACACTCACACACACACACACACACACACACACACACACTTATTTCTCTGCCCTCATGTTTTACTCCGCCTCATCCAACTTACTTTCTTCCCCCTTCTCTCTCAAATTCATTGTCAAATTTTCACCATTGGCCTCGTCCTAATTAACTTACGGTTAGTTAGTGCTGCTCGGCCTTTTTAAAAAGACGATGGCCCGCTACGGCTTCTTGGACATAACGGTGCGATCGCATCACTGCTTGGAAAATCATGGCTGCCTTCATCAAACTGAACTTGTCTGAACTTCACACGCCGCCTCTTGTTCAGTGTGTGCGCCGCCATATTGCTCTGGCGTCAGGAGTGTTTATGTCGTTTAACTTTTCCCCTTGTGTCACATTGTTGGCTTTAAGTGAAATATCTCAACAGCTGGATGGATTGAGGTTCATGTTGCCTTTACTTTTGAATTGTGATCACTTTGGTGATCTCTTAAATTTTCATCAGATCAGAATTTTTTGATCAGTGTCCAAATGCCATTTTCAGGTTAATGTGTATGTGCTGGTTGAATGGTTTTGGTACCAGACTTTCACACAGAAGAATGAATCCTGTCTCAGACCCAGTAGTAAATTCCATTAATTAGTTTGTTAACTTTGTTATATTTAAATTTTCCTTTACTCTTATCTGTTTTTAGTCAACATTTGGTTAGGTTTAGGCACTTAAAATTCTTGGTTAGGTTTAGGAAAAGATCAGGGTTTTGGTTAAAATAACAAGTCAAATATTGATATAAAAATCAGGGTGCATTAAATACATATTATACTCTTTCCAACACACACCTGGGTGTAAATAGCAAATTACTTTGGTTTAGCACCTGCAAAACTAATAACATTCCCATCAGCCTCAGCTGTGCTTTCTCTGTGGTGCTAATTAGCACATGTTGTCATGCTAACATGCTAAACTCAGATGGTGATCATGATAAACATTAAACCTGTTTGACATTAGCATGTTAGTAGCTGATGTACAGCCTCACAGAGCTGCTTGTGTGGTTGCTGCCACCTATAAGCTGCTCGTCTCTCTTTTTCTCTGTTGTTCGCTCTTATTCACTTTGGTTGCATCTGCTCCCTTTTGGATACTGTGCCGTCTTTCTTTTCCAGAACTCTCTCTCTTTTTATGTCTCCTTGCTTTCCTTCTTGCTCTCTGACTCACCCTCTTGCCCTTTATTTTTCAAATTCTCTTCCTTTACAACCTCTTTTTCAGCCCATCTCTTCCTCTCTTTCACTCTTCCAGTTTTTTTCCCTCCCTCTGTTTACATCTCATTCACAAACACACACCCCTGCTGGCTCTCGTCCTCTTCCCCTCATGTGCAGGAAGGAGTGGTATCATGACTTTTCCAATATCTATAAAACTTTACAATTATGAGGTGTTGTGGATAATGTGAGTCTTTAAGAAGCAAAAATACGGATCTGCCCCTGCCGCCCTCTCATGAAACCTTCACCTGAGGCCACAATCTGTGGGAGACCAGAAAGATCAAGTATGGGAACAAAACTGGAGGATCGTGTTCAAAGTGTGGAAACATAACATGTGCATCCCTAGTGCATGTGCTCGGGTAGGGATGGGGAGACGGAGAGAGGTCTCTCAAATGTGAGACTTCAGATGGGAAGGAGTAGAATTATTGAGTCCATGTTGTTTTAAGAAGTGAAACCCCGGAGAAACTGTTAACTGGTTCCTTTCTTTGAGCGTAAAGAGAAAAGAAGTGCAGGTATTATGAACCAAACACATAATACACATGATGAGAAGGCTGATAAATTTGCCAATCAATTTCTGTCAAAACAACAAAACTCAAAAGCTCACATGGCTTTTAACCAAAGATGAAATCAACTTAATGGAAAATGTGAATCAGTGAGGTAATTGGGGCCTAATGTATAGATGAGGTGAAATGTTGTGTGGAGACAAACTACGACTCTGAAAACAAACACAAAGGAAGAGACTGATTGACTCCACCTGCTTTAATGTGCGAGGAGCAGCGAGCACAGGTGTCAGGCATCCTGCTGATGGAGGGGGGAGGTGGGGGTTGTAGTTCACATTGATTGAATCCAAACTGCACACTATAAACTAACTGTGTTTTCAGTTTGTAGTGAGTTCACGGTGGGAAAAATGACTCCATTTTTATACTCTTACGTATCCTCGCATGCAGACTAAAATCACTTCTGTGGCGTTGATGGACCCCATTGTCTCAAAAATGCTGCGATGGAAAACAGATATGCAGAGACTCCTCACAGCTGATGCAAATTACAAGAAATTGTGGGCAGTGGTGCAAACAGCTGCAGGGACATCTGTGAAAAAACACACTGTTTTTCATTCATTTTCTCTGTCTCAAAAATCTGGAAATGGCAGGGGCTTTCCAGTAACACGGTTTAACTGACATCCACTTGAACACACATTTTTTATGTCAGGATTAGTGCACGGATTTCTGACCTCTTCTATTTTCACGTCACACTCACACAAAGTGACCAAAACGTATGGGTTCACAAGAAGTGCAGTTGCAGTGGTCAAATATTTCATTACTATTCATTTTATTACAAAATTACAGGTTATGTTACAACTTTTAAACAAAATATTCTCCCCCAAAACTCAGCAAATAAAATCTGCTACAAAAAGGTTTCCTTCCATAAGCACAACCGAAGTTTTAAATAATCATCCAGCCAAAAGAAATCAGCATAAATAGAAGACATTTCACCAAAAGTTCATCCTCTATGTCCTTGTAGATGGAAGTCTGTCCTCCTCTGGACATAAAATAGTATTAGTGCATTAAGTGAGGGGCAGATTACTTAAACCAGGATCTGTTAGCGTGTCACGGTCACGAGTCCAAACCCTGAGAGGGCTTCTGTTTTCCCAGTGACATTCAAGACGAAGAAGACGCTCTTTGTCAGCAGCAGTGATCCACAGAGGACACACCTGTCTGCGAGAATGAGAGAGAGCTGCTCTGACCTCCTCCTCCTCCTCCATCACTTTGCTCTCTCACTCAGCTGTGTAATCCCTCTCCTCTGAGTCTGCATCGGTTAGCTCACAGACTTAGGATCAACGCACTTCTCTTAAATTTCAATCACGCCTGAGTGAAATGTTTAGAAAATTAAAGCAGGAGAGTGAAGAGTAGCTCAATAACAACAGCCCACAACTATATAACACATCTTTCACCAATATTCACCATTGAAACGAACAAATGAGCTGTTATGGTCAGTGTTGAGTTTCAGCCTGTGAGATTAAAGGTCCAGGTTTTCTAACTTGTAAAAAAAATAGATTTCTGCTATTTTTCAAGTAGTGTACGTTAAGTTTTAGGCTTTTTGCATCAAACTTTTGACCCAAATCTGGACTAAATATTATTGAATTCAGACTTTCTTCTAAATCTGAGGCTACTTTTACATTTAAAAGGGTGTTTGTTCGGCCAACTTATATCGGTGAGGGTCGGCTAAATAACAGGAAAAGCCTGGCTGTATAATACAGCTCAACAGAAACTGAACATTATAATCTCAAGAACGGAGGATTTATTGCAGGACTCACTGCTCTAGTGCACTTTTACTTTTATTGTACAAATCTTAAAAGGATCCCTACGAAGACAGTAAAGTAGTTCCATTTAATGTCCCTAAATCTTGTTGAATAATCCAGGTTTTGTACCACTGTGGCTCAGAGTTAACCAAAATATCAGCAGTTGGAATCTTAATGAACAAAATGTTTCTGGGTCTGAAGATAAAGTCATTTTGATATTGTTGAAACATACGTTAGATATAATAAACATCTATAAAGCGTTTAGATTCTCAACCACATTAAACCACGTTTTAACCAAGACATCTAGACGTCTTCTGACATCAAATCAAAGCCTCCTGGGATCAGAGGAATCAGAGGAAGGCAGAGGTTGAAAACCCTGCAGCAAAGACTACAAATAAAAAGTCCCTCGACTCTGCAAACAGACGGAGTAACAAGTCACTTCCCTGGTGTGTCAGGGGGCTTTGAGCCTGCTGCCATCTGACTCCACGGAGGATTTGCACTCTAAAGCCACTAACAGGCTGCATTTACCAGAGCAAACACAGAGGTCAAGATGACAAGACATCACTTTTGCCCTCGACAAAAAGCAAACGAGGGAGACAAGTGTTGGACTTAAATCGGGTAAATACTTCAGGGGACAGTTGTTGTCTTTTTGCTGTGACTGCCTGAGATTTCCTGGACACACATCACATGTTTCTGTACTTCAGGAAATATCTTACCCCAGATCTCGGTTGCTTTGTTTTCCTCTCGACTGCGCTCTGGACATGTGTGAAACATTTACCATCACAGAAAAACTCAGCGAGAAAACAGAAAAACATGAGCTCCGCCCTCCCCCCTCCACTTCTGATAACAACTGTTGAATCCTGCACTCGATTTACACCCGGCTTTGTTTCCCCTGCAAATATTTTTCTCCATCTCACAGCAAATCTGCCACAGCGAGACACAGTGCAGAAACGCCTCCGTACGCCACTATAGAGACGGCACATTCCAGTCTTTTGTCCTCCGCTGGCTGTTTAGAGCAGCTGCTTCAAACCGGCCGCCTCTTTTTTATATCTCACCTTGTTGTTTGGGGAGTGACAGCGGGGCCCTCAGAGAGCATCACACACATTCCTTCCCCTCGCCCTCCTCCCTCCCCTCTTGATTGCCGCCCTTTTCTAAGGGGACGTGTACGTTGTTTAATGTCCACAGCCCCCGGAGACAATGCCCCACTTGACCTTTGACCCCGGTGAGGAAAAGCCAGGCTTAATCTGATGTTGAGATCCTCCACTGCCATTGTCTGAGATGCAGGGGACCCAATGTGGCTCTAGACTAAAGGGGAAGGTTGGGTGGGGAGGGGGCCAGTCACTACATCTGCCCACCAATTTGTTTGTCACATATCGCCCCCCCCCCTCCAACCCCACCCCGACCTCCAGCACACACAGAAACACAGCCCACCCAGAGAAGATGGCGCTCTTCCCACTTGTCTGCTGACCCTGTTTTCACCCTGCAAACTGTCACTCATCCTGCTCGTCCCCTTTAACACCACGGAGGAAAAATAATGAGTCTGACGTCTTCTTTCTATCGGTAGCAGGTACAGTTTAGGTGCACTGTACCTTTAACAACAAAAGGTCAGCAGCAACACATTCCACAAAAGACAAAAGACGCACATTAACGGATACTTTCCACCCCTTTAAAGAATGCTTTGACATTTTTTGGAAATAGGCTTACATGCTTTTCTGCTGAGAGTTGGATGGAAAGACTCTCGTGTACTGTCAGACTGGGGGACAGGGAGAAACGGCTAGCCTGGCTCTGTCCAAACGTCTGTTTAAAGTTTAGCAGTTAACACGCTAACTCATTTGTTTAATCAGCGCAAACCCCACAAAAAAGTGTTGAAACAACAACTTGTGGTTTTTATCAGTGAATACACGCTGAACTTCTTTGAGTCTGCTGCTGATGACACTTTTATGTGACACGTTTACGCTTTTTGTCTGAATTAAACAAATGAGATATAACATGTCACTGGGGATCTTTACAGCTGCTGGTAGAGCAAAGCCAGCTCTTTCCTCCTGTTTCCACTCTTTGTGCTAAGCTAAGCTAACTGACAGATGTGAGAGTTGGTGGCAATCTTCTCATGTGACTTTCAGCAAGATCAAAGTCAGTATTCATCATTATTCATATCATTTCCCCAAAATATCTTCAAATAAATCATGTGAGCTGCTTCCTCTGAGGTGTGGACTCCTCAGAGTCAGAGTAATCGATTCAAACGATCCATTTCAGCTTGTGTAATAAATCAATTCAATCAAGTCTTTTTTATGCTGCTAACCAAGTGTAATAAGCTTAAATTCAAAATCTAGTTGGTCTTGTTTTTAGTATAGATGGATTATCTAGTGCTTTTTAATGAAGATCATTTGACTTAATTCAAGTAAAGTCGCCTTGTCTGGATTAGTTTTTATCTGAGTTATGAGGGACGTACCCATTAAACAGGCTACATTTGCATTGATTAACATGAACTAGATTACTTGATATGAGTGTTTTTGATCTTAATTCAAGATTTTATGTGCCGAGCTTCAGATTACCTGATTTACTATCAGACACCACATCATGTTTAATTCACCTCCTGCACTGGCAGCCATGCAGGCGTACTTTCATCTAGGAAGTTTGGCCTTAAATCTGTCCTTTTTGCAGTGTAGCTTTGTGTTTTTACCTATTTTAATTTATTTTTGCTTATTTTTTTACTTTTATTTTTTCTAACCAGCCAAATTTCAAGCAGGACAATAATAGAAAACTGAGCTGAACTGAGGTCTTGATTGAGGATTATTTAAAGGTGAAAATAATCAGATATGACAATAGTCTGTATTACATAGAGGTCATGTAAACAACATATTCCAGGTGGATGTTCTGGATGCAGAATTTTCCTACATGACATGTAGGCTATGTTGATATTATTCAGATTTTTGGGGCATCTTTTTGGACGTGTACAAAGTGTCTCATTGGGGGTGTTTACCACAATTTGCGACACATGGGCTCTCTCCTGTTTACTGTCAGCTCTGTGTGCTAGAAACAAACCAAGTGGGTAACAGTTGGGGAAGAGATGCACGCTCACATTTCTGGTCAGAAGGAGAAACACATCTACTTATAAACATTTTAAAAGAGTTGGATATCGACAGGTTTTTGTACATGTGCAAATATCACAACGTAATGTGGATGTAAATGGAAATATTAGTGGAATATTCACTCTCATTCATCATGTAAACAGTTTGTAGGAATATTGTCTTTCAATATTATTGAGGGTCAATAACAGAATATTTAGTGCATGTTAGTGCAACATAGTCAGTGTGACACAGAGCTTCTAAGATATTTGTAAAAAAAGGTAAAATTAAGAACAATCACTACTAATAGAGGTATTAGGAGTAGTAAACTGCAGTAAAATGACCAAAAAAGTAAAAATATTGGTAAATTCCACACTTCAACAAGAAAACATGTCAAGTTCAAGACATTTTAATTTGCCGGTTACTCTACATATCTTACAGTTCACACAGTTTATAAGAATAGATTAATTTGGTTAAACAATTTTACTGATTATTTTACTTTATAAAAATACATTATCAATTCATTTTCTGCTGTAAAAATGTGTCACATGGTTCGATGCATGAGAGCAAAGGTTAAAATAAAACATAAACACTATGGCATGACACTGAATTATCCATTTCATCTTACCGACAGCCAGTATAATATATTATTTTCAGATTCCAGTAAATAATGCAAAACAAAATATAAGAGGCTAAAATGTGCTACTAATGTTTTAAACAACAGTATAGCCTAAAAAAGAGTTCACCAAACAAAAACAAAGTTTTTTCTTTGGTGAAGAATTATTTCCTATTTATATATACATCAAAACCACTGATGATACCACAGTATTTCACAGTCTGTGTGACCAGAACATAGCTGTCACGTTTCGTTGCCAAAAGATTTACCCATTCGTGTTTATTTGAACTTGAACATCCAGATGTGTGACTCATGCCGGCTAGACGTAACAGAACAAAGTGGACAATAATAATGAAATAACTTATTCGTAGAACATAAATTATTATTTCAGTATCAAATATTTACACATGGTACCTTTGAACATCAGTGCATTACAGATAAAATTATGCATCTCGTCAAAAACTAAAGAAAACAAAACAACAAACACAAAAGAAACGGTAGGAAAACTGGTGAGAAACCCTGCGGTGGTTTTGGTTTTGGTGGAAATGAAGATGGTTTAATCTGAATAAAAAAAGGACTTCACATTCTCTCCAGCACTCGAGGACGTTCCCTGAGTCATAGGCCATGTCAAGTGCTGAAGATCTGCTTATTAATCCTGGCAGAGATGTCGAGACGTCCATTAGGGGAACAAATGTTTACCTGAAGTTTATCGCTCTTTTTTTTTCTTCAGTAGTAGAAGAAACAGGCCGCAGAAGTGTAATCAATCATTTTGGTTCAGTTATCAAAAGTCCCCAATTAAAACAAATGGACCATTTTTGATCTTTAGAAGCTTGTAATGAATCTGGATGTTAAGTTATTAAGAATAATTACACTGCAGGACTGAGGGACTGATTTGACTGTAAGAAGACTTTTAGTCTAATCTAACATCACATATATTAAATGTTCATATTATTCATGTTACTTTTTATAACAGTAGCAGTGTAACACAGTGCTACTGTCTCATTGGCCAAACAGCAGCTGGCAACAGGATAAAAAGTGTTTTATTTCAGCACTGGTGATAATTTTATAGGAGCACATTCATTTTCCTCAAATGTGGGATTGTTAATATTTGTTTCTTTTTAAAGGAGTTTAAAATTTTTGGAAACTGTTCACTTTTTTACCGAGAGATGAGACAATATGAAGCTACAGTCAGGAGGCAGTCAGCTTTGCTTAGCATAAAGAAAGACAGTTAGCCTCGCTTGCTTAATAATTAATACACCTAATCTTATTTGTTTAATGAATACAAAAAGCGAAGTTAGGTTTGTGCAGGATTTTGTTACTTTTCGACAGTCAGGCTAGTTGTTTCCCCATTTTCAGTCTTTATGCTAAGCTAAGCTAACAGGCTTCATATTTATTGTACAAACAGACGAGTGGAATCTTTCTAACTTTGCAACGAAAAAGAAAGAAAAACAAACAACAAAAGAGCGTATTTGAGTATTTGCCAAAATGTTGAACTCTTCTTTTAAGCCTTTTGTTGATTAGTGGACGTGGAGGAGACAGAGCTTTCAACAGGTTTGTCTTATATATCCGGGAACATGCAGTCACTGTAGTGTTGAAGTGGTCAGACAGGGTTTTGCCAACATACAGAAACAACAAGAAAACAAATGTTTGAGGTATTAAACATGACCTTGCTGGTGCATGGTTAGGGAATGCAACGCTAAGTTCAAGTCTCCATCCTGCTGAACAAATCAAGCACGTTTTCCATACTTCATGTGCAGCCTTGTCACCACACAGACTGTAACACTGTCCCATTCCCACCGACCAGAGAGCCTGAAGAACGAGGAGGAGGTCAACGCTAAGCACTACACCTGCCAGAGCTACTACCGACAGCCACAAGACTCAACCACCATGTCCTCGTACTGTTTGTAGACCACATTGTTTCCTGAGTCGATGTAGAGGATGCTGATGGGGCTGAGTTTGGACGGGGCGCAGCAGCTGGGCGGCATGTTGCTGGGGTTCATTGAATTCATCAGAGTCTGGATGATGGCGTGGTTGGTGGGCTCCAGGTGGGAGCGCAGGGGGAAGTCACACACCCCTTCGCAGTGGTACGCCTCATAATCCAGCGGGGCGATGATCCAGTCGTCCCAGCCCAGGTCTCTGAAGTTGACGTGCAGCGGCTTCTTGCTGCACCTGGATTTGGACTTCTTTCCGTGTCTCTTCCCGTGTCGGGTTTTGGACGCAGCCGTCCTCCTTCTCCTGCTGGCTTTGGTGCCGGGGCCCCTCTCCATGGCCTTCCTCTCCAGACCCAGCAACGCCCTCCCCTCTCTCCTCTCGCTGAAGAGGGTCTGCCTCTTCTTAGACCTGGTGAACACCACTAAGATGGCTTTCTTCTGTTGAGGCCTGCCGTGCCTGTGCAAGCCCAGAAGGTGCAGGTCCAGCTCCCTCTCTGGGTTGTCCAGCATGGCCCTGAGCTCCAGGCAGAAGTGCTTCCCCTGGCTCAGGTGCTGCTGCTCTTTGAATATTTCCCACACGTCCAACACCTCCCACTTCGGCCTTTGCGAATCCTGCAGGTCCAGCGTCTTGGAGTCGAGCAGCTGTCGGTCGTGGCAGGAGAGGAGCTGGATGTCGACGGGCTCTGTTTCCGATATCCTGAAATTCCCAGACACTTTGGTGTATATCCTCAGCTCGGCTCCCAGCACCTCCGCTTTTTTGGAGAGGGTTGAGACGTCGAACAGATACTGCTGTCTCCTCAGAGGGGAGAGTGGGAGGTCATCTGTGGAAAGCATTAAAACGGCAGGGTCAGATGCATTCTCACGGAGATGATGTGCATACCACAGAGATGTGGAATCTGACAGGAAAAATCCCACTATTGTCTGCACTGAATTAATCTGGGAGACAAAGTATGAGTCATGGGTGTTCAATCAATCCTACCTGCACACACACACACACACACGCACACACACACACACACATACAGTAAAGCTCCACATACCTTGTCCATTATCCACAAAACTTGCAATAGTATTTGCAGCTTTTGAAGAGCGAAAGAAACTGGCGTTGAGTCCCAGTCTCTCCGCCGTGGAGAAGGTCTTGTAAATAGACAGCATGTAGTCATGAGGCTCAATCGAGTCTTTAGGTGTTGCTTTATTGTTTCTGTCGCTGGACGGCGGCGCGTAAAACTCCTTGAAGTATTTAGAAGCTTCTTGCCCACCAAAGATTTTGGCCACCTTGCTGCTCTTCGGGGCAGGCGGAGGGAAAATAGCGATAGTCTGGAAACATGGGATTTCCCAAACAAACACGAGAGCCCCGCAGAGAAAAGCGAGGAGATAGAAATCCATCCTCTGGTCTCGTCCGGAGTTTAGAGCCGGAGCCTGAGCTGTGGCCGGGGGACCAGGGGAGAGGCCGGAGCTGAACTCTGCATCCACTCAGCAGCAAGTGGCTGCTCCGCAAAGTGCGCACAGCTCGGAGGGACAGGCGGTGCAAAGTTAAAAAGGGGGCGAGAACACGCCCACATTGTGCTGTTATCGTTAGGGATAAATGGAGGGCGCAAATTAAGGCTGTAAAACTAATTGTTCCTCCGTAGCCTCCCTCCTGGGAAGGCAGATGTGCGCTGAAAAGACGCCCGTCAACTTCTGGCGCATTTGCAGAGACTCACTTTTAGTTTGTAACACAAAAACCCGCAGGTACAAAACCAAAATGGCTCTTCATTGCTATTTTTTTGTCTCCGTTTTTGAGGTCTCTCTCCGTTTTAAGACTTTGATAAATATCCCTGCAGCTGAGGAGCACCGTGGATGTAGGATTTACCACGGAGTCTCCCGCCCTCTAGCGAAGCGCACTCAGATCGCACTGGCGCAAAAAAGAGGATGCTTTCAGCCAATCAGCGTCCTTCAGCACCATGGACAGATCCTCAGTCAGCGCCAGGACATGATTGGACTAATGAGGGAAATCACTGATGCACAATAGATGTGATTATCCATGAAAAATAGAATTTATTGAAAAGAGAAAATATATATATATATAGTTTAAAACAATCATCAAGAAAATGCAAACTTCATGTCTTCCTTCCTGTTTTAACACATTTAAGTTTAGCCCTATTGCACTTGTTGTAAAATAGAAAGTCTACAGTATAAAGTTCTTTGATTTGGTCTATTATCATAGCAAAACATTAAAAAAATCAAAACAAAAGGCCACAAAAGGAAAAAAAGAGAAACTGTCAGAGAAACAGAGGGTGAAGGGGGTGGAGGAGAGAGAACAAAGCCCTGAGCACAGCAGATTCAAGGATTATATTAGTTTTATTTAGCAGACTTCTTCTGAATAAGTTGAATCTATGCTGAGGTGTCCTTCATAAAACCCTCTCAGCTTGGCAGAGCTGTCTAACATATGGGGATGCCGCCAGAGCAGCAGGCCACAGCGTAGATAACGCTGACCAGACACAGACTGCCGGCGGACACGGCGGTGCTGGAGCTGAAGATGCTGTCGTCGGTGGTGCTCTGTGGCTCGCTTGTGGTTGAGGTGGACGGGGTGGAGGCGGTGGATGGTGGCCAGGTGACGTTGGTGGTGGTGGACGGGGCCTGGGTGGTTGGAGTGTTTTTGACGGAGAAGGAGTGTGACTGAGCGCCCCACTCCTTCAGAGTGAAGGCCATGGTGAGGTTCTCACCTGCAGGGACAAGAGGAGTCATTACTGTGGTGATTCAGATAAAATGAAACCTGCTGTTTGTCAAACTCACTTTATATCAGATAACAAATATGTTTCTAGCAGTTTGTAGGATTGATTTTAAAAGCCTGAGGCAGACGTACCACTGTTGATTATGGACAGGTCGGTGAAGTTTGCCCAGCAGGTGCTGAACAGGATGGTGGTGTTTCCTTCCAGTCCGCCTACACTGTTCCCACTGGAGTCCTTCAGGCTGGCTGTTACGGTGAGCGTCGTCACTCCCACAGAGACACAGTTACCCTGCACACAGGTCAATGCTTACACACAGCAACTAAAACATGAAGTAAAGTCTTCACTTTTCCATTTCATGTTGGGGTTCAAGTTAATTTGATCCAGAATAAGATATTTACTGGGGCTTGGAGGGAATGACTTCGCTACTAGAACTGGTAACAAATTAGAAAATTAGTAAATACAGTTGCCCAAAAATGTTAGAAAATTTGAGCCTTTTGCTTTGTATTCTGTTTACATTGAATTAATATAGTACATAAATACAGTGAATATTGTCCCATTTAGGCTAAAATGGTAAAATGGTGTTGCAACTCATTATCAGTCCAATAATCCAAAAACTCCCTTAAAAAGTGAACAAAATCATTTTGTCTTAATAATGAGTATTTTTAAGTGTTTATTAGATGGAGATACAACAAAGGTCCCCTGCTGGGCTTAGATCAGGCTGGTTTAACCTAATATAACAGTATTAGGATGAGTATTGGACATCTGATCCTGAGCTGCTATGAATCACTGTTTATTTATCTCTGCCTTCACTATCGCTGCCTCACCTGCTCATCCACAGCCATGAGGCTGGGCTGCTGGTACAGAGGACCCACAAACTCCCCGGCTATCGGCTCCTCCATCAGCAGCAGGTTGGACACGCTGGACACATAGCTCACTTTAGGCTCCTCACGCGTCACCTTCTCTGTGGCCTCCTGAGATTTAAAAGCAAAAAACAACAACATTGAACCAATGAGTACTCATCTGCTAACGTAGCAGATGTTGTTATGATTAAACCTTGACGTTCACCTTGTTCCAGTCGGGGTCAGATGATGGAGGAGGAGGCGGGATGACGCCCATCGAAGACACGTTGTAGCCGATGGACTGACTGAGGTTTCCAGAAACCGCTGCCTGACCCAGATCATTAGCAATGTTCTTCAACAGAGTGAAGTCCTCCTCATCTGAGAGGGCAAAGAGAACAGAGAGCTGTTACATGCAGAAGACAGGATCTGAAGTTATAAGTTGATGTGTTAAACAATCTG
Organism: Pempheris klunzingeri; assembly: GCF_042242105.1. NCBI lineage: Eukaryota > Metazoa > Chordata > Actinopteri > Acropomatiformes > Pempheridae > Pempheris > Pempheris klunzingeri. Next base: position 4,969,304 of record NC_092027.1, read on the forward strand.
TAAGAACAATATGAGGGCAGACATCAGCACATAAATGAGACTTCCTCCCACTAACCGTTGGTGCTGTTGGTGGTTTGCTGGGCTGGAGGTTTCTTGATCTCCACCTCCACCGTCAGGCCAGTGGATCTCTTCCTGCGTCTGGCCCCTCCGTCCTCCCGGACGATCTTGGTGATGCGGATCATATTTGAGGGAACTTTGAGGAATGTAGCGAGATTCCTGATCAGGTTATCTCCGAAAAACTCGTCCTCAGTCATGGCGGGCAGCTCGAAGGCGAGGAATAGAACCGGGGAGGTTCGGATCTCCACCGGATTAGAGCCTCTCACCAGGACCTTCAGCATCTTGTAGTCCTGGTCGAAGTAGTTGGTGCCCAGAGTGGCATTCAGTTTGGGGACGTATTGATCTGGAGGGATAAAAGAAAGAAAAATAGAAAACATGTGTAATGGGAACTTATTCAGCAATACTGGACTGACTGTCTTCTGTCTGACTTTTTGCTTAAGTTGTTTCTGACTGTCTGTCCTGTATGATAATCATATCCCTTACGTTGTTCTTATCACTTCCACTTTCAATCATATCAGTTAGACTGAAATCCACACCCTGCTGTTAGGAGTGGTGAATCTGTTTCCTATAAATATGCTCAGCTCACAGAGTTTTCTTTGTCACATACATTGCAGATCCTACGTGCTCTGTACTGTTATCTGACCTCTTTGCAAAGAATAAAATACATGACATTTAAAATAAAAAAGCAAACAAATAAATGCTACGTCAACCCTGTTTTATTGTTGGTTTACAGTCAAATTACCTGCATGTGAGTAATGCATTAGTACCTGCGTAGATGGGTTTCTTCAGGGTGTAGTCAGTGCCGTCAGCGTTCCACTCAGCATTAGTCGGAGCAATCAGATTGTCGCCAACGTACACATCCAGCCGCTGTGGCTTAGAGTAGAAGACTGACACCACGATACTCTGCACAAATTACAAAACTTCTTTGGTGTCTTATTTTTGAAAAACTGAAAAAAAGGTAGAAGCTATTTGCACCTGAGTGCTGAGTGTCAAGTAGTCAACAACACTATCTGCACATGGGAACATGTTAAATTTCCCCGTTGTGGGACTAATAAAGGAATATCTTATCTTATCTTATGTTGGACAGAAGATATTTTGTGTTAAATGTCCACTGCCTTTTGTATTTGTATTTGACTTGTAATTTTAGCCCAAGTCATGATCTTTTCTTAAATCTAACCAGGTAGTTTTGGTGCCTAAATCTAACCGAACTGCAACTGAAAACTGAAAATTGAAATATATAAATCGACATAATTAACTGCTGGCCTCATACAAGATTCAAATCCCACTCTCCTGGGTGAAAGTCCTGCAGCTACACCGTGCAGCCATCACACCCACATTGACCTCAAGGGAAATGTATCATTTGTTTTTATTTAAGACGCTGGGATTCACGTTTAGAGAGTTCCACAATTTAAAAACATTGTTTAGCTTAACCTGAAGATCTGAAAATGAAATGTTTTTACGTCTCATATTCAGAGTTATCCAGGTTGTGCACTGACCTCAGATGGATCAGAGTTGAGCATCATGAGGCGAAGTTTCTGAGGACTGACGCTGGAGAAGTAGACGTCGAAGGAGTGACCGGTGGCCACGATGCTGTGGAAGAGAGACACTCTCCTCTGACAGGTGTAGCCCGAACACCAACCCTGATCCTGAGGACCTGGAAACAAAGACACACTGCTGAGTTAAAGACACACACTGTCTATTTTTTGACTCGATTTAAGAGAAATCATTTAGTTTTTTTGTGCTTTAATCATCTCAGGACTACAGGACCAGTCCTACCGTTGATCAGATCCACAAAGCCGTCTCCGAGCACAGCGACGGGGGACAGACGTCTGGTCTCTGTGTCAGCGTCAAGGCTCTCGATCACCAGCATCCTGTAGTTGAGCCCGAAACACTTGTAGCTCTGCCAGGAGCTCATTAACACACAGTCTTTCCTGATGATACCTACAGACAAATGAAGCAACACAGCATTTTGGAAATTAGTCGACTTTCTGATAAAGCTGTGGGGTCTCTTTTTTTTCTTATCCATCTGTTGTCACCTTTGTGTGGAGCGATCTGGTTCACAGGGATGCGGCTGCCGTTGAGGAAAGTCAGCATGACTGTTGGGATGCGGTAGTCGCCGAGTCCCCTCCTGGGATCACCTCCCCACTCATACTCAGACTGGGGCAACACAGTTCCCACTGCGCCCAGGAAGGAACCGTCCAGGTCCTTCAGCAAGCTCTTCTTCTTCGCATCGCAGTCCATGTCCACACAGTCGGATGGGTTCGCTTTACTGAAGCACAAAAACAGAGAAATCAGTTTTATATCATCATCCGCAAAGCAGCATGAAGATGTAAATGCTCATTTGAATTTATTCACATATGTGTATGTTGATATATTACTTCACACGCTGCTGAGTAGCTTGTGAATTACCAATAAATTTATATGTTTATATCATAATCTATATTTTAATTATATTTTGTATTGTTGAATCTGCAAAGTAACTGAAGCTCACTAAAGAGTCAAATGTAACACATTTGTCTGTGAAATGCTTTGCAGTAGAATTATAGAGTAGGAGAAAATACAAATATATACAGGTTTCCTTCCACCACATGTACATAAAAATGTCTTTTTCAAGCCTGGTATCAGTAGATTTACCTGACGTCAGGCCTGTGGATGAAGACATTGGCCTCCTCTGTGCTGTCCACCATCTTTATGTTGGAAACCTGCACAGGGTGCTGCAGGTCCTCGTTCAGAGGGTTGGTGATGAACATGATGTTTGTCTCACTGGAGCAAACGTTTCGGAAACCGACGAATGTCGTGTCTTGACAAGAAGCACGAGAAATGAGGAATGAGGAATTTGTTCTGCTTCACATCATTGTTCTGCTTGTTTACAGTTTCTGAACACAACAGCATTTCTCAGAGCCTGAACTCACCCTTGACTGTCATCAGGCCTTTGATGGCATTGTAGTTGTTGTTCACATGGTGGGGCTTTTTTGGAGCAGTGTTGTGTCCAGAATGAAAAGTCGGCCAACAGATTCCAGACCTGCCACCTGTACAGAGTGAAAACAGAGCCACAAAGTAAAGAATCAGTTTCAGTTACACAGAAAGGAAGGATCATTGTCATGGATTATTCAATTACATTTTTGATTATATCTTTATAATTTGGCAATTGTAACATTCTGACACCTTTTTCTGTGTTAACCAGGGCTTTTTTAATGATAACCAATGATAATAACTCATGTTTCTTAGACAAGCGCTGCACATGAGGGACAAAGTGGCTGCACATAGTGGCAGTCCCTCCAAAACAGCCCTCAATCCCTAAAAATATCGCCATGACACACATAAAATTTACTCACATTTACACAATCTTGCTTTTTGTAAGGGTAACTTGATTTGACCAACTGTAAATGCTGAATATGGAAAATGAATTTTATTTACATTGAAAATGTTTAAAGAGAAAAGGGAACATTTCTACATTTCAAAGTAATCTGACCCAACACATGATTTTGATCCTGTTAAGGTTAATCCAGAAACATCCGAGGCCTTTTAAAACCTGCTGCAAACCTGTATACCAGTTTTCTCAGCCCAAGAATGAAAACCGCTAAAATCTACATTGCAGCAGTGAATGTCGATGTGTTTTGGCAGCATCAGGGAGTTTGTACCATTCACAGGTCTTGGGGCTCGATGGTCTTTAGTGTTTTCCATATTGAAGTCACTGGAGGGCAAAGTGTCTGAACAGTTGAAGCTCGGGCTGCTGCCAACGATCAAGGCATCCTGGGAAAAGATGAACACGAGGAATATGAAATCTGTCGACTACTGTAGAACTAAATGATATGTGGTTACGTATGAGAGGAAAAAGTAAGAAATGCTGAAACAAAATGAACTCACCAGAATTTTTACAGTTTTGTCTGCGTATGCATGGGAGACGGAAGGGGGAGCGAAGATGATCGACATGATGCCCATCCCGTTGTCCACCAGGGTCACGTTGGAAATCATAATCTTCATGATGGTCTGTGAGGGGAGGAGGAAGAGGAGGAAGAAGAGGATGGTGAGGTGTCATCATTTCTTGTGAATAAACTCCTGCAGCTCCTGCTCTTTTTCAGGCAAAGTAAAAGTCAATGACATCAACACCAGAGTTTCAGAAGTATTACTTGAGCAAAGATTAGTTTTTCCACGTGCATAATGAATCTTAAAAAGAGAGGAGAAAGTTTTCTTTTACTTTTCCTGACCCCTGACATCACAAGAGGCACAGCTCCATGTTTTTGCCCCTTGATGCAGTCAAATTAAGTCAGAACACTGATTTTTGTGTTAATAAATCGATGTCAGTGTGAGTAACAGAAGAAGTTCAGTACCTGGAAGTAGATGCCGTAGTCAAAGCTCCTCCAGATGAAGAAGCCCCGGATGAGGCTGCAGCCTGGTAAACCGTCTTTGTTCATGTAGACTCCGAACAGACCGCCGTGAGCCTCGTTCTGAATCCAGTTCTCATTCTCGTTCAAATAACCTGCACAGGCACAAGTCAGGGAGGAGAAAATCTGTGAGGACTTCTGTTCTGCATCGTTCTCCTCAAACTTAGACTTTATGCATGAACCTGTGTTATAACTCCGGGTCCCAAAGTGTGGCTGTTACGATCTGTGTAGTGTTCCCCCCCTGCCTGAGGGAGGTGCTGTTCACCCTCCTCGGTGGTTTCACTGTGCTGAGTTGCAGGTGGTGGCTGCTGATTGAACGGGACAGCTGATGCCTACTTTAAAATACCACCTCCTTCTCTTTTCTGGCTCAGACCTTTAATGTGATCATTGATATGTGATATTTATTGTTTTTTTTTTAGCTCACGATTCTTTTACTGTTTTGAAAGAAACAGCCAGCAAGGGAAATTCAAATGAAATGTTCACTGTGTGTACATAAGGTGTGTTACCTGGACACGGTTCCCCATTGATGCGATAAGCGACTCTCTCAAAGCCGGCCACGATGTTATGCTGCAGCACAACATTTGTCCCCTCATTGACCTGAAGGAAAACAGTGTAGACCTTAAACGCAGGCACACATTTTTATAGTATAAGTGGTTTGTGTTGTATTTTGAGAGGACGGACCTCGATGGCGGCGTTCCAGGCGTAGTTGAAGGGCTCCTCTCTGTCCTGATAGGATCCAGGCCACAGCGTCATCATCACCAGGTTCCTCCTCACTGTTATCTTGTCTCCCCAAATTCTGATACCTGCAAACAGGGACGCATTTTAATTCTCCGCAGAGAAAATCACACTGATCTTGGCCACATGTGTAATTACTACAGCATTTGTAAAGCATGTTGACTAGAGTACAAGTGGTTACCTTCTCCCACAGTGTGGTGGACGATGTTATCGTCAACGTTCAGTCCCTCCGTCCCAAACACTCCGATGGCCGGAGAGAAGCCGTCGTGGAAAGCGCAACCCTGAATGTACGTGTCTTCTTCTGAAACCTTTCAACACAGAAACAAACAATTTTATTTTTACATTTTACAGATTTAACAGTCCTTTTTAATAAACAATAGTATTTCTTAGGTTTTAATGTGTGTGTGTGTGTGTTGCTGTACCTCTCCCAGGTTGTGGAAGGCTACAGAGTAACGAGGGTCGGTGTCGTCAGTCCAGCCTTCCTGACCAGAGCGGAAGAACTCCACGTTCCTGATCTGAGCTTTACCTTTAGGAATAGAGCATCAAACAATCATGCGATTAATGTGTTTAGATATAAATATGATTTGTAAATAATGTAGATGAGCATGAAGGCAATCTATGCACTTCCTATTGTTGAAACGAGAAATAATAAAACCTAAGAAACCTTGATCGGGGGAAGATATTATCAGCCAATCAGCTATGTTGATTGACTGATGATTTATGTATCTTATATAAAACAATCAATGAATAATGAGTATTAGCAGATGAAATTGGTGTTTACAGATTCAATTCAACCTTTTTTGGCTTCAAAAACTATAATAAATGATGAATGATATGTCTGAGAAGCACACAGGTCCAGGTCAGTAATCACTTTACAGATAATTAATCTAGTAAATACAGTGGAAACAGTTTTCTGCAGGAACAGACATCACATTTTATACATTTGATTTAAAAAAAAACTTGTGTTACCTTTATAGTCGATTCCGGCCCAGGAGTAGGTGCCCACCAAGAGTCTGGCTCCGAACGACTCCTGCATCATCTCTGGATACTCCTGACCGATGATCCTAATGTTTCTGGTCAGCAGAGCAACATTCGCCGCCAGAGTGTAGGAGAGCGACGTACCTGAAACAGAGTGAGTCTCACCTGAAGAGAGAGAGGAAAAGAGGCCAGTGTGATCAGTCTGAGACTCTTGTGACAACAGTTTAAGTGTGTTTTAGCAGTTCAAATTAGATCTATCACATGAATAAGTCAATGTGATTTGCTCTGATGGTAAATGTTAAAACCTGAATATCTAGTGAGACGTAGCAACATGGACAAAAGTGTCCCAAATCATTGCAGTATGTTTAAAATCATTTAGTAGTTCTCCGGAGAGGTGCTGAACTGACCGATGTGAGTGTGGGTCAAAGGCTGGTTCAGGGTCAGGATGTGTCCATCTTCTGACACGGCTGTGATGTGACGTTTTTCGGTCTCCCACGCGCTGTAGCTGGTGGTGGAGATGGCGACTTCGTCCCCGACCTGCACACACAACAAACACATAAATGGCCGTAGCTGAATCAGTACTAAACAGTGTTTGATTTTATGCAAAAGGCAAAATTCAAACACAAATATCTTCAGGTTTGAATCCACGCTGACCTGCCAGTCGACAGACTGCGCCAGAGTCAGAGTGTTGGATCCAGCGCTGGAGGTGGCAGCGAGTTTGGTGTGATAAACGTTGTGAGGTTGTCCATAGAGCTCCAGAGTGCCAAACACACCTGTGGTACAGCAAAACACACACTGAGTCAGTTCTGAAACACCACAGCATCACTCTGGGCTGGGGTTATTCATTTTATGACATTTTTCAATAATAACTTCTTTGTCAGTGACAGAAAAGACAGTTTCTGTCAACTGTGGACTGTTGATCTTTGACTTTTGACCAAAATCTGATCAGTTCAAGGCTGCAGAGATATTGCATTCATGAGAAAGGGACAGACGGACATCATAATGCCTCCAGCCATGCCTGTCACCAGTGGGAGGCATAAAAATATGCCAACTTATTATGAGTAATATAATGTAATATATTTTTCATGATAAAAACATTTGGGTATTTTTATATATCATCTTCATAAATGTGTGACAATGTTGTTTAACATTTTCTGATTCTGCATCAAATATCTCTATATATTTGTCCTGGAGAGCACTTAAAGTTGATTCTGCTGCTGTTTTCTTACCCAGGACCTTGGACCCCTGGTTGGGGCCGTTGGGCAGAGGCCAGTCAGGAGTGCGGTGGTTCCCTCTCAGTTTGATGTGCAGCTGACCCCTGAACGGCTCGTCGTCACGCCCTGCAACCAGCCTGCCGCCCTGAAAACAGCACGAGACGCGAGCGCTTAACACACTGTTCCATCAGCTATCAGTCACACAGTGTGGGAAGTACTGAAATCTCCTTTTGCTTAGAGTATCTGGTGATTTAGTTTGATGGATATATGGATAACCGTCACTGCTAATACTTATACTTATTTCACAGAATCTTATTCACATGTTTTTGTCACTTTTTGAAATGCTGACAACATCCTCCCGAAGATAAATAAGATAAAAAGATGTATTTATTTATTGAGAGTTGATCTGGAGAATCACAGAAGTCAGAGAGATTATTGATCTGACTGACCTGGATGGAGACGTAGACAGCGTCTATCACCACAGCGCTGTAATCAGGTGCAGCCCGAGCCCGTCTGGAGGACGGGCTGGTCATGCTGTCGGGGATCTCAAGAACCCCAACGACCGTCAGCTTGTTGAGAGGAGGAGTGTCGCTGTCCAAAACGACCCAGTGTCCTGTGGTTTGATGGGGAAACAAAGATATTATAACAACTTTATACCATTTATTTCTTCTATCATCTATCTATCACCTTCTTCATCCTACAGTAAAGAGGGAAGATTTGGGGGGTTTTGTTCCTGATGTTACCTGATGGGATGACCACATCAGCGCCCTCTGTCGGTACAGTGAAGTTATTTTCTGGTGAACTGCTCCAGAAAGACGCATTAGACCAGAGACTGGAGAGAAATACACAAATAAAGGAAATTTTACCAAGAGGAAGGCCAAAGCAGACACAACATAACAGTTATGTTCAGTTTTGTAAAATCAAATATCTTGTGACTTTGTTTTTTTTCTGGTAGTGGCTCATTTCATATCAACAGTCCCAATCCTGTTACAACAACTTTTGGTGTTCCCCATGACCATAAACTCTCTTTGCATATTTTCCAGATTATTTCATGCTGCTTATAAAACTAGATCCACTGTTTAGTGAGACAAGTCCTCTTATCAAGTCATTTTCAAAACCTCTTAGAAATGTTCAACTCAATACAAAAACATTAGAATAATTTTTATAATTTTTGTCTTCTTTCAAGGTACAGACACTCAAAAACAGATTGAAATATTGGGCGCACACAACAAAATAAGGTGTTTAGGATACACTGATAGACAGAGATGTTTTTATAAGTTATAAGTGCAGATTAAACTACCCAAGATTTTAAAGATTTTAAAGAGTTAAAATGACCTCGACCAACCACAACAAAAGTGCTGGTCACATGTTAATGCATCAATGACAATAAGAAATATAACAGCACGAAAGATTAAGAGTATTATTACTACTTATAGACGTTTTCTTCTAAATGACACGCTGCAGTGGGGTTAAACCTACATGAAGTCGTCAGGCCGGCCGCTGGGTAAGGGTGCGAGCGTGGCAGGAGGTGGTGGTGTTGGTGGGATGCAGTTGGGGAACAAGCAGCGGTAGACCCTGAAGTTCACCGCAGAGTCAGTCATGGAGCGGTCGACGCTGTTACGCCGCCGGCGCTGGCTGGTCTTCCCAGACACTGCAGACACAGAACGATGTCAAATGCACGAAGAAGCACAAATTACTGCAAATAACTGAACGTTCTGTTCTTGTTTTTGATTTGATGGCAAATAATCTAGAGGACAAACTATGAGCTCCAACCAAACAACCATCATAACACACAAAAAACAATTAGTATTTTCATCCAGTGGCTTACTGAGAATTAAAATCTAATTTTTATTGTCAAAAAGAGAAATATGTAGTAATAGTATAAGTGAAAAATGCCCCTTCATAAATTCTTGTTCTTCTCGTTTGTATTTACATGTCACAGTTGAGAAACTGTAATCAGTCAATGTTAAGCTCTGTGTCCCTGATAAACACCTTGAATGATTAATCAGTCATCAGTAAAGTGAGTCTCACCGATGTAGTAGAGGTTGTTGGAGCTGTCGTCAAAGTACCAGTCTCCGTTCTTGTTGCTGCTGAAGCTCAGCGGCGTCGATGAGCCGTTCCTCTCATCCATGATGCGGAATTTGTCGGGACTCTGGGTGAAGTTGTGGTTGATGATCACATACTGATCCGGCTGCATGAGTGGGAAGAAGCAGAAAAATATTAATAGAGTTAATAGGCAGAAAAGATAGTTTGAGATTTGATGTACATTTATGAAATTGTCCTTTTATTATTATTAGCTCACTTTACTATCGTGTGAAGGATCTTTATGTTATTGGAGCAAAATATTCTACAATATTCTTTTCTCACTGTATTGAATTCACATACTGATTTATGGATGTTCATGATTTCATGTCTTGATGCGGATGTGTGAATCCTAGAACCATATTCACTGCAGCAGTGAACAAGTGTCTTAATTTGTGATTTGTGGATTAGGATTTGTGCATCATTTGTGCACTGAAGAATCAGGCTGTAACTGCTTTGTTTGTGTTTGTTAGAAAGAAAGAAAAATCTACAAGTGAAGCCTTTTTGCCTGGATACACATGAGTGACTATCATCTAGAATTACAAAGTCCACTGCGACAGGGGCTCACTTGTTTTGCTCCAATAACACCTTCATGGATTTTACCTTGAAGCCGTAGAACTTGGCAGCATACGTGATGTTGGTGATGTGATCCATGTCTCTGAAGTACCAGTTGTATGTTTGTCTAGAGGGCAGCATGGCCATCCAGCCCAGCTTATGAGTCATCCTCTTCTTCAGGTAGGGAACCACACTGGTGCCTTTAATAGTCAGTATAAAAACACCACTTTTAACAATAGAAATAACGTGTATGCTTATTAAATGTTCTACTTGTTATAGGGCATTTATAATATATATATAATATTTTATATTAGTGCAGATACATTTACACATTAACATTTTACTTTAACTCCCCTTTTTAGCAAGAAGCATACGAACATTTAATAAATGTTTTTTATAACACACGTTAAGTGAACATTAATGCACACTATTTGACAACAACTATAATTTCTCATATATAGACACAGTTTATATTATTACCACTGTTTTTCTATACTGTCATTTATTTTCTGTTTATATACCAGCTTTTACCAATAGACGCCCACTGTAGGAGTTTAGTTCTAGTTAGATCTTCTGTAATTCCCATGAATCACTAGTCGAGGTCAATAAAGGTTACAGATAAGTTAATGCTGTTTCAACTACACACCTACATTTAAAAGATAATAAATCTGTTTTAATACCGTGTGAGTTGGTTAAGATGACATCCTTGCCCTTTAGAGAGGCTGGTGATGGATTGTTGAATGACAGACGATGGAAGTTGACGGTATGGTCGCACACTGCGCCGGAGAAACCTACGCTCCACTCGGCACTCTGGGAACAGTGAGCAGGATCCAGCAAGGAGCTCATAGGCACGACTTTGTGGTTGATGTTTCCTGAAAATAAGAAAACGTGGGTAACACAGAGGTTAGTCGGACGCAGAGTTTGAGGATAAACCCACCAGTGCTGCAGTAACCTGAATTTAAAACTGATACGCATCTGACATACTCCCTCCTGCTGCTGGAAATACTCTAGAACTACAACATTTACCACTGGACTCACTCCTAATTCAGTAATATTTATTCAAAACTGGTTATATTTAACTAATAATGATTTTCTGGGAAGCCCTCATGGATTGAGGAATTAGTCATTTGGAATTAATTTGGATATACAACTATTACATGACTCAACATTAATGTGACTATGTGAGAAATATGTGCAATACTTAAGCCTGAATACCTGTGAGGGAACCATCAGTGTCCACCAGCTGCACCTCATGCTCCCACCTGAAGGCGGCCTTGTTGGGTGAGTTGAAGTACTGGATATTACTAAATCTGACAGCCCAGCCACCACACCGATCCACGCACGTCCCATCGATCATGGCGACCCCGATGGCTGCACATGAGCTGCGGTCGAAGTTGATGAACGTGGTGTTAAGGACACTCAGGCCGTCGTCCAACGGCGCGATGACACCTCGGCGCGTACAGTAGTTACCTCCCAGTCCGAGCTCGTCCACGTGGCCCACAATGATGCTGTTGGACATCGTTGCCCCTCCGTCCTCTTCGAAGCTGCTCACGGCCCACCGCAAGATGCGCTTGGCTTCAATGCCAGCCTTCTCATTGTTGACCATGATGAAGCCGTTGAACTGCACTGCACCCACGTCGACCCACTCAGCACCCTTCTCACAGTTCCAGGTGGTGAGGGAGTGGAAGACAGCAGGCTCGGGGGTTCGGGAGCGGCAGCCTCCGTTCTTCATGGGGTAAAACTCCCTGAAGATCCAAAGGCCGAACCAGCCCTGAGAGTGCACGGTGTTGTTGGTAAACTCACCGAGGGGAACCCTCTTCTGGCAGATGTTTTTGTCATAGGACGGTCCATCTGGATGATCATGCATGCGGTACCAGAAGCCAAAGTGGGTGCCCCCTGCGGCGACGTTGTGCCGGATGATGTTGTTGGGATTGGTGACCCAGTAGGCGGCGGGAGTGACGTCATCGTTCAGCAGGCTGGTGCTTTGTTTGACAAACACAGCCAGGTTGTACTGCAGGATGTTCTCCGTCTCAATGCCGTCCTCGATGAAGAAGGCCCCGCCCATGATATTGTAGATGACGTTGTGCTCCACCAGCAGCCGGTGGGTGTTGTGGATGGTCACGGCCCTGTTGAAGGTCTGGTGGATAGCACAACCTCTCACGTACGACTTGTAGTTGATGTCTCCCATCAGATGCCAGTGGATGGGATAACGTCCCAGCCTAAAGGCCTGTCCTGCATGGAAGACCTGTAGCATGAAAGCACAAATATCACATTTATCATTTCAATTCGTCTGGATACAAAAAGGAACAAAGAACACAGGAGTCAGCTTATTAATCATGATCATCCTCAATCATTAGTCATCCATCCATTATCTACACTGCTTATCCTTAAGGGTCACAGGGGGGGCTGGAGCCAATCCCAGCTGACTTTGGGAGAGAGGTGGGGTACACCCAGGACTGGTCGTCAGTCAGTCACAGGGCACTTGGAGACAGACAACCATTCACACTCACTCTCACACCTACGAGCAGTTTAGAGTCACCAATTAACCTGCATGTCTTTGGACTGTGGGAGGACGTTGGAGTACCACACAAGCATGGGGAGAACATGCAAACTCCACGCAGAACGGTTAAAGGTTCAAGCCACAAACCTGCCGGCCAGCAGGATTCAAACCTTCTAACCACCGCACCACCACGCTGCCCTCTTAGTAACATAATCATCTGTAAATAATAAATAATAAAGTTTCGGCTAAGTAGGTTTTCAGCATTTCACCTCGACATATTCCAGCCTGCCGATTGCTAGATTCTCATTTGGTCTGGGAGCGTGGAACATGATGCAGCCGCCAAACTGATCGCTGCCCACCTCCTCTCCGAACCTTCCTTGGAAGCACGTTTGGGTGGCGAATTCCCCTACAGCACATGGGGGAAAAGATGTTAACAATCCCTAATACTAATCATCATGATCCCCATGATAATATGCACAACGTTGTTATTATCTCAATATAAGTACAACAATGATGCCAAAGTGTTGCATCTTTGTTCTTTGTTTTGTGAAATTTGTTCATTTCTTTGTTTTAGTTGCATTGGGCTGTGACACCTCTGCAGGTTGTTTTCACTTGACAGAAGTCTCTTATTCTTTACTTTTACTTTTTTTAATCATTCACTGTAAAATTAAACCAGAAAAGTTCCTAAAACTCAAACATCATCTACAAAACGCAGTACCTGTGTTAAAGCCTTCGGGGCAGGCTTCGATCGTGTCATCCCACTCTTGGTGCTGGGCGCCTCGTACCACGATGTTCCTGGTGAGGAGACCCACCTCAGCTCGGCCCTCAAACACCGTACCATCAGGCAGCGTGACGGTCACCCCGAGGTGAGTGTACTCGAGCGGCTCGCTCAGGGTGAGAGTCTTGCCATCGGCAGACACAGCAGCGATCGTCTTTACCTCGTTCTCCTTCTGACTGTGCCTGGAAAAACACATAAATGATCAGTGTGAATCTGTGGAATACACAGTAAAACATTAAATCTATCTATCTATAATGACTGTACTACTATTTTCCTAAATTACTTTGATTAAATTAGACATGACAAATTAGACATCCATGAACCCGAGGCCTCGGGGTACCTGTGGCCGGTGGAGGCAATGACGATTTTGTCTCCAACTTTCCATGTCACAGCCTTCATCAGGATCAGTGTGGTCGAGCCGTCGGTCGCCGTCTGGGCCAAGTGGGTCCAGGGGACAGGAACTGGAATACCTGGAGAAACAGGTTGTCAACAATGACTCACACCTGAGGAGGGCAGCTGAGGTGTCAATGATAATAACATCCCTGCAGGACACACGACTCAAATTACTCCATCAGCTCACCGTTATGTGATATAATGACACAATGTAATCAGGGGCTTTTGGGTTATCTGGGTCAGAGCTGTTTCAGATTTCTGTTGCTTAATGTTAACCTAGATGGATGTTATTAGGTGGTGGAGGAAGTTTTCAGATCCTTTATTTAAGTAAAAGCAGTAATACGACCGGAAAACCTTTTTTTTTGCAGTGAAGTAAGAATAATTCAAGCTGATAGAATAAAGAAAGAAGAAAGAATAATGCTGGTTTGCGGCACAAGAATTATTAATAAATGAAACGAGCTTATTTGCACTGAAATATAACTTCACACTGACAGATTGTTTTCACAAATATGACTTTTAAAATTCAATTTGACAACAAAAAGACTTGATGAGAGGAAGATTTTTTTCATTGACCAATATAACATGTTTCAGGAAGCTAAATAACGTGAAAAACAATTTGCAAAATATGCAAAATAGCTAAAAAATGTTCTTATTGTAATGGTCTCTTAAATGTAGTGGACTAAAAAGTAGAATATCTTCCTACGCAGAAAGTAGCATAAATACTCAAGTAAAAAAGTAAAGTACATCAAAATTATATATAATTGCAGTACTTATTTAAATTTAAACAACATGCCGTTGGATGTTTTATTTGTTTTTCCCTGTCTGAAAGTAATAAAGTCCTCTGACAAGCTCCTCTAAAACTCACAAACTAAATATATATGTATGCTAAATATATAAATATGTTTCAATATGTACAAAAAAGTTTAAATAAGTTGGTAGTAACATGAGTTTTCTTCCTTTGACAGAGCCAGCTAGCTTTTCCCCCTGTTTCCAGTCTTTATGCTAAGCTAAGCTAACTGGCTGCTGGCTGTAGCCTCATATTTAACCTACAGACATGAGAGTGCTACTGATCTTCTCATCTGTTTGAATACGTTTGTGTGCGTTCATACCATGCAGGTCAAGCACTCCCTCTCTGACAGCCAGCGTCTTGGTTCCATAAACAGGAAGTTCAGGTGAGCGCTGGTTTCCATGAAGTGTGATGATGGCTTTGTGCTGGAATGGCGCTGCCTCCTGGCCGATCTGGAGCCGTCCGCCGTCCACGATCAGGATGTTTTCTGCCTGCAGCTCAATGTCTGCTTCATCAAACACCAACGTCCCTCCTGAGCACAAACAAACAGCAAGTTACAAACTCAACACTGCTGGTAAAAAAGAGTCGAGTGATTAAGTTCTTGTGTTGAGCAATTAGACTGTATGTGAGGTCCACAAGATCAAGAATAACACTACACTAAATACTGAAAAGTGATAAACTTTACAACAAAACATGGAGGTAAAATATAGTTAACTTCTTTAAAAGTCTTCAGTGACTGGAAAACGAGAAGAAAAATGAAAAAACTAGGCAAATATCAAAAAGAAAAGAAAGATCCATCAGTCCAAATACCCATGATCGAGTAATAGTTGTACCTTGAATGAGGAGCATTTTCAGCACCGGGGTGCTGGTGTCCAGCAGGATGGTCTGGCCTTTAGTGATGACGGCAAACGAGCCCTTCTCAGGTGGAGACAGACCGCCCCACGTGAACCTGGACGACCACACGTCAATGTAGAAGAAATCTGCATTATCCTAAAGAAAGAGACAAAGAGTGGATTAAGACAAACGCGCACTCCACAGATGATGATAATGTTGCAGCTGGATGTGAAGACGTGACGCTGTGTTGTGACCGTCCTCTCTCTCACCATCTTGGCGATGCCTTGGTCTCCGACGCTGACTCGCACTTTGGTTTCCTGAGACTGTCGCTGAGCATTCGTCACACAGATGATGTGTGTGCTGTTGGTGGACTGAACGTCACACACAGACCCTGCGATGGTCACATTCACTTCATTTATGTCAGTGCTGTAAGGAGGGAAAGTGTGTGACCATGACGGCATTCAGTGAGGTGGAAAAGAGTGAAAGGAAAGAAAACAGTGTGTGTGTGTGTGTGTACATGTATATGATCCTGTGACATACATAATACATATGCATATAATAGAAGAGATATTTTAAAATGATATTAAGATTATTATCTTATTGTTCAATATTGTGTCGTGTAAAATTACGTAAAATCCCATGAATCTATATGAAGGTACATTATAGTTTGGTTCAGTATGTTAATGTTAGAATTTCATATATTTTCATATAAGATAAAATAATATCATATACTATTACTGTATGTACTATACTATAATATGATGTAATATTATCGTGATAATGTTCTGTGTGTGTATTTAAAACTACACATTGAAGCTTTGTCATTGTCACTACATACTGGTAAAGAATACTAAATAAAAAACATTTAAATGATAAAGATAATATAAAGAATCATATTTGTTTTAAATGTTTTAAAACAATATTACATGTAGTTTCATGTAGCATAAGAGAATAAGTTCCCATTGAATCCACTGAAAGCAAAGACGTCCCATGTAACAAAAGCGTTGTGTTGTGTAAGTTGAGTGTTTAATTCTGAACCAGTGGTCCATAATCTGGGTGTGTCTCTGCATTGTGTCATCTGCACACTGCAGAGTCGCCTCCTTCACTACACCTGAAACCGGAGCCGGTGATTGTGAGCCGGGTGCCTCCAGCGGTTCCTCCTCTGCGTGGTGACACCTCAGTGATCACCGGAGTCAGCTGAGATTTGTAGGTGAAGACATTTGACATGTTGACGGCATCCAGCAGGTTATAAACGGCAACCGTGCAGCTCAACTCCGACTGAGTGCCTGAGAGCAGACGGGACATCGAGATGCAGGCAGACACACATGAAACAACAAAACGACAGGAGGGATCACGATGCGTGCTCAGAGATAACAGACAGCCTAAGATGCTTCACCGCCTGTGACGAGTTACTGTCTTATCTGAAGCACCTGTCATTTTCTCCGGCACCGAAAGGTTGACAGCATTCCTCGCATGCAAAGTCTGCCTCTGTTAAAGTTCAGCTTAGACAGGAACGATTTGTTATAATGAGTCAGGACCCAAAAATAAACCAGCAGGAAGACATTCTTTCTAAAGAAAGACTTGAAAAGATGTTCATCGTCTTGTGCAGCTGCAGGACAGTTGATATGGTCCTTCTGTTGAGCTGCTATTTCCAGGGTCTTAAAAATCCTGCTTGGTTTCCTCGATAGAGACGAGAAACTTCAGCTCTAGTGTATTTTATGGGAGATTATTAACTGTAAACAAACTCGTACAACAGATCAACTCTCACACGTTTGTTTGATCTAAGTGGATTATCCCGGTGAAATACAGTAAACTGACCGTTGTTGAATGGAGACTGACAGTACAGACGGCTCGATGTCGACATTTCTCTGTGAACTTCACACTCCTCCCCGCAGATCATCACAGTGGAGTTGTGTGGGTCAAACCCAGACCCGTGCACGCACAGCAGAGCGCCGCCGCCAAAACCGCCTGAAGTACAGATGAGGGAGAAAGACTTATTCAGCGAGATGTTATTAAAGTTACAAAGAACTGGTGCAAACTGAAGCCTCCATGTCTCATTCAGTGGATGAACATTTGAGGAATCTTTGTGATGGAGAGGACAACTTTCTTTGAGATTAGAGACGACCTCCTCCAGAAAATAGGAGAAATGGATTGTCTACATCATACAGGAACAGGACCCAAGCATCCAGGGATTTACTTATAAAATATAAATATATAAATATATACATGATTATTTATGCAGGTGACATTAAAAGTTGAATTGTCGAACATTACAGCAGCAAAGAAAACAAAGAACACACAGATAAAGTGATTTTTTTAATTTAAACTGAAGTTTTTAAGTGTAGATCTACAAATGTACTATATATATGTGATGAGTCTGCAGAAAGAAGAATGTTTGTTTGGGGTTTATTTTCAGTTGCAGTAACAAACTTTATTCCCTAAACACCAAGCTATTGACCTGATAACTAAAAATGTGCTCTTTGCTTACCCTCGTTGGGCTGCACGCTGCTCAGGGTCAGCTCGTAAGTGTATGTGACATCAGACTGGGCGTAACCTTTGACCCTGCGATGCAGCATGACTGAGTAAGCCCCCCCTGGGTTGTCTCCTGCCGTGCACTGAACCTGCGTGTCAGACACTGTGGACACATTGCAGGGGGCGTCGTTTATGGTGACGGAGACGTGCTGAGAGTCTGTGCCAAATCCTGAACCCGTCAGAGTGACGAGCGCACCGCTCGGCCCTGTGGGAAATAAACAGAGAGGAAGATGAGGCGATGAGAGAAAGGTTACACGGGACTCAATATGACTTTGAATATTCCACTAGATCATAGATATTGAGATGTTTTTCACTTTATTCAGGTTAACAGAGACTTGTATGCTTTTGTCAGCCAGGTCTACACTGCTTCTTGAGGGGTAGTGTTACTATGACAACAGGATGTAGAGGACCATACTTACCAGTGGTGGGGCTGATGGAGCTGATGACAGGAGTGTGTGCTGCAGAGTAGTTGAAGGAGAGAGGAGGATACTGCACTGATAACACCTGGATGGTGACTGTCACCAGCCCCTCGCTGTGAGGAGGCGTCATGCAGCGAAGCAGACCCGGCGTCACCTCCTGAATCTTGCAGGGTTGGCCATCGACCATCACCTCGGTGCTCCCTGGAGCGAAGCCGTTTCCAGTGAAGACAACAGAGGTGCCGCCAGCCAGGCTGCCTACGTCAGGGTTGAGGACGGCTTGAGCACGGCTGGTCAGGCTGACATGACCGGATGCAAGGCCTTTACTTCTCACAATCACTTTGACTGGGTGGTCGCCGGCAGGTAGAGCATCGACTCTCAGTGTGATGTTGTCATCGGTCACGGCGGTGACTTCCAGCTCTGTGGCGCTGGCAAACACTGCCACATCATCCACATGGCTGCCAAAACCTGAGCCAGAGATGGTGACGGTGGTCGAATCGTTGATGCTGTCGGGGGAAATGCTGGTGACCGTGGGAGTGACGGAGGAAGAGTACGTGAAGGAGCAGTCTGAATGACAGGAGCTTTGGATCCTGTCCATGTGGAAGACGACATCACCAGTGTGTTCCTGAGAGGGAGCCGTGTCACAGATGATACAAGTGTAATTGACCGACACAACAGTGCACGGCTCGCCGGCTGCAGTCACTTCACCTTCAGAGAAACCAGAGCCGTGGACGAGGAGCCGCGTGTGGCCCGTGGGGCTGCCGATAGCAGGCGAGACCGAATCGACCACAGGAAGAACCACAAAGCGGCGACCGAACTCGTTTGGCACAGTGATGATGGCGCTGCCGAGGTTGTTGACTCTAAGAGCTACAGGGAGAGCGACACCGATGGAGAGTTCGCTTGTGGGGCTGAGCTGGCAGTTGATGTCAGAGTGAGAGCTGTTGATCACCTGACAGGGCTGATCCCCCACGGTCACCTACAGGACACAGACAACTATCTGTTTAATACTGTGAGAGAAACACAGCTTAGCTTTGGATACAGACAGCACAATGATGATGAAGGATCTGGAGTAGAAAGATGGATATAATTTATCTGTCTCCAGCCTAAGTGGTGACAGATTAACTGGTTGGCTGCCAGTTAGCTGTTTAAATATGTAAAATCATCAGTGTAATTATCCTGTAAATCTGCCAAATGCAGACATATTGATTCAAATCAAGCCATTCAAATAGTTTTCTTTCGTAGTTTTAAAAGCGTGTGTAAGTAAATATATTAAACTTTATGGCACACAGTACTGGCAAAAACCCGGACAGAAAGTGTCACTGTTCACAAAAAAAAGAAACAAAACAAACAGAACCAAAAAAGCCCAGATTATCAACTCGTTTAGAAATAAGTCATAAAAACGTGGCTGACCTCGTTAGCGCAGGCGGTGTCGCTGAAGCCTGTGCCCTGAATGTGGATGAGCTGGTGGTACGAGCCCTGGTTGGGGGAGATGGAGTGCACTGTGGGGGTGGCGCAGGTGGAGACACTGAAGTAGAGGCCTCCTGAGGTCCCATTGGTCTGCGGGCACTGTGGGGAGGCGACGCACTGGGGGGCCGCTCTGGAGACACGACGTGAACCTGAAGGGGAAACAGTTTAATCCATTGAAATTGTTGTTAGTTTGACTTGGATGGTAATTCTCTTTACCTTTTTTACCATGTCTAAAAATATTTATTAACCTGATATGACTTTATTTATTTTCTCTTAAAGGATAATTCCAATCACATCACATATTTGGGGTTTAAAATGACCGGTTTTGGAATTGGTCCAGTAGCCTGTGGCTGCAGTTTCAGGGAAACCATGCTAGTTAAAGCAAGACCACTAAAAGTGCTTATTTATGCCACAGACAGGCTCCAATTATTCAAAGTGTCTGACAACATTACAGAGAGGATCCCTTCAGAGATAGATCTGAAATAGATCCTTTTTGATTGAACAGCCGTAACAGACTTAAGTGCTTCAAAGAGTTATTTCAGATCCAAACTAATGTGCCAAAATACCAAAGTCACAGCAACTCTATCTCCCACAACTCCCACCTGAGTTAACCTGAGTTGTTGTAGAAAGATCCACTGATTCTCTAGGAACTATTTTTACATGTTCATATTTACTGACAGGTCAAGCTGACTAACATCTTCTCCACATCTATACGTTTACCTCCTGCCACGTGTCTGGCCTCCATGCCTCCCACGCTGACAGAGACCTCGCTACTCTTCTGCTTCAGAGGCTCGACTTTCACGACTCCCTGCAGCAGCCTGGTGTTAGCATCATCGATGTAGCCACTGCTGTAGTAATACACACCGGGTGCAGTGAAACGGTAGCTGAAAAACCCTGATGGGAGCCAGAGAGAGAGAGAGAGGGAGAGTTTGTACAGATGTGACCTCAAATCATAAAGCATTCCTGGACATGGTGTGCGGCCGTCGCTCACACATGTTGAAAGATGTGACACATCACATGCACATCACATTCCTCGTGTCACACACATCTTGTTTATCACAACATCAGAGACAGTAAAAGAAAAAACAAAAATCCAGTTGTCATCATAACGTACGATGAGATCTATTTTTGTTTTATTTATTTCAGTGATGACCTTTTCAGGACTGATACAATTGAGATAATTGAATCAATGGTAACATATACCGTATTATTTTCTTAAATACAGATAGACGTGGTTAAGGTTGGCGGAGTGATATAATGTAGTTGATGTATCGCACTGTGGTGAGTTGTCCTACAGTGGAGGCACAAATTAAAGTGGACACACAGAAGAAGTAGTCCCCAAGCTCTAGTTTTACCCACGACCCAAACATACTTTAAGTTAAGAAAAGACTGCGTTACAGTACCTTTACTATAACTATTTCTATTTTTTAATCTCCATTCCTGCATACAACCTACAACTCAGCACAGATGTATCTTAACTGTATATTATTATATTTGTGCAGTGTGTCAGTTTTCTTGTTTGTTGCCTATGTTGTTTGCAATGTATCTATTGTCATAATACTGTTTTTAAGTTCCCCATTTGGTCATTTCTTCTTTGTTTTGTTGGTTTTAATCTCACAACATCACTTTTATCTGATTAATTAAAGGAAAACAATAAGAGAAAACAAAGCAACACAAACCTGTATAACAAAATAATTCTTGCAAGACGCTGAACATCACAAACTGATGACATATGATGGTGTAAAACAATTTAAGAGTGGATTTTTAAGTACCTCTTTACCTCTTTAATGTAATGAGGTTATTAATTAGGTTGTAAGCATTTTATAAAGCATTAATTAACAATTATAAGGTCATAACATCCATCGATGCAGACTCACTATTTGGGAAGATTCAAACCTGCTGTTACCTGCTTACTACTCATTAATCTTATTTATGAGTTACTAACATTTATTACTGGCAAAATGGAGCCTGACTGTAAAGTAAGTAAACACATCACCATTTACTAGTGATGCCAACCATCATGAAGTATCACAACATATCCCTTTAATATTCACTGCACATAGCAACCTGGTAGCAAATGTCACATCAGCCCCTGTGATAATATTGAGGACTGCTAATGTCGAGGTAAACAATAGTGCTAAAGCCTCTGGTCATTCGATATGTCATACTCAGCTGTGACACATGAAACTTAGGATATCCTGATGGAGGTTAAATGCCAGTAACTTGCTAACAGATAGAAACTGATAGAGAAGATAAACTGTGTTGTAACAGCTGAATAATGATTTATAAAGAGCTAACAACCTAATTAATAAACTAATTCTAATCATTTATAAATCCTTAATAAGGGCAGTGTTATTGTTAAGTGGTACTGATGTGACAATGAGGTAAAAGAGTATTTAGATAATAGCTCCTGATCATTTCTGCTGACGGACAGTGAGTCAGTCTCCTACCTTTGCTTGTCTTCGCTCTACTGTTGAATGGTCCCCCTTCGTAGGTGGTGCCACTTGGGCTGGAAACACTGAAGACCCGGTACCCGACTCTCTGGAAGGCTGGTGCCTCCCAGCGCCACATTACCGTGTCTCCAACAAACACCGTCAGTGAGACAGGACTCCATGCAAACCCTTCTCCGTAAACTGGAACACACAGACAAATGTACAGTTATACATGCAAGCAGTACACACATAAACAGATTAACCCGCACAGGAGAGACGTCAAATCATGAATTTAAAATCTATGTAATTGAAGTACTTAAAAACTAAATATGGCAAATTATGGAAAAATCGCAGGTGGAACTGGTTTTGAAACTGTTTCTGGCTGCAGGTGACAGCCTGTTTGCTTGCAGCAGTTTTGGGGAATTTAATCCTTTCTCTGTTGTGCTCTATTTTAGTCCACTCAGTTTTAGTTTGACACCTGCAAAAAGGATTGAAACATAAACCTACGGCGGTCTGATCCCTGGTTCGTGACGACGTGGGTCTTCTCCTCCGACTGCATAACGCACTGCAGTTCATTCTCTGAGGCGGCCTTCACTTCACACTCCGCTCCTCCTGCCACACCACAAACCAACACAAAACACGTGTGAGACCATAAAGGAAACCAGAGGCAGATGCATTATTGTATTGCTTTTCCATATTGCTACGTAGTTACATCTCAGTTTTTAATAGATTGTTGGCAGAGATTATTGCCGTGGCAGTAAATCTGTTTGAAACTGCTGGACCTCGTGTGGCTTACCAACGGACACTTTGCTGTCAGAGGTGTTGTTGCTGAAACCAGATCCAGAAATAGTCAACCTGGTTCCTCCCAGTAAGGAGCCAAACAGTGGGGAGACACTGTCGATTTCCAGGATGTATTCAATGGTGGCGTTCACACCGTTGCTACGAAACAAAAAAGCACAAAAGAGTCCAATTAAGTCCCAAATGAACCATGTTTTCTGGCTTGAAAGCAGCATTGATTATGTAATATTGTATGTTTCAATAACTGACTTTTGTTTGATTTATTGTTAATGTGTCATTAGTTGTTGTATGAAAATACAAGTAAATAAATGTTTTTATTGTTTTTATTGAGATAAAATCAATGAAATAATAAATAAAAAGGGATATTAAAATGTCTTATGTAAAACTGTGCATGTATCCATTTATTATGTTTTCTGACTCAGTTCAATCAATCAAATTGTTTGATTTGTTGTCCATCAGATTTGATTCGTTATGTTTACTGTTGGATATTTGTTTGTGTATGTCTAAAAGGAAAAAATCAGGGGACATTTTGTACAATATGATCCGTAAAATCCACATTTATTATTACATCTAACCTTTAAGAAATGTGCAACAAAAGCTCAAGTGGCGCCTTTTTGACGTGTGCAAATAAAATCAAAAGCTTGTGATACTATCAGCACCTTTCAGTTGGTACGTAACAGATTGTTCTGTCGTCCTTCAGAGTGTTTCTAAATCACTCAAGTGTGACAATGTCTTTCACAGCAGCTGTACCTCGTCTGGGGGTAGCCATTGTTTCCGACCTGCACGTCCACCTTGTGTAGACCAGGCGGCAGCACGGGGAGCAGACAGGCGATGCTTGTCGCCGTCCACTGCACGGTGACACACTCCTTCCTGCCTACAAACACCATGCTGTCGTTGTCTTGGCCCCCCAGGTTCGAACCCTCGATGGTGAGAACTCGATGTCCTGCACAAAAGGAGACAAAACATCAGACAAACATGTTTTCCACTCCAGAGCGTCTGTTATTCAAGTGCCGTGATAATTAGCACTTGTCACCTGGTTAAATCCTCTTTATTTTCAAAAAGTATCACTGGTTGTCCTGCGGATTAAGAGGTATTCCTCTTGTATTGTTTACTACTGTATAATTACGTGGGATGACAGGTGTCTTCAGCTCAGATTCTAAAGGTTAAAGTCAAGTGTAAAGGGCAAAAACAGAAAAAACCTGCAAGTCAACATTACATGACAACAAAACTAATGAGGTGCCAAAGACAACAAAAGGTTTCCACACATTCCTTCAGGTTTCTGGTGACAGTGGCGTCACATGTAAACACTGGATAGCTCAAGTAAGAACTTCTTGCTATTCCTCTTCCCTTCACACAAATGATTAGATTGATCCTCAGAGAGGCATTTCAGACTCACGTTATGTTGAAAAAACATCCGTAGGAACAGCCCCTATGTTGACTTGTAGGAGCCTGTTATTAATCTGGTTTTATAACAGAAAGAGCAGGCTAATGTTGTTGACAATTTAAAGAATACAATTGTCTATATATAACAGTATTGTTTTCATCAACCTAATTCCATAATGATAAATGCATTGGGCCTTTAGACAAATGAGTTTGTTTTGCAAGGATGGGAAATATCATGAGGCCATGCATTAAAGCACGATGAATCCACACTGAATCCTTTTCTTTTCATAGACAAAGAGCGAGCAGACTTTATATTATGTTGCACTCACCACAGAGATAGGATTTCTATTGACCTTTAAGGACAAAAACCCATCCTTCCTATTACTTGATATTTTTATTCAAGAGCATAATCCACCCACTGTTCTGGGTTTACTCATCTCAGTAACGCTCTTATAATGATCCTACCTAGTTAAAAGGTTAACAAATGCAAGAATACAGTTTACAAAGGCCCAAAAATTGACTCAAAAACTCACCCATCACTGTGGTGGTGTGGGGACTCAGGCCTGAGATCTGGGGTGTGAGGTTATTATCGTAGGCGAAAGAGCTTCCGGCTGTCTGACTCATGTTTCCCACCGTCACTGTGACGGTCTGTGAACCTGCAGTTCCCTGAAATAAATAACAACACCACCAAGTCGAACAAGTGGCTACTGCATTATTGAGAAACCAAACTAGTAGCCTGTCATGTTCAAATGATTTGTTCAAAAATTGTTAAATCTTCTATTTACAAACAATAGTTGGATTAATATCTAATAAAACACTTTTGCGGCTACAGCCTCACTTGGCCATAGGTTATGGTGGCTAATGTTTGCCATAGTCGCTTTAAAGCAGCAGTGCAAAATGTTACAATTTAATCATTTCAATGTCAAAATTAGTGAGACGTGTAAGTCAATCTACAAATAATATACATAGGTTTAGGTAAATAGGTAAGTGCTTCCTGCTGTTAATACAACTCTTAAAATAGTAATAGTGGAGCCCTTAAAACGTTAGACTTCCAGTAATAACAGCAGCATGAAAGCTGTGTATCTCTTTAACCCCACAAGATTAGAAAATAAAGATAAAACAAAAGAAATGGTGCTTTATCTCCATTTGTCTTCATGCCTTAACTTGTCAGGGGATGAATCTATGCTGAGGTACACCATCAGACAAGACACCTTTATCACCAAGTGAGAACGACACAACAAACAACTGGTTGCATCAATTCCCCCCGTTGGTTTTTGTGGGTGAAATAAATAAGTAAAAGGGGTCGAAATGAAGGACTTGTTCTCAAGGGTTTCAGGATGGATTTTAAAGAATTTTTCAGCTGAGATTCTAAATGATATCAGACAATTATACCACAGACGACAGAACAACGACTTGATCCAGGAAAAACAAGCCACAGACTGGAGCAGGTTGTGTCAGTGGGATACATGATACTGAGATACTGCACCATAAATCAACTGAATATCTCTCAAACACAAAAAAATGTGTGTTTATTTAAAGTGCTTAGTGCAACAATCCTTTAAAATATTAGTTCATGCAGGAAAATAAAACCCATGAAAAGCAGCAGTCTGCACACTCACTGCTGGTGTTCTGCATTTCAGCTCAGTGTCAGTGGCACGAACCACTGCGCACTCCTCACTGCCGACAGTAACTGTGGTGTTGTGGCTGAAGCCGAAACCTCTCACTGTCAGCAGCGTGCCTCCTAAGAACAAAATAAAATAACATAATGGTTATATAGTTTCAATAAAATTAAGAAGAGTCAGTATTTGTTTAAAGTGGCTGTGCTTTAAGGTTCCCTTTGCACCAAGTCACTGGACCATTACAGGGAGGGAAGGTCTCTGATAGATAACAGAGATTGTGGGACTTTGTTCAGTGCAGCTGATTGTTTCTGAGTAACGTCCTACCTGCCACACTTCCAGACAGCGGGGAGAAAGAGGAAACAATGAGCTGGTAGGTGAAGTGGAACATGTTGTCGCCGGGGTAGAGTGAATCACCCAGAGAGGGGAAGCGGACTAACACAGGGTAAGTACCAGCACTGGCACTGCCCAGTCTGCACACCTGAGTGGTAGCTGAAAGACAGAAAATCTGGTTTAACTGCTTCATCTAGGTAAGAAACAGCTGATACAGTATTCACTCCTCCAAACCACTTTCACTCACCGGTGATCTGTTCAACGTGGCACCTGGCCCCTCCAACTACGATGGTCGCATTTTCACTGCTGAAGCCGGTCCCAGTGACGGTCAGAAGAGTCCCCAGGCCATTAGATCCTGAAAGAGTCACCGATATATAACAATAGATGCAACAGTCACCACAATCTCCATCTTTTTATAGCACATGTACAGGAAGTCTTATAAAAAAAAGCAATTCACTAAAACTGGACAGCATTTTTTGTCAAAATGGAATATTTTACATATGTTTTACAGCCTAATGTTTAATTTAATCGTCTCCCAAATTATTATTTTGTTTTTCTCAAGTTTATTTTGACCTAATAGATCGAATATTGGATGTGTATATTACAAATCAATGCGTCATGTTTAAAGTCTCAGTGGGGAACTTTTATGAAAATAACTTTTTGCCATATTTGCCAAAAGTGTCTCTAAATCCTGACTATAGTAAATGATCTATCTAGTTCTTTTGGCTCCTCCTGGTGCTCCTGATGTCGTTTGCCAGAACGCACAAACAACCAATCAGAGTAATAGGATTCTTTTGAAATTTCATCATGTTGTCCAGTGCTGCCCACTGCCCAGATTTACCCAGACCTCCGGTCAACTCTGCAGCTCCTGCCTGCTACCCTGAGCTCCATGGTCAGAGAAAGGGAGGGCATGGGAGGGACCTGGTGGTTGTACTCTTAATGTAATTGTGAAGCTAAGTCCACTCTCTTCTCAATGCTCATAATAGTTTAGAAGCACCTTGAGATGGGCTGATTCCAGTCACAACTGGAGTGGTGTCCTCAGACCATTCAAAGCCGCATTCACCAGAACACCTTGAGGGAATACCATTGATGTAAACCTCCACCTGCAAAAAGCACCACAAAACTTAAGGACAAAGTTTCACAGCGTAAAAATCACACGCTGGGCTGATCTAGTCACTAACATGTGAAGTTACAACAGTCACAACAATATAATAGTAGAGGACTGTAGCTGTCAGTCACTTCTAGAAAGCAGTTATTAAGTAGAATACTAACAATGAATCAAATCCTTCCTGGAGGCAGAAAATATAGAAATAAAGAATGTGTTACGCAAGGCTACAGACAAAAATAAGACTTGCCCTACAGGATTTGTAGTAAACAAACACAC
Organism: Pempheris klunzingeri; assembly: GCF_042242105.1. Lineage (NCBI taxonomy): Eukaryota > Metazoa > Chordata > Actinopteri > Acropomatiformes > Pempheridae > Pempheris > Pempheris klunzingeri. The sequence goes on from NC_092027.1 coordinate 4,996,963, forward strand.
AAGGTAATCTACATTGGCCAAAGCAGACATTGGACGGACAGATAATGCTGAAACCTGACACCAGATGTGCCGGAGGCTTATTGAAACTTGTACCTGTGGTTTGGTTTCCCAAACTCGGAAGAAATCTCCTGTTAGACTTCGGATCATCAGTCCTCCCTTTTTATTCTCACGGGCAAAAACACGTACGTTTTTGCCGACAACTGACGAGTCATTAATCTGCAATAGTGAAAGAGAGGACGTTCAGTACGAACAAATACTGCTAATAAAACTACTACCAACACTGTAGTACTGTACTGTATTACTGTTACTGCATTGTACTCTTACTGTGGTTGGTTTAGTTCTAGTTTGTACTCATATAGAAAGTTTATAGGTACACACATACTGTATCTGATATAATTCATGATGATATGAATATTTATTCAAATGGCTACATTTATACGTATTTCTGTTCGTATGACTGCTGCTGCAGCTGTTACTTCTGTAAATAAAATTCAGTGTGTTAGTGTTTTAGGCAATGCAGCCATATTGCCAACAAAAAATAATAAATAAAATAATTAATGTTGAAATAAGAAGAGGAGTCTGACGTGGATCAGAGGCTGGTCTCCAGGTTTAGTGAGCCACTCCACTCTCCACTTGGGTTGCCGGCAGGTTCCCTGACTTGAAACGCTGACCTGACCCATCCCCGGGACTCCCTCCAGAGCGTACTTTAGGTCCTTCTCACTGATGTCCACGGACAGACCTGAGAACACACACTAGTTGTGTTAAACACCTCTCTGCAAAGGTAACTGATACTTATGTGCTATACAGACAAATTAACTGATATGTCTGGATTAAAGTCTAAGACTCTCTCTTTGCAGGAAATTTGAGGTACTCTGGTCCACGTGCTCCATAATGGGCTGTGATGGAGGAGCAGTAGTAATAAACAACCAGACCAAGAGGTGGGAAAATAGAAAAAAGAGAATTCTGTGTTGATGTACACTGTATTTCATTTCTCAGCGTATACATAACCTCTTGGTATCTGTAGCTAATTATGGGACAGAATACACACCTTCAATTCAAAGTGTCACCTTTTTCAACTGTCAACTTAAGAAGCCAAATCACTGATCGCTGTACAGAGCCTGAGGCTTTGCTCCAGCTCTTTCTGTCTTCGTTGTGTGTACATCATGTGTTCACAGTGCAGCAGCTGATGGGAGGAGTGATCGCGTGTGAAACGAGGTGCCCTGGAAACTGTCCAAACATCTCGTGCATTGTCTGAGTTAATGTGAACAACGAGCAGACAGGTGGAGTTGTTACGACACCTGTCCATCTGAACTACCTTCAGCTCGGCCTTCGTAAATCTCCACATCAAAAGTGCCGTTCAGAGGAGGGGTGGCTGTGTGAGGGCGAGTGATGGTCACAGTGGCTGCTCCTTCCCTGAACTCAGCCATGTCCTCGCTGCTGTTGGACATCTACGACATACAATCAAAATATTCTTCTATTTAAACAACATAACTGCAGAGGAATAAGGTTTTTTAAATCCTTGTAAATTATCCACAATGAAATCGATTCACGCCAGATTGAATGAAACAACTGTTACACACACGACAACCTGCAGTCACACGTTTCCGTGCCAGTCCTTATACAGCACAGTAACCGATTCAGTGCTTCTGCTGTAATCTGTTAGGCAAATGATGAGTGTGCAACATGTCAAGGCATGAGACACACACAGGATCACTGCGGCGCCTCTCCGTACTGGAAGTTACAGCACATGGCCGTGGGCTACAGAACATTTCCTCTGTTTCTATGAGTCACATCACTGAGGCAGCATTGCCCCCTCTAAATCTGACATCCGGTTTTACTTGTGGGGAGTCCACGTTGTTTTTGCTTCAAACAACTATTATCAGCATGAATCCTTCAACTGGACATATGCTGATTGGGCCTTTTTTCTGCTGCAGAAAGGCTCTGGCCCCAGCCTGTTCTTTGTGTGGGTTTTATTTCCCAAGAAACACCAGCAGGGCAGATTAGAGTCTCCACATTGTTGCTCAAACAGATTGCACTGAAGTAACTGAGAAAGCCCCATCTTCTCTGCACGCAATTTTTTCATCAAGAAGTCAGAATCTCTAAAGCTAAAAAGCTTCCTTTCACATGTGTCAGAGATATATATTAGAAAACACTGAGGCTCAGGGAGGGAGGTTCATGTTTTGGGGAGTGTCTGATTAACTGGCAGGTGGTTGTTTGTTTACTTCTTTGTCCAAAGTGTTTCCTGACTCTAGGTGAACCTAAACTGGACAGACAGTACATCTGATTGGATCCGTGTGATTTGTCTTTAATATGACATTGTTACATAAATTCAATGAATCAGTTACCTGCAAGAAGCCAACTTCCATCAGTGGGAAGCCAAAGGCACATTCTTCCGGTGTGGCTTTGATCTCGTAGCTGATCTGTGAAGCAGCTGATGTGTCTTTGTTGACAGCGATCACCTTGAAGGATTTAGCAGAGCTCTCAAAGGGTGGAGGCCTCCTCTTGTGGGGAACAACTATGAGAATAAAAGCAATAGAGAGGAATAAAGTAAACAATAATAAAGTAAAGAAAGGTATTTCACATGATTATCAATAATGAGCTACAAAAATGTGTAATGTTATGCATACAGAAATTAATAAAATGACATATTGTAAATACTTTAATACTTCTACTAATTTTAGTACTTGTGTATGTGTACATATATATATATATATTTCTTTTTCTTATTTTCATATTCTTATATTTCTATTTATGTCTTGTTGGTATGTTATATGGGAGAGGTCAGACGAAATCTCATTGTACTTTGCTGTATGATGACAAAAATAGATTCTGATTCTACCAAAAATCAGATCTACTGTGTGGCCTTGTACCATTTTCATCACTTGTGGTGGGTGTCTTTCCGATGTGAACGGCATCCACAAAGAAATCGTCTCCAGAGTCGTCTTTGTAGAGGTAAAACTCCAGCAGACTGTATCGACTTCCAATGTATTCTGCCTGCAGGGAACTCTGCATGTCCATGCATTTGTAACTCCATCTGCTGAGAAACAATCACGTTCAAATGCTGCTGCAGTGTTGGAAGGATATTTGCATATATCTGACAAATTAAAATCACTGGATGGTTTTCACTGACTCGTGGCCCTTAGTAAAGAGAGTGTTGATCTTTGCCGTCTCTGTCTTGGTTTGGCCTATGCTGTTGCTGTAAGTAAACTTCATTCCAACTTCATCCTTCAGCATTCCCTTGTATGCAAAGCAAAGCTGCAAATAAAGGAATGGAAATGCTTCAAAATGTTTTATGGAGAAAAACGAAGAATGAGTCAGAGTTCAATAACTTTTAGAGACGTTAGAAGGAAAGATTTAAACAGACACTGAGCCTAAACCAGCATGTTGCTTTACAACAGCTACTTTTCTTGTTGCACCCATTTGTCCATTTACAGAGTTCAAAATGAATAAAATGCACAAAATGAACATTATACATGGAAGCAGCTGTGTGCTTTACCATGGGATACTTGTCCAATGAAACTGCTCCGTAGGTGCCACCGGACTCTTTGGTGTAACTGTTCTTGAAAAGAACCTCAGCGTTCTTCAGCGACCAGTGACCACAGAAACCAGAGAACTTCACTGGAGTCCCTTTCTTGGCACTATTGAACTGGTGAACGCAAGAAAATCAGAAAACTGTGAGAATCCAAATTCAGATACTCACCAAAGATTTAGTAAAAACAATTGAAGAAAATGCTTTAATGTGTTAATATTTCAAGGTATGAACTTATAATACAAGTGTTGTTTTTGTCTCCAGTGACCTGAGAGTTGTCATTTTCAAAGTCTTTGAAGTACTTCACGTCAGTCCCCTCAGAGGTCAGGATCTCACCGGGACACTCGGCTTTCATTATGTCCTCCAGAGCCGACTGCACCTGTTCACAAAGTCACACAACCTGGATGTTTGTATTGTTTCTACTTTTAGTATTTAGCTTCCACACAGTGAAGGAAGCCACATCGACAGTAACTTCTGTTCAAAATGTGTTTTGACAAAATATTTTAGTGAATGAAATGAAGTATCATTAAGTCATTATCCCAAGATCTTTGTTTATGAAAGTTTGTGAAGTAAGATTGTCGGACATTGGCGCAAAAGGAGACAGCAAGACTTCAGGATTCAACATTTTTACACAACAGACCTCAGACTCAGTTGCGTTGAAGGCGATGGGCTTCGTGGGGACCCCCCCCCACAACAGAGTGAAGGTCTCCATGTTGCTTCTCCCCTTGGTAACCTCAACAACGGTGACGTTGGTGTCAGAGCCAAAAACCTCATAGTGAAGAGGTTTGAAATCCCCTGCAGTCAAAAAAAAAAGACAGAGGATCAATTAATTTACTGCACTTTGGCTGCTACAAATACAATTAAGTACACAGATTCACTTTGTCCATGTCTGTTTTGTCTCTTCATACCTCTGTCAGAATCGAACGTGACTGTGTAATGAGAGCCTTGGCTATCGTCCTGTTTGGTGACGTGGACTGTGTCTGGTTTGATGGACCAGAGGCTGTTTAAGGCTGCTTGCACCACTTCTGCTGAGGCGCTGACTGGCATCGGTCCTGTAGAAGAGGAAAATAGAAAGCTCATTAACAAACATAGTGGCTGGTTTATGATGTAGCTTCATTATTTTAACAGGTTTTCCTTTTGTGGATGCAAATCCTAAAATGCACTCATGGCACAATAACATAATTGTGAAAGCCGTAGGTGGGTTGTTTTTAAAGTGTGTTGTGCTAGGAGTGATCTTAGAGGATCTGCTTTTAGTGTTAATGCAGCAGACTCTCTTGCAAAGTGACCTCTTGGACGTTTAAGGAGCATACTAAATAAATGGATGTTACTTACCTGTTTTAACTGATTATGTATTTTCCATGTTATAAACTCTACATTAAATGATTTAAAAGGATCATGAAGGAACATATAGGCTTGTATTCTCCTTTAGAGTAGAGTAATATTGTCCTGTGTAAGGATTTTGGTCCTCTTCTGTGGCTGCTAAATATGTATGCAGTCACTCTACTACTAGAAGTAAGATAAAGAAAAAAGCAGTATTTCTTTTGTTTTTAAGTGAATTGATTGTAAAACACATTACCTGTCTTTGCGTGTCCATAGCCCAGGCTGAAGAAGGTGCTCCCACAGAGATGGCTGGCACAGCTGCTGCTGACGGTGACCTTCTGGACCTCTTTGACTCTGGCGGCATTGCTGGGCCAGGATTCAAAGGTTACCACCTGAGTGAGCGAAGATGAAGCACACAAATGAGAAAGAGGCAGACACTGAATCACCTCTTCTATAAAGGTCTGGCTGTATTGCTGTGAGTACAGACATTCGTATCTGTGTTTCCAAAAAATGGAGCTGGAAAGTCAGAAAGGAGGATAGAAACGGCTCTAACTAATTAGAGGACGGACAGAAACCAGCCATTAGCTGCTCTTAACAATGTTGAAATGTTTAGAGGTGGATTTTAAAAAACATACAAATGAATTTCAATGTATTATTTAGTCAAATGAAACTTGAGAGGTGTACTATATCACTACTATACTTTTATTTGGTTCACTTTGAATTAACAAACTGACATTTTGGGAAATAAAGAACATGAATACCACTTTAGTGACTTAAATAACTAACTTTTCCCCCCATTTCCAGTCGTTATGCTAAGAGAGAACATATAAGACAGTGGCATCAATCCTCTCATCTAACAAGAAAGAGAGCATTTCCTAAAACGGGATGTGTTGTGTTTAGTGGAACATAGCTGCAGGTTAATTTATTAACCACAAACCTGCTCCTCATCGAACACGTCGTATTTAGCTACGATGTGCTGAACCTCATTGACGGCGTCGTTTGTCTGGGCTTCTGTAAAGGAACTCTCTTCTTGGAACAAGGCCATGTTGACACCTCCTGGACCACCATAGTCTTGTTGCAGGATTTCCATGTAGTAGCTACAGAAAATATAGAGTTTAGATTATTTTCAAGGGTTACAATGAATATGGTGTACCATGAATTAGTGAGCTAATTAGAGCCACAGTGTCTCCTGTACTCACTGTTGGCCTTTCTCTAGAGTCATCACTTCAGACTTTTGGGATTGCAGTTTCGTGTAGTCTGAGACGTAATATGGTTGGTACGCAACTTTAACCTGAAGTAAAGCAAACAGGAATGATATGTCTTATTGGTATATCACAAAGTAATACATAGAACATCTACATTTCTTTGGTTATCTTTGTTGAAAACGTCTCTTGATGACAGTGGGTGTGGTTGATGTTGAAGTAAACTCTTTGTTCATACTTTATCTTCTGGGCGGCTGGAGCTGCTGAGGAAGAGATCGCACCGGTCGTCACAGTTGAGGTATATCGTGTAGTTGGCTCTCGCTGGCGGGACAAAGAAGCCTCTGAGTCGTGAGCTGAAATAATCAACATCAGCAAAGTCTTCGGGCATGGAGTCGATCACCTTCGTCCAGTAACCAGTTGTGTTCTCGTTGTAGGTGTGAATGTCACTCAGGGAACGAGGTCTTGTTTGGTTCCATATCTCCACCTTCAACCCTCTTCCACCTGGGTTTGAATGGAAATGAATGATCTTGAATCAAAATCATCAGTTGAGTTGAAACTAGTAGTTGATTAGTCAATGATTATTTGACTATTTAATAATCATTTGTCTCTTTCAAATTCTGACTATCTTTGGGTTCTGGGTTAATTGTTGGTCAAACAAAAGAAGACATTTGACGATGTCACACTCAGTGCTTGGAAATCACAGAGGGCATTTTTCATTGTTTTTATAGACTATTAATTGAATCAATGGAGAAAATAATCAGTAGAAAAATCTAACGTGACCAAAATGAAATATTGGTGGCAAATTGTAAAGCACTCTTACACACTATCTAGAAATAACCACAAGAAATTAATGTTACATACATTCATAAATGAAAACACCTCTTTAGCTTCTTTTGCTTAAAACAAATGCAAAACAAATTAAAATTTTATTTGAATTATTTTCAGAAGGCTCTGACAGTAAAACATTGTCCAACATTAATGTAAGCCCTCTTTTGCACGCTGCATACTTCAAATAAATAGTTTTTCTGCGCCTCTTGAATATGATATGAAAAGCAAAGAATTAATGTTCTTGGTCTTATTGCTTGGTTCCAAGCAGCCAAAGGTGATTGTTAAAGTTCATCCTGATGAGAAGCCGGCGTCTGTATCTCCTGTTGACATGTATGAGAGGCCTCTTGTGTGATGTATGACCAAAAATATGTGTTTTTGTCAGATACCAGATTATCTTTTAACAGTACATAGAACATCAAAGTCCCCAAGTCATGATCAATGTGACAAGTGACAAGTGCTGTCTTCAGTGAAGACAACAGATTCTTTAAATTCTTCCAGTGATAATCCATCAAGTGATGTTGATGTGCATTTCAGATAATGACACAGCACAAAATAAAGCAACTTGATGGATCCAGACAAGCATTGGTTGCATCACATCAAAAGACAAAAGGATGTAAGAAGACGATATGTGTTCTCACCTGGGTAGACTGTCCTGTTGTTGCTGTTCATCTCGTGCTTGGCAGTTCTGCACGTAATTCTGTCATCGGACACGCTCTCCACTTCACAAGGCAAGCCTGAACAGAAATCAAAGAACAAAAGCATGTCTCACAATAACTTTTCACTGACACAAAGACACAAAAACACAGGCTGCACTTATGGGAATAATTAACCGGAAAGTGAAAATACGCTCATTATCTACTCACAGCTGTCACGAAGAGGTGTTTAAAGTTACTGAGTTTCAGTGTGATATATTTGAAAATAAGAGCGCAGTTATGTACCTTGGTTGTAATTATTAGTAGTATTATTATATTATATTATATTATATTATATTATATTATATCATATTATATTCAGCATGTATCTGTGATTATCTTCAATTATCAGTCATTTTTGTTTGTGTTTTATTTTGTATCTGGTACATCAATGCCCTCCAACCTGCAGCAGCACAAAATAATTGTTTTTGCAAACAGAGGCTTTGACTACATGCCTGTTGCCATGGTTACTCATTTACTGTGGCCAACACATTAGTTTAAAACAGTGAACAGACACTTTCAAAGTAAATAGTTAGTAGGTGTTTAATGGACACCCTGCAGCCTTTTGGACTCTGTATTCTTTATATGGTTTATAAGTGTTTTTGGTGTCCTCTAACCCCTTGAATTTGTCGAAGTTAATTATCTTAACAATCCAAAAATGTGAGTAGTGATTTCATTTTGAGTACTAATGCTTACACGCCAGATTTTGTGACTGTCAAAGACGACTGATTCAAGAAAAGTGACTCTACTGTCAAACACAGACTGTAACGCAATACCATGGTAAATGACTCATAACTTCTTGTTCAGTTTGTTCGTCACGGTCTGCTGTGTCTCTGAGATTCTTTCCTCTGCCGTGCAGCTACTCTGTGGTTTCTTTTGTTTCTTGTGACATAGAGTATATGCACATTCTGTAGTGTTGAAAGGGGATTATCACCTTCGCGTGACATGCCGTGCCAACAATGGGCAGAACAGTGGTGTAGTCTGGTTTATTGTAGTGGGTGTTCGGGGATGACTCCCAATAGGAACGCAAAAACTGGCCGAGATGAAATGATTCCAACAATAGTACTTCAGATGAAGAAATCATTCCACAATGAACTAACAACATATGATCATGATGTAATGTAAGCATCTAAAATATGCAAAAACTGCTGCAAATTGACATCCACGCTGTGTGCACTTTGAGAAAATGTTTTGCAAGACTAGTGACTGCGACTGCAGGTTAATAGTCTCAAATGATTGGCTCAGGTTGTTGTTGTTGACCCACAACCACGACTGTAATCAGACGCCTGTTCCCAACAAGTAGTATGGTATGTAGCCCAGGCCCTAACCAGAGTGGGGTCAAGTCTCTCTGCATTCTGTCTGAAAACTATATTTTTACGTATTCCTCTGCATTTTTAAGTGCAGTACAGAAATCCTGGAGCTTTCTTAGTGGATATGCAGCAAGTGTGTGCAGATCACGTAGGCTGCACCACTGGTGCAGAGTTTTGTTTTGAGGAGACATTCATGTAATCATCCTGAACACTTATAGTGAGTGATGTTACCTCCGACGAGTACACGGGCTGGGCGGTCAGTTTGGTCGAAGAAGCGGCCGTGGACGGTCAACAAGGTTCCACCCATGACGCTGCCCTTGGATGGGGAGACTCCTGTCACCTCTGAACAGGAGACATAACAAACATTTCACTACAAGAAGGATAAATGCCACAGAGGAACTGTGGCAAATGCCACAGAGGAACTGTGGCATTTATGTGGCATTTAATAAATGTGACCGTTTTCTTAAGTATGAACAAATGTTTTCCCTCTTAACGTACCTGCAAAAGTCTGGAACATGGAGAGCTTGCCCAAACCTGAAACCCTGTACAGTTTCTTTTCTGGTAAACTCCTAAAAATTTAAGAGAAATTAATTCACATGATTTCATGATGATGTTTATACGATACTACTGTTGTTGAGTGAAACATTATACTATTTTCTGAATAAACCCGGTGCTGGGAAATCTTTCTGAAAGCATAAATATGTCTGTATGCAAATCTTAAACTGAAGTTAACATGTAAAAAATGCTGATTAGCAAGAAGTCAGATGTTTTCATAAAAGCTTTACCTTCCGAATTCATCATCGAGAATGTAAGTCAAGTTGTGATGCCCTGTTAGAAATAAAACATAATTAACAGAGAACAGTGTGTGTAGTTATTTTATTAATTCATCTTTTTTAAAATGTATATTAAGACCAGCTGTAGTGGTTAAATGCAGCTTACCGACATACGTCCCCGTTATTTTGCAGCTCATTTCTCCCCAGTGAGAAGTTTCAGAATTCAGTCGCAGGTTATATCTTTAGAAATATTTGACAAACTTTTAATACTGCACAAAATACCAAATCAGACTTATTTGTATTACATTTTATTAGTTTTATTATTAGTTCACTTGAAAGACTGGTACACCAACTACTTACAGTTCATCTGACTCAGGCTTGAGCAGCTCACATGGCATCCCTCCCATGTAGGATCTATAATAAACAAGATTATATGCATTGATTACAACATTTAACACATTAACGCATAAAGAGCTTTCTTATGTCGGACTAGTTTCTTTAGCCTTTATTAGTGGGGAGTCTGCCTCCTTTTATAGGATATTTACAGGATATCATCATATAGCAAAATAGAAATCAAATAAAATCAAATCAAATCAAATCAAGCCAATTTTTATAAAGAGGTGTTTGTGCAAAATTTTAATAATTCAATACAACAGAAATACAAGGGAGACCAATGTGGCACAGTAGAAGAGGACTGGTTGAAATAAAAGAGTGCTAAGCTGCAAAGGTTGTAAGATGTCTTAAGATGTTTTTTACAGGTGATTTCAGATTGTGGGCAAACAGAAATGTCCCTCATTTAAAAAATACACTCTAATGCCTGGATAAGAGAAAAAGCTTTATGTTAACAGGAACATTTTGAAAGTGCATCTATATTTTATTTTGTCGTCATACCTCAGAAATCGGACGTTGAGGCCGTTGGTGCTCTTGTGAGTGTTGCTTCCATACACATCAGAGTAGATGCGCCCTTTCACTGTCACTAAGGTGCCTGCAGGGATTTTGAAAAGGGTTTAATGTAAAGTGCAAAATGGACTCTGTGAAAAGACTGCAGGATGTGCAGTGTAAACACTGTACCTGGGGGGCCATTGACTGGACTCAGAGAGGTGATAGTAGGAGTGCGATACCACACAGTCTAAGAAAGGTTACAGTTAAAAGGGAAAAGACTGTTAGACACCAACCAGCAAGACACAACCAAACCTGACTAGAGGAGTTTAAAAATCAAGGCGTCTGTGTCGTATGTAGCTTCAGACTTACATAGAAGCTGCAGTAGTATGATTTGTACACGCCTCTGCATATATTGCTGTCAGGAATGGGATCACCGTCCACAGTGACACGAACCGTATAGTGACCACCCGGCATGTGCCTGTGATTAATCACAAATTAATCATCAGATCACACGCATGAGGGGACTTTGTTGTGTAGTTTTACTGGCCCGTAAGCTACCTGGTGTAACACATGATCTGGTTGCCATGTGTTGAGTCTCTCTCCACATCGCAGGGGACCGACAGGGTGTCCGACACCAGAGTGACACGGTTACCAAATGTGTCGTCTTTTGGATTCAGCTGAAACTGGTTCTCCTGGGCAAAACCTGAAAAAAAAAATCAATTTGAAATCATTTTAAAAAATATTTTTACTTAATGAAAGAGTCAACAGACGGACAGAGCTGTGAAAACAGGTGAAAATTTAGCTGAAGTTTTGGTTTAGGAGTTGACACAGTTTCACAGTTCTCTTCTAAACGGTATCATAACATGGTAACTATAGTACAAATAATATTCTTTGATTATTTTTATTATATCAATCATTGGTTTGATGCGTCATCATTCAAGATTCAAGATATTGGCACTCCATTTGTAGTAGTACACTCGTGTAAAATTCTTTGGCTGGGAGCTCTGTTGCAGGAAGATGTATAAAGAAAAACAATATATAAAAGTAAAATAAAGATATTTAAACACGAAATAGCAGAATATAGGTAATGAGTTATGACAGCAGTGAAAGGGATGGGATGTATAAATGCAATAAAGCTTTGTGTATGTATACACGTCCTATAGACATAAAAATATGAAACAGCCTGAAATCACATCTAAAACAGAATGAAAGCAATAAAAGGTGCTTATGCAGTCAATAAAAAAGTCAATGAGAGTCAATGAAAATCTGTTTAAAGTCTCATAAATTAATAAAAAAAAAAATGCTCACAGTTATTCTTCAGAGCTACAATAAGATTTAAGCATCATTAGTTTGGATAAAACCATGAACACAGTGGCACAGTGTCGTATCTCTTACCTGATCCTGAAATAGTGAGTCGTGTTGCTCCATTTATGCTTCCTCGATGTGGATTGATGCTGTCAATACGCTGAGCACCTGAAATATACAATAATACATAATGAGACGCCCAGGTGGCGTGCAGCAGATGAGGAACTTTGGGCAAGTTCTGCTTTTAAAATGGTGCAATTTGCATTTAAACCTTTAAAATGTACTTAAATCAAACGCAGATTTCATTAACTTGAATTAATGTTGGACTTTGTAAAGGTCCACTTACTGCAGCAGGGACACAGTGCGAGCAGGAGGAGGAGGAGGAGGAGGGGAGCCGCCGGCTTCAACGGGGACTCCATCCTGGAGATTTCTCGGATTTCCCTGCAGCCTCACCTGCAGTCTGCTGTGATTAGTGCTCTGGAAGAATTTAACACAACGTAAAGCAGAATTTTGATTTGTTTTTTTAAATGCAATTTTACTAAAGTGATCTGATGGAAAATAATTTGAAAAATCCACAAGTAGGCCTAAAATGAGAAAGCAAAGCAAAAGTAAAAACATTTGGTAGATTAGACTCAAATCCCCACATGATCAAATGTACCAAAGACTGTAACAATCACAAGAAATGTTGACATTTTTATTATTAAATTAGAATTTGCAATTTTAAAATGATCAAAGCCCACCTGTTGAAAGTGTCCTGGAGTGAATGTTAAATGTCTCTGGTGTTCGCTCAGAGAGGGACACCGCCTATGTGCAGGACAGTGCACCAACTCTTTACACCAAGGCTGCTCTTTGGTCCGCCTCTCACCTAAAACTGGGTGGAGACTCTTGAGATCAACCCATCCTGGTGTCCATGTAACTATTCTCCACCACAGTGTAGGTCTCATGCTCATCTATTCTTTTCCTGTTATTGTCAGATTAGAGTAAAACCAGGTTAAAAAAAAACAACACTTTCACAGACGGGAATCTAAATCACCACTTTGTTGGAAGTACAGAGGAAGTTATAAGTCATAGAAATCCCATTTTAGACTTATCAAGGGTCAGTCAGTGACACATGTTTCTTTGCAGCTCAAAGTGAGTGGAAGTAAAACGTTAAAACTGATAAATTATCGGAATGCAAACATGTGCTGGGCCCTTTATAAAAACATTAGTAAGCACAACGAACAATATGATGAAAACCAACACGATAAAGCTTAAATAAATATTACCATTGTGAAGCAAGCTTAAGATTCATTCATTCAGTTTTGTGTTGCATTCCATTATATGGCCAAGTGTAGCAAATGTATTTATGTGCAGTACAAGGAGCACCTGAGCGATGCTCTGCAAACCTGTTGTAGTATTAGCTGCTGTCTTCATATCATTGTGTCCAGACCTCCTTCTACATGTGATATATGAAACATAACATGAGTACAGTGTTGGTTGTAATCTTTGGCACTATGGGGCACTAAAACACACCATAACTCTAATGAGTAATTACACTCGTGTGGTGCTCTCACTGTTGATGCAGAGTATTTACAACAAGGGCTTTTCAGCATCAAGTTCAAGTTTAATTCTGTAATAGCAATTCATTCTGTCATAGCAATTGTGAATAAAAAAAATACAGTTCCAACGTCATAACGTTTCTGCAGGAGCACAGTATGAAACTGACATAATATCAGATGAAGCACACAGTAACAGATAAAGACCAAACTTTTGATGTATAAAAATGAAACATTTAAAGTGAGTACACCGATCATCGTTCACCATGATGAGTAATGATGTATGGAGAAGTGTCGGCTACAGAGGCAGAGAAAACTAACGAAATCAGCAAAAACAGAGCCTAGAATGAGAACATGGCCAATTATAGAGAGTTAGTAATGATGCAGGGAAGAGGGCAGCATATTACACCACCGCCACAGAGGTCATGACCCTGTTGTTTGGCATACGCCATCTAGAAACTCATTACAGCTCATCACAGGGTCAGAGTGTGAAAGAAGAAAGGCAGTATAAATAAAACCTGAGCATGTTGTTTGTGCTTTTATTTTATTTTTTTTCTATTCTTTTACTTTTTATTGCATAACAAAATATTGTCAGACCTTTTATGTACATACACTATGATTTTATTGGTAGTTTACAACATTATGGGCTCATAACAACATTAAAGCTGCATATCAGTTTCTCATTTGTTCAACAGTTTGGAGGTTCAAGCAACCTAATCATCTTCACAGTGATGCTCTCATATGTACTGCACCTGCATGGGCAGCGCTGAACTATGCAGTGCCTTAGGAACAAGTGGACTCTTGTGTCAGTAAAGTAAGTTACGACATTTTGCAGCTCAGGAATGTTTATAGCCGTGTAATTTCAACACGGGATTTTGCAAACCAAACCGCTTGGAAGGCATCAATATGTTATTATATGTTATATGCTGTTATTAGTTTCCAGTGACATGGTGCCGAGGACAGACAGACAGACAGACAGCAGATTCTCACTAGAGATTCCAGTGATGAGCTACTGAGTATGCAAATCCTGTGGTGCCACCCTGACCCTGACCCCTCCAGAAAGCAATAAGGAGAAGAAATGAGGAGGATTACAGCCTCTCACAGGAGGTGCTGGTAGAGACTGTGGAGAGCTGGGAGGTTTTGAATGGCTTCATATCCACTAAAAAACGACTTCTTGTGTTTGATGCGTGGTTTTGTTATTCTTAAAACTAAATTACACCAGGAGCCAAGCAAGGAGAGACAGACATCTGATGGGTGAGAGAAATAAAGGGGGAGGACCACTTTGCAGCTTTAGCAGCCTCAAGTGGTGGAGACAGATTACTGTTCAGGTTTTTGAAAATACAATAAGCACTGTATATACTGTATATGAATGAACTATGATCTGTTGGACTGATCTGGGCTGGTTTTTATGTCTCAACCTGTTATTATTGACATGTTTCAGTTATTTGAGTAGAAGTTAGAGGATGTGGCTACACAGAGAAAAGATGAGGCCTTAATCACATTTTTGTCTTTGAAATCTGTGCTCATAAATAAATTATTTTTCTTCTCACGGCATGAAACAAAATGCAACATTATAAAGAGGTCACAAACTTTTCAGCTGCCAATATAATCAGTTAAATAGATGTTTTTACTGCAGACATTTTGGATTATCACAGGAGGAACAGCACAGGTGTGACTAATGACATTAACAATAGCACTGTTATATTCAAGCGTCCCAATATGTACAATACCTGGACCCTGACACTGGAGCAGCTAAACAGCCATGATTCATTTCATTATTCACACCTGTACGTTTCCCATCATGACAAAATATCTTGAGTTCTAAAAGGCTCTTTAGTTGGCCTGCAGCTTCGCAGGTTGCTGTTTCCATCAAAGCAGTTAGATAAGTTTTACGTCTTTAAGAAGTGTTACATGTGGCCTGCAGCAGATGTTTAACTCGCATCACGTCACAGCGTTTGCGTCTGGCTCAGAAAAGCCCTAAATGAATGTCGTGCTTTCTCACATAATGTCAAAGAGAATAACATCAGAGACATTCTTGTAGAATTATGCTGCACTTAAAGCAAGAAGAGACGAGGACAGAGACGGTGAGAAATATGATTCTCCACCGGTGAGTCAGCTTCTGTTTTCAAAGTTATTCACTCATTGCCTACAAAAATTGTCTTTGTTCCATTCAAAAGAGAAAAACAAAACAATTAACTACAATCTAAATCAATAATGCAACAAAGCCAATCATGCATATCCAATTCTAACAGCAGGCTTGCTTTATAAGCAACACAGTGAGGGATCAGAGAAGTAAACATTGTGTGGTTTCTGCAGCTCAGACTGAAAAACTCATGAAAGAGCTTTGAATAAGTGAGACAGGGTTAAAATGATTTAGCAGATAGATGATCAGTTACCGTGCTCACTGCAGCTGCAGAACAAACGACGAGGCTGGTGACTCTTCTGTGGAGTCGCCGATTCAGAGCTACGTCCTTTGTAATCAAACTGATGATGAGTTACATTACATATTTGCACATTTGTAGCCAAATATTTATCTGAGACTCAAATGAGAAAAGATAAAGACTGACTGGTTGAGAAGATCAGACACAAGTTATGATCCAGAGTAAATCCTATCTCATGACCAAAATGAAATAACATTTGTACAATGTGAACAAATCCTTTGTTTTCTATTCAGGGTTTACTTTAAGCCTCGGCAGCACCAGACAACCAACATGCAACACGTAAAACAAGCAACAGATCTGCCATCAAGTTTGTTATTTCATCCAACGCATAAAAAAACTTTCTCTCCAAGATTTGTTCCTTCCATCCTTCTTCTAAAAGAAATCATTTTCATAATAAAGAATTCTGTTATTTTTCAGTGAAATATCTAGTGGACAAAAACAAAGGATGGATAAAAACTCACTGGATGCCCCCCCCCCACACACACACACACACCGACACACACACACACACACACACACACACACACACACACACACACACACACACACACACACACACACACACACACACACACACACACACACACAGAACTAAAAACTCACTCTGAAACTATAAATAACCCCGCCACCGTCAGTGTGTCAGTGTTACCCAAGGATTGTGTGATCGACTGACATGTCCTTTCCACAAAGTCTAAAATGATGAAAACAGGAACACAAGCGAATATGTCGTCCTGCAGGTTCAGGCGGTGATGTAAGATGAGAGAGCATCAGTGGATCTGACTAACCTTCCTCTGAGCGATGATACAGGAAACACCAAAAACAAATCCTGGAAGGGAACATTGCATAACTGCAGCAGCATGAGCTCACGCCTGATGTGTTTGACCACAGCAACGGGACTCATTTTCTCCAGGAAATAATTCTTTATATATTTTTACTTTCTTGGGAAAATAAGTAAAAATATATAAATCGATAATATGTACAGTATTTATCAGCGAACCGATCAAATAGTGTAAAAATGAACCATTCTGCAAAAATATTTAGAGTATTTGCGTCCTCAGAATTTCTTTGTCTTCTTTTCTTTCTTACCCAAGAGCACAACCATGTATGAGTGGAAGACAATGACATATCTGTCATACCATCATACAGTCTCTTCTTTCTCACAGTCTCATCATGTTGTCTGACAATTCTTGCATTTTTTTGGTTTGAACAAGGGGACTGATTAAAGGCCCAACAGCTCTTCAGCAGTACTAAAGAAAAAGTCAGGACCTCCAATGACCAAAATAGGCATGACTTTATTTTTTTTTTTCCAAAACTGCTGCATAACAAACTAAAATCAATATGAAAACACACAATACAAAATAAAAATAACACTTCAGCATTGCTCACAATGAGAACAAACATCAGTTTGGATTTTAATTGTGGGTCTACAGAGAGTAAAAAAATGTCTAGACGGGAATCGTCTCATTCACAAGGTTGCGTGTTGAGCTAGAAAAGCTCTGATTCTCTGCAGGAGCTCTTTCTTCACACTGTCTGGTACGAGTGCTGCATGGGAGAGGAAAAAAAGTGTTGATATATCAGAACATACGCTGAGTGACTAGAAAAAGAGACACACCGTTTAAACTAAAATGTTTCAATTGTTGTCGCCACATTGATGTTGTGTTAATGGACAGGATTAAGGATTATGTGCAAAGTGGTTTTCGCCTGTCCGTATATACCTTCAGTATATTGTTATACAGGTACAGCCTCTGTATGTACAACAGAACTGAGTCAACACATGGACAACTAAAGCAGAACACTTTACATGAGATAACATCTATTGTAAAAACTATTTGTTGTGCATGTTTACAGAGTTCAGCAGCGTTCATAGCAGCAAAGCTCTTACTGACAGACACTGGCATGCCGTGGACAATTTCTCCGTCTTTGTTGTAATTGTACATTTTGCTGCAGCACTTTGTGGTTGATGTGATGAACTTTTATCTCCTGTTTAGAAGCCAGATGTTAACTAGATTAAATGTGGAACCATTTGCAGTTCACATCTGAGAAAAGAAACGATTGTTTTCAAATTAAGAATTTGACCTCTGCAATAAAAGAAAAAAAACAACGAATGGTAAAATAGAAGTGTCACTTTTAATGCTCTGAAAACCTTTAGTTCTGCCACATTTCCCCCCACTTATTAGATTTAACAATCCTCTAAGTCTGTCACAGTGTCACATACAGTAAATACTCCACATCACGTTTAGATGACATAATGAAAAATTCTCTGTTTATCAAATATTCTATGTGAGTATGGTATTTAGAACCTTTTATTTAGCCTTTTCTTAACATTTCATTTTGCATAAAGTCAATATTCATAATGTCTATAGTATTCTAATAAGTCTAGTATAGTATTTTAATCCCAGTGTCTCTGCATGGGATCTAAAGGGCTCATCACATCTCATGTTTTAGATGTCTTGAGCACTGTTTAACCCACATGTCCCCACATTCAGTCCGAATCACATCTGGTATCTTTAGAGACGGGAAGTTCAAGTTCTGCAGGTTTATCCAAAGTTTGACTGAGCAGCCAGAGATTTTACTGACTGACACGCAGATTTTATACACCCAGCCTGATCAAGTTAAGCACGGTAACAGCGACTTGATTGTTATTTCTGTACTTCTTCCACCCCCCGCTGCTGCTGCTGCTGTGTTTGCATATGTGGAACAGTACCTCTGCCTTTTGGTGTGACTTCTGTGACCAGGTCCTCCACTGTGACATGCTCCAGGCCCTTTTCTTTGATCACATCTGGACAAAATGTTATAGGCGTCAGAGACCCTGTTTCATGGAAGCACCGTGTGTACACACACACACACACACACACACACACAGACACATATACACACTACACACACACACACACACACACACACACATATACACACTACACACACACTATACCTTTGCAGTGTGCCTTCAGCTGATCCTTCCATCCACACTCCACCAGCTTTGCCCTGAGCAGCTCTTTCAACCTGCGACCCCACATGTAGTTGCCATTATTCACACGTCTGCTGCCTCTTCACCATTCATGACAAAAAAGAATAACTGAGGAGAGAAGCCTGCTTACCGCTCCCGTTCCCCCATTTCTATCAGCTTCTGGTTTATTGCAGCCCTCATCTGCGAGTCTTTGCTCATGATCTGTCCCACATTAACGAAGAACAGCGGCGGTGTCAGTTTGGACCCAACGATATCAGGGGGGTGAATAAAAATGTTGTATTTTGCTAAGCTATCAGGTATACGTTACCTTTTGTCGAGATGGATCAGCTGGGGCACATACAGTCCTTTGGCACAACCGTACCGTGTAAACAAACGGTGAAAGCTTATTGGTTCCGCTTCGGCGGCAGTTAATTTACCACAAACTGCTACGTCCTCGCTATAAACCTGATCGGATGGCTCATTTCATCTTCACATGTGTGTTAGAAAAACTGAATAAAAACACTGATTAAACCACACGAAACAATTGAAGAGATAACACACAGAACTCAACCTCCCATGAGCGCCAACTGGAGCCAGGTCCGCGGTAAAATGGCTCCGTGTGCGCCAAATCAGGAAACGTGTGTGTTTCTTGCTAGCTGACTTCTTCATCATCTCGCTTCACCGACTGTCACCAACTCGAGGATAAGACAGTCATCTTTAAAAGACATGGCTGCGTCAAATTATTCCCTGAAAGTCAACAGGGACCTGCTGGACCCCAGTTTTGAAAGTTACAGGCTTTCTCTGGACGCCATACCGACGTACAACATTGAGCTGGATGCTGGTGAGAGAAACTAACTTACAGTGCAGTTAGCTGCAGGAGTGCTAGCCTGTAAGAAAACACAAGTGACAGGCTGAGTTACTTGAATTTACGGGATGCTATTGACTGAAAACATCCTTTGTTTATGTCAAGCAAAAGCACAGAAGATGCTCTGGTTGTAGTTAATGTAGCACTTATATTTAGGGGGGTTCTGAGGATCCCTGAGGAAATGAGGAGTAGTTTGATATAATTTAAGTTTTATTCACTGCAGATTATCGGAATGACTGATTTTACTCATGCAAAGAAATGCACAACACATAAACATAATTTCGGCCTGCTAAATGCACACTTAGCTACTGAGTTCTTTATTTAAGCTGTATAACATAATTTCACAGTGAAGCTGTCGTTGGCCATGAAAAGCTTCCTCCAACTATGCCCAAACAATATGTATATAAAGAGGAGAAACATGCAGGTAAAAGAATTTAAGACAAAGGATAGAACATTTTGCAACACGTAAAATACAGTAATACACTCTAATATATGAGATGAAATCTATAGAACATAAAACACTGTAGTAAGAAGGTTGTGCAGTGCTGTATGTGCACAATGAGAGCTGGTAAGTTTAGGATGCAAATGTAGAATTTATTTTCTCCACAGTGGAGCTCACACCTTCAGCATAATGCAATACAAATACAGCCTCTAAATGTACCACAGAATTGAGTCAACACATAAACAACTGAAGCAGAAGTCAACATTTTACATAAGATAGTATCTTTTCTTATCTATTTGTCGTGCATGTTTACAGAGCTGAGCAGTGTTCACGGCAGTGCAGCTCTTACTGAAGGACATCGGCACGGCATTAAGCACTTTTTAATTAATGCACTCAACTCTTATTGGGTAAAAATCTTGCCCAATCTCATGTTCAGAAACCAGGTACAAACTAGCTAAATGTGGAACCGGTTGTTATATCTATGCTATTATGCTATAAAAACATGAAAAACAATATGGAAAAATTATCTTTGGCATTAGTAAAAGAAATCAAGACAAAAAAATGAACATGAAAAGCAACAGAATGAGGCATTAGGAGATTAGGCCTTAGATATTTTAATGGCATGTGGCAGGAGGGCCTTGCTGCACACAATAGTGGTGAATTTTGTGTTGCAAAACACACACAAGGAAAATAGCAAAGTGAGCAAATCTCAGTCAAACTTAAGTTAGATAAAAGTAGAGAGGACCTGAAAGTTGAGGTACAAGTAGACAGTGCTGGTAGGTTTTTCCTTCTATTTTAGCATTTGAGTCCTAATACAATGTAAGTATAAACAGGTTGAATGTGTCTGTCATGCTTTTAATTTAGCTTTTAAAGCCTTTTATCTGTTGCTAATCAGACATATTAAGTGACATCTAAAAATGTCAGTCCTACATCAGCCACCTAGAAGATGGAGACAGATACCAGTTGGATGTTGATGTGGAGGTTTGTCTGTTTAATGTAGTTATAGGAAGCTTTGTAAAGCTGAAGTAACTGTTGTCAAGTGCCGTCTCATTTTCATGTCATATTCTAACGTTTAGATTTTTCATCTCTCCTGCAGCTGTGGAGGAAGTTAAGTTAAAGGATACTCAGTACACCCTGGAACATGTGCGTGCTTTCGGCATGTACAATTACCTCCACTTGGACCCTTGGTATGAAGACAGTGTTTTGTTTGTGGACTGCAAAGGAAGGGTTCTCAGCCTCACCGTCACCCTGGTAAGATTTTAAATCCTCCTGGTTCTACTTGAAAGGTGCATGTTTGTATTGTTTTAAAATCTTGGCCTGTTTGTATGTATTGTTATCTAGTTATCAACATTAAAACCAATATCTATTAGGCATATTCCTGCATGCTAAGTCTTGCTGTTAGTCTGTGGGCTTTAATGCATCTGACACACCAGCAGGTGGTGACTAGACACTTGTGTAATGGCAGCATCGGCATCACAATGCGTTTCTGGCAGGTAATGTCAAAAGGAAACTATACTTGCAAAAATTATTAATTAATGGCTCATAGTGATTTCTCTGACCTTCTGTTCTTCTGCTAAAAATGCTAAATGGGAGTGAAAATCTCAGTATTTGGGGAAAAATACAACTTTGTCTTCCATCTTTTGTCCATCGTGTGAGTCAGCACAGACAGTAAAGTTTTGGATGAGCTCCTCTGTCTGTGGTGATGACGTTTTAGTCTCATCCAGGTTCGTTACCTCGCACCACGATGCCTAGAAAAGTAGCAAAATCAGCCCAGTGACCTTCTCAGATGACACGTCTTTTATGTGTAAGATATCATTGAACATGATTGGAGATAATTGGTACCTCATCTGTGGTTTTTAAGTCTAATCTGGCCTGAATGATAATCAGCAGTCTATGACCCTGTGAGAGTATCTGTGCCGTTCAGCGGCATCATTAAATGTCTCTTTATGAAAATGTGTAGCTCAAATTGTAATTACAATCTTCACATGATAATTGTCGTCGCTGGCAAACCTTTTGCTTACATTGGCAGGGTAGTGTCACTCTGCACATTGTACATAGGTGGTTCACACTCTGTTCAGGCCATTAATGGCACAGATGCTGGAGAAAATGATCTCAACAGTGCATCATACATCAGGTGGCGATATGATTCGCAGTGTCACGCTCCATGGCAACAACAGGGCAGCTGCTGCACAGTCCTTTTGAAACTCTGTTACTTCACCCAGTGAATAATTGATGCTCATGTGGCGGCATATCTGTCTATTACTAATAAGGCTCTAAGAGTGGTGAATCACATGTGAAGCCAAGTCACATGGGCGGCCACATGACAGCTGGTAGCTTTGACTCTCCTCGATGAGAACATGTTTCCTGTGATTCAGGTTTTACGTTTAAGCAGCATTTTAACATAAAGAGCTCTATAGAAGTAATGTTTCTTTGGGTGTTTCCGTATTAGATGTTGATTGTGTAACTTTCTTATGGGATCAGAGGTCCCCCTTTAATAAGAGAGCAGCGACCTTTCATTTCCTGTGTGGTTCAAAGCCCTCTCTTATTAAGTGTTGCTGTGAGTCATGAGTGGACCGGTTTAACAGTGTTATTTCCTCAGGTAGCCATTTTTTTCTTTATTTTTCACCATTTTATCAACTAAATAAGTGGTTTTAATTGACTTATCAAGAAAACAATTGTTAGTTTTCTCCCTATCCACCCACACAGTCAAATTTACTCTCTATGAAGATGAGTGAATCAAACATGTGTCTTGTATTGATGTAATACTAGTAATGATGATGAGAAGAAGAAGATTATGCAGCTCAAAGTGCTTCACAAAAAATATTTAAAAGAAGACACAATAATCAAAATGTACCAATAAACCAGATCAATAAAACAATAATAAACATAAAAACAATTTATTTAGTTGAACAATTTAAAAAAAGATTAGATTCATTAAAAGCAGGATCAGACAATGATGTTAAAAGAGGTCAAATTAATTAAGAGCAAGATCATTAGGATGATTCTTGAACTGTTTCTTAAAACTATGAAATAATAAAATAACAAATGTTGGTGTTTTAAAAAGGTCAAATTAATTAAAAGCAAGATCATAAATCTTGAGCTGCTTCTGAAAGCTTTCAACAGAAGTCTCCTGCCTGGTTGCTGGAGGGAGTTTGCTCTAACTTCGTCGTGCAGAAACAGATTCATCCTGTTTTCTGGACGCAGCACTGACTGATGCGTCGGTTGTGTTGTGAATCCAGGACACCGCTCTTGGGAAGCCGAGGGAGGTCTACCGTTTAACTGCTGACTCCAGCCAGAGTGAGGATCGTCTTTGTGCGTCCCTCAGCCTCACCTCAGCGACCTGGGCAGCTCTCTCTGACGGCGCCGGCCGACTCTTCCTTCTCCGCACCGGTAAGAGGGGAGACGGCACCCACATGAAGTGGGAGGTACGTATAACAGCTGGATTTACTGCTGTAGGTAACTCAAACACTTTTCCCAAACTATTCTGTGTGTTTTCCATAATTAAGACATAATTAAGAGTGTTTCAGTTGCAATGTGATCTGGTAGACAATGTGAAGGTAAAAGGGCATTAATTAATCAACAACCCTTTATAGACCTCTATTGGGGAAATGGAAATGGAGGAGCAGCAACACTCTACTTACAAGTCTCCACTAATAAGTCTAAGTTTAAAATGAGTCTAAAACTGATGTGAACAGTGTCACATAACAGGAGAGCAGCGAAGCAGAGATCCTACTTACTGAATCACACAGTGTTCAAGACGAGAGCAACTAAGCTAAACAAGTAAACACACATTTAACTTCTGCATAAACATTTTAACCTCTATGTACTATGTAAATATATCAAGTTGAATAAAAGTAAAGCTGTAAAAACTATGACAGTAGTGCAATGATGGTGGAGTAAATATAGGATGACAAATGACAGCTTCCCCTGTACACATAAGGAAGATAGATGTGACAGAATATGGATGTATACTTTATATACAGAGTGTTTGGATTTGTGTTTAACAGCAATGGTCTGTTAAACAAAAAATGTTTTCTAGATTGCAAACAATACCACAGTGTAACAGGTTTATTGCCACTATGTCAGATCTAATTGTTCTATAGTGTGAGTAGAAGATGTTCTTGTGTCTGGTTGTTTTTGGCACACAGTGATCTGTGTGGCGCCTGTGCCTGTATGTTGAAGAGGTAAATGTCACCGTGTCCCTCTGTAAATACAGTGCAGCTGTGTTGTCTGCTTTTTTGGCTTGACATCACAATTTCTTAGTATTTGTAACAGACACTTCGTGTAATGTCAGTCACTTTCTCATTGCTGTGTTCACCAGGATGGGGGGAGACAAGTGATGTTTTGAATGTCTGGAAAGTGAGTGTCCAAAGCCAGATATCTCAGCCACTGGTGATATAATCATTGAGTCACTAAATAACGCCGTCACAGAGGCAGAATTACTGGTCATTAGAAAAGGTGCTTAACTGTTACAGTGCCCAGTGAGCTTGTTCATGCCAGCACATGTTTACTGGTGGCAAACAAATGTTTGATATTTGCCTCATTTCTAAAAACATTCATTCTTCTTTACAATCCAATCAAAAACATTTAAAAATGAGCCCTACTGTCACACTAGCTGACGTGCTTGTTCATTATGATGGATGCAGGCACTGTCATGTGAGTTGTGTGAGCTGCTGCCATGAATACTGACCAAATCTGCAGCTGAAAGTAGTGCAAGTAACCAAAGTGCTATTTGCTCTTTAGCGACTAACGTTTGGCAAAAGTGACCAGTTGGTTTAGGAAATGAGGAGTCTGAACATTGTTGGTTTTAGTCCAAATATAGAATATTGGCAGCCTGGCATTTACTGTAGATGCAAGAACACACAGTAGTTGATCTACTGCATGTAAAATTTAAAGGACTGTATGCGCAGCTTATTTGACAGTAAACATATTTGAGGGTATCAGACTGAAGCAAACCAAGCAACCAAAGGTAATGTTTACAAATCTAGTGTGTATACAGTATTTAAAATGGCCCTCATTATTCTGCATAGAACCGTATCAAACCTTTCGAGCTGTTGTGCAAATTCAGGCTTTAAAACCAGATTCTTTGTCTAAAAGGCTTAGCCGGCCTTTGGGAATTGGCTTGTAGTAGTGAGGGATGGAGTCTTTGTGCACTTTATCCTGTTAACAGACGTGCGATTAGGATTAGCTCCAAGTTAGAGTTCACTGTCTGAACAGCACAGTTCAACAATGGAGTCTGTAATGAAGATTCAAGCCGTCGAGTCGGCAACTTCCAATGTTCTAATTTTAAGTTTGAGCACTCGGGATCCCGGCCAAGCCATACGGCGTCCTTCACTTTGGTTTGTGTTGTGAAGACACAGCTAATAAACTGACTCATAAACCCGTTACTGCGTCTCAGCACCACATTATCTTTATCAAGCAGACAATAGTAGACACTGATTTAGAAATACTAGTTTAAATAAGCATTTTATTGATGAAATAAAGACACATCTCCTTTCTAAAGCCCAGTATAGACCCTTTAAATCCCTTTGATGCCAACAGGTAATGCTGTGGCCTTTTATTAAAACATCTTTTACAGCTACATTAGCATTCATACAGCCCGTAATCTTTTTGACCATTAACTTTTTAGATTTTCTAAATGTAAAAGAATAACGCAAGCATAAATCCTCATTTTATATTACAGATACACTGACGCCTCCTTTAAACTCATCACAAAACTTTTTATATGCTACAGTGCGATTTATTACTCATTAAAGTCTAATAGATTATAGCCTTATGGAAATCAGAGGTGATCTTCAGGCTGTGCATCACATGAAACCTGAATAGTTTCGTTTGTTGGGGAAATATATTCTCGTATGCGTAGCTTGTTCGTCATATTTAGAGACAAACGTCAAGCCAGAATAACCCCAGTTTGACACCCACTGTTGAAAAGTCCCTTTAGAAAGACACTGGACACATCTGTGCTCATTTAGTTAAAGCAGCTTTCAATTAGAGTGTCTGCCGTGTAAAAGCAAATCTCTTTCTACATTTTGGCAGCATCTTTGCTCCCCATGACTCATTTCTGTTGCATTTTGGATGTTCTCTTAATTAGGAACCTTATTATCCACAATGTGTAACAATGTCTGGTGCGTCACCACACAGCATAAATTTAAAACATCACCAGACAGGACTTTAACCCTTTAATGATAAAGTGTATCATATTTGATACATACACCTCTGCATCATCAGTGTGATATTTTTGTATCTTATCTGTGTTTTATATGTTTTGTTTGTTTAAGATAAACAAACTGTGAGCAATAAATTGCACAAAAATGCCAGATGTAGCAAAAAAGATACAAATTAAACTCTTCATATTTGAATGTTATTTCTCACACCATTGCATCTTAGACTTTGCTTTAATTTTGCTTTTATATTTACTATTCTCTGTTAATGAGTTTAAGGTTCTGTAGTGCTCCTACAAGTGGCCACTCAGATCCTAAACTTGTACGACATTGATGGAGGGGGTCTTATTATTGTATTTGCTGATTCTTTGCCTGTAGCCACTGTTCAGTGAAGACATGGCGGAGCCTTTCACCATCCTCCACAGCGTCTCACATGTCCAGGAGGGAGCCCACACCATCGAGGCCCTGCTGCTCCGAATCCAGAAAGATCCGCAGGAAACCAAAGGAAGCGGATACTCAGTGTCTCTTGAGTGGATCACAGTCGCCAACACTGCAGGACATGGTGGGTGGTGGTGCACTGACCTATTGTAATTCTGGTAATTGAGCATGACAAGTGTGCCATACATAGTTAGGCCTGAAGGCTTTCATTTCATTTTTTTGTTCATTTTTATAGTATTGATCCCAGCAGGCGACAAAAAGCCTTGTTAATTAAACCCTATCAGGAAGTTAAGTCATAATCTGCCATAAATGTGGCTTAATTATTATGTTCCTGATGAGATTAATGTACTCTGAAGGAAACATTGGCAAGAGGCATTTTCATTATAGTTCTTGGCACTTGCTGAGAAAGAAACACGATTCAAAGGGTGGACAGACACAAAACACAGATGCAGCTTTTGGAGAGTCCTTTCCTCATTTAGTTGGATTTAAACATGCAGCCCTTCGATATCTGTGATCTTTAGAATAATCTTTTGTTAGTTAATAATAATAATCAGCTTTGCAAGGTCTTCACTTTTATTCTAGTTCTATGGTATTATCAGCCAACACCATTTGAATTTCACTCGAAACGAGAATTTGAGTCTCCAAAATGCATTTTGTTGTACAGTACGTTTTAACGCAGGGTATCACTAGGATCTATATTCTTAATTTGCCCATACAGAGTATTCTTAAAAGGGCTATTTAATCAATATTTGCATTCATGAGCAACAAAAAAAGCTTTTATCTGTGATCTTATCAAAGGCCTCTCCCACAGCGTTGCACTGAGCTGACGGAGTTCTCTGTGAATGTTTGTTTGAAGCATTATGTCCATGAAGTAGGTTTAAGCCTGAACTTGTGCTGCTCTGTCACTGTGTCCACTGGTCCGATCTGAGCAGCTGTCAAATTTGTCTCAACGGCAATATCAAAGGAGTCCTGCTCTAGGAGAGCTTGTCATGGAAAACAGTATTACTAGAAATGTGTCATTCACCATTTAAGTGCAGAAGATGCACTTAATGCCTCCATTTGGAAGGTTTTTTTTATTTTGTAGTTTTTTCCATATCCATATTTTGTTTTGTTGAATTTCAGACGAGCAGAAGAAATAGGAGCAACACAAAATCATTTGAAGCTGACAAACTCTAACAACAACAAATTGTGCTATTTATGTTATGTTTTTTAGGGACAGTATAACATCAGTCCATGATAAATAACATTTGGTGCACTTTGTCTATCTGTGGTTTATAAAAATTAAATGATGAGATTCAGCATAGCATCAATTTTAAGATACTAAAGCTAAAGACATGTCAAATACTACTAAGATAAATAGCTGATTTATTAGTAAATGGTGGTGATCTTTTTTCATATTTGATTGATCATTTTAGTAATTGTCAGGTACAAATAAACATTTGCTGGTTTCAGCTTCTTAAAATGTAACAGCCTTTAACTTGACTACCTGTGGAATTTGGATAAAACAAGTCATTCAAAGACATATTTAAACCAAAAGACGAATTAAAAGTAGTTATTAATGCTAAAACTTGGGAGATATTGTAATAATAATGGATGAGATGGTGGTTAGAAAGCACCATTTGGTTGACAAATGAACATTGAATACAGCATTTATTTAAACAATAGCTATAGCTAAAAAAAATGCACCTTACACATGTTGATGTCATCAGTGATAGACAAAAAAATGTAATCCAGCAATAACAACAAGAAAAGAAAACAGGAAACAGCCCCCTCACTCTCGCAGAAGCTTGCACACCAGTGACATTTTGTTTAAGAGCTGATGGATTAAAAGACTGGATCTTCCTCCAGGGAGATAAAACCTCTGTCCTGATGGAGCCCACTTGAACTCAATCTGTAGTGGGAGTCCTGTCAGTTAACCTGAGCGTTCCACATAGCTCCTACATGAAACATGTTGATGTTGTGATTCCTTGTGGTCTCTGTCGGAGTTTAATGGAAGATGAAATTGCTTTACACTCTTGTCACCGTACCCCACCGTATGGTTTCCACACACAGGTCAGGAGAAGAAGTATGAGGTGAAGAAGAGGAGGGTCCTCAGGGGGAAGTCAGTGCCTCATTACGCAGCAGTGGAGCCGCAGGGGAAGGGGTTGATGGTGGCCTCGGAGAAGCCGTTTGTCTTCACACATGTGGACGGTCGTCCTGTGGAGCAGCCTGACCCAGAGCCCATGGAGGTGGAGAAGACAGGTGGGTCAGACGTGCTGCTGAGAAATTACCGCAGTTAAGGATCCCTCTACTTTACATCACAACTCTAGTAGGTAGGCTTAAAAACATTGTTTAGACATGCCACTATGTGATGTTAGAAACCAAAGTGGAGGGTAAACGGCAATGTCGAACCATGATCTGCAAACAGAGGGTAAAAGTTCCCTAAAAACACTGAAGCTGAGCAGAACTTCTTTTTGGCAGATTGGGTGAGAGGATCTTTACAATAAGTTTAAATTATATTAAATTTTAATTGTAAAGAGGAAAAAACATTCTCTTATCCATCTCATAACGCAGCTGCATCTGCCTGTTTTCAGTATATTCACCTCTTCCGCTCATTACCTTTTTAAGACGCTCAAGCTGACAAGTCGGATTGTAGTCATAGGAACGCCTGAGTGAGCGGCAGAGTGTCCCCGATCAGACTGGGGTCTGGCAGATCTGGTAGTCTGTGTCTGAGTACGTGGATATTTTCCAGGCCATTTATTACTGCTCATTCTCTTGTCACATCTTGTGTCTGTGACATCTCCACAGCACAATCGTTCTTTCCTCACCAGCAGTAGATTAAAGTGTCTGTTTAGTGTAGACAGTGAAAGAGAGAGAATTGGGGATGTATATTTAGGTCTGCAATTGATAATTATCATTGATTTATCTACTTGTTAGATACTTGATACATTGATGACTTAAAATTGATGATTTTGTTTAAAAATGACAAAAAATAATGATAATTACCTGGTATTTACACCCAAAGGTGTGAAAAGAAGCACAATCACACATTTTAGAGACTGAGACAAAAAAAGTTTGGTATGTATGCATGCTTGTTAAATGACTTGTTAAACAATATCAAAATGCCGGTAATGTGTTTCCAGTCAATTAAAGATAAAGTTCGGCAATTTGGGAAGTACGTTTATTTGCATGTCTGTGTAATTAGATATGAAGTCGGAACAGTGGAATAACTATCCTGGCTCTGTCCGAAGGTTAAAAAACCTTCTAAGGCCACTAACCATTGTATTTTATCTTGTATAAAAACACAGAAAGTCAGTGCATCCGACCAAGAAATTGTCTGGCACAATTTAGTGTAATGTTTTTTTACATGTTTGGTTTTTGTAGATTAAGTGAATGAGATATTTAAGTATATACAAACAAGGACTTTGTTACCTTTTGAAATAACTCTAACTCCCTTGGAAATAACACGAACAAGCAAGTTCCCCAAAATGTTGAACTATTCCTTTTAACTGACTAAATCTTTCAGCTTTAATTATGACTTTTTTCAGACTTAGATTCTTTACTTTTGTGTTTCCTGTTCAGTGACTATAACCATATCGTTAGGGTGCTTTTCATCACAGCAGAACTTTTCTTAAATTCACAAAACATTGTGTGTCTGAACTGAACGTGAAGCCGGTTTTTACTTTCAACCTCCAAACACGCAGACCAACAGCCACCCTCATTTACAAAAGACATAAATATCCTCAAGTGACCCAGACTGGGCAAGGTGTGTGTGTGTGTTTATGTGTGTGTTGATAGTGCAGAGGCAGAATAATGGCAGCTTTTTAGCCAATCCTTTTAGCAGCGCTCTGCCTTATTCCTTTTGGAGAGAAGTGGTGGATTAGATGCCAAGAGGAGGCATCTTCAAAAAGGCTTGTAAGTTATGAGACAGGAAATGGAAATGGGACAGGAGAGATGGCGCTGACTTAATGTAAACTTAAACTTATCAAGAGGAGGTGCAGATATGCTTATAGTTTATATAGTTTATAGTGTAAAGATAGAGAAAGCATTCAAATGAATGTTTGGGAAAGTCTTTTTAGCTAATCACAGAAGTGACTATGGATCATTTATGTAAATGAATAGTTTTGAAATTTGCTGTGAATTCAGGTTTGGTATCGTGTGTGTCTGAGGAGCAGTTTGGCCAACAGAAGTTCAAATAGAGAGGAGCGAGAGATGAACATTGGAGAGGTAAGGAGAGGATTGGAAAATGAAATGAAAGATTTGGCAGCTCATCTCTCTCCTTCTCATTAGTTTCTTTGTTGATTCAGTCGACAACAAAAGGTGATAATGAACATGTCTCAGTTCCTCACATCCCTGCCAGATATGGAGCAAGTCCAGCGGTTTGGAGCATCATAATTGGACCAATCTCAGCGCTCGGGCTTTGCCAGTAATCACAGTGTTGTAAATGACATTTCTTTCCATAGGAGTTCTGTTTATGAGAGAGTTGTCTGTGTATGGCTCAGATGATTCAGCTTGATGTAGCTTTTCTCTTCTGTTTTATCTAAACATCCTTCATATAGGTCTTCTCTTGCTTCTTTTATAGTTATAATGCCCGCCCTATGATGAGAAAATACATTAATGCACCTCCCGTTGAAGGACTACTGATTGATACCAAAAAATAATAAGAATCATCCTTTACGTATGGATGTAAATGCTCCATTACAACTACAAGTCCTGCATTAAAAATCTCATCAAAGTGCAAGTACAGAAGTATTGTCAGCTGAAAGTGACTAAAATATAATTACGTATTACACATTATTAAATTAAATGTTTAAGAAACATATTCCTGTTGTAGCTGCTCGAGGTGGAGCTGCTTTAATCATGTTATATACTGTTAAGTAGTTTAGTCCAGTGGTTCCCAGCGGAGGTCGGGCCTCCAGCTGACGGTCATGAGATGATTAATGGGAGAGGAAAGAAACATCTCTGTAATGTTTGCTTTTAATATCATTTTATCTCTATGAGCCTTAAATAAAACCTTTCTGAAACAATTTTAGGAGTTAAATGGGGAAACTAAGTATTAAAAGATTCTTTGCAAGAAATCACAGGTTTGATATCTTTGACAATGTATTGTACTTTATAAGCATATGTTTAAATGTAAAATCTTGATCTGTAAAGTAACTATTAACTCTAGCTGTCAGATAAATTCAGACAATATTTCCCTTTGATATTTAGTAACTGTACTAGAGTTGAAGTATAAAGCAGCAGCAAATGGAATCTGAAATATTTGGGTAAATAGGCTTTTGTTTCTTTCCTTC
Organism: Pempheris klunzingeri; assembly: GCF_042242105.1. Classification (NCBI taxonomy): domain Eukaryota; kingdom Metazoa; phylum Chordata; class Actinopteri; order Acropomatiformes; family Pempheridae; genus Pempheris; species Pempheris klunzingeri. The sequence goes on from NC_092027.1 coordinate 5,028,906, forward strand.
TGTGGTAATATTATTAGTTTTAAACTGTGTGTGAGGGAGGTGAATACAGTCGGCCTCTGTGATCTCTCCTGTCCAGCAGTTAACTGTTGTACATTTTAAAATTGGAATTTCCCAGCTCTTCCTTAGAAAATACTAATCAGTATTTTCACTGAAGTTTGAATTCTCATCCATGTTTCTGAGCAGGTGAAATAAAAAGGACATTTGAGTGATGAGGTCGCCATATTTTGCTGCTTTTTCAATGCCTGGCAGCTACATTACAGGAGGGAGGAAACCGTTCACCTGCGGCAAGAGCTCAGAAACTGAGGAAAAACTGTAGCCTGAAAGAAAATAATGTATGAATTTCCTTCAGATCAGCAACGGATGAAAAGGACTTTGTTGTTGAAAGAAGGATTCAGAGGGACTTTGTATTCGAACCATTCATCAGGGAACAACCTCTGGCTCATTCTTGAAAATGTGATTCAAGCACAAGGCTGCAAAATTGTTTCACTTCAGATTTGTGATGGGATTGTTGCTCCATTTATGATTATGTGCTTGGCAGCCAAAGTCATTTCGACAAGCATCGGTGGACTGTGAGAGAAAAGTTAAAGGAGGACACGACGCCTGCTGTTCATACATTTTCCAGCAGGGCTTTTAACAAACATGGCCCACTGACTTCCGCTTCACTCGGGGTGTACATCTGTGTCACCACCACCACCGCCAGCAGCCAACTCTCTCTGTGACGGCTCACTCTGTGTTTCATTATAGCGTAACCACACAGTATAGGTGTTGTCATTGACCACTAAAAAACCTGGTTTGATAGCAGATCACAATGTGCTCACAGGCCAGTCGAGGTGCTGAGTCAGAGGCAGCAGAAAGTTGGCTTCTTAACAATGTGGGCAATGGTGAGAACAGATTTGTTCCTTGGTAAGAAGGAGTGAAAATGCAGCTGTCATGTTTGTGAAAAAGGTCTTTAAAGGAAGTGGTTGTGTGCCAGTGCCTGAACTAATTCAGTGCTGCCTTTTCAAACACTCATAACTGTAACCTATTATACTGTAGATGCTTTTTGTATCACTTTTAGAATTAGAAAACACTCAAAGAAAGCACACTTTCTCCAGTGCAGCACAACTCTGTATTCTTTTGGTTATTTGAGTTTTAAACCAGCATCTGGATCTGAATTGAATACTTAAAACTAGAAGTGATAAATGGTCATGGGATATATGTGCCAAGTAAAAGCAGCAGCTCATAACTGAAAGCCGTATTTACCACAGCAATGTTGAGCAATCTTTTAGAAAAATGGTGAATCAGCTCCTGGCTTGGATCCTCACTAAAAGCAGCTAGCTGACGTGTTCATTGGCCGATGGTCTAACAGTGCACTAAATTTGATTGAGGTCTGTTAACAGGTTTTTCAGATATCATTCTCACCAGCAGATAAAGAGGACTGGGCCTCTCAGATCCATCCTCAGTGGAGGTAATACATGGCAGCAATTTGGTGTCACAAAGTCAAAGATAATAGTTCATAAGTGTACAGAGATGAGAGGAGAAAGGAGAGAAGTAACAGAAAGAAGAGTCTCTGGTGAGTCTTGGTGCTTATGAGCTTAACATAAACATACACAGACATGGTTGCTGTGTCCTTGGCTAGTGGGCTTCCAGCTAACGTCTGCACCGTTGGTACATTGGCTGTGGGGTGAATAGACATGCCGTTTATTCGGTCCGGCGGTCAAACTCTCTTTACTTTCTGTCTGAACACAGCTCATGTTGCCAGGCCGCTGTCAAGCAAATCTGATCAAGCTACATCCACACAGTCCCAATGAGTTAAAGTGTTAATAAATGATACGTGAGGAGATTTTTTTGAAACATTTAATAGCCGTGAATATTAAATGTTTTAAAGAAATATAAAAGATTTGAGGGGCTTTAATGCCAGAAGATTGTTTATGAAAAGGGCAAAAACGTTTGTTGCTTCTTCTTAAGATTAAAATCCATGTGTACCCAAGGGTTCATACTACAGTGTGAAAATGCTCAGTATACAGAAGACATAATATTGTCACTTATATTTATAGTGATGTACAGTAGAGGTTCAACTAATTCAAGTCTTTAGTGGAAACATAGAGAACAACTAATATGTGGCGCAACTTTGACAGATTGGCTAAACAAATAAATATACTAAATGGATTTTTATTTTAACCCTATTTAACATTTGGACTGTAAAGAGTTCTTTGTGTGCAGAGAAACTCGGTCTGAAAATAAATCAAATCACCAAGCAGCTCAACAAAATTTGCTAAACGTTTAAGGGTCTGACTGGATATTTTTGCACAACACTGCAGGTTAAAATGTCAAATTGTGCAAGAGAATTGACTTAATAGTTTCAGTGTGAGCTAGGTCCTCATAGTCCCCCTTGTGATATGATAATTCATTTATTTTAATGGTCTCCCATCTGCAGTGTCGCTGAATATTCAACAGTCATTCCCTTCAATTCCTGCACTGTATTAGATGTTTTATGTATGACTCAGTAACAGCTGGCGCAGGACTGTCATTAACTTTAGCACCATATATTTCTCTCCGATTGGAATTCAGATCCCATTTACTTCTGGCAGCAGACAGTGGAGGACATCACCGTGTGTGTGCGCATGCCTGAGGGTGTCACCAAAGAGGAGGTGCAGTTCAGGCTGACCGCGGACAACATCAGAATTGGAGTTCGGGGTTTCCCTCCTTTATTGGAAGGCCAGCTGTATGCACCTGTAGACACCGAGGGCAGCGCCTGGATCATCACAAATGTCAAGAGGTTTGCATCCTAGAATGTGCAAAGCTGTTGTGTTTGGCTTGTTCTTTGATTGCAGTTAGTTCATGATCACTTTCACTCACACACCTCCTATCAAAACCTTCTCACATACTCTGTAGAGCCTGCACCCTGTGAATCTCAGAAGAGAGAATTATTGAAGCGTCTGTAAAAATGTATGGAACATTGACTATGTGCAGTATCCATGAACTATTCCAGGGACTTAAAGAGACCTGAGACCTGTTATGGATTAAATCACCTTAAATCAGACCTTAAATCAGATTAGTTTACTTCCCATCATCACGTGTTGGAAATTTATTAGAAATGAATACATTACAGTTTTTAATCTTTTTAGAATACTCAAGAAAAATGTTAGTTGTAGTGGGGAATATTCTTCCTCTGTTGCGTGATATCGAGTACACGGTCAAGAAAATCAGGTCTTTATGAAATGGAAAATGTTTTGACAGGGTGCAATACAGCCATTAGTATGGTTGTTTTCTTAATTGCCCAGAAAATTATTCAGCTCTCTTTAGTGGTTAATATATTCAGAACAACACTGAATCACACAGTGTGTGGCTTGGATTGTTTTTTTAAACTGAGCACCAGCATTTTGGCACCTTATTTCATATCGCTGTGACCCTGGTTGCAGTGTCCTCGTAGGATCTCTCAAGGCAAATTGGTCCCTGGCAATGAGCCAGACGCAGAGCGATTCAAGAAGCCTCATGCATTAAATCAACACCACTGAAAAGAGTAACCCTGCCCGGAATAGGGAGACTCCCTGGGAGCGCAGCTTTCAGGCGAGCATCAGAGAAATGGGGAAGGCAAGGCCTCGCTCGGGCTGTTTTCAGCAGGGGAGGAGAACTGTTGACCTTGACTGGGATTTAGCTGGACAGTAAAGTGTTGCTTGTGTTGCCAAAAGCAGACAGGACAGGAAATGGAGAGGATGGGGTCCTAAGCATAAAGTGCGAGAGCTGGCATGGCTCTCGTGTCTTAACAACAGCAGTCCACAGAGCTGTGAATGATACAGCCTCTTATTAAACACCCCCTGATGATCTTGATTTTGCTCCGCTCCTCGCTGCAGTGGTGTACAGGTGTACTCCAGGAGTTGTAACATCGCTTTTAGGTGTGGTTACAGTTTACTGTTTAACTTCTTTTATTGTCCTGGGACTCACTATAACCAGGGTGCATCCCCCCCTTCTTTGCTGCTTGTAATATTTCACCATGCATTAGTTAAACAAAAATGGAAATTGAAGTGCAATGCAATTTCCTCACAAAAAGGACCCATCTGACGATTCCTTTAGGGCACAGCCTTTCCCACCTGCATGGGCAGCAGTCATAGAGGTATTTAAAAAGCTCCAGGGGTGGATGGGATTTGCCCCGTGATTGTTGGAATGTCTCAACTGACCAGCTTCTTGAGGGTCGGATGAAGATCAGGGACAATGCCTGTCACCAGGTTCACTCCACTTACTGCAATAATTGCAGAACTAGAACTGGAACTGATTAAAGTAGAGATGTTGGTGGTCGTGAAACAGTGGAGCTGCTGTTGTTCTACTCTTCAAATTACTTCCACTGTGATTCAGTGTGGCAAAAAAAAAAAAAAAATAGAAAAGGCAGAGGGGGCTGAGTACTTTTCAAGCAATCGTCAATGTGAGTTGAGTCATATCCCAGTTTAAGACCTTTCGTCTTTGTCTCTATTAGCTCTCCATGTCTGCTTCCTGTTTCTTCAATGCAAGCCCTCCACTGCTCCATTCACTATGAAAACATGTTACATAGCCTGTTTGTTATATTATGTTCTCTGATAATCCTTGGTTCATTTAAAAACTTTTGTGTGTGTGTGTGTTGTGTGTGGGAGACTGTGGCTGCGTCTGTCTGGCTGTGTCTTGTGCACAGAAAGAAAAATCTAAAAATGGTATGGATGAGGAACTGTGAGGTGGACACCTTTTTATTCTGCAATATTTATTTATTTATTTATTTATTTATTTATGTAGGCTTATCCCAGCATATCTAGCAAGAAATGTTACTGTCATGTGGCGCTTGGTGGGTGAACCTTTTTCCTCATCTCCATATCTACTGTATGCATCTAGATGCCCTTTTAAGCTGCGGATATCTCAGAGAATCACAGCTTGTGTTTTTCCCATAGATACACAAAGGACCTGGTAGCCAAACAAAATATAAAGTAGAGTGTTTGATTTGTTCCCTTGAAGAGCATTTTTGATGGAAATCCAGCTGGGCAGAGTGTATGTCTGTGTGACTGCATCCGGGTGGCCTTTTACAATGTAAATACCTAGAAAAAAACACTCCTATTGTTTGTGCTGAGCATGTTTTTCCATACCAATAGGTTAAGCTCTTTATAGACAGGCAGCTGAGCACCATCTTGCTGTCCTCTGTGCGGAACTGAATTAAGAAGCTGCCCTCTGCGTCCCTTTCATATCTTCTCATTGTTGCCCAAATACAGACATGTTTTATAACATCCAGCTGAATGATACTGGCTTCTGAAAGCCCACGTTCAAATCCTTAGACTGAAGCTGCAACACGTATGCAACCTGTCATGGTGGTTTTTCCCTGGAATAATTAGCAGTTAAATTTGTCTATAGTCAGATATTAAACCTTCATGAAAAACAGAAAAAGACATTAAATGAAAAAGAATGTATAGCCTGTTACAGTTTGGATCAGGACACCAGCTGATTGTGAAATCCTGATGCCAGTGAGCATCTTGATTAAACCTGTCATCACTCCTCACTCTTTTATTTGAAACGCAGAAAAGTTGAATGTAGCACGCATCTAATCTTCATTGTCCTTTTGAATTGTTCAACTCCGTTTTTCTGTCATTTCTGTCGACATCATTGCAAATTGCAGATTTTTTTTAAAGCTTAAATAGATGTTTGAATGAAAGAATGAATTGTTAAAACTCAGCTTTTGGCTAATTGGCTGAGTACACACACCAGCTGTACACCAAAGATCACTTGTGAGGCGAAGAAACTCTGCTCTGTATCACCACTGTACGATACTGTACATATCAGGGCAATTTTAGGCGAATCACCCTCTTAACCGTTATTTGATTTTCTTTAACTGTTACTTTTATGAATATCACATCGAGTTAAAACTTTTTATCTTCATAATTACATTAGTTAGTGTGACTTCTCCTCAGCACAGAGGAGGCTCGCACAGCACCTTGATTTACCAACACAAAATCTGACACACTGTCTCCCCGGGCGCTCCAGAGAGCATACAAACGGCCCCTTTGTTCATAGAAACTCTTAAGTACAATCTGAACACGAGAAGGACAGCCGCTCCCTCGCGTGTGTCTTTGTTCCGGTCCCGCCGCCTGCTGCATGATGACAAGAGATTGTGATTAGACGATGAGCGCCAGCTGTGACAATCAACTCACCTGGTGCTGCTCTCCAGAGCCATCCCCACACCGCCTGCCAACCACACCCCCCTCCACACAGTGCTTTCAGAAAGGCGAAAAGGGAAGCAGGGAGGGTACAATATGTATATGTTATAGACCAGGGAGGAAAAGTTATGAAATTATTTCAAAAGTGACACAATAAATCTGCCTAAACTTTGTGTCCAAAATTTCAGATCGCATCTTTCTAATATTTCACATGAATACAGTGATACAATTAATAAAACTGCATATTGTGCTCTTTCAGCATTCAGCCCTGTTCAGTGGATCAAAATGCAGTGGAGAGTACATGATGCGTTCAATACCAGAAAACATGATAACACAACAGCATGCAGTCGTATGTTATGCTGTCCTCACTAATGCAAAGCTATGTCTGAATATACTGCATAAAATAGCTCTGGGCAAAATGCACATATACAAGCATATAAGAAAGAAAATGTAATTCTAATTTTATTCCAATTCATATTTTTCTTCCATGAATGCTGATCTGCATTGCCGTATATTTGTGAAACAGTGACAGCTGATGATTAGACTCACATGTCCTTGTATTGAATTCGCTGTGGACCCTTCAGTGAAACAGTAACAGTATGTGGTCTCTATAGACAAACCTACAAACTAAGCCTGTGCAGTATTGGCAGATATGGATTTTGCAGTTGTGTCGTATACCACAACTTTAGTCTAAACATCAGTATAAAGATGTTTTGTATAGGGGAGAAATCCAGCTGAGCACACAGTCACATTTCAGGCTTCTCTTCTTTTTTTTTTTAACTTTATCCCTTGATTTATTCTGCTACTCAACTTCACACACCTCTCACTTGCTTCTGAGGAACATAATTTGCGTAAAAGCCATTTCGGCCACAGTCCCGTCAGCCTGGGTAACACCACAAGTTCTCCTCTCACCTTTCTCGTCAAAACTGCATTTCAGCCCTCTAGACTGCTCCTGATTGGATGTTTACTGGTTGATTGCATCATTCTCATTCTAAGTACACTGTTCACTCTGTAGTTCATAAAAATCAGACTCTCAGGCAATTCCTGTCACTGTGGAACCAGAGCTTGTGGCTTTTGGCTGCTTGAAGCATCTTGTAGAAGAGTAATTATGCCCACATCACGTAGGTGCAAGGCTATTTGAAAACGGCATCGGTGAAAGAAGGGGAGCAAAGATGAAGGTCCTAAGCCTTCTTTTATTGAGGCAGCTTTCCAAGTGTGACATTTAAGAAATCGGTTAGTGAGCATCTGTCATTTACATATATATGAGAGTCACAGATTATCTGCATTTGGCATGATAAGGGACATATCATAACACATGTGTCATACATAACACGAGTGTGTGTGTGTGTGTGTGTGTGTGTCCACAGCCTGGAGGTGACCCTGCAGAAACGCAGTGAGGGGCCAATGTGGCCGGAGCTGGTGATGGGTGACAGGAGAGGGGAGTACGTGGTGAGCGACGAACAAGCCGCCCTCATCCACGAGAGGCTGACACACCTCACCTCAGAGGACCTGGTAGGCTCACTCTTTCTGTTATACTGACACAACGTTACGTCACATTATCATGATACTGTCAATTTTATAGACAAGCAGTTGGGAAATCGTCCAGTGACAGAAATACCCAACAAATCAAGGTACTGCATCATTCTAAAACAACCTGTTATCACCTTAAAACAGTCCTGCTAACAATAGATATCTTAGTATTGTAGCTGAGGCAAAATCTCAGGTATTTCTCACAGTACATATCGTCATAGCGGCCAGCCCCTCACTCTTTTCTCGTTTCTCGGGAGGTTTTCTCATGAGGTCCTTTTTGCTTTTAGCATCCTGCCTCCGCTGAGGCCTCTTTTCTCTGTTGTTGCCCACCTCTGCTGCTCTGACCCCTCTCTTGCTGACGTCTTTGAGACATTCTCACACTCGGGCCTCCGGAGTCACTCTCAGCCTCGTCTTCAGCAGCATTTTTAGTCGCTCCCTCTCTCGGCCTAACCCTTCATTAGTATCATCTGGCCCCACTTGAGGCTCTTAGTGCAAATCAAGCCTTTTACATGCTAATAAATGCAAAGTGTAACCATAGCCTCCGTCTTGTTTTCCTGCTCTTCCTTTTTACCCAGAATGGAAACCCTGATAGGGACAAGCCGCCTTGTAACTCTCAGGAGCTGGAGGACTGTGATGGGTTCCCAGAGGACAGCTTCAGCCTCACACACTTTGACGGCGAATCGCTCAAGCCCACTCAGGTGGTGAGTAACACCTCTCTCCTTCACCAGTAAACACTTTGATTTTCCTTTCCTTCAAGCCTGAGCCCTCGTAGTTAACATTTTCAGTCATTTCTGTCAGCTCCTTCATCCCTCATTCCCCTCAAGTACACTGTTGGCTGCCCGGCTCACTGCCTTTTACGAGAGCATGCTTTTATTCAGCCCTGCCTCCAGTGACTAACCCATCACTGGTCTGGCCCTTTAACAAGCCACTTGCCCAGAGAGCTCCACAGAGGCCCAGTAATGAAGGAACAGGCACACCCACTTCATTTCTATCACCTCTCCTCTTGACTTGAATGAAAGACGAAGCTGAAGCATCATAGCTGACATCTATATATAAATGCTCACTCTGAGAATATATTTATCAGCGTCCTGGGGTTTGGTTGGTTTCCAGTTTTGGTCCGATCCAGTGTACAAGCTAGCTTTAACTGTATTGATTTTTTTTTTTTTTTTTTTGTGGAGCATTTTATTTGTTTTGGCAAATTAAAAAGTATCCTAAGAAGTAGCCTCTAAATGTATTATATTACTAAAAAGCAAAATTATGCGATTGACACTGCTCAGGCTTTAAATTGAGCCACTTTAGTCAAAGTACTGATCTTTATTTTTTACATCTGTTGTGTGTACACAACATCTAAAGTCCGGTCTGCTAACAACGGAGGATTTCACCGGGCAACACCTGAACACTAATAAACATGCATACAACCAGAGAGGTGGAGCTCTGTACAAGTCAAGTCGATATTATGATATCAAACTTTGTTGAGTTTTTCTGATTGGGGTGCAGCTACACTCTCATTAATGGGCTCTCATAATGTTACAGTGGGGAGCGGCTGAGTCATGTGCAACACCTAATGGTAAAATCCAGTTTTGCTGCTTCAGTCTGATTTTAGGCTGACTATCAAAGCAGTTTGAACATTTTCTCAATCTTACAGAGTGCAGCATGTCACTTGGCAGGGTTGTCGAGTGGTCAGAGCGACTATACTGTCATTGTACAGTCAGAGGCTGTCATGCATCAAAGTGGAGTCAAGTTTCCTTTTTGATGTCCAGATTCTTGTTTTTCTCCCTCCATTTCTCCATTTCTCCACACACACTGTGTCCAAGTCTTTCTTTTATTGTGTGGATCATTGCTGAGTCACATATCGATTCTTTGCTTTGTACGGGGGAAGGCGTGGACTTGTTGACTTGTGTCCAAAGATATGATATCAATACAGTCTATGACTCCATCTGACAAAAAAAGGCTCTGCATCAATGGAGGCCTTTATTCTTTATCAGTTTGTTGAAAACTTCCTAATATATTCTGATCAAAGACTCAACCCGTCTGTCTCAGCAGGAGGCGTTAGCTTTTTATGCAAAAGGTCACAGTGGATTTATGAACTCATTGCTGGCATTTAGTGTTTACAGTTTATATACTCCAACCAACAATAATTATTATCTTCAGTCTATGTTGTCAACATAAGTCTACAGCCACGTTAGCAGCTCTTTCAGCATTAACTTATGCACAGAGGTGCTTTGAGCTAAAATGTTAACGTCAGCATGGTCATGGCATACCATCCAGTAGTTGTTGAGACATTTCAGTCAAAACCACAGATGTCAGCCTCATGGTAGTATTAGATTAAAAGTCGAGGGATCACCAAAGTCAGTAGGACGCATCCTCTGGACACCGTGGATATCTTTACCAAAAATTCATGACAAGCCAATCAGCCGTTGCTGAGATATTTCTGTCTGGACCGAAGTGGTGGACCAAGTGTCACAAAACATCTGAGGGGAAAAACACATTTTTAGATATTGTCTAGTTTGAGTTAAGAATGGCTTTTAAGGTAGCATGCCTTGTGCTGTCCATTATTAAACAGGGGTTGCAAGGTAAAGTGCAAAATGCTTGCGTAATGCTTATTTTGCCTGGTGAGTTGAGTAAGACACATTCATTTTTTCAGCAGTGGCCTTCAAGAAGCTCTTGTGTGGCAGAGGTTTAAAAAAAAAATGCAATTGTTGAGCAAGATGGAGCCCTGTCACCTGTTGTGAGGAAAAACCAGCAGCTGCCGTAAACATCCCTCTCTCGGCATCTTTCCTTGAACTGTTCCACAGAGAAAAACACACGTCACGTGTTTCTTTGAAAGAAAAGAAGGTCTATTTTAGTTTTAGTAGGCTCACGGTTAGAAAGACGTGGATTTATTAACAGGCCCTTAGAGTTAAGATTATGTTTTTCTATTATGTTTCTGTTAACATACAAATATGACGTAAGTGTTTCCAGGAGCAACTGTAACAACCTTCCCTCTGTATTTTTGGAAACGTAGAACAATGAGCATAAGTGAATGTTCTTCTTCTACTATACTGTATATCGCAGTTTGCAAAAGCTCCATTTACCTGTGGTCATTGGTGGATGTCCATCACTGATGCTCCTCTCTCAGTTTCTCTGTTTCAGTTGCACAAAATAACTTCAAGTGTTGATGGTGAAGAATTATCAGTCAAAAATAATCCCTTTCACTGCGTAATGAAAGGCTAATGATGAGTATTGGATATAAGGTGCACCGGGCTTTGATGAACGGCTCGATGTGAATGCAAGCCCTTTAATGTTTCTTCCTCCATTTAAATAGCAAATAATGTAGCCAGGCAAGCTGCTGTTAAGTAAGGGGGGTTGTAGTCGTAGCTGTACCATCAGTCTTTTGAAGGACAGTGTGGTCTGTTTGTTCTGTGTGTGTGTGTGTGTGTGTGTGTGTGTGTGTGTGTATGTGACACTGGCCTGTATTTATCTGTAACTCATCCAGGAAGCATTACGTTTCTATTCTTCCCTTCCCACCCTCATTGTATCCGCCTCAATGCTTCAGCCGCTTGCCTACCCACTAGGACATATGCTGACCTTTTTTCTAAAACCTTTCAGCTTAAAATTGTAGCACCTCCTATTAATTTGGCACCTTTGCCAGTGTGCCTCTCTTTGCTTGCGATCCCAGTTGAAAGGATGAAGAATGGTTTTTATGTGTGGTCCCCAGAGGGAGGCTGTGAGTCATATCCACTGGACATATCTGTAATACCTTTTACAATGGAGTGTATCTGTGCGTCTCTTAACTGTGTTTACTGCAGGCTTTGGCTATAAAGGGTTTCTTGAAGATTAAGGAAAGTTTGAAACATACAAAGATTCTTTCGATTGTAGATAACGTCACAGAAAATCTAATAGCCATCGTTTTAATAGTTGTGATATTGTATGTGTATAGTCTTTAAATAGTCCAGATAATATCTCAACAACTATGACTACAACTATTACAATGTTTGAATTACAATACTTTTTTTTTTTTAGTACATGAAGATGAAAACGTAGCGTGAAGCTCGTCTCTTTCACAGTGTTGTGTCACCATCTAACAATAGCAGAGAGCAGTGAAGTTTTAGTGTGAAATACAGTGATACCAGATTAAAAATAATCTGCTGTCCTCCCCTTGGACTCAAGAGAGTGACATTAGTGAAATGTGCTTGGCACAATGAGGGAAAGTGATTTTACTATCTTATATTCATGGTCATATCCCGGACTGAGTGATATCAAAGGTCATCATGTGTCTTTTTACAGTCAAACAAAACACTCGGGTGGATTTGGAAGACAAAGTCCAGCTTCTCCGTCAGCTGTGAGTCTGAATAAACAGAGATTTGTCCTCTCGCTGTTAAGGCAGCCTTACAGGAACATGACGGAAGTGATGATGATGGAGAGTTGGCATTTCAGCTGTTATTACAGGCATCTGGCCTCTCTGTACAGATGCATTAGCTTTTGCTTTTGTAATACCAACCTCTCACTTCCTGTCCTCCATCTACAAAGCCAATAAACCCTTTGATGAAAAGAAAAAAGGATTCACTAAAAAGCTTTTTATCAGACTGAGAGCAGGCATAAGTCATTTATCCGGAGCACTAGCCCGTACAGAGTCCAATGCTCGTACTTTATATTGTGAAAATTAACCAAGTAACCAATATAACAAGACGCTATACTTTTTCTTGGCATAAAAATTCTCAACACAAGATTCAAGTTGTTGTTTCTGAAGCTTTCAACCACACCTCTGGGCTTCCTCAGCAAATAGAGTTGAAAGCTTTGAAAAAAAAGATTTATAAAACTCATTTTATTATGTTGCTGCAAACGTTGCGCCTGGTTCAGCTGCTTGGTTCATTACCAGATTGGTTCTGTTTCAAATGTAGAGGACATTGTTTTTTCACCCAGGCCAAGCTGGTCAAGAGAATTAAACCAGTCTCACCACACAGCACAATGTCTAAACTAAAATAATGAAGTAAAACATCAGTCTGATTATTGAGCCAACATCTTTTGACACTGACTCAGTTAACCTTGTACTACATATTGTAACATTTTAGTAGTTTTAATATTGTATATATTTTTAATAGATTTAACAATCTTGCCGACTGCAGGAGAATATTTTGTCTCCTGACAGACACCTGAGAAGATTTTTGGTGTGTCCAGCTCATCCACAGCCTTTAATAAAAATCCTCTCTGCTTATCTTTCACGTTTCCTATCGCTCTCTATGTTTGAACGGCGTATCTCGGTTTTGCAGGTAACATAGGAGTGCGCAGAAATTTAGATTCTGGATTCAAGAGGTTAATCCGATGCTTTGTTCTGCTGCTGGGAGGTAAATCCTCCTCATTCATTGATGGGTTTGTAAAAAGGCTAAAGCAGAGTAGAAATGTCCGCTGTGGTTATCTCGTCAGGTTGGTTCCGATTTACTTTTTATAGAGGTTTTGATTCTTCTGATGGGTCGGGTTTTTGAGGTAAGACCTGAACCCTGTGCCGCACATATCCAACCTTTTTTCGAGGCTATTGGAAAAAGTGTGCTGTAAATGTGACCATTACCAAGCCACAGAATAAGAAGAGCTTGACTTGGAGAAGGAAAACAAAATAATCTGCAGGTGTGTTTGATAATCTTGTTTTCTCTTTATGAGCGATGCAATTCTTAATAAAAGTGGCAGAGAATTGAGTTTGCTGCCAAAGAGAATTAGTTTCCGGTTCCCAAATATCTTTGCAGAGCAAGAACGGTAATAACTGAGTATATACTCGTGCCCACTGGCAGCCAGAGTCTGTGAGGAAGAGCTGAGAGCGTTGTTACGTCTCAGGTGGAAGATATTGACAGAGAGGTAACCTGATTTTCTCAAAATGTGAAAGCTTATCCATAAGATTGTGTCTTTTGTTTACAATGGGGGCTGAATGTGTCAAGTGATTAAGCCACATTTCTGTATTCGTGCCTTCTTCTTTCTTTCAGTGCATCAGAAGCAAGACTCCTTTTAAAACTTGATTAATCCCAGACATCACCAGACCACATGGAGTTAAAAAGACCAAGATTTATAACATCTAAGCTCAGGTTCCCCTCTTATTTACACTGTGAACTGTTTTCATTGAAATTGCTTTCCACCACGAATGCACCTAATGATTACTTTCAGTATTGACTGATTGTTTTCCCAATCCACAGAATGTCAGCAGAGCCCAAGGTGATGTGTCACAACGTCTCGTTCTGTCCGACCATCAATCCAAAACCCAGAGATATTCAGTTTACTACCAGCGAGGAGAATATTCTAATAGAGAATATTCAGATTTGAGAAGTTGCCACTGAACTTTAGATAAAAAGTACTCGAGCAGTGAATCAATAATCGGAAAAGATACTGAAATAGTCTGTAAACTAATCTCCTGTAGGTCTGTGGATTCCCCTGAGGAACATTTTCTCCTGAAAGGCATGGTGCTGTTGAGTTTTTCATATGTATTTCATCAAATGAAACATAATTCACCTCCATTTCATTGTTGTGGTGACAGATAAGATAAGATATTCCTTCATTAGTCCCATGGAAGGGAAATTCACAGCGAGTAAGCAAAAGTAAAAACGCAGAACTTCAGTAAAACAATAAATGATAAACAGTGGACAAAAATTAAAAATTAGATCTCAGCATCTTGGCATTTAAAACTGTGTTCAGAAACCATTATCATATTCAATTCAATCTGGTTTTGTCTTTTTCTTTCAGGTGAACTGACCCTCAGAGGTCTCCCACATCTAGAACGTACAATGAAAAAAGTTCAATTACATTTTTTTGAATGAGGGAAAATAGAAAATAATGATGAAACTGTTTTTACATGATTTTTACATCCGCTGATTTCTCTGATTCATTAGCAGACGAAGAACAAATCATTGAAATGATTTAAACCTGCAATATTAAATTTAATTCAATGTACTTGAAAAAAGCCGTAGTCCTCTAATTGGATGACTGAGGCAGCTCTTATATACAGTGGGGCAAAAAAGTATTTAGTCAGCCACCAATTGTGCAAGTTCTCCCACTTAAAAAGATGAGAGAGGCCTGTAATTTTCATCATAGGTACACTTCATCTATGAGAGACAGAATGAGAAAAAAAAAATCCAGAAAATCACATTGTCTGATTTTTAAAGAATTTATTTGAAAATTATAGTGGAAAATAAGTATTTGGTCAATAACAAAAGTTCATCTCAATACTTTGTTATATACCCTTTGTTGGCAATGACAGGGGTCAAACGTTTTCTGTAAGTCTTCACAAGGTTTTCACACACTGTTGCTGGTATTTTGGCCCATTCCTCCATGCAGATCTCCTCTAGAGCAGTGATGTTTTGGGGCTGTCGCTGGGCAACACAGACTTTCAACTCCCTCCAAAGATTTTCTATGGGGTTGAGATCTGGAGACTGGCTAGGCCACTCCAGGACCTTGAAATGCTTCTTACGAAGCCACTCCTTCGTTGCCCAGGCGGTGTGTTTGGGATCATTGTCATGCTGAAAGACCCAGCCACATTTCATCTTCAATGCCCTTGCTGATGGAAGGAGGTTTTCACTCAAAATCTCACGATACATGGCCCCATTCATTCTTTCCTTTACACAGATCAGTCGTCCTGGTCCCTTTGCCGAAAAACAGACCCAAAGCATGATGTTTCCACCCCCATGCTTCACAGTAGGTATGGTGTTCTTTGGATGCAACTCAGCATTCTTTCTCCTCCAAAGTTTTTACCAAAAAGTTCTATTTTGGTTTCATCTGACCATATGACATTCTCCCAATCCTCTTCTGGATCATCCAAATGCTCTCTAGCAAACTTCAGACGGGCCTGGACATGTACTGGCTTAAGCAGGGGGACACGTCTGGCACTGCAGGATTTGAGTCCCTGGCGGCGTAGTGTGTTACTGATGGTAGCCTTTGTTACTTTGGTCCCAGCTCTCTGCAGGTCATTCACTAGGTCCCCCCGTGTGGTTCTGGGACTTTTGCTCACCGTTCTTGTGATCATTTTGACCCCACGGGGTGAGATCTTGCGTGGAGCCCCAGATCAAGGGAGATTATCAGTGGTCTTGTATGTCTTCCATTTTCTAATAATTGCTCCCACAGTTGATTTCTTCACACCAAGCTGCTTACCTATTGCAGATTCAGTCTTCCCAGCCTGGTGCAGGTCTACAAGTTTGTTTCTGGTGTCCTTTGACAGCTCTTTGGTCTTGGCCATAGTGGAGTTTGGAGTGTGACTGTTTGAGGTTGTGGACAGGTGTCTTTTATACTGATAACCAGTTCAAACAGGTGCCATTAATACAGGTAACGAGTGGAGGACAGAGGAGCCTCTTAAAGAAGAAGTTACAGGTCTGTGAGAGCCAGAAATCTTGCTTGTTTGTAGGTGACCAAATACTTATTTTACAGAGGAATTTACCAATGAATTCATTAAAAATCCAACAATGTGATTTCCTGGATTCTTTCCCCCCATTCTGTCTCTCATAGATGAAGTGTACCTATGATGAAAATTACAGGCCTCTCTCATCTTTTTAAGTGGGAGAACTTGCACAATTGGTGGCTGACTAAATATTTTTTTGCCCCACTGTATATGGAAGAGTTGTGATGCCATCCATGTACCTGATGAAGGTCAGGCAGACAGAAATGTTGTGATCTATTAAATATTTCAGCGCTAAGTGAGACACTGTTTTCATGTTTTTATTGTTCACAAATCATGACCCGGGCAGTCAGTTGTCATTTAACTTTGCGCACACACCAAGGCTCTGCTAAAGCCTGAGTGAACATCTGCTGCATAATCAAAGTCAAACAGAAGTGGCAAGAAAATGAGTTTTAGAGTGGAGGAGTGATGGCTTGCTAAAAGGCTTGTCATTCTGTGCAACCATCAACCTTCTCCATATGGGCTGGTGGATGCTGAATTTTCAATGCCTGTCAAGTGTGAGCTGAGATGGGGAGGACAGCGCTGCTTGACAGCCTCTGAGACGTGTGCAGTTGGATTCGCGGGATGTGGGTTGACTCCTATTGAGGCATCGGTGTGAATGTTCAGATGTCAAGGAGCGATTATGTCACAGCAGTGGTCATTTTCCTTTCCAAAACAAACGGGGACAGCCTAGAATAGATCCACAGCACACACATGCAATTACGTCAAGCAGATTCATCAGAGTGGAGTGAATGGAGGGTAAATACATGGACCTCTATGGCTGTTGTCACAAAAAACATTCAGAGCAGTCTTTTTCTGAAAGAAGGGAAAGAAAAGAAGGATGTCTATGATAGTTGGGTTAATAAACCATAGATTTTTGAGGTTTACTTTTTGGTACGTGTGCAATCATAAGTCAGTCAGCCTGATAAACTCTGGGTAAGATACAAGAATGAAGGGTTCATGTATTGGATTATATCTGCTTTATATAATGGAGGAGGAGCAAAGAAATCACCTCCACTATAACTAGAAAGTCAAAGGTTTAAAGGTTCTGTATTATTTAAAAAGCACTTTTTAATGTATTTTCAACAAAAATACTTGTTGTGTCTACAGACAGTCAGTCTGAGTAAAGACCGTCTCCTCTCTGTTTCTCCTGCTTCATCTTTCAGTAAATGTGCGTGAAAACGTGCTGTTTCAAGATTTATGATTTATGATGTCATGAGGGGATCATGTGACCTCCTCCAGCCCTTCAGCAGGCCGACTGACTCCACCTCGCTGTCCACCATTGTTTTTTCCTCACTAACGCCAGCTTCTATAACACGAAGATACAAGTACTACAATGAGCAGAATATGGGACCTTTAATCTTCACAGTAGTTCAAGTGTCCATTACAGCCTCTGTCCTTGGTGCTGACCCCCATCCTGCTCTCAGGCCACAGATGGATAATATGCTGTAAAAGAGGGCGACAGGATCCAAACACAAACTAATTCACACCCACACCTTTCCTCTCCTCTTTCCTCCCTCCAGGTGAATCTGGGCAGCCATCAGTACCTGTTCACAGTTGACGTGAATCCCTCTGAAATGCCATGCCTCTGCCTCAGACACGATGTGGACGCTCTGGTCTGGCAGCCTCGTCCTGACCAACCCAGTAACATGTGGGAGCACATTGCCACATTCAACGCCTTGGGTAAGATCTTCAACTGCAAACACCTGTTCTGATGCTTCCAACCAGGCGCATAAATCAGTATAATCTCTGTTTGCAGCAGTATATCTAAAAAAAAAAACACAGAAATATACAGTAGCTTGTAGAATTTGACATTACATGCGATTCATTGGTGACGTCAAGGAGCTGCAAACAGAAAAATCCCCCCAAAAAGTGAGGACAGCAGTGGTGTGATTCAGCTGTGAGCCATGTTATGTTGTATCGCTTTGGTAAGGTCCTTCTTTGTGCATCGATGCTGACAGCAAACGCGCTTTTCAGTATAACAAACTATCGATGTGCCCAAAAATCTAACAAATATGTTGAATGCGTCTCTTATTTCTTACTGTCTAACAGCTGCTGAGGCTTTAAAAAAAACTCATTGTTTAAATCTTTGTTTGTATCCATTTGGAGTCATTTTCTGGAGTCTGACTTGAGATACAACCATTGACAGCAATGTTTGAGTACAAAGTAGCTACAGTCTACTATGGGAGCACTTTTTATTGAAATGCTGTGGATGTCTGTGCAGCGAGAAAGAAAATGTGACAGAACGTCATTTGCAGTGTTGGTCGGACAGCCAGTATGAGGACATGCTGATTTAGACATCACTGTTCAGCGGCCCAGTGGGTCCCTTTGAATGTATGTGAAATATTCCTTTAGTTACAGCATGAGGGAGTAGTTAGTGAGCAGCCTTCTCAGCAGAAGCCTACCTTCATTTCCATTTTTGATAAATCATGGCAACTTGAGTTGAATTATTCATTCTCACAGGTATTAGCTTTGTTTACATCAGCTGTCATGCTGCCGCTGTGCCTCAGGAGATGGATGACAGAATACTTTAAATTGCTGCAATAAAACTGCAATCAATGACCAGAGGGAGTTACTGACACTGCTCGTAACCTACACAGACACAAAAAGAAATGTATGTAGAGCATCTGAATCCAGGATCATTAACAGATTTGTCTTCTGCTCGCGATATAAAGAGGTCTGGATAATAAAACTGCAGAGATAACTGGATTATATTGTGCCTCTTAGCTTAGTCACTGACTGATGTGTGGTGACTGTTGTCTTAATTTAACTCCATATCTCAAATGAAATACTCAGGCTATCAGCCAGCATACTGATTTCTAGTGTCGCTTTCAATCGCTGTCTTCATTTCATTTATCTTCTCATCGTTCTCCCCTCAACATCGGCATCTGCAGCAAGACTTATTTAAATTTTCCACTTTGACATGTTTGACATCGTCGTTTATCTTCCTTTTTTTTTTTTAACAGCTCAGAGTTTTAGCAATCTGCCCATCTCTGATTCCAATGCATCATCCAATTTGAAGGTGCAGATGGATCCCGGTGATATTTTCAGAAATGATCTCAGAGAGTAAAATGAGGCTCAGAGGAAAATGGGCTGCATATGAGTGAGTGTCTATTAAATCAGCATTTAGCGTTTATCGGCTCATTCAAAGTTTTTTTATTCTCATATACAAAACATACACTCATACACAAAAATGTTGAAACAAACATTCATTTCATGGATATGAAGCTCAAATGATGAATTTCATAGAGAAAAGCAGTTTTTGAGAGACATGAAATTATATAACACACTAATGGTCTAGACTCTAGACGTATAGCAGTGGCAGCACGCTAAGCAACATATCCCAGATGTCTGCTTCCCCAGCAACATTTTCTAGCTCCTCATGGGGGATCCCATGGCATTCCCAAGCCCAGACTCCATCAAGTTCTACCCAGGGGTCTCCTTACGGTTGGACGTGCATGGAAAATCTCCAAGGGGAGGCCTCGCCCAGGAGGCATCCTAATCAGAAGCGTACTTTTGTAAAACTAACCTTATTAGTCTTGATGGCATAGTTGAGAAAAATGTCCTTCCCCTTTGTTATTGAGACGCTCGTGGGACCTCTGAGGACGCAGGAAGTGGGTAATCCAATGTTAAGACTGATATAATGTGTTTTTCAGCAGCAGTGGAGACCTTGGTCCAACAAAGGCTCTTTTCACAAACATCAGGTCTTTTGTCTTCTCTTGTCTTTGTGATATGCAGCGACCACAGACCTTGTGTTTTAGTTGTGTGTGTGTGTTGTTCAGTGATGGCAAATGATTAAAGTTTAAGGTATTTTCAAAAACCTCTCTGCTGCTCCACCGGAAGAATGGAGCACGAAAACTGAAAAGCTATGTCTGTGCTGCAGCTTTTAATGTGAGTTGAAACTAAACTAACCATCATTGTTTGATTATCCAGAACCCAAGGTGACTGCCATCGAACGGCTGGTTTTGTTGTCTCAGTCAGAAACCGCAAAATGTTTTACTTACACTGACATAAAACAGAAAAAAGATCTAAATCCTCTCATTTAAAAACTGTAACCAGCAAATGTCATTTTAGCTGCTTAAACGTCTTAAAAGACTGATCCATCATCAGCATTGTTGCTGATTAAATTCCAGTTTCAAATGAATCATCATCTGGTTTTTTTTAGCACTAATCTTTTACTTTAGTGAGGCATTACATCCATAGAGCCCCTTTCAGTATTTGTGAATATCAAACACGTATATCTCTAGTGGCTCCTCCTTCTAATAACTGAATTAACTGGCTCATTAATCACATCTTTTCCTTCTGTATTTAAATCCCCTGAATTCATGAATCTGTAAGCACTGATGAAAGTGTGAGAGATTTGAAATATCTGATGTTTTTCTACAGCTGAGCGTTTATTCCCTGTGCAATAAAGCTGTAAGAACTTTTTTATTTCAGCTTTGTGACCGTTTTTGTGAAGGCTAGCTGAGTAGCTTTTAAATGCTTCAAACCTTCTCCCCTGTGCACTAAAAGAAAATATTCTGTTACACCTTCTATTCTTCTGTTTTAAGTATTTAAAGCTTCCATTGTCTTCGTAGGCTACGTCCAGGCATCCAAACGGGATAAAAAGTTTGCAACCTGCGCTCCAAACTTCTCCTACGCCTCACTGTGCGAGTGTCTCCGCCGCTCATTCATCTACCGACAGCCGACACCGGTGGAAACCGTCCTCTTCAACAGGAAGCAGGGCCGTCAGGTAGGACAGGTTGCCAAGCAACAGGTGGCCAGCCTGGACTCCGATAAACCGATCCTGGGCTTCAGAGCAACCAATGAGAGACTGTTCATCCTGACCTCCGGTAACCTCTTTGTTCTAAAGGTCAATAATAATTGAATTTGGGACTCTGGTAGTTTTAGGTTTTCAGCTCAGCAACCCTCCAAGAGAGCGATCATTCCAAACTGAGGATGTGTTTTAAGATACAACTTCCTTATGTGTTAATTTGTGCTTCATCTGTCACCTCTGATGAGTCTTCTGTGTCATGAAATGTCTATAAGATCAACAAGTAAGGAACCGTGGTCTGGAGGATAAATTACAATAATAAACGTTCACTCGAGCTGAACATTTCCAGGATCATAAAGAAGATGAATGTAAATGATAAAATAACCATATCACATGTTTGTGTGCTTTAATTCAACAAGCTGTTGTTGTGAGATGAGTCACATTTGATGATACTGGATGTTTCATAGATGCACATTTCATAAATGTAGTTCCCTATTGAGGCATTACAGACATTTATAATCCCATGAATTCCAATTCATAAATAGAACTGTATACATCCTGGCTGTGTTACACTCAGGGCTGTTGGTAGTATTTTGTCAGATGGTCAGTGGGGGGTGGGGGAGGGTGCTGAGGAAATCCCTCTCCTTGGCTTATTTTACTCGTTACTGTAGAAGTATGAAAG
This sequence comes from Pempheris klunzingeri, assembly GCF_042242105.1. Lineage (NCBI taxonomy): Eukaryota > Metazoa > Chordata > Actinopteri > Acropomatiformes > Pempheridae > Pempheris > Pempheris klunzingeri. The sequence continues at coordinate 5,050,400 of NC_092027.1, forward strand.
AAGCGAACCAACCAATTTCCATAAATTTCCATGAACATGTTTCACACATCAGACGGGCTCCTGTTGCATTAGCTGCAATCTTGGACGGAATCTCAAGAGGCTTAAAAATTCAATCATGTCTGCTACCAATGTTTTTTTTTTTCTCTTTGTGGAGGTGATGAGGATTTAAATGGAAGCGCTGCTCTTCTTGTACAAGCAGGCAGGATTGCATTTTTATAGATACTGTTGACTGTTTTTTTTTTTCTTCTGAGCTATTAAATCACAGTTACATGTGCTACCTAGAAACCCGGGACAGATAATGGAAGAACATTCACAATTCAAACTTTTGAACATTTCCTCCAGCATTAAACGCTGCAGTGTGCATTACCTGTGAATCCTCTTTCTTTCTTTTTTATTTTACATATTTGTGCCAAAGCCAATATCCTGCCAGTGAACCAACATTTCCACCTTCCTTGTTCAGAGGTGACATTTTACCATTTCATGAAACCCTGAAGAAGCACACTCATCCAATCGAACGGCTAAATCCGAAAAGAGTCAAGAGAGTCACTAATGGACTGTTTTTTTTTTAAAGAAAAGGCTCATTTCCTTTAATATTTTCTATGATTATAACAGAAGAAAAAGGTGAGAGAGACATAAGCAGGGGAGATTTGGCGATGAAGGTTTCTGCAGGATTAGATCCAAAAAGCCAAGAGATTTAAACACAACAACACCTCTGCCTCCTGCCAGGAATAGATTCATATCAGTGACTTTTCATTTGACGGCCGAAGGCAACAACAAACAGAAGGCAGCCAGTCCGTGTTTGCTGTCTGGTAAAACCTGCAGATACTTAGAAGTTATCGGACAACTGCTCTAACCAATTTATTGATCAAGCTTGAAATTGCCACTGTCGTGCAAACTGGAACCATTGAGGAACAGTGTGTGGGTGTGGGTGCAGTCAAAGGCAGTTTGGCTTTACAACTCAATAGTCTTCATCAGGAAGGGCAATTTTGTGAAGTCTATCTGCAGTCTGTGCCCTCAGCTCCTCTGAGTCGTGCCACTTTCTGAGGCGATTTGTTTTCCCCCGCTCAGCCACACTATAGGCTGTGGGTTATCACCCCTTTCTCTTTTCCCTGTGATTGTTTTTCTCAGGAAAATCCAGTTTTACTCTCAGTTTTATTTAATTACTGGTGTGCAATTGAATTAGACTGCACCACTTGTTTTTATTAGCTGGACCAGCGTCCCTAGATTACTTGAAGGCAGCCTGTCGGAGCCACTAACGTCTCTAAGGACGGTTTCTGTCTTTACTCATATACAAATAAAAAAAACATGTTGTCAAGCAGTCTCACCTCAGAGAATTGGATAATGAAAGATAGTTGCTGCTCGCCGTCTGCATTTCCCAAACCGCCATATTGCTGCGTTCAGGTAAACACAACATGTCTTTAAAAGTTGTCTTTTTGAAAGAGCATTTTCAAGATTGACAGCTTTTTTTTTTTTTTTTTTTACTTTAATCAGTCCCTCAGAATGAGTTTCCACAGCTGCAGGGTCAGAGAACTTGATCTCGCTCTAAATTGAAATCAAGATTCCTCACAGAGCAGCGATCTGCAGCTGGCTCATATTTCACCTCCAGTGTTTGTACAATCAGTTCTACAGATACACAGTTTTATCAACACTAGATATACTGGGACATTGGGACTAATGCGTGAATCATAATCAAACAACAAAAACTGTACTGTAGTATCAAGTGTGGTAAGTTCACTTATATAGCGCCAACAAGGGAGATTCAAAGTAGCTTACATAAGAGATATAAAGTCAAGATATCACAGAAAAAAAATATATTAATATTACGATCTAATTAATATTAACTATTTATTTAGTTAGTACAGATTTATTTAGATCAGTACTGGACCATTCACTCACCCTTTATTTATATCTCGAGGAATCATGGAGGGCATGGCCTCATTTATAGTGATGTCAAGAGTACATTTGACAGAAACAACAGAACCGACAACAGATCAGACGACAGCAGAAGATGGTTTAAAAACGGGTAGTAGTTTATAGTCATGGTTTTAAACTGACTTATAGGTACAGTTGTGTTTTACTAAAAGCTTTAATTTGTGTCCAAGTATGCAGCATAAAAACTAAAAGCATTTTCCCAAAGTTGGTGTTCGGATGTGTGACTTAGAGCATCAGACAAACACTTCGACCAATGTAATCATGACTAGAGGACCAGTGTGATGATGGCAGGTTGGCTTTAAGGGTTTTATAAGTCAGTAGTTATTCAGGAGAGAGAAGGCAGATCTGTGATTCCTATCAGAAACCAGAATATTGTGGCATGTAAACATCTTTTATCTTATCCAGGATCGTCAGCACGTGCGTGTGCGTCTTTAACCGAAGTTATGAAGAAGTCCGTCACTAAAGGAATAAATATGATGAAAAACAATAAGGTTATGATCTACATGCCGACATGACGGTATAGTCGTTGTCTTTTTTTCATAACTGGTGAAAAGATAAGGACGCCAAATATGGCAAAGTGATGAATGCAACAGAGTCCAGGCTGCTAGAAACCAAAGTGAGTTCAGGGTCAGGAGCAGAGCTACAAAACAGACAGTACAGATGTGGATCATTTGACAATCATGTGTACAGAACGCTGAACAACCACGTTTCTCTGTGCTCCATATTAACATAATATTCTGATATTAGTGTTCGAGCTAACAGTCTCAGGTGGCATAAATACATGAAGTCACAGTTAATACAGTATATTGATGATGATTTTTTTTCTTGTTGCTCAGGTAGGTGTTTTATTCTTCTTACAGTATACATTAGGCTTAAGTTCACCATTAAGTGTATAAGAGTGTTATCTTAACATTATGGAGAACTGAGAGGACTTGAAAAACAATTGGTTTGTGATTAAAGCTCCGCTCCTCCTGATGAGAGTGCCTTTTTTTTCCTGCCGCTGTAATTGGCACCTTTTTGAAGTGATTAAACGATTAAAGCAAACAAACCCACATAATTCTGCAGCAGGAGAGCTGTGCAGGTAAATCATTATAGAGTTGATTGCACATTCTTGAGTAATGAATGGAGCTCCACCCCGATGGGATCAGTAGATGCAGGAAAAATAATTGCATGTTATGGATTTCATATCTTCAGTCGGTGGATGTTGCCACGCCATGAAAGAGACATTGACAGGACTTAAAGCAGTTTTCATTGACTGATTTATGTTGCCTATGTTTTCAAATTATATAGATTTTACAACAAATTACAGAAAATGTACAACATGTCATTGTTACACTTCCGGGTTTTGCCTGATTAAAACGAGACAACAAACAAGCTCACTTCCCAAAAATGGCAGAGTTGAGTGGGTTTGTCACTACAAGTAATCACCTTGCACATAGTCTTTGATCCACTGTTAATATAAAAATATTGATTAGGGCTTTAAAGGATAAGGGTGGATGATGGTACACATGTTTTCAACAAATCTCATGAAAAGACCATCTTGGCATTAGTCTGCCTCTCAAAAAAAAAAGGCTGGTGAGTGTTACTTAGCGAAGTAAATGACTATTTTCACCCTTGGATTAAAACCCATTGAGGGCTGCGGTGAGTATTAATGGTAACGGGACGTTTTCTGTGTGAAGGATGACGTCCATGTGACACAGCGCGACAGTGTGGCTCATTGATGAGTTACGCATCAGTGTCACAGCCCAGAATATATCAGGCTTTGGATACACAGACTGGAGACTAGGATACTGGACAGTAGAATCAATTCATTGTGTGTGTCGGCCTTTTTATAGAGTTTGTAGACAACAATAAAAACGTAGATATACATGAAATGATATGTGCTTCTCTGGGGCTGATGAGGGCTTCACAGCACAGTGGCTGCATGTAAAACACCGACGGAGAAGTGACTTCTATGTGAGCAGCCACTCATCACGGTGCCTTTTCTTCCTCCACGTGTAATTATTCCTAAAAGCTGAGGCTGCTCCCTTGTTGCAGGAGAGCTGTAATTACACCACCCCTTGTCTTTGTTGCTGTCTCTGTCCGGAGCGTCGTAACGAACATTACATTCCCATTATCGCAGAACAACCTCTTTTTATTGTGCTGAAACACATTTATTTCAGAGCTAATGAGCCAGAACGGTTCTTATCTCTACCTCTCTTCATCTACCTGATTAATGCTCCTCTCTGTGCTCATCCTCCCTCATTTTCTCTTTTTTCTGATTGTATTCTGCCCTATTGTGCTGTATTTCTCTCTCGATGTCTCTCTCAGCTTTGCTGTCACCTCATCAGTTCCTCCTTTGCACTTTTTACTGTTTTGACACTTGATTAAGCTAAATTCAGGCTATTTAATATTATAGCAATGATGCGCTGTTATTTAACTTCCTGAAGGGCACTAATGTGATTCATCTAATTCAAAGCCTGCATCCCGCAGACTGTCTGCTAATTATAGCCTGTCATACAAGGATATCATTTCAACTGTTTATCTACAGTATTTTTATTATATTGCTGGAGATGGATAATTCATCCAGTGTTTCTGCTCTGCAACTGCCAAAAATCACTTGTCAGTCAACAGCATTGGTGGCACAGCTTTGTCTTTTATAATTTGTCTTTGTCTTTTATAAGTTTGAGCTTCTCTAAGAATTTCTCTTACCACTTATTTTTATTTTTTCTACTTTAGGGTTTAGGGTTCAGCCTCAGCATCCATCTCTGTTCAATGTTTGTAGTAAATATAAATGAGTTACTTTTACATTTTACCAGCCAATAACTCAGATCAGAAAGTTAAAAATAAAACTAAATACTTGTTAGAGTTGAACCACCTGTCATATGATGTGTTTTTGTCTTATTCAAGGAGTGAACACTAGTTGAACACAGTTGAAAAGTGTCACTAGTGGTGCCTTCGCTATTCTGGTGACTGATGATTAAGTGACTGTTTTTTTTCTTGTTTGTGTGTGAAATAGATTGTCATCTGTGTTTTCCTTCACCCCCCCCCCCCCCCTTCCCCGTATGACCAGCTGAGCTGAGAGGCCTTTTAGTCAGATTCAAGGTGAAGTTAGAAAAGCCAATCCAAACATCCATCTTACTGTATGTCTGCTTAAGCTTTTAAAGTGCAGCCAGTGTCTGTGTGGAGTGATGCTAAAGAAATATCTAAAACCTTGATACATGAACCTGAAACAATCTGCATGGCTAGATACCACTAAGGGTGAATAATGATATGTCATTTTTCTTATAGTTAGGGTGAACTGACCTTTGATAGAGCCAACGTGGACTAAATATAGTTATTCTTTAACCAAGTGAACTGAATTACAAGCTAACAGAAGCGTGCCCTGTGTCTGTGAAGGTGTAAAACAGGTCTGATCAGCTCGGATCGGGGAAGTGGCTGAAGGTAAATGTCTCTATGGACCATCTGTCTTCAATCTAAGGTGTTTTACAGCCATTCTCACCTCTGAGTCCAGAGCCGACGGCGGGCCAGCAGCCAGCATCGGCACACGGGGGGGGGGCTCACTTCAAAACATTATTTACACTCCACAGAAATAAGAAGTGGACCCTTTTGAAATTCCACTCACACAGGTTAGCGGTAGCAGTGGCGGTAAATTAGCAATTAAGTGGAACTGCTCTCAAGCTGAGTTTCTATTAGGTGACGCTCAGTAGATATGATAACATGATTTACAGTTATTGGTAACAAATGCAGTGTTCGCAGTGTTTTCACATATTCTCCTAAGGGAAATCTCATGAAGGAGCTACTTGAATACAAATTAGCGTTATTGTTATGTGTAATATACAGTGATGGATGGTTTACATACTAAACATCATCCAGTTTCCAGTCTATCTGGTTTCAAACTTACTGTTTACCTGAAAGTGATTTATTGTCTGTAAGGAACATATAGTATAAATCCATAAAAAGTAATCACGTCTCATAGTCAACCCATCCACAGTATTCACATTAAAGCAGTATAATTCATTCTTTCTCTCAGTTGTTTAATGCTGGACAGGTAGTCCCGTAGAGCTGAGGGGACCTGCAGAGTGGTGATGGGGTCAGTCACTTTCACATTTGTTTCATTGAATGTGAAAGTCATTAAATATGTTGTCGGTATAGAAACATAGATGAGTGCACCTTTAAAGCAAGACTGTGTAACTTTGGATCTGTTGGATCTCCTTCCTCCAGTTCTTTAACTAAAGCTCAGTCCTGCGTGGAGTGGGTGGTTTGTGTGGAGATATAATGAGCAGGAAGAAAAGTTAATAGACTGAATAAACTGGTGACATGAGCATCCGAGATATTTTAGAGAAAAGAAAAAAAAAGGTTGACATTTCCAACTGTGTGTCTCTGTCCTCAAAAAGGAGGGTGAAAATAAAAAGAGTACAAATCATCTGCTCTAATTCCAGACACAACTTTATTCAGAGCATAAAGAAAAAATGTACAAATTAGCAATGTCTAGATATCCATCAAACATACTCACACGATCACATTATTCTAAGGCAGCAGCTTCACAGCAGCACATCACAAAATAATATTTATAATGTTTTAATGGGCGATAATGAAGAGTGGCATTAAAATACACAGATAGCTTCAGTTTCCCATCTGTCCAACAGAAGAGTTACTATAAATAACAATCACTTTGAATACACAGGGAACAGACATAAGTGCATCAATCTACTGATATCAAGGCATGTACAGTATTGTCACAGTCATTAAACAGAAACCACGGCTGTTTGACTTTTTCCACATGCAGTAGTGAAGGAAACCCTCTCTCTCCAACAACTGTTTCAGAGCTTCATTGTGCTCTGCTGCTGATGCTGCCCAATTATATTCTCCTGTTTGGTCAGAAAACCCATAAATAGTCACTGATCTGGCAGAAAAACGCCACGCAACATCATTAACATCACACGTCCATCCAGCCATGGTCGTGACTCTCTGGTGGCTTTCACAATTAAAAAGCGAGACGAGCAAAGCGGTGGTTTGTTAAATCCACAGTTCACATGATACAATACACAGAGCAAGACATTCAGTTCACGTAGCTTCAACTTTAACAATGATGCTTTGATGGAACTTACAGTACTGCGGCTGAAATATATCAACATATTTTATATGTTACACACGAATCTCAGTAACACTATGTAGTCACACTGTAAAACACTGAGGTTTACAACCACTGCTGCTGCTCAAACTAAAATTAAAATTTATTTTTTGTCTAATAAGGCATATTTTACAAAGAGTTTGTAAGTTGTATCTAAGGCTCTGTTACATATGTGTTAACCATCTAATAACATTTATAACTGTAGGCTCACCGCACGCATCAGATGGTTTGTTAGGCAACCATCTGCGACATAGTTTTTAAAGGCGCAGGCACGCACCACCTGTTTGCCCACAAGCACTTAACTTGGAGCCTGCCAAGATGGATATGTGCGTGATGGTGATCTAGCCAATCCAGCTGCCTTGCAAGGTAAATAGGACTTTTAAAAAACAAAGAAAGTCATCGATAAAAGGTCAAGAGGCATTAATTGATGCATATATTGATTATAACGATTTGAGAGGTAATTTAACAGCAGTGAAAGTCCTGTTTGCGCTTTAACGTCTCTCGTCACCTTGCTTGTGATGTAGACGTGTACTCCAGGGTGTGTCAGTGCGCTGTGACATCACTGGTGGGCGTGGTCACAGGTGCAACTTTAAACTAGAGCAGGAAGTGAAGCACTGACTTTCAGCCAAGGATGAAACTACTCTTTAAAGGTTTCTTTCACTGCAGTAGACCATCAAGTTGTGAGTATTACACTGTTAGTGGAGGTGTTTTGGTGGAGATTCTCTGCAGCCCTTTACTCTATTCAATGCTTTGTCTTCAAGGTCATGTTCATTTTCTGTTTGGAGGAAGGGTTGTTTTGCACTAAGCAATCAGCAGTGACTCGTTTTAGTTCCCAGGAGCAGTTAACTTAATGTGTGTCCTGTTTATCAAAGAAAAATATTAGTTTCATCTATTATAATATATATTTTATTACATCTGTAAGGTGACTTCCAACAACATAATTCATCTATATCATCCACACCTACAGTGCCATTCTTGTTTTGAGTTCTAGTGTTCACACAGGAAAATCAATCCCATTCTTAAACCCATCTATGAAGCTGTGGCTGTTTTTCTAAGCTGATATCAATGAGATTTAACTACAAACAATAATTTAAGATTACATGCATGCATTGTTTCCTGTTCCTCTGTTGTATGCAGGTAGAAATTTGAATGATGGACTCTATAAACTACTACTATATATAGACAGGTAATTACTCAATGCAAATACATTGAATGGCGACTGCTAAAAAATGCTATAAATAGTATTGAGGAGTTGGATTTCATGAAAATCTTAAAGAGCATTCCTTCAGTTAGCCACATAAAAAGACAAATGAGGTTATGTTGGAGCACACAGCAGCCAAAGAGCTGCTCTTTATTACTAATAAAGCATTATGAAATCATATCTTGCCTATAAATAAAGCCGTTAGTGACAGTTTATAAGCCCATTGTAAATGACGCCGTTTTAGAAACAGGATGATGCTGTGGGAACTATGATAACACATAATAAACTTCAGTATGGCACTTTTTTAAATTCAAGTTACGGTGTTTCTCCTCTCTGTCAGTGACACTGGTCATATGGAGGTGAAAAACTCACCATACTACCAAGGTATTAAGACTTATTGTAGCAAACTCACAGATCTCTATTTTGCCCCTTTTGGCGTCACCTGTGGCGATAAGTGATGATTTGTAGGTGTGTTGTAGGATCAACACAGATCCAAACAGCATCCTCAGTGACCGTTTTGACTGTTTCATCATTTATAGTCATCGATCTTTTCTTTGTTTGTTCACCCATAGTAACCATTTTCTCGCAGAGAGCAGAGAAAACAGCCGCTGCTTCCACCTACCCTCTCTGGCGGAGCAACCACGGCTACGTGATGGGCACCGCGTGTGATTTCTCAGGGAATGTCGACTTGACATCCAGTTTGTAAAAACAAAGGATCCTGCAAAAGCAAAGGCTTTCATCAGCGGACCATAAGCTCAGCCATACAGCTGCTGATAGATAATAACTTAACAGACATTTATTTAAATAAAAAACTAATCGAGATTATAAGTTTAACCCCGGCCTCCAGAACACACAGCACAGTGTGCCTTGCTTGGAGGCCGTACATGTGTCCTTCACAATAAAAATAGGGCCTGTTTTGTCCGTGAAGGTTCAGGTATGACTCACCCTTTAATGGACTGCCTGCCCTGAAAACATCAGGGGGGCAGGATGGCATACAACTCTTAAAGCTGCTCAGGGTGAAAGTCTCATAGTGTGAAAATAACCCTTTTCCCAGGCTGAATCTCAGAGTCCGTCTGAAGCGGAGAAAATTGAACTACTGTGAATTTTAGTGTTTATAGTAAACAGCATCAGCACTGGATTCCACACGTGTGACTTGTTGTCGTTACTCTTTTGGCTCCCGTCACCTCTTTGGTATCCTTTGGTATTAAAGCACATCTGATCGGCTGTCTTGGTAAACAAGAATATGTCAAGGGCACCACTCACCCTCAGGTTGCAGGATTTCTGGGTACTGGAGTTCACATTATGTCCTAGACAGTTACCTCTTGCTGCCTTTTGAGCCGTCAGTGTGCCACGCTGCCCTGTGCAGCTTTACTGATCGGAAATGAATCCGTGCTGCTCTCGATCGTGCCACAGCACCAGCTATTTGAAGTGGGGATGGTGTTTTTGATCACATTCATGTTTTGTTAACTCAAACGCATGTTATGTGGGCTGGTCCAAGATAACAGCCATGTGATCAGAGAGTGGTTATCTGTCGATGTTTGCTGCTCTGTAATGTCCAGGATTGTTCTTGGCGAAGTTGGCGTGTTTGTCATTACGCATCAGCTGTAATCTGTGTTTACATCTCTGGCTACAGCAGACTGGCTTCGAAAAGGTCAGCAGGCACTCAAGATTCCCACTTAACAGACTCCATTAAGCAACATTTGCAAATGTAAATCCTCCATTGACTCTCAGAATCGTCTATATGGCTTCAAACAAACCTCAAGCGTCACTGAAATTCACCTTCCCATACACACAGGGGTCTGAGAACATCATTTTCTGGTCAGACATCAGTTCGTCTGTGACAGTGAGATCCTCCAGCTCTGTTGTGAAGTGATCTGTGCTCTCCACCATCGACGTGTCCTTGACTGCGCTGTAGGTGAGGGCCACGCTGTAGGTGTTGGGTTTGTCAGAGCCTTTCCTCCCACAGAGGCAAATCTTGCGGAAAGCGGCGCGAAACTTCTGCGACATGGCGTTGTAGATGACCGGGTTGATGGCGCTGTTGAGGTAGATGCAGATCCGGCAGAAAAGCAGGAACCAGCTGTCCAGGTAGGCCTGGTCCAGGCAGGAGTTGACCACCACCAGAGTGCGGTACGGCATCCAGAGCGTGGCGAACAGGATCACCACCACCGCCAGCATCTTGGTCACCTGTAGAGGGCCACAGAGAGAAATGTGAGAGCTGCAGATGCTGCAAGAAAGCGTCCAACCAATACTGTTGAGCTGCTAAAAGGTAAATTAGAATAACAGATATGCAGCTGCACATTTAACATATTCAGTTCTTTCTCTTTATGATTTTGAGTTCATGGACATCCAAGAAATGTCATTTTTTTCCCATTTGTAACAGTTATTAAAAAATCTATTCGCCTGAACTAGAAAAAAGAGATCAAATATTTATGGAAAACAATTCAGTCAGTTAAAGGAATGAATTAATCAGCAGCAATTAAGCAGCAATTAAGCAGAAATTAATCATTAAGTTAGTCATTTTCAAAAATTGGCTCGTTGTAGCTTCTTAAATGTGAACATTTTCTATTTTTATATAGTTTTTTATGGACAAACAGTTAATTGATTAAGGAAGATAATAATCGCCAGATAAATCTTTAACGAAAATCATCATAAGTTTCAGCATTCATGCATATATTTGTTCATTTATTCATTCATTCTTAAGTTTTTCTGTAATGTGGACAAATCACCCCCTAAATCCTGTTAAACATGTTTTTTTTCCTTCCCAGAAATTAAAGCTTTCTAACAACGTTTTTCCTGGAAGATAAGTATGAAGAGGATTTTATGTTAATGTGGCGAATGTGTAATGAGGTGCAATGCAACAGCTGTTCATCTCAAGCCATTTAGTACTGTCCTGTATCAGCAACCTTCAAACATTAAACATGCCTTCTGCACAGTTGTTTTAATACAAATTACATTTTTTCAATCATTTTCTTCATTTTAGAAGCATTTTTGTTGAATTGCTGTGTTTTACTCGTCTTTTTTTAATCTATAAAATATGGTATTTTCTTATTAAAAAATTTTCAGATGCTTTACTTAAAGCTGATGAGGCAATACACATTATGATACAAACAACAGTCGTGTGAAAGTATGCAAAGTAAAGTCTTCTACCTGTGACTAGTGATGCGTAAAACAGCATTTTACTGTTGTAGTTGGAGGAAGTGGAGCTAATGTCGTGTGTTTTATTTACCATTATTTTATAATAATGCATCATGTATTTTAATTTAAGTTGTGTATGTAAAGTCTTAACGTGCACTAACTAGTAGCACTGCTGCAGCTGTTAAACATCCTCTCCCACCCACCTGTCTGCGGGAGGTCGCGGTGGAGCTGGAGTGACGGGAGTTTTTGCAGCTGGTTCTCTTGTTAACGGTGTGATTGTTCTGTCCGTTCTTCTTCTTCTCTTTGGGGTCTGAGGGCAGCGGGTTGAGGAAGAGGATCCTCGCGATGAGTCCGTACAAGACCGCAGAGAGCAGCAGCGGCAGCACGAAAAAGATGCCGAAGTCAAAGAAGTAAATGGGTAAATAAAACTTCCTGGAGACTCTGTAGCCGCAGGTGATGATGGTGATGTTGTCGTACACCAGCTCCTGGATGTCTGACAGGTAGAACCACATGACACAGTAAAGAGAGGTGAAAGCCCAAACGAACAAAATGATCTTTTTTGCTCTGGACAGGGTGCACAGAAACTGGGCTTTAATCGGGTGGCAGATGGCGATGTATCTCTCTATGGTGAACGCTGTTATGGAGCAAGAGGAGGCGTTGATCCCGAGATACTGAAAGTAGGTGATGCTGAGGCACCCGTAGTGGCCAAACACCCAAGATCCAAAGATGCTGTCCGTGATGGACGGCAAACCCGCCGCTGTCAGCACCATCAGATCAGCCACAGCCAGACTCACCAGGTAGCAGTTGGTTGGAGTCCGCATGTGTTTGGTGGTGAGCACCACCAGGATCACCATAACGTTGCCAACGATTCCTAAAGCGCAAATCAGGAAAAGCAGTAAACTACTTATCACTTTGTACTGGACACTGTAGTCCGTCCAAACCCCCAGAGTGTGGTTCATCTCTGGAGCTATGGTTAAGTTTTCCATCTGGTGGTTTTGGCTCAATTATCAGAGGAAAAAACTGGACTTTGCGGCGGGTGTGTTGCTTCCTGACGCGCCAAACAGGTTTTTACGCGCGACAGAAGAAAGAGATAAATCAACTCTGCGGATGCCGAAAAAGTTTAGATCGATCTCAGAAAGCTCAAAATGGCACCCGGTCGAGAGCTGCACATTAAACCATCACAATGTGACAAAGAGCTGCTCGGACTCTGGTGTGATTCCGCCGTCGTGTCGTGCGTAAAAAGCGATGCGTCGCCGTGTTCTGGTCTGAACAAACTGTGTCTCTCAGACAGATGGCGGTTTGGTTTTGAGCTTCGCTCTTGGCACCAGCCCCGTTTACGCATGCGAGGGGATTAGCCCATCATTACATTTTCCACAGCAGACCTCCCCCATCAGCAAAAGCTGCTCAAGCGCCAAAATGTAACAACATATTTGTGCCTTTCTGTTATTCTGATAGTGTTATTCGATCACTCCCAGAGGGCTGCTGAGATCAATGTGACTGCTGTCTAGAAAGATGTTTTAAATGCGCAGGCGTGCTTGAAGGTGCCTCTTATTCTGTCACTGTCCTTCTTCAAATCAATTTGACCCTTAAATCAGAATTCAGACAGTAAGATCTGTGTGTTTTTGCAGGGCAGTCCCACCTCTGCGGACCAGCTCAGCTCAACAGGCTGCCACTCTGATAAAGTAGGCTGCATTATGGAGCTGCAGTCTCTGTAAGATGGAGCTCCTCAACATTTTCATGCTTTTAGCTGAAGTTCTTGGCAGTTTCTCATTTGTAATCTAAATTAAAAGTGGATATTTATTGGAAGATGATGGAGTAGAATGCACAAACAAAGATTGGCATCATCTGAGATGCTGACTAGTCTGAGCACAGTATCCATATCACAGCTCTTAATGGTTTTTTTTTTATTCCACTTGCACTGAAGATCGTGGCCTTATTAGTCACTGTTTTAGAATTGCTGAGGTCATGAGTTGAAGTTCACCAAGACTCACAACATTCAGGAATTTTGACACTAAAAAGAAAAGTCCATATGATGTGAGTAGTTTCCTAGAAAATATGACATCCTGCCGGAGAAATGCTGAATCATTATTATCGAAGTTGATCATTACCGACTTTAAGACGTAGGTAGCCTCAAAAGAGGGCTGGAATCAGCTTTTAAAATATCAACCATTTGTAAGTTATTGACCTCTTCATGTCCAAAGTGTCTCCTATGGAAACTCTCAGTCTTATATGCTGTTACACCTTCTGTCCACTTTTCACCATCAGATCTGACACCCGTCTTTATAATATTTGCAGGGTTGAAGAGCGATCATGAAGATTTATTGACAAATATGCAACAGAGATATATATCTGTTAAAGTCTGTGGTGGTTAACGCCCATCAAAATGGCACGTATATATAAAATATGGCATAGAGAGGGAGAGAGAGAGAGAGAGAGAGAGACAGCGACAGCTTTAAACTTTGACAGCTATGAGATGATTGGCTCATGAGGGTCAGGCGGAGGATTTTGACAGACTACCTGTTTGAACTTTTGCTGAGCTTCATTTTTACTGTAATAACTTCCTCACACACTCACAGCAACATAGTGTCAGTACCAGCTGCAGCCAAAATGTGAGCCTATAGTTCACACTTTCAGACACTGTACTGACATTTTTGATTAATTAATGTGCAAATTAGAGTTTTAGCACGTCACTGTCAACACCGCCTGCTAAGCTGTACAATTAGTCAACTTATTTCACGCTGTGCTTCACTGTTTATTAAGCTGATACAGTATATTTTAAAACATGAGGTCTTGAAGCTGGAAAATAAACCAATTCATTAAAGTAAAGCCAACATGAAAAGCACAAAAAGACAGATATGCAGTGACCTGTATTAACCGCCGTGCTGTCCAACAACATGGGATTCTGCCGTTGCCTGTTCTCTGCATAACACTGTGGAGGTGGGAAACTCTCCTCCACACCAACTGCGCACATTCTCCAGGACCTGAGCTGAGAATGGCGATGATCACGCCAACACTCACTTTATTCTCGGGATTGTGCTGCGAGCTCTGAAGTTGCCAACCGTCCATCCGAGCAACAGGTGGACGGGGACGACAGGGAATTACATAATAGTGACACCCCTTGTATTGTCTCCCAAGAAGGAAGAGTCAGTTTTAGCTCAGCTTGTTGCATCCAGTTTTGTTCCTCTGCTAGCGGCTATAAATTATATATATATTTTTTTTTCTAATTTGATTCTGATTCAGAGTCTACTGTCCTTATTTTAGAGTGGAAGTCAATACTAATTGGAAAGTTAACTATGGATTTAAGAAGCCATATTTGTGCCAACTGGCTGAAAAATGTCACAAAATGAGACTTTCAGCCTTTTATCACTTGCTTACAATATATAGAGTGAAAAGCTTCTGTCTTGTCCTCAGAGCAGCTGTAACCAGGCTCTTTGTAAATGAGTTACACTGTTTACATATTCAATGTCAGACACTCATTATCATTGGATTACATATGCAGTTCAATAGTGCCGTCATATACAGTTCCTGTTTTAAAATCCTTTGCTTGATTGCATCATTCAAATCACGGCAGCAGTGGCAGAAAGAAGCAAAATCACATGATGACAATAAGTGAAAGAGTTTTACTGCCACCCAAAGGACATACCTGATCAGTACCGAACTGAGACTGAGGGGAACCTGAGAATACTTCTATTACCTCAGTCACTAAATGTATATTTTAACAACCTTTGTCCACTTATTTTGACAGAAAGCAGCATAGAGGCGACGAGAAATGAGATAATAAGCTAAATTACTCACCTGATTACCCACAAATGGGGTAAATGGGCATCAAGATGTGTCGTCGGCCAACAACAACAACAACAACAACAACAACAATGGTAATAATTAAATCATGTAATAAGCAGAATTTGTGCACTGAAAAATGCACCATATTTTATAAACCTTTGATATGTTTTTCAAAGTAAGAGCTCAGTTTGCAGATAATGTAGATGTTTAAGGTAACAGAAAATGTATTTACTCAAGTAACGTACAAGAATCTTAATATTGTGTCCAAGTACAGCTTTCCACCACTATGAAGCAATCAAACAATAATCTTAAAGGGATGTTCCAGTGAATTAGTGTTGCACTTCCATAATACTGTAGAAATTTTAAGAGACAGATGAAAAAAGATCTATGGCCAGACTCGATGCAGCAGAGCGATATATCAGTTTTTATGTTCAGTCACTTTGAGTCAAGCTCCCAAAAACCTTGATCCCACGTCTCCCAGAGTTCATACGACTTGGTCGTGTCTCATTAGAAGCTTTCTGCTTGGTCTCTCAAACTGACCTCCACAAGTTTGTTATACAGTTTGTTTTTAATAAGTCTGTCAAACAAAATAAGGCCACCAATATGTGAAGTTTTCTAACTAGGTTCAGGAACAAAGACCCAGTCCCTCCTCATCTCCGCACCATTTCTGTTTCTCCCCCCTTCAACTCAGTTTTCACATCCCTCCCACCCAAACCCACTCTCTCTCTCTCTCTCTCTCTCCCTCTCTCTCTCTCTCTCTCTCTCCCCTCTGAATTTAGGAACCACTGGGGATCTTATCTACCAGATGGTAAAGGAGACGGCTCCCCCACCCAAAGTCTCAACACCCCGATTCCTTCCCGTCTTCGTGTTGCCAGCCGACATGATTCATCTACATATTCTGTCCATCAGATCACAAACTGAATTCTTTCCCTTATTCTACCCTCATCCCTTCGTCCCATCGTCCCTTCACCCTCATCCCTCACCCTTCATCCCTCATCCCTCCCCCTGATCCTCCATCCATCCTACCTACTTCAACTCAGCTCTACTTCCTCACTATTTGATAAACCCTTCGAAATCGACGACTTTACTGGCGTGGCCTTTGTTAGTGAAAGCTGAAATAACCCAAATAACATCACTGTGACATCACCGGGGGTAATTCCTCAGGGTAGACGAAGCCCATCCAGAGACACAGAAGACACACAACTACTCCTCATAATCTTTAAAATTCTGCTCAGGGAAGTGCAGGAGAACTGATGGTGTATAACTTTGTTCCAGGCAGGTTTATATTTAGAAACAGAGGCGAAAAAAGCAGAGGAGACAAATCTGCATAAATGTAACAGATTAAGCTCTGCTTGGCTTCAACCTGAGGACAACAGTGTGGGAACACGTGTGACTCCAGAGCTGGAGGACTTGACGAGGTCTGGGCCCACAGACCATTACCTCTGACAACAACAGGAACAGTCAGCGCCCTCTTCTCTTCTGCTGCGGTTCACTAACATTCAGCATAACTACTGCTTAGGTCATAAAAACATAACAGGAGAGGAAAGATTATGATATCCTCTGCAGGTGCCTCATGAATATGGATGGACTGAGCCTGATGACATTTTGCACCATATATATGTGTGTGTGTGTGTATATATATATATATATATATATATATATATATACACTGTAAGTGTGTGTGTGTGTGTGTGTATATGTATATATATATATATATCAGTGCATCTGTATCTCTTACCAAAGAGCTATAAACCGTAAAATACGTCAATTCCTTTGAGTTATGCTGCTGTTGCTCACTGTGCACAGCAATTGAACACATAAGCTCGCTCCCATATTGTATATAAATCAAAAAATAAGTATTTATTGAAAAAAAGATTGCTTTTACATTCCCTCCAGACGTATACCACTATGCATGATAACTCTCCAGCAGCACAACAGTACTTTAAAAATGTAAAGTGACCCTTGGCTGTGATTTACTGAGTGGGTGGCAGGTCATTTTAAAGGAAATCAGTTCGAGTCAACTGAGACCCATATGGCTGTCAACGTCTCACACACACACACACTCACACACACTCACACACACTCACACACATACACACAACAGACCCATGACTCAAGGTTGGTCATAAACAAGATGCCTGCTGCTCCGACCCTGACCTCCTTCAATTAATGGTAAGCACGCTGTGGGGTCCAGTCCATAACCTCCACCGACAGAAAGCATCACTCCTGCTTGTAAGTCAGCTCTCTGTCTTCCTCACCGCCCACCACCTGTTCCACGCACACACACACACACACACACACACACACACACAGCAATGGTTGCTGCATAAACATCAGGGAAGCTGGTAACAACAGCAGGAGGGTGAGTCTGTTTGGGGCAGCTTCCAGGTGTGACTGTGTGGAGGTATGTGGGTGTGAAGGTGCATGTGTGACATGCTTTCTTCATAAAAATTCAAACTAAGATTTTAAAAGTGGAAAGTGCTCCCTTAAATGGGTTTCAAATTTGCATTTGGATGTGTTTATCATGACTCTTTTACTCTTTTATACTCACTGTTTCCACTATTACGTTTTTTATTGCATTCGTTGTTGTTTGTTGTTAGGACGTGATGTCGCAGGGATAGAGTGAAGGAAAGACGTGGCTGTGGACAGCTGGATTTGAGTATTTAGAAATGTTATTTTTCTTCAAATTGAAACAGGATTTGAAATGCTTTGACCTGTGAGGGTGGTAACAAATTGTTGCTGTTGTTAGTGGATTAGAATATATGTGGAGAACCTCAAGTGTCTGTCTGTCTGTAAATATTTTAGATTTCTGCAACACTTTACAGTCAGACATGCAGAATCGGACAATATAGGACTATTGATTGCAGGGGCACCTCTTATTGCTTCATCCAGCATAGATATCAAGTGCATTTTTATTATTATATTTCTTCTTATATTTTGTGAATATCTCTATTTTATATTTTGTATTTATGTTTCTTGATTATGCACCAATATAGTGAAGCTAAATCCTTGTGCTGTGAAAACTTACAGGGCAATAAAACTAATTCTGATTCTTATATTGTCATATTGAATGTATAAGTTATCATTTATAAAGTTCTCAAGACAGCACAGCACGTTGATCACAGTGTAAATACCTTTCAGCTTAAACCTTAGAGCTTACTCACAGGTTGTGGCTGATGTTAAAGTGTTGAGTGTGTCCGTTTTTCATATTTGACAAGGTTCACATTCATCATCATAACTCATTGTAAGCTGATACCAACACTTTTGAAACAGGATTTGTCTGATTCCTACAAAACTGCAAGCAAAGAAAAACTGAAGAAATATGATGCAGCAACTGTTTAGACAATCTGGCGCAAGAAACACACACACACACACACACACACACACACAATTTGGCCACGTTCCTCCTGTGGAAGCTGAAACAAAACTGCCTTCCTCAGACTGATTTTGATTGAGTGACTGCAGCTGAATGTTCAGTTAAGTTGCTCCCCAAAACACAGGAATGTGATCAGGAATGTGTCCAGTGATTGTTTGTTTGTGGACAGAGATGGAGATGGATTATGATCGACGTGGGGAGCAGAGGAAGGACCTCCAGGCTCCTCTTGTGCACTGTTGCCTGTGTTTTAACTGCTCTCCTTCTGTCAGAGCAATTGCTTGTTTGATATCTGTGGGGTTTTTTTTATGATCTTCCTGTTTGACTCTCATCCAGAATATCCTTTAATTTGTGCTGTGTGACACCAGAGAGGGAGAAATCTGACTATTCAGCTCAGCTTAGCATTGCAGTTTGACTCAGCTCTTAAGCATCCTGCCTCTGGTTGGTGACCACGGGGCACAAACCACCCAGCAGGCATATGTGTGTTTATGTGTGTTTGTGCTCCGTTCAATCAAAGACGTCCTCACTGAAAGGCGGTCTGACTTTTTCGCTGTGTCCCGGTCTAACCTTGAGCCAGCGTCTTTGTCTCTGCTGCTGCTGCTGCTGCCTTCCCATCAGCTATTCTTAGCATACTCATGCTCTTGCTTCACAGCCGATCCGTCAGGGTAAATGCCACACTTTGCCGGATGGCACAAATAAAACGGGCCCTCCGGTTGGGAGCCTCCCTGGAGGAAATGACATATCACTCCTGATCATAAACAACAGAGCAGTGGTGTTACTGGAGAAATGTCTCATGGGAACAGTGCGGTGGTTTGATGGGGAGGATATTTGCAGGCCCTCGTCTCATTACTTCTCTCAGCGCGGCGCTGCACTTAAAGTTGTGGTTAGACACATGAGTTTTCCCTTTTTGTGTTTATTGCCTGGGGGGTGTGGTTGCAGGGGGAGATTAGGCTAAAAACTCACATCCCTGAAGAGCACGTCACGACCAAACAAACTGTGCCGTCAGCGGCTGAGAGGCTCCAGCTGAATAACTGTGCTGCTTTGCTCACGGGCACTGACGGCAGTTCTTTTAAGTCAGGTAACTACAGCGGGCTGTATGAATATTAATGCATTGAGAATTGATTTCTGTTAATGCATAATTATTAAAGTATGATCAAACGTACATCTTATATGGGATTTGTCCTCAATCTCCAGCTGCAGTTTGACATGTGGACCATGTTGCGTGCCACATTTAACACTGGACTGAAGACAGCGGCAGCCTCAGGCCCCTCTGTGTGTGTGTGTGTGTGTGTGTGTGTGTGTGTGTGTGTGTGTGGGTCATGAAAGTACGCTTGACTCTCTCTGACATGGTACGGTCATGGTTATGCATAACAGACTGTCACAGACTGCTAGTGGCATTAATGCTGCAGCAGGTTTGTATTATTGGTCAGTATTTCACTAGTATTTCATTTCATCAGGAACACTTCAAGGCTCCCGTTTAGCATTTACAAGTAGTGTACAAACATTTGATAAGTCGGGGATAATGCTCGCCATACATTATCCTGCTTATCGCGCTGCTTTGTACCAGAAATAAATAATTTGCCATTAAAATATTGATTTGAAAATGATTTTATTGCTTCTGCTATCAGCAGAGTATACTTATTAATATAGTTTTTCATTATCTGTTTGTACAGCTGCCTCCACTTTAAATATTTGTTTGTGATAAATCATCTGTTTTTTTTAAAAATACTGCTTATGAATGCTAATTAGGACAAAAAGTAAATTATTGCAGAATATTACAACAGATTACGATCGGCAAATTATTATAGTGCCTCTTAGGATGATCTCACATGCTTTCTTATTGGATGCTTTTATCACTCAACAAAGATTAGATTTGACATGTACACCCTGATGCATTGTTTTCAGCTGGTCATTTGATCAATAGCTTGAATTAATATTTTTGAAATACATGCACACATTACATCTTTACTATTTCAACACTTCCAGTCAGCAGCATCTTCAGTAGATTCACTCTCTGTGTTGCACTACACTCTTGACGGTTTGCCCTAAAACACACAACTACAAAGTGCAGCACACACTGTACAAAGCTCAGCACTATAAGTCAGTCATTCTGTAAACAACGGATAAACTGTGGGCTGATGTACTGTATAGCAAACAAAGAGAAAAGCTTGGATTGTGTAAGACAAGCATTGCCTGGAGCAGCGTATCAATCCATTGTTATCGCCCACATCAGTACGACCACATCTCCTCCACTGTCTAGAGAGACGACATGCGTGCGTGGAGCTGTTGGTCGTCACCTTCAATCACCGGGCTGAAAAGGACTTTTCTATGAATCAGAGACTGTGGAAAAGGAGGTGAAGAAGTGTGAATCCTGGACTCTATCAACCAGCTGGAGAAAACTGCTCTGAGCAATTTCTCTGCTCACCTGGTCCAGCAGTGACAATAAAGGCAGCACTGTGGGGACTGGATGAGACTGCCACTGACCACAAGTATGTGGACGCAGGTAGCATTACATTTATGTGTGTGTTGACCATCTCATTCCAAACCATGGACATTCAGATGCTGCTATAACAGCCTCAGCTCAGCCTCTGAACACTAACATGTTATTGTGTGCTATAGAAAATGTCCCTAAACTGGAACTAAAATGCATCATATACTTCATCAACATGCTGATTATTCTTTTCAGTGTTTTCTCTCTATATGCCATATATATATTTTTCCCTGCGTTTGTCTGAAGAACAATTTGTGCACCAAACATTACATGGTGCCAAAGAATGTTCACGAGAGCATAATGTGGCGTTCAGACTATTTCTCCATCCTTGACCAAATCATAAAAGTCGCTGACAACCAAAAGCTTACATATATATATATATATGTGAACAGGGGTGTCTACATACTTTTGTCCATTGAGAGTATTTTCTGTAGTGACACTGAAATTTGTCAATAAGATTAATTTTTTCCTTTTTTGGTTTTCTTACTCAAGGTTTATTTGTGGTGCTCAAGCTTTGACTTGAAAATATGAAAAGCTATTAATCTTTTAGTGTTTGCACATGTGAGAGGTGGGTGAGACAGAGGTCATTTTTGAAAGTTCTCGCTGACGTGGAGAACTGTGTGGTCCTGTTAGAAAAAAGTGTGATTTCAAACACCAGACTGACTTCAAAGGCAAAATAGAAAATCATTAATTTACACAATCAAGCAATCGAACGCCCCACCAAGAGAAGGAAGCCAACGCCAGCACACGTTTTAAAGTGTCACATTTTATGGCCATTCCCAGCTTGTCTGTCTCTGCTGGATCCACAGCGGGACTATACGTCTACGCTGTGATGTGCAGCCGTGAAAAATATATGCTTTAAAGATGCCACACTCCTTTTTTCTCTGTCAGAAATGTTAAAGCCGCCCTGAGGCGTGTTGCCTTCACTGTCTTCTCCCCCTCCTGAAAGGGCCCCGGCCACTAAATGTACAGCGAGCACAGCGTACAGTATTGAATACCTACAGGCATCAGAGTGGTTGATCTTAGTAAACAGAAGAAATGACCTTGAATGGTGAAGCACTGAAGCGTCTTTTAATCATAACCGTTGGCAGCCTATAGCCTACATATGCTCCAGCGCTCTGCAGAGACAGAGGAGACCTCTCAGTGCAAGAAGGAGGATTTCCATAAGGGGTTCAGGGAGCCGAATATCCATATTTCTGCATATCATGGCTCTCATGTCGGGAAAAATTAAGTTTTTTGATGTATATCTTACCCCTCTGTTAAATTTTTGAATGCATGACGTGATGGTGAGGTGGATGTTTTTGTTAGTTCCTGAAAAGCTGTCAGTTTGGAGATATTAGCAATTCCCTCAGCGCTGACTGTATAGGATTTGACATGGTTTTGATTGAATATCAAAGTGGAGTTTTCTTCTGGCTGCATGGTGCTCCTTAGAAAATGGGCCAGTCAGGAAAATGAGTTGCAAAGGAGGAGAATCCCTTTTTCTGGACTTAAATGTGTTTCTTTGTCGCAGTAATAATGTTTGAATGGATATTATAGCAATAATAATGTTAATCCGTTCTCAGAAGATGCTCCGTTGATTAATGAGCCTGTTTTCTATTAAGATCCTTTCTTTTTGGAAATATAGCTTCTATTGAGACCTGTATTTATTTTTTTCTGGGAAATTGGAGGGATGTGGGCATAATTATTGCATGTTGTCTTTGAGTATTTTGTGAAATGTGAAATATCAGCTGATTAGCTTAGCTTAGCATTAAGACTTCAAACAGGGGAAACAGCTAGCTTGGCTCTGTCCAGTGGTAACAAACATCAACACCAGTTTTTATTACTGATTAAATTCACAATATGTTAATTAGAGAGTTTTAAACGTAGCCAGGTTAGCTGTTTCCAGTCTTCATGCTAAGCTAAGCTAACAAGCTGCTAGCTGTAACTAGCTTCACATTATTGTAGAGACATAAGAGTGGCATCACTCTTCTCGTCTATCTTTTGGCAAGAAAGTGAATAAGTGTATTTTCCAAAATGTTGAATTGAATTGAAAGACAAGATTTTGTATTTGTCACCAGAATGTTTTTTTTTTTTTGGCGGGGTTTGGCCCGTTGTTCCACTGGTGTGTTATTCCGAAACACCGGCAGTCTGAAAAATGTCCAGTATCTCAGAAACAAATGCTCATTGCTCCAAAAATACACACTCTCCTTGGATTTGTCAGTTCAGTTTATGCCAGCCCTGCCCGTGGTGCTGAAGAGTTGGGAGGTTTGTGGTTGACAGGCTATCGCTCTGGCCTCACACCAAACAACATTTCACGCTATTTTACGGTCGCACACAAATTTTTACTGTCAGAATAAAATCATGACAGTTTTAACTCAGTTGCTGCTACATTGCTGTTTATTCGATGACAGGCTGTCGGACAAACTGTTTTCGAACTGTTGGAGTTTCAGAAAAATGGACGATGGAAGCAGCACCTTACAGGCACTGCGAGAGGGGCTTTGAAACTGCATTTAGACCTTGATGTCGTTAAATAAAATTTACAGAATATAGAATTGAACATTTCACTGAATAAATAAACAGATTAAAAAAACAGTACGGTGGGGAGGGTGGCGTTGGGTGTTTGTTGCCTTGACTTGCTGCCTCGGCTGCAGGGCTCCTGTTCTCCAGCTGACCCCTGAGCTCCCTGAGGAGGGTATATGCCTGAAAACATACTTTCTCTTAAGTAATCAATAAAGCATAAATCACATTACCGCACTCTCACAAAATCAGCTAATGCCTGTTTTTGCTTTAAAAGGGACTTCATTAGTGGTTAGTAAATGGTTTACTGGTAATTCATTGATCGGATATATGACGCAAACATTAGGAACATTTTTTGGTTTCCAGGTTGCGAAAAAACTCTGGTATTTTTCCTCCTACAGCAGAACACTCACTTTGTTTTTTTAGGACTTTAGTTCATTATTCATAAATCTTTTCAATGGACCTCTGACCTCTGACCTCTGACCTCCTGCAGAAGCACTGCAGGGCACCTGGAACAAAATCAATGTATTAACTATTTACTGACATTTCCAAGATTCAGAGATTTATCGTAAAAGCCCTTAGAGTTATTATGTTATTATTATATTGGCCACACTGGCAGCGTATGTGCTACACGTGCTCCGCCACACTGAACCCACCTGAAAAATATCAGCAACTATGAGATGGAGTGCCACAATATTTAGCACCTTGTTTCATGGTTCCCAGAGGATGAATCCTACAGACTTTGGTGATCCCTCTGGTGCCACCATGAGGTTGGCATTTGTTGTTTTGTGTGAACTTTGTCGTGGAACTTGGTTCAGACATCCACGCCCCCCCCCCCCCCCCCTTAGGATGAATTATAATAACTTTATTGATCGTCTGACTTTTCATCTGGCGCCATCATCAGGTCAGAAGTTTCATTTTGTCCAGAATTTAAATTTATTACAAATACCTACCGGATTAGTGGCATCCTCATCAGTCTCAGCTGCACTTTGTGTTTAGGTCTAAGCAGCAGATGTTAACGGTTAACGCTCTAAATGTGTTAAACATTATACCTGTTGATCATCAGCATATTGGGTTAGCACCACTAGGTCCAGTAAGCACAGAGCTGCTCACCTCTTCCAGGCTGAATGCAAATTACCCAATCACATTTGCTGGTGGCTTATTAGAAAGTGACTCTGTGTTAATGATGTTATTAACAAGTGTGGTTTATTACCCTGATAACTTATTTGCATTGAACTGCAGTATTAATGGTTTATCATAAAGTGAGAAAACCAGGACTTCACTATTAAATGGCTGGACAATAGATTTCTCATGTGTGGTCTATGAAGCATTTAATAACCATTAATCAAACCATTAGTTGCTGCTCATAACCCCTGTATGCAGGCTGTCATATGAGAAGGTGGAACCATAATTTGAAATATCTTTACTCACTTGCCCACAGTGCAGCCTGCCGCCTCCTGTCTCTCATCTGATTAGTGTGCATGTGCCGGGGAGCACTGAAGTTGGCTGGTAATAAGCTTTATGAGGCGGTCTGCCGGAGCTCAGTCCGTGGGAGGGGTCTGCCAAAGCTTTCCCTCTAATTGACCAGGGAGCAGACGCAGCCGGGGATGCGAGCAGCCACAGACGGGGACAGAGGTACTCAGCAAACCGCATTTTGTTCCGATTATTGAAACACATTAAGGCGGAATTAGATTTTATTAGTGTGTGTTTTACAACAGCGACGTGAGAGCTTGCAGAAGCCGGAAAAGGCAAAAGATAAAGAGTTGCAGAGCAGTATGGATGGTGTCACGGCACTGTATATTTTCAAGGGAATTCAGTCCAGACTTGCTTGGCTGTACTTTAAAATGCTTGCCGGTGCACCCAAGAGAGATGCGTGTAAAATTTGCTTGCGCAGATCCTCCACAGACATGAACTGGCTTGCAGCGACAAAGCATGCAACAAAAAAAGAAAAAAGAAAAAAGAAGTCAAAGTCATTTCAGGTAGTTTAAACATCTTTTTATTTCTGTCTTTGTTTGTGTGTTTTACCGTCAGAGGCGGACGCATGGGCTTGACCAAACGGGAAACCCAGCCCATGTTCAAATGGCTGATCTGGAACTGTTTCACTTTGCTCAGCCCGATCCCACAGACACCTCCCTGGTTCTGAATAAGCAAAGTGTCAACGACATCAGCTGTAAGGGCGGAAATCCACTTCAGCCCTGCGGGGGAGAGGCTTCAGCACCACGGACAGAGAGCCGGGGGGCTGCGCGGCCGGAGGAGGAAACAGAAACATCCTTCACCTGCAAGCACCGAGGTGATGAAGAGGAGGAGGAGGAGGATGTCCAGCTGATAGGGACAAGTCCACAAACCTGCACACTGAGCCAGAGCTCCTCAAGTGAACTCTACGAGGAGGAGGAGGAGGAGGAGGAAGAGGAGGTGGTGGTGGTGGAGGAGGAAGAGGACATCCCGGAACTTTACTTGCTGTCCGACGACGACCTCTCCTCTGACGGCTCAGGCAAGTCTGTGGATTACGGCTTCATCATCGCTGTGACCTGCCTGGTGACCGGCATCTCTTTGGTCGCCATATCCTACACTGTCCCCAGGGACGTCCGGGTGGACCCGGACAGCGTGTCCGCCCGGGAGATGGAGCGGCTGGAGAGGGAGAAAGCCAGGGTGGGGGCCCATCTGGACCGGTGTGTCATAGCGGGACTGTGCCTGCTCACCCTCGGGGGCGTGCTGCTCTCCACCCTGCTCATGATCTCCATGTGGAAAGGCGAGATGATGAGGAGGAAAGCCTTTGCCTATTCCAAACACGCGGCAAAGTTGTACGGCTCGATCAATCTGAGAGGAGGCTGCAGCCCGACTCGGGAATCCTGCTCACATTTGTCAGTGGCTGATGAGGATTTAGAAGTGCTCAGCTGAATTTATGGGCAGGACAAGCGGAAAAAGACTCAGAGGAGTGCTTAGGAAATCCTACCAGTGCTGCTCTATAATCGGGGATGTAGCTCGGGTTTAATGTCTTCTTTTTTTCAGCTGAGGCTACGTTTTTAGTTAAGACCTCTTTTAAAGGACAGGTTCCCATTTTCTCTTCCAAGTCTGTCTTGAAACAATACTCACGTTCCCTTATGGACACTGACAGAGACTTTGTTTGCTGAAATTGTTCCTTCTGTCCATCCTGAAAGTGGATCATGTGCATGATTGGGGACTAAATCAAAAAATCTTGCACTCTAAAATTCATCTAAAGCTGACGTGAGGGTTTAGTAGGTGGGTTTGCAGGAGACCAGATCAAAAACAGACACGGGGCTGCGTTGGTTGAGGGCTTGTTGCTTCAGATACAGAATACTGAAGTACGATCCAGCAGGTCCAGACCGAGGACCAGATGAGTTCAAAGGCTTATCAGGTGCCAGAACCTTTCACAGAAGTTTTTAATACTACTTTTTTAAAATAATAGACCTATATTACATCTCTGGAAAGTCATCACGGCTGTAATCATTTTATCTTTTATCGTGCAGATCACAAGGTAACAGTAGAAATGCAGTATTCACATTACAAAGCAATCTACAAGGACTGTGAGCTTACACATATCTGATTGGCCAACGCAGCACCTTGGCATGACCCTGCTTCAGCAGACTGGTATTATTCAAATGAATGGGAGGAAAAGGAGGCTGAGTTTTTTTTAAATGCAGGGCTAATGTTGGTCTGAATGCCTGAAATGTCTGAAAGCTTCATATTAACTTCAGATAAACTTTGAAAAGAATAGGAATGGATCTGATCTCAGCCAGTATCCACCAGAGGAGCAATTCCAGCAACCAATAGCTCATCTTTGTACACATAGTCTTGTATTAAGATTTGAACCGATACACTAATTAGACCATACGTGAGGATGAGCAGGACAAAATTATTAGAAAAAAATCATTTTGAACAGTAAATATGCTTTGTTTACATTGGTGATGGTGGTTTGCCTTATGACGATCTCTGACTCACCTTTTTGTTTACTACTGCTTCTAATGATGCTGCTATTTCAGCAAATTCCTGTTTACATGCCGGTGCAGACTTGTGTGTTGAAGGCCTGTGTGCACACAGTAGCTGCGAGGGAAATCAAACCTGAACCAGGAGTGGTGTCACTGTTACTGCCTTCATTTCTCCACCGCGGCAGAAACAGCACCTTTCCTGAATTGCAGCTAACGAAGCTCTGCAGATCCGGTTTGCAGAAACAACAACTGCATGAATCCGTGTTGGACTCCAAAGAAATTCTGTTTACTATAATTGTGGCTTGCTGAAGTGATGCTTGTATTAACTCGGATTTGTCGAAACACAAACAGTAATACCACAGGAGGTGTAATTAGATTTTGTGGTTGAGCACCGACGTCGGGGAGGCTCACTTTACCCCATATACACTTGGGGGTTTTGACTGCAGATGTTCCAAAGCGTACCCAGAGACACACAGAGAGAGAATAAACAAACCCCTGGGGAAAAGCTCTCCTGGTAATTGGTGTTACTTAATTGCTCGTGGGAGGCCTGTGAATCAGAGAAAAAAACTTTCTAACTACTGCCTCAATCAAGCTCGCTTCACCCACTTATCAAACACCAAACCGTTCCAGCTGAAGTATTGGTGTGAAATGTTAGGTTGCATTCGAGGGGGAGGAAGTAATGGATAGCCTGCTCTGACAGAAGATGCTGTGAATGAACAATTGAATCCCCTGCTTACGGTGTGCAGAAAGCTGTGCTGTGCAGCCTCTGTAATTGGAAGTGCTTACGGCCAGCGGGATCACATTATCCTCCACATGACCTTCGCTCACTCTCACCTCGTCAATGTAATTAAATAGGTGGAATCAGCCGACCTCTTAATGATATATTAAGTTGATTTTTAATGCTAATCTGTGCTTATTTAATATCTTGGAATATCAGTTTATATCTTGAGGAGGGGCGGCGGGGGGGGGTTTCCTTTGCTTGTTTGATGAATTATTTTGTAATGAAGTGTTGAGAATTCCCCACCTCCCTTCAGCCTGACTCATCTGCTTCAGCTGGTGATTTCTTACAGTTCCCAGATTTACTTTCTCGCCAGCCATCAGAGCACAGCTGTGAGCGTGTCGTATGTGGGATTGGAGAGGTTGGTATAGCATAGTAAAAACATGGAAGTCAGCCCTCTAAATCAAAAACCTGCAATGCACTCTTCGCCACTGAGGCTGCAGGGATCCCAGCCTCTGCAGCTCTGGTTCAATACAATAGATTTCTCCTAGTTGACTTTAATTCAAAATTATTCAGTCTTGAGAAAATGAGTCATAAATAAAATGCCACAGGACTGACAACAATTTATATAACCTAAACACTTTTGACAAACAAGGATAAAATCAGGTTGCACTATTAAAGCTTAAAAAATGTCTTAGTGAGTACAGACTGTAGGAAAGAAAAGAAATTAACAATTAACAGTGTAAACTTTCAGGGACATTGTCACTTTGTTTAATTAATATGTGCATATATGGAGAAATAAGAGCTGAGTGTTATTTATTCAGCTTAGACTGAGTAGGAAACATCTGAGCATGCTAATCTAACTGATGGTATTTGGTCATTAGCGTAACATCTTGTAAGTTGAGGTGTATTGTGGATTTCTTTCAGCGGGAAATGTAATCTAATTACTATTAAACAGCTTTTTGATTAAGTGTCCGATCAGATTTGTCAAACGTATTTCCTGTTTTTTTTTCTCTTGTATATGTGTAGACATACATTTGTCTGGTGCAACTTGTTTCAATGAAGTGATGCTACATTTTCACCTGGCTAGTAAACACTTACATTTTAACTGCAAAGAACTGGTGCATCCCACAGGACTGCAGTGGAGGTGGTTCGATCAGGTGTAGAATGAACAGTGGTGTTTTCCTGGTCATGTATGCAAACAATCACATGGGAAAAGGAGACTTTCTGCCCCACTTCAAACCAGAAACATTGGCTACACACAAATACAGACTTCTCTCGTGTGAAATAACCAGTATGGGTTTAACTTTAGCAGACAATAGCATGTTTATGTGGGGTCCCACTGGGGTAAAAAAGCTGAGGTGTGGAAGAGAAAAGTTAAAGCTGCCTGTTTCCTCCACAGGCACATTATTTAGTGATGTAAAGGGGCTGGGACACTGCAGCAGCTTTAATTGGTGTCTGTGATTGTTTTGCCAGGGGACTCCACCAGACACAAAATCAAACCTGTAACAAAAACACACACACACACACACACACACTCTCTCTCCCACACAAACTGTGAAAGCACTGAACAGATTCCCACGCACACACAAACACACCGTGTTCAGACTTGTGCACAAAATGTGTGTCCCTTGCAAAAACACACCCTGACAGACGGACACACACACTCAAACGCTCTCTCAGCTGGCACACACACACATTCATAGTCCCCCCCCCCCTCTCTCTTCCATGAATGGAGTTAGTCAGAGTAATCATTCAGGGCAGCTGGCAGCAGGAAATGGAATTGGATTGCTGCAGGGGTCACTCGGGGTCAAAAGCTGGGGTGTGGCTCTGGACACTGGAGACCAGGAAGAAGAAAAGCGTTTGCGGCGGAGCTTTACATCAGCGTCGGGCAGCCACTTATCATCAGCTGTCATAACCACTCATCACGCTGAGTGGCAGAGCGCCAACTGCACTGCACACAAATCACAAAACAGTTTTGCATACTTTGTTGAGCTGGTTTAATAAATTAGAACTAAGATTGTCTCTCCAGGTCTGAAATACCTCTCTTGAACTATTGCCTTAAGTTAATGACTTATTCAAT
This sequence comes from Pempheris klunzingeri, assembly GCF_042242105.1. Lineage (NCBI taxonomy): Eukaryota > Metazoa > Chordata > Actinopteri > Acropomatiformes > Pempheridae > Pempheris > Pempheris klunzingeri. Next base: position 5,080,672 of record NC_092027.1, read on the forward strand.
AATGATTTCTCGTTACTCCGATTGTTGCATAGCAACGGCAGGCAGACTCAGTCACAGCTTGAAGGAAGAAGGAACCGAGCACAGCTTCATCTAAGAAGGGAGAAAAAAATGGAGTAGAGGAGAAGTAGAGGAACAAGTTGGGGAATAAAATCACCATCCACATCATTTATCAGATTTACTCATTCAGCTCAGAGGTTTTAAACCCTAAATCCTGTAAAAACTGGCATCTCCCCCTTCCAAGCTGTCTTCCAGGAGGTTTTCAGAGCTGAAAGCCATTGAGGCAGGTATACCTGTAGGGTGCAGCCTAACTTTGCCCTCCAGCGGGGAGGAGAAGAGTCAACCATCTGAAGGTATTCACTGATCGGTTTAAAATCTCAATCATCTTTGTGGAACTTGCTACAACCCTTTTCACTCAGTACAGCACTGAGAGGAGATGTAAACTGTGCTGTAGGTGCAGGAATTCACTGATCCTGCTTCAAATTCACATGTAGACCTATTAACTGCCTGTGTCTTCCTTTGTTTGTGGTGATTAAGTGAACCAGGTCGAGCAGCACCCACATACTTACATCCCCCTTTTTTTTTCTTCATCCTTTTGCCATCGTTGTCCTGGAAGAAATGCAGAAGGGACACCATAACCATAGAAACGGGGTCAGCCTGTTGCTACGGAGAAATGCGCGCATGGCACGGTGGCTCAGTGTAAGGGAGTTAAAGATGCTCTTCCTTTGATTTGCCACTCTTACGGCAGCCATGGGGTGTGTGGAAACTGACACATTCTCTCCATTATACCCGGTATGAGGAGGCTTTCTGAACTACACTCCTCCGTTGAGTGTCAGGTGCTGTCACCCGTTCGTGTGTCTCCTGTCAAACGTCGTCCTCTTCAGAAATGTAAGAAAAGACAGAAAATAGTTCCCCTGCAAACCTGCACTCTGTTTAGACCAAACATGAAGCTGGAGTGTGGATTGCTGAATAGACTCCTTGCAGTGCTATTTCACTGTGGCACTGCGTTTTCACCTACAGGTTTTTAATGCTTTTAGACATACTAGACCTTGGCCAGACCTCTTGAAGAGACAACACTGCCACTCTTCTTCTTCTTCACTCGCATAATTATTGTACTCTTTGTATTTTATTTTGTGTCATCGACCTCTCTGAGTGTGAGGCAGAAAAACAATAAAAGGCAGCAAAAAAGAAAAAGAGAGTTTCAAAGTAGTTTCTTCACACCACTCACTGAGGATATGGAGCCACCAGCAGAAGTCACAATCATTTCTGACTCATTTGCCGCCCTTGGATGTGTATATTGAGCTTGATCTCTCAGACAATGTTTTGTCAGGGTTTTCTGTATTTAATGTTGTAAAGCAAAACCACCAAACACCTCCCCTAAACTTTTTAGCAACCTGTTTACTTTTGTATCTTAAAGCAGAGCCGAGCGTCTGCTTTTGGTTCGTTACACTTCCACCAGTGATCCATACTGCCAAATACATGGTGTCCACCTCCAGTGTTTATCACACATCATGATTGTAGAAGGCTCCGTCCAACCAGAAATGACTGAAACACAAACAAATTCAAAACAAAAATACAAATGCAGAGCAGAATGCCTTTAAGTGTGCAAGAAAACATTTTCCAAACAAAACTTGTAGTTATTCACCGTGTTATTTTAATAGACATACAGTTAGAATCGAGCTATAATCAATTGGATTTCACCTTTACACCACAGTCATTTACAAAAAATGATCTTATCTCCTAATGACAACTGATCTATTTCCATAACTGCTGCAACTGCTGTTTCCAGGGTTAATAAAGAACTTTTACATTAAAATGCACATTTAGACATTAGGCCATTAGGTCATCCATTATAGAGAATTAAGCAACACGATTATTCCTGCAATACATACATATATATACTTATGTATACAGGATGGTGACTAATTCAACAATAATTCACTGACCTTTGGGGACACAACTTGAGATCGACGGACTATTCATGAGTGAGGAGGAATGTGCAATAAAAAGTATAGAATGTTTTGAACACTGTTGAAAATGAATGCTTAAACTGTGACGGAATAAGTGGGATGTTAATGATTAAACCAGGGCCAGTGCTTTTCTAAATTGTGACAGTGAGTTTCTAAATTGTCCAGGCATAGTTTAAGCTAGAAAAACACCGATCCATCAAACACAGATGCATCAAGATGGGACATGTGAGCATTCCCGAGCATCTCTCAGAGACAAAAATAATGTTTCCTCCTCGTCTGTAATTCCACTGAACAGATATTTCAGCACTTTGGGGGGTGGAGTGAAGAGAGGAAGGTAAATTAATCTCGCAGCAGGACAGTTTTGCTTACCTTGTCTCTGATTTATGCTGCAATTCATCCTGCGTGCCAGGTTTTCATATCCACACAGATAGCACCTGAACATAAAAGGTTTTCTACGGAATACTAATTCAATTAAAGTTGTTCTTTTAGGCTGAATCTGAATCTTTACGAGGGTTTGGCGTCACGCTCCTGGACTGACTCAGTGGAGGTTTTCTCAGAAACAGGCACAGACAAAAGCCTTGGACGGCTTTATTTGGAGTGAATCAATCGAGTGCAATCTTTCAGTATCAAACGCTACAGGACCGTTTTTGTAACATTGATTGTGTCTATTCTTTTTGTGCTGCTCTATCAGAATCAATATTTTTATATTTCTGACTGAGGAAAGCTACAATGTCTAGGCTGCGGCTTTTCTTGTCATCTGACGCAACTCTGCACAATACCTGGAAGTTTAAAAGTGGACTTTTTCTCCAGCGCTTTGATGTCTGCTTTCAAATGTGCATTATCAGGGAGGCCACATGATGTATTGAACTAAAACTAATTAACTACCGAAAGATATTGTCAGAATGAAGTTTGGAGCCAGGTTCAGAGAGAAAGGACCCAAATGCAGACACAGGCTGATCCTCCAAGAGTTTAATAGGGAAAAACCTTGCAGTCAAAATAAGCAGGCAGGTGCAGGTGAAAATCCATGAACAGGTCCAAAAACACACACACACACACACACACACACACACACACGTGTACACACACACACACACACAGGCACTGACTACAAGGACAAAAACCAGCCATACTTGTTAGCCTTCCCTTCATGAAGGATCATGACAGGAAAGCTAACAAGGGAAGTGAAGACAGGTGAATCAAACTGGGAACAGGTGCAGATAATCACAAGGGCAGGAAGTAAGGTGAGAGAAGACAAGACCACTAGAAAGTGAAAGAGGAAACAATGACTGGATGAGACCACTGAACATTACAATGGACCTGAGAACCAAACCAGCAACTCAAAGTCCTCAGAATAATAAGAAACACAAAGATGGAGGTAATTTGTGATCTTAGTTTTGAAGGATCCGTTTTCCCAAACTACAAACACTGATTCACACTTTGCCCAAGTGATACTGAGCTATGTAGGTGGCGGTGGATTTAGAGATCTTCAGAAAATGTTCTCAAATATTGTGCTTCAGTTCAATGTTAAGATAGTTGTCCTAAAGTGTTTTCATTTTCTGCTAAGTTCAATATTCATTAGGCAGCTGTAGCTACAGGTTACATTACAAATTAAGATTTTACATACAGGACCTATGATGAACTGACATTTTTCTGTACAACATGTTGGATGCAGCACTTTTTGCTGCTTGCTGGTTTTACTTGAATATTTTCTCCCCCACTGCAGATATATTGAGAGAGCCATCACTGTGGTTTCTGTGGAGTTGCCTTGCTCACAGGATTAACCCTCATTGTGAACACTTTTCACAGAAATCACTTTCTGTTGAAGAAAACACAGGGCAGAGTGTTTGAAAGTGATTCTGGACAGAGATGTTGAATTTTATGAAAGCAATTTTTTTTTTTCAATGAAATTCCTTCCATCTCCAGCGTACTGGGGCGGAGGCAGATATTTCAAACTGAGTCAAACGCATCTTCATGACAAGATATCAAGGTAAGTGAGAAAATGTGTTTTATTTTTTGTTGTATTTCACAAAGACTCTTTGACAAACAGCTCACTGAATACTACTCAGTATTTCTATGATATTTCTCCACTGGCTGGCAGATGTATGTCGAACAGTGCGGCTCTGTGTCGACTGACTCGCGAGCTTGTCGTTGTGGCATCATATCCATATCCGTGTGCTGGAGAAGAGAAAAAGCACACAATATGTGATTGTTTTTATATGATAGGAATCTCTTTTATAATGTCTAAAATACTGCATTGATTTTTAACCTAAAGCAAATACAAATTGTTAAGTACACGTTGTAGTAGTGCACACATCTCAAACACTACTCCAATATATATATATTTATGTTTTTAATGTGGCTACATGCAGGCAGGGATGTCAGTCTTGTAAAGACGACTTGTGCTTTATGAGTCGAAGTCCTGATGAAACATTTCAGGTTGCAAATCCAGAAAGAAAAAAACCAAAAAAAACAATGATCCTTTGTTGTTGTTCAGCTTATACACCCGACCCCATCTGTTCTCCAGGGTGAATTATGCGGCCTGTCATTCAAACCAGATCAAACTGAGGTGATTCACATCTGCATCACGAACAAACACACGGCAAGTGATGCAAAAATACATGTGCATAGAAACACTACACTTTGTTTCTCCTCCTTTGCACAGAAAAATAATGAGCGCACATACCAAGTGGGAAACTTCACAGACCTCATTCAGTCCCAGGTTCCTGCCTTCAAATCCCTTGTAATGCAGATGACAACATCGTGTTTCTTTCCACTCTGATATGCAACCTCCAGCGGCATAATTGCTAATATATATATTTTATAGACAAGATGAATGTCTCCTCTGCATATATTAAGCATTCTTCATGATGATTTCTGTCAAGTTTATTGGGATAATTAGCTATTAGCTAATGAGAGTAACTATTTTGCTTCAGAGATGTCAACAAGCTGTATTTTGATTTTTGTAGCTTCCTTCAGGTCATATTCTGACGGATAAATAAAAACTTTAAAATTTTGGAAGACAGCTCTGGAGATCTCCGAGGGGTTGGGAGACTTAAGGCAAAACGCTTATACCACACAAGACGAATGTGGGTTTAAAATGTAATGTAACCATTACTTTTTAAAACACTGAGGCCCGAATCTACATTTAGCACCATTCAGACTTTCATTAAGCATCTAAACACATCTGCACATTGTAGCCTTGATGCCACAATTTTACACAGACGAAGAAGATAAAGGCAGATGTTTGTAAACTGAATTGTATTTGGCAGTATAATAGTATTTGATGAAATATTGCATTACTTTAAATATGCAGGAATCAACGTTTTATTTTTTTTAAATGGATTGAATGATGAGATATAATAGGAAAGATGTTGCTCGTTCCAACTGAGTGTTTTAGCATCATTTAGCTAATTGCTTTGGTTGACTGTTTTGGCTCATTCTCACTGTTTTTGACTGAGTTATTCCAGCTGTTTTGAGTGAAAAAGCTCTGTTAAACCCATTGGATACTACCTGTCCAGCGCTGAACAACCGATGGACAAAGTTAGCAGCTAAGTGGTGAACAAAGTGAGAGAAATGAGCAGCAAGAGCCTGATATTTCCTCCAGGAGTTGGTGGAGAACCAAACGGAGCAAAAAAAAAGAGAGAATCATATTTGTCAGAGGACTCCAAATGACTTAGCTAATGTTGCTCCGTGTCTGCAGAATGTGTAAACCGTTTGCTAACACGCTTGCCATATAAACTTAATAAGGTACAATATTGTGTTTACAGCTTGTTCTGCAGCCCCCAAGCATGCAAACACGTCGATGGAAACTGCTTTGAAATCATTAAAACCATATAATAATTAGAGCACGTTGCTGGGATCTTTAATGTTTCTGTTTATTTTAAGAAGAAGCATTGCACATTAATCAACATCATGTAAACATGCCAGATTTATTCATACAGGCTCATTTTTATCTGCGGTCCCTGATGAGGTTAAAGTCTGATTATTCTGCCTGCTGAGCTGAGTTTTGTATTTGCAGTCCAAAACCTAATGCAGAAACAATTTCCCTTCTCATGTTCAGCCCCTCTGGCTACTGTTACACATCTACCATGTTCACATCCTGCAAAATTGTAATAGGATTGACAGCACAATAGTGAGAGAAATTAATATGAGTGCTGATCTTCTCAACTGTATTTGTAAGCATGAAACTACCATCGAGCAAATCCTTTTCATCCTTTTCATAGACTGTGTGCATGTTTTGTAGTGCAGTATGTTGCTTTCATTGACTGTGTTTCATTCACAGTCAAAGCCAAGTCACTTAGCATTTTTCTCCACCTCAGTTTACACTGAATTGCCTTTTTTTCTGCCTATGTACATTTTTTAAAACCTTGGGGTAAACATAACCATGCCCTCTATGTTTTTTTGAATAGACAGCACTTGGGTGTGGAGTTGTATGAGTGTGTATGAGTATCTTTGGTGACAGCGGCGAGACAAAGACATCAGGTTGGAGTGTTCTGGATCAAAGCAACAAGCGCTTGTTTTCCCACTCCAGAAGCACTCAACATTACAGGTAAATTATTAAGAGGATGGCAAAGTGCCTGAATTCCAGTCCCACTTCACACTGTGAATGTGTGCAGACAACTCAAGGAGCCCAGGTCTTTTTTTTGGCTTTGAATGTGTGAGGGCAAAATGTCCTGGCAGAGGGCAACTAAAAACATGTCAGCCGTCCTGGTTCAGACTGAATTGTCTCAACAACTGTCAAGACATCCACATGGTGCCCACTTCCTAATATGTAAGAGCCTGAAAATCGAGCAAATGTGGACGACTCAGATCAGCCAAATTCTATTCTTCAAGGTGATTAAACCTAAATCTAATAGTTGTTGTGGTATATTGTCAATACACGGTATTCTCAACCCTCATCTCCTCATCACACAACCGTCTTGAGGGACTTTCAAGTAATAAACACCGGAACCTTTCCCATATTTACCAACCACTCCTCAGTGGAAGTGAAATCTCGTCTATACACACATTTAGTTTCACACACTCATTCCCTCCTGCTCTCATGTTCATGCACAACCATATATATCTAGCGTTATTCCTTTTTGTTGGGTTTTCTCGTACAAATGAGCTTGCGGATCCTTTCTGTTGCTGTAAATCTCTAACTGTGACACAGATTCACGGGGTGACATTTGTATTTGCCTTCTTCTGTCTTTTTTTGTTCATGTCTTCCCTTTCGTTTCTTTTTCTTTCGCACTTCTTCCTCTCAAGTCCCAGATTATCCTTTGTGTGCTCTTTCTGTCTCCTGTGCTCTGCTGGTGATAACTTATGCCTGTGGATGAGTGCACCACCCATCTGAGGTTTAATGTCCTTCATTGCATGTAGATAGAGCATATATGAACATACAATATTCATACTAATAGTGCTGAAATGTTATAATACGCAAAGGACCCACAGTAAATGTCTCCATACAGTGCATTAGCATTACTGTATTGATTTTACCCATCTGTGTAATTAACAAACAGTCCATCATTGAGATGACTGGCAGCCTTTCATAGCACTGCAGGCTACTTCCTCTGTGTCTGGATCAGATTTTACAGGAAATCTGCAAGATAAAAAAAAAACAAACTGAAAACAACACAAATAGAGTCAAAGCCTTCAGACTTTATGAGGTTTTCAGATGAAGATTCACTTCCAACATGTTTTTTTCCTTCCTGAGATAAAAAGAGAAAACAACACTAAAGGAGCAGCTTTTGGGGGGCTGACAAGTAGCGGCAACGTCGTCTTTGTGACAGGAGAAAATCGGGTTTATGGCAAATGGGTCTTAGTTTTGTGAAATGTTTGCACTTTGCTGCTACCAGCTGCCTCAGTCATAGTCTCCTCTGTAACACAGCTGATAGGACAATACATTCTGTACTCTATAACCCACATACGCCCCTTACCTTATACTCACACTTATATCTGTATGTGTATGTATAAGACAATGGCAATAAAAGGAATCTTGAATCTCGTTCTTTTGTAGCAGTCTTACAGCTAAACAAAGGTAGTGAGCTCTATCCAGGCAACAGCAGGACAACAAATAATGTATACAGGTCAGCTGTACAGATGGCAGTGCAAAGAATATTTTGGTATATAGATAATAACTTACTCTATATATAGAAAGTGTATCTATGTGCAGACAAGGTATGGAAGAGTATGTACAGTATATACTGCTATTGTCTTTTAATCTGCCTCATCAATCTGATGATTTAATAAAGACTTCCAACTCGACCTTGACTTCAACACCAATTACTTTACTCACCCAAAATAAAAGCAACACACACCGAATTCAACACTCAAACAAACAAATCCTTATTCTAACTTACATAAGTTGTGTCTTTGTTCAGCTCTGTCATGATTTGGAGGGAAAATACTGAGAGGCTAAACGGAGGAGTTGGTGTATATGTATTCCTCGGAGTGCCTGTGCATCCAGGGTAGGGTAATCAAAACTGAGCAGTGAAGCTCAAGATACCTTAATGTTATCAGTGTTTCCTAAGTGGTACGGCCGTGTGTTATACAGGCTTGTGACTGCAGTCTCTCTCTTGCTCTCATATCATAAGCTCTGTGCGTGGCAACCTTGCAGCCGGTTCCTTCGCAAGGTTTCAAGCTTGATCCTAAGTGCACCTTTGAATCAGATGATAGACAGCATCTAATCTAGAGCAAGCCCAGCCAGCAGCATTATTTATTTATTTATTTACTTATTTGTTGGACTTAAACGATGTGTAATTCACGGTTTGTGATGCATCACATTATTGTCTCTGGGGTCAGTTTTCAGAGATGAGACAAGTGTAGTTAATTTCACTGGACTCTCAGGCTTCTGCAGAGGATAGATAAATCAGAGGGACAGTGCAGTATATTACCAAGTGTATCCTGTTACAGTTGCCTAAAATAAGGTACCAGCACTAGTGATCACTATTTTATCTTCAGTGTCACTTGTATTTAGCTGGGCAGTGAGAGAAAATACCTCCCCACCGTTGCCTGGTGACTGCAGCGCTGCCAGCAACAAGCCACAAGCCATCACTGGTCTTGTTTTTTTACCCATGCACAAGTAAACATCACCCAGCACACTGTGTAAGCTGGGGAGCTGAATTGGAAGTAGATGTTGCGGGAGGGGCAGGAGTCCCCAGGACAGGCTGTTGTTACTGCTGTCTTATTTCCACTGCTTTAATGTCAGAGCATGGAAATTCATTCAATTTGACACTTGTGATCCTCAGTGGCTCCAGAGAGCAGCGGTACAGCATACCACCTGGTAGAGAGCATACCAGCTAACAAGACGGCACTGAATTTGAATTATCATCCGACGGGAGGACATTACATGCAGTATCACATTTTTTATAGAATGTTTCTCTTTGTCTGTAATTCATCGGTTTTGTCCGTGTCTTTGGCTCTAATGTCTTTATTAAATCCTTGGCTTCGTCTCTAAAGTGCTTCACATCCAGCTGGCTCCTGTTCTCATAAAAAGGGGTGGAAGTGGAAGGCAGCCAGCCGCCGAGATGGACTCCGGGATGTGTGCTGGCCTCAAGGATGGACAGAGAGAAGGAGAGAGAGAGGGAGGGAAATGGGGAGGGACGGGGATGTGTGCCAGCAAAAACGACATTACATTCACTCAGCTCTAGGTTTTTTTTTTTCCTCCTCCATAGTAAGACATGACTAAGCTCTTCCATGGAGATTTCATGAGGGAATTCATTGCCTAGCTATTCAAAAAACCGATGAAAACGTTTACACTCTACTGCGGCCTTTGAGAAAACAGAGAGAACTGCAAAGTGATGAGAGAGCAGTTTTTCAAAGTTACACTATGAAGTCTTTTTATGAGTTACTGCGACTGTTTAACTCTTACATGCACCTGCACAGACTCACCAAGACATAATGTGCCTCGAGAACCATCTCGTACTGCTGCCAGTGTGAGGAGAAAATGATCATTTTGTTTGTATCAACCTCGAACATGGGAGAACAGAGTAGATCGTGGTTGACTATATTTCCTGGTTTCATTTGACCTCTGACCTCCAAGTTGATCAGAGACATATTTGCACCAAGGGTTTTTTAAAGAAGGCCGTTAAAATCATGCGCCCGCATCTCCTCTCCTCCTCTCACTTTTTTTTTTTGATGAATTTGGCGCTCTGGTTGCTGCTGAGGTTCCAAAGCATTTTGAGGTACATTAAAAACATGCTTGTACCAACCCTGCCAACTGAGATGTTTTATTGTCTTGTGGTTTGTGATGACAATGCTGGTTTACTGGTCTTTCCATGGACTACTGCAGTGGTTCTCAGACTTTTTGGTGCCAAAGACCTCCAGATTTATACACAACAGACTGCAGAACAATGTTTGATGAGATGTCTTAGGGATCTACATCTGATGATCCCAAACTTTCTATACTGTAGATTGTTGAGATAACTTCTGGTCAATTAAATAATAATGAAATTAAAATATTCCTCATTTTTCTAGGGACTACTTGAAACCCCCTGAAGGAACCCTGGCAGCCCGAGAGTTATAAATTTGAGGTTTGTGGGGATGAAGATGAATGAATGAATGAATGAATGAATGAATGAATGAATGAATGAATATGTGTTGACTGGATAGTAGGTTAAGTAGGTCTGTTATGGTTTTCCTAAATGCTTTTTTTTTTTACTTGTGACTAGTTTTCTGGATGTCATTTTACATACATTTTATTATTTTGTTTATTTGATCAGACATTGACCAGTTAGATTCAATAGACCTGCTCTCAGTAAGTCTTTTAGGTTCCTCTGGCTTTGGAAATCAAATATCGTCTTTACTTGACTTCATAGGGAGCCTCTGGTAACGTATCTCTTCCTTTCTTCTGGCTTCCTGGCAGCCACAAAAGTTTAGAGCTGTTTGATCATTCCTCCCTGATCATTCCTCCAACAAAAAAATTAGGCTCAGGACACAACCAAGACTCTCTCTCTAAACAGAATGGATCTTCCTTTGTGACTATATTGACTCTGTGATCAGAGCTGCTAACATCCCCAGCAGGCTGAGGGGTGCTTTTTCCTCCACACTGACTGATGCCTAAGACGCTCGGTGTCTCACATCTCTGACCACAGTCCCTGCTGTGGTGACAGCTGCTGCCTGTCTCACTGGTCCCTCTTTTGACCTCAATGAGGTCAATAAAACAGCAAACTCTCAATCAGGTTGGCCACATGTCCACAGAGTCCAAAGTCTCCTTCTCTCCATATGTTTTAGGGATATTGACACCTTCTTTGTTTCTCTCTGAAACTTTAAACTTTTCTTGGAGGAGAGAGCCTCTCTAACAACTTGCAAGGCAAATATAATAATTAAAAAAAATCTGCAATTAATATGTTTATATTTCCTGATATGATACCTATGCATTGATACTTATTTGCTATATGTGCATATCTTTGTATCAAGACAGAAGTATTGTGTGCACTACATTCGTGGCTGTCTGGAGCCAATAGCTACTGGGGGATAATAATCTGAATCGTGAACCAATCCACAGTATGAGCCATAAAAGCTTTCCTGGGGCTACAGTACATTCAGGGGCACGGTGACATTTTCAGAGCTATGAGGATTTCATTACCTGATGTTACTAGTTCTCAAAAATGTTATTCAATTCAAGACTAGAATAAATCTCTCGATGAGACAGGGTCAGCGAGTACTTTCATTTATTTTCAAAGAGCACATTGACTGAATACTGAATATCTATCTATCTATCTAGCTATCTATCTATTTGTGATGAAAGATAAAAGACAAATAGACCAATTTATATACCTTTTGATCATTTATTTATTTGTGTCAGTCTTGATGGAGGAACGTTGTAGTAAATTATGATATTAATGACTTTATATCTTTTGTTATTACGTTTTTCCTCCTGTAAGATTCTTCTTCTGTCTGTTGTGTATGTTGACGTAGTTTTACTCATTTCCGTCTGCGCCGGGTTTGTCAATAAAGTTTGAGCCAGCCAAGATGGCGGACTACGACTTGACAACCAAAATAGCACATTTTCTGGACCGGCATTTGGTCTTCCCTCTTTTGGAATTCCTGTCTGTGAAAGAGGTACAACGCCGTTTGCATCCTACAACGCTAAAATATAATAAATCTGTTTATTAGTGAGCATTTATTCCTGGAAAAGCGGTTGTAGCACCGACTCTACCCAGCTGGCTAGCAGTCACGATAGATAGCATTAGCCTCTCACCTGGCAAACGTTAGCTTAACTACTAGTTTATGTTTTATGTCTTTTATTACTAGTATTGCTGTAGCGTTAGTGGTAGTAGCTGTGAATGACTGCCAATCCGGAATACTGTTGTAGAAAGGGCTTGGTTGTCCAACTAGCTCCTTACTGTGTTAGCCTGTAGCTTAGCACACATGATGAACGTTAGCTACGAACAGGTAACGAGCTGCATTCACGACGTGACGCTGTTTCCTAGTGATGGGTAAGATGAGACCTCGTGAAGTGTTGCGGTACATCACCCGAACTGTATCGATACTGTGTCGATACTGTGTCACTGTTACTCAATAGGGACACCTGCTGGATCGTAAACATTATTGCAGGCAACCTGGTTGAGAGACTCCACTGACATACTGATTAATTAAATGACCTAGTATATACACAATAATATTATTTGTTATTGTATTATTTTATGTCTTAATCTAAGTGTAAAATATCTTTATCTTTAAAATGTACGGTCAATAAATAATGTGAACGTGTGTCATAATGTGAAAATCAAAGTGAATTCTTCTTCTTTTTTTACAATTTTTTATTCAAAAAAACAAGTTTTTCCAGTGTCTTGCATTCAATCGATTCCGTTTCTTGGAGGCAAGTTCTCCAGCTTTGGAGAACTCCCGCTCGCAAGGCACTGATGAAGCTGGCGAGCATAAAAACTGTAGGGACAGCCGGAAGAGATGCATCCCGTTGACAGGTGACAGGTTGACACCGACACGGGGTTTCGCTCTGTGAGCTCGACACATGCGCCGACGCATCGGTGTTGCTGGACCCATCACTACTGTTTCCTTTTTCTGTTTGCTACAGTTGCTTGTACATGTGACAGACACAATATTTTTAATTATAACAGATCTACAATGAAAAGGAACTTCTGCAGGGAAAGCTGGACCTCCTCAGCGACACCAACATGGTGGATTTCGCCATGGATGTGTACAAAAACCTGTACGCGGACAAGGAAATCCCACACTGTAAGAAGACAACAGTTTATATATGAACCACTGACTGAAGTGGTAATAAGCATCAAGATGTATTTCATATGTTACACCTAACATGCAAGTGGAAGCAGATGATCAGACACTTCAGCGGTTTACTGGTTTAATAGTTCAGATCACATTTGTACTTAAATCTGTGCTTAATTATCCAACTAGCTGAATAAGTGAGTTAAATCATTTGGGTCTGCTGTTGTTGTTTTTCCTCTTCGGTGATAACCACTACTGATGTATCAACATTGAAACAGTGTGAGAATATGTTTCCTGTTTCAGCTCTGAGGGAGAAGAGGAGCACTGTGGTGGCCCAACTGAAGCAGCTCCAGTCAGAGACGGAGCCAATTGTGAAGATGTTTGAAGACCCAGAGACCACTCGACAGATGCAGTCAACAAGGTCAGATCAACTTATCAAAGCAACGCATCTCTCAAATGCTTATTCTCTATTATATTACTGGGAGTATTATAGTACTTGAAAGTATGTCTGTGGACCACAAAAGCCTAATCTGACATGTATTGATGTTTTTTCCCTTCATCAGAGATGGGAGGATGCTCTTTGACTATCTGTCAGAGAAACACAATGTAAGTTTTTAAATGTGAAACGGTGAATTCATACCATTCCTCCTAAAGTGCACTGCATTTTTATCTTCTAAGGTGCCTTTTGCACTGTGTTTGTTTCCATAACAACCAGCTGCTCCTGTGAGCCAGCAGGGCTGTTATCCAAATCTCACAATTCAAAAACATCCAACAACACCCACCAAAATTGCTCATCACTCAATGATCAGAGTAAGCACTTGCAGCTTTTCTGCCAATAAAATTCTTTGTTTTACTTTTCTTATATAAACAATAGATGAATCCGACTTCTTCTTGCTTGTCATTTGTTGGTACTTAAAACATTGTCTATATCATGTGCACTCTTCTAAAAATGGGAATTGACAGTGTGAAAGAGAACAGGCTTTGTTTTGCCTTTAAAAGATGAAAGATGTCTGCATGTTCCCTAATCAGCCACATTCTGTCAGCCTTGCAGCTTCTCACAATTTGATTTCTTTGAGAGGAAAAAAAAAACAAAGGCGCCAGCAGTTTGAAAAACAATGGATTAGTGTGACTGCACAGGGCTATAGACTGTTTAAAGCACAGTCATTATAACTTGAATATCCTGCCTCGCTTTTCTAGTGACCCTGTAGCAGCTAAATTGCAGGTAGAAATGCCGAACCTTTCAGCCAAAGCTAAATGTGACAGCCATATAATTGGTTGCTTGCCATTTTTTTTACCCTTGTTCAATGTGCTTTAATTGACATTTACCCCTTGTGTTCTATTTCTTAGTTTCGTCAGGAATACCTGGACACCCTGTACAGGTACGCCAAATTTCAGTACGAGTGCGGTAACTACTCTGGGGCTGCAGAGTACCTCTACTTCTTCCGTGTCCTGGTAAGAATAACCATGAACCATAATAGATTAAATGGTCTTCATCTATATAAAAAGATATGTATTTTTCCAAGATGCAGTTCAGTCTGTTATGATTATGATGCACTGAATTTCTTGCTCTCCGTCTCAGGTTCCCTCAACAGACAGGAATGCTTTGAGCTCTCTGTGGGGGAAACTGGCCTCTGAGATCCTGATGCAGAACTGGGAAGCCGCCATGGAGGATCTCACTCGACTAAGGGAGACTATTGATAACAATGCAAGTGAATAATACTTAGCAAACAAAATTTCATGCTCCAGGTTTTCTTACAGATGTAAACAAGTTTAGCTCCTAGTATTGGTGATTAGATTAGAATGAGAATAAGATGGATCAAGCAGCAACACAGACTGACATTTGTCACTCCTGGTTAACTAAATGCAGAAGTAGAACATTGAAGGACTGTGAGAGTGAAGCTTAATTTATGAAATGTCAAAACCAATATCAAGACATCCTGACTGAAATCAAATGTGATCCCAGATGAAGGTCTAATGAATTACCTACAGCTATTTGTGGATCATTTGCCACAATCGTTACTACGTGAACCTGCTTCTTGACTTAAACTTCCTGCTTCATTTCTCCGCAGTTTGGCAGCAAAGGCTTCCCTGAAATTATTTCTGAATGGTATTTATAGGTATCGTTGGTCATTGCCTGAATATAGCACATCATAACATCTACCATCTGTGTCTGCTCTCCTTTCAGTCTGTCAGTTCTCCTCTCCAGTCACTCCAGCAGAGGACCTGGCTCATCCACTGGTCCCTCTTTGTGTTCTTCAACCACCCTAAAGGCAGGGACAACATCATCGAGCTCTTCCTCTATCAGCCTCAGTGAGTTTTTTACATATAACAGAGTACATCATCAACATCATTCAGAGCTTGTATTAAATTCTTTATCTTGTTCAATAAATTAGGACTGAAGAACACCCTGGCCACACTGCTGGTGTGTCTTCAGTTTATTTTCTTACCTTGAAGGTATTTTTAACATTTGTTGCACAAGAGTGCATGTTTTGTTTACAGTTGTACCTTGTAAGACATTTAAGACCATGAAGCACAGATTTCTCTCTCTTAGCTTCTGTGTGTGATGAAAACTACTGATCGTGTGCGCTGCTTTTGTGTTTTTCAGGTATTTGAATGCCATCCAGACAATGTGCCCACACATCCTGCGATACCTTACAACTGCAGTCATCACCAACAAAGATGTACGAAAGCGGAGGCAAGTGCTCAAGGACTTGGTGAAAGTCATTCAACAGGTAAAATTAAATGTTGGCTGAATTATTCTCATCTAATTTGGCTCAAGGCTTTTGTCACCACATGAATGACGGATTCCCTTTCACTTCCGCAGGAGTCGTACACATACAAGGACCCAATCACAGAGTTTGTGGAGTGTCTCTATGTGAACTTTGACTTTGACAGCGCCCAGAAGAAGCTGAGGGAGTGCGAGTCGGTAAGCATAGCTTCTTTAAGCCCGTCCTTCAGTTTTCCTGCTTGACAGTGAGCTTTTGTCACGGTGAACGGGCCTAAATCACCCCACAAAAGTTAGCTGTCTCCTGGGACTGAGGGGCAATATGAAGCTTCCTTCAGCTATGGTGCTGTGATCTCCTGAGTCCATGGCATTTAACTTTGCAGCTATTCAGCCTCAGCAAATCCATGTCTGGCCTGATTTGCTGGCTCTTGCTTTTATTCAGTTTGAGTTTCAAAGCGGAACAGCTGTCAGATTTGGGACTCGGTTGCCTTCTCTTAAGAAACCCTTGACTGCGGTTTTGTAGTTGTGTTTGGGGACCACTTTGCTCGTTCTCTAAGTGCTCTCATCAATTGGCTTTTACCCCTCTGGTATAAATTATGCAGTGATTGCGAAGGCTTCAACCATCCTGTCAGATACGCCGTCTGAACATAATGATGGAAGACTGAAGATGGTTCATTAAGTCAGTCTGTTGTCTTGGATTCTGCTGGTTTTTAATGGTCAAGAGAATTTAGATGTACATGCTTTTCAGTTAATTTCCCCTCTAGAGATCAACATCTCTTAATTACTGTCTAAACACCACATGGAGTTTTTGTTTTGGTGATTGTGTGTTTTCTGATCTTCTGATCTGTAAAGAGGACTTTTTGGTTGCAAAAACATTAATGTCAGAAGGAGACCTGGTTTGACTGAATCACAAGATATGAGAATAATTAATGAATCAGTAAATCACTTCAATATTTAAGGGAGACTTTGGCTTCTTAGTTTGTTTGCCACAGAAAAGCTTTGTAATAATTGGATTTCTTACACAATAACAGCCCCTTGTGAAATGATGGTGCCACATCTTGTTTTAAAATCCCCGACACTAATATATTCATAAATTTAAGCTCTTCTAGAGATTTGAGGTGGCCATACATCCCATTTGATGCTTCTGGGATCTTTAAAGCCACAGATGGAGACGTCACAACATAATCTCCTACAAAACACTCTGTAGGGCTCATGTCTGGTGATCATCGCTTAATGATTCACGTTAGGTTACGCGACGGTTTCAGCTTGGCGACAATAATGAAGAGATGTGTTAACAGCTTGTTGTGTAACCGTACATATTAACATCTATTACATTTAAAAATCGCCCTGAGAATACATTGAATGTTTATTAGCCTCCTGGCTTCTTCTGTCGAAAGACGGTGATGTGTTGAAGTTAAAATAAGCCAACATCAGTACATGATGTGGCCTTGACACTCACATTATATGAAGCTTCTATACAGCAGTTAACCTGCAGAGATCTGGAAGAACATTGGTGCATAAATATCCATTTTAATGAGGAAAATTTGATTTTCCAATTTTTAATGGTGTGATATCATGCAGCATGTGTGACCATAGCTTCTATTTTATATTACTTGCTGGTTTGGACAAAAATGGCATTTCTCTAACCAGGAACCCAACACCAAATAGCCTAAATACTACTGGAAATACACTGAGGTTGGCTCCTTCTGACCAGGGCATTTTAATGTATGGGTGGATAAGCTGTGAATTCTGCCAGTATGGAGTGTCAACACAGCCAGACCACAGGAAATGGTTTCCAGCACATCGTGTCTGGTTGTCCTGTGGTGCGATTTATGTCGTCTAGTGCACTTAAAGTATACTTTTCATTCCAGTAAATCATGGGTATGGGACTGTTATTATTTCATCACATATGTTTTGTGTTGGAGAGCGTGCCCAATGCTGGCAGAGAAACTAGAACTACTAACTGAAGGAACATTTGCTCTTTTCTGGTTTTATCACTACACTTTCTGTACATGAGCGCTGTGTGTTTGTAAAGGGATCGATGCTTACTGTAATGCTGTCTGTTTTTCAGGTTCTTGTTAATGACTTCTTCTTGGTCGCCTGCCTTGAGGATTTCATCGAGAATGCCCGTCTCTTCATCTTTGAGACCTTTTGTCGGATTCATCAGTGCATCAGCATCAGGTACACGGCCTCTGGAATAGTCAGTAACGGTGTGTGCAGGGCCTTTGTGTTTGTGAAAGTAGAGATGCTTCAGATCATGAGAACAAACGGCGAAAAGATCATTTTGACCTCTGCACCCAGCTGATTGATGCTCTGAAGAAATGTTACTTCTCAGTGCGCCTCATATTTTAGATGTTCGTGTCCTCTCAGTTTGTCAAGTATATTCAACAGTAAAGTGTAAAAAGTGAACTTTGAAGACTTTCCTCCAAAGGATGTTTACTTAACTGAAAAGCGCCCTCCTCCTTCGCTCTCTCCACTCAGCATGCTGGCAGACAAGCTCAACATGACGCCTGAGGAGGCGGAGAGGTGGATCGTCAACCTCATCCGTAACGCCAGGCTCGATGCCAAGATCGACTCCAAACTGGTGAGGCTCTGTGTTCGCTTATCCACCTTCAGTCAGATGAGCTTCAAATCACTGAGCCAAGCATAAATAACTGTGACTAGACTACTCATGTGGTCATGTAGTAATAAAGTTAATGTCAAGTATTTCTTTTTTTATCTTTTAAGACTGAGAGCAGCATCCAACACCTGCGTTTTGCTCTCACTTTAAAGTGAGTCCCTCAGATAAATGACTTTTCCCCGAATGTGTCTGTCAGGGTCATGTGGTGATGGGCAACAACGCGGTGTCGCCGTACCAGCAGGTGATCGAGAAGACCAAGAGCCTCTCCTTCCGCAGCCAGATGTTGGCGATGAACATTGAGAAGAAACTGGCACACAGCAATAGGAACGAGGTAGACTGCTTGTAGTAGTATTTACTGTTGAGGACAATAATCCCATAAATACACTGTATCTAAAGGGTTTTGTATTTAGATTATATATTACTTATATTGTTATTGAACTATATGCTCGTAACATTAAAACCACATATCGATCATATCAAGTTCGTCTGCATTACACAGCATTTCGTTTTGAGGTAAAGAATAATCCTCATTTTAATTAGAGTCGTTTGCTTTGCTGCAAATGTGGAGGTAGTCTACAGAGAGAGAGAAGCTGGCTGGTGTTTTGAGCCGGTGGAAATCTAATTTTGGAACAAATCTCTAATTGTCTTCTAACACTTCACTTCTAATGTTTTGTTGTTGTTTTTCTGCTGTTTTCTCAGACGCCAAACTGGGCAGCTCAAGACTCCGGCTTCTATTAAAATGGAAATCAGCAGCAAGAGGATGCAGATTGCTTTAGAGGCTATTTTATCATTTTAGGTATTTATTATCGGTTTATCAAATATGGCTATTTAACTGGCAACTTAACTTCTTGCAGCAAAGGTTGACAAAGAGCTTATTTATTTTATTATTTATATTAAGTTGCACAGACTGTTCTCTTCATCTTAACTTATTTGGAAACGTGGTTGATTCTGAGGTCAAATGATAACTTCTCAATTATTCAGTTTAACTTTGGTATCAACAGTCCAAACAAAAATGTCATAAATTAACAATAAACATGGTTTTGCCTCATAAGAGCGATTTGTTTCCTGTTCCTCTGTTGGTATCTGACCACTAGGTGGCGCCACAGGTTCATTCTTGTTTCCTGCCGCTTGCAGACAGTTCCAGGATTTCACACTCTTCCAGACTATAGTTCCTACTTCAGCTTCTGAGATTAATATTTGTATTATTGATTGTAAAAGTAAGAACAGACAGATGAAAAGTTGACATATGAATGAAACTCAGTGCTGACATGAGTCATGGTCACTGAAAAGAAAAACTACCTGTTAGTAGCGAGATAAGATTGTCTGGAAAACGCTCCAACAGCAGCTCATGAGACGCAGATCATGTAACAGCCATTGAATCATTTTCAAGGCTTTGCTGTAACCATGTCTGTAACGGTTGTTTCTGCTCGTGCAGTAAATATTTGACTACACCTTCTTTCTGAATACTGAATGACGCTGCAAAGCCTACTTTCAGGATATCCTCAGCAAATATTTGACTTGTGTAGAAGTGCTGTGAAGTGCAGCTTTCAGTACATGAAGCATTGTTGCAGGAGCACCCAGTAAGGAACGGGGCACATTTAAAACCTGCTGGGTGAATAGTTTTCGTCAATTAAACCTTTGTGTTGTGTGTAATCTGGACCTGAATGTGCAGTCTGTTTTTATCATGTCAGTGGCTGAACCTGGTTAAGTGTGAAGTAACGACAGGCAGCTGTGTGTGTGTAGGAGTCGGCCATACCTTTGTCATTACACAAATGGCAGGTATTCAGGTAAAGAGGGGAAAGTGCCCCAGGTGCATTTCTGAGTCCCTCCTCAACATTACAGCCATGTGAGGATCTTTACTGATGTTCTGCCTGGGAGTGGCTGACAGTTATGCCAGCCGCTCAGACTCCTAGCCACTCCTCCAAACTGTTTTCCTTGTGCGCACACACACACTCACACTCAAACTTTTCCAGGACTCAGTAAAACACAACAGGCACACACACACACACACACCAGCTAACACACGCATGCTTACACACACTCAGAGCTGACGTGGGCTGAGGTCTGAGCAGGGCTCCTTCTCAAACAGCTGGTATCCATCTGCGGTTGCCGTTGCTCTGGCTGCTGCTTCTTCCTGCTGCTGTAGGCACTGTGGCTGCCCCGAGAGGACACGAACCGGCCCACTGCAACTCATTCATGAGCTCTGCTGCAGTCAGACCGACTAGATAGAGAGGCTCTGCTGGTGACGGGCAGCGTGCTCTCCAGCCTTCAGCATGGATATCCTGACGGCCTGGGCTGTCACTAACCCAGCTGTGGCCCGGCTCCTCTGGGTCCTAGCTCTGGTGCTGGCCACCCTCCTGGTCTGGCTCTTCTTCTTCTGCTGCTACAGCTGGAACCAGAGCTCCTCGTCCTCTCTGGAGAGGTACCTGGCAGGTAGGTGGGCCCTCAGACCCCTCCACCCCCCCACCCCCCCACCTAGGTTTACAACAAGACTGGTGCTGCTTACCGTGAAGTTTTAACGTTAGTCAGACTCTGTTTTACTAGGGACAGCACTCAGTGGAAATGCTTTTTTTCTCCAAGTCCAGTAATTGTAAATTGTTAGTGTTTCCTTTCCAAGACTGCAGTATCCACATTTTCCAGAAATTGCCAGCTCTCGTTGGCCGTGGCTCCATTTTGTGGTCGGAGTTGCTGTTTAAATGTGCCTGTACCCATGTGAGAGGCTACAGTGGGTCTTTCATACCCATTAGTACATTTATTTTTAGGGCGATGCTGTGAGCCATCACTGGCATACTTTTCCACCCAACAAAGAATGTGAAACTCTGCCTAAGTGTTGAACCACACTCCAGACTGTGAGCTTAATGATGTGTTTGAAATCATGATGTAACGACATGGGACAACAAGCAGCTTGAAGCCTACAAGCTGCAGTGATTTGCAGAGTCATGGACGCCTACATGTCACTGCCAGCAGCATGTGGATACTTGCAGCGGACAGTGACTGTTGTCTCTGCTGCACTACGCTGCTATTTAAAGCACTTTTACCACTTCATGATAATAGTAGGAATAATGATGATTTATCCATATTTTCTTCCAGTTTTTGTCATAAATGAGGTTGTCAAAATATTTTGTTCTTTTTAAGGTAATATTTGATTGTTTGTTTGTTTTTTCATACAGTGATGGCAAACCACCCCAAATCTAAAGCTCCAACTCAGGTGAGAAAATCCAATAAGAGTAACTTTGTTCTTTTTAATGCTCCTCAATTTGCACCACAGTTGCGAACACTTCATGCCTCGCATTCCTGCGTGTCCTCAAAGGGTGGTCTGCTTTCATGATCACACTAGCATTCATATGTAATGCCTGCTCCGGACTTCAGGGGTCCTCGTTCACTTGCACTTCGCTTAGTTTCACACAGCCGGCCTGTAGATGAGGGGAGCTCAGAGACCAGCTCGACAAGTTCACTGTTACTTATTCACTGCACTGAAACATTGTTATTTAATGATTATGTCTCTGCCAATGTCACAGTGTCACACCGACGTTACGCAGAGAGTTTAATAGTTTAAAGTCATGCTTGTGTGTCATAATGGAGGATTTTATGAAGGTTTCATCAAGGCTAGGTCAAAAATGTATTTTAAGCATCTAAACCTGAACTTGTTTTTAGAGGTTTCAGGTTTTAAAGAAAAATTGAGATCAGACCAACAAAGCACTGGTGCATTTGGCCTTGGAGGTACCTCTTTGGGTAAAAATGCTGCATTCAGTTTTCAATAAACCTGCTTTGTGGCATCTGAATAATCCAGCGTCACTGGAATGAATGTCTGTACAAAATGTGATGATAATCTAATAGCTGTGACACGAAACTACACATATGAACCTCATGGTGGCGCTAGAAGAAAAGTCAGATGATCAGCAAAGTCATGAGGATTCATCATCTGGGAACCATGAACATCGAGATTAGATTTTGTAACAATCGGTCCAGTAGTTGTTGAGATTTTTCAATCTGGACCACCGTGGTGGACAGACTGCTGTAATACTGGTAACATGGGGAAGTGATGCATTTACGTTTCCAGCCTGAGCAACAGTGTGTCTTTATAAGTATAAGAGGAAGTGGCATTCGACAGTGTAATATAACCTCTCAGCTGCTGCTGCTTTATCACACAGCAATCCCATCACTAAGTATTCTGCAAGTGGGCTCATGTTATACAGAGAGATCTGCGACTGGACTGGCCTCACTTAGTGTGTCTTGGCACAGCCACAGAGTGTTGTTACACAGTGGAGAAGCACTGTGCAGACATTGTGTGATAAGTTTGAGAGGCTCTCTGAAATGGCTCCAGTGCACGAAGCCCTTTTGACCGTGGGGCGCTAACACACCAATAAATGCCTGTTTCCTCCTGCAGCGGCCAGAGAACGCACAAAGAGACCAGCGAGGTCTCTGCCTGAGGAACAGAGCTACATGCAGCAACCCATGTAGTGCAGAGATTAGAAGCTCCTGGGCTGTCAGTCTCTGTTCTGTTTAGAAAACTAATGCTGGCACGCTGGTAAAAACATAGAAAAGGCTCCTCATATGAAAAAGGAATAGTCACACAATTCATCCCGGTCCTTTGTTAGGAACACTTTTCTATCCCAGTCCCACATAGTAGCTTTTTCCCCTCTATAACAGTATTTTAGCCAAATCTCTGTTACAACGACAGAGATAAAGTTCTATACACAGAGGCATCTTATATGCTGGTATATGTTGTTGTACTTTACCCACCCTCACCCCAGGAGAATTTCCTCAGTTCTGCAAATTAGCAAATGTTTTCATTTTGCACACCATTTATTTTTTGGTTGGATGCAGGTAACTCTGCTTCTTGAGAGTGCAAACCTTTCCCCAGTTCATTTGTTAATTTCTTAGTAGCCAAATATCAAATACGTAACCATGGAGGGCCGTGGATAAGAGTGGGCAGAGGTGTTGAAAGTCAAACTACGATCAGTTCAAAAGACAAGAAGAGGCTGTGGGAGGGGGGTCCGTGAACATTCCCATCATCCTTTGCGCGTGCTGGTGGTTCAGAGGTTACAGCCGAGCCGAGCGGCCTCACATTTCTGTGTGTTTCGCAGTGAGATATGTGAATGATTTCATTATGATTGCATGTCGCCTTCAACAAGTGAGTGAAAGAAAGGCCTGTTCGTCTTTCGACAATGGAGATGCCTCCCGTGCATTCTGTCGCTTTTCATTCATAGCAAAGAAAAGCACTTTACAATTGCTGCTTTCAAAATATTTCAGGCCTCAAAACTCTCCACTGGTGATTAATGTGTGATAAGATAAGACAGAAGTTTATTCATCCCGAAGGAAACGATTGATGGTTCATGCCTCCTCCCAAAGCCTGCTGAGAGATGATGTGACAAAAACAGTTATTGATACAGAAATAACTGTAATTTGACACATAATAGACTTAACTTATCATTTTAAAATGTAGAAGATCCCCAATGTCAAGACTGTTATCATGATGTCAATTAAGACCTTAGTTTACTCCACTTTTCCAAACTACCTCAGTTTCTAGTAAATTACACTCTAAGATTTTTCATTTGGCTGCAAAGAACTCATTTGAAGTAGTTATATTCCTCTTGTGGGAATCTCAGCAGCAGGAAAAACAAAACCTCATTTGTTTACCTGACAGCACTAATCATAATCAATGGCCTCTGAATAAGGAAGCTTTTGTCCTGCTCAGTCAGTGTGTGCCAGATATCAAGAGCTGCTGTTTTCCTACGGTGAGATCCATAATTGGAGAGTGGACTTTTCCTACGAGCAAACTTTAAAAGTGAGGCTTAATTTGGAAATGAAAACTGAACTTGTTTCCATGTCAGATGCTGGATTTGATGTCATATCATGATGTAGCTATAAGCTGCCCAATTTACAAATAAAGATCTGTATGTCGGAGAGGCAGCTGCTTGAAGCTGACAGCGGCAGGCACAACTGCCGTGATTATCAGGTTGATAACAAGGTGAAACAATTTGGGGAATCATGTCATTTCAGAGGAAGAAGAAGCCAAAAGAGAAGCCGGTTGCTTCTGTCCAGTCAGAGTCTGCGGCCCTTCGGCAGGAGCCACCGTGTCCGGCAGTGAGGAAAAGGAAGAGACGAGCCCCCAAAGTCGGAAAGGAAACTGTGACTGTGGAACAATCGCAGAAGGTGAGTCATGTTTCTCCTTCTGGAGACATCAAAGGCCTTGTTTCAATGCCATGACAGCACTTTCTCCACCGTGTTTGGTCTAATAAGTCAGAGTGTGGATGCTTAAAGAAAAACACAGCTTATGTTCACTGATTCTTCTGGTGGTTTTACATTGATTATGATTTCAGCTGTTCCAAACTAAAAGCACAGAAATAACAAATGCATGCTGATTTTTAACGCTTTTAGTTCAGTTAACAGAGCTTATTCAGCTTTGCATTGGTGCTGAAGATGGTCTGAGTGGGAGCCTGAAAGAAGGAATTATACTTAAGGAGTGATCTTTCTTAATCTAACTATCATATCTGAATTGTACAATATAAATGTGTTACTCTGGTGCAACCTAAAGTATGTGAAGTGTTCTTTGAGCAGTGCTTCAGCTCAGTTTGTGTTCTTAGTGGTGTTAAGTTGGAGCTACTTTAAACACTTTTTATGTTGGATTCAAGATACACATTTAATCCATCTTAAGTGTCACATAGATGTGCTCCATGGACACTTCAAACATAAGATCAGCTAATTAGTAATACATTACTGGAATAACTAACATTACGTAGAGGATTCATATAATTTAAAAAAAGCCACTGGTTATTTGGTTTGATAATATACAATATACAATTTGGTTTATGTATTAAACTGGCTCGTTCATGTTTGTTTGTTGAGTGTATCTTTTAAAACACACTCCTAAAGCTCTCTCTCTCCGCTCACTCAGTGATGACAGTGTTGTTATTTAAAGGGTTTTTAAAGTTGGTGGTTTCTCTCACTTTTAAAATAAAAAACCTTGTTTTTCCAACCCTCAGCTTCCTCACCAGAGACTAACAGCTTTTTTCCAAGCGTTCCTCATTCTGCGCCAATGATTTGATGTTTACAGCTGTTGACTGGAGTGTTATTTGACCGCTTATGAGCCGAAATGGTTCTGATTACTGTACTTACAAAAATAATTTACATTTATTGCCACAATACCAACATGTCCAAACCGGTGTGGAGCATCCTTCTCCTTCGTCAGAGCTCCACGGCTCTCCGGCTTCATGAAGCACTCGGTTGATCAGATCTGACCCTTCGGCACAATGGGTACAAAGCTGGCACAGACACAGGCATTCAGGACTGGAGGCACGCATCGTTTATGAATACAAGAACAGGCCCGGAGCAGCACTGAGCCGGCACGTCACCACCCCGAGCCCCGGACTTCTCCCTGCCCATTGATTCATTCTCCAAGTGGGAGACTAATAATGTAGTAGGGCCACACAAACAAGCAAAGCAATCCATCATTCATGGTGTTGTGATTATGTAATGGCTCAGCATGGCAGTTTTTAATTTGACTCAGTGCAGCCTTGGCCTCATTTGGAGAGAAGAGGACATTTGAAAAACATGACAGATAAACAAGTGGCAAAATAAAAGGAGAATAAATGGAGCAGATTTGCTGATTAATGGCTGTTAATTTGTCTTTTGTGACATCAAAGTGCAGGAAGAGGTCAGCTGGCAGGCAAACACTTAGAATAGATCTGAATTTCATAAACTTCTGACCGCCAGTAGTTACTGTCATTTGTACATAATTCTACATTTAAGGGCCACAGGAGTCATTGAATGTTTATAGAAATGTTAATTATTCAACTATTTAGGAAGAATCAGGCCAGACAAGACAGGTAGGAAGAACGTTTTGGTTTGGTTTGTTGTCTTTATAATTTTATAATAACCACACATTTCAAAACCAGCAAACAAAATCATTAAAAACTGTATTTTTCTGTTACATTTAACTCAAAAAGATCCTTTTATAACTTGACATACTGTTGACGCCACCAGCATGTGTTGAAAAACAGCACCAGTGTTGTACAGAATACACAGAGGGCCTTAGAAATGACAGATCCCTTCTGTAAGCGCACATAAAATCAGAGCACTCATAGCTGGATGTGAACTATCACAACAGCGCATCTGTTTCCACATGCCAGACAGATGCTGAGCTCAGCACTAGTCTGCTGCCATTTCCTCCCCTGTAACAGCATCCTAAAGGTGTTGAGTGGAGACAGAGTTGAATTTCCAATCTTTCGGGACGTGACACAGATCTTCTGGTCTCCCACACATGAATCCCGTCACATTGCACGGATGTCTGCGGGCTGCACCGTGTGGAGGAGCCCCTGCGCCTCACGTGCGCACCGAGCATGCGATCAGACCTCCGCTCGCATCTTCATCATCTTCATCCTAACGCGTGGCCGCCGTTTCGCGACAGCTCGGCTCGAGCCGTGGGAGCGGCTGTGAGGCATGCGGGCAGCGGGCTGCAGGAGCGGGTTCCTCCTGTCGGCCCGGTTCGGCCCGGGTCTGAGCGCCTGAACGCCCCACAGCCTGGATACTGCAGGACGCAGGCGCGACTCTGCGGCTGAAGAGGAGGAGGAGGAGGAGGAGGAGGATGATGATGGCTCACTAAGTTTGAGCGGATCTTACTGGGACGAATCCGCCGACGGCACCACTGCAGTAACCGGATTTTTGCGATTGTTTCCCCGGGAACAAAACAGCAGTAATCCTGGATATTTCTGGCGTGAGTAAAGCAGGAATACGGATTATTTCTAATTCACGTTTTGCCGCATCGCTGACGCTGTTAATCACATGATTTAGTGTGCTTTCAAAACCTGCAGGTTAGAAATAATCCGACCTACTACCACTGTGAGGAAATGCCAGGGCTTTTTCTCGCATCATGTCAAGGTGCCGAACAGCAGGTGCACCCTTCAGGTGTGTGAGGACACATTACAAGCCTGATTTCAGCAGCTCGGGTCCAGGGTGGGGGCGATTTAGAGCTCAAGTTTTCCGTGAAGGAGCCAGACTTGACAGCTTTGTCTGTCAGCTGATGATCAACAGATCCACTCTTAATGAAGTCCATCAGCTGCTCACAGTGTGGAGGGAGGAAGACAGGCAGACAGACAGACAGACAGACAGAGAGGGGCAGCCTCAAACAGCTGTCAGTGTGATCCAGCCACTGTCAGTCTATTCATACCAGCACTCACCACTTAACTTTCTTCCATTTCCAAGTCCTCAGAGTTTCAGGAGCATGCTCTCTACAGCTCTGCAGGGTTGCCTGGTAACTACGGATCAGCCCGATGCTTTCAGCTCGCTTGGTTGAAGGCCATACAAAGCAAAGCCTCTCTGAATAGTAATGTGTTAGAGACAGGAGGACACAAGTCATGTTGCTATTGATGCTTCTCACGTGTGTTAATTGCCTGAAAATCAAAGATGCAGATGATTTTCATCACCTTGCTGTCGGTGGATGCTCTGCAGTGCAGTGATGATAAATTCAGATGGATGTCAAAGAGCCTGAGAGATCAAACACACTCATACTTTGCTGACTAATGTATTCTGTATGGAGAGGCAGCTGTGAGATCTCTCCTTCTCTGCTTAGGCTTATTTTAGAAGTTATGAATTTTTAACTTGACCTTCGTACTGTATGTAGCTGTATCCTTTCAAACAACCCAGCCTGCTTGTTCCTGAAGTATTCACATAGCAGCTTACACTTCATTGTATTTGAAAAACTGAATCCTAGAAGTCCCAAGCTGGCTCCAAACAGCAGTGTTAGCTGACCGGTCAAATAGTGGCTAAATGCCCATGTTTCCATTAAGCTCAGTCAATAACCTGCCACAGAGAGGGAAATGTGTTACTGCTCTACTTTCAGAGGCAAACACTCACATATTTTTCAGAAAAGAAAACTTCCACACAGCTGGAGTAATAATGAGTTATTGTGTGCTACCAATGTTCAGTATCACACTTTTGCCAGACTGACATGAGCACAATTACTGCTCATTGATCCACCTGAATTAAATAAAGATTTTATTAGAATATAAGAAATAAATAGCGCTGCTGTACTGCAGTCCTTACAATAAACAGTAAGGAGCCAGAAACAGCATTTAGCTGAATCATAACCACAATGAGAACTGTAGCTGATGAACTGTAGACGTTACTTCAGGGACTTTGGTCCTGTCTGCTGCTGTCCAATCAGAGAGGCGGTGGTGGTGCAGCCAGCGCCCCTGTGGGGAGCATCCTCGCATGTGGGTGGTGACTCAGCTGAAAAGGAAGCTGGGAGCACAGTGACGTCGTAGACTGCATCAGCAGCACCTGCCCTGCTCCTCACGGCAGCTCTCTTCAGGCAGCACTCCCATCACTGAGCTGCAAAACTGAGCTTTTGTCCACACTACTGCACATTAGCTTTAAACGTAGATGCTCCAAAATAGGGCTCGACAATCATTCAGTATAACCATTTATTAGCTTTTCATGAATCATATTGTGATGATATCATTGTATTGCCAAAATGAGCAAACATTATCAGAAAATATCTGAAGATTGCATTCAAAATGTGTGATAGGGGATTGCACATTTCATTTTACACGTATGAATAGTAAAACAGAACAAAACAAAAAGCAAAACACAGCTCAGTTACAATCATACAGTACATATGATTTTGCCTAAGCTATATTTACCATATTCTCATATATTGTCTTATCTTATATATCAGTCAATCAATAAAAATCTCCCACTAATATCACAGCACTGATTTCATCCTTGTCACAGTCAAAGTAAAACGACTGTCAAGTTGTACAAAATAATTATTCAAGCATTTCAAGGCATTTCTTATCTAAATATACTTTACTAGCCAGAATATAACATGATGCTTTGTTCTGGAAATTACTGAGGAAAAGTGGTGGAAAGTAATCGAGTACACTTGCTTAAGTACTTAAGGACTTAAGTTTAAATTTGAAGTACTTTTCATGAGTATTTCTTAATTCTGCTACTTAATTCTTTTGCTCCACTATATCTCTGAGGCAAATGTTGTGCTTTATATCTACTGTATTTATTGAACAGCTTTACTTACTTTTCAAATTAGCAAAACAAAATATAATCAATAGACACATTATGATATCAAATCAATAAGATTTTATTTGTCTCCAGGGGGAAATGTACAAGCTACCCAACAGTGTCATCTAAAGTAAACGAGTAAATGAGTACTTTTACTTTTGGTACATTAGTATATTTTCATACTTTTGTGCTTTTACTAAAATAACATGCAGAGTAACAGTGATGCTACAGATTTTACTTAAATAGAAGATGATTAACAGACAAAAGAGTGAGCCTGTCGCTTTAAGAGAATGTTGCATTGTGGGTTGTATTTAGCTTCATGGCTAGCTAGCGGTTTTGTATCTGATGTAAACAGGTGTGCTGGTGTCAGTAAGTTGATGAAGGTTTAAGATCAGCGAGTCCAGCTGAAGGAATTTCTGCTTCTACTGTCTAAATTAGAAAATTTACGAATTTAATGGCAAAATGGATTTAAGATTATTGTCTGTTAGACGGCCAAGAGAAAAGCTGTCACACGGAGTCATGCTAGCAGTGAGCGGGAAAGTTCGTTAGCAGAATTAACGGTCAGAAAAAATCCTCTCAAAGTCCCCAAACTGATTTATTCCAAAAGCTTGACGACATGTGAGAAACGTGACTGAAAAACAAAGAAGGAAAGTCTGTTAAATGTTATCAGAGCTATTTTTTTAAAAACTGAAAGCTGTTAAAATCACCAAAAGGAATAAATTCAACAGTTAGCCAAATGTTAGCATGTTGCTTCTCTAGTTTGTCATGTTTTCTCTACTTTTCTATTCTACTGTAATTCACTTATTTGTTAGGGTTAGGGTTTGTGTTGTTTTGTCTAACCCTAACCCAGGTTAGCTACCTTAGCTCTATATGAATGTGACAGCAGCAGTTGTGTTGCCATTATACAATACAACATATTAGATTACAGGGCCTCAGTGTGTTCTGTGTTCTTTGTTCCTGTTTTGAGAGGTTTTGTACAGTTAGTCCACGTTTCTCCTTTTGTGCCCACTATGTCCATCCAGACTATGGAGGAGGTCAAAGACAAGCCCAAGAGGAGGCCTCTGGTCAGGGCTGCGTCGGAGGAGAGCTCCAGTGACATGAGCTCAAGTTACTCCCCGTCCCCTGGAGACACGCTCCCCTGGAACCTGCCCAAGCACCATCGGATCAAGCGCTCCAAGTCAGCGTCTGGAGATGTGCTGGACCCAGCGGAGAGGGCTGTCATCCGCATCGCAGGTACAAATGTTCACATAGACACAACATGGAGGTGGAAATATCTGTGAGGGGGACGTATGTGTCAAAAGACTCATCTAGCCTTCCTCAACAGTTGATCAGTTGTGATTATAGTATTGATCTGTATTCCTCACTGCAGCTGCTGGCATGTTTTGACTCTATATGCCACCCACATGCCATAACAGCTTTTGTCTAGAATGTGCATTTCTAGTTGAAAGCTGGAGTTTTCGCTCAGTGTTGTCTTCTGTTGACTCACTGCTTTGCTTCCTAGAGCTCAGGATTTGTTGCATAATGCTAACATGTCTATTGAGTTGATGAACTGGCTCTATTTTGTGTTTTGTTCTTGGAAAAATCAGTAGAATAGGCCTGGTAGACCTGGAGTTATTCACTGACTGGACTAATGAGGTGCTTTACGTCTAGAGACAAACAGAAAAACACTAATCGCATATTACAAATGACTGGAATTTCAGAGCTCAGATAAGTATAAATAGTAGTATAAATTCACAGTTTTGTTTTCCCAGTAGAAACTTTTTATGCTTGGCTTAATCTGGGTCATAGTTGGGTTCAAATATTATTGTGGTTTCGTGTTCAGCCATTCTAGCATCATGCTGGACACTCATGTCTCCCTCAGAAAGGTGATTGCTTTGTTTCTAATAAACTGCCTTTAGGAAGTGTACATCTTTTGTGCTTTGAACAGAGACCAGACTGTTCTCTCACATAATAAAATGTATCTCAGTCGACATGATGAGCTTCATTATAGAAAGTCTCTAAATTCAGCATCTTCTAGTCAGACCTTTTCTTATCTGGGGTTTGCCAAGTCGGCTGAAGGTGTTTGAAGGGATGCTCTCAGTCTTATTACATAACCCCTCAACTCTGTTATGTTCTTCATTTCATTTTGACAGTTTGTATAATGCCTGTTGTCTTAATCATATGTTCTTAGAGACATAGATCACTTTTCAACAGACTATTTCGCCACAGGCACTGGTGAGATCCAGCTGTGCAGGTTATGATCCGTCTTACATTGTAGAAGTTGTGGTATAGTGAGTGATGGTATGAGCACATAAAGATTGGCTGGTTTTTGGTCTGTGTTTGGTTTCTGAATACAAAAAACTGTTTAGTTTTGTTTATAGTTCTTGTTTTAATCGTTTCTTCCTGATTCTCAGTCAGAGACACAACATGACTCATGCTAACATGTCTATTGAGTCGATGAACTGGCTCTATTTTGTGTTTTGTTCTTGGAAAAATCAGTAGAATAATAAGCTGATGCTGTTGGTTGTTGTATTACTATCTCTTACTGCAAACCTGTTTTCAGGTGATATGTTGGCTGTTTGCTGGCCTGTAGTTTTAGCTTGTATGTTTTTAGGTGTGACCAGCAGCTCCCT
Source organism: Pempheris klunzingeri (assembly GCF_042242105.1). Lineage (NCBI taxonomy): Eukaryota > Metazoa > Chordata > Actinopteri > Acropomatiformes > Pempheridae > Pempheris > Pempheris klunzingeri. The sequence goes on from NC_092027.1 coordinate 5,112,784, forward strand.
AGCTTGCTCTGTCAGTTGGTTGGTCGCTCCACAGGACTTTCTCCACCCGTTTTCGCCCCAGGAGGCAGAAATTTGCCATAGAGGTCAAGTGTGTGTGTATTCATGGCTAAAAGGAAAGGTGCATAACTTCCAAATGGATTCATAGACTTGCACCATTTTGTGGAAAGGTTGGCTTTTAGGCACATTTGGTCCAGAGCTACAGACAAAGCTGTTGTCTTGTGCACATCCCATTCATGTGATTGTTTCTCTGTCATCCTGGCTTCATGGCTTTTGTCACACACAACATAGTAAGTTTCATTCACACTCTCTCCACACGCTGTATATTCAGCCAAGCTGTAGATAAATATTTACTCAGTGGTTTTGTATGATGTTTTGTTATTATTCCTTATGTCATAATTACACCTTAACTGTTGTTCTGTGGTTTATATAACTGCTACACTCAATCAGTGTGACCGCCAGACTTACACTTATATTAGCTGATATTAACTGATGAGCTTCTGCAACATAACAGTATCTCATATGAAAATACTCTGTACTCTTACTTATACTTATGTGTATCGCACTACAGCTGCTTATCAGGTTAATCGTTAGATTTAGATTTACTTGTCTTAATTCAGTAGACAGTACATTACCTGCAGGGCTTTGCTGTGCTTCAGAAGAAATGCCAAGAGTCACTGTTACAAATGTGCATAAATACTAAACACTACCTCAGAGACTCTTGTAGACAGTTTAGAGAGATATATTGTGTCACAACATTGTTACTGTCTCTGCTGTTATGCTAGTGTATTTCCCATGGTGGGTTTCAAAGTGATAGGAATGTCTCATTATCTACTAGAGATCTTCTCCAGCTTCTGCAGCTCCTCCATCTCTGTTGACTATCTGAACACCGAGGCAAAGCTCAGATGATGCGACTTGCTGCCTCAGCACTTCCTGTGATGGGTGTCGAGTTCACTCTGTCTCTTTGGACCTGGAACAGCAGCACCAACCTCTTTCTCCCCCCTCCCTGGTTCTCTCTGGTATTGATTTGGTGGGGTGGGGTACTGCAGCACCGGTGTTGTGTGACTCGGTGTTATTGTCTCTGCACACACAACAGCAGCAGTAGGACTGTATGACTGAAAGTAGTTCTGCGGAAATAGTGAGATATCTGGTTATTTTATTTCTGGACACTGAGGTTTTCACTCAGATGTCCTTCTCATGAGTCGCTGTAGTGCCTCTAGATGTGAGCAACATTACAGATCTGATAAAATACATTAGATAAAGGACTGAATCAACGAGTCATTGGATAGCTGCCATAATGGCCTTGGCCTGATTCAGTAGCCTTGTGAGACACATACAAGGCCGGAGCTTTTATCTCAGAACAAATGGAAATGGGGTTGTTTGTTGTCAAGCTGCAGACAGTTTGAGAGGCAGGCAGTGTTGGCGGACACTGAATTAGATGTCAGAAAGACTCTGTCAAGGGTTTTGTAGCTCTCCCACATGCTAGTTTATTGATCAGATAGCTGTGATACTTGTCAGTTGCTTTGTTGACGTCTGTACAAAGTGATAGTGATAAAGAATCACAATAAATTGCTGGTGAGAGAAATGAACACGCGGTCGTAGTCTACACAGGTCAGCAGAATTGGAGAGAGCAGAGGTGTGAATGATTCTGGTTTAGCGCGTCACGTGCTGTTATAGCAGTGGCCCATAATGACCACCAGGGGCTGGAGGCCTATAATGATTGTATGAATGAATGTGTGAGTGAGTTATTCACTGACTGGACTAATGAGGTGCTTTACGTCTAGAGACAAACAGAAAAACACTAATCGCATATTACAAATGACTGGAATTTCAGAGCTCAGATAAGTATAAATAGTAGTATAAATTCACAGTTTTGTTTTCCCAGTAGAAACTTTTTATGCTTGGCTTAACCTGGGTCATAGTTGGGTTCAAATATTATTGTGGTTTCGTGTTCAGCCATTCTAGCATCATGCTGGACACTCATGTCTCCCTCAGAAAGGTGATTGCTTTGTTTCTAATAAACTGCCTTTAGGAAGTGTACATCTTTTGTGCTTTGAACAGAGACCAGACTGTTCTCTCACATAATAAAATGTATCTCAGTCGACATGATGAGCCTCATTATAGAAAGTCTCTAAATTCAGCATCTTCTAGTCAGACCTTTTCTTATCTGGGGTTTGCCAAGTCGGCTGAAGGTGTTTGAAGGGATGCTCTCAGTCTTATTACATAACCCCTCAACTCTGTTATGTTCTTCATTTCATTTTGACAGTTTGTATAATGCCTGTTGTCTTAATCATATGTTCTTAGAGACATAGATCACTTTTCAACAGACTATTTCGCCACAGGCACTGGTGAGATCCAGCTGTGCAGGTTATGATCCGTCTTACATTGTAGAAGTTGTGGTATAGTGAGTGATGGTATGAGCACATAAAGATTGGCTGGTTTTTGGTCTGTGTTTGGTTTCTGAATACAAAAAACTGTTCAGTTTTGTTTATAGCTCTTTTTTTAATCGTTTCTTCCTGATTCTCAGTCAGAGACACAACATGACTCATGCCCCAGTGTGGGAGAGGAGCGCAGTGTTATTGCAGTACCAGTGAATCCTCCCCACATTTCATCCAGGGACATCGCTGAGGGGTGTTTAGCTCCACCAAATACAGACCAAAGCTTCTAGACAGACTGAGGAAGGACCAGAAAACTGCCCCTTTTCTTGTTTACTAGGAAGGAAACCCTGTTTTGTCTGTTATAACTATTAGATTGATCTTGTTCTTCCTTCTGAATTAGACGTCCTCACTCTCTTCTTGTCTCCCTTCATTCATATGCTTAATTCTCTGTTAAGAGAGACTTCCATGTTTGCACAGTGTAGAAAGTGTCTCAGTAGAATGTCACACTGTAGCTTCTTCCATCTTTGCTCTTTTTGTAAAAGAGACACTGAGTTGAGAAAACACCTGTTACGTCTGCTCGTAACAGATCCAGGTAAATTATTCAGGACCACTTTCAACGTGGGACTTTTGGGGCAGTTTTTCTCTGAATATTAATATTGTGGATCCATTATTGATTTGACCTTTTACAGTCTTTACTCTGGCTGCTTGTGTGTTGTGATATCTTTGGGACCCTGAGGTTCTCTTGTATGGCAAAATGCAAAGATTTATTTCCTTTTGTCTGTCAGACATTTGTGTGATGTTTCTTTCTTAAAGTTAATTCTACTTTCCTTAAGTTGCCTGCCTTTGCACTTCGAGTGTTAGCAGACAATGCATATCCATTTTAAAATGGGGGGAAAAGAACATTTTCATGCTTTAGAGCTGAGTTTACCTCGGTGATCAGACACAGGCTCCTGTGCAGTTTACATGCTGGACACTAGAGGACAGTATCCAAAGATAAAGTGCAGTGGAGCGTGTCTGCAGGAGTCCCCTCACTCATGTGCAGTGTCTCTTCTTTCACTAGGCATGCATTTAGTTTCATAGTGGGGACATTTTTATTCATTTTCTATATGTGGAGTCTTACAGAACTTCGTATGTGTGGAGTAGTAACATGCTGAGCTGAGTCAGCGGACAGAGCAGATTCTCAGACTGCAGAAAATAACCAAACAGAAAATGATCGGCCTGCTGTGTAAACAAAGTTGTGAATTACACTTTGTCCTGATTAAAGTGATATGACCCAAGGAAAGCAGTACAGGACGTTACTTGTTATTTGCAAAGCTATTTGTGTTTACTCAGTCAGTAAATATATTAATTTACAGCTGAGTAGGTTTTTAACAAAGATACGTCTAGTGTTAGTTTTATTATGACTTTATTTCCTTGTTCTCTTGTGCTTTACCTGCAGCTTAGATGCTCCCAATTTTTAAAAAATTCTTAATTAATATTGAATTTAAAAATTATTGTTTTTAATCTGCAGTTTAAGCCAAAAGAAATATTCTCATGTATTTTATCGCTAAAGAGATTAAGGAGGCTAAAGAATATAATGCTACTAAGGACCTACAGTATCTGTCACCGCAGTGACACTGGAACAGTGATGCTAATAACTTTGAAACACATTATCGCTACAGCAACTAGATTTCAGCCTGTGATTAGTATTCAGGCTGACAGCCTTAAGTAACCATACAACACAAATAACAGTCAATGAATAGTAAGAGGGAGGTTGCATCCTTCCTCTGATGTGTTGTTTTTTCGTTTCCTTTTGCAGAGAACATAAATTAGCGGAACCGCCGGGGCGGACAGTCTTTAGTTTGATGTGTGGGAGGGCTGGTTGGCACCGCACTCAGCCTCTCGGGCCAAAGCCAGACAAGCAAACAGAGGGACAAAAGTGAGACTTTCTCTCTGAGAGACACCATCCGCTGGCCAGTGATGAGAAAACAGTGGGATGTTTTCTTTACACCCATACTGTGGCAGAGAGATTCATGAATTTTGCCCATCAAATAGAAACATCAGAGCCAAATTGTTCTGATGCTGTATGTTTCACTTTTTCATGATTCAGAGCCACCAGACCGCACAGACAAAACTGTGATTTTTACTCCCACAACACGGGCGTTGCTCCTCCAGTTGCCGTGACTTTGGTGTCAACGCCAGAGTTTGGCGACGTCTGGACCTCTCAGTGGCAAAAACTTACTTTGACTGGCACAGTTGCCCCAAAGGTTTACTTTACAGCCATTGTAGCTTGAATGCAGCCTGCTTGTGGCTGCTGGCTGAGGTGATCTACTGGACCAATTCCAAAACCAATCACTTCAAACTCAAAATATGTAAAAAAGTCAAATGTAAAAATACGGCAGTTCTCCGTAAAGATCTGAAAAATTAGTTCTCCTATGAACAGCGAGACTTTTTCTTTAAACAACCCACATGTGTTTGGAGATTGGTAGACTAAACTTCCACTGAAAGTGCTGCAGGTGCTGGAGCTGATTACACTTGAACACAACATCATCGTCGTCAGAGCCTTACTGCAACCCACAGTTAGCTCATAACTCACTGGCCGAGAAACACTGCATTTAGCTGGATGGCTCGAAATTGCAAATCTGTACCGATTATTCAAGTGATTCAGAGTTCTCACATACTTTTTGCTTTCCTGACATGAAGGATTTATTAGTTTATATCTTGCAATTTGCAGTGTCATGCTGTTGAAATGATCCCAGTTCTTTTTCTCATTGATAGCTGAGTAAACAAAAACTCCTTGCTGTATGAGAAAGTGATAACAAACACATGTGTGTGCTCAGACGTATTTTGTTGCATTCAAGAGAGAGGAGATGCATTACTGTTCTGACTGGTTTGACTTTAATGGTGCATGTTATTCATCTATTTTCATAATTTTCACGATATCAGGAAGTGTCATATTTATATGATTGAGTAGTTTGTTGGTATATTGTGGTTCAGTGTTGGGCTTAGTATCATACTGCACATCTGCACTGTGCTAGATGACATTCATGTGTAATCAATGATCGTTCTTGAACTTTCACACTTAAAGTTACTGGTAAATAATTGCTCCATAAGAAGCCTTTTCTCACATTTGTACATGCCATATCATCACCTTTGCTCCATAAAGGTGTGACAGGTCCAGGGTCTTGATATAGACCTTTTTCACAGAAGACAGTTTGATTAAGGAAAAGCACAGTTTTAGATTATAACATAAAATATGTATTTTGCAGCTTCAATGGTCTTTTCATAAGACTAGACTGTCGACGCAGAGCAGAGGCGCAAATACTTTTGAAATTGGTACGTGACAAGAGAAAACAGTGAAAAGGGGATACGATATTACCTATGGCTCAAAACTACAACAACCAGATAGCACTGTGCCACCATCCTCACCGGTTGGCGGTGCTTGGCTCTTGGCTGTGGTGCCTCTTCCTCCTTCATACCCTGTTAATTCCCCCACACCGCACACTGTCTCGTATGAATAGACTTGAATGTCTGATTCCGAGTGGAGAGCTCTGGGTGCCGGTAACGTTTAACTCTCATACGTTAAACGTTGCCCACATTGTAATGATACAAAGCTGGTTGAACTTCCCTTTCATTATGGCTGAATTCAGCTGCTTCAGGCTCAGGGTCCTGGTGTTGTGCCTGCTGGCTCACTGTCACACTGTCATGGCTTGTTGGAGCATCTAAATGGAACAAAGCGGTCATTACTTATTTGTTCCACCTGTGCTTTTCCTGTTATGGTGAGTTTTATATCACTAATTACATAATTCTCTATAATACACGCTCACTAGATTACTCTATTGTCACCACTAAGTTGTTATTTAGTTGTGAGGTGTGTAACATGTAGTGGACATGCTGCATACACTACATTTTGATTCCTTAAGACATTTACAGCTTCACAATTTGTACAGTAGCAGAAAATCTCTGCTCTTATCAGCACACGGTAGGTTTCAATGTGGACACTGGCTTTTTGGAAAGAAATCCTGTGAGTGATTCACGGTAAATTTGTTTTACATTTTTTCTGTTTTCCTGTCTGAGATGCGTTCTCTGTGCTCCTTCCAAGCACCACTTCCTTGTAGGAAGATCTCAGTGTAGCTGTAGTTTTTCTTGGCATCCTGTCGCACTATTGTCACTGCTTCATCTCTGAGGGTCTGTGATATCACATCTGATTTCACAGCTCTGTGAGCCGGACAGAGCTACAGAACCTAACTGGCCTAATGGTTCATACTGCATTTTGCTCTCCTTTATAGTCACTTGATAAGAGTCTAAATTAAATGTTCATGTGGCTGGAATCAGACTAATTTTAAGTTTAAACCACAGCAGGACAATCGAAGTTGATAGATATTGTCTGACTTAAAGGGGCCACATAAGTTCATTATATCTTGGCTTATGAACAGTACATTCTCACGGGAAACTAGAATTTGCAAGTCAATATTATGTGATGCAAAAAAACAGTTTACTTTGACACAAGTGCTGCTTTTTGGGGAAAACATCTCTCCTTTGGTCTCCTTTGCTGTGGCCTTAATTTTCCAACATATTCAGAGTGGTTTAGCTTTGGTTTAGCCAGAACTGATCCAGTGTTTTGTTTTGTACTGAAGAGGTGTGGTCCTCTGGCATTTAAAGTGAAAAACCTGCCGTCATTCAGTTTTGGGAATATGACGTGACTTCGAGGAGAGCCATAAGTGTTCTGGGAGTTTATTTTAAAGCTGTGAATAGCGCAGGATCTACTTTGGCTTGCCTTGCCCCAGTTTCTCCAGCAGAAGGAACTCGAATAACCCCACGCGGCTCCGTCATTTGTTTTTTCATCGAGGTAGCCATGTGTGTCTCTGTATCTGGGGAGGAGTTGGCTTGTGCTGTGTGTGTGTTTGTGGGATCTGCAGCACGGCCCCAGCTGGTATCTATCTTTGTGGTGTGTGTTCGCCTCTGTGCCTTTAAGAGGAGGGTCCGATATGTGTGTGTGTGTGTGTGTGTTAGTGAGTGTGGGTATTTCTCAAGCAGAGGAGGGGAGTGGTGGTGGTCTGGAATGAAATCAGCTTTATAGAGGGAATACTGTGACTGAGTGTGAGTGAGGAACAAGGTGGGGACAGACAGACAGATAGGTGGACAGACAGCCAGGAGGGCTCTTATCAGCACTGAGGGGACAGAGAGTCAGAGAGGAGCACAGTGCCAGTGGAAAGTTGAAAAGAAAGTTTGAAGAAGAAGGAAGGCACCCAAACCACGTCTCAGAATCAGGCCATGTCTGTGCCCATGTTTGACCCGGGTCAGCAGCTGTCAGAGGAGCAGGACTACGTGCAAGCCTATGAGAACGTCAGAGAGAAGTATAAAGGTAACAAGGACCCTCTTCTCTTCTTCAGTGGCCTTTACTGTCCCTGCTCAAATGCTGAGAGCGTGTTTGAATGGGAGGTTTGGTGAGAGGGTGGGCATGCCTCAGCGACTATAGCATGTTGACTGACCCACCAGCGTGAATTGGTTCCATATTGATTTACACAGATGTACTTGGGTTCAAAAGCGTTCTGTGTGAGATGTAGAAACGGGAAGTATAGCATTTCTACTGTAGAAATGACACTGAAATGTGGTCTGACACCTTTCGCAGTTCAGCATCATATCTTTGTTGTTATAGCTGGAGACTGGTGGAAGTGATTCATAGCAGTGTCACTTGATTCACTCTGAATTTCAAACTATGGTTTCTTCTGTGCTGATTTTGAAGGCGGGCTGAGCTGAGGCCTTCAGCTTATGCAGTTTGATATCAATAAAACACAAAGCAGCCCTGTGCCACTTGCTCTGTGTCCTCTTCTCTGACCTGACAGCCTCCTTTGCATACAGGAGGATCACTGGGGGGCACGGCGAGGTGAGACATTTGGCCATCGGTTCACTGGCACAGGTCCAACATGTGCAGCATGAGCGATAAGAGCCACCAGCCGGCGAGGTGGCACATCAGAAGGACATTCACCTGATAGTGTTTTTCATTTCAGAGAGCAGACAGGAAGCCGGATCAACCTCAAGATGTTCCTGCAGCTCGTTTGCTTACTTGGTTCACGAGACTCAATTTGACCAGTGCAAAACCTGGGAAGGAATCATGACCTCTGCTGCAAGCAGCAGCAAAGTGAACTGGTTTTCAAACATTGTTCTACTTGTTTACATGTGCACAAAATAGACTTGTGTAAAATCTGATAAAAAATATTTATTTAACAGGTAATTGATCAACTGAAAACTAGGTCTGACCAGTGGTGCTGCATTGGAGCAGCATTTTTGGTTGTATTGTGCACAAAGACAAACACACATGATTCCACTGAACAGTTGTTGATGGAAACGCACAACAAAACATAGATGGATAAACACTGCACAGTTGACAATATTTAAAAAAATGACTTTACAGATGTTTTATAATAAAGGAAACGGACTTGTTGGGCCTAGAGGATAGACACAATGCATTTAGGTGAGAAACACAGAATGTGGACATAATGTTTGTTAGGGTACAAGAACTCTGCCGGGAGCATTCAGTCAGCAGTTTTGATAATTGATTGTTGAAGTGGATCATTTGCTGGTTCCAGCTGCTCAAATCTGAGGATTTGCTGCTTTTTTTATACAATTTCAAATGGAAGATTTTTGGATTTTATTATTATTTGGACTGTTATTATTGTTTGGATGTGATGCCTCGGGCTTCACAAAAAATTGCAATGACCATTTTTCACGTTATTTTATACACAATTAGTAATCAATTATTATAAATCAATAACGAACACCTGCAAAAAAATATTTATTTGATTTTAAATGCTTGAATGTCTCTTTTCTATGGATCTGACACATCTCTGTTCTCCACACGCCTGCTCACTGAAACTTTTCTCTCCATAAGAGTCGTTCTCGTTACGGATCTGATTTGGATTATAATAGAAATCGAATAATGACGTCATGACTATGTGCTATGAGTATGATGCTGTGATAATGTTGCACCAAGCACAGACACGCAGACTTTTGAAGAGCAGCTGTTGTTTGAACAGAGGAGACATGTTTGAATATTTTGAATAAAATGTTCAAACTGTTTTATAAATGTTTGCACAAATGATGTCCTCTGATGATTTGCACACGGAGAGTGAGATCCGATCACAAGCGGTCACCGTGGACACGAGCACTGGACGAGCTGTCCGCTTGTGGTCGGATCACCTGGGGAGCATCAACAGGACCACAGTGTGAGTCTGGGTGTTTGATTTGAAATGAAAAACAGACATTATTGCTTTCTTATCCAGGCTAAGTTGCTTCAAGCACTAAAAGCTGTTTTAGTTTTCGATCAGATTTGTTTGGCCTAGGAGGACATTATCAGGCAGGTCTCATTATGCTTTTGTGCGGCTGCCTGTATGGGTCACTCTCAGGCTCAGACAGGTGAGTCACAGCAACATCTGGAGGTGGTTTGGGCCTGGATGCAGGCTGGTGGGAACAGCTGTGCACTCTTATCCCATTTGCCATACACATACAGTAGGTCGTAAGTGCAAAAGCAGCTCCCCTTTTCTAGAGCCAGGAATAGTTTGTTCTGTGGAGGCTTTAAAGCGTCTGTCTGAGTAACTGCATTAGCTGAAAGCAAAGCATTGTTGCTGAGAAGCTGCACAGATCATCGCTGGGTAAAAATAGGTTAGCAATAAAAGCAGAAATCATAACTGTGGGCACAGTTTCCACCACACACACACACACACACACACACACACACACACCAGACTATCCATAAAGACAAATGGCCAAGTCTTATTCTCTATGTTGGGAACAGTATCGTTCCATCCAGTCACAACAGTCTAGTAATTTTCTTCCCATGCGGTTACCTACTGTGCATGTCACTGTGGGCAGCGTTCCTGCTGCGTCGCTCTGGCACCAGTCTAGTGCCCCACGCCCCCATTATAACCCCCAGTCCCTCTGCCAAGAGCTCACTTCCTGTTACTCTCTCTTATTGTTGGTTTTTGACTTGATGCTATTAGTTTTAAATAATTGTACAACCAGAGTGAGTAGAAAGTCTGGACACACATGTGGGAGTGCAGACGCAGTATAAAGAAGGTGAAAGTTGTTTTCACCAGTGGTGTGAAGCTGGTTTGGTTTCTGAGCCAAAAGTTGGTTCATTGTTTGGAGGTTTGTCGTGAGTGGTCAGCTCTCTCTCCAAAGCCTTTGCTCTAGTCTGTGTATGTGTGTAGATATCTGTGCATGTGGACTGAATAACCCTCTAAACGCTGTGTCGTGTTGCATCGAGGAACAGGCTGTTTTATTACCTCAAAGACATGCTTCCAAATGGAGTCTCATTAATTAATTTAAAATCAACCATTAATAACCCTGCAGCTCATATTCCTAATTTATTGTGAGCAGTATATTACTTTCATTTAATGGATAATTTAAATTCTTATTACCTCACTTTGCTGACAGTGACAGATTCTCTTCTATTTTTACCTCTTGTGTTGACATAAGTTTGAAATTCACAACACTAGTGCGAAATATCAGATTCTGAAAACAATCCCTTAAGTACAACTTGTTCTTGCCTCTGGAAGGCTGAATATGAGTAGTTTTTCCTAATTGTCAGCTTCTGTATACACTGTACCCCAGATCACGTTGATATATGCCTTTATCTCACATTCAGTGAGCTGTTATTCTTGTACAAACTGCCCTGTGAGGCCCATTTGAATAAGTTATTGCAACAGGTGAAATTCACTTTCCTGTGGGAATGATTAAGAGTGGTCAAGTGGAGCTGCGTCTTATAATAGAAACTGAACACGTCTATTAGTGTAGAACATGCAGCCTGCTTTAAATACTCACAGCAGATACATCCCAGGAGTTTACTCTGCCGGGCTTCAAGTTCTTCTGGTTGATAGACGGACTAAAAAGACTTGTGACATTTAGCTCATTGAGATGTTGCCTGGGAAGGCTGCAATAACTTATACTATGAAAGTGTGTTTTTCCTTTTATAAATGTTATTAGTCCTGAGCATCAAAGCATGTTCTTTATGCAATCAGTATCATTTTACTAATGTTGGATCTCTTTTTGGAACGAAGCTCCTGTTTTATAGATGTTTGGCAGCAGTGTTCATCCTCCGCACGGAAGTGTTTAGAAAATCTGAAATACTGAGGCAGGAGCATTGAGGGCAGAGAGACCTCAGTAACGAGTCCCACAGAATAATCACTTACACTTACTAACCGCTCCGATGACCTGGCCTCACACTGAGGTGACCCGCGGAGGAGTTTCTTACTCATCTTAGCCTCAAGCATGCATTTTTTTGAGGTTAGTCGGTGGTTTTGCTGCCAAATATTCGAGAATTGCTTTTCAAAGTAAAGGACATTTTTTCTGAAACTTTTTGCTTTAAGAAAAGTGAAGTTTTCAGACTTCTACTGTAAAGAGAAAGTCTATTATAAGTGTCTAAAAGTAAATACTACAACTGCAATAAATGAAAAAGAAATCAAAAACTTACAGTGTAGATAAAAGGGGAAATTGTAAAATGTTGTTATGGATCAAAAAATCAAGTACAGCTAAAATGAGAATTAACAAGCTGAAACTGACAAAATGACAATGACAGGTTTTGTTTTTGCTGATCTCGTCTTTGTGTTTGCTCAGTAAAGTGGAGCTCTGAGATTAAATCCAGCCCGTAAGGCCCCACTCCTCCTCCACACTGGAAAACCTGCAGCTACAACAGACCCTGTTCTTGCATTTGGACTCTGCAGCGTGTGTGCGTGTGTGTTTGTAAATACCAACAGAGTTCACATCTAAAAGGGCTGCGATATGTTTGTCTTGTGAATCCCTGTCGAGCCAAAGCGCCCGCAGAGAAACTCCCTCCACACTTCACTTCCAGTACTTGCCTCGGATCGGTTTCATGCAACTCGACCTCAAAGTCAAAAATAGTATGCATGTTGTGCACCTAGAAAATCACTCAGATGCAACAGATCAGTCGAGTTAGTCTGCAGGTTGTGAAAAGGGAGAATGAATCACATGTCATGTAGTAGCCATCGCTAACATCAAGCACACCTGCTCTTTTGTGCACTTGTTACCTGCTAGACTGTAAAAAGTTCAATAGATTGATATAATATCATCAATAGATTGATTGTAATATTGTGTTATCACTTATATTTGCAATGTGTGAACTCTTGACTGTCTCAAATCCTAAAAGCAGCTCTTTAAGTAATTAATGACTCCTAATTTTAATTAAAAGGCCTCCTACTCCTCTGCGCTGTCAGTCATCTGCTCGCATAATCTGATTAGTATCAACACGACACGAGGAACAGGAAACAGCAATTTTCTGACAGATGAATCCACAGTTCATGGCAGTTTTAAACCAGCCAGACGAACAAGTGAGCCTGTGGCTGCTGGACGTGTTTGTGGAAAACGTGGACGTGTGATTTTAAGCAGCAGTTTTTCATTGATCCGTCAGTTTTGCTGTTGGAAGGCACGATGTGTACGGCGCACCCAGAGGAAACTTTCAGTCATGGAATATGATTTAGTCTGCACGCAGAGAAGTGAACAGAGTGATTTTAGAGAGAAAGCTCGTTCCCCGAGGGCGTCTCTGTGTCTTCTGACTGTCAAAATGATCTCCATGAAAACCTCAAGATAATGACAGATAATGAAAGACAGCCTTGATTTAGCTTCACCACAGTGTATTAGAGGGGGAAAAGCCCTGGACAGGAGAAGCATATATGCAGTTTAGGTCATGTGTGTGTTGTTGTAAGGCCTCCCACTGGGATGACCTCTATTGACAGAGGACATACTCATATATTATCTCGACATATGTTCACACCTACACTAGACCCCACAGTGCTGTGCCAACAGGCCGGCTCAGTGTACTGTGCATTACCCAGAACTCTCTGCTGCAGCGGAGTCTTCTCACCTGTCTGCTACTTCACATGAGTTTGTAAGATGACCTGTTTGCTCTCTGTTTGTTCACATGTGCTGCTGAAACATCCCGCACACTGAGTACATGACGTGTGTTGTTGTACAGTAATTGGACATGACAAACAATGTGTCTCCACAAATGGCTTGTTTTACCATCAATTAATCAAATAATTGGTGCATTTTAATGAACAAATATGTAATTTGCACTTTAAAATGGCAAAAAGTAGTAACACAATCACAATCACATGTTTACAGAGCCACTGATAATGTCTTGTCCAACAAGGTCAGTCAACTTAACATCACATCACATGATTTTCTTTTTCCTGAAAGGGCCGTCTGCTAGAAATTGTAGATCAGTTAAACACTTAATTGAATTATTTCTTGGTCCTCAACCAGAGGAACAAGCTAGAAAACCACACAGAGCTGAATCACATGCTCATAAACGTTTGTGTAGCTACAAACGCTTAAGATGCTATTTTGTATCACACTCTTTTATATGAACAGTTAGCAAGAGATGATCCACTACGAGCTCCACAAATGGAAGCTAGTAACTAAAATAATCTGAATTGAAACCATGGCCACAGTGAATACTTGACTTTGTTTGGTTAGAGGTTCAATAAACCCATTAACATTATACTGAAGTCACCAAAAAGCTGTTATGCCTGTCAGACTTAGAAAATGTTTACAGCACAGTCTCCATCGGTCACACCACTTCATCCTGCAGCGTCGGATGAGTTCACATTCTTTCACTGAGTCAGAATCCCCTCTGATGAGAATTGACGTCAGGATGTAATTGGTGTCTTTACTGTGTCTCTAGTTTCTTGCAAAGAAATGCAAATTCCAACCACGAACCCCCGTGACGTGAACTCACCCTGGCAAAGTGTGCTGGTGGGGCAGGAGGGGACGGGGCGGAGCTGCTGTAACTGAGATGGGATTAGTGTTAGAGTGAAGGATTAGTATCTTCCCAAACCCAGAGTCAATAACAGCTGACTTTATTTATGTAACTGCACTGCAAAATATTCAGTCTACCGATTGATTTTATTCTTAAACGGAATCAGAAATGCTTTCAACCACATCCCTTGGCCTTCCTCATCCCCTGAGATGTGGCTGAAAGCTCCAGAAAAACAAGCCAGGAATGAACTTTCTAGGCCAACCCTACATTTTTTTTGGAACATTTCACCGTTTTAACAAAGTTTCTAAAATCTAAAACCATAAATGAGGTCTGTTGCAGAAAAGTGAAGATGATTGATTGAAGTGTTAGTGTTATAATCAGTAAATAGTTTGCCATTTGTCAAGAACAGAAGTATACAGTCTTTTTTGATTAAATTATATAACCAGATAGGAGCATAAAAGGCCTGTTTGACTTGTAAATGATTAGATGTTTGATCAAATCTTTAGATTCACTGATAATAACACCACCAACCACATAACCAGAGGTTTGGATGGATTATTATTATTCTCCTCCTTCCTGCTCACTGCACATGCGCTTCAATTGCTGCTGTACAGTTACTCTCATTCCGAAAAGTGAAGAAGAATCAATGAGGTTTTTAACAATTAACTTCAGGGGATTTAACGGTACGATGTCAGTGTTTACTTTCCCACAGGGTTTGGAGGTGCACATGTCTTACTGTCTGCCTGCTAGGATATTGACCCATAGCAGTGACTGTATGAGGGATGCATTTCTAATCTGCCTGTGAGGAGGATGAAGTCACCGGCAGACAAATCTGTCTGGCTGCAGGGAGATTTCAGTCTCCTGGAAACAGTCAAATACAAACTGTCATTTTATCCCCGAGCGCTCTGCCCAGTCGTGCTATAAAAGACACAAAAACAGACTCATTCCAATTAGTAATTTGCACTCAGTGGCATTGCATTTCAGAGTGTTGTAGTCCCATTGTATGTCCATTTGCATTGTATTGAATCACCTCAATACAACCGCTCATTATAAATCCTCAATCCGTCTTTTATGAAGCGCCTCCTTCAGCCTTGCTAGTGCACACGTCCCTGTGTGAGTGTCATCATGTGTTCCCTCAGTCGAACCTGTGCTCACTATGAGGGTGCGCAGAGATCCTGGCCTCTCGGTGGTCCCGCGGTGTGGAACAATAGTGCTAACACCCTGGTTCTGGCATGCTACAGTAAACCAGACTAATGCCAGGAATGTCAGTAGTGAGCTGACTGGCATGCCCTCTATTTTTCTACAGGATGCCTGAGTTTGAGGAGTGCTGCTGCCTTTTCCACGTATCCACGCCCAACTCTGCTGGCCCTCTCGTGTTTTTAACAGCAGCTGTGAGCAGAGGATCCGTGTTCTATAGCAGTGATTCAACAATAACGACATTTATATTGATTTCCTCTCATCTTTTGATCGAATTTTCAAAGCAGAGAGAGAATGAGCTCATAGTTTTTGATGAATGTTAGATGAAAATGCAACAAGAGACGACCATAATCAAAATGCTTGGAATTGTAATTACTTTTACTTCAGTCAGAGGATTAAAAAGCTTCATAATCTACTCCCTGAAGGCTTAGAAATCCCAAGTGCCAAAGGTGGTCAAAGTGAAACCAAGGCTCCAAAGTTACATTAAGACCGTATTGATTTTGCTATCCACAAAAAACTGTACACATGAACTTCCTGCAGCTTGTTGTTTGCAAGAGCTCAACGAAGTATTTGAAAATGTATCAGTGTCGTCATTGTCTTCATTCACTTCTTTTTGTAGGCCACAGTTATCAGTAACTCCATCCAAACAGAGAGATAAACTGTTCCTCTGGCTGACCCTAGAACATCCTCCAGTTGATCTATGTCAGTGCCACACAAAAGGCAAAACAACAGCCTGAATGTGTCTCTTTCACAGCCGTAGATCTGAATGATTGTGAGCCTCAGAGCACATTTTTCATCATGACGCATTCTGTGAATTCCTCCAGTGTTGGTGTCCTCCTGTTAAGTGCTCTCTTTCTTCTGTGTGGAAGTTCCCCAGAGAAGACACACTCACTAATAATGGCAGTCTGTAAAAACATGGCTGCAAGGCCAACAATGCTGGTAGTTAGATCAAGATGCTAATAATAACAATAATGCTAATAATACTACTAACAATAACAACAACAGCAGTAATGATGATAATAACTTTATTCATATAGCACATTAAAAAATAAAAAACAGAATTCAATAAAATGACATTAAAATCAGAGCATTATAAAAAGAACACAACAGCAAAGAAGATAATAAAGTTTTAAAAACAATAGAACTGATTGTTAGACATACACAGTGAGGAATGAATTATTTTAAAAAGTGTGTGTTTTTAAAATAGGACTACAAAGATGTGGCTCGCCTGATATCCTGCTGCAGATCACTACAGAGTATAGCAACAGTAATCCTGCCTCCATGCTTTCTCCCCGATGAAACTATGAATGAAACTGATTACAAACTCATTTTTAAAGAATGATGTTTTGAACACAGCCTCTCTCTTCCCCTCTGGTATGTGGCTGTGGTTTAGGTGCAACAACAAAGGAGTTCCCAACACCGCAGACCGAAAGACACAAGAGTGAGGGTGTGAGAGTGGACGAGCATGAAAATGAGAATAGAAAAAACAGAGATGCGACTTAATTTGCTTTGTATTTCATTGTGGTTCTGTAAAAATACAGAGAAGCCTCACATTTCATGGGAGTGCTGAAAGGGAGTGACGGCAGAGTAGTTCACTCCTGACACACTTTAATTAAAATGTAGTGTCCTGATGTTTGGCATGTGACAGGGAGTGATAATGAAAAATGCAAAAATATCTTATAGTATCCTCTAAAGTCACAGACTCATCACTCCTTATTTTATTTCTGTATATCTGGACACTTCACGTGTGTAACTGCTGACATTAACTGTTGAATTGGGTCGTTTATATGTGAGAGAGAAGCAGGGTGTGGTGGTAGTAAACGTTATTTTTAGCTGGCTTATTGTCCGATTGCATACGTGTGTGTGGACGGGCTGCAACAACTGCACTTGGTGTTTGATATGGCTCTAATGAACCGAGGCAGCTCTACACTATCTCCTCCTCTCTGGCCGGTCTGATGGTGTTTGGCTCCCTAGCTGACCCAGTATACCCCCACAGCCCTCACCACAGGGCATGCTGGTCCAGCTCCAACATGCAACGGCTGAGCTCCACGGTGGGAAGAGCCACATCCCAGAGAGGGGTGGAGAGGGTGTATCAGGTCCTCCACCTCTGATTAAGAGGGACATGAGACTTTGGCTGTGTTTCAGACTGAGTTTTGACACCGTAGTCCCGAACAGCTGCACTGATACAGAAACAGAGACTCACCCGGGTGTGGAGTCAGGTGGCTTACGATGCCACGCGATTACATTCAGCAAGCAAGCTTGGTTTTCTCCGTCCTCTCAAATACTGCATTTATGGCATTTATGGTGTGGTGTTTGGGGAGAACTGCATTTAATACTGAACTGTATTTCTAAGACCCAATTCTAAGCACAAACATTTAATTCAGCAGCGTTTGTTAGTGATTATTTGCAAATGCATCAGATATTTCACACTTGGTTTCAGATTATCGGCATCAATATCTGCATACTAAATCTATCAAGATGTGAATATTGTACTTTTATCTCCTCCCCTAAAATATATTGACTGAGGTAGAGGTGCTTTTGTTTCGGTGCATCAGTCCAGTGCAAGTGGCAGAAATGTACCATAACAAGGTTGGTTGTGCACCCAGTCAGTGCATCATAGCGTTTTTGTCTTTTGTCTCCACTACATTTACAAGTTAAAAAAGTTCAAGGACTTCGCTGAGTTGTGGCTGCAGATGTTCTTCTGTCCCATGATGTTTACCAGCCTAAACAAGGTCTATTAACAAAATAGATCAAGCTCGGGATGGCTAAGGTTGGTGGCCATTATTGGATGAAGGAACAGCCAGTCTCAGGAGTGAGGATTTAAGATTTAAGTTCTGCTTGAGAGTCTCAAGTAGGGGAATAAAAATCCTTTTAATCCCAGCATAGTGAAGTGTTTGATTAACAGGATGGACCTCTGTGATTTGGGAGAGACTCCATGTTTTGTTGTGTAATTGTGTTCTCATCCTTTAGAGGCAGCAACACATTGGGCAGCTTTTAGGCAGTGGGCATTAAAGAGGAGCATTCAAATGATTGAATAGAGTTAAACTCCCGTGTCCCATTTTGTTCTGTTACAGAAAGTGAATCTATCCCAAACTTAGTATTCAAATCTGAGGTCTGTTTTCATCATGCAGGGGGGTTAATCTCTCAATGTCTCCCCCATATCCCACCCACAGATACTGTACTTCAGTGTTTATCGCTCCACTGCTGCTGCAGCTGGCTGAAACTGGATCTGTGCAGCAGCTACAGCCTCACAAGCATCCATTGATTGTGTATTGATCAGGTCATTCCGGCTCTCCTGAATCATTTCATGACTGTAGCACAAGGCTGAAAATATGTCAGCTGTGTAATGCATTTTGCTGTACAGGTGTTCTGCATTGGCACAAGGTTTCTCACTCTTTATGTAATCATTTGGCTGCTCACTTGGGCACAAGTCCAAGATGAAGGATCAGAGTGTGAGAGAGTGCGAGGTCAGAGGCAGGCTGTTGAATTCAGCAGCAGTCTGTTAGAAGAGAAAATAGGTTCTTTTTAACCAGGTGGCTCACATAAAGTTTAAAGTTTACCCTTTAAACCTGTTTATGTGCTCGTCTGTCTTCATATGGGTCGTCTGAGGGGTTTTCAGACTGATGTCCTCATTTGTCCCCAATCATTCAATATAATGCATATTTCATGTTTTCAGTTTGCCTCACAAACTGAGCTTTATTTTGTTTCCTGACATTTCTAAATGATATTATCATGATTTAGTGTCTGCGCTCAGATTGCAGGCAATGTGAAATATTTCAGCTATTTATCTTTTCTAATAAAAAGCAGCTGTCAAAGCTGTGCTCTTTGGATCAGGAGGATGTTTCAGACATGGAGTGCTAAAAACCTTCATGTGCATGTTCATGGAATTGTTATAGAGGCTTTTTAAGAGCTTTGCTTGTACGTAGTCTGGCCACTGGACACTTAATTAGGAGGAAGATGAACTTTCAGCAAGAAATGTCTCTGAAACTTGAACCAGTGTGGACTTTTGGCCCTGATGCTCGGACCATCTGTACTACAGAGCAGTGTAATTAGTCAGATCACATGATATTGATGGCAGCAGCAGCAGGTACGTTGACACTCGTCTTTAACCCAGTGACAATGCAGGACCTACACACAAATAGGTCGTATACAAACCAAACAACTCCCATACACCTGCACAATCATCCATGTTTAGACTAAACAGACAGGTTAGCCTCAAATCCATCACGAATAATCCTCAGCTTCATCAGCCGGGCTACAAAGGACTGATTTAAGCCTATTACCAATGCCTGTGTGCTGACTCAGTGCATTGCAAAGTGGATGATCTGTGCTTTCCGGGATGCTCTGAGATTCAGACAACGCTCTCTGATTGTGTGTTTCGGTGACTCATGGATTTCACCTGTAGTTGAGCCGCTTTCCTTCATAATCCTTACCAGTGTGCTGTCAAACTGTTTTTGACACTTCAGTTGAGCTATTGTTTAGGAAAGTATATCGGTCTGTTACCATCTTTTCACACTCACAATGTCTTTAATGCATTCAGTTTGGCTTCATGACAAGAGCAATGCAGATCCTCACCGCTGCGGTGTTGATATCAGACAAGAATAGATACAATCTCATTTTACAATACAAAAGCTAATACAGGAACAGGTTTATGTGGCATGCTTTAATGCATTTGTGCACAACAATTACCTTTGGAAAGTTTTTAATACTTTATAAACAGAATTACTGCTAAAGATTCACATAGTGCTCACATGTAGGACATGTGCTGTGTCTGATGTGTAGGTGCACATGTCCTTACTTTACTCAGACTTTAATCATACTTGGGCAAAACAGCATTTTCATCATTGCAGGCCGCAGCACAGCAGCAGCCAGTCACTGGAGACTTGAGGAGACTGCTGACTCAAAGTCAGCATAACCTTGACTGTCATTTTTGTAAGAATACTGCCGAGGATCTCTTTGTGTACTGATTCATGTTATGAAGATGGAAAAGGACTGGATTGCGCTCTTTATATCTAAGTCTATTATTTAGATATTATAGATGTCATTCAATTGTCCATACAGTTGTCATTATCACTTATGTAACAGTGATTTCTGGCTGGTGGCAAACTCGTGGCTCACAGTCCTCACACCTGATTTAATTCTGGGGTAATTGATGGGAATTTCAGCTGCGAAGGGAATGTAGTACAAACTATTTCAGATTGCAGCTGTTTTTTTGGTGTTTTTTATTGATATCTTGTTCAAAAACTAATATAATTTTGTTCAGATTGTAAAATTTAGTTTCCTAAAAAGTGCTGTGTCACCTGAAGCCCTCCGATGTCCGCGGCCCCTCTGCAGCACATTTCATGAAAAATAGAGAAGCTCCTCTCGTCCAGTGGTGGAGTGTTTTAGGGGGAGATAGTGCTGAGTCACTGACAGTGTAGTCCTGAGGGAGGAGAAATCATTTAAAAATACTAATACTAGTTTTCTAACGCTGCAATTCAAAGTAAATGGTTCATTTTTCTCTCCTGGACTGCTAGAATAACATTTAATCAGGGAATTTATATATTTATATCTTTATGTAACAAAAGTCTCTTCCAGCAGCATTTTTTCCTTTCACCTCCTGCCTCCCCGTCAAAACAGTCATTTCACTCTCTGCTATTCGCACTGGTGTGATGTGACGGCAGAGCGCGACTGTTATTGGCTGAGGCACCTCCCTGAACACCACGAGGATGAGACAGGACAACATCAGGGAGGGGTGAGAGGCGGAGAGGAGGGAGGTGTGCTCCTTTCTTTCACAATTTCTCCGCTGACAGGGACTGTGTGCGAGCTGGCAGCAGAGACAGAGAGAGAGAAAGGGAGTGAACAAAAACACTGAGCTGCCAACTCCTGTGGCAGAGCAGAGAGAGAGAGAGAGAGAGAGAGAGAGAGGGAGGATAGGAACAGCCTGCAGTTAGCAGAGAGACGTTAACATCCTCCAGCGTGGTGTTTTGGTGCTGAGCTGACCTTGCAGAGCTCATACTCGACTGTTTGGAGCCTCAGGCAGTCGCGAGCAGGGAGACTGTGAGCATGGATCCTGGAAGGTCTATCCAGCACGAGATCAGCTCTCTCAAAGGTACTCCTCTCGCCTTTCTAGTAGACTGTTGTCATCACTATCGTGTGCCTTCAGGACCGCCTTGTTTTCCCACAATCCCTCTGCGGTGAGGACTTCCTCATCATATGGATTCAGGTTGACAGAAAAGTTCTGTTTTGAAGGTTTAAGGGCTTTTGAGTTGTTGGAATTATAATCCTCTGTTCTCTGCCGCTCTCTGCATTTTTTTGTGGATAAAAGGAATCCTTTTATCCCCTTTGTTCCCCTTTGTGTTCAGGCGTGACCGCAGGGGTTGGCCCAGGGGTCGGGGGGTAATGGTTGTGCTGAGATGGTGTATTTTATAAGCGTGTGTGTGAGATGCTGTGGGAGGTCGGTGCTGCATGCGGCACATTGAATGCGTCTGCGTCGGGAGATGCAGAGCTCATCGGCTGCTGCAGAGCGGCTGCTGCTGCATCGCCGCGGTAACAGCAGTGATACGGCAAAGTGCTGCCCTGCCCCTCAGTCAGGGATGGGACTGTCGCTGCAGAAAGCCTGGTTAAAAAGGGAACATCCGTAGTTTTGAAGGATAAGTCTTTTTCCTCTCTTCTGGTCTGTTACTTGTCAGGGTGCAGCATGGTTAGATGTTCCTTATATCAAGTTTGCTCCTCCCACCTGCCTCACTTCCAGGTATCCCACTGCTTTACTTCACTGTCACAGAACTAGTAATCCAGTCATACAGTCATTTTAAATTACTAACTGACTGAAATACGTCTAGCAATCATCAGAATCTCTGAAATATCTGCTCAGGTTCATAATCTTGTTTGCCTGTTCTTTGGTCAGATTAGGGCTGCGACTAATGATTATTTCAAAAGATAAACATTTAGTCTATAAATGTCAAAAAAGGTAAAAGGATCAGATCCCCATCACAATCATATTCAGATCATATGGTGTAAAAACTGCATATTTTGTTGAACAACTAAATGGATTTTTGTTGAAAAAAAGTTTTGATTAGGTAAAGTATTGAAGGTGAGTATAGTTTTAGTATCACCATGGAAACTGATATCATATCAGCCCGACCCTGCTCTCCACTGAGTTTGATGCAAACCAACTGTGGTAAAATTTTGTTTGATATTTTGTTGCCGTAACAACATAAATAGATTTACCTGAAAGGACTTCACCATTGTTGTTAAAGCGTCAGCCTTTGTTATCGTTTGTACTGAATTTGCACTTTTTTAAAAACACAAACTCTTAGTAAAGTATAGTTTTTTTATTTGGTGTGCACCCAACTATAAACATATTCTGAGCCATTTTTGTCTCCACAGTGTCTTAATTTATTCAAATGCTACTCCTCTGCTCCTCTGTCTCCCATAGCCTGCAGGTACTACTGTCTGCATGGTTAGTATTTCCAGACTCAGTTTATCAAGTATTCAGGCCAGGGAGAGGCTACTACTGTAACATCACATCTCAACTAAGACAAGGATTAACAGGAGACATTTATAGGGACTGAAAGCCTCCAATTTGAGGAGACAGAACCCAACCAGACTGGTGAAACTGGCTCAGTCCAAAGGAGAGCTTTTTAAAATCTCTGTGTGGCGCTGAGGTTTGTCTGGATCAGTCTGGCCTGGTGAAATGTGGTAACGCTTGTGTGGAACAGGCGGTAGAGGCATTTAAATGATCCTGGAGAGGGATCTGAAGGAGTCCTGCCCACACGGACAGGCTGAGAACGTTTTCCCCAGGGCTGCAGAGACAAAAGCTCTCTCGCTTCACAGAGCGCTCCCAATGGAGTTATTTAATATGTTGGACACTGCTGCTTACTCAGTGCAGCTTAGTTCATTTGCAAGCATGTCGTCACCTCAAGACCATTGCTCCCATTGTCAGTGGTTGTCAGCTATTTTCAGGCACTTGGTACAAAATCAGCTCTTTAACACAAGAGCTTGTTGATGATCTCCTGTTGATACGTGGCCTTGGTGACTTTGCACTGACGGCAGAATTCACCCATTGAAACAGCATGATATTCGTCTGTCATTAGTCTTTCTACCAGCCGGCTCTGGGTCTTGACCCAGATATTTTGAGCTCATTTCAGGCTTATACAGACCTCTGAATAAGGATTGAGGAATAGTTTTTTATACAATTAGAATGAGCTGCATTCGGCTGCATCATTTCCTGAGTGATTGAATCAGACTATCAGATATCGAAGCCATTCTCTCTTCTTTACTTTCCTACTTACAAGAACACAAGACCCTCTGCTTTTTACCGCAGTATGAGCTTATCCACCAGGCTGTCGGCACTCTTAGCCTGATATAACCTCTCACCTTGACGGAGCTCTACCATTAGCTTTCCCTTTAGCTCTGTGTGCTTCAACACTCACTCTGCTCCACGGTTTCTGTCCAGCCCTTATCACTGTGTTTTCACAAACAGTGCACTGTTATGATTGATGCTCTCTGGAGGTTATGTGCTGGTGAAAGGAAGATGGTGATGCTTTTTAAGCAGGGCGGGTCCAAACCGGGGGTATCCAGTTAAAAAGGAGTTCAGGGCAGGGGTCAGTGCACTTGACCTCTGAGTGGTATAGTGTTACAGATGTACGTGGCAAGGAAGCAAAGTAGCTCCCTGACATTTGGCAGGTTCACTCCTGAAATCTGCAGACACAGAATTCTTGATTCTTCAACATTGCACACAGGTTTAGATGGTAACATAGATTAAAGTACAAAATTAAAGAGGTAACATAGTGCAGAATGGAAAAGCTCAATAGTCAAATTACCTCCAAACTGCAGAACATGCACTTCTTTACTGCCCACCCTTAGTACTGTGTATTACATAAACACAGCACATATCTCCTTCTCTGCTGGTCTTATTTTGAAACTCTTGACTGTGCAGGACTGCGGGTAACTGATGCTTTATGTCAGAAGTCAGAAGTTTGAGGAGAGTATGATAGCTTGTGTTGTCCCCTCCCTACTTGAAGCTTCGAAGCCCCAAAAATGGGATTTGTGATTTAATATCCACAGGAGGAACATAAGCAGATAAATAAATAAACAGTATGATGATCTATTGTCACGATATCCAGTAAGCACCTGTCTGTGTCGAACTCTTTCAGCTTCCCTGTATCTCACTGACAGAGCTCAGGCAGGGTCGGCTATTGTTTTTACTGTATAAGGAGTTATGTACTGTACATGCAGTGTTGAACAGGCAGCAGCTGACAGCCTGTCAATGAGCCCTGCAGCTGATCTGGGGTCATCAGCTGTCTTTTCCCCTCTTGCAGCCCGTTGTGTCTAACAAGTGCACAGGCTGACAGGAAGTGCCGTCTAATTTTCAGTGAAATACGACATTGTTTCAACTTTGCAGGAGACTACAGTATCAGCAGGACACATCTGCACTACACGCACTTTTCAAACTCTAATAAATCCATGAATTTGTGGTGATATTTTATATTGCTTAATGTATTAATTTACATATGTTGCTCAGTAGTTTTTAGGTTTAGTGACATTTTCTCCTTAATGATCACGATGTGAAGTTCCCTCTCTGCCTTGATTCAAAGGCCTGATTGCAGCATCCAGCTGGATAAATATACAGTATGTGGCTTGTCCTTAACCAAATTTGTAAAGTAAAAATAACAACATGGTTAACATCACGACAGGGTTATTATGTGGCTTTTTTGATGACCTATAAATATATGGCTCAGATTTTAGTCTGCAGTATTTATCCTTTTATGATTCGCTTCCTTATTCCCCCACAGTATCCTGTACGTGTGTGTGTGTGTGTGTGTGTGTGTCTGCTCTGTTTGGTATCTGCAGATGATCAGCGTTTTCTTTTTCCTCCACTGCTGCACTTCATGCTTGCCAAGAATTTCCCAGCATAAAAAGACCCATGAGGACAATGCAGGGGATGAATAAGCATCTGCTGTAGTTAGCACAGAGCACAGGGGGGTCATAGTTGAAAATACCTGATGCTCAAAAATACACAAAAAATGTGTGAAATCTAGATATTTCTGAGCACATTTCTGTGCAGGTGCGTACATCTGTCTGTCTGTCTTTCATGCTCAGCGATGAAGGGCTCATATGTCTCTTTCCTGGTCAGTAGTAGCAGTATTCTCTAAACTCTCAGGTGCTTCAGCTGCTATTTGAGCTGCAGGAGTTGGTGGACGGCCGTGTTTCTGATTCCTCACCTGTTTCTGTCAGGTTCAGGCTATGATTCACTCCACGTGGGATAACCACACTTAGCTTGTGCAAAATTTATGCTGAGACACTAAAAGACATCAAAGAGTTTGTCTGCCACTGATAAAAAGGGTTTTTAATTAGTTTTTTAACATTAAAAATGGATCACAAGTCTAGTTGAAAGGGAATGCTTGAATAGGCAATCACTCAGAGAATCATCGCCTGACATACTGAGTGGAAATGAATGAGTCATATCAGCTGCATGTGTAAATGACAACTGACAATGGATAATGGACAAATTTGCCATTATCAACGTAACAAGTGGTTATTACAGCTTACAGCCTAATTCTGCTGCCCCCAAACGGCCAAGAAATCAGGTATTAGAGGTTTAAGTAGGAAAAATACTAGAATTATCCCTTTAAGCAATTGTACCTCAGATTTTGTGGCCAGTCGTTGGTGGGACTGGTAGGCAACAGATCACAAAACTGATTGGATGGGATCAAGTTTTGAGTCATGGATCTGTTTTTACTGATGAACAAAAAACAAACAAAACAAAAGAAGACTAATATAATTTCTCCCGTACATGCGGCTCTAATGATGCGGGAGGCTTTTTCGAGTTCTTCTGTGCCTCCACTATTCATGACTGTCACTGCACTTTTTTTTTTGCTCTTCTTCAATTTTGCAACCCGAGAGTCTCAGACGGTCTTGTTGGGATACAGCACGCCCCCTTTCACAGGAACACAGAACTGCTTTTTAATAATCAAATCAACCATTTTTTGCAACAGCATGCTTCTGTCTTGTTTGTATCTTTTCACTGACACCCTGCATGGTTTCCTTTAAAAACTACCAGTGACAGTAAAACAGTATTTTACACTACTAATCGGGTTACAGTCACTGCTCTTACACTCTTGAATGCAGTGTGAGTGTATTATGGATCATAGAAGGACTGTGTGCTAATAAAATCTTAAATCCTAACTAGTTAAGGAAGAGTTTGTATTCTAGGTGTATAATTGAGTCTGTGGGGCCTGAATGTGTGGTCGGCTTTGGGTCTGTTGCTCAGTACTGGTCAGTGTAATCCTGTTAGAGCTGTCAGCGAGCCTGTCAGTCATGCTGGTTGATAAAGTCCGGCCACGATCCTAGCAGAGTGGCTTCCTAACTTAGCTGATGTGATTACGTAATCTCATTAACTTCAGGTTTCCTGTAATTCAGAGGGCCAACTGCACTCGTAATTTGACACATCCTCTCTAATCATCCACTCATTCCTCTAATCCTCCTCTCGGTGGGACATAATTACAATCTTTGTGCTTTGTTTTTTCAGCGAAAGGGGAATTAGCAGGGGGATTGTAACCAGGTGACTGTTAAACCACTTGAAAGACAAGTTTTGAAACACTGCCGTCTGACTGTGTGAGCTTCCCCCAAAGTGTCCAGAAGGTGGCACTGTTATTGAGGCTATGGCAGGCTCCTACAAATTGCCAGAGTTGGTGCAGTTGAGTGCGATCAAGACAGCTGCTATTTCCACATCCATTAGCACGATATTGGGCTTTATTAAATAGGCTAAAATGGCCCTGTGGTCTACACATAGAACTGTGTCTTACTGTATGCCATTAAAAGTCATATTCTCCATTAGGCCTGGCGCTGTTCAGTCCATTAACAACTGCAGTAACACTTGGTGTTTGTCTGTCAACATCATTAAAATGCTTTCTTCCACTTTTATAGGCAGTTATAGACATTTTAAAGAGCATATTTTTTTAAATTGTGGATTTTTCACTTTGGAACAACCTGCATTTTTGCTAACTGTGTTTGCTCTTTGTATTTTGTCCCTCTGGATAAGTGGCTTTTCCTGCCTTTTAAACTCTCTGTGGGGTCGAGTCTTGGCTCCGGGCCAGTGGAGGCTGTCAGGTGGCACAGAAAGGGTGAGCTCCTCCTTTATGTGCAACACATTAAACTGTCGGCTATTTTTTCCCCCCAAATGCCCTTTGGTTTCTGTTATAAAATTGGGGGCTCTGCCTTTGTCATAGCAGTGATCCACATTAATTTTCCACTTGTTGCACAGAAGCTTTGTAAATGACGTGGCTCTCAAATGAATACAGCTTTTTATTTGAGACAGTAATGATAGTGACTGAGCAGCCTGTGCTGCTGTTGTTGGTGCCATGAAATGCCGCATGATGTTTGTCATTATGTCTGACGTACTTGTCAAGACAAGTGGATCAGATCTGAAGCTGGAGGCTAATGTCTCAGCTCCTGTCCCCGTCTCTTTATCTGTGCTTCTGTTTGTGAAGGGAAACCTTTTAACCCTTTGGTGAACGGAGATGTGCTCTTCAGTCAGGTTTTACAGTGAGAGTGTACTTAATGTGTGATATTAGGGCCGCAAATACAATTTTGTTAATTATATTTATTCTGTTAGATTTTCCATTTACACAAAAAATGGTGACAAATGTTTGTGCCTGAGCCCGAGGTGATATATTCAGAATACTTCTTTTGTTTGACCAACAATCCAAGATATTTACTTCACAATGATATAAAATCAATAATCCTCATCAGTAAATTCTCATAATTAGCATTTTTAAAATGTAGTCAGTTGGCTAATTGGTGATATCAGTAATAAGCAGTAACTGATATCTATTAACTTGTTGATCAACTTTGATACCTTTGTAGATATTTAGAGAAATGTTTCTGTATTACGCAGCCTGCCTGAACCTCAAAGTGCCTCAAGTTTCCTACACATGATACCTATACTATATTTTGCACATGTAACTATCCAGAGTGTTCAAGCATGAAGCCAAAAACGTACTCCTGAATTTCTTTTCTATCCGACTTCCACTGACATTTAAGTTTGTCAGTAATTGTTACTTATAAAGCCGTTCTCCGTGTGCCCTTTCCAGAAGTTGCCTGGCATGAGACGATGTTATAAAAGCTGCAGGGGCTGTTTGTTTGCCAACCCTCACCGCAGGCAAAACAGCCAACGACAGCCAGCAAGGCGCCTCGCTATATGAAAAACTCGACTCTTTCCTCATGAGACCTCTTCTTCACCACTCTCCTTCGGGCAAATTGTCGTTACTATCACGCATTTTTCTCATGGTGGTTCAAGTCTGGAATGGGGCACAATCAGGAGCTTTACAGAGGGGAGGTGGAGTACTCAGTGAAAGGGTTTATTTTAAAGTAGCCCCTTTCACGCTGTCACAGCTGGGTTTATGAGGAGGGCAAAGCTGATATATAGGACTCCACTAATGGTGCCCCACACATATCACACTGACACGGTGGCCTCAGAGGCTCTTCTGGACCAGAGAGTAACTATGGGAGTGTCGTCCGGGGCCAGAGTGCCTTTTAAGTTCTGGTCTTGCTTGTCCGGCAGTCAAAAACACCATTGTTGCACCGTGGTGGATATATTAGCCATTACCTTAAATCCCCTCGGGTGATGTCCTGCATCTGGTAGTTAGTTAGAAGAAGAAGACAGTGTTTAAATTCTGAGAATTAGAGTATTTTAATGAGCCATGGAGCTCATTGGGTGGCTGATTTAGGCCTTGAAACCTCCATGGAGAAAAAGATGCCTGTGTGGCTATGTGTGATATTTCAACTGCACACAGTACATCATGGTTTATATGAGACATGTTTTCACTGCTGATCACTCATTTCTCCCTGCTCTTGAATATTTTTTTTAGTTTTAGAGCAAGAAGGCCAATTTGAATCAGCCCCCATCTCCATGAGCATCTGTAGATTAAATTACAGCTACAGCCATGAATCAGTCAGCGTATATACTCTCCTCTCAGGATGTAGAGCTAGATGTAGATCTCTTTAAGCCATTTGCTGGAAAATTGTCACTGTAGTTCCAAACTTCGGTTTAGCGCCCATGTTTCTGTGCAGCTTTTATGTTCTGGTGTCAAATTCAAGCAAGGAGTATGAATCAGTTTGGGTTTGAATCTGAAAGTTCAGAGAAGTCATCTTAAAAGAATACTCCTATCTTTTGAGTACCATTTGCTGCAAACGCCTTGGATTCACAGTCAATTGTAACTAATCAATTCCATTAGTGACCCAGCTCCACAGCCAAAAAAAGGCATATCAAATTGTCAAAAAGAACGTTCATCCAATCACAGCCTAATAAATAACTGAAAATGCTGATGAGATATGAGGAGGCAAGAACGGGATGCAGAAGTGGTGGACTATGAGTGTTTGGAACATTCAGAACAGCGGAGATACTCAAAATATACATTTTCACTTGAGAATAATAATACATAATAGTGCAGCTCGGCGTTCCCGTGGTCAGGGTTTTATTTCGGGTTGAGGTTTCACAGACAGGAGATGAAAGTGTGTGTTCATGGTAACATGAAAAAAACACTCTCTCCAAAATAATGTCAAAACCAGTCTGGACTCATTCTATCCGGTGTCGATGCCACCAGTTTTTTTGATGTTTTTATCATCTGAAACTTTTGGATGCTCACAGAGGGTTGCGTGGTGATGAGCCGCAGGGCGACTCCCACTTCCAGGAAGAGTCTATCTGTTTTGAGTGTTGCCAGTGGCGATGCTATCGCCTCTGACCACTGTCCTGGCCTTCCACTGTATTTACTCATATTTCTTTGGTGTGTCACATTTCTATGGTTACAGGCATTCCTGGTTGGCCGCACCCTATCATGCATTTTTGATGACTCATTGCAGTGGCCAGTCTTACACACACACACACACACACACACACTGAAACTCTCATATTTCCTCCTCTTCTGTTGGTACACTGTGGTTCCTCTTAATCACACGGTGCTCTTGTGATCTAATTTGGCAAATCTGGCGAAGTGCAGCCATCCATTAGCTGCTTTCCAGGTCGGCCATTTTAGCTCAGTGCTGTTTCAGACAAACTAAGTTCTGCCACCTTTGCACTGAGCAGTATTTCCACTTTAAATGCCTCCCTGCTTTGCCTCCCAGGGTTTTCTCATACAGGCTTGTTGATTTTGCCGAAATCATGGTGCACACTCCCGTGAGCGTCCATTAGCTGCTGATAATGACGGCCATTTTACCTCCCTGGCCCTCCAGACAGCTCATATTTCAATGGTTTTATATCGAACAACATTTATAGCCTGAGTGGTTTGTACAACAGCAGCTGAAACTTTGCTGCTTTGCTTCGTCATGTCCAACAACCTTGTGGAGATACATTTTATGATGCGCTCTCCTCAAACTCACCTGAAAAAGGTTTCCCTAGTGATAATCAGTGATAAAAGCTCGACGCCGTCATCCTGCACACTTACCAGTCAGATTCAGCATCCTCCACAAGGACTCGTCACAGAGGTGTGGGTGGGCCTGGGTGGCCTCGCTGGCCTCCCTCTCCTCGGCTGCCTGCTCATTACAGACACAGCTGGTTTGTGTCAGTCCCGGATGGACTAAAGTCAAACAGTCATCATACACGTCGTCGCTGTCCTGCTGAGTGTGAGGGACACAACTGCGTCTGCAGTGGGTCACTTTAGTATCAAACAGCCATATTTCATAGCTTGATGATGATCATGCTATTTTGGTGTTGAGCAATACCTTAAATATGTGTGACGCTGCTGTCTGAGTGTTGCTGAGAGTTTTTTCTTTTATTTAGTAGGTAACCACGATGAAATATGGACCAAATATAGTTAAGATTCTGTTTTTGCTAAGTTTCATTCAACACTGTCTTTTTCTTCTCATTCTTTTGCTCATTTTTAAACTACATAGCAAGGCTTATTTGTGCCTGAATACTACTGCCATCTTCATGTTTCTGACAAACCATCATTCATTAGGCCTTCAGCTTTATTGCTTAAAGTTGGTTTGGAGTCTCTCAACCCGAGGGCAATTTTTTATCAGGCACATCTTCAGATAACCAGTCTGCCTGGGGGAAAATATGTACTTTGAATCAGTAAAAGATTTTGAAATTCAGTGAACATTCGGTTTACAGATGTAAGAGCCAGCTCTAGAGCAGAGCGAACAGATGGAGCATAGAAGAAGACAGATGAATCTACATCCTTTGATACTGACATATTCAGGCTTGGCTGTTATTTTACTACTGTTAGTAGAATGGCCTTGAGTGTACTTGCTTGTGTTTACTGAGCAGCTTATTGTGTGCATGCTAAAGGCTTGTGGTTGCAGAATAGTCAGAAATTGTGTGTGTGTGTGTGTGTGTGTGTGTGTATGTATGTGTGTATTGTTTAAGCAATATTCCCTCCAGCATTTTTCCCACTGCTCCGTTTCCAAATGCTGAGTTGCATTTAACGACTTGGAAGACAACCATATAGCTTAAATTACTCACTGTAAAGTCTGCACTGGTATGTAGGGAGCACTTCATCTGCCAGAGGAGCTGAATGGGTTTGTTTTAAAGCGGTCGCTGTCACCTTGACTCGTCTCCATTCTCTCGTCCTCAGCCACCTCCACCATGGCAATAAGCCATTAAAGAGGGACACAATGAACTGACTTATTCATTTACGTCCAGGCAAAGGTTTGCTTCACAGTTACAAATATTCACAAAGGGTAGCTGCTCAGGATTAAATTATTAGTACATTTTGGTGATTTTCCCATCCAGTCTTAGTTCGTTCTTTGGAAATGTCTTATAGCCAACACTGTGTGTTGTAAGACAGGTTTTATAGTTGAGAGCTGAAGCTGGAAGAAGTTTGACGTGGGTACAGACTGTTTCATTTCTCTCCATCTGTGATTTGGTGATAGTAACCAAACAAAAATCCGTTGCTGCCGCTGGTCTGTTTGATTTTGAGCCACAGGACAGGTAATGGAGAGCACATGGCGATAAAGCCTCTGCATCCAACGATCCAGGTCAACACGGGCCTCAAGGTTTCAGGTGGATCAAAACACCCCAGAGTTCTTGCACTGTGACAGATCTGTGTTCTTCTACCACAAGTGATTTTATCTGCCGTGCTATATATCAAGGCTTCACCCAAGCTAGCAAAGCAGCAGTTCAGCCGTGTTTATGATTTGTGATTCATCCCTCCACATATTTTCACTTACCCCCTCAGTATATCATCTCCAATATTACCAAGAAAGCCTATCAAAATACCAGGAAACTGGCAGCACATTATTTGCCGGGTATGTTGTGCGGTGGAGCCTTGTCTGGTGCAAAAATGACTTGCAGTGATTGTTTGAGTGTTGCCATGCTCCAGAAGGGTGGGGTCATCTTCATCTGTTCACAGTGTCACCGAAAGTGACAAACACATCCTATTAGGACGATTTATCATATTTATACCAACACTGCAACATAATAGAATGCAAGTTTCATTGTGTATTACATTAATTAATTATTAGCTAATACTGTCTAACCCAGACTCTTGCCTCTTCTGCTATTTGTTATGAAACATTGCACCCAGTAGATCAGGAATCTGTTTCACAGTTATTATTTGGTAACAAATAAACAGGCCAAAAGTGATTCTCATTAAAGAGGGGATTATAAAGTAGTCACAGGGGATGAATTATTAGAACTAAACAGTGACTTGAAGCATCTCAGTTGTCTCATCTCTCTTCCCTGTATTTGGTGCTACGCTACGTCTGGGGCTCTTTATGTGATCTGCAGAGGGCACTGTAGTATGTGCTTTGTGACATTTATTACTACAGTGACATTTAAAAAGTGCAGGGGTCTTGGTTCTACCACCTTTTTTTCTACGCAAATGGGAAAAATCACCATCCCCTGCAAACATTTTCCAAACCTCCTCCTCGTATTTTTAGCCCCACTGGCAGTGATGGTTCTCCTGGACGCCATATTGCTTTCCAGCATGGATCAGTGTCAGAGGTGGCTGACTAGCAGAGAATTAAACACAGGCACAATTGTCTTCTCTTAATGGTAAGAAGTGACTTGATGGCTTTTCCATTTAGGTTTGGCTGGTTGGGGATGTGGGCTATGACTGTTGAAAGAAAAGCAGCCAGAGCAGATATTATGCACTCTTTCAGTACTCTCTCAGTGGTTGACCTTTAGGTTTAGTCTTTCCAAAAGAAACACAAGAATTTTCTGACACAACGCCCAGCGTTTGGAAAAGAATAGTAACTTTAACAGTCTATCATACTGGGCACCTTCAGCAGTTTAACATACAAAGAGTGCACTTCATTTTGTACTCTTGCTTTTCGTCAGAGTGACACGTTCAATAACATCAGTCTCTTGCTTTTTAAAAGTTAAAGTTGTAGACTTACCACAGCTGTCCCTGTTGTGTGTTGTGTGTTGTGTGTTGATGGTGGTTTCTCCCTCCGGCCTGCTGGCTTGTGTGTCATCTCCGCCGCCTATCAGATGAATTTCCTTTTTGTCTGGTAGCTCCCTTCCTCCTCGGGATACACTGGTTGTACAAACAGAGCATCAATTGTATGCCAACTTTCCCAGGAGACACTATGATTTAAAGTTATCGGTTATAAATCTTGACACCAAACAAAAGATGTAATGTTAACAAGTCCTGTCAAAGGTGACCAAATAAGACGACAGCAATCAACAGCAGAGTGACTTCTTCTAGGTGTGGTTTAATCTCATAGCTCATTGGAAAACAATGTCTGCAGGCCTGAAGCAGAGGCCTGTATGCTGTATATAGAATTCATTTCTAAAACTGTCAGATTACTGTCGGATAAATGATGTAATTCCCTAATCATCACCAATTACATAAAGAAAATGTATATTTTCAAAAAAGTAATCTAGGCTATATGTGTCAGCAAGTGAGAAGCAGTCTTGGCTGAGGATTTGTTTGGCTTGTTCATAGAACGGATATTGTGCTTAAAACTGGCAGATGAGATGATGTGGGCTTGTAGCAGTGATGCCAATTAGCCACACAGGGTACAAGCCTCCTCTACTTGGCTTCCTCTGGTCCCTTTAGTTTCTGTTTGCATCCTGTGTGCACACACCCCTTTGGATTCTCCTCCTTTCTTCCCTCTTGCCTCTTGTTCACACGGTTTCTCTTTCGACCGGGGACTGAGAAAGGTAGGAGGGATCGTGAGCATCGCTGTTTCTCCATGCTCACTCATGGTGACAGTTTGGTAGATATATTCTTCATTACAGAGAAGCAAAACTGATGCATAAGGAAAGATGTTTGGCAGGTTTCTGTTTGTGTGACGTTACTGCATGCAGATACTAAATATTGCAGTCCTCCAAGAGCTAAAAGAAAACTAGAAGTCAAAATGGTGGCTGGAATGATGATGCCCTTAGCCGATCTGAGGACAGTCTATGAGCTTCTCTTTCAAGATGGTGTCATTGTGGTCAAGAAGGACAGGCGTCCACAGTCCATGCACCCTGACGTCAAGGGGGTTACCAACCTAAAGGTGATCTGCGCCATGCGCTCTCTCAAATCTAAGGGCTGTGTCAGGGAGACGTTTGCTTGGAAACATGCCTATTACTACCTCACCAACGAAGGAACTGCCTACCTGCGGGATTACCTGCACCTGCCACCGGCGATCGTGCCTGCACCCCATCAACGTGCTCGTCACCCTGTATCCTCTGCGGGAATCCATACAGTAATAGGCCCCACATCGTACACCCCAAAACCCGAGTCTGGGAGAGAAAGCCAAGAGACCGTGATGGACAGGCACATTTACCGCCACAAGAGAGTTGATGAAGAGAGAGAACAAACTGAGAGGCCTCCAAAAAACTTCAGAGGCTCCTACCAGTGTGATGCATCGGTTGGCCAGCCTGATGTTCAAACCCAGACCTCTTTTAAGAGAGGCAAGCATTTCTGCAGAGGAGAGGAACGTTGGTCCAAGGAGGGTAACAGGAAGAGTTTTGGAGCTTCTTGTCTCCCCGCTGCGTACACAGCCACCAGATGCCCTGACTCAGTCAAGGACACCAAGCTACCTGCTTCCTCTTCTTCAGTTGTACCAAAGTTCTCCAAAGAGATGCCAACTGTTTACACTGCTCAATCTACCCCAATGAAGGACGTCCTGCAGAAATACGTTAAGATGACCGCTGCTGGCCCACATGCAGCTTCTGAAGACTCTGAATGTATGAAGATGCAGGAGGCTACAATTAAGAAGCCCTCAGAGGAATTGATCCCAGATACGACGAGAGGAGAAACCTCAAATCTAGCCTTCGAGGGACTCGGAGAGGTAGCACCTGAGGTTGAACCTAGTGAACATGAGATGGTGGTCCAACAAACAATCCCTTTGTTGGCAGAACTTACTGAAAAGCAACAGGATGTAAAAGATGATGGTGCTCCTGAGGAAGCTGACGTTGTGACTGAAGACACCGTTGAGAAGTTGTCATATAATACTGAGATGATGAAGCAGCTGAATGCTGATGTCTTCGACCTTGTGACCAAAGCTAAGACCCCTAAGTCTGATCCTGACCATAATGTAACAGCCCCTCCATCAACAGCTGCAGATCTTTTCAGAGACCTGACAGAGGAAGAAGTGGTGGATTATGGCATTGTGGACATAGAAGATACCTCCTGTGCAGACTTTGAAGCAGGCTGGCTCGGCCCTGTTGTCCCCTCAGAGAGTCCAGCTGGTGCCCTGAAGGCCACTCTGCTTCACGGAGACCAGGGACTCCTCAGAGAAGACCCTGAAAAGGACCAGGATGTTCAGGTGGTCTGGCCTGACTTCCCTGAAGGTTTGAGCTTGTCCTAGTTCTTCTTCTTCCTCCTCCTCCTCCTGTGTCCTCCTCGTTCCTCACTCTTCCGTAGAGGCTATCTGGGCGTTGCTATGGGCACTGCTTGTGTTTGAGTGGTTAAGAGAGGGATAATTGGATCTTCTAACAATACGAGTAATGGCCTTGTCATTTTTCATACAGCTAAATAACAACCAGACTGCCTATTAGGTCTCACTTTACTGTATGCACGAAGAATTATGCCAATATTAAGTGTAAGGTTTGTATCAAAATTTTAAACAGAAGAATCAAATTACTAATTTCATGTAGATGTTTGCACAGTGCTCAGAGTTGATTAAATGTTAAAGAGGCCATGTGTGCAGAAACAAAGTATATAGCCATTTGCATATGTAGTGTTCACTTATAATATTGCAGATCAACTAATTGACGCAGGTGTAAGTGAAACTAAAGCACTAAACCAAATAACCATCGGCACTGAGGTTGTGTTTCTGTGCTGAGTCTTTCTCTACTTTCCGTGCTCAGATAAGAAATCTGAGCTGTGCTACATAATCAGGCCTGTGATGATTTACACACACTCTGCTTTATCTACACTGCAAATATTTATAAACGCTTCCTGTGAGATGTCTAGCGGCAAAATCAAACAGAGAGCAGTGGCTTGTATGTTCATTTATGAGGCCTTGTGTCTGACAGCCAGCAGATCATCGTTCAGTATGCTTAAGTCAAGTGCAGACATAAACAGACATCCTGGAGTGTTTATTTTTATTCTCTATACTTAGACAGGAACGCACACGTCCAGTAACTTCTCTTCAGCTTGGTCATGATGTAGATCAGCTTTAATTACATCAAAGTATATAAATAAATAAACCTATGTATGTGTGTGGAGGGAAAGGGAACTGGAGCTTACTACAGAAACTTAAAGAATACTAGTTAGTTAATATAGAAATTTAGTAGATATGAGTTGTTTTAAAACTAATATAGTATGTGTTTAGTGTAGTATTCAAGCATTTTGGCTTTTTTCATGGCTTGTGCAGATTTAAATCCACGAGCAAATTTGAAGATTTTAACTTGAAATTTTAAATTGAAGTCTTTAGATTTCGCCCCCCTTATAGTATACTGTATATACATGTCGGTAATGATACTGAGTTATGTTTGTACATGACTGGAGTTCATTCTGCCATCTGCTGGGGGAAAAGTGATCTGTTTAAAATACTGTCCCGCTACTGTGTTGTGTGTTATTTACATGCACATCCAGCATGTTAGGACGCAGCGTGTCCATTCATTTTCTCTTCATCTCACAGCATTTCAGCTTGCAGCATTTCCCATATCAATATTTATGAAGACTTCCACAAGATGTTAGCTTGATACTGAGCAGCGCTTCTGCGTAAGCCACGTGTTAAACTGCCAGGCTTTACCTTAACACACAGCCTGCCTGTGAACTTTCCATTGTCCGGGCTGATATATGACTAAGCAGAGACTGGGAAATGTGAGTCCAATTAAGCCACACTCAGCTTTTCCTGCCTGTGCCTCCGCAAGAAGGGCGAAGCAGCAGAAGCAGTCCAGATGAGAACATGTGGCAGTTGCCACTTTTCATCTGCCCTCCAGTGTTTTAGCCCAGCCTGCAATGAACATAAACTCCATCATTTAAAAAGACCATACTGTACCCGAATGGGCGAGCCACAGCAGCACACACGGTTACTAACCTGCTGTCTCATAGTTCTGTGTATGGCATTTATTATGTGACATAGTGACAAAGAGAAATCCACTTGAGCTGCGATGGAAGTGAGTTATACTAGAGACTTCATGGAGGCTTTGATTCAACACGGCCAAGGTAGGAAGTCTTTGTTGTTGGGACAGTTCTATCTTTTTACCAAAAGGTGTCAGCACAGAAGTACGTTATGGTGAGTCTCAGTTTGTGTAGAGGACCAAAGAGGATGAGGCAGGTATGGGTGTGTCTCTCACTGCCAGTGTGTCAGATAACAGTCCAGGACGGGGCTTATTGTCTATGATTAAGTAACAAACTATTCTTTTAAGTGTTTGTTAGATTTTTTTAAACATATTTTTTTTTATCACATTGCACGCTCTGTGTTTGGTTTACTCCCTCATGTACAGTAAGGGTTTATTTAGAGAATAAGAGTGAAGCAGATTATAGTTCATAACTTCAAACTGAAGACGCTGAGTTAGAAACCACCCACGCTGCCTGGCAGTGTCCAGGATCATATTCCCTGGTGTTAAATTCAGGGGGGTGGGGGCAGAGGGAAGGCCCCTGACTGGCTGCTCCACGTCTCTCCCCTGACTGAGACTGTTATGGGTGAACGCAAGGCATCACAGCGAAGCACCAGGCCTGGGTGGGCTCAGAAATAATGCACAGCTGCATAGATAACATTCCTTTAAGATACACAGACTGCATGCTGCCTTGAATAGACGCAGCATTTTACTGTTCCTTTATCTGTAGAGCTGCAGCTAATGTTTTTTTTCCAACTGATTACATCTTTGATGCATCATTATTTAGTTACATCTTCTTTTCGTTAATTTTGTCAGATAAACGGTGCAAAACCAAGAATGTTCGACTTGCAATTATATAAAACAGACTAAAGTGTTAAATCCTCATATTTGAGAAATTGGAGCCAGTGAATGTTTGGCATTTTTTCTCTCTGAATAACTTCAACAAGTAATTAAATTGCCAGAAATGTTTGTCAGTAATCAATCAAACCTTCTTTTCTGCACTGTTTATCTTCAGTGGATCATTAAAGTTACTACAACTGGGATGTTAATACTCAGTTAATGTTCTTAAACTTTTTTACACAAGAAATCACACTGAGATTAAGAGTACTGGTCAAACAGAAGCATTACCTTTATATATAATTCCTACTGTCTATAT
Organism: Pempheris klunzingeri; assembly: GCF_042242105.1. Taxonomy (NCBI): domain Eukaryota; kingdom Metazoa; phylum Chordata; class Actinopteri; order Acropomatiformes; family Pempheridae; genus Pempheris; species Pempheris klunzingeri. The sequence continues at coordinate 5,151,696 of NC_092027.1, forward strand.
GGAGGAGTTATTTTATGATATTAGCAAACTGTTCCAGCTCCCTGTAAAAACTTTACATCGCTGTAGTAGTCATGCACTATGATCCATATCCTGTGGATCTGGGGGCATAATTGCACTGTCTCCAACTTTTTTATGCCTTCCACAGAGAAGCCTTTGTTACAGTAGCTTGCTGGCAAAAAGTCTTGTTTTCCGTTCTTTGTCTAAATCCTGTCAGAAAAAGTGAATGTGTCCCTGGGAGTTTCTGCAGCCCTGCACATGGATTCCATCCAGCGCTGCTCGTCAGAAACCACCACGCATGAGATGCTGTTTCCACTGAGGAAAGCCTGACAAATTAAGTCAAACTCGCAGCGCTGTCTAGTTTTTACTTCCCAGCCGTGCCTCCGGTTCTCCTTTTTTTTTCGTGCTTTTTCAGCACGCCCCCCTGGTTTTGATCAGAACACAATGTCGAGAGGTCAGATTTGACTCCTTAGCAGTTTAGTGTTTTCTCTAAAAGCTGTGGAGACGCTGAGGAAAGATGGACTTGTGCTGCTGTTTCTGTCCAGGACCACCAAACGGTAGGTTTGCTTTTCACTGGAAGCTACACTTTTAGATTCTGTATCAGGGCATTTTCTGATGCTACAACAGGATTAAACTGAGTAGAATTGAATTTCTTTAATTATGCATGCCATCTGAGGACACTGCCACTCCCAGCATCTGTATCGTTTCAGAGAATTGCAGATTAAAAACATCTCATTCCTCTCTTTGCTCACATCATCGTACCTGTGCTCTTCGGGGAGTCTTTGTCATTAGTGATTGAGGCATTTTAACTGAAATCATAGGAACTTTTCTCTTAACAGACTGGATGGTCATGTGAAGTCTGGTCTTACTGCCTGTGTGGGGGTATGCAGAGCATGTATCACAATATGGAAATCATTTAGCAAACACATACCATATGAAGAGAGTGGGAGTGGGCTGACTCCTCCCATGAAGGAGTGGTGGAATGAACTTATTCCAGACATCTGTACTTTTTATGATTTATTCCCTCCCCTCAGTCCCCCACTGCAACTAATTTGCCAGTTTGAGCTGCCAGTTTCTAAGGCTTTGGGGATTTGGTTGACATTTTCAAACTGGGATCATATGAGGTCTCGCCCAGAACTAACTGCCAACTCCTAAGTCTAAAATCACTCCGCTACAATCACCCTTTATCTTTGCTGCACGTGCTTCTGCTCCCAACTGCTTAACTTTACAGGGAATTTGTTCATTTCATTTTCATTCATTCATTTTTTATTCATTCAACTCTGAGACTCTTTTCAGTCCGTACATCAGAGGCCTTTTCTGAATTCTCCTCCGTACATATATTAAGACTCTGCTCATGCCAAGGGCGGCTTGAGGTCTAGGTTATAACGTCTATTTCTGCTGGTTTTATGGAACACGGCTGCTGTGTGGAATTGCATTGCTGTCCACGTGTGACCGTGACACCGGTCTTGGTGTTTGGTTTCTTTGTGGCTTTGGGCGACTGATGTTCCCCACATGATGTTCTGAGAACAAAACATGAGGTGACGTTTTGCCCACAGCAAGACGCATTTGATGTCTCAACAGTGATGCAAGCAGGTGTGTGTATTTTAAACTTAAAAGAGAGGATCCTCCAGTGTCAGTTCTTGCATATCTCTATGCCCTGTAGTAACACCGAAGACAAAAGGCATGTGGCGTTAACTCTGAGAACCAGGCGAAATGCTTAGAGAGGAATTTGCTGGCAATCATACAGTGACACAGTGGTTGTAATTATAGTTGACTGACTGGTTTGAAAATGTCTAAATCACTGAGGTTAAAGTGACATTGTCAGAAGGGGCTCAGTGTAGTTGAAACAGACATTTCCCCTAAAGGCTGTTCAGTGTTTTAATAAGAGGGCCTTTCTGATTTAAGGGTTAAAAAAAAGTAGTTGATATTTTGGCGATTTTAAAAAAAGTGGTTGGTGGTAAAACAGTATCCAGTTAAAAAGGTTTCTGGGAAGCTTATAGGCATTGGTTGTGCTTTTCAAGCATAAGGAAGCAATTACCATCTGCTGAAGTTACATAATGAGAATGAATAGATAGCAAGTGGGTTATATTGTGAGTGGAAAAATGAAACCGGGAGGCATGGCTTCAGTATAAACATTTGGAAAAGGAGGAAGGGGTTGGCCTTGGATGATTTGTGACTCGTAAACCATGATGGAAAATAACTGCAAGGGATTTTAGTGGGTAAAAGAAAATCCTATGGAGTGAATGAGCAGGAAACTTTGACACTGGCTGAAGGTGGATCTCGCTCACATTTAGTTTTGCCTCTTATCAAGGCTGACCTGTGTGAGTGTGCTGAGTGTGTGTGTGTGTGTCACACAAAACAGCCTCATATATTATTAACTCCTGCAGATATGCAGCAGCGAGCGAGGAAAGCAGCGAGCCAGCTCCTCTAGGGCAAAACCAGTAGAGCCACTGGAGGAGGACAAAACTTGTTTTTAACTCAGGGCGGCAAAGTCGCTCGTGTTGGGAGAATTAGAGCTAATTTTGAAGTGAGTGAAACTTTTAATGACAAAGAGAGAGAGGGTAGGGGGGAAAGAGAGGACTCGGTAGAGTAAAGTACAGGGGAAAAAGTGGGAAGGAAAGAGGGAGGGAGATCGGCCATTTCTGCCAGAGGACTGAGTCACAGGGAAGAGAGGAGAGGGAGGGGTGCTCTTTCGTTCTTCTCTCTCTCGTAAAAGTCACGGACAACTTGGCTGCAGCGCTTGTTTTAAAGTCCAGGATGGCACCACACCCCTAGGCGCGACACCCCCCCTTCTCCTCTTTCCTCCCCTCCACTCCCCCTCACCTTTCACCCCCCTAACACCTGTCTTCAGAGCCTGGGACTCTCCACTTTGTACCAGGCCCGATGCCGGCAAGCCCCCCAGGAAATGTGTTCCCAGCCCTGGTGGTTGTGGGCCACATTGTTACCTTAATCGCTGTCTGGCAGTGGAGAATACGCAAGAAGCAAGGTAAGAAAAGCTGGAAAAGTCCTCGCTACAAGGCTTACTGCTGTAGAGGTGCCGGTTCTGCCTTAGGAGGAAGGTAGATCAAAGGCTTTTCTGTGCAAATACTTTCTCGCCGGCTGTCCTCATCCGTCGTCTCTGCTCCCTCTTGTCCGGCGTGTCTTTGTGGCGCACACTCCGCTCTCTTGCTCCCCCCTCTTTTTTTTCCCTCACACGTCTCAGTTTCCTGTGGTATGGAGATGTTGCAGTTAACCCTGTAAATGCTGAGCGTTGGCGCTGGGATATTCTGGTCCACTGGAGGGTTTTGGCTTCGTCAGAGCTTTGATGTGCACACCTCAGCATCAGCTTTGCTCCTCTGCTGAGGTTTTTCCTTGAATAGTGTCTCTTTAAAAAGTGCCTCATCATTACGTCCAGGTTCTGTCTTTGTAGAGATGTGGCTTGAGCTGTAACACCACCTTAAGTTGACTTAATGGGAGGTTAAGTCCTTGACTGTTTAGAGTGTCCTATTGTCATTTGAGCCTATTTCTGTCTTGTTAATAGACTTGTGCAGCTGGTTTCTTCTTGGAATGCTTTCATTGTTAAAAGTTAAACATATCCTCCTCACACACCAAACAAGTGCTGCCAGAGGAAAAATAATTAATCTCCACTGAGCAGGGTGAAGGTTACCTGCAACCATGTAGCTTTAACGTCACCACACACACCTCACTCAGGCCTACTTTAGTGTTGACACAGCTTGTAACAATGGCGGCTGTCTAACACACCTCTGCAGGCGACACACCCTGAGGCAAATTACAGGATGTCTGACGGTGTAGATGAATTTGCTTCTGAAAGACTTGTGAGAAACCAGTTTGGCCACCAGGCACCAGGCATCACATGTCATCTTTTGATAATGAAGCAGCCTAAAGCGATGCAGTAGCCCCAAGTCTGATCATAACAGAGCGAGCACGGGCTGTTAACTTTAATGGGATGCACGCTATCCTGCAAAAGTTGGTTGTTTTGCTAAACTGAAGCCAGGTACTCTACATTTCCCTTATCACTCCCAGTGGTCTTGGTCAGATGATAAACTGCACATTCCCTTTTCAAAGGAAACCAAAGAGGACACACCTTGAGTAGATAAGAGTCGTTTTCACAACAGTTAACGTGCCTGAGTTTGTTATGACAGGATGAACGCCTTTCACAGCAGCGACATCATCAGAAGAAGAGACCAACCCAGAATCTTAGCAGGCTTAATATGCAAATCACAGAACAGAAACAATAAGTGAAAACAAATTAAAAACAGATTTATCCACATATATTTACTCTGCAAACCGGGCACAGCTGAAGCACTGATCAAATAAAGGTTGCCTGGTTTGATTAGTAAATGACGGGCAAACATTACATGGCAAAACTAGGCCACATACTGTCTCTTCCTTCTGCCAACAATCAGCTGATTTACATTTGAAGAGATCTGCTTTCAGCTCTCTACGTGCCGCAGTGCAGACAATAAGTCTACACCCTGTACACCATCAACGGTCATATTCCCTCTCCCCAGCATCAGTCTGGACTTGAATGGTATAATTTTAACACAGCAGGGAGGCATTGCGATTGATTTCTGCTTGTCTGGAAGTGTGGTCAGTGTTGACATTACAGGTCCAGAACAAGTCAAACACAGCTTATCCATCCGAGATGGAAGTATAGTTTGCCTCAGCAACAAGGTGCCTTTGACACAGTGGGAAGGTGAATGTAGGTAAAAGGGACTTTACCCAGAGCCAGGTTTAAAAAAAGCTCCCAGAGTGCCACACAGGGCGGCTGGCTAATAGTAGTGAACTCGACACTGGGGACGGTGGACTGTGTATCCTGGATACAGTCATAACAAACCGGAGGAGGAGCTTTTTTTCTTCACGAGGCCTCACGCTGATCCTCAGGACCTCAAAGGAATCTGAGTACTGTGTTGGTGCACAAATAATTAAAGAGTCGTTTGCTTTAAGTGATTGTTTCTATAAATCTTAACCATTATGAGCTCTGCCTGAGGCTTCTGTAGATTTTGACCTCTCCTCTAACATCCTTCAATGCTCTCCCCTGTTGTTCTTCAGCGCACTTTTTGCCTCGAGACTCCTGTTAATGGTTTTGTGTGAGGCTCCCAGAAGATTAGGAAGCTTCATTCACCTCACAACACCAACTATTTTCTAATCCGTTTAGGAAGCCACACCTAAATGTGCACTAGTGTTCATGGACGACCCACCAGCCTGGCGGCAGTGTCTACTAAACCACATGCCACATGCAGCACATTGGAGGATCGGGTTTAGATTTTGGCTTGTGGTGCAGAGCCGTGACTCACTTTTCCTGTCTCCTTTCACTGTGACGGTAATAACAGACTTGAGGAGGGAGGACGACTCTCAGCTTTGACCTAACAGTGAAAAACATGCTGTCATTGAAGAACGCCAAGTGCTGAAAGCAATACACACCCACCATGTCCCTACATGCCCCACACAATAACCGCTTTAACATGAAACACAATCGTGGTTAACCTTATTAGTAGTCAGACCGCTGTGTGCCCATGTTGAGGCAGCGGCTCTCATCTGTGTTTATGCTCCAGAGGGCGAAGGACCAGCAGCCGTGTCTCCTCGACATGCCTTGTGATCATCTGGATCACCCCTTTTAGGAACATTGGCACCAACTAAGCTGCCACTGCAAACACCTGAACACGAGCATCAGCCCGAGTTTAACTATTTCTCCAGAGTCTTTGGTAGATCTCATGAATTTCTGCATCAAATACTGAAGTCAGTTCTCTTACTCTTAAACACAGACTGCAGTGTAGTGTAATATTTCACTATCATGATCCAGAGACATAAGCGGATGGTTGTACTAGTTATCCTTCCTGCTTTGAATATTACTGTGCAGAGATGCAATCCTGTTTAAAACTGACAGCATCCACAGCAAATTTAAAGCTACAGAAAAAGTTAGAACTCATATTAAATGTTGTTGATTCCCTTTTACCAAACCTTTAATCATTTGGTACCAAAAAATCTACTGGTAATAATTTATTGTTTGAGCTACAGAAACTACTCCCCGTTAATAAAAGGCTTTTTAATTGCCATGACATTAAATGCTTGGAGTCAAAATCTGCGTGTGAATGTTGAGTGTTTCTCAATGTTACGCAAAGAAAGTGAAAACAAGACTCCTCTGTTGAAGTTTTAATGACCCACAGCTGTTGTACATGTGGGGGAGAAAGTGGTGATTTATCACCAGAGGAGAAAACATGCAGGCTGTCAGACCTGCACAGAGCCTTTAGGTGAGCAGTCTCTGCTCACTGTGAGTCATTACATGCGACTCACTGCTCGTAGTAATCACATCAAGTGCGTCTTCCCAGTTGTTCTGGTTTCTGCTTTGCATTTGGGGCCCTGGAGGGTTATGTAATCTTGGGAGAGGCACACGCTCGCATCACACATGCAAAAATAGAGACCTAACGTGTGGTCCTCGGCAATCTATACAGCCGGCCTGTGTATTTCGGGGATGTCCCTCCCAGACGCGCTGTAATGGCACAAATCGTCGTTACGCGCTATGCTCCAAGGCGACATCAGAGCAGGATGGAGCAGCGCACAGCTCTCCACTGCATCTCGCCCAGCAAAACGAAAGTGGGCTGGGCTTGCGACAAAGACTCTGCAATCTGACCCGACCCTGTGTGTGTGTTTTTTTCTCCTCCATGTGTCTCGGATAGAGGGAAAGAGAGAAAAGTTTTGAGGGCTGGTAGCAGACACGAGAAATACGCGAGTCAGGGGGCGTTTTCAACGAAGTTCAGAACGCTGTGCGTTTTACGCGCGGCACAGATCCACAGCAGGATGGCCGGAGCGGAGGAGGCGATGTGCGCAGCTGTGCCGTCCTGGAGCGGCGGCCTGGAGAAGGGATTTATATACCGACGAACTAATTACATCCATGAAATGAGCTGCGGAGAAGTGGGCTCTCATCTGTACAGCCGCATGTGCTGCGCAGGTAGGTCCGAGCGCTCTCTCCATCTGTAATAGGAGGAGGCTCTGGTTGGGAGGGGCTGTTTGGGTGATGATGGTGATGACCTTTTCCATGCCTCCACCCACAATACAACAAGCCCCAAGGGTCAAAAGAGTGGGTGTCCCGCAAAGCATTGTTAACTGTTTGTTATTAATGTTTTATGAAGTTTACTGGCGGGTTGTTAGAAGTTGACACAGATATGATTTTGTCTGAGAACTTCATCAGTGATGATAATCTCCTGATTACCCACAGAGCAGATTATACTGCTAAATTGTTCAAATCATTTTAAAGCAAAAATGACACAACTGTCCAGTTCCAGTTATTATCTGCTGATGGTAATAAACTGAAAACCTTTGGGCCGTTCATTGGACAAAACGAACAATTTGACTGTACCAACCTTGGTTCTGGTAACTTGTGAGCATTTTCCCCTCATTTTTTGAGTAACTGGTGTGTTTTGTTGTTTTGTGTCACTGTGTGTGTTACTGTGTGTGTTACTGTATGTGTCACTGTGTGTGTTACTGTGTGTGTTACTGTTGTCACTGTGTGTGTTACTGTGTGTTACTCTATGTGTCACTGTGTGTCTTACTGTGTGTGTCACTGTGTGTGTTACTGTGTGTGTTATTGTGTGTGTCACTGTGTGTTACTGTTGTCACTGTGTGTGTTACTGTGTGTGTCACTGCGTGTTACTGTGTGTGTTACTGTGTGTGTCACTGTGTGTGTTACTGTTGTCTGTGTGTGTTACTGTGTGTGTCACTGTGTGTTACTGTATGTGTCACTGTGTGTGTCACTGTGTGTTACTGTATGTGTCACTGTGTGTGTTACTGTGTGTGTTACGGTATGTGTCACTGTGTGTGTTACTGTGTGTGTTACTGTTGTCACTGTGTGTGTTACTGTGTGTTACTCTATGTGTCACTGTGTGTCTTACTGTGTGTGTCACTGTGTGTGTTACTGTGTGTGTTATTGTGTGTGTCACTGTGTGTTACTGTTGTCACTGTGTGTGTTACTGTGTGTGTCACTGCGTGTTACTGTGTGTGTTACTGTGTGTGTCACTGTGTGTGTTACTGTTGTCTGTGTGTGTTACTGTGTGTGTCACTGTGTGTGTCACTGTGTGTGTCACTGTGTGTGTTACTGTTGTCACTGTGTGTGTTACTGTTGTCACTGTGTGTGTCACTGTGTGTGTTACTGTGTGTGTTACTGTTGTTACTGTGTGTGTCACTGTGTGTGTTACTGTTGTCACTGTGTGTGTTACTGTGTGTCACTGTGTGTTACTGTATGTGTCACTGTGTGTGTCACTGTGTGTGTTACTGTTGTCACTGTGTGTGTTACTGTATGTGTCACTGTGTGTTACTGTATGTGTCACTGTGTGTGTCACTGTGTGTTACTGTATGTGTCACTGTGTGTGTTACTGTGTGTGTTACGGTATGTGTCACTGTGTGTGTTACTGTGTGTGTTACTGTTGTCACTGTGTGTGTTACTGTGTGTTACTCTATGTGTCACTGTGTGTCTTACTGTGTGTGTCACTGTGTGTGTTACTGTGTGTGTTATTGTGTGTGTCACTGTGTGTTACTGTTGTCACTGTGTGTGTTACTGTGTGTGTCACTGCGTGTTACTGTGTGTGTTACTGTGTGTGTCACTGTGTGTGTTACTGTGTGTGCTACTGTGTGTGTTACTGTGTATGTCACTGTGTGTGTTACTGTTGTCACTGTGTGTGTTACTGTTGTCACTGTGTGTTACTGTGTGTGTTACTGTGTGTGTTACTGCGTGTGTCACTGTGTGTGTTACTGTTTTCCAAACTACTGTTTACATTTGCATACACTAACCGTCCAAGACTGAGTAAACGTTCAGCCTGTGTGCTAAGAGGCTGAACCTGAGTCACGTTTTATTTATTTTACTTCATGTTTACCAGCTGATTGATCCCTCTGAGTGTGTGACAAAGATTATGTGTAATTTATCAGACCTTATAAATGGATTTCCGTGGCATCTAAGAGCTGTGAGAAATGTTTTCTTTTTCCCTTAAACTCAGAGTTCTGCAGACGTTTGAGGTCAAAACTGCTCCTGTGTAAACAGTCGGCTGATGGACTCACGGCTTGTCTATTTGTTTTTGCTACATTGTCATGGCAACCACTCATAAATCACTCTTCCCACATTGAAGAGTTACTGTCCATAACTATAAGTCAACACTGCAAGCTCCAAGTGACCCTGGACTTTGTTAACAGTAATCTGAACTCAGATTAGGGACTCAGGGCAAAGCGGCTGTCAGATACTAGTTAGATATTTAAGTGGATTAACAGCAGATATTAATATTCAGGCTTTTCTCTTGTTTTGCAGTGTAGCTTTTCCAGCAGAAGAGGGAGACAAACAGTGTTGAGCAATACGCTCCTCTGGTCTGTCAGTGGCCTTGGCTGTCTGAGGATCATAAATCCAGCAATTATCTAGTCCTCATATTTTCATAACCACAAGATTGTAAAGACCATGTGTGGTTAATTACGTGTGTTTTCAGTGCATACTCTATTGCTATTACATTAGTGAGTTGGGGTCATTGACCCTTTTTAACTATGCGGAGAAAATATAATGTGGGAAACTTTAAGGAGAACTTTAAAGGGGACGTTAGCCAATACGCACCTCAGCCTCAGTGTTGGTTTTTGGGTTCACTGAGTCTGTCGTCCATCTGCGTCTCCACGCCGCTCCAGCCGCGCACCTGAGCTTGTTTTTAAAAGGAATAAATTCCTCACAGTTATGATAACAGACAGAGCTCTGTCATCTTCTGTAGTAGTGCAGCCTTTCATGCCCCTTCCGTTGCCAGCTGCCCCATAATGCCCCGGGGCTTCCATTCCTCACCTTGGCAGAGTTCCTCCCTGAACCGTTCAGCTTTCATACCATCGTGCACCCCGTCAGGACCTGCTAGCCAGATGATATTACTCTCTTTGTTAACATTCCTGTCCTCAGTGGGGCTGACACTGCGTGCTGTCACTTGCACTGATGAGCAGGCAGACGGGCTGGGGTGGTGTTTTTTCGCAGAGAGGCGGCTCCCCCTGTCTGCCAGGAGGGTGGGCGCGCCCTAAGGAGGAATGCATAGGCTTGCATGTTTCGCACGGCAGAGCTGTCACCGTAAAACTCCCATCGGCCCTCACTGCTCGAGCTTATCGCTGCATGTTATCAGCAACAGGGAAAGAATGAACCACACAGTGCTGCTCTGTGTGCCAGCATGTTGTTGATAGCGCCGTTTTTTTAGTCATTTAATTACATCACATATTTTTTTTTAATACAAAATTGGGTTTTAAGTCAGTAAATCAAAACTAGTCGTATTGCAATGTCTGATTACCTCACGACTTTCTGGAACAAGCACAAATTTACCAGATTTTGCACTCAGGGGTTTTTGGGAGCTGCACAGCACCACAGCAAGAATGAAACTGTGTTAATCAAAGAAAAACCATTTCAGGTAGAGTTGTCATTAACTTGTTTCAGAAAATCAACTCATTTCACCGAGAGAAAACGGCAGTTTTCCCTGAAATCACTCTTCGCCACATCAAAACCTTAGCCTACACAGAAAGCTGCTTTGTGCTGCCACTGGCAACTGCAATCTTAGATCAGTGAAGAAGAATTGATTTCCAATCAGTTATCTTGTTGATGATAGCTGGCATTACATCATGTTGGGGTGTTTGAATGCTGGACCCACAGAGGGAAGAACTGATAGCGAGTGTCAAGCTAATTTTTTTATTGATGTTCTTTTTCAGTCATGACTGACTTTCAAACTAGATAATTAGATTATCTGTTATACTTTATTATTCTCTGTTTGTATTTTACACATGGTTTAACCTGAGCCAGGCGCTAAAGAGACGATAGCAATCACATCACATCCATACAGGGTAAGTAGTAGATATGTAAAACTACATATTATCAGTGTGATATAAATTATCACACTGGTGTCGGATCAGTACTTGTTATCGGCTGCTACTCAGGTTCAGGTATCATAATTATAATTATTGGGAAGGATAAAGAGGTAAATCCTCAAATTTCAAGTGTATGTTTTACATTTGCAGCTCATTGGACAGATTCTCTTTTATACATGTTCTGGCCAACACTGTTGTGTTTTTTACACACATTGTAATTTCCCGATTCCAGAGGTAGTGAATAATCTGACTGCTCTCTGTCATTGGTGGCTACAAGCCAAATTCAGATTTTAGGATTAAAGTTTTAAGCCTACAGGGTCGGGTTTAGGTCCAGTGAAAGTGTAAAATCAGCTGCTTCCACTTCTCAAGTCCCAACAAGCCACCTCCCTGTGTAGGCATCCCAAAAATCCCTCTCCTTAACAGTCTGACATCAGTATCTGCATGGAAAATTGATGCTCTCAAGGGTGAAAGGTGTTGCAGGTATTTAGGCGCTGTGGTACATATATGTGGGAGTGTGGAGGGGCTAGTTCAGAGCACCTGAATGCCTGACCAGCAAAAAAAAAAAAAAAACAGTGCTGTGTTTTGTCAGAGATTTGTGCAGCTGAACAGATGGACAGAAGCTCTTTTAAGAGTTTTATAGCATGAAAAAGATGAAACAGAGACACGCTGTTCAGTCAAATCCACACAGAGCCACAATAGCTGCTTTGTGTCTGGGATAATTCTCTGCAGCAGTGTGGTCTTACTGTATTAAGAGTTTCTTGCACGCCAGATCTTATTGCCTCCTTTGTGCTTTATTGTTGTTGGTCTGGGTTACTGGCTTGAGAGACGCTTGGAAGGATTGGAAGCGCATCTAAGAAAAATAATCCCAACCAAATGCTTCAAATAAGAATTTCAGTCTTGCAGGTTGTTCTCATTAGAGACCCTTTAAATGCTTCTATTCTTCCTGCTGCTGGATCCTCTCCTGTAGACCCCCCCCCCACCCCTCCAAGACAAACCTCTGCTGTCTGTCATGTACAGAAACAAGTTTCCCCATAATATTGTCCTGATGGAGGAAGAGCGCTCATGCTCGAGGTTTGTTCTTGTGATTGTACCATGTCGGGAAATGGCTGAGGATGCCGTTTCCACAGCGGGCAGGCAACAGGCTTTTCATTGAGGCTCTGCAGTGTTGAGTGGCTCGTCCAACACTGGTGACTGCTCGCTTGCGTAAGTGGAGTTCAGTCGGGGTTAACGGGCTTCTGTGACTCTCTGAGGAAATTATTCCTTTAGTCGATCAGTACAGACTTTTTGAAACATGCGAGATGTGGTCGGACACACGGAAGATGTGCCGACCGCAGGGTTTGTGCTCCGTCTTCCCTACAGCAAGATGATCTGTGTTAGAGAGCCGTCTGCCTCTGCGCTCCGCAGTTTAGCTGATGGTCTTGGCAAAAGTGACCGGAGGAACCATACTGCTGGTTCTGCTTGTAAAGCCATTAACAACAAATTGCTTATATTTTACATCAATGCAAACATCTTTCACAATTATTTTAATTTCTTCTAGTTGCAGCCGTTGCTTGAAACTAGATCTCTAATTTGGGAACTTCTTATTTCGGGAACATTTTGCTGTTGCTGTAGAATAAACTTAGAGACACAGGGTTGTTACTGAAGGTCTTCACATCTTTGCATCTTAATCTAATCATTGCACAGGCCTGCTTTGTTTGGTTGCTCAGTGAGGGTCTTTGCTGAGGTGTGGTTTGGTGGGTGGGGTCAGGGCGTTCATAACAGGGCTCGGCCAGCAGGAGAATCCTCCTCCTCTTCTCCATAGATCACTGAGGTGACTGACAGCTTCTGACATTGTAGCCCGCAGGCAGGCATTTTGTAAGACCTGGTGAGAAAAAGAAAAAAATAGGTGCAGGGAATGTCAGAGACGGCAAAGAGAGGAAAAAAGGGAGTCAGACTTGTGTTCAGGAACTGAATCAGTGACTTGAACACTCCCACTTAGCTGCAGGATCCCACACTGTGAAGCAGTGTTTTCAGGCAATAAGAAGAAGTGGAAGTCTCATGAAGTAGACAGCATCGGCTCGCAACCCTTAGAGGCTTCTGTTTTGTTTTTCACCACTGAGATAACTCCAGCATGGCGATGGAGAGGTTCAGAAACTACTCCTCTGACAGTCTGGGTAGTGACGGGGTCTTCATAGAGGACTCCTACTACCAGGGGATGCTCAAAGCCACGGATTGCAGGAAAGGTAGAGTTGGTTTCATCTTTCTAATAGTACTCAGAGGTCTTTTGTTGTTTTCCCTGCAATTGAATTCTTTAGTTTAAGAACTAAGCTCGTTGTAGAACCCATCACACCTCCATGACTGTTTACTCTTCTATGTTATGAAGACTTGGTATAAATGTAGTTTATTGTCTGACGTGCAGAGTCCCATTTTGTCTGCGGTGGTTTCTTGCCTCTCTTTTATCAAACAGGTCACGCCCCTTTATGTGTCACAGCTTTTCCTCTTTTTATTGGTCAGCTGCTGACACCCATTTTGAGGCCACAGACAGACTAAGCAGTAAAGATGTCTCACAGAATTCACTTTCATTACTTGTTTGGTTCAGAAGTTAAACTCAGAGGAAAAGCTCCCGAGTGCAAAGACAGAAGAACTGGAAAATAACTGATTGGTTCCTTAATTACAAACCGTCTTAGTTAAAAACACCTGACCAGAATTCTTCAAATGATTTTTCTTGAAATACTAAAACAAACCCTAAAAAGAGGATTAAACTAAAAGCTATTCATTGTTTCTCTCTGTGTGACAAATTACTGCTGCATCGCTCAGCAGCAGACTGGTTGGATGATTGGCAGATATCATGCAGCCACAGTCCAAACAACAATGTTCTTTCAGGAGGACCTGAAATCTCTCACCTCATCTTAAAGGGATTTTTTTTTTTTGACTCAGAGGATTAAGGGAAACATCCACATCTCAGTCTGTTGCTCCAGGCTGCAAAACCCAGCCAAGCAAACACATTATTTGTAAGAGGGATCAGTGAAGTTTGCTTTTCTTTGTCATGTATTTCACTGGTTTGAGTTTTGGAATGTGAAGCGCAGCTTTCAAGCTTATTTCTGACCGAGACTCTTTGCATTGTATTTAATGAGGAAACAGAGCGGCTGCCGTAATCATTGACGTTCCAACAGTTTGTTAAAATATAAAATTTTTTTACAGAACAATCGTTTTTCTGTTTTTATGACGCTTATTCATCCAGGATGCACCAGAAGTCATGCACTCATGATCAAATGACATAGTAGATTTTCTGTGCCTTTGAGGTTTTTATTTCACTTCTCTGTTTTCCACTGCATGGTTGTGAGTCACCGACATAATGTCACCCTGAAATGGGCGTTGGCACCATGGGATGTCGCCTCCTTTGCGCTCTCTGCTCTCTTCTCCTGATGTCTTCTGTTACCGAGTTTTGATCTCAGTTCTTATCTAGATGAAGCAATCAAGCTGTTTACACTGCTTACAGATAAGAAAATTAGAATAATGGATTTCTCTGTCTCGTCACATTTTAAAGATCTGCAGTCACACTGTGTTGAATCCTAATCACTCCCGTTCAATCACAGGCTCATTTAGTTACGTCACACCGCCCTCTGTGTTTCTGTTTGGACACATTGCATCAACAACATCTACAGCACTTGCTGGTATGTGCGAGCCTGTTTGGAGTAACCAGACTGTGAAGTGAAAACCAAAACAGCAACTCCTGCAAGGTGGAACTGATCAGTGGTGCTGATCAGAGCGATGTCAGAGGAGGTTTACTCGTGTTTCACCTGACGAGTACGACGCCTTTCTTTGTTTTGATGGACTGATTTATAAAGCGCCATCAGAGGGAGTTCAGCCACCTTCTGTGTCACCTTAAGCAGCTTCTGCTCCGTTGACGTCACGTGTTCAGTGCTGTGGTTTCTGGCTTTAGGGGAGCACATAATGCTTATTAGATCATTTGTAACTCTGGGCGAAAGTTTTGTTTTTTATCTAAGTGATGTCTTCGTGAAGGGTCTCATTGAATGTGGGAAAATAAATATGGTTTTGGATGTTTTAGCTCTTTAAATACACATTTTATTTACTGCCAGCTAACCTCTAAAGCACTGGTTCCCAGCTCATGAGTCAGGACAACTCAGAGAGGTCGCAAACTAAATCTTAGGGGCTGTGGGAAGACTAAGGATGAAAATATATTTTATTATTCCTGCAACACAACATTCTGTTGTTTTCCTTTAATGATTTTGCTCCATTTTCTGCTTTTTTTGTGGATTCCCAGATGATTATACTCTCCCGGGCCTCTAAAAATTATTAAAATAAATCAGTCTGAGAAGGAAAAGTTACCCTTTGGCCAACTGGTAGATAATTGCTAGCTGTTTTATGTGGATGTCCATACAGTGTTGATGGTAAATATAGTCAAGCGAAGCAATAAATACCTCAGTATGCAATAAATAGTTCAGTTTGCTGGTGCAGGAAGAATAACAGATTTTGCAGCAGGAGAATTCGTCTTTCTCGGTCAACTGAGCACTCACTGAGGTATTTATTGCTTCAACTGACTACATTTACCATCACCACTGACTGAACATCCACATAAAATCTGGGGAAATTTCCCTTCAAGTACACCAACTCTGTAGTTGAATTCCTCCAGGCAGCAATTAAGAACATTTTCCATTTACAGAGACTTTTAATTTACCAGACAGCAACTTTTCTAAATCACGAAATAACCAATTTCTTTTAAATGTACTATTTTTCCAACAGCCCACTCCAAAAGCATTATTGAAAAATGCAATTTGCAGATTCTGATTAAAGTTAGATTTATATCCAGCAGCGTCTTAACTTTTATAAACCCACATCCAACACGGATCCGGACAGAAAGCCGCCCACTTCTGTTCCTTCCTGTTAAAGGGGAGTTCTTCCCTGATTCTTGATCATGTGGAGGTTCTTTAATCCTTCATTTTAAATTCTTGAATCGTTGGGTCTCTCTCTTACTCATCTTGAGATAACATTTGTTATGTATTGGCGCTGTATAAATAAAGATTGATAAGGACAGAATATTCACAGTGAGTTTTATGTGTCTGTAAAGCTCAGACATTTATGAATCAGTTTGTTTTGGAAAAATGATCATTAGTGATGTTGACACAGTCGATTAAATTGAGCCCATGTTTGATGTTTCCCTCCACAGATGAACGGGACCGAGTTCAGAAAAAGACCTTCACGAAATGGGTCAACAAGCACCTGATGAAGGTAAGATCTCCCCACAGCACACGTAGGCACAGTAAATGTGCATTCGGCTAACTAAAAAAAAAGCTCATTTGTGACTCCAGCTGTCCTTAAATAACCCGAACGTTTGCTCTGTTTGAGTCAAATTGCAGCAGTTATGTTCACGCCTGGTTATGACAGCTTCAATTACACAAAAACTGTTTCCTCTGGAGAAAATGGACCGTCTGCCCTGAGTGTCACTGCTGGAGAAAGTTACCTGAAAGCAACAACAGATAAACTGGAAACAGAAAACAAAGCAAAATCAGATTTTAACTCCCCACACCTCAAAAAAAGTGACATGTTTTGGAATCACAACACACAAATCGTTCCACGGCACCATAAAACCCACACATGCTATTTGTGTTAACTGTCTGCGTGTGAGGGAGTGAGTCACGAACACCTGGCCTCACTTTAGCTGGAACAGCGGCACAGAGCGCCCGGTCAGGTTCGACATCTGGGCTCCAGACTGTCGGGGCGGCTTCTCAGGGCTCTGCAGGGGAACAGGACGCTCCAGCACTGAATGTGAGGCCGGGGCCAAACATGTTAGCAGCCATGACGCTGTAAGGAAACACTGTGAGCCTTGAAAGGAAGCACTTCCTCATCTAAGTAGTCAGGTGCAGAGCAAAGAGTTCCAGCATCAGTTAATCAGTGCTGAAACGATCAGTCACTTCTAATCTATGGACAATAAAGTGATTGGCTTTAAAAGTAAAATAATCAAATGCTTTCAAAATGACAAATGTTTTAAAGGCCCAGAGTTTGAAGACACATGATCTTGTCTTTAGCATCGTTTAGTATAGTTTGGTGATTTTACTGATTAAACAATCAGTTAGCAGGAGGATTAATCAATTAACCTTCTGCTGCCTCATTCAACACACCGGTGGGAAGGGTAGATTTTTGTTTTCCACTTTGTGGCTTAACTTAGGCTGCAACAAACAACCATATTCATTACCGATTGATCTGAATTAATCTTTATTAATTTATTAAATCTTTATTAATAGATTAATTGTTTAGTCTATGAAACCACCACCACTGTGCTGCCTTCAGTTTACTTCTTTCTTCTTCTTTGCCTTCTTCCTCTTCACTTCCTCGGTCAAGGGAAGGTTTTAGCAGCCGGTAAACTAAAGCACAGTGTGGCTCTACCTGAAGTGACTCAGCTCTCTTACAGCCGCTCAACCGACGCGTTCAGGTTGACGAATTCTTTGTTTTCACACGGGAACTGAAGCGTGTTATAAAGAGAGGAATGTCTGCCGTCCTGTGACACGGCACTCTGTCCGAGATGACTCACAGGCCTTTGTCGTCAGCCGCTGTTTCTTTGTCTGGAAATCCCTCAGATTTGGGTCCAAAAGACCGGAGCGGGTCGCCGATCAGGCTGCCCTCGAGGCGTTTTGGACTCGTGGTCACAACAAAGTCATGGGATTAAACTCTGAGGCCAGGAGCGCTCCGTTTTCATGGTCAGCTGTCTCAAAAGTGCCATCTGCTGTATCGTGTCTTACATCTCTCTTCAGGTTACAGAGAGTGAAAACCTCCCTGCAGACTAGAAGAAACACGTTTTCAAACCAAGATCAAAATGACTGATTTAAAAAGCAGAAAACAACCAACCATCTTTGTCTAACATCTGTCAGGTCAAACCAGCGTTTGTCGTTTGTCCTTCTTTTCCCTCACGAGTCCCTGCAGTTTTATATCCTCTCTCATCAAACTGTTTCTCCTTTCCATCCTTCATCCTGTCCTCCCATCCTGTCCCATCAGCACTGGAAGGCAGAGGTAGGTGCTGTCTGTGAGCAGAGTGCTGAGTGGACACATTCATTCCTGCCTGCATGTCTGTGTTAACATGTTTACCCTCTCCTGCTGCTGTACTTTACCTGCGTTCCTTAGCTGCTAACCTCTGACCTTTTCCCTCCATTTTAACACTGGGACTCTTTTCTGGCCGCTGGAAGAGCCTTTTCTGCAGTGCAACTTGTCCTTATGTGTTCAGTTCACAACAGTTCATACATAGAAATTCCAAAAAGACTAAAGTTTATGAAGTAGGAAGGAGGATGCATGAAGTGTGATCAGCAACAAGTTCATAGTTACAGATCAACGTGGGTCTTCATCATCATATGTTTAATTTACCGGCGTGGTTAGAGGACACAGCAATCAAAAAAAAAAAGAAGGCAAACATTAAAATTTGTCCATTGAAGACCTCTCATCTCCATGTCTCAGATTTGACCTTTCACACTTGCTACAATGTGTATAAGCTTTTTCTCTGCAATGAGGGATTATAAAATAATCTGGTTCTGTGCTATCGCTAACCGAGTGTGTCAAACGATGTGTTATCCAGTCAACTGCTGCAGGAATGAATCTTAAAACCCGGAAAATAAGTCAGCATTTTAGCACTTGTGGTTCCCTCGAAGTCCGTGGGTTTTGTAAACGGGTTTCTGGTCTGATGCCTTAAGCTTTGTGGTTAACACAAGTTTAAGAGTTTTTCACGGTTTGTTCTACGACACATAATACGTCAGCAAATACCTCACTAGTTCGCTTTTACAGCCTCTACGCTCTGCGTATATTTGAGATCCAACTCGTAGATTTATTAATTTATAGCATTTTAAAATTGTAGTTTATTTTTCTAATTGCAGTGTAGATTAGTGGTGGTGACGTTGATGCCAAGCGACCAAAGCGTAAATTGCCAAATGTTCATTTTGTACTTCTGGCGACTGCATTTAGGCTTCAGCAATGATAAAAGTGGTGTTTGTTTGTGGAGATTATGTTACCAAACACAACATTAAAGTATCACGCCGCAGAGCCTAATTTCTGCAATATTCCAAAATCCAATCAAAAAACTCCTGTTGTCTTTTCAGCAGCTCTCCATAGGAAGGGCGGCCTAACTATGACAATCAGACTGCAATTGTAAAAATAACAGACGTATTTTTAAAAGAACGCCAAATGTGGACCCAGTTGCCACTGCAGAAGGTGGACAGTAACTCCAGTCCCTCACTGCTGTGTGTAGGTCCTTCCCTTTAAGTTGCTTTAATTATTTCTAGGTGACGTTAATTAAGTCAAATGTGTCTGTGCCCTGTGTGAAATCCCCTACTGCTATTAGTTTGGAGCTGGACAGCAGCTCCAGGACTGTCTGCATTAAGTGTGAAGCAGTGGTTCACAATGTGGTGTCTCCTTTTCTGCCTGCAGGCCCAGAGACACATCACTGACCTGTACGAGGACCTCAGAGATGGACACAACCTCATCTCCCTGCTGGAGGTGCTCTCTGGAGAGACACTGGTGAGCTTTGGTGACCTTCGACCTGCAGACAGGAGGACACCTGTTCCTGCTGTCCTGTCCAGACTGTCTCACTGTCCCTGCTCCTCCGTCCCACTGACTTACTTTGCTGTCGTGTTTGTTACAGTCTGCTCTCCTCTTTGTACCTTTAACTGCTCTAAATGTTCATAGTCAAATATTATTCTGGTGGGTTTCTTGTCTCCACTCTTGCATGTGTTGACTTTTGAGATTCTTTGGACATTTCAGAACATGCTGAGGTTATGCGCACTTTTTTTTACGTTACTTATCTTAGCACTGTATTTTTTATTCTTTATTTTTTGGGAACACATCTTCTGGTGATGGAGCCTCAAAACACTAATTTTCATTCTTTGCTTCCATCTCGTAACCTTTCTGCACTGACTTGTTTGACCCCTGGTTTTTCCTTTATCTAATTCCTGTTTGCTGACCTTTGCCCTGACCTTTCCCCCTTTGCCTCTGCCTTCCTCTCTTGCGATGCTCTTGCTGTGGTAGCCGAGGGAACGTGACGTTGTGAGGAACGTGCGGTTGGTGAGTGGTGCCTGGACTGTGGCTGGCCGCCTCCTCGGGCGTGGCATGTGTCACCATCCCAGGTGGCTGCTGGGTTGTGCATGATGACAGCCACACTCCCTGTATTGTCCCCTCTCTGTATCAACATCCTCCATGTTATGAGTGAGCCAGCAGGGTCAGGTGTGAGGAGAGAGGAACTCCAGGTGGAGGCGTTAGTGGGAATAATTTTATTTTAAAGACATTTTATGATTTTTCCAAATGTGAAGCTGATTAATCGCGTCTTTCAAATTAAAGTTACCATTTAAATTAAGCTTGAAAAATATATCCTAATTATTTTTCATATAACTGGTAATTCCTGCCTAGTTAAAGGACCATACCGTACCTCTGAGGAAACCAGAATTGACTGTGAAATAAATTCTTTCTCATGCAAGAAATGACAATATTCACATTCTCATTTTCATGATTTGTAATGTGGCTTTGATTTGCTGACGACGTTTGTGAATCCAGTGCTTTTTGTCAGTGTTTTCATGTCTGAGCGCACAAACAAGGAAATAGTAATAAAATAGCAGGGATTAATAATACAGTTACTGATTAGTTATGAATTATCCCGAGGACATTCCTCGTCTCTGCAGGCTGATTATCAAAGTTTATTGGATAGACACAGATGGTGTGAGGAAAGTATGAAAGCAGTCTCGAGTCTTGTGCTCCCAAACTCTGCATTGGTCGTAGTTACTGAGCACAGAAGCCACCAGTATCGGTATGGTCCTTGTCAAAGTGTCAGGGTGAGTTGTCATGGGTCAGGTAGTGGGTTCCCTCACTGTACTGATAGCAAAGGCCAAAGTTTCATCACTGCAAGCTGATGCGTTGACTCATTCTGCAACAAAGCTGAAAGCTTAAAATGTGGAGCACCAATGCATGTCATGGTCATCACTCCGTATTATTATTATTATTATTATTATTATTATTATTATTACAATCAGTCCTGTGCAGGTTTAGAAGCTGTAGATGTTTATGGGTTCTGATCGATTGGACATCGCTACAGATAAAAGATTGATTAAAGGTGTAAAAGGTTTTTCAGAAAGTGCCGGAAAACGTTGATCAAAGGTCTCAGAGGAGATTGTGACCGAGATTGCGTGTCATTCATTATCATGCTTTCACCTGCAGACATCCTGGCTGGTTTGTTGATGCATTTCAGGGTCATTTAGCACCCAGATCTGGCGATGGTCTGGCCCAATGCTTTGATCACAGCCACGCAGAATTTGAATCACACTTCAAATTTGCCGTATTTTAATTTTAAGTTAAGACCATGACTGTAATGAATTTTATACAGTAGAGTAGATCTTTGTTTTAAGCTCACAAAGTGTCGCTGGACACCGAAACACCTGCTCCTCAGTCATGGGGCCGTGCTGCTGCTGGTTGATCATTCAGACCTCGTGTGTTTCCTCCCGCTGATGTTTGGGGTCCTCTCGTCTCTTGCAGCCACGGGAGAAAGGCCGGATGCGCTTCCACAAGCTGCAGAATGTACAGATCGCCCTGGACTTCATCAAACACAGACAGGTCAGTAAATAATGGCATTTGTAAGACACATTTATACGTAATGTGAATTAAAAAGAGTTTCTTTAACTGTTTAACTTCTGGAAAAATGTCTTTAAAAACCTGCACAGTTTTATGTCATCATCTGACATCAGTTTAACTCCACAACCTTTTACTGTGTTGTTTAAAGTTTTTACCATTAATCCTTATGATATTATATGTAAATGGTGTACGAGGTTTACACACTAAGCTCTTTGACGATGTTACTACTAATCACCACTGTCAGTTTTCCTTGCAACTGTGTCTTTAATTGCTCTTGATTATTTTTGTATACCTCTTATTATTTATTCCATATTTTCTGTATTCAACTGTACTTATTTCTTATCATATGCCGTTTGATCTCATCTCAGGTCAAACTGGTCAACATCAGGAATGATGACATTGCAGATGGAAACCCCAAGCTGACCCTGGGGCTGATATGGACCATCATCCTTCACTTCCAGGTACTGTAGGACATTTTAAGGGCTAACTTTGCTATAAATGACTGTACTAATGTTAGTGAATGCAAACTAACGAGATTTGAAATGAATTATTGGACACAAAACCACAGTCAGTCATCATTTAAATTGCATTTACTGTTGGAACAGCGTATTTCCCGAACTACATGTGGTGTTTATCTTTTACGCGGCACAAACATTAATTGCATAAGATCAGATTCTTCCATTGTATGGGCAGCAGGCATTTTATACAGTTTACTGTCATTACATTGTGATTACTTTGCTTCTGCTGCACGCTACGGAAAACCAGAGCTCCTCTGTTCCGTCTTTGGAGTTCAATCATCAGCCTCAATTTAGCCTGATGTTGACACAGCAGTTACAGTGCAGCGGAGTCCAGCAGCCAGTCATTTCCAAATGGGCTTTATTGGACATTTGGCAGCACTCAGGCTCTTATACACAACTACCACCGCTTCTCCTGTCCTTGAGTGCACAAAGACTAAACACTGAAAAAGGCTGTTCATTCATTCTTAAAAAACGATGTTCACATGTGAGTGAATTTCAAAGCCGTTTTTAATCTTCTCTAAATGTCTAAAGTCTGAATGTTAGGGCTCCCCACTCTCAAGCATAAACAGTATGAAATTAGTTACACCACCTGTGGCGGCAAGGACCACGTTGGAGGAAAGCATTCGTCAACGGGCAGATGTGTTCCTAATGGGGATGTTTGGCTCTATGGTTTGGTAGATTTTGGAAAAATGAGTGGGAGCACATGAAGATTCTTTGATGCTATAATGGGTATGATGGTTATGTTGGGATGTGGGATCCTCCTCCTCATACCGTGTGACTCAGTGATTCCCTTGAGAACGCTGGTGGGAGACGTCTGCATTACAGCTTAGGACTCAGAAACTTCAAGAAACTGCGTGGAAGCAACAGATTGGTTTAAAAATAAACTCTTCTTTGATATCGAACTGAGAATAAATGTCGTTTAAGATTTTGTCTTTGCTGCTCAAATGATAAAACAAAAAAACTTCTGTTTCTTCAAAACAAACCTATAATCTGTTTTGGCACATGTTAGTCATCACAAACAATGGTGATTTTCCTCTGAGCTCCCCGGGCGCAGCTAACAGTTTACTTATCCACATGTGACTAGTATAAATAATGAACCTACTTAGTGACAGACAGGGAGTTTGGATTCTCTCAACGCTCTTAAAAAGAGGCTGCAAGGGCGGAGGTCCTGTTTCCATTCAGCTTCTGAGTCACTCACTGCAGCACAGGGGTTTCCCTTCTGGAGGCAAAATAGCAGAATGAAGAAATGCCTCCCTTTTTTTCCTCCTCCACCCTTTCCTGCAAAAAAAAAAGAGCCTGCAAGTGAAATCGTTAGTTCTGCTATGACTCATCAGCATCAGCTAAAATCACTGAAAATAGTATTTTGTGGTATTAAAGCCGCATTTGTTCCAGTAAGAGTTTGTGATATTTATTAGGGCTGGAAGTGCAACCAAATGTATAATTTGTAGCTAAACAACATTGGATGTTTTCTGGTCTTATTTGTGGGTAAAAATGTCAAAGTGATGCAGACACCTGACTGGAGCTGTGAGGAGGTGGAGTTTTCTGCATCAAGACAAGTCAAATAGTAAAATAATAAAAAAATAGAGTGAGCTTAAAAGGCTTCCTGGGATTGTTGAAACCTTTTACAGTGCGTGCCTGCTTTTGTAGTTTGCTCTTCCAGTCTGCTCGGCCAAGCCGGCCAAAACAAACACAGGATTTTTCAGGAGTGCCGTTTGTACATCTGATTATAGATATGGCACAGAGAGCAACTACTGACTGATGGATTCATGCAAAATAGACACAGTAGTAGTGCACTGTTGTGACTCGTGGCTTAGCCTCGCAGCTTTTAGAAAAAGAGGAGGTTCTGTTGCACAGTCCAACATTCATTTCCAGCAGCCGGAGGATTTGTTGATCATATCTGGTTGGAACATACAGTAAAACTTTGGATGATCAGTGACTCACAGACGTTTTCACATGATTTCTGTTTTGCTCGCATATGATCACAAAGTGTTTGTGTTTCTCTCCAAAACAGTGAGCTTAATAGATTTCATGTGTGTTCCAAGTGAAAGTGGTGGTTGTTACTTGAGGTTTAAAATGTGACTCATCTCAAGTCTGGAAGAAATCAGCAGGCAAACTGGAAAAAGTTTTCCTGCACTTCAACCAACACTTCAATCATAATCATTCAGTCAGTGCAGTCGAGTGAAAATGTTTTTTTTTTTACCATGAAATAGATATTACACTGTTTATGGTTTTCAATGTGGTGATTAGGAAAAACATTACTTTACGTTACTATAATTTGACAGTAAGAACATTCAAAGTCAAAAGGATTAAGAGCTCAGTAACATCAGAAATTGTAAGTGAAGCTTGGCCCAAAGAGGAGCTAAAAAGAGCTACGGTGCTCATGCTCAGGTCCTTTTTGTTAAAGGTTTGCTATCCGCTCAGGCCGCACTCTGTCACTGACCAGCTGCACCGTCTCCTCCTTCAGATCTCAGACATTCAGGTGAACGGCCAGTCGGACGACATGACGGCCAAAGAGAAGCTGTTGCTCTGGTCCCAGAGGATGGTGGAGGGATACCAGGGTCTACGCTGCGACAACTTCACCACCAGCTGGAGGGATGGCAAGCTCTTCAACGCCATCATACACAAACACAGGTGAGACTCTGATCCTCAGTAGGTGAAGGTAGGAGCTCATCACACAGAAGCATTTTTCAAGCCTGCAGAAACATTTTATGACCTGAAAAACTTGCCAGGACTTGTGATCCTGTAGCTCCATAGGACATAAATTTCACACACACACACACACACACAGTTAGAAGTCTCTCTGACCTTTTGCATATTTCATGTTGCCATGTCTGTTTTATGTGTTGCCGTAGGTTCAGACTCAGGAATGCCAAATTAATATTTTACTTTTACTGCAGCGCACTTTACTTGTCAGGACAAAAATATGGATTGGTGAATTTGAACTAAACATGGAAAATAATTATCATCTCAAACTTGAACTCCTCAGTTCATTCAATTATTACATTCATAACCAGAAACCTCTCTGGTAATACATGATTAATTTTAACCCACTATTTAATATTCATAAGCAGCATATAAACAATTCAATAGTTGGTCAATAGTTGTAGGCAGATATAAGCGCACTTTAAGGGTGAATGAATTCGTCAACGAGAACTCCTCCTGTGAGGTATCCGTAACAGAGAGATTATATAAGCTGTAATCAAATAAAATGTCATGAGACAAAATGTTGACGTTGAGCTTGAAGAATTTTCTTGTAAAATGAACTTTGAAGCTCAACATTTTCTCACGAGTCTTGAATTAATTTAGAACAAGTTTTAAACCTGGCTGCAAAACTTCATCAGTGTTTCATCACTAGCTGGAGGGACTTGTTCCTACGTGCTATTATATTTAATTAGACTAGTAATAGTAAGTCAATTTTATGCCGTGTTGTCAACGGCTGGAACTTCTCCAATGACGCTAAGGTCATCAATAAACACTTACCAGTGTGTTTTCACAGTACCTGCTATTAACTACACTACAGTGTCAGACAATGTTATCAAGTGTGTATATACTGGTAGTAAATGTTAATTAGGACTACAGTAAAGCTGAATCTTTTTTCAGTGGTGGCAGCTTTCCACTGTGGGAAAATGGTATCAAAGCTTCCTAAACGTCTCCTGCAGTACAAAGAATGCAGTTTCTCTGCTGTTCATCTGTGTCTTCACTATGAGCACCGGCTGAATGCACTGCAATTCTGACAGTAGCAGTAAATTCAGTCATATCTGGACAAAAATAGGTGTACAAATTGACAGCGAAAAAACAGATCTTGCAGCAGAAGTGATTTGAAAAGTTTCTATTGATGTTTTCATGTGTTTTCATGCTGTGAAAGCTTTTTCATTTCTCATAAAAAACTCCATATTAACCTACATGAATTCTAGCTGAACCTTAACAGACACCTCTCAGGCCTGCAGGAGACGCCCATTTTATATTCAAACTGTACATTTTGGGTGGAGCACCCCTTTCTTTGTGCTTGTACAGACAAACATGCCCTGCAGCATCACTCACCTCAAAATAACGTGTATAACCTTAGTTGGCATCATTAAGTGTGCGTTTTCTTTGACGATGTGGGTGTATCTCACTAACTTAAAAAAGGCTGCCCTGGAGGTGTGCTCACTGGAGGCTCGGCAGGTTGTAGCAAAACACAGGTACGCGAACCGCTCTGCCATAGATTCCTTTTGGGTGAAGGAAGAGAAGGACGTGCAGAGATTTAACAGCTGCAGCGCCTCAGGAATCATCCACTAAAACAGAATTCATAATAAGAGAAGAGAACTGGATGTAATCGGTGATTACCAGTGGACTGGAAGAAATCGATCTTACAGCGACTGTTGCCACAATGTTGAAAAGGAAGACGAAGTTCCACTCGAAGAAGCGTCTGAACAGTGCCTCCAGCAGCATAGCCGGCTCGGTCAGTGACCTGGAGGACCGGGTGGTCATGCTGTGTGAGGACATCCCCGCAGAGAACTCCTTCGACTCGGGCCGCGGCTCCCAGAGCCCCAGGGTCCGCTCCAGTCGAGGCTCCCACAGCGAGGAGCACGAACCGGGATCGGAGCCTCACGTCATCCACCTGAGCAGGGACAGACTGTCCTACAGACAGGCCTGCTATGTGGAGAGAGAACCACCCCGAGCACACAAACAATACTACATCCAGAGAGTTGTGCAAGTGTATGAATATCTTCAATTTGGTGTTTTTTCGAAACGCTTTTTAAAATGTGCAGAATTGAATGTACATTGTATCCTCAGAGTTATCGTTCTCTTTGGTATTTGTGGTCATGAGATGCACTTTGATCCCCTGACAGTAAATCGATGCTCTGGGCTTGTGCCTGCATGTCATTAGACCACAGTAATCTTCGTGGCAGAGAGCACTTGAAGGCATTGTGTTTGTCTGCTGTATGGGGTAATTTTAAGCTTCTCTGGTTGTTAGGACTCTTGTTTTTGCTTGCCCTCTCTGGTATCATGAACTGATACACTACTCACGATCAAACTGCCTCCAGCGACGTTATATATGAAATATGCAAGATCCATATGCAGCAGTCCATATGGAATTATGGCTCGCGGTTAAGAGGTTGAAAGAAATTGCAAAAACATAGAAGTAAGGGCAATGTCAAAAGGTAATTAACAGCTCTTGCTGAAATGCTCAGCTGTCACACATGATTTAAGTCATGATTGGCAGTGATAACCGTGTAACGACCTATTTCCACTCAATTTTCTCTCTGCTGGTTGCCGCCCACAGGCCCACGCTGATCGACATGGGTCAAGTGTATCGACAGAGCAACCAGGAGAATCTGGAGCAGGCCTTCAGCGTGGCAGAGAGAGACCTGGGTGTCACCAGACTGTTGGACCCAGAGGGTGAGCGAAGTCACACGGGAGCATTAGACACGTTCACTGACACACTGAACACGTCTTTACACATGTACACTAGTATAATTCTGCACATTCACACGTATCAGTTTTGATTGAGACCCACATTTGTTCACACCTCAACTGCAGCGAGTGCACAAATCGAGGTTATTTGTACAAGTAACATTCCTCCTTCCTCTTCCTTTCACTGACAAGTACCATAATTTTTTACATTTCTTTCTTCTCTCTCTCTCTCTGTCCCTCTACAGATGTGGACGTGCCCCATCCAGATGAGAAGTCCATCATCACATACGTCTCCTCTCTGTATGATGTCATACCCAGAGTACCAGACGTTCAGGATGGTGTCAAAGCTAACGTGAGTCCTCCTCTTCCTCATCATCAGTTCATCCTTCCTCCAGATCACTGTAAAGACATTTCACAGCACAGATGACAAATGGGGTGGTAATTTATGTGAGGTATATTCTCACTAATTAGTGTTTCAGACACGGCCTAAACCTTTTATGTAGTAGCTGTAGTAGTTTACAGTGAGTGCCTCCGTAAAACAAGGGAAATTCTGTTTAGTAAAAAATCTCACCTCTCCGGCTCACTACAGAAAACTTAATCCTCAAAGTTATCAGACTCGACCTTCAGTGTGTGTGTGTGTGTGTGTGTGCTGCAGGAGCTGGAGCTGCGTTGGCAGGAGTATTATGAGCTGGTCACCATGCTGCTGCAGTGGATCAGACACCACATCCTCGTCTTCGAGGAGAGGAAGTTCCCCACCAGCTATGAGGAGATTGAGGTGAGTGGCCTGAAGTCTTAAAACCCCTGTTTTGACTAACATAACAGCAGAACAATAATGATAAACGTGTTTTGATTCATTTTCAGGTTCTCTGGCGTCAGTTTCTGAAGTTTAAGGAAACCGAGCTTCCTGCAAAAGAGGCAGACAAGAACCGCTCCAAACACATCTTCAAGTCTTTTGAGGTGAGTTTCCTCAGCAGCTCAAGTCAGAAGGGTGCTTTTGTACTGTGCAGCCAGTTTTACACTCAACACAGACAAAAATGTCCAAATTACACCAGTTACAGCTTCTTAAATGTGACTATTTGAAGCATTTGTTTGCCATGTATGATAATAAACTGAATATTTTAGGGTTTTGGTCTGTTGTGACTTTTTTTTCTGACATTTTATAAACAAAACGATTTCATTATCAGTTGATAATGAAAATAATATTTAGTTTCAGCCCTAATCTGCATCTCATCTTGCAGGGTGCGGTCCAGGCAGGTCACGTCAAAGTGCCGCCAGGTTACCATCCGTTCGATGTGGAGAAGGAATGGGGTCGTCTGCACATCGCCATCCTGGAGCGAGAGCGTCTCCTCAGGACAGAATTTGAGAGGTAGGTGGGCCACGATCCAAACCTCATCACATGCTCCGTTGCCAAAGCAAACTGGCAGGGGTAAAAAAACCACAAGACATTAAGAAACAAAATCAGAAATGACTCATCACCCAACTGGTTACTGTGTGACCATGAGGATGACTCATTTCCTAAAGATTTAGTCCGCTTTGGCAGTAAGATGTGCAGATTTTGTGGCATGAGAATCATAATCGTAGTAACAATTATGTTGTCACCATGGCAACACTTAAATAGTTATGGTCATTTGATAGTCATTAACTTGTTTTTTTTTTAATCACAAGGGTAGCAGGGCGTAGCTTTTGATTTTGGTCCCTCCAGTCCTCCAGAAAGTAATGCAGAGACTTAAAAAAAAATCCTCTCTGCTTTAGTGGACAGAGCTCTGCTCTAACATGGCTTTCATGCATCAGGGATACGAGTTAAAGTATGTTTTCCACCAGAGGACAGGGTGAGTGCTTTGATTTATTTGCACTCTACTTTTTAGTCTACTAGATTAGTTTTTTGTTTTGTCAGGAGATGGGTTTTCCTCTGGTTAATCACACCAGAGCATGAAAGTACTTGGAGTCAGGTAATCTGTTTTATCTAAACTGCTTTTTGACCTTTGACCCCCCTCCCCCTGCAGACTGGAGCGACTTCAAAGGATCGTCAGTAAGGTCCAGATGGAGTCGGGGGTGTGCGAGGAGCAGCTCAACCAGGTGGAGACTCTGCTGCAGACGGTGAGACGCAAAACTTGGTTGACAGAGCAAGTGGACATTATTTTACAAAGGATCAAAACACAGCCTTGTGTGGTCCCTTTCATTTCTTTGTCTCTGTGCTGCAGGATGTGAGGATGCTGAGCTCAGGGAAGCCTGCTCAGCACACTGCAGAGATGGAGGCAGATCTAGAAAAAGCAGAGGGAATGATCCGCTTCCTCTTCAACGATGTGCAGCTGCTCAAAGACGGACGCCACCTTCAAGCTGAGCAGATGTACCGCAGGTGCAATAGAAAGACACTCTGCAGCGTTTAAAATGTGTAACCTTTGACATCAGAGCTACAGCTAATGATTATTTACATCATCTCTCATTATATACTAATCTTTTTTTTTAGCAATCAATTAATTCAATGAAATCTCACAGTAGTGAAGTTAAGGATAAATATTTAAAATTATATAAAACTTTGGCTTTTTTTGACGACTCAGCACTAACCTACATGCTGTACTCTGGCTCTAGGGTGTATCGTCTCCACGAGAGGCTTGTGAACCTCCGCAGTGAGTACAACCTGCGCCTCAAGTCAGGTGTGACCCTGACTCAGATCCCCATGACTCAGATCCACACCGCCCAGGTCCTGCAGCAGGCCCCCATGAGGGTGCGGCCCGAGCTGGATGAAGTCACGCTGCGCTACATCCAAGATCTGCTGAGCTGGGTGGAGGAGAACCAGCGGCGGGTGGACGACGGCGAGTGGGGCTCCGACCTGCCCACCGTGGAGTCCCAGCTGGGCAGCCACCGTGGCCTGCACCAGTCTGTGGAGGAGTTCCGCTCCAAGATCGAGAGGGCAAAGGCTGATGAGGTACAAACAGCTAAAATGAACCACGAGGAAATATTTCAGATAGAGCGGAGAGGTATTTTATGGTTGCCTGCATACAGACTAAAGGTTGCTTGGCTGAGCTGTTTCTAATGTTTCATGTTGCCTACAGAGTCAGATCTCTCCTGCCAGTAAAGCTGCCTATCGCGACTATCTGGGAAAACTAGAGCTGCAGTACAGCAAGCTGCTGGTAAGTTACAATAAGACACTAAAAAGAAAACACAAACGACCCATAAAAAGGGCCAATGAACTGTGAACCCTGCAGAAATCCTCAATAAAGAAATTTAGATTTCAACTTAAGCACCAACTAGAGACTGAACACTAATCTACCAGCAACAGCATGGAGTTTCTATTAAGTCTAAATAGTCTAAACAGATGTAAATGCTCCTTTCTAGTCAGTTCGACTACTCGAGCACCTTTACATCACATCCTCCTTCACCCACCAACACATCATTCATACAGGAGGAATCTAAGTCTTTCACATACTGAAGCTGCTTCAGGAGCAGGTTGGGCTTCAGTGTCTTTGACATGCTGACTTGTAGGAGCCGGGGATCGAACCCCCAACCCTCTGATTGATGGACGACCCACCCCCACTATTTAGTTCCTTCTTTCTGTCCCACAAAATGCATCATAACATCTGCTTTCTTTCAGAACGCCTCTAAGGCTCGTCTGCACTGCCTGGACCAGCTTCACACCTTCGTCACTGCAGCCACCAAAGAGCTGATGTGGCTGAATGAGAAAGAGGAGGAGGAGGTCAACTACGACTGGAGTGACCGAAACACCAACATGGCTGCCAAGAAAGAAAACTACTCGGTAGAGTAACAGTGTGATGATCTAATGATTTTACCCACGGCGCTTCGTAGTGATGATGGTGGTGATGTGACTCTGGCTGTTGTTTCTGATGAGCAGGGTGTGATGAGAGAGTTGGAGCTCAGGGAGAAGAAGATGAACAGCGTCCAGGCCACAGGAGACAAACTGCTGAGGGACGGACACCCTGCCAAGAAGACCATAGAGGTGAGGCCATTTAAAATGGAGAAGGACTCACTTATTCTACTGTATTATTTCTACTGTGTTTGTTCTCCTCCTCATCATCTTTCCCTCTGCTCTCCCTCCTCAGGCCTTCACTGCAGCTCTGCAGACTCAGTGGAGTTGGATCCTCCAGCTGTGCTGCTGTGTTGAAACCCACCTTAAAGAAAACACGGCCTACTTCCAGGTATGTTTACTGACTTACACTGTGTCCAGTTAATGTGGTCAGTTTATCCATGAGTTGACTTTATTAGAGCACACTTAATATTCTTCTTTGATCACCTCACCATCAGTAAATCCGCAAGTTTATTTCTCCACCTTCTTCTTGGTCCAGTTTTTCTCTGACGTGAAGGAGGCGGAGGATAAGATCAAAAAGATGCAAGACACAATGAAGAGGAAGTACACATGCGACCGCTCCATCACAGTCACACGGCTGGAAGATCTGCTGCAGGACGCAGCTGTGGGTCTATTCATCCTTATGTTGTTTACTTAGCAAACACATCAGGACACTGTTATTATACTGTGGACATGCAGGGAAATCATACAGTATTTGTTGAGGTGCTTCAGAGCAGAGGCTGCAATAACACCAGAAAACATCATTTTCAGTATTCACTTTGAATTTTTGCAGGATGAGAAAGAGCAACTGAATGAGTTCAAAACTCACCTGGAAGGCCTGAAGCGAAGAGCCAAGACCGTCGTCCAGCTGAAACCACGTAACCCTGCAACAGCAATAAAGGGCAAACAGCCCATCCAGGCCGTCTGCGACTTCAAACAGATGGAGGTAGCTGTTCTAAATTCATTAATTCTGTTTAATATTTTAGACATACACAGGGTTGCTACATGCAAATAAAAATCACAGAAGTAATTCATTTCTTAAATTTAGTTTAATACAATTATAGTTGCCAAACCCAACAGTAACTTAATGAAGCATGAATGAGCTTCCATGTTTGTGTCTCCAGATCACCGTCCACAGAGGAGACGAGTGCGCCCTGTTGAACAACTCGCAGCCCTACAAGTGGAGGGTGCTGAATGATAAAGGCAGCGAAGCGCATGTGCCGTCCATCTGCTTCCTGGTTCCACCCACCAATAAGGACGCTGTGAACAGTGTTGCCGGGTGAGCCGAGAGTCGCCTCAGGTTTTCTTCTAACAATTAAAATCCAAATTCTCAAGCGCTAATCTTCACTCAACCTTCCTCAGACTGGACGGAAACCTCCAGAGGCTGCAGACGATGTGGCAGATGATGTTTGTGGACATGAAGAGCCTGCTGTCCTGGCAGTACCTGATGAGAGACATCCACATCATCAACAGCTGGAACATCAGCATGGTAACAACACAATGCATTAAAGAAACAAACAAATACACTAACAGTGCCTTTAAGTCCCCGAAGCACAATGACATATTGTATTAATGTTTTTACAATAGACAGGAGGGAGATACTTTATGTACATTAAAGCCAGAGAACTTTTGTGAAGCATGTATTTGTTATTTTAGATTTGTGTGTGCATATAAGTATGAATGGTGAATAAAGACAGAGTATAAAGTTTATGCATGCGCTGATTTGAGTTTTTTTTATAATTATATTATATAATATATTTGCTTTATCTGGTTTATTCTCTCCTCTTGCTGGTGGATAAGTCAGCCAATAATGACTTTTGAAAGGCTTTTTTTTATAATGACTAGAGTTTTTGATTTTGACTGATTCTTCACTACAGCTAGAGAAAATACTTCCTGTGCTTTACACTCTACATGATTATATACTGTAAATCATCTATCTAAAATAAAGGCACATCTTTGTGTTGAACTAGTATTTTCACACCATTTCTAATAACCATGTTCCTGCCCCTCCTTCTTCTGCACCCCTGTAGTTTAAGACCCTGACCGTAGAGGAGTACCGGCTGGCACTGAGGAACCTTGAGCTACACTACCAGGACTTCCTGAGAGACAGCCAGGATTCCCAGATGTTCGGGGCCGAGGACCGCATGCAGGTGGAGTCCAGCTACAACAAGGCCAACCAGCACTACAACACAATGGTCAGCTCTGCAGAACAAGGTGTGTACTGTTTGGGAGCTATATTTAATGAACCACTGTGGGTTCTTTCATCATCCAAACGTGGTCCGAAACCTTCTGACATTTTGTTTTCTCATTGAATCATTGTTCAGACATTTGTGTTGAAATCCTGTCATGGTCATCTGTGTGTAAGTTGATTGTTGGGTTCATGTTACAGGCTATGTGCCGCCCAGAGCAGGTAAGGTGCTTCAGTTACAGCGCCAGATGTGCAGTAGGAGCTTCTGATTGGCTGAACAGGACTGTGTGTGTGTGTGTGTGTGTGTGTGTGTGTGCACCGAGGGCTGTTGTGCTGTCATGTCTCATTTCACTCATTAACTCAATCAGCTTCATCATCCTCACTGATTTTGATATCACCCCCCCTAACTTCACTCATTGCTGCATTCTTGTCTGTGAGCATGGGTTTCACAGCAGCTGATTTCTAATCTTTATCGCTAAATGACTATGAATAAATGAATAAATTGAATTAATGAATCAATAAACCACTATGATGCATAAAAAGGAACCAATCAAGCATGAAGAAGTAAATTTATTGTGTACAATGTGACATAGATCTATAGATCATACACAGTAATTGTACAAATGCTCTTGTTTTCCAAAGTATTTCAAGTACTTTTGACAAATTTTGGATTTTATGGGCAACAGTCAAAAACCATGAAACAATTATTCTCTAGAATGTTAAATAACGGTTGAATAATACTGTACCTTTAGGAGTATGATTTTATTTATGCAGTTGTTTGATTGGTCTAACATACGAAGCACATTCTGACTTTGACTAACAACCGTCTTGTTTATCCAGAGTTTGTGTTCTCTGCAAACTAATAAAATCTAGCACCCGTTTTTCAATCCAACCAGGAGAGCAAGACGAGTCTTTGTGCAAGACTTACCTGACAAGGATCAAGGACCTTCGTCTGAAACTGGAGGGCTGCGAGAATCGAACGGTGACACGCCTCCGCCAGCCTGTGGACAAGGAGCCGCTGAAAGCCTGCGCTCTAAAGACCACAGAGCAAATGGTAACAACACGAGAGGGAAAGACTGAGACTTAGATATAAACTCAAAGTCAGGTGCAGAAGGAAGGGGAACCACTTAACATTAAACAGAGTTCCTTCTGAGAGTCATGAATGTAGTCATGGAGCGTGTTAGGTATCCTGTTACTTCTCACACTGACTCCATTTGATTTCACTGCCAACTCAAAGGTAGCGTGTGCGTATTATTATTATTAATAGTTCACTAAACCATCTCTCTTGCTTCTGATGACAGAAAGTCCAGTCGGAGTTGGAGGGCTTAAAGAAAGACTTGAGCTCGATCACTGAGCAGACGGAGGAGGTTCTAGCGTCTCCTCAGCAGTCCAGCTCCGCCCCGATGCTGCGCTCCGAACTGGACATCACGCTGAAGAAGATGGACCACGTCTACGGCCTCTCCTCCGTCTACCTGGACAAGTGAGGCCTCGCTGCTCTCTGAGCACTGATGGGTGTCCAGCTGTCGTTGTGCTTTTTATAAAGTGTTGATCTGTTGATTTCAGGCTGAAGACCATCGATGTTGTGATCAGAAACACTAAAGATGCAGAAGACACGCTGAAGAATTACGAGACTCGTCTGCGTGATGTTAACAAAGTGCCAGCTGAAGAGAAGGAGGTGGAGGACCATCGTAGCCAGCTGAAGGTATTTCCTCTTTTTGGACTTGTGTTAAGAATTCATTCATATCTACAATCAATGTCCATGTTTAGTTTTATATTTCTGCACTGCTTTAATGTTACGGTGACCACGTCGTTCTTTTGTCTGACAGTCAATGAAAACTGAAGCAGAGGCCGACCAGGTGGTATTTGACCGCCTGCAGGACGAGCTGAGGAGGGCAACAGCCATCAACGACAAGATGACGAGGATCCACAGCGAGCGCGACGCCGACCTGGAGCATTACCGTCAGCTGGTCACCAGCCTCCTGGAGCGCTGGCAGGCTGTGTTCGCTCAGATGGACCTGAGGCAGCGGGAGCTCGACCTCCTCGGCCGCCACATGAAGTCCTACCGCGGAAGCTACGAGTGGCTCATCCGCTGGCTTGGAGAGGCGAGGCAGAGGCAGGAGAAAGTTCAGGCCGTGCCTATCAGTGACAGCAAGGCTCTCAAGGAGCAGCTGGCAGAGGAGAAGGTACAGAACAAGCCGTGTGGGGTAGAGCGCCCTCTGGTGGTCACGCTGATTCAGTAAGAGTGCACTGAATCGAGCTTTTTTCACAGCAGACGTTTTGACTTGTCAAAGCAGGAAAAGCACTGGTGGGACTGATAACGTTAATGATGGCTGCATTCCATTTAGGTTAGGCAGTTCCAGGGCTCTGGTGCTCATTGGCACGGCTTACTGGGACATTTAATGGAATAGAGCCATGTTCATGTTATTATTTTCACCTGTGCTGTTCCTGCAATGACAAGTCAAACAGTCAGTTGTGAAAAGGGTCAGTTCTCATGAAAACAGGCTTTCGGTATCATATTTGATTACTGATTAACTGTTGTGTGATGTGTCTACATTAATGACAATAAGAGTAACACAGTGAAATATTGTCTCTTCTACTATTTGTGTTTACATTTACAGAAACTCCTGGAAGAGATTGAGCAAAACAAAGACAAGATTGAAAATTGCCAGAAAAATGCAAAGGCTTACATTGATTCAGTCAAGGTAGGTGCTGACATCAGCTTTACAACTAAACAAAGTGCATTTTCTGGCTTGATTTAAGAGCGTTTTCTTCTTTTTTCTGTAGGATTACGAGCTCCAGATTTTGACTTACAAAGCCCTCCAGGATCCCATTGCGTCTCCTTTAAAGAAAGCCAAAATGGAGTGTGCGTCTGATGATATTATTCAAGAGGTAGGGCAAAGATGTGCACATACGTCCAGTTTGGGTGTTATGGTTGAACGTGACTGCTATTTGTTTTACCATTACTGTGATCACTCATCAAAAAAAAACATTAAACTTCATCCTGGGAGCTAAAAGTATCGTAAAGAATGTGAGAAAAGTGTTTCTAAAGTCATTTATATACAATGCTGTGTGCCGCTGTATTTATTACAGTACGTTACTCTGAGAACCCGCTACAGTGAGCTGATGACTCTCACCAGCCAGTACATTAAGTTCATCCTGGAAACACAGCGCCGCCTGGAGGATGACGAGGTAATTACACTCAAACTCTGAAGATGTGCAGCTGCAGGTTTCTGACAAAAACCCACTAACACAAACGATGCCTCCTTTACCTGACTGATGTATGGGAAATCATTTGTCATCAGATACTCCAAAATGTTGGCACTCAATTTCTGATCCTTTTACTCAGAGTCCAGATCTGTTTAGAGTGACAGGACAGCGTACAGTGGTGAAGCAAACTGTTTCATCCGATGTTTCAGCACATCACATCCCCACTACAGTATATGTCTCTCATTCTACACTGTGTACTTAGTCAATTCATGCCACATAGTTTGTACGTATGACGCTGATTTGGCTGCAGGTGTCAGCCCTGAAGTCAGTCACATTCTCCAACTGCTTAAGTGCTTCCTTAAAAACGTTTGATTTAGTATTTGCTTCTTTATTTCCTCTTGAAATCACCCACACTTGTGATTTGAAGGCTTCAGTTTGGCCACCTGCCTTCTCAGATATCTTATTTTTCAATCTACCTTGCCTTTACTTTCCCCCTTTTCTTCTTTTCTAACTTGCTATTGTGTTTGATCCTTTTGACCTGCTCGCCAGTGCTTTGTCATGGTGAATATTAAGCTCACGCTTAAGAGATGAATTAACCTCAAAGCACCAGGTATTTAAAAAAAGACCCTCTCAGTTCACGCCATTCGTCTCTACATCAGACCCTTGTGTGTAGCGAAGGGAAGGTTCAGGATTTTTTGGAGACCTTTCATAATTGAGCTTGTGTCTTTGATTCTTTGAGCAGCTGGCATCAGCTTCCTGTCAGCGTGTTTTAATTCGCTAGTGTAAATGTAACATTTCAATGTAATGTACAAGCAATTATATCCACAATATTTCTATTGTCTTAATATAATAATGTGACGTAAAAGCACTTTTTTTGGAGAACTTATTGGGATCTGTGGTAATACTGTTCAGAGCAACTAATGGAGACAAAGAACAACGAAAAGCAACAAAATCTCTCACTTTAAAATCTAGAAATTGGAAAATGCTGAGAATTTTTTCAATAATTGAAAAAAATCAACTGAAATTATTAATTGACTATCAAAATAGTTGCTGTCTGTTGATCGACTAATCATTTAATGGACTGCTTGCTCCAGCTTTAATGCCGTTTATTTTCTTTGCTGATTTGCACTAGCAAATAAATACAGGAGGCTGATATACCAGAAATAACTGCGTCCTAAACCAGAGCTCCATTAGAGCTCCATGTGACAGGTTTCTAAAGATCTGGATCTTCCTTTTAGGTGTCAATCACAACGTATCGCCCATTCTCACTAAAGAGTAAAGCTCATGTCTGGATGTTTGACCATTTATCTATCTAGTTAGTGAACTTTGATCTTGGATTTTTGTCTCGTCACCTACATTTTAATCCAAGCTTACTTTGCGTTCTGTGTGACATCAAATCATGCTGTGTTTGCTGCATCACTATGCTATTCTTCATAGTGAGGGTGTTCTGGTCAAATCTGACTTCCATATAATCATTTTTATTTGGGCTGCTTCTTAACTTCTTTGCGAGGTCTTCAGTAGCTTTCCCGCTGAGCTCCGTACTTTTTTGCATGCTGATAATTATTTATTCCCTTTATGCCTATTTCTTCTCAATCACTTTACACATTTTACAAAAAGCTGATTTATTTTGAGAATGTAAAAACTGAGGGGAGAAAATACAAAAACAGTGACTGAATTATGCAACAATGATCTTTTAGAAAACTAAATATTAAATATTTTAGTGGAAACACAGCAGAAGCAACACACTTGTCACACCTTGAGTTTTCCTGTATTACTACTTCATACAGGTAATGTTCTGTTAGTTAGTAACAAGCCTACAATATACAGATGTGTGCATTGTGACCAGGCTTTATTACACACATTATATATAAGTATAGACACTGAATAATTAAAATACCTCAACTGCATGAAAGCAAAGTGTAGTGCCGTGCTGTGTTGTGAAGTTAAGTGTCATTCTGTGTGCCATACATGAAATAAACATGACGAGCATTTCCCAATACAGGTTTTTCCTTCTAGTTAAAACAGCTGTCTATTTGTTGTAGACAATTAGCTATAACATATTCTCATGTATTTACATTTTAATGTACCTACATGTTGTATAACTACTTTTAATATTGAAGTTTTTTTTGTAGTCTAACACCTTTAACAATCTCTCAATTCCCTTTACTCCCCCTGTGCTTCTACTAATACAGAAAGCTTCTGAAAAACTTAAAGAAGAGGAGAGGAAAAGAATGGCAGAGATACAAGCTGAGTTAGATAAGCAGAAACAGTTGGCTGAGGCTCATGCTAAATCAGTGGCCAAAGCAGAACAAGAAGCCCAGGTACTGAAGCTGAAGATGACAGAAGAAGCCAGCAAGAGACAAGATGTTGCAGTGGATGCTGAGAAGCAGAAGCAAAATATACAGCAGGAGCTGCATCATCTGAAGAGTCTGTCTGAGCAGGAGATCAAATCCAAGAATCAGCAGCTGGAAGAGTCACTAGTCTATCGCAACAGAATTGAGGAAGAAATCCACTTAATCAGAATCCAGTTAGAGACGACAATAAAACAGAAGTCCACAGCTGAGGGCGAGTTGCAGACGCTCAGAGACAAGGCTGCTGAGGCCGAGAAGCTCAGGAAAACTGCACAGGATGAGGCAGAAAGGCTTCGTAAACAGGTGACTGAAGAGACTCAGAAAAAGAAAAATGCAGAAGATGAGTTGAAACGCAAATCTGAGGCAGAAAAGGAGGCTTCCAAGCAGAAGCAGAAGGCACTGGATGACCTACAGAAATTCAAAATGCAAGCTGAGGAGGCAGAGAGGTGCATGAAACAGGCTGAGGAGGAGAAACTGAGGCAGATCAAGGTGGTCGAGGAGGTGGCGCAAAAGTCTGCTGCCACAGCATTGCAAACCAAGGCCATGTCCTTCAACGAAAAGGCAACCAAACTGGAGGAATCCCTTAAGAAAGAGCAGGGCACTGTCCTCCAGCTGCAGGGGGAAGCCGACAAACTCAGGAAACAACAGGTGGAAGCTAACAAAGCCAGGGAGCAGGCAGAGAAGGAGCTTGAAACATGGAGACAGAAAGCAAATGAGGCTCTCCGCTTGAGGCTACAAGCTGAGGAGGAAGCTCAAAAGAAGAGTCAGGCTCAAGAGGAAGCAGAGAGGCAGAAACTTGAAGCTGAGCGTGATACCAAGAAAAGGGCTAAAGCAGAAGATGCTGCTCTTAAACAGAAAGAGAATGCAGAGAAAGAGTTGGAAAAACAGAAGGAATTTGCAGAGCAAGTTGCCAAGCAAAAGCTGACTGCAGAGCAGGAGTGCATTCGACTAAAGGCTGACTTTGAACATGCCGAACAGCAGAGGGGCCTCTTGGATAACGAGCTCAAGCGCCTAAAAAATGAAGTGAATGCTGCTGAAAACCAGAGGAAGCAACTGGAAGACGAGTTGGCTAAAGTCCGAAGTGAAATGGATGCTCTTCTACAGATGAAGATTCAAGCTGAGAAGCAGACGCTGTCGAACACAGAGAAGAGCAAGCAGCTCCTAGAGTCTGAAGTGCTGAAAATGAAACAGCTTGCTGAGGAAGCAACTAGACTGAGATCAGTTGCTGAAGAGGCGAAGAAGCAGAGGCAGATTGCAGAGGATGAGGCCGCTCGGCAGAGAGCTGAGGCTGAAAAAATACTCAAAGAAAAACTGGCCGCCATCAACGAGGCAACCCGTCAGAAGACTGAAGCTGAAATTGCTCTGAAAGCTAAAGAAGCTGAAAATGAAAGACTGAAAAGAAAAGCTGAGGATGAAGCTTATCAGAGAAAGCTGTTGGAGGATCAAGCTGCTCAGCATAAACAAGACATACAAGAGAAAATCACACTCCTGAAGAGCTCATCTGATTCTGAGTTAGTGAGACAAAAAACAATTGTGGAGGAAACTCTGAGGCAAAAGAAGGTGGTTGAAGAAGAAATTCACATCATTAAGATCAACTTTGAGAGGGCATCGAAAGACAAGTCGGATTTGGAGGTAGAGTTGAAGAAACTGAAGGGCATTGCAGAAGAGACACAGAAGAGCAAACTCAAGGCTGAGAAGGAGGCTGAGAAACTGAAAAAGCTTGCTGCAGAGGAGGAGAAGAAAAGGAAAGAATCTGAGGAGAAAGTGAAGAGGATCGCTGCAGCAGAAGAGGAGGCTGCTCGGCAGTGCAAAGCTGCTCAGGAGGAAGTTGAGCGGCTCAAAAAGAAAGCTGCCGAAGCAAATAAAGAGAAAGACAAGGCTGCGAAAGAGGCAGAGAGGCAGGTCATTCTGGCCAAAGATGCCGCACAGAAATGTAGTGCCGCGGAGCAGAAAGCCCAAGATGTTCTCAGCAAGAATAAAGAAGACATTCTCTCTCAGGAAAAGATGAAAGAAGAGTTTGAAAATGCTAAGAAACTCGCACAAGCAGCTGAGAAAGCCAAAGAGAAAGCCGAGAAAGAGGCTGCCCTGCTCCGTCAAAAAGCAGAGGAGGCTGAAAAACAGAAAAAGGCTGCAGAGGACGAAGCTGTGAAACAAGCCAAAGCTCAGAAAGATGCAGAGAGACTGAGGAAAGAAGCACAGGAAGAGGCCTCCAAGCGAGCGGCCGCCGAGGCAGCAGCTCTGAAGCAGAAAAAGCAGGCTGACACGGAGATGGCCAAGCACAAAAAAGAAGCAGAACAAGCACTTAAACAGAAGTCTCAGGTTGAGAAAGAACTTTCAGTGGTTAAACTGCAGCTGGATAAAACTGATAAGCAGAAAGCCGTGTTGGATGAGGAGCTTCAGCGAGTTAAAGGTGAAGTAAATGATGCCGTCAAGCAAAAGGCACAGGTGGAAGACGAACTGTCCAAAGTTAAGATCCAGATGGATGAGCTCCTGAAATTCAAGCTTAAGATTGAGGAAGAAAACCGGCGCCTGATGAAGAAAGACAAAGACAATACTCAGAAGTTACTCGCAGAAGAAGCAGAGAAAATGAAGAAGCTGGCGGAGGAAGCTGCCAGACTTAGTGTGGAAGCTGAGGAAGCCGCCAGACAGAGACAGATCGCTGAGTCTGACTTGGCTGAACAGAGGGCGCTTGCAGAGAAAATGTTAAAGGAGAAAATGCAGGCCATCCAAGAGGCTACAAAACTGAAAGCTGAGGCAGCGGAGCTCCAGAAACAGAAGAACCAGGCACAGGAAAAGGCCAAAAAACTACTAGAGGACAAACAACAGATCCAGCAGCGCCTTGATAAGGAGACAGAGGACTTCCAAAAGTCATTAGAGGCTGAACGAAAGAGGCAGCTCGAAGTTTCAGCTGAAGCAGAGAAACTGAAACTGAGGGTGAAAGAGCTCAGTGATGCTCAGGCAACAGCTGAGAAGGAGGCTAAGAAATTCAAGAAACAAGCGGACGAAGCAAAACTGCGTCTTCAAGAGACAGAAAAACAAACCACAGAAACTGTCGTACAGAAGTTGGAGACACAGAGGTTACAGAGCACCAGAGAGGCCGGAGACTTGAAAGAAGCCATTGCTGCCCTTGAAAAAGAGAAGGAGAAACTGAAAAAAGAGGCAGAGGAGCTTCAGAAAAAATCGAAAGAGGTATTTTGACATGAATTAACATTGTCAGTCATCGTACACAACCCTTGTTATTAACATAATCCTGTTAGACACACTAACTACAGTATTTGTTGAAACACATGCAACATTTCATGTAAATTGCAGAGACTTAAAGTAACATCCAGCAATTTATATGAATGTGTTTCAAAACAGAGTGCAAAGTTTAAAAAAAAAAGGTCTGTATTAAAACACTAAGACTTTTGGGCAAATACTCTCATTTGCTGTCTTGCCCGGAGTTGGATCAAGAAAGATATCACTCTCGTGTCTGTATGCAAAATATGAAAACAGCCAGCCTGGTGCTGTCCAATTCAGGTCAGTACAGGTGTTCACAGGTATGTAACTTATTCTAGAAGCATTTTTTGTTATATTTGTCGAAATTCTCATGACAGACAGACAGTAATAAATAAATCAAATTGTTTGGCACAAAAAAAAAAAAAGGATATCTGTGACTGTCACAGACCTGTAATAAGCCTGTCCAATCATTTGATTTAGCATGAATGAAATGACTGGGCGGGCTTATAACACGTTGAATGTCATGGCTGTGTGTGAACCTGTGCACTCGGTGCGCATTGACTTGTTAGACTTATTGCTAAAGTTAGCAAGCTAGTTGCACAATAATGGCAGAAAAAGTACAGAGGATCAGTAAATGACTGCTGTGAGTGACCCAACTTGAAGCACACACACACTGAGCTGAAGAATGACAAAAAAGCTGCGGCTCTCATGACAGACTGTTGTTTAGTGACGCTTTAATCCGAGTGAGCAGTAACTCTGAGCTAAAGGTAACGTTATGTTCATGACAGTTTGTGTTTGTATGACTGACATTCAACAGAGTTGTTGATTTGTTGGACTAGAAAAGCTCAGCTGCAGAGCCGCTGTGATGCCAATCTTCTGATGTCTATCATGGACTCATCTCCAGCAGTAATCAGCCCGTGTGTGTTCATGTGTTGTGGGGGAGTAGCTTGGAAGGGAGGGATGGGATTTCTTCATTTGGATAATCAAGCCACAATCTAGCCTACTTTACACTTGTTTCTCCAATGTTACAGACCTCCAATGTTACAGACCCTGTAAAGAACGAGATAATGTGTTAATTAGTGAGGTTAGAGGTGCTGATTGGTGAATTTTGTTACCCAGAGAGAGGCCAGGCTTCTGGCTGTAGCTGCTTAAAGTGTGCGGACATGAGATCGATTTTCTTATCTAACTCTCGGCAAGAAAGCGTATTCCCAAAATTGTTGAACTATTACTTTAAATATTTCTTTACATGCAATGATTGAGTGATGTTTCGTTGACATATTTCTGATTTTGTTATCTTCTTTTTTCCAAACAGATGGTAAATGCGCAACAAGAACAAATTGAGCAACAGAAGGCCATTCTTCAGCAGTCCTTCTTCACAGAGAAGGAACTTTTGTTGAAAAGAGAAAAGGCTGTTGAAGCTGAGAAAAATAAGCTTCAGAAACAGTTTGAGGATGAAGTGAACAAGGCCAAAGCTCTCAAAGATGAGCAAGAGC
This sequence comes from Pempheris klunzingeri, assembly GCF_042242105.1. Taxonomy (NCBI): domain Eukaryota; kingdom Metazoa; phylum Chordata; class Actinopteri; order Acropomatiformes; family Pempheridae; genus Pempheris; species Pempheris klunzingeri. The sequence goes on from NC_092027.1 coordinate 5,195,315, forward strand.
GTCAGCGGAAGCTCATGGAAGAGGAGAAGAATAAACTTAAGGCCATTATGGATGAAGCTGTAAAGAAACAAAAGGAGGCTGAAGCAGAGATGCAGAGCAAGCAGAAAGAAATGGAAGTGATTGAAAAGAAAAGGCTTGAACAAGAAAAACTCCTGGCAGAGGAAAACAAAAAGCTCAGAGAGAAACTCCAGAGTCTTGAGACTGCCTCCAAACAGGGAGCATCCAAAACGAAGGAAATTGAAGTGCAAACTGATAAGGTTCCTGAGGAGCAGTTAGTTGCCATGACAATGGTGGGAACAACAAAGAAAGTTTTCAATGGCTCTGTTGAAGTGGACGGTGCGAAGAAAGACGGAGAATCACCTTTGGCATTTGATGGAATTAGAGAGAAAGTTCCTGCTGAAAGGCTTCATGACATTGGTGTCCTGAACAAAAAAGAATTTGACAAATTGAAAAAGGGCAAAGCCTCTGTGCAAGACCTAGCAAAGACTGATAAAGTTAAATCATGTCTCAAGGGACAGAACTCTGTTGGAGGTGTCTTGACTCCATCCAAAGAGAAAATGAGTGTCTATCAGGCTATGACAGAGAACAAGATCACTCCCAACACTGCCGCAATGCTCCTGGAAGCTCAAGCAGCTTCAGGTTACATCGTAGATCCAGTGAAGAATAAACTCCTCTCTGTAGACAAGGCTGTTAAAGATGAGTTAATAGGCCCTGAGCTCCATGACAAGATGCTCTCTGCAGAGCGAGCAGCCACTGGCTTCAGAGATCCCTATACTGGAGCCAAAATCTCTCTCTTTGAGGCCATGAAAAAGGGACTTATTGAAAAGGAGCAAGCCACCAAATTCTTAGATGTACAGCTTGCAACTGGTGGCATCATTGACCCCATCAATAGTCACAGAGTGCCACTTCAGACCGCCTACAAGCAGGGTCAGTTTGATGCAGACATGAACAAGAAGCTCAGTGATCCCAGTGATGATTGCAAATTATTCATTGACCCCAGCACTCAGGAACAACTCACTTACAAACAGCTACTGGAGAAATGCATCAAAGATGCAGAGACGGGACTGCTGATCTTACCAGTAACAGAGCAAGCTGCTCAAAGTAAGAGAACATTCACAGATCAGGAGACGAAAGAAATGCTCAGTAAATCAAATGTTAATGTGCCTTTTGGAAAATTCAAAGGCAAAACTGTCACCATTTGGGAAGTCATAAATTCAGAGTATTTCACTGAAGAGCAAAGAAGAGAATTGATTCGCCAGTACAAAACAGGAAAGATCACAGTAGAGAAGATTATTAAAATTGTCATCACTGTTGTGGAAGACAAGGAGAAGAATAATGAAAATGTCTTTAATGGTTTGAGGGCTCCAGTCTCCACAAGTGAACTGTTGGAGACAAAGATTATAAACAAAGATTTGTTCAACCAGTTGAGTACTGGCAAGATTACGGTTAAAGAAATCTCTGAGATGGAGCCCGTGAAGAAAGCACTACAAGGAACACCGAGCATTGCTGGACTGTTGAATGAACCAACCAAGGAGAAAATGCCTTTCTATCAAGCTATGAAGAAGGAATTACTCTCACCAGAAACTGCAATGAACCTTCTTGAAGCTCAAGCAGCGACTGGGTTTATAATCGATCCTGTCAAAAATGAGAGGGTCCCTGTTGATGAAGCTGTTAAATCGGGTCTTGTGGGACCAGAACTGCATGAACGACTTCTGTCAGCAGAGAGAGCCGTCAGCGGCTACAATGATCCATACACAGGAAAGAAGGTGTCTCTGTTTGAAGCCATGACCAAGGGCCTTATAAAGAAAGACCATGGCATCCGTCTGCTTGAGGCACAACTCTCAACAGGTGGAATTATTGACCCTGTTAAAAGCTATCGCATCCCACATGAGGTTGCCTGCAAGCGTGGCTATTTTGATGAGGATATCAGCAAGATCTTGAACAAAAACACTGAGGAAACAAAGGTCTTTTATGATCCTAACTCGCAAGAGGATTCAACCTATGCTCAGCTCATGAATAAATGTGTCCCAGACAAAGAGACTGGACTCCCATTGCTTCCTCTGTCAAAGAAAGCTGCAAAGCCAAAAGAAGAGAAACAGATTACAGAGGCTAAAACAAAAGAGACTTTGAACCAGAAAACTATGGAGCTGGAGTATGGCCCTTTCAAAGGAAGAAAAGTCACAATTTGGGAGATCATACACTCTGAATATATCACTGAGGAGCAAAGGATACAGCTCATTCGGCAGTACCGAATGGGACAGGTGACAATTGAGAAGCTGATAAAGATTGTGATAACAATGGTTGACGAAAAAGAGGACAAAACACAGGAAGAGGCCTGTTTTGAGGGCCTTAGAGCACCAGTCACTGCCGAGTCTTTGCTTGATTCAAACATCATCGATAAGGCCACATTTGACCAACTCAAGCAGGGTAAAAAGACACCTAAAGAAGTTAGTGAAACGGATAATGTCCGCAAATACTTGCAGGGCACAGACAGCATTAATGGCATCACTATGGGGGATACAAATGAGAAGTTAACCATATATCAAGCAATGAAAAAGAATGTTTTGCAACAAAACACTGGGCTTGCGCTACTTGAGGCCCAAGCTGCAACTGGTTTCATAACTGACCCAGTCAAAAATCTGAAATACTCTGTGGATGATGCTGTAAAAGATGGAGTTGTTGGCCCAGAGCTGCATGAGAAACTTCTGTCAGCTGAGAAAGCAGTGACGGGATACAAAGATCCATATACAGGCAATAAAATTTCTCTATTCCAAGCCATGAAGAAAGAGCTCGTTCTGAGGGAGCACGCTATTCCTCTCCTAGAGGCCCAGTTCGCTACAGGGGGGATCATTGATCCAGTCAGCAGTCATCGTGTTCCCAGTGATGTGGCCTTTCAGCGAGGCTATTTGAGCAAGCAAATGTCCAAGTCCTTCAATGAACCCTCAGGTGACGTTAAAGGCTTCACCAATCCCAACACCAATGAAAGTGTTACTTACAAGCAGTTGGTAGAGAAATGTGTAAGAGATCCCAGCACTGGTCTGTGCTACCTGCCTCTGTCAAAGGTCGAAGCTCCTGCTCCCACTGAGAAATCGTATCAATACACAGAAGAGCAAGCTCAAACAGATCTAGCAAACACTCAAATTGAGATCCCTCATAAGAGCTTTGCAGGAAAGAGCATGACTATTTGGGAGGTCATGAACTCAAATATGCTTCCAGAAGAGGACAGACGCCGCCTCATGGAGCAGTATCGCTCAGGGCAAATAACAAAGGATAGAATGCTAATCATCATCATTGAAATCGTTGAACAAAGGGAGTCTCTAAAGACAGAGCAGAGCATGTCATGTGACGTAATCAGAAGGAGAATTACTATTGAGGAGCTATACAGTGCTCGAATTATTGACTTGCACACATACAACCTCTTGAAACAAGAAAAGATGACTATTCGTGAGGTAATGGAAATGCCGTCAGTAAAACAGTACCTCTTTGGTACTGGTTGCATTGCTGGAATCATGTCAGACAGTCCTCCAAAGATCAGCATTTACCAGGCTATGAAGAGCGGAAAGATTAAGCCTGAAGTTGCTTTGAATCTCCTCGAGGCCCAAGCAGCAACAGGATTCATGATTGATCCAGTGAAAGATGAACTTCTCACAGTTGATGAAGCTGTACGCAAGGGGCTCGTGGGCCCTGAACTTCATGACAAACTTCTCTCTGCTGAGAGAGCAGTTACCGGGTACAAGGACCCATACACCGGGAAGGTGATTTCTCTCTTCCAGGCAATGAAAAAAGACCTTGTTCTTGAAGATTATGCCCTGAGGCTTTTGGAGGCCCAGAATGCCACTGGTGGACTAATGGACCCAGAGTACTACTTCCACCTCCCCACAGACGTTGCCATGCAGCGTGGATACATCAACAAGGAGACACTTGACAGAATATCTGAACCCACTGGGGATGTGCGAGGTTACACTGATCCAACAGCAGATGAAAAACTGTCCTACGGCCAACTACTGAAAAGATGCAGAGTTGATAAAGAAAGTGGTTTGCGGCTACTTTCACTGGCAGATAGAAGACTTCTCTTCAAGGGTCTCAGAAAGCAAATCACTGTGGAGGAGCTACTTCGTTCACAGATCATCAACCAAAAAACATACAACGAACTCACCGAGGGTACCATTACAGTGGAGGAGGTCAGCAGAGACGTGAAAAAATACCTCGAGGGTACCAGCTGTATTGCTGGTGTGTATGTAGAATCCAGCAAAGACCGCCTGTCTATTTACCAAGCAATGAAGAAAAACATGATCAGACCAGGGACTGCCTTTGAGCTCCTTGAGGCTCAAGCTGCCACAGGATATGTCATAGATCCCATTAAAAACCTGAAACTAAATGTCACTGAAGCTGTTAAGATGGGTGTTGTTGGCCCAGAGTTTAAAGATAAACTCCACTCAGCTGAACGAGCTGTCACAGGCTACAAAGATCCTTATTCTGGCAAGATCATCTCACTCTTCCAGGCTATGAAAAAGGGCCTCATTCTGAAAGACCACGGCATTCGTCTGCTAGAGGCTCAAATTGCTACTGGTGGAATCATTGATCCACAGGAGAGCCATCGCCTGCCCGTCGAAACTGCGTACGAACGTGGTCTCTTTGATGAGGAAATGAATGAAATCCTCACTGACCCATCTGATGACACAAAGGGCTTCTTTGACCCAAACACTGAGGAAAATCTCACCTATCTGCAGCTGATGGAAAGGTGTATGACAGACCCAGAAACAGGCCTCGCTCTGCTGCTGCTTAAAGAAAAGAAGCGTGAGAGGAAGACGTCATCCAAGTCTTCTGTTCGCAAACGCAGGGTTGTCATCGTCGACCCTGAGACAGGCAAAGAGATGTCTGTGTACGAGGCATACCAGAAAGGACTCATTGACCACCAGACGTATCTTGAGCTTGCAGAGCAGGAGTGTGAATGGGAGGAAGTCACCATCACCTCATCTGACGGTGTTGTGAAATCCATAATCACTGACAGAAGGTCTGGTCGGCAGTATGACATTGATGACGCAATCTCAAGGGGCCTGATTGACAAGTCGGCTTTGGATCAGTACCGTGCAGGAACTCTGTCCATCACAGAGTTTGCAGATATGCTGTCTGGAAACATGAGCGGCGTCAGGTCACGTTCATCCTCCTTTGGCTCCTCTTCCTCTTACCCCATGAGCCCAATACCTTCTATAAAAACACCAGCAACCACATGGAACGACCCAACAGAGGAAACTGGCCCTGTGGCCGGAATCTTAGACACAGAAACACTGGAGAAGGTGTCCATCACAGAGGCCATACACAGAAACCTTTTGGACAATATAACAGGTCAAAGGCTTCTGGAAGCTCAGGCCTGCACAGGAGGTATTATCGACCCAAACACTGGAGAGAAATTCTCTGTCACAGATGCAATGAACAAAGGGCTTGTGGATAAAATCATGGTGGACCGCATCACTCTTGCCCAGAAGGCGTGCAATGGATTTGAGGATCCCAGAACCAAAACCAAAATGTCAGCAGCCCAAGCTCTAAAGAAAGGCTGGCTGTACTACGAGGCCGGGCAGCGATTCCTCGAGGTCCAGTATCTCACTGGTGGATTAATTGAACCAGATGCCACCAGCAGGGTCTCCATAGATGAGGCTGTGAAGAAGGGCACCTTGGATGCACGCACTGCGCAGAAGTTACGAGATGTCAGTGCATACTCAAAATACCTCACATGCCCTAAAACCAAGCTTAAAATCTCTTACAAGGATGCCATGGAAAGAAGCATGATAGAGGAGGGGAGTGGTCTGCGACTACTTGAAGCATCATCTCAATCAAGCAAAGGCCTCTACAGTCCCTATAGCATAAGCGGCTCAGGCTCCGCCACTGGGTCGCGGTCTGGCTCAAGATCTGGTTCCAGGTCAGGCTCCAGAAGGGGCAGCTTTGATGCCACGGGTTCAAGTTTCACGACAACCTTCTCTTCCTCCTCCTACAGTTCACCGAGCTATGGCCGCCGATACTGATAAGTTTGAAAGTAAAGGAGTGATTTTCTAAGGGAAGGATACACTACAAAACCACAGTGTTCACCAGATGCCTAATCCTCAGTTGAATAAAGACTTTCTTTATTCTGCTCTGCATGTGGCTGTTATAGGACTTTGCATATTTAATTTTATACAAGTTGGATTATTTTGTCTGTTGTATATTTTACATTTACTTTATGTTTGTGCTATCTTACAAGACTTCACAATTACCGTACTGTAAGCAGCATTTGTGAGAGCTGTTTATTATTTCCAATATCTACCACAAAAGTTTAAAGTGTTTATGAATTTTATTTTTGGTTTTTAAAGTTTAAAATTATAAGCATTTACTGTTCCACAGATAATATTTACAATATTATGTGCGTGACACTATAACCGAAACTGTCCATTACCATTAGCCTGATTGTTGAGGAGAACCAAAATTAGTGTAAAACAAAACTTTCTGTTCATGTGTATATTTCTGAATGTTTTGAATATATATATATAAAAAAAAATAGATAATACAGAAAGATAAATGCCACTCTGCAGAGCAGAATAAGGAGTCTCCCGAAGATGAATAAACACTAAGACTGTCTGCTTTAAGAACGCCAAGCTTCAAGATCTTTTCTCTCCTGGCCTAAACTGCCACATATACTCTGCCAATATCTGCTCCATTCCCAGCTGTCTGTCATAACACACCTGGAGTTACACCTGGAGTAGCCTATTATCAACATTAACACAATTCGCAAGTTGTGGATTTAACACATCCAACCTCAAGACCAACACAATCAAGTCCCTGCCCTTCTTGACAGTTTCACAAGGTACGAAGAGTTACATCTAATCACTTCATCATTTTGTGGGTATGTTTGTGTCATTCAGTGTCTGTTAAGCCCAGAAGTCTAATGTTCTTGTTCAATGTTGAATCTCTTCCAGATATCGTCTTCACAGTTCATCTCGTCTCCTCGGCTCTTTGCTCAGATGTCTTCCAGAGACCAGTCGCATTAATTTGGACCGTCACTGTAATCAACGATTTTATGCAACAGTACAGAAACACACTTGCCCACATGACGTTTCATCATAGTCTTATAATGATGGACCATTTTGAAACTCGCATCTAATCTTGAACTCATTTAAAGGCCTAAGCCGTGCTTTGTAAGTGCCTGCAGAATACTCTTTAACACTTCAATGTCGAGCATTATGAGGTGGTGCAGTGGCTACACTGTAAACGTACTAATGCATGACTGAAAGAGCAATGCTACACATAACCTATGATTACTGTGTTTTCAGGTAAGCCTTTTTACAGTCCAACTATAATATGTCACAGTCTAACTTTAAAATAACAACTGTTTATTTCTGCGTCATAAAACCTGGTAGTCACACAGGGCTCAAATGTATGGTTTGAATGTTAAATAGATAAGATCTACATTATTTTATTTTTTTTTCCCTTCAAGTAATGTATGTACTGTATATTGATGATGATATAGAGCACTATTGCTAAAAGCCATTACATAACATTTCTTTGAGAGAGATCTTTAAGCTTCGCCACCAGATCCAGTATTTGTATTTTCCACCGCACACACTCGTTTGACTTCTCCTTTGTAAAGCAACACATTCAATCTATATCATTTTATTTTCGTACTCTATATTTTTGCTTTGCATGATTTACTAACATTTTAAAAAGGTGCAAAAACGAAAAAGATGTATCCATTAAAGCATTTGTTTTATTATCACGTTTCAAATGGTTTGAAGGATGTATTTTAATGAGGGTTAGCAGGCCTTGGTTAAAATGGTGTATTTATAATAAAATGGTGACAAGGAATTTTATTGTAACACCTTACGCTATGTAAATAAACATGGAAATGAAATGTTTTGTCTTTAGCTCATTATTTGTAATATTTACATATCAGATATTTTTGGTCCTTATGATTTTATCCGTTAATAGATTCATTTGAATTAAGATGGATTACCATGGACAAACGTATAGAATTACTTAGTAGAGCTATAATTATTGTGGGGGGGAAGGTATAATTATTTAGTAATCAATCAGAACTGTCTTATAGTGAGGATTTTGCATGTTTGAATATCTGCCTGATGTTACAGTGAACAGGATGGATGGTTTTGAAAATCAGCAGGCGACTGACATCTAGTGGTCACTTAAGTAGAAATAACAGTACCACAATGTGAAAATACTCCATGACAAGTAGTAGTACTTGTAAAAGTACGTGTGATTATATTCCAGCTATGTAACTGCTTATGCTTTAGTGTGTAAACGGCTATTTAACCTTAAAGCTGTTGAACGTGATGATAATTTTAATTTATACTGTACTAAAGTACTGTTAAGGTATGCAATATATTTAGTTTTAAACTTTTAGATTTAGTTTTTGTGTAAAATCTTAATCTGCAAAGTAACTACCTGTGAAACAAACACGGTTAATATGGAAATTGGAACATTAGACTTAGATGAATAAACTGCTTCCCTGACACCACTGTTGTAGATAACCTACAGTCACTGGGCCTGAACTACAAGTGGTACTAGTTAGAGGCCAGTTATAGTTAGTTAGAGGCCAGTTATAGTTAGTTAGAGGCCAGTTCTAGTTAGTTAGAGGCCATATTACCTTACAGATGCATTTTACACACATAATACAGCAGCTCTGACTTTGTGTCACAGTATGCTGAGTCTGACCATCTGCCCAGTGATCATCCTGGAGACTCTCATTGGTCTCTACGGTCTGTGGCCATGAGCCAATACAGTCAGTCACATTTTCCCACACCTGCAAATGATACATTCTATCCAAAGTTCAGATCAGGTCACAAGACCCTTCAAATCAGAGAAGGGTCCATCTTCTCTGACCACCACCGAGGAGCCATCAGTGGAATGACAGCATGTCTCTGTCTAAACAGCAGCTGTCTGTAGAGGAGCCACCGCGGCAGCCGAAGTGCACCCGCTGCCGCCACCATGGGATCATCGTCCCGCAGAAGGGCCACGTCAAGTTCTGCCCTTTTCTCACGTGCGACTGCTGGAAGTGTTACCTCATCACCCAGAGGACTCGGATCACGGCCCTCCAGCGCGACCTGAAGAGGGGCAAAAGTAAGGAGCAGCGACCCGGCGGCGGCAAGCCAGCGGCTGACGGGGGGGCGTGTAGCGCCTCGGACGCGGATGGGGGCGCTCGTCCGTCGGCCACAGGTGGACCGATGCGGCCCCCGGCAGGAGGGGCCCTGGAGCGGGCAGACACCACCGCCTCGAGCCCCCCGGAGCCCCGGAGCAGACCTGCCGCGGGAGGAGACGGTGTGGCCGGTTTGGACGACAGAAAAACGCTGCCCTTCGCTTCCAACGATACTTTTAACACTTTTAGTAAGTTATGTTGTTACTGTGTTTAATATGTCGACCTGCCTCCAAGTCAGCAAACTGTTCCTGCACATAAACATTTAGGTTTAGCTGAGTAGTTGTGACTTAACAAACCTGTTTAGAAAACAGAAGAGTTAAAGTCCACTAAAACATCATGGCTACATGAAACAGAAGAGTAGAACTGAACGTGTTTGGGTATTTTTTTAGCTACTTTTAACATTAATAATTAGCTTGAAACAGACGAGATAACGTCGTTAACAGAACGTGAGATCAGTTTTATTCCACTTTATTTAAAACAAAACATTCGAACTGTCGAACGCTCGGTGGCGCTGACGTCATCAACGGGCGGCAACGGAACGCCCGCTGATTGGTCGAACGGTTCGGTGGCGCGAAATAGGAGTTTGTTTTTGTTTGTTTTTAATTTAGAAACTACTGTGATTATCAATAAGTCACACTGAGACACTTTCAGTACATCTAAAGCTTTTATAGTAAAAAGGACGAGTGATTGATCTGTCCAATAACAGATAATATTTATAGAACAGCTCATGCAGCTCTGTGTGAAAACAGATATTATAATAACATGAATGATATTTATAAAAAACATCATCTTTAAGAGGTTCATAAATATGTAATATTAAAATATAATTAAATGTTTTAGGTCTGAAATAATGTATTGAATAACTGATAATGAATCAGCACCTATAATGAGTAGCAGTTTGTCATTTTTCAAATATAAATACTACATAGGTTTTTGCTCCTGCTGATTTTCTTGGTGATATAGTTGGTTACATTTTCTCTGGGTTTTTGACTGTTGGACTGTCAAAACAATCCTTTTTTTGATGGTATTTTGTCACTTTTTTCATTTCATACACAAAAATAATTGGCAAATTAATAAACATTCAAAGCAACCATCAGTTACAGCCACTGTAATTATTAATTACCTTGAGTTATGGTGTGACTGTGAATGGATGGACCTCTTTGCTCATCCTAAATCAGTCTGATCAGATGTACCTTATAATGTCTTACCTTTCCTTCCAGACGTCCCTCACTTTGGCCCGACCGCTCCGCTGCATCATGTTCACTTTCCGTTCAGGATGTCAGGTCACTACCCCGGCGGCTACGCACCGTTTCCAAACGCCCTCTTCAACATGCCATGGTTGCCGCCCGTGCCTGCTGGGCTTTACAGCGGTGGCCTCTGTGGACCGCTAATGTTCTCCCACTACGAGTCGGGTGCTGTGCTTTACCCACCTCCGTCCGAGCCTGGACCTCCTGCTGTAAGTGGCTGTTCTCTTCATATCCTGTGGGCCAGATGCATCGAAAATACATCATCAAAATGTCATTCTCTCGTTTGTTTGATGTGTCAGGATTGCAGAGAGCCACCGTCCACCCCCCTCACGCCCCAAGCCCTGGCAGGAGACCCAGATGCAGCACCCACATCAATCGATCAGTTGTAAATCAGCGGTAACTATTAATAAATCAGCAGTGCAGCACACTTGTGTTCAGTCCACTTACATAACAGTTGGCATGTCATTTCTTGTTGGCACTGAGTTTGTTTATAAGGACGATAAAAGCTGAATAGGTTTATCGTTCCTTATCTATTTTTTATCAAAGCATTTCTTCAATACAGTTTTTACAAAAGCAGTTGGTGCCAGTTCTTACTAACCTGTGGTGTCATGTTGTTGTAGCTAAAACAGTTTACTTTGATTCTAACAGAAGAACTATTCTTTCATGTGGTATTTCCTTCCGTTTTCTAATTAAAAAGTTAACTTCTATTTGATGAGCCAACAATTTTGCCAGTCTAGTAACTACTAGTATTAATCAACCAGTAACGTTTCATCTCTTCCACACTCGTCATTGCTAACGTTGAAATGAAGATATTTTAAACTGTGTTGAATAGCCAGTGCTTTTTGGTCTATTGACAGGTTTGAGCTTCACCCCAATTAAAAAAGTGAGGCCCTTTTAAAGGATGAATTTGGTGGGTTTGCACAATTTTAAAGGGGTTTTCACCTTCTAAGCATATAATCCATTAAGATTACAATAAATTACAATTCTTTAGTCCATTCATTCATCATCTCCTTGAAATACCTCAGTTACATCATTGTTAATGTGCCAATTTAATGTCATTTTAAGGTAAAATAATAAAGGATATGGTTTGTTGTTTCATCCCCATCATCTTCTTTATTTCCCCCTTGTTGCTTCCATCTTCTCTCTTTCACCCACATCAAAAAGGGGCAATTCTGGGATTAATAACCATCATTTTAACACGTGTCTTGTGATTTCAGTGAAGCTCACCCTCTGATGCTAATGCTAATGCTCAGATGTACACTTCTGTTTGATGTCCACACGGAGGAGCAGACACACTTTCAGTTCCCGTCCCAAATTCTTCCACTGCCAAGACCTTTGCTGGTTCATTAGTCTCAGATTGTGTAACTCCTCCTCTGGGTTTCTACACTGTTTTTGTGTTTGTTCAAGGCACTGGGGCACTGCGAGAGGGAGGAATAACCCAAATGTCCCATTTGGTGCATTTACTTAAAACAGTCAACAGTTTGAAGGAAGAAACTTATCAAGCGATGTAATCACCATTGGTGGAATGTAACTAAGTACATTTACTGTGTTCAAGTAAAACTTTACTTTCATGTTTTCATTTAATGCTACTTTATACTGTTACTTCTCTGTGTCGGAGGTAAATGCACTTTTTAGTTGTTTTGTTACGTAAGACGATAAAAATGTTCAAGGCCAAAGTTACAGATTTATCTTGTGTCCCTTTGGAAACCACCTAATAAAGTAATTACAGCTACAACAGTACTGGTGCATAAACATTAACAATCTAATGATAAAATATCCAATAATCTGTATCAGTCACAGGGCTACTTGTCTGCAGAAAAATACTTTTACTTTTGATAGTTAAAGTTCCTTTAGCTGATTATACTTCTGTACTTTCACTAAAGTGGGATTTTGAATGCAGGACTTTTTAGCAGCGGTGGAGCACATGAGAGTTTACATTGTTGTATCGCTGCTTTTACTCTATAAGGATCTCAGTACTTCTTTCACCGCTGGTAATCACATTAAAGCTAAATGTAGACGCAGAGCAGGTGATAGTACAGAGAACCACAGTACGTAACAATGACCCTGTGCTGCTGTTTATTTGTCACTAACATGTTGGAGCGTTATGAAGGACTTCAGGAGGAGGCGAACAGTGCAACACCGCACCCTCATCCTCTTCATGCTGGTGTGATTTTCATTAGACCGATTCATGTTGGCATCAGCAACTTGAGGGACTTAACTGAGCTGCCAAGAGGTGAAGCATGTGTGTGTCTACGCTTGTGTACACTTTTGTTTTTCTCTTAATTCCTGTTTTTTTTTTTTTTACCACAATCGAGACATCTATGCTGGGTTTACCAGACACCCTCATAACTTTCAGAAGGACTGTCAGTCTGAATCATGACATATGCAGGTATTTGGTCTACAGCAAAAGTATTGAACAAACCAAAAGTTAGGAATAATGGTGGTGCTACATGACAGTTCAGGAAAACTTTCATGTTTCATGTCAGGACGGACTTTTAACTTGAAAATTCACATAGAAAAAGGTCACATCTGGGTAACAGATTTCCTCACATAGTTTCTAAGATTGTTCAAACTAAATTTTGGAGGACAAGGAGAAGCCAAATCAGTCAGCACAGACTAAATACAGCAGGTCAACACTGGTGTTTGTACGACTGTGCATCAGAGTTGAACGCTGCTAACACTGAAGCAGGTGATGAAAGCATCAACGCCACACCCGCCTTGGCGCCGAGTACAACTGTAAGAGGATCTGTGTCGCTGCTGTCAGTAGTTTTTATGCTTGTTTAAACTTAAGTGAGCGAACAAATGGCAAAGATAGGAGTTTCTGGGTGTGATCACAAATGGCCCTGCTTGGGTCTCCACCACCTCCAACATAAAGGTTACATTCACTCCTGTTCAGATTCGACATGTGAGACTTCAATCCTAAAGCTCTGCTCAGTCAAAGCTAACGAGCACATATTGTCTATTGTGGTCTGGTTTTACTATTTACAAAGGGCTATATTGCGCAACATGTTTCTATGATTCTGTTTCAAACGCCTGGCAAAGACTGCAAATGAATAGCCTGCAGAATGTGGGTGTGTGTGTGTGTGTGTGTGTCCTCTGTGCAGTGAAAACGGAAACACAACACATTTGTCTGGCTTTGCAAGAGGTTTGTAGGAAATTCATAACTTTCCTCATCATGTAACTCTGTAACAGTAGACACATAAGATGATCGATGGCTGCTGTAACACACCCAGAATATCTGGCAAAAGACCTTCACTGCTTTGTGTCTGCAAAGGCTGGCCGACAAAGCCTCAGTGTGTTCAGACCGGTTCAGACATCAGTGATGGAAGAAGTATTCAGATCCTTTACTATCCTTTGGTATTGTCAGAGTAAAAGGTCATTGTTATATTCTTACATGACACCTTTTTATATTTTATTCTTTTATATTTGTCATCGATTTTTATATTTGTATTCTTTATATTCGTTATATCTCGTCTTTGCACTTCTGTCACTGACACTTTGTTTCTGCACCTTTTCTGTCTCTTGACAAGATAAATAAAGTCTCTCTTATCTTACTGGATTATGAAAAGTTAATGCAACAACATGAAAGCAGAATTTTAAAGGAGTTTTCTTGTGAACAAAGTTTCTGTCTACTCCGTTAACTTTTTTTCACAATTCATTTTCAAGGATTTGAGTTTCATCTCCAGTGTAACTAAACCCACATGATTCACCTGCTGTTCCGCTGTGACTTTAAAGGGTAAATGCACCCTAAAATCAGTCGTAGCCATGCTGTTGATCACGGTTAACTTTACTGTTCACCAGCCCTAAAGCTCTGATGATAGCGCAGGTGTTGTGTTCACTGACACGGCAGAGGGATAAATCTTGTTCAGCTCTGTATGAAAGGGGGGTCGGTGGGTCCAGCATACGTAAAATACCTCACGTCATGGTCAGAGAGGAGCAAGAGAATTCAGCTGAGTCAAACTTTCAAATCAAGCTCATTGGAATACAGTTACACACCAACTAAAGAGAAGAGGGAGAGTTAGATAAGACGTTTTGTCGACTATGGCTGAACAAAATCCATTTAGCAGCCTTTCTAAAGTTAATAAAGAGCATGTTATATCTTGTTTGTTTGATATAGGAACATATGAACAAGTATAACTAGATGTCCACACTGATACGAGAGATCTTGTCGTCCAACTGTTGGTAAGAGGCTGAATTCAGTGTATTTCTCAAAGAGTTGAACTATTCCTTTAACAGAATGTCTACAGAATTCACTGCTTGATCTTCCTTTTTCACCTGTATAACAGTTAAGCTACAACATTTTAAATTAGCATGAATATCAAACATGTCAAACTGTTCTCCATTCCATGGTGTTTTCCACGGTCATTGGGTTGGGGTCACTTTGATGAAGAACAGAAGAACAAATGTAGATGTTAATGATTAGTTTCACATTCATTCTTTTGCACACTGAGCACTTTGACATGTGCAATTAAGCAGCAAGTAAACAGCTCACTGTCAGCATGTGCAGCCCTGTCAGGGGAAGAGAAAGGCTGGGTGTGCCTGAGATAACACAGGCTGATAAAACCTGTCCAGTGTGGTCCAGGAATGCAAATCAAACCACATGTTGTCAGGAGACACACTAACCAGATTAAGGATTAATCCATTTCAACAGAAAAAGCTGTTGAGTGTTCCTCAGAATACAAACAGCTAAAACTGAAAGTACAAACTGTGTGTGATGACAAATCAACTCGGGGGCAGAAGCTGCTGAATATTTTCATACCATTTTTGCTCTTGATCCATGTCACTGTCGTATCTGCATACATGTTGAGTATGTGGATGTGTTTTTCAACCTTTTCATGAGAATCAGTTTCAGCCATTAGAGTTGTCAAGTCACATTTTTATGCAGCCAGATTTCAACATTCCTTTTGGTTGTCACATGTCCAAAGGGTGGGTTTCAGATTAGCAAATAGATGTAGGTTTTAAGTGAGAGTTGGGACGAGCTGGGTGTGCATGCGAGCGGTGGAGAGCCATGTGAGTAAAGAGAGAGAGCGAGAGAGTCTTTTAAACAGTCAGAACAATAACACATAATCTTTGTTTTTAAATGCTCCCAAAGAAAAGTGGACAGGTGTTGATGATTTGAGGCAGTCAGGGGCTCTCGGAGCAGAGGGAGCTGGGCGTGGTGCTGACAAGAATGGACAATGGAAGCACTATTTAAAAAAAACATTCCTGTCCCGGTGGATTCTAGTGAGCAATATCCTGCAGGACTTTTAACAATGAGGACACCGAAAAAAATCTTTTGCTGATAAGTGGGCAATGAAAGACAGATGACAGGGGTTATGGGGAGGAAACTGAAATGGAAGGAATGCCGCTCAAAACACGCAGCTATCTTAGCTGGAACTGTGTCCTGATAGTGCACAACAGGGAGTTTTTGTTTCTATAAATAATGTGGATAACAGCCAAGTACTGTGTGTGAATTCTGTGTTTTTAAAACGGTGCAGTTAGGTTGATTTGATCATTTTAATCGTGGCAAAATAATCAAATGTCTCCAGGAGTCTTTGTGGCATCAGCATTCAAGCATCTCCCAGACTTTTTAACAGCTGTACTTTGATCATGAAACTGGCCTGACCACTGCAGAAACTGGCCCTTTCCCCTCAGCTGAACGCCTGAAAGGTACCCCCCCCCCCCTAAACAACACGTCTGAGCAAGCACTGGTTTGTAACAGGTTACTAAAGTCAGTTTAGCGCAGCTTCCAATCTAAATATCAAACTTGGCTCAGTTTCAAAGCCTGAGCCAAAGACTGGGGCCTCCAGCTACCGAGGTGTGTTCTGCCAAACAGCAGAAATACCCAATGCACCTCATGATTCTCCCATCATGTGCACTGTGCAGTTACTCCCATGTTCCCTGCAACAAAAGCACTGCATCCATGTACCAAGGACTTAAATACAAAGCAAATACCAATCACTATTTTCTATATCAGCAAGGGAACTGGATATTCGTGATGTGACAGCGGCCTGTTACAACAACGAACCCACAGAGCAACAGCTCTAGATTCCAGCTAAAGCATTTCATTGTTATTTTGCAACAAACCGGGAACAGACAGTGACTAGTTCAAAACCACAACTGAACATGTTGCAGCTATAGATCCACACATTTTTCTCAGGAGTAGGTAGGTCTGTGTGCATCCTATCATTAGCTTTTTCCTGAGAAACTGATAGCCTATGATATCTGGCCAAACCTGTGTTTCTGAGTTCAGTGAAGGCATGCAGGATGTTGGACAAGTAAAAGTCAAACTGAAAGATATTTGCATATAAATGCTGCACTGGCGAGTGCCACCGCATTACCATTAGCACGGCTCTATTAAGGCTTGCTGACAAGAGCTGCAATGGTGTAACTGTGATCACACAGAGATGTATCACATGACAACGCAATCATTTAGAAAGGCTTGTGTGTCTCAGCAAGTTTTTTTTATTAATGATTTCTTTAAAAAAGTTGCTTAAGTAAACACTGCATCACGTTCATCGCTGTCGAGAGTGTGTAACAGTAGCCTGCGTGGTTCATGTTTGTTTAAACGGCTTGTGATGAGGAGCAAAGCACTGTGCTTAAAGTGTGTGTTCATCAGGATTAAGAGTGAGAGTGAAGAAATGAAAACAGAACCATCTGGAAAATGAAGATGAAAGTCCTGAGAAAGCTGCATGTAATATTGAACAGCAGCGCAAAAACACAGGAGTAAAGCGTGCATTCATGAACACTTACTTAGTATCATTATCATATAATTATTATTATTATTATCATGAATATGATTATTAGATATAATTGCACAAAGATTAAAGATTTGTACTTGGTATCATGGGTTGTTGATTTCTTCCCTTGCAGATTTTAAAAGGTACTTTTTTCAGTGTGGTAACATGGTCGGCAGTGTAAACAGGAACAACATAGTTTCAGTGAGTAGCTCCCCAGTGGTCGAACATTAGTATATTTTCTTTACCACATCAGAGGCACTACAGCTACTTTGAAGATTTTACATACTAAACGTGAACATTTTATAATTTATGATGTGTTGTTAGAGATTAAAGGCGGAGACCATGAATGTCACGGCAAAAGTCAAATAGTTGAGATATTTCACTCAAAACCACAGAAGTCAGCCTCATGGAGGCCTTACAGGAAAACTCAGGGGATCATCAAAGTCAACGTTCATCATCTGGGCTCCCATGTTGTCCCAATCCACCCTGTAGATGTTAAGGAATTTCACAGTGACAACTTTGACCAGTTGGTAGCACCAGAAGAAAAGTCAGAGGATCACCAGAGTCACCACGAGCCATTGAATATCAAGACACTCCACCCAGTACTTGTAGAGATGCGTCAGTCTGGAGCAAAGTGGTGAACGGACTGACTGACTGACTAACTGACTGACTGACTGACTGACAGATTGACTGACTGACTGACTGACTGACTGACTGACGGACTGACTGACTGACTGACAGCCATCTCTAAAAATCACGCCTCTAGAACACGTTATGTCAGTGCCTTCATTTCCAGTACAAGTTATTACTCAGTTGACTTGTTGCAACATTTCAGTGCTGTGAGGCTTTTTCTCAGGTATCTCACACACTCATTTTGCTCAAAGCCAAAAACCTAAATGTCAGAGTAGGATTGACGACACAACCACAATGTGTAATTAAAACGTCCTCCTAACTGTGATTTTTGACAAATCCTGCCTTCTTGTCGCTGCCACACCTGGGCTTTAACTATGGCGCCCTGAGGTGTTGATTCTGGAAGACAAACGTGAGGTGGCAGGTTTTATTCAAAAGAGTTTTACACAGGTGGGGAAATCTCTTTATAACCAAATAAGGAGCGGCTTGGTTGCGTATCAGGTTAATCACTTGAGTTTAATTTGACACTTTGGTATCTGTTTCGCCATAAGTCAAGTTGATTTTGGCCCATGGTTTCTCAGGAAAGGTTCCCGGTAAACACCCATTACTTTTTGGCACAAGTGTTACTTAAGTACTCGACTCTAAACAGAAGAAAAGAGTTATTTCCTGTTGGAATCATTCAAAAACTCTTTATTTTCAATTTATTTGAGACAGACTTTTATTCTAGTCACCAGTAATAAAATGTGTCATGTCATTTACAATACAGTGACTGAATCAGCCAATAAAATGTTTTTTTTTTTTAATCCTTTTTGAGCACAAACCTGTCGGAAACCAGACTGTTTTTAAAGTGACATTATTTTTTGTGGTCTCATATTTGATTGAATGGAGCTTCGTTATCACCTGCTGTAACTTTCACCTGGTTAAAATGTGTCCTCACTGTTTCCACCTGCACATAAGTCCAAACATGACTTCACAGTCGTCATTGAAATGTGACTAATGTCTTCGTGTCTGGTTTATGACAAAATAACAGATGTTTCTGTACAGGTTGTCGTTTTTGTGACGCAGCTGATTTCCTATATTGTTGATGAAGACAGACCAGCATCCACCCTCCTCTCCCCAGCTATCAAGTCTCTGCTCGTTTCACTTGAAAACCTGCCAAACTTGGGGGAAGTACACTCACAAAGAAAAAGCCGTCCCTAACCACAGGGCATCCAGCTCTGCTTGTCAGGTCTGGTCAGACAAATAAGATAAGCGCCTGGATTACTGCTCACTTTTCATTACATTGTGATAAGAAGAATCATTTACTGTACATCAATACAAGACAAAGAAGGTTTAAGACCCCCCCTGTTTAACCAGAATACCTTCTTAGACCTTCTTAGATTATATTGTCAAGTTAATAAATCGGCTCACCTACAGTACAGCTAGAAACGCTCTACTTTTTGCTGTTATTGTTTTAGATCACAATGGGGACACTTCTGAGGAAGTCTACAGGAATTTCTGGCATCCTGACCTGAGTGCAAAGAGTTCTCCAGCCGTTACTCCCTCACAGTCAGAGTCAGGAGGCAGTTCCTCAGGAGGGGAGGGACTTAACAGCCGGCCCTGCTGTATATCTGACCAGCCAGCACAGAGGACTACGTCCACTACCTCAGAGATGTTGGGAGCACCTCAGAATCCCAGTGTGTCTCGTACCAGCTGAGACCGACTGCTAACCAGAGTGGGACTCCAGGAAACGTCAGGTAAGAGCTGATTTTATTTATTTAAAATTCAACCATTTCTTTTACTTGGTTCCAAGTTTTAAAGAAAGCGATTGACACTTTCAGTGAAAATCATGATTTGAGTGAAAGTGTTTAATCCCAAGTGAAAGCATATTTAAACTGCACCTTTTCTCTTTTTGCTTGGGACGTTAGTCAGAGATAGTGCTGAAAGCCAAATGTGAGGTAATAACTGTGTATCCTGCACTGTCAGCCAACACCCTCCTGATAAAGAGGAAAAGCAAACATTCCTCACAGATTACCTTTGACCACACTTGTTAAATTAAAGTTTTACACAAAGTAATCCAATTTATCAGTGTTAAAGCTTTGGACAAGTCTGAACACTGTGTCTACAGTACATCACCCTCGAGGCTATTGACACACATAATGAAAGTCCTACATGTTCCACAGCCACAGAAACCATTACGTAACTCCAAATGATTCTCTGTTCCCACATTCATTCCTGTTTTCTTCGATGGTGTACTGCAATACACTGCACTGCAATAAGACTTGAGTGTCATAGATATGATGCAACAGGTTGTGCTCTGAAAGCAGAGAGCCGACAGGCAATTAGCAGCGTGGTGTCAATCTTAAGATTGGTCGACCACTCCTTTTACTTCAAGGAAAGATGGTAGCGACTGTAAATTGTTCTTGTCATTCAGACGGATTCTTGGCTAAACTGAAGCTGCAGGTAGAAGCCTTATAACTAATTTCAGACAAGTAGTTGTAACCTGAACTTGCATCAAAGTCGTTATGTTTTCTTGAGAGAAGTTTCACTCTTTGCAGTAAATCAGTGTCGGCGAATCATTTTGACTTTGAAATCAATGCAAAAATATCTGGCTTTTTTCTTATTATCTCTTTTTTAATCTATTTTCATTTATTTAATCTTTTGGTTATGTGCCTTCTATGTATGTGGAAAATATCTAGTCAAAGTTAACTGGATTTGCTTTGTAAGTTGACAGAATGAATGAAAACAGATGTTATGTAGCTCCTGCTGCGCTACAGTAACGGTGATGTCTTTAGAATTAGAGCTGTAAAGTTGCTGTAATTCGAGCTGTTACTCAATTAACTGAGTAATTGACTGACAAGAAATTAAATGATAACTATTACAACAATAGATTAATTGTTTGAGTCTATTTTTCAAGCGAAAACACCTAAAATGACCCAGCTCCACCTTCAGAATTTGGCTGCTCTTCCTTGTTTAGATAATGCATTAAACATCTTTGGGTCTTGTGCTGTTGGTTGGACAGAATAAGACATCTGAAGACACCATCATGGGCTCTAAGAAATTATGACGGGCACTCTTCTGAGGCTCATGATGTTTTATAGACCAAACGACTGATCAATAAGATAATGGGCAGATTAATCGTTAATTGCAGCCCTAATTACAATTTGATTAGTAATAGATTCCAAACAGATAATGAGGTATATCTAAACTCAGTGGCCACTTTATTAGGTACACATGCAAAAACTAATGCAATCCAGTAGCTGTTCTGCCATAAAGTCTACTGTTATCATGTCTATAATGCTGTCACACTGTCATAGACGTGTTAATTAAATGATATGTTTTAGGACCGAGGTCGTATTTAGTGGTGACGAGAAACAATAGAAACAACATTAACTACGACCACAGTAATAGACATACAGTTCACTTCACACATTTCTGACAATGTCAACAAAGTGGAGAGAGACAACTAAGGGAAAAGCCTTGTTCTCTTCCAATATTATGGAATATATTTATTTCTGTACCTTTGGGACAGGAAACTGAATTTGACTAAACAGGAGAGTGTCAGACAGTAAACACTGAAGCCACAGTTTGTTAACAGTGTTTGGTAACTCTTTAGCTTCAGGCAGGTAAGATATTTGCCTTTACATTATGATAAGCAAACACACAGTGTAATAAATGTAAAGTAAATGTTCAACATCTTTAAAAACATTCAAATATTTACAAAGTGGGTGACAGTCTTAGAGGCAGAGATACTGCAGCGCTGCATAACTGTTGTTGTACCAAAACACCGGCTTCAGTCTACTTTGCACGAGCAGAAGTTTGTGTTACTTGGCCTCAAGGTTTTCATGTCACGATGCTGTAACAGTAACATAGTGATCCTGTTGGTGTTGTATTGCATGCAGTAAAACGCAGTACACACCTTGAGTCCACTGAGACTATAAATGAAGACTATTTTTTAACTCCATGGTACTCACATGCTATTGTGAAGAAATGCTTGAATGACAGCTGGTGGTTTCTGTCTCATGCAGTAAAACTAATTAAGGTGATTTTCTGACAAAATCCCCCACAGAAGGAAACACATGGAAATAATATTGCACAGAACAGAGGCTTGTCTGTGGTCCTGATTTACTCTCTCAGTTGGGCATTAAAACAGTGAGCAGGCTTTGGGACTTGGCCAGGTTTTCACTCACACTCGTCTTTCTGAGAGTGATTATAGTCACTCCCTCTGGCCACCATGACATCATCTATTACACTTAAAACTGGTAATTCAGCCATTGCAGAAAAGCACTGTATAACCCGAATATTAAAAAGAGACAGTTCTCTACTCCCTTTACGCTGCTTTAAGCAACTATAATCAACAACTTTGTTAACAAATGATTACATGAATACTGCTGCAGGCACGACAAAGTCAGCAAGTGCCAGGTAAACAGTGGAGTGTTTGGCATCTTAAGAGCCAGATTATCCCCTCAGGAGTTAGTGAAGACTAAGAAAACTAAGGTGAACGGGAGCGTGACTACTGAGAATTGTAGTGGCGAGGTTTAAAAGCTTAAGATTTGTATACTGTTTGTGATTGGTGCATTTCGATGCATTGGTGCATTTTCGATGTTGCAGCACAGAACATCTGGCTGTTCCAGTTTTGAAGCATTACGTCTTTTCACACCAAAGAAAATATTGTACATGACTCTTGTGCAACAGGTTCATCAACTGGCAGAGAATTCATTTCATTTCTGTGCAGGAACAAAATTAAAAGGTCAATCGATCAATGTAACATTAAAAATAAAATATCTTTTGATATATGTACACCATGTACTAATGCATGAATAACGTATTAAAACAGCTATTGCCACATGAAAATATTAAATTCTTAAATTCTGTAGGGTATGTAGAAAAAAGCCTCAGTTGGAATATAACTACAGTTATTGGGAGATGCTCATTTGGTTTTATTGACTTAAAAATTTCAAATCAATAGCTAAATAAATACTTGTATTTATCCTACAAACATGCCTTTTATATCTGCAAAAAGGAAGTCTGTACCTACAAAAATAATTATTCTGAATGTACTAATGTACTTATCTTTTATGGCATCATATCTTTTTTACTGGATTAAGCGGCCCAAAGACAACATCACTGTTATATCACTATCACCCTTATCTAAATTGTGCGAATTTTATTGTTGTTGGTAATCTGATATCTGGTATGTATGTGTATCAATTGAATTTTATAGTATAGCTTCAAAACAAGTAAATGAACTCAGTAAATAAACAGGTGCAATAAATATTTAGAGCACATGATAAAAGATATGTATCATAACGTATCATAATAACCATGCTTTTGATGTCTCGCTTGTCTTATCTCTACAGGGACAGAATTTCAGCATCACTCAAGGATCTGAGGCTTCCCCCAGGCTGAAAAGGAAACTAAGAGGTTTGATATAAAGTTGAATGTCAGATCATATGTTGTAAAATATATTTTTGGGAGCCATCAAGTTCTCTGACTTTAAGGAAAACAAAAATCATTACCTTCTCTTAACATTTTCAATTTGTATTTTCATTTCTCCAGGCTTATAATATTTGCTTTGAAGGCTTTACTTAATTATTTTGAAACTTTATGGGCTGCACTTAAACACTATTCATTTATACATTTTACCTGTCATATATTGCTGCCATACATTACATCTTTCCTCAAGGGCCATAGTGAGACAAATAGTTTGCATTGATTTTACATCCCCTGAAAACAAACACAGACATACGCTGCAATTATAAATCAGCATGAGACAACCACAGTTAGCATCATGTTTTCATGTTTAAAATGCTTTAAGGTTTTTTATGTATGCAAACATGAAGAGGAATAGGAAGTGCTTCATCAACACTTTATATGTTTTTACTTTTTGTTGCAACTGTTTTAGAGAGGTGTTCAAACTTTATGGTCAGTTTGAAGGCTTTAAATATTGGTACTGTTGTACTGTCTACACTTATCTATTTATTCATCTATCCATCCATTCATTCATTAATTTCTTTATCTATATCACTGTTATCTAAAGGAACTATAAGCTCAAGCTTCATTGTAACACAACACAATTCAACAGCATCATAAACTACAGACTACAAACCATACAGCTGGATCAATAACTCTAAAACAGTTTTACTTAATATAAAGGTGGGACTTCATGAAGCTACAATTTATAACAGGGCTGTTGTATTATATAATTTCAACACTGTACACAGTAGCTTGTTAGGAATCACAAATTATTTTCAAATCTTACTTACAGACAATGCATCCAATATCTAAACCAATTTAAGCTATTGTTTCTGTGCTATACACCTCTTTAGGTCAAGATGGGCTCCATCACTGAAGATATTGAGGTGAAGCAAAATGGCCACACAGAAGTCCATGAACCTGTGGCTGGCATATTACTGGAGAAGACAAAAGAGAAGATAACCATATACCAAGCCATGAAAAAACGTCTACTTAAGCCAGGAACAGCATTAGCCCTGCTTGAGGCACAAGCAGCCACAGTAGGCATCATAGACCCAATACAAAATCGAATACTTCCTGTTGCAGATGCTGTTAAAGAGGAAATAGTTGGACCAGAGATGAAAGAGAAACTCCTCATAGCAGAGAAAGCTGTCAGTGGCTATGTAGACCCCTACACCAACCAAATGATATCTGTATTCCAAGCTATGCAAAAAGATCTAGTCCCAAGAGATTATGGATTAAGGCTGCTGGAAGCACAGATAGCCACACATGGACTGTTTGATCCTGTTGAGAAGACAAATATTTCGGCTGAAGCAGCGATTCAAAAAGGCTACTATGAAAAAGGTTTGCTCGATAACCAGATGTCAGAGCTCAAAGTGTTCTACAATCCAAGTTCACAAGAAAATCTTAACTACCAAAGCCTCTTGGAGAAATGCACTGTGGAGCCTGACACAGGCCTGTTGCTCCTTCCTGTCTGCATCGCCTTCAAAGGTCTACGAAGAGGTATTTCCTCCACAGAACTCCTTGAATCAAAGATCATTGACAAAGAAACATTTGATGACTTGCAGAAGGGAAATACCACAACACAGGATGTAATGTTGATGGAAACAGTGAGAGAGTACCTTGAGGGCAAAGGCAGTATCGCAGGCATTGCTGTACTCTCAACAAATCAGAGAATAAGCATTTATCAAGCCATGAAGCAAGGTATACTGATGCCAGGAACAGCACTTGTTCTACTAGAGGCGCAAGCTGCAACTGGATTCATGATTGATCCTGTAGAAAATAAAAAGTTCACTGTTGATGAGGCCATCAAAAGCAAACTTGTTGGCCCAGAATATCATGCAAAGCTGCATTCTGCTGAGCGGGCAGTAACTGGATATAAAGACCCTTACTCTGGTGAAACTATATCCCTGTTTCAAGCACTGTCACAAGACCTCATCGTTAAGGAACATGGGATCCGCCTACTTGAGGCACAAATTGCAACAGGTGGAATAATAGACCCAATCAACAGTCACAGACTTCCCACAGAAGTGGCCTTCAAGAGAGGTTATTTTAATGAAGAAATGAATGCAATACTAAAAGATTCAGGCGATGATACAAAAGGGTTTTTTGACCCAAACACAGAAGACAATCTAACTTACCTTCAGCTGATGGAAAGGTGTGTCACTGATCCCGCCACTGGACTGTGCCTCCTCCCTCTCCTTGAAAAGTCAGACAGGCTGAATTTTAACTTCATTGACTACCAAACTAAAATGGCCTTCAAAGAGGAGAAAGTGAACATGACATGTGGGAAGTTCACGGGAATGACAGTATCTCTGTGGGAACTCATGATGTCAGAATACTTTGATGAACAACAGAGGACAGACATCATTCAAAAATACAGAGAAGGGAAGCTCAGTATCAAGAAAATCATCACAATGGTTATGGAAGTCATAGAGAAGTCTGTGAAAACAACTGAAGTCATTTTCGAAGGCATCAGAGAAACTGTTACGGCCAAACAGCTTGTGGAGGCAGATATCATTAGTGAGGAGGTCCTGGATGATCTGAAAAGGGGAAAGAAGTCAGTGAAAGAGGTGATAGAAGATGAAAATGTAAATATGTACCTACAGGGAAAAGACAGCATTGCAGGTATTCTGCTCTCTGATTCTCAAGTCATGACCATTTATCAGGCCAGACAAAAAGGAAAGCTGATGCCAGGAACTGCTCTGATTCTACTGGAGGCACAGGCAGCGACAGGGTTCATTATTGACCCTATTGGAAACAGGAAATTTTCAGTTGATGATGCTGTCAAAGCAAAGATTGTGGGGGCAGATGTCTGTCAAAAGCTGCGCTCAGCAGAGAAAGCCGTCACTGGGTACAAAGATCCAAGTGATGGCAAAATAATCTCTTTGTTCCAAGCCATGCAAAAAGATCTCATCCTACAAGACCATGGGATTCGACTCCTGGAAGCACAAATCGCCACTGGTGGGATCATTGACCCAGTGAACAGCCATCGCATTCCTGTGCACGTGGCCTATAAGAGGGGATACTTTAATGAGGAAATGAATCAGATCCTGAAAGATCCAAGTGATGACACCAAAGGATTCTTTGACCCCAACACCCACGAGAACCTGACATACTTGCAGCTCATGGCCAGATGTGTAACAGATCCTAGTACAGGCTTGTGCCTCTTGCCAATCAAAAGCAAAAGTAACAAAATTAACATAGACAATAATATTAGGGAAATGTTCAAAGCAACAACAGTTACTGTTAAGTACGGCAGGTTCAAGGACAAACACACAACACTGTGGGATCTTATAAATTCAGAGTATTTGTCTGAAGACAAAAGACGGGAGTTTTTCAAGCTCTTCAAGTCGAGGAAAATCACAATTGAGCAACTCACCGTCACCATTGTAGAGATCATTGAGAGTAAGGAGATAAAACAGCAAGCAGGGCTGAAGTTTGAAGGTCTCAGAGGAGGCATCTCTATTGTGGATCTTATGGAGCTTGACATTGTGGATGAAAAAACATACAACAGCTTGATAGATGGACAGATGACAAGCACTGATGTGATGAAAATGGACAGTGTGAGAACCTACCTACAAGGGAAAAGTTGTGTGGCTGGAGTGATACAGCAACCCTCCAATAAGAAGCTAAGCATCTATGAGGCACAGAGAGCTGGCATCCTGACACCTGGGACTGCACTTTGCCTCCTTGAAGCACAAGCAGCCACAGGGTTCATTGTTGATCCTCTGAAAAACAAAAAACTTACAGTGGAACAAAGTCTCAAAGAAAAGGTAATTTGTCCTCAGATG
This sequence comes from Pempheris klunzingeri, assembly GCF_042242105.1. NCBI lineage: Eukaryota > Metazoa > Chordata > Actinopteri > Acropomatiformes > Pempheridae > Pempheris > Pempheris klunzingeri. The sequence continues at coordinate 5,222,337 of NC_092027.1, forward strand.
TATGAAAAGCTTCTGTCTGCAGAGAGGGCAGTGACTGGTTACAGAGATCCGTACACTGGTCAGAAGATCTCACTTTTCCAAGCCTTGCAAAAGGATCTGATTGTCAAGCAGCATGGCATCCGTTTACTTGAGGCCCAGATTGCTACAGGTGGTATCATTGATCCTTGTAACTGTCTTCACCTACCCCTTGAGGCTGCATACAGGAAAGGATATTTTGATGCAGAACTTAATAAAATCCTGTCAGACCCAACTGATGACACAAGGGGCTTTTTTGACCCAAAGACACAAGACAACCTGACATACATGGAGATGTTAGGTAGATGTGTAAAAGACAAGGAAACAGGACTATTTCTCCTGCCTCTGAATGACACACCAAAAGCTACAGAAATGAAGGCAAAAATGTACACTGACACAGAGATAAAGCAAGAGTTTGAAGAGACAGCTGTGAGCATATCAGTAGGACGCTTTTCAGGAAAATCAGTTTCTCTATGGGACTTGATTCATTCTGGATACTTCACTGATGATCAGCGGCTTGAATTCATTGAAAAATTCAGAACAAGGAAGATAAGCACACACACTATAATCACATTAGTGATTTCCACCATTGAAAAACTGGAGAGAAGTGAAACTTCCGAAATGATAATGGGCCTGAGAAAACCCGTCTCTGCACAACAACTACTGGATTCTGATATTATTGATGCAGATACATTCAGACAGGTGAAAGAAGGAAAAGTGACCCTCGAAGCAGTAACCCAACGTGAATCTGTGAGAGGATACCTGAAGGGAATTGGAAGCATTGCTGGAATTAAGGTTCATCCATCCCAGAAAATCATGAGCATATATGAAGCGAAAAAGGAAGAGCTGTTGACACCTGGCATTGCACTTGAATTGCTTGAAGCGCAGGCTGCAACAGGATGGGTCATTGATCCTCTCAAAAACAAGTTCTATGCTGTTGATGAGGCAGCAAGAGAGAAAGTAATCGGACCCGATGTACATGAGGAACTTCTCTCAGCTGAACGAGCTGTTACTGGCTACAAAGACCCATATACAGATTCAACAATATCACTGTTTGAAGCCATGAATGAACAGCTGATTCAAAGAAGCAATGGCATTCGTCTTCTTGAGGCACAGATAGCAACTGGAGGAATCATTGACCCCAATCAAAGTCACAGACTACCTGTTCATGTTGCAATTAAAAGGCGATATCTGGATGAAGAACTGAAGGAAGTTCTGTTGAACCCCACTGATGATGCAAAGGGATTCTTTGACCCAAATACCAAAGAAGACCTCTCTTATCTTCAGCTCATGAAGCGATGTGAGAAAGATCCTGAAACTGGGCTACTTCTTCTACCCCTGTATGAAGAAAAATCCCATGTATTTCATACAGATGAGACAATAGAGCTTGCATTCAAAGACAAAACTATTGCCTTGAATGCAGGAAAGTTTAAAAACAAAGAGGTGACATTGTGGGAAGTGTTGCTCTCTGAATACATATCAGAACAAAAAAGACAGCAGCTCATACAACAATACAGGACAGGAGCCATGAAAATGGAGGAGATGATTGAAATACTCACTGTTATCATTACAGAGGTATCATCCAAAGAAAAAAAGTTCAAAGGACTAAGAAAGCAGGTCTCAGCCAGTGAGCTGTATGAGTCAAAGATTATCTCAAAAGATCTTTTCACACAGATTATACAAGGAGAAGTAACTGAAGAGAATGTTAACAAAATGGAATCAATTCAGAAGTACCTTGGAGCTACAAACTGTATAGCAGGTGTCAGAGTTGAATCTACAAAGAAGGTTATGAGCATCTACGAAGCAAAAACCAAAGGCCTACTGACCCCTGGCACATCTCTGGTTCTGCTGGAGGCTCAAGCTGCCACTGGGTTTGTCATCGACCCAGTGAACAACAAGAAACTTTCTGTAGAGGAAGGTGTGGCTCAGGGAGTGGTCGGCAGAGAGTGGAAAAACAAACTGCTTTCAGCAGAACGAGCAGTTACAGGGTACAAAGATCCCTACACTGGAGACACTATTTCTTTGTTCCAAGCCTTGAAAAAAGATCTCATTGTCAAAGATCATGGAATTCGCCTTCTCGAGGCCCAAATTGCCACAGGAGGCATAATTGACCCAGTGCACAGTCACAGAGTGCCAGTGCAGGTGGCATACCAAAGAGGCTACTTTGATGAGGAAATGAACCAGATTCTGTCTGATCCTGATGATGACACCAAGGGCTTTTTTGACCCCAACACACAAGACAATCTCACCTATCTCCAGCTGGTAGAAAGGTGTATTACAGATCCCACCACAGGACTTACCTTACTGTCCATTGTAAAGAGAGGAGAGTTTTATTTCTTTGTTGATGAGGCAACAAAAATCATTCTGAAATCTACAACAACAACCAAAGCAGGAGGGAAATACCAAGGAACAACAGTGTCTCTGTGGGATCTGCTCTACTCCAAATACATCACGGAGGAGAAGAGGAGAGAGCTTGTTCAACAGTACAAGTCTGGATCAATTACAATTGAACGCTTTTTGGAAATCATCCTGACAATCATTCATCAGCAGACAACAAAGACCTCATCATCATCAATCGTCAAATGTCAACCACCGATTACAAAAGTGGAAAGCAGCAAGACAAACACTACCATCACCACTACAGTCACAGAGACAACTGAAGTTCAAAACTTCCATGGAATCAGAAAGGATGTCACTGCTGCTGAGCTACTTGAATCAAAAATCATCAATGAGGACCTCTACAAAGATCTTAGCATTGGAAAAGTCACAGTGACGGAAGTGAGTGAAATGGACTCAATACGTAAATACTTGGAGGGAACTAATAGCATTGCAGGGGTGTACCTGCAGTCCACCAAGGAGACCCTGAGTATCTATGAAGCCAAAAGCAGAGGTCTGCTGAGTCCTGGGACTTCTCTGGTTCTGCTGGAGGCTCAAGCTGCCACTGGCTTTGTCATCAACCCAGTGAACAACAAGAAACTTTCTGTAGAGGAAGCTGTGGCTCAAAGAGTGGTCGGCAGTGAGTGGAAAAACAAACTGCTTTCAGCAGAAAGAGCAGTCACTGGATACAAAGATCCCTACACTGGAAACACAATTTCTTTGTTCCAAGCCTTGAAAAAAGATCTCATTGTCAAAGATCATGGGATTCGTCTCCTTGAAGCCCAAATTGCCACAGGAGGTATAATAGACCCAGTGCACAGCCACAGAGTGCCGGTACAGGTGGCATATGAAAGAGGTTACTTTGATGAGGAAATGAACCAGATTCTGTCTGATCCTGATGATGACACCAAGGGCTTTTTTGATCCAAACACTCAAGAGAACCTCACCTATCTCCAGCTGGTTGAGAGGTGTATCACTGATCCCACCACAGGCCTGAGTTTGCTAGTCATTGCGAAGAAAGGCGAGTTTTATTTCTTCGTTGATGAGGCAACAAAAATCATTCTGAAATCTACAACAACAACCAAAGCAGGAGGGAAATACCAAGGAACAACAGTGTCTCTGTGGGATCTGCTCTACTCCAAATACATCACGGAGGAGAAGAGGAGAGAGCTTGTTCAACAGTACAAGTCTGGATCAATTACAATTGAACGCTTTTTGGAAATCATCCTGACAATCATTCATCAGCAGACAACAAAGACCTCATCATCATCATCAATCGTCAAATGTCAACCACCGATTCCAAAAGTGGAAAGCAGCAGGACAAACACTACCATCACCACTACAGTCACAGAGACAACTGAAGTTCAAAACTTCCATGGAATCAGAAAGGATGTCACTGCTGCTGAGCTACTTGAATCAAAAATCATCAATGAGGACCTCTACAAAGATCTTAGCACTGGAAAAGTCACAGTGACGGAAGTGAGTGAAATGGACTCAATACGTAAGTACTTGGAGGGAACTAATAGCATTGCAGGGGTGTACCTGCAGTCCACCAAGGAGACCCTGAGTATCTATGAAGCCAAAAGCAGAGGTCTGCTAACTCCTGGGACTTCTCTGGTTCTGCTGGAGGCTCAAGCTGCCACTGGCTTTGTCATCAACCCAGTGAACAACAAGAAACTTTCTGTAGAGGAAGCTGCGGCTCAAAGAGTGGTCGGCAGTGAGTGGAAAAACAAACTGCTTTCAGCAGAAAGAGCAGTCACTGGATACAAAGATCCCTACACTGGAAACACAATTTCTTTGTTCCAAGCCTTGAAAAAAGATCTCATTGTCAAAAATCATGGGATTCGTCTCCTAGAAGCCCAAATTGCCACAGGAGGTATAATAGACCCAGTGCATAGCCACAGAGTGCCGGTACAGGTGGCATATGAAAGAGGTTACTTTGATGAGGAAATGAACCAGATTCTGTCTGATCCTGATGATGACACCAAGGGATTTTTTGATCCAAACACTCAAGAGAACCTCACCTATCTCCAGCTGGTTGAGAGGTGTATCACTGATCCCACCACAGGCCTGAGTTTGCTAGTCATTGCGAAGAAAGGCGAGTTTTATTTCTTTGTTGATGAGGCAACAAAAATCATTCTGAAATCTACAACAACAACCAAAGCAGGAGGGAAATACCAAGGAACAACAGTGTCTCTGTGGGATCTGCTCTACTCCAAATACATCACGGAGGAGAAGAGGAGAGAGCTTGTTCAACAGTACAAGTCTGGATCAATTACAATTGAACGCTTTTTGGAAATCATCCTGACAATCATTCATCAGCAGACAACAAAGACCTCATCATCATCATCAATCGTCAAATGTCAACCACCGATTCCAAAAGTGGAAAGCAGCAAGACAAACACTACCATCACCACTACAGTCACAGAGACAACTGAAGTTCAAAACTTCCATGGAATCAGAAAGGATGTCACTGCTGTTGAGCTACTTGAATCAAAAATCATCAATGAGGACCTCTACAAAGATCTTAGCACTGGAAAAGTCACAGTGACGGAAGTGAGTGAAATGGACTCAATACGTAAATACTTGGAGGGAACTAATAGCATTGCAGGGGTGTACCTGCAGTCCACCAAGGAGACCCTGAGTATCTATGAAGCCAAAAGCAGAGGTCTGCTGACTCCTGGGACTTCTCTGGTTCTGCTGGAGGCTCAAGCTGCCACTGGCTTTGTCATCAACCCAGTGAACAACAAGAAACTTTCTGTAGAGGAAGCTGCGGCTCAAAGAGTGGTCGGCAGTGAGTGGAAAAACAAACTGCTTTCAGCAGAAAGAGCAGTCACTGGATACAAAGATCCCTACACTGGAAACACAATTTCTTTGTTCCAAGCCTTGAAAAAAGATCTCATTGTCAAAAATCATGGGATTCGTCTCCTAGAAGCCCAAATTGCCACAGGAGGTATAATAGACCCAGTGCATAGCCACAGAGTGCCGGTACAGGTGGCATATGAAAGAGGTTACTTTGATGAGGAAATGAACCAGATTCTGTCTGATCCTGATGATGACACCAAGGGATTTTTTGATCCAAACACTCAAGAGAACCTCACCTATCTCCAGCTGGTTGAGAGGTGTATCACTGATCCCACCACAGGCCTGAGTTTGCTAGTCATTGCGAAGAAAGGCGAGTTTTATTTCTTTGTTGATGAGGCAACAAAAATCATTCTGAAATCTACAACAACAACCAAAGCAGGAGGGAAATACCAAGGAACAACAGTGTCTCTGTGGGATCTGCTCTACTCCAAATACATCACGGAGGAGAAGAGGAGAGAGCTTGTTCAACAGTACAAGTCTGGATCAATTACAATTGAACGCTTTTTGGAAATCATCCTGACAATCATTCATCAGCAGACAACAAAGACCTCATCATCATCATCAATCGTCAAATGTCAACCACCGGTTACAAAAGTGGAAAGCAGCAAGACAAACACTACCATCACCACTACAGTCACAGAAACAACTGAAGTTCAAAACTTCCATGGAATCAGAAAGGATGTCACTGCTGCTGAGCTACTTGAATCAAAAATCATCAATGAGGACCTCTACAAAGATCTTAGCACTGGAAAAGTCACAGTGACAGAAGTGAGTGAAATGGACTCAATACGTAAGTACTTGGAGGGAACTAATAGCATTGCAGGGGTATACCTGCAGTCCACCAAGGAGACCCTGAGTATCTATGAAGCCAAAAGCAGAGGTCTGCTGACTCCTGGGACTTCTCTGGTTCTGCTGGAGGCTCAAGCTGCCACTGGCTTTGTCATCAACCCAGTGAACAACAAGAAACTTTCTGTAGAGGAAGCTGCGGCTCAAAGAGTGGTCGGCAGTGAGTGGAAAAACAAACTGCTTTCAGCAGAAAGAGCAGTCACTGGATACAAAGATCCCTACACTGGAAACACAATTTCTTTGTTCCAAGCCTTGAAAAAAGATCTCATTGTCAAAAATCATGGGATTCGTCTCCTTGAAGCCCAAATTGCCACAGGAGGTATAATAGACCCAGTGCACAGCCACAGAGTGCCGGTACAGGTGGCATATGAAAGAGGTTACTTTGATGAGGAAATGAACCAGATTCTGTCTGATCCTGATGATGACACCAAGGGATTTTTTGATCCAAACACTCAAGAGAACCTCACCTATCTCCAGCTGGTTGAGAGGTGTATCACTGATCCCACCACAGGCCTGAGTTTGCTGCCCTTGAACAAGTAAAGGAAAAAAAACCTTTATATAAGCATATACTTGTTTTTCTTGCATTATCAGTTTTACTGTACTTATCTCAGAATTGCAGTTAGCATTACTCTCTCTTCGCATTTTTATAGGCATAAAATAGATAAATACTGTACTCTACTGAGCACTGTTATATTCATGGTTGAAAGAAAGAGAGAAGGTGATTTTAGAAAACTACTTCCTGTATGAGATGTTTTGGTTACAATTTTTGACACCAAGAGCACTGTAGACCTTTTCAACCAGTGCTCACAAAACAAGGGCTGTGGCACTGACACACCAAAATGGAATTCAACCCTTGACAGACCCTAAAATAAACCAAAACTGGGGATATTGTGAATGAATGGGCTCAAAACCTCTCACAGACTGCTACAATTCTCTCATTTGAGGGAAATTCTTAAGATCACACTGTTTTTGATATGTTGTCTGCTGTGAAAAAATAAATCCTTATTACATGAGTTAACAGTGAAAAGTGTCGCATTTATCTGTGACCTTGGTTTTTTCTTATTTTCAAGCTCTTTGTAATTACCAAATTGTGATCTTCTTTAAATGCTTACATGGTAGTACTTTTTGGATTTGTGATACCTAAATGTCCCTGTTTTAATGCGGTTTCATGTTATTTGTGGGATATATGAATTTAATTGTTTTCACACTGATGTAACTACATGGAGTTCGGCAGAATCTACTTTGACCTCACCAAAAGAGGCCGGACTAGTAACGTTTTACAACATTGTATTTTCTATGCAAGTAAATGTGAGTACAGTGAATATAGCTTTGAAGAGTTTTGACCCCTACTGGAAGCCAGCCATGAACTGTTGAACTGTTTTTTTGCTCAAACAATTTCAATGTGTAGCAAAATAAACATGTGACACATGAATACAATATTTTGGCTTTTTTTCAACAGCTTTTCTGGAACATCTTGACATTTTAACAACCATCATACTGGTCTTGATGTGTATAAGCTCAGTACAACACATACTGTACAAGAATCCTCACATGGGCTAAAAAACGTTGAGAAGCATTGATGCTACCAATTCAACATTAGTAAGGCAAATAAAATGTAAACAGATGTAGTTTCAGGATGTGTGAAATACATCTCTCACCTAAAAACACTACTAATAATGTATAATATGTCCTCAACAACTGAATGAGCGCAGATCATTCTGTAAATTTAGCCTGATAGCACAGCACTCTCTAGTGGAAAGAAAGTATATAGCCTTTAACTTTTAAGTGGCAAGCTAAATATTTATTCTCAGTTTCAAAATGTTCTTGACAAACTTTTGTCTGAAATTATAATAAAATTGGTGGTAAAAACAAAAAAACAAAAAGAGTTCAAATTTACATTCAAGAAACCTTGGTATACACAGCTCAACATCCCTGTAGGTTAACAATTGGGGCGATTTATATAAATGTATTCAGATTTTCCTGTTGGATTCCAAAGTCTTGAACAGTTTTTATGTGAACAGTACACATATAAAACAATATTTACAAAACCAAAAACCTGAGGATAAAATATCCATATTTCCTAAGGAACATAATCCACAGAGGCGTGTTTTAAGAAACTCGGTTCTGACTTGTAAATTCAGTTTACAGTTTCTGGAACCAAATGAGTATGAGAGCTACTCTAATTTGTCCAGCAGCTGGCGAATGTCTTCTAGGCCACGGTAGATTCTCTTCACTCCTCTTGGAAGATAACGACAGGAGGAAAGGTTGAGGTAGGTAAGAGTAGTGATTTGGCTGATGACTGGCCTGTAAAATAAAGTACAGATACACATTTTATTTCTTGTGAAATTACTGGAAAGACAAAGGATTTATGAGTGTGAATGCTCATCCTACATGCCAGCAGACTGCCTTTTAAAAAGGTTGGCTCATAATTTATTGGATTATTTGGACTCGTAGAGTTAAGAGGGAAAACTATTGAATACCTGAGAGCAAGTGATGTGATCCTGGTCCCGCTCAGGTTGAGTGAACGCAGGGTGTCGGTCTCTGTTGCCTGAGCGAGGTGACTCATGGCTATCTCCAAGTCCTCCTCCGTGAAGAGCTGGTTTGCGATGTCAAGCTGCTGCAGTGTTCGACGCCATTTCTGGGTCACCATGTGAAGCCCCTTCTTAGGTGATGACAGCCCAACATGGCTGCTGAAATACTGTCCCCAGAAGAGACACTCAAGCTCTGCCAAATCACACGTGGAAGAAGTCAGCATTTATAAATAAATGGGCTTTTGATGCAAATTCAGACCACTGATGTTATGAATGCAGTTGGGTATTTTAAATGTTATGAATGTAAAGGAAATTAAAGATAATTACCATACCATAGTATGCCCATATACATTTTCAGGCCATTGTGGATTAAATATGAAAAGATCAAACTGTCCTTTTCAGTATTTCACATTCTCACGCTTTATTACTGTTTTAGACTGTTGCAATCCCCCTTTTCACTGTATTACCTAAGAAGTCTATTAAAAAAAATACAGCTTGGTCAGAGTGCTGCAGCCGGAGTCTTAACCAAAGCTGACGAAATGGATCACATTACCTCACTACTTAAGACTTTCCACTGGCTACCTGTGTCTTTTACAAATGATTTTAAAAGCTGTTAGCTGTTTATAAAGCTGTAAATGACCTTAACTCCTCCTACAACAGAGATTTTTCCAGCCAGATCACTAATCTGGCTGGAAGTCCTCCACTGTTTTTTTAATGTTCCTTATGTGTTCAATAAAAGTACCAGTAAGAGCATCTTCTGTTTTTGTCCCTAAACTGTGATATTCACTGCCTCTGGATATCAGAATCATAAGCTCCCTCTGTATCTTTAAAAGGAAACAAAAGACCTATCATTTCTATCTGGCTTTTAAGTTGGGGTAATGCTATAGCCTTAGTTTTTAAGTTAGAATCATTGGTGCTTATTTTTTTTTTAATAATAATAATTAATAATTAACTAATAATTTAATAATATTTGATTATTTTATTGACTCTTATTTATCAATTTCAAACATTTTATTGTTTTATTTTGCTCTGTGAAGTACTTTGGGCTGCTGTTTGTTTGAAAGGTGCTAAATGAATAAAGTGTTGGGCTGAGATGACTATTGACCCAAAAATAGGTCGTATTTTAAATCATACTTCAAGGATTACTCTCTGTTGAGTTCCATTTTTACATATTTTGGGTTCAAAGGAATTGGTAGGTACTACATTTTTTTGAACCCAGTTTGAAAACATTGTACCTCATTCACCGCCCATTCTCAGCTCTAAACCCTAACTGAATAAATGAACAAATTTAACAAAGTCAAGGTATAAATCTCATGACTGCCTTACCAAGACAGGGTAGTGCTGCGAGACCAGCCGGCGTGATTCGCGAACAGCCTCGCAGATCTAGCACCCGCAGCCTGGTGGAGCCAAAGAGAATGTCCCACAAATCTTTGTCGGTCATGTAGGAATAAGACGTGGTTGCGATACATAGCTCCTCCAGTAACGGGAAGCCTAATGGTGTATCAGCACCGTTACGCATTGTCTTATGCAGCGGTCTGACATTCAGCATCCGGAAGGTCTGAAGTACAATAGATATAGAATAGATGTACAAGTTTTCGTGGGTGAGCACGGTGCACACATACAGTTCACTGATTCATTACACACTCACACATAACATGGAAAGAGCAAGATTTCAGAAAAAAGTGAGAAATACCTGAGCTAAGAGCTCATGGTACCATTTTTTAAATGTTCTTTTGTCTGACCTACAGTCTAAAAGCCAAAGATATTAAGTTTACAGTGACATAAGAGAAGCAGCAAATCCTCACATTTGAAAAACTGGTACCAGCAAAAGTTTGCCATTTTTTCTTGGACAATATCTCACTTTATATGTACATGCATGTGTATTTAGCAAAGCTGTCCCTTCAAAGCGAGAACATTATAGTGCCAGATACAGAAAACATATAATGGCCATCACACTTCAGTCACATTAGTCACACTGGCACAGAGAGCTGGAATATTAGCTGCATTTGTTTTACCTTCAGTTTAGGGCATGCTGTCTGTAGTGCCTGGATGTAAATGGGAAGTTCACAATCTTTACTGTCGAGCTTTGTGTTGACCTCCAGCAACTCCAAATCAGGACAGTGTCCCCTCTGAGAAAAGGATCACAACATGTTGTGTTTGTACCAAAGTCATCCGCGCTCTGTGGCGTGGGCTGTGTGTAATGCATACATTAAAAAAAACAAAAAACAAATGGAGATAAGAAAAAAGGAGGAGAGGCTTACAGTGATGGCAGCCAGAAGTCTGTCGTTCTTTAGTCCATGAGTGAATAAAATTTGCTTAATCTGGTTTCCATGATTTTCAAGGTAATCCAGGAGTCCCTCAACCTGAAACTACAGCAAAAAAAAGTTTTGAACAACTCTACAGTTTTATATGTAACCAAGCAGGTGGAAAATGAACACCTGCTGACTGTGACCGAACTGCACAAAAACTATGATGGGACTTTATTCTATTCTATCTGCATTGTTGATTTGCACTGTTGTATTTTTGTGCTTAAACTGTTGGATTTTTGCCTTTGCTGTCATGCAAAAGCTGCTCTCATTGAACCTCCCTGTTATGAATATTCTCAACCTGAAATCGTCAGCTTTAAAGTTGACAACATCTTGTGCATTTTACGGTGCCTCCACCAACAAACATTATGTAACACCAAACTAAAAGAATAACATTTTCTACATTATCAAATATTAATATTAAAACATATGAATAACATTTTCTCTTGCTGGCTCTTCGTGTACCTCTGAATACTGGAGATTTATGCTCTGCAGAGAGCGGCTGTGCAGACCGAGGCTGTGGAAGGCCGTCGCTGTCAGGCCTGTACAGTAGGAGAGTGTGAGGGAGCGAAGGTGAGGACAAAACTGCGACACAACCTAAACATGATCACAACAAAAGCAGATAAAACATATGGTAAATACAAAATGTGTTGATAAAATGTAAAACCCATTATAATTCCCCAGAGCCCAAGGTGATGTATTGAAATCACCTTTTTAATCCCACCAACAGTCAGACACCCACAAGTAATCTTTAACTTCACTGTCATATGTGACATGTGACAAAGAACAGTTGTCATATTTCAAAAGCTGGAATCAGTAAATATTTGGCATTTTTAGGGGAAAAATAACTGAATCAATCAAACAATTATCAAAATAGTTGCCTGATCGGTTTTTGAGTTTAGGAGCTTATCAATTAATAAATGAGGAGGACAGATATTTAGCTTTGATGACGTACCTCTACTGCATAGCTGGCATTCTTCGTCCAGTGACAGAGAGAGAAGTCTCGTAGCTGGGAGAATCTAAAAAAACAAGAAGTACAGTATATTATTTTATTTTCCAGAGAAATTCATTGTTAAAGGATAAGACACCTAAGCTCAGACGAGCTCACATTATGTATATGACCTCTTCATAAAACCAAAAATACCGACCTGTTCTGCGCCAGCCAGTTAAATTTGTCCTTAACCTTCTTCTCAGTTTTTGGAAGCTGGTTTTTCCCTGGTGCAATCAAGCAGTAACCTACAGTCACTTTACGCCACAGAACCGGACTGGAGGCAGCAGCGTTCCACAGGCGACAAACTCTGCCAACCCTACACCAGAAACACACAAGGAAAAAAGGGATTTACTACAGTGTGGAATTTATGGTTCCCCAATAACACGGATGGTGTGGTTAAAATCATTATCACAACACTTAAAATATTATTACTGGTATCAATAAGAAAATATCCTTTTCTATAAAACACAATCAGATCTCAAACACTTAGTCAATTAACATATAAGTTAATGAACACATTGTTCAGGATTAATACTTTATGAGCCAAAATGACAATAACTCACTGGAATCAAATGTGAATATTTGCTACTTGTCTTGGTCTGTTAGTTGGACAAAATTGCCCATCTGGGGCATTTTTAAGACGTCTTGACGTTGCCTTGAAGTGAAATTGCACTCACTATGTTCTAACATGTATTGGACCAAATGATAATTAGGAAATTAATTAGCAGTTGAAACAACTAAGGAAATATGTCTATTACCTGCATAGGAATGGTACAGCACCATCTTGGAGAACCACCATCTGAAAAATATTGATTAGCACCTCCTCGGGAAGACTTTGACCCCATCTGTGATCTGTTGCGTTCTGTGGCACGAACAAAACGGTGTCCTCTTTTTCCTTGGCAACTGGATTGTTTGCCAGTTTAGGCTTGGCACGGGCTGTCTTTTTTTTCTTAATCTGAATAGCTTTCCTTTTTCCTTTAATTAGCTTCTTCTTTTTGCTTGCCTTCTTTGGGGGAGTCCAGGCTGAACCGTGATATTGAGAAGTAGTACTTGATATGACAAGAAGCATATCTTCCCCTTGATGGACAGTGTAGCCAAGCTGGGCAGGCCTGGAGACTCTGGCCCTTTTTTGCTTCTTGGCTTTTGCATTTAAAGGCTTGCCAGAGGTCCTCTTCAAAGATACCTTCGTTGGCTTTGGTCCATCTTGACCTGATGTATTTGATGTGCTTGGTGCGCCGTCTTCTTTTCTCTCAGTCTGGGCTGAAGCCTCTGCTTCAGAGGGATCCATCATTTGCAGCTAACTAGTCTTTATCATGAGCTTCAGTCCAAGAGAACCAGACAGACTGAGAGGTGACGTATCAGCATCTGAAAACAGAACCAGGATAAGATCAGTCTATATCTGTGTGGGTGATTTAACCTTTCCAGTTTGGATAAGAATGTCATGTACATAGCGAATTGTAAGAAATGCAACAGAATGGATGGGGAGAAAGTAAAAGATGCATTTATTTGTCATTTTACAACACAAGGTGGCACAATGAATGAATCAGCCCCAACTGCTACATACCAAAAAAGTACAGAAACATGGGAGGCTGTTTTGGGTGACACACATGAGCTCAGATTTCCTCAAACGTCAGAGCTACAGGGAATAGGACAATAAGGCATCATGAGGATCTGCACAATCCAGCAGCTATCCAGCACATTCCTGCACTGGGTTGGGTGCATGCGGGTACTTGATATGGAGCTTTGAGATTAAATGCACAAATTGCAAAGCCAGTGGGTGGATAATGTACATTAGTAGCTACCTGCTTGATGGAAGTTGCAGACAAATGGCTTTGTGTGGAAATACATAGCTTTCTAAGAAAACACAAGTAGATTCAGGTATACAGCCTTTCCCTTTGTTCCTCTGCAGGTGAGGAATCCTGCTGAATGAGTAGCTTGCTGATACCTAATTTTAGTTTTTGCACAAGACATCTGGCATATTTTGCTGACAAACAACAGGATTTCCAGGTGGTCTGAAGTATTTTGAGGTCCATTTACTTGAGTTTTTCTATTATGTGGTTCTACAAGTTGCATTTCTCTACATTAATACAACCAAAGTTTGATATAATCTATATTACAGAATGGGAATTTATGCCTGTTTGCTCTTAACCTTGTGCTGACCAGCTGTGGTGCCGCAAACTGCAACGGCTGGCAAAAAGTTTCTAAAATGCGAGCATGAAGGTAAAAGAGTAATTTACTCCTTTGAAATGTGTTTCCTGTGTCGAAGCTGCATGCGCATCCTCAATTGTTTGTAAACAGAAGAACAGTCACATCAATCATCTAGTTTTAGACGATTTGGAAGTGAGAAAACAAAGATAAGCAAATAATAAGAATACTTAATACAACAACATGTTCGGTGGCGTTAAATATAAACTAAGCATTGACCCATCACTGCCCTGATGGCAGCGTTACTTTGTTTGCTAAATGAATCACACTGGCTGTAAGCTAACGTTACTGGTCTACAATAACCTAGTTAACTGCAACATAAGGTAGCCGAACTATGGCATAACAGCTGCTGCTGCGTTGACAACAAATATTATGAAGATAAATGCTTTCTAAAATAAAAATATGAGTAATTCGTATTGTTTCTATCTTACATTACCTGCTGCTAGCTCTCAAAAACGACTAGCCTGGCAACCGCCAGTCTAGTAAACCCACAATGCATTTCACCCCCCTCAGTGATTGGTGGAAACCCCAACGGCGTCCCGCCTTCTGTAAAAACTGTCCAATCAGTGACCAGCTCGCCGTCCTGACTCCTCCTCCAACGTGTGTTGTGGTTGTGAACAAGGCAGATCCTGATGGTGGGCTAGTTTCTGGGTAACAATTTATGCTTTTAAATGCTACATTTTCAGTTTGTATATTTGGGGGGGAAAAAAGGAAATGTTATAGCATGCAACACTCTTCTGGTGTGATATTATTATGAGAGTTATTGTGGTAGTACGCTGAATTTCCCTTAGGTAATGTTGATGCTAACACTAGCCAGTTGCTTTAGCATTAGCTTGCAGAGGTACTGCTATCTGCTTATAGTTAGAGTCAGTAAGCCACAGAGATCGTCTGGATTGTTGTCTGAATTTTACTGAAGAGAAATAAAACGATTATTCTTGCATGTCTTAAGCTGGTAGAGAATCTTCAGGGGTGGCGGTGAGGTTTCTCCCTCATAACCTAAAGCTCCAGCTTCCACAAACTGGCACAAAATAACACAGATGTAGGCTAATTTTTCAGTTAACTGTGTGCGCACCTTAAATTAATGCAGTCTAATACAACAAGCATGCAATACATCCAAACAGATATTCAGGTTTTGTTGAAACTGATTCACATAGTTGCTTTAATATTTTATTTGTAAAACAGATACTTAATTCAGATGATCCTCTAATGAGTTATTATGATCTTTGTCTGTTTATAATGTATACATATATAACAGCAGGTGGATGGAAATGTACCTTGTAAAATGTTTAGAATTTATTTTCTTTTGTTGGAAAGGGAGTCACTTTACAGAGCTTCAGTGTTGTGTCTTTGTGCATGCTAATGCCAAGAGTAGTCATTTTCTGCTGGGGAGAAATTGTGATAGATTATTAAAACCTAAATCACAATTGAACTGGTCACTTTCACACATTCAGTATCAACCAGACTTCAGTTATGACTTCACATGATGCCAAATGGCATTAACAAACAAGACTTCCCCTTTTTGTCATGAAGTTGTCGTGGTTGTACATTCTGAGGATTTAAACGGTTTGACTGTGTCTCTCTTTTAAAACAGCACGCTATGGAGGAAGGCCAAGACTTCTCCCTTTGTGGTAAAGCAGTGGAAACTGAAGCTAATCTGAGTAAGTAAAATGGCCATGTAGTAAAGCTGTTAGTTTGATGACTGTATATGAGCTACACAAGTATTAATTTAGTATAACCTCCATACATTACCAGAAAATGTTGCATTGGTAGTGGATACCTATTTCATCAGAAAGCATAAATAAAGTCATGCATTACTTTTCTGCTCTCCTTTTTTCTGTTTTTCAGGAGATGAGCACTATTGGAAGCTTGTCGCAGACTTCATTGGCCCTCAGTCAGGAGAAGGGTTAGAGCTTGAAAAGGCTCCATGCAAGAACAGATGTTTGATTCAAGTAGGACTTATAAAAGAGGACAATAATTTTCCGTGGATTGCCATTATAGAATGGCTAAAGAAAATCTTCCCCCGCCATCATTCAGCTGATTTTCGTCGTTTGGTGGAAAGAGGCATCGCGGCAACGTTGAGTCTAGGAAGCGAAGCAAGGCAGGCCTTTCTGGAATCAGACGTCAACTTCAGTTTTGTTGGCCCGATATGTGACAGCATCTCGGTGGAACGAGAACATCTTTTGGAAATGAGGGATTTTGCAGAGCGAGCTCAGTCAATTGAAGTCACAAATGCATTGATCCTCGAGTTGAGCAACTTTGTCACCAGGGAGAAACTTGCACCAGTCGTTTTAGTTAGCTGGCTCAGAAACTTCAACCCTGAGTTTTGTAAGAATGGAGACATTCAAAAGGCATATAAAGTTCTTAGAGCCAAGATAAAAAAGTTAAAACTGCATTACCGCAATCATGAAACAAGAAGTCACAGGAGGAATGCAGCGATGGAAAATCTGCTTCAAAGTCCATTTGAACTGGTGCGGAAAAGAACGCCTCGAATGTTTGTGAAGAAACGCATAAAAAGAGAGGATGTCATAAATTATGAAAAAGTTACAGTCAAGGAAGAATACGAGAGCTCTGAAATCATGCAAGGTGAGATGGACAGAGGACACGTAAAGAAATTAATACGTGTCTCTGAAAGTGATGAGGATTTCACAGAGGCCCAGACGCTGCTCGACGTCACCATGCTGTCTGTCCAAAAGCTGTCAAGTATGTACGGTGGGAAAACCACAGCATGCAAGAAAGTCTCCTTAGATCTCCTCAGAAATCAGTACGCTCTAACATGCAAGGAGCATCCAGCTATGGCAGAGTTTCAGAAAAAACTCAACTCTGTCTGTGAAGATGTTTCACTTGCCTCTCCAATGGTGTTTCTGAACTACAACGCCAATTTCCTTGTTGACATGCACAACACCGTTGAGCAGCAGATTGCGGGCTTTGAAAAAGAGATCATTATGTCGACGGAAGAGAAACTGGGCCGAGACAAGCTTCCAAAATTCAGCAACTTTGTGAATATGCCAGAAAGTGCCACTTCGCGCTACATTCACATGGCTTGTAATATCTTGGCCCCTCGCACCCCTGGCACACAAAACTACAGAAAACACTGGGTGGCTTTCTGCGATGAAAAGAAAAATCCTTCCAGACTCACAGGGGATCAATCGAACCTATTCAACTACTACTTTGAAGCTGCAGCGGCCCTCATTCACCATCACAAAGAGACCTCGCTCTTCTTCTCCGATTTGCTGTCGCTGAACAACGACGATTGTCCAAACATTATTCTGGAGAGTGTTGCCGCTGATGCTAATGATCCTGTGATACAGAGCCTTGTGTGCGTTCTGGCCATCGTTTACTGCAAAATCCTCGGTCCTTACTGGCAGCTTCTAAAAAGTGGAGGAGAGTACTCACACTTCAGCCGGTACATACTCTGCCTCTACCAAAAGTTCCTCGATTGGTCCAAAAATCCCTCAACACTGCTGGAACCTGAAGGGGCCACAAATGTTTTCCTGCAGTTTCCATTGCAGGAGAAAACCTTTGACGGCGTGTTTCATTTCTGCGGCCAGTGGCACACAAACAGAGACCTGATCCGAGCTTGCTTGAAGAGGACGGTGAAGGTGATTGCTGCTGTCACTGAGGAACACCTGAAGGATTTCCTGCCAGGAGGAACATTTTCTCAAGTCCCTTCACCAGATGTGAGCTTAGAGCTTGCAAGCTGCACTTTCTCCGTCTTGATGGCGGAATATCCCTTCAGCCAGGCCCACCCTGAAAAAAAGAAAACACCTGACAAGTCCTCCAAACGCTCCTCACACAAGAACCTGTCGTCGGATAGCTCTCAGGAAGAGGACAACCGATCCGGTTCATCTGATGGCAGCTCAGATGAATCTCCTGGTGGGCAAACTAAAAAGAATACATACGTTAGCCAAAAGGATGACAGCAGTCTGAAAGGAAAAGAAAAGGGAGGAAAGGCACATGAAGTAAAGCGGGAGGAGAACATGGATAGGGAGTACATAACAGCTACAGTGAGCAAAAATGGAGGGCCGTGCAAGACACAGCAGGATGTTGACAAACTGATGCTGCGTTTTGATGGCAAACCCAGAGCTGAGAAACGGGAGGCGATCCGTTGTGAGATACTTTACCAGAAGATGATTCTGAACAACACAGACCCAAACCTGCAGTGTGTTTTCCAAAACAGCACGCAGATGGTGTTGAAGCTGAAGCTCTCACTCCCCCGGGTCAAACCTGGGTACTCTCTTGTCTGGGCGCCAAGAAAGACCAAGATAAAGCCGGCGCTCAAAGACAAAAAGAACGCCGCTGCTGGTGAGAGTGAAGGAAAAGTGTAATAATGAGGGATGGAAATGATGTAAGACTTGCAAAGACGGGAAGAAAATTGTGTTAACTTGTGACTTCTTCATATGATTCACAGACAAAGCAGAAATACACACAGTGACCTAAATCTGTGTGTTACATGCTGTGTTTTCAATACCAATAGCTAAAAAAATGAGGTCAGATTTTTTTGTTATTAATATTTTTGATAATGTGTTTCTTAATTTGCATGGTGATATACTGTAACCAGAGCTATTCAGAAGTTAACTTTTTTTTTTGCTGTTGTTTTTTTTTATGAGATTGTTCCTATTGTGATCACGCAAGAGTCAACATAAGATTTTGACAAAATAAACATCTTATTCTCATCTAATCTAATAAACATCTTATATTTTGCTGCTTTTAACGTGTGATAAATTAGAGTCTCTGTTAGTCGGACTAACATCTAGTCAGTGAGACAAAAGTTCAGTGTGAGGAAGTCAAGCCAGCTTTCGTTCAAGTTCACAGTTATTTTTCACAATCAATCACATCGTTTTGTCAGCCACACAGCAGACCTCGTGTTTCTCAGATTTGAAGGGCATTTGTGGTTACATCACAAGCAACCCGGAAGAGTAGGAGTTGACCAATCATCAACAGCAGCTGTCGCACACTGAACTGGGTTAATTTAGCTAAACCATATCTGTAAGAAGCATTACTTTCTGGTTAAATTCAAGGGCTGATTTTGTGTCCAACAACCAGGATACAAACAAAAGGGCTTTGAGAACTTTTAATGGAGATGTGGAACTTACGAGGGGTCCGTGAAGGCAGCTGAAGGGGCGGAAACTTCGCGTAGGCGTTAGAGATGGGATTTATGGGTCTTTGAAGGGAGCCGGATCTTCAGGAGCCGTTCCTTTCAAAGAGCCGTTCAAACGACTGACTCATTGTTATATTTACTTATTTATTTATTAGAAGTCAACCATGGGTAACTTGTTTTCATCAAGGAAACAATCACTGGTAGCAGTTGTAAAATAAGATTTGATTCAGAATAATTAAAACTTATACATATCTATTCTGAAATATTGATTATAATTTCATTTGGCTTGTGTTTTCAGTGTAATCATTCCATGAGATGGTGCCATACCAACATGCTTTGACAGTGAGATCACTATTTTGAATTTTCCCCTCACCTAAAAAACTTTGTGGCACAATAAAAGCTATGCAGGCTGCAGATAACTTCCATGACAAAATAACTTTAGTGTGAAATTTTCCACATATGAACATTTTAACAATACAGAAAAAATATGAAAATAATAAATAAGTATATATATATATATAAATAATATAAATAAAACTAGAATAGAAATTAGGACATGATACAAATGTGAATGCATAATTGTACTAAACTACCTGGTGTGTGTTCACCTGAACTACTTTACAAACAGCTCTTTGACTCAAATCCACATCAGAACAATGGAAACAATAATAAATAACTTTTCTTCAGTCGTTAATATCTCCTGCTCCCTGAATGTAAATCTCTTCAGTCCGGTCCAGTCACTAATGTCTCCTCCCCTGATGCTGCGCATCTGTAGCTGCGTTCACGTGAATGCAGCGTGCTGTGGACGACTCAAACTCGACGTCATTAGTCGTTCAGGTGAAGGCAGCGTGGACAATCACACAGGTGACACTTAAACGCAGCACAGGCAATTTGCATATAAGAAAGGCTCGCGACTGCGAATCGGTTCTCATCGTTCACTTAAAAGAGCCGTTCAAAGACTCGACTCGTTCGCGAACGTCACATCTCTAGTAGGCGTCCACCATTCTTCAGGTCAACAAGACAATGTGTGGAGAAGCTCTTTGTTTTACCGGACAAAATCAAACTATTTCCCGGCAGTTTCTTTATTATGTCGGCCGGACCAAGCGGCGCCATGTGCGGTAGCTGGTGGAGCAGTGCAGCGGTGGCCCACGGGCTCATAGCCCTGTTCGCCATGGGCTCCTGGGTTTCCGTCAACAGCCTGTGGGTCGAGCTCCCGGTGGTGGTCAATGTGCTGCCCGAAGGTCGGTGGTCGTCTTATCTGGCTCTTAGTTTACTGCATCAAAGCCTCTAGCAAAACCTAGTCGCTCCGTTTGGACCTCTTTGCCTTATTATTGCAGGTTTGGTGGCTTCAGTGGGACTTTAGCCCAAACCTGGCGGAGCTAGCATGTCCTAAATGAAGCTAGCTAGCTAGCTAACACACACACACACACACACACACACACATACACACACACACACACACACACACACACACACACACACACACACACACACACACTGGTGTGTAATGTGAACACTACAGGTGTGCTATTGTGATGTTTTCTCAGTTCAGAACGATAAAATATTACCTGTAAATATACAGAAATATAATACCAGTAATTATATACCTGTAATTTCTGGTAAAACAGTGCCAATGAATAAAAACAGTTATATGTTGAATAACTGTCCTTTTTTTTTACTCTATTTAAGTAGAATTTGAACGTACTTGTACTGTGTGTTTCCATTTTATTATTGTATTTCTTAAGAATTATTATTATAATTTATTATTACTATTATTTGGACACTTAAACGGGGAAAATGAGGTGCAAGGGATACTCGAAAACTCATGTCCGGGTTTAAATACTTTTTTTTTTTTTTTTTTTTTTAAAGCCAAATATGCGTTAGTTTTGGCATTTCCGTGCACCCATATAAGACACCCACACGTCACCAGAAGGTGATGGCTGCTCGTACCTGGCTGGCTGCTCGTACCTGTCAATCACACCTGCAGCGCTCAGCTCAGTTTGTTTGCGCAGCTGCACTGACGCCGCAACAACCTTAAAGGAGCCGCAGCAGCTTTATCGCAGCTTTACTATGTTGATATATTGTAAACCCACCATATATGAACAAACGGTCTCAGTCACAGGCTGCTAATAATTACAAATTAAGTGATGTGGTAATAAATAAATTTAGGTTATCGTACTTTGTCTGGTATGGACAGGTCTCACATTTTATTGCATGTTATGTAAATAAAAAAGTCTTAAGTTGAACTTAAGTGAAACCCTGGAGGATGATTGATTCCTGTCAGTAACTGAGAACATGCACAATCGGTACAGAACACGAGACGAGTGATGTATCTCAATGTTGATCAAATACTCTAGAAGACTATATAGAATATAAAAAAAAAAATGTTTTAAATCTACAAAAGAAATTAAAGATTGTAAGTACTTCTGAAAGCACCAGCTGTTATTCCCAAAACGTTGTCACACTGTGAAAAAATATGGTGAATGTAGTGTTTTCATCAATACCTGAACTGATAATTGGCTTTTCTTGCTTTAGGGTGGAACCTGCCCGCCTATCTCTCAGTGCTGATAGCGTTTGGGAACCTCGGCCCTATAGCGGTGACCATCACACACCACTGTGCTCCAGGACGTCTAAACGAGCGCCTCGTCATCCACTGCATCCAGGTGCTGGCGGTGGTAGCGTCCGCTCTTCTGGCCGTCTTCTGGTCACACACCGTCAAAGTAGCAGGAGAAGAAAGGTCACTGCCGTTCCTGCTCTTCAGCTTTGTGTTGTCTGTGGTCTGCTGCACGTCCAACGTCACCTTCCTGCCTTTTATGTTTCGTTACCCCCCAGAGTATATCCGTACTTTCTTCATCGGTCAGGGCCTCAGCGCCTTGTTCCCCTGTATTGTGGCTTTAGGGCAAGGCGTCAACAAGCTGGAGTGTAGAACTGTGAACGGCACGGTGAAGCCAGACTATTTAAAAGAGAACTTTCCAGCACAGAACTTCTTTGGGTTCCTGTGTGCCATGCTGTCAATCTCCGGTCTGAGTTTCTGGGCTCTGACACAAAGACAGACGTCGTCTCAGGAAGACGCACCGCCACAGGAGTTTGACAACGCAGTAGCATCCAAAAACGGAGAGGAAACGCACCCACTACACAACGGAGGGACGCCGGTGTCTGAGGAGGAGACACAGGTGGAGGAACAGCCGCCTGCTCAGAGGTTTTGGACACAGCGGAACATCTACCTGCTGTCGCTGCTCGCTGTCTCCAACGCCCTCACCAATGGCGTCCTGCCGTCTGTGCAGAGTTTCTCCTGTTTGCCTTATGGCACCATGACCTTTCACCTGTCTGTGGTCCTCGGCAACATAGCGAACCCCGTGGCCTGCTTTCTAGCTATGTTTATCGTCCTGAGGTGAGGAAACATCAGAGTATGAACTCATGCATTACTGTTAGTACTGAGTCTCTTTCTTTCTAATAAAACATTGGCTACAGTGTTTTGATTGGCCCCATTTTTCTCTTCCAGGTCCTCCACTGGTCTGGGCTTCTTGTCTGTAGCAGGAGGAGTATTTGCTGCATATCTCATGGCGTTAGCAGCCCTCAGTCCCTGTCCTCCACTCCTAGGAAGCTCTGCTGGCATTGCTTTAGTGGTGAGTGGTGATGCATATTTCCAGAGTTGGGTATAAGTTTAAAACTTACTAACACGAGACCCAGGATTTAAATACACTTAAATACAATACAGTACTTTGAGGATTACTATTTTGAGAATTACTATTTTTTTCAAGTCAGGGTTTTTTTTAATGGTTTCTGCTAAAGTTAGACAGATTTAGACAATTTCACATTAGAGATTTCTGTATTTGTGTTTTTGCCTGTGCTCTTCTTGCTGGTTTGAAGTTTGTTGATTCAGCTGGAAAAAAAGTGTTCTCTCAGTCACAGTCACAGGCTGCTAATAATTACAAATTAAGTGATGTAGTAATAAATAAATTTAGGTCATCGTACTTTGTCTGGTATGGACAGGTCTCACATTTTATTGCATGCTATGTAAATAAAAAAAGTCTTAAGTTGAACTTGCTGAACCCTGAAGAAACCCTGGAGGATGATTGATTCCTGTCAGTAACTGTCAGTAACTGAGAACATGCACAATCGGTACAGAACAGGAGACGAGTGATGTATCTCAATGTTGATCAAATACTCTAGAAGACTATATAGAATATATAAATTTTTTTTTTTTTACATCTACAAAAAAATTCAAGTGCAGCGAAAAAATGTAACTCAAAGTGAGAAACACACTGCGAACACAGACTGTTGTCAGGACAGTCAGTCCTCATCCCACACACACACACACACACACACACACACACACACACACACATGTTTTTCTGCTCTGATCTCCTGGTCCTACGCTAATGTCAGTCACTCGCCTGTGCCACCCCACAGATCATCTCCTGGATTGTTTTCACCGGCATCTTCTCCTACGTGAAGGTGGTAATTGGGACCTTGCTCCACGAGGCGGGTCATGCTGCCCTGCTGTGGTGCGGCATCTCCATCCAGGCCGGCTCCCTGATAGGAGCGCTCACCATGTTCCCTCTGGTCAACGTCTATCACGTGTTCGCCCGGGCTCAAGACTGTGTGGATAACTGCAGCTAGCAGGAGCGGCATATGTAATGTTACTGTTTTTATAGACACGGTTCCCTTTTATTTTAACAGGAAATGACTGGTTTCCTGAGTGAAGCGCCACATGTGTCTTGGCCTTATCTTTCTTCCACCCATGAGGCAGCCTCTCCTAATCTTGAGCCCTCTGAGTGTGTGAAGCTGAAAACGTTCTGATATAATGGCAGCATTGTATCACACAGTAATACTACAAGTGCTTTTTGTTTTCAGAACATAGTCGAACATGTTAACAGAAGCAAAAACAGCAGCTGATAAATCTATCAGCTGCTGTTTTTACTTCTTTTTTTTTTTTCCCCCATTACAACAAACCACGTGAAGCATTATTTACTCAGGGACACAATGGTTAACTTTTGTAATCCAGATTTGTTGCTCCTGAAACTAATTCATGCAAAATATTAACACTGTTAATGCTCCACTACCTGAAGAAAAGCAAGGAATGTGTGTGGTTTTATTGATTTTTGTTTGTTTCAGTGACTCAAATGTGATTCAAATATTTGGCTACCTCGTCTTTCACACATTTTAGCTTCCTGTCTCATAATGTTTTATACAATCATTTAATGGATTTCACTGGTCATTTTGGATTTCAATACATTCCAAATATACAGCAATGTTTATGCTACCTTAAGGGAACAA
This sequence comes from Pempheris klunzingeri, assembly GCF_042242105.1. NCBI lineage: Eukaryota > Metazoa > Chordata > Actinopteri > Acropomatiformes > Pempheridae > Pempheris > Pempheris klunzingeri. The sequence continues at coordinate 5,246,850 of NC_092027.1, forward strand.
TGTCTGGCCTTGATGAGTAGTATATTAATCAGTTAACACTTTGGTAAACAAGGGATTATGTCTCCTCAGCCTTGAAATAATGAGGCTGGATCTCTTGATGTACTAGTACTGTAGCAGCATGGTTAATGAATTACCTTCCAAGGTATTTCTGATTTATTAACTCTTCAGGAGTTTACAGAGGAAGATTATCTGTTAACATTGCATACACTTAATGGTGTCAATCTTGCTTTTGTAATTTATTGATTTTAAATGTACTGATACTATTTGAACAGTGAAGTGATTTATGGTGCTTTTGCTTTTTTTGTGACCATGGCCATTTTTTGATTTGCCAAACAATAAAGGTTTGTTGAAAAGGCCCTGAAGCTTTTTTTTTTTTGTTTGTTTAACAGCATGATTTGTGAAACCACTATGAACTCACAATAGACATAACTTCATCTTGAAAAACATAATCTATATGATTACATATTGCAGTATTATGTTCACTTGTAGGTGGAGCTACTCTGTGATGACTGACCTGCTTTAGCACATAATCAGTGAAGTCATGACATCCACTCTCATGTGTGAGTTGTGTGATGAAATGAAAAATTATCTTTAATCCAGAATTCTTAAGCACATAATATTATTTAAAGTGAAAATATGACCTTAACGAATATTATGTATATAAATAAGTTTGGAGAATAAATAGGTTGGCTGAAATACAGTAAATGCAATAAAATAAAAACTGAAGTGCTAAACTCTCACGTTGCTAGCTACCTTCCAAAATATGACTTAAAGGGACCGACATTTTGGGAAATAAGCTTCATTTTGTTGCCAAAGGTGATATAAGAAGTGTGATCTTCTCATCTAATGTTCAGCAATAAAGGAAATGAATGTATTCTCCAAAATGTTGACTGAATGATGCCTCACAAGATCACCTGAATTAACACAGACTGGATATTGCTAATTTGGATTTTTCTCAAAAGATTACGCAAGGTTACACTAATCCTTATCAAAATGTGCACGTGGAATTGTAATACTTTGTGTACCTTACATCAAATCCTGAACTGAAACGTGTAGTTATGCAACTGAATGGTGTAAACACTTAACTCATTTCTGCCTGCGCTCCCATGATTGCTTCAAGCATAATTAATGAATTCTGCAGATTCTTGAATGCATCTCATTCAGAAATAGCTTCAAGGTAAAAGAAATGGGGTTGACGGAACAGCAAATCACAGCATGTGATGTTTGTTGATGATCCTAAAGGGTCCTGACAGTGAAGGTATTTAAGGTCGAGACAATGATCAGTTAACCAAACATGTGTAATGGTTGGCTATATGCTCTCACGCCCACTCGCCCCAAGCAGGATTTAATCCCTTGGTGCACACACACAGTTTACTGCTCAGGACTTTGGCTTCTTTGTCTCGCCAGAAAACTCTCCACTCTCCACCAAACAGCATGTGAGTATCTGCAGAGAGGCAAATCAATTTATTTATTTGTTTTAATAATGGCTTGAAATTACGTACAACAATCTGTTGTTTTTCATGCATCATGTGCAGAGCTGTTCATCAGAATATGTTGCTTTAAACTGTTTTATGTGATGCTTTTAGAATATTTTAATATCGTAGAATCATAAGCTAAATATCCACATGCAGTTTTAACTACAATTTCTTCTGAGAAGATTCTTTAAAATTATGATTGCACTTCCAGATCTAACAGATTCTTATTATTTTTTGAGTTAACACTCAGCTTTGAGGACTCTCTTATCATTTCTAACACTTTGCATGAATTTCCAAGAATTGTTTTCATTTTTCATTCATCAAAGACTTCACTGCATGAATGTTTCTTTTTCCAATAAACAATGCACTAGTCAGATGTTTTCCTAGGTTATGTAATAGTTACCAGCGCGGTAGGTGGTCGTGTTTCCTTTGCCGTATGTTTGGTGTTTTAAGCAGGTTTAACCCGCACGCTGCCAGTGATCAAATGAAAATAACTTGACATGGGGGAAATCTTTGCATGCAACATTTTTAACATGTGACATATTTCAGCAAATGTGACTGATAATCTGCACAAAATAAAAACCATTTCAACCACAAAAAGACAAATCTTCAAGAAAAAATACACATTAAGCAAAGAATAAGTCACGTACTACACCTTTAACAAGTGTTCGCAGAGGGAGTTGTGGTCACATATTAATCTGTGATATTGAGTTTGCCATTGACATGTCTCAAGGTTTTCCCATTCTTTACTGCAGCAATGGTGCATCAATTAGATGGTTCATTTAGTTTTCTCCCATTAGTGATAAAAGGAAACAGCCAAATACACACATTTGTTTTAGTTGCTTAGGAGGACATCTCTTAAACTAGATCCACTACATGGTAAAGCCTAACCTGTATCCTACAACTGCAACCCAATTATTAAACCCTAACCTGGAGCCAAGTTTGAATTCTTAAACCTTAATAGTTAAACTTGTGAGGACCAGCTTTTTGTCCCCTCAGCTTTTGCCTGGAGGCTTTTAGTTTGTGCCAAAAGCTTGCTTTTGAAAAACTACACATCTCTAAATACAATTACAAGGTTATTCCATCATTTTCTTATAAAGAAAAGTGTAATCTGTTACTAATAAAATTAGGTTTCACCTTAAAAGAATGACCACAGGGCTTGTGATCACTTTTCTTGCCTCTGAAGACACCAAACAACATGATGCATAAAAGACCACCTTAATTTGATCACTCATCTTTTAAAATGATCTGTCAAATTATTGACAGCTAAACTACAGCCATGCTGGCAGCTCTGTGAGGGTGGACAGAGCTTTCAGCTACATGCTAACATCAGCATGCTCTCAATGACAAAGCTAACAGGTTGATGTTTAGCAGGTATGTTTGCCATGTTCACAATGCTCTTAGTTAGAATGCTAACATGTGCTACGCTAATAAGTGTCAGTAATAATAAGCATTAAACACAAAGTCCAGCGGAGGTTTTTTTCCAATTGAAAATTAAGTTAAATGATTCATTAGCATTTATCATCTGGTGAAATTGTCATCATCAAATTTCATCATGGCACTGGATTAGAAGTAAGCAAACGTCACCATCTAAGTTTTCCACGGCGATGTGACATAAAGGTCAGAGTTCACTTGACAAACTCATTGGGGATTGAACCAACCAGTTAATGTTCTGTCTCATGAAATTTACAGACCTTCTTGTGTATTTCTAGACAAACACCCCTCCAACATGTCCCTTCTCACCCACCTGTTGGCATGTCTGTTCGGGATCGGCTCCTGGGTCTCCATCAACGGCCTGTGGGTGGAGCTGCCCCTCATCGTCCCCCATATCCCAGAGGGCTGGTACCTGCCCTCTTACCTCTCCGTGCTCATCCAGATGGCCAACGTCGGGCCTCTCTTCGTCACTCTGATGCATCGCTTCCGGCCCGGCGCCCTGAACGAGGTAGCTGTCATATATGTGATCATCGGCCTGGGTACTGTGGCGAGCTTCCTGCTGGGTTTCTTCTGGAGGGAGACTGTTGTTGTGGCCGGCGTCCCTCGCAGTGTAGCCCTCCTCGTCTTGACTTTCTTCCTCTCTGGTGTTGACTGCACTTCCTCCGTCACCTTCCTGCCCTTCATGATGCGCCTCAAGCCCCAGTATCTGACCACCTACTACATTGGGGAGGGTGTGAGCGGCCTGCTGCCTGCTCTAGTGGCTTTGTTCCAGGGCGTTGGGGTGGTCCACTGCATAAACAGCACACAGTCACTAAACCACACCCTGAACACCTCAAACAGCGCTTTGACCTACAACTTCCAGGCCCAGTATCAGCCAGCCAACTTCTCCGCTGAGGTGTTTTTCTTCTTCCTCAGTGCGATGATGCTGGTATGCCTGGTGGCCTTTCTGCTGCTGAACTACCACCCGTCTGTGGCCAGGGAGCACCCCAGTGGTCGATACATCAACGGGGTGAAAGAGAAATCTCAAGACAGGAGGCGGGCCGAGCAGAGGTTCGTGATGGATCCATACAGACCTGCAAACCAGAAGTACAGAAGCAGCTTTGGCACTGGCTCTTACAGCTGGATGCAGGTGTTTTATATCTTCGTGATCCTGGCCTGGACGAATGCTCTGACCAACGTGGTGCTCCCCTCGGTGCAGTCCTACTCATGCATGCCGTACGGGAACCACGTCTATCACTTATCAGCCACCATGGCTGCTCTGTCAAACCCTCTCGCCTGCTCCATCGCCATGTTCTTCCCTATAAGGTCAGTGTCCCGTGTGAATCATAAGGTGTGCTCACAGGTATATATATCACAGCCGGTTTAATCTCTGTAGCCAAAGTCACAAATCAGACATGTTTAGATTATTATATTCAACTAAAACTAAACTGAACTGAATTAAGAATAAAAACTCTGAAACAATATTGTGAACTCACAAAACTAAAACATAAATATATGTAAGAAAGTTTTATTTTTTGTCTTTGGTCAAATCTGTTAACACGGGGACGTCTCCATGACCGAACTAATACCATAAATGATACTAATGACTAAAACTAATACCAACACCGATTAAACTGAAACTTAACATTTTTAAAAATGAACTAAACTGGAACAAACAGACTCACTCTGGAAAGTAAATGAAACGAAACAGTTTCAATATTTTACTTTTATAGGGTTGGTTCTAATAAAACTGTACCTTGTTTCAGGACCAATAGTCCAATTATTTACCTCCAAAAGGTCTAAAAACCTTTATTTGAATAGAAAAAAGATTTAAATATTGTCACTACATAAAAATAAGTCAAAATAAGTTATATCCTTTGTATATGATCAGTCTTTATCTACATAAACGAATAAATAAATTGTCTGGGTGAGAATGTGTGTGTGTTAATGTCAGAATTTGGTGTATTAGCATCTGAAAACTGTTTCAATTATTGATTAGCACCTTATTTACTCATATCAGTCACATATTCAAATTCGTGAATTTGTGAAACCAACAGTCTGAAACAGTTTAAAGACATTCAGTTTACATTTACACAGCAAGTGAGACCAGCAAATATTTATAATAGAAAAGCTGGATGGAGCAAATGTTTGGCACTGATCCTTAAGAAACAACTCAGTCAGTAGATTATCAAAATAGTTTCCAGCTACATCAATCAAATCATTTCAGCTCTAAAGTTCTCCACAAACCCCAAATTAAACATCTTTCCAGACACTGGTTTTAACTTTATGGGGACATTTTGAAACTACATTGTGTGTGATGCATTTTTTTTAGTTTTGATCTTTAAATGCATTAACATTAACAGATGCTGGCTCACAGATCAAAGCCTGAAATCGCCGGTATTTGAAGCAGTGTGTGGTTTTACAGGTCTCTGCTGCTGATGGGAGCTCTCACAGTCATAGGCAGTGGAGTTGGAGCTTATATAATGGCCATGGCAGTGCTGAGTCCATGTCCACTGCTGGTTGATGAAACTTCAGGTGGTGTCATCATTGTGAGTGCACAAATAACCTCCATCATCTCCCTTTTCACTTTTTTTTTTACTGAAAGATGGGTTTCAAACTCACCTGCCTCTGCTCCTCAGGTGATGGCCTGGATCCTCTTTATTCTCACTCTGTCCTACGTGAAGGTGATCATCGGGGTGATCCTGCGTGACGAGGGCCACAGCGCTCTCGTGTGGTGTGGAGCCGTAGTGCAGCTGGGCTCCCTGTTGGGGGCCGTGACCATGTTTCCATTGGTCAGTGTTTACAGCTACTTCTCATCAGGGGACCCATGCAACACAAAATGTCCTTAAATGGTGAAGTCACGCAGAAGAGACCAGAGGCACGTGCAGGAAAGACTTTTACACTTCTGTCACATAAATATTCAGTGGAGGAAGCCTATTAATAGTTTTTTATAACAAATTACTCACTTTACAACATCTGAATCAGGGCAGGTCATTTGAGAGATTCCTCTTATTACCAGACAAGTAAACACAGAGATATACGTACATAAATCCTACAGATGAACAAGTTATAAGGTAGCTTTGGTGTTTGAGACAGGATGAAATGCACATATTAAAGGTCCCATATCATACAAAATGCACTTTTTAAACCTTTCAACATAAGTACGTAACCCTGTTGTTCCTGGAGACTGCAAAACTATGAGAAAAGACCGTCCGCTCTCTTTTTCTCCTGCACCTGTGTGATCTCCTCCACACCTTCAGCAGGCCGACTGTCGCTGTCCGCCATTGTTGTCTCACCACTGACGCCAGCTCCTGGAAACACTGACATGTCAAAGGAGAGAATATGACACACAGATTGTTCTTTGCCTCTAAAACCAAGCGAACAGACAGAGGCAGAAAACAGCTGCAGCAGCCATGTCTGCTATTGAACATTAAACCGTATAAACCTATTCTGGTAGGACTTCCAGATAGAAGAATGTTTTGCTGTGGATGGATGCTGTTTAAGGAGGATTAAATATGGAGTCCTTTAAATCTACTATGACAGCAGTATGCAGCTGCACTGTAAAGCCAGACTGGGGAATATTGGGGATAAAACAACTAATTTCTTACTTTTTACCTTTGTGTTTTATCTTTTTTTTTTTAGATCTTCAGGTATGAATACAAGTCCACTGAACTGACAAATAAGCAGGGAGAGTATAAGAGTAACGTTCCAGGAAAGATATAGAAAAACTGTTTATTTGTGACGGGTCTTAAAGTTCAGTGTCCTGAGAGGTTTGATATCTAGTGCACTTTGTAGAAAATTGTGTTGAAACAAATTATTTGTAATGTGATAATTCTGCAATATCGTTGTTGTTTTTATCAATTTATCATATTGTTTATTGTATGATTTGATATTAAACTTATGAAGATGTGTTCCCAGTGTTGCTAAAGGACCATAATGGACCTGTTGACTTTATTTTCTGACCTGACTCGACACAAACTGGACGTTCGGGCAACAGATGATCTCAAACATACATTTCACACACACACGTCCACATATTCAAATGGATGCTTGTTGTTTTCTTTAATGCAGGTGTTTTCACCTCGTTTGCATCATTAAACCAAAAGCCACAAGGCCTGGCTCGTTCCAGTTCATGATGGAACATCAAACAGCGACAGAGCAAAGGTACACACAAAATGAGGAGAGGGGCATCCACATATATCTTTATTATCTATATTAAACTTGTGGACAAAGTCTGGTGTCATGCCTACACATCACACTGAAACCACCTATTATTTACTTTTTCTAAAATATACAACATACAAATTATTTCCATTTTTATATTACCACAGAAATAAAGTGCAGCACAGAAGAAACACACATCTGATTTACATAATATTTCTAATGATCATAGATAGATAGATCTTTCCCTAGCAGGGAAACAGCTTGCCCTGGGTGGAGAGGTAAAACAGTGGATGCACAACACTTGTAGCAGACAACAACAGTATACATATAGGTTTAATTATACAGTCGTATGTATATTCAACGATGAACCCTTGGAATGCCTGCACTACTGTAACTGGAGTGTAGCCAAACAAAGTGATGGTCAGAGTGGCACAGACAGTTATAAAGGCTCTCCTCTTGACAGGATGTAGCTTTTCTCTCCCTGGGCCGGACTTCTTCAGCGCCTTCACAATACAGACGCTGCACCACATCATTAAAGCAGTCATGACCAGAAACACACAAAATGGGAAAGTCTTCAACATTGACTCTCCGAGGTTGGAGAGATCCTCTGCAACTAATGTGCTCACCAAAGCAGTGGGCACAGACAGGAGCCACACTGTGACAACACAAACCTCCCTGCATCTGTGCTTCTTCAGCAGAGGATAAGACGTGGGGTGAATCACAGCAACGTATCTCTCCAGACAGATAAAAGACAAACTCATTGGCCCTCCGATCTGTGTATACACAAACAAGAAATTGAGGATTTTTGGCTGTAAGTCTGGCAAAAAACACAAGGCAATAAAGTGGATGATGGTCATCAAGTACTGGAAGTTGTGGAGGAGAGCTAAATTTAAATTCAGGATATCTGTAGTCTTGAATGTGACGGTGATCCACATCAGTTTGGCCACAACCGGCTGTCCAATGAGAAAAGGAATGACGTTGATCAGTGAGAGAGCCACGGTTTGGCCCCGTCCATACACACAGACCTCATCTTCTGTTGAGTTGGCTGTCAAATTGCTGAATGACTCCATCGTACCAGACTGGTGTTCAGAGCTGAAGGAAACAAACCATCAGAGAGATGGAAGATTGAAACACTTGTGCTGTCTTACATTTCATGCCTTAAAGTTTTAACCTTCAGAAAACAGTTTTGTTTGTACTTTATTTCCTGTGCAATTTGACTTATTCCGTTCTAGTAAGTAATAAAAATACACAGATGAAATATTGAATCCAATAAAAATAAACTTATTTGAGGAAAAATCTAAAAACTAGTGTAATAAAAGCAGACCACTGTACTGGATTCTTAAAAAAACATATATATAAATAGCATCACTGGGCTGCCAGATTTGTTTCTATGTTTTGAGAAATTATAGATTTTAAATTAATTACATTTTTTTAAATGTCAATTACACTAATACTCTTGTTTATGTATAATCATATATAGTTTAGTAGTAGTAGTAAGATTCAACTCTTATGAAGTCAGGCCTTACCAGGTGTGTTCAGTCGCCGTCTGAATGTTACCAAAGGCTGAGCAGCAGAAAAATGTAATGACTGAGAAAGACGTCACCTGATTGTGCTGTGCATCCATCACATCCTCATTTTCATAACAGCAGAGTCTCGGTGTCAGAGGTGCTACAGGGTATGAAAAACATACAGACAGATTACATAATGGACACTGGCCAAAGGGACCAAAGGGTCAAGGCGGTAGTTTTAAGTGACTGTCAACATTTCCTGTTGGTAAGCCAATCAAACTTCTACAAAGAGATGCAAAACAACAAGAGACACAGAATGAATCAAAAAGAGAAACAAAATGACCAATAAGAGACATTAAATGACTGCAAAGACTCAAGAGGACCACAAAGAGACCCAAAATAACCAGAAAGAGATACAAAGTCACGCAAAATGACCAAAAAGACACAAAAACGAACTAAACGTACATAAAACTACAGCAGTGATGCAAAATGACCAAAACAGAGACACAAAACAAAAAGTCTGTCTGAACCCACAGCTCTTGCTCTTATGTAGCTAACACAGGGAACCTTTTACCTCATAATCTGTCCATGCAGACACCAGTAATCTCAGCACGGAGACTCAGTCCTTGTGTTGAATCCTGCAGGAATCATGCAGACCACCGGGTGTCAGTGTGCACCACAACACAGCTGGACCGACATCCTCCCACTGCAGCGGAGCAGCCTGGAGGAGGACTAGTTACTAAAAAAAGGTTTGGGAAACAGTAGATTTAGAGGACAGATTCTGATGGAGGACTGATTCTTACTGGAGCCATGAATCAGTTTTTTTTTAGGCTGTAGTCAAACACTGATATAGATCTACAGCGAGAAAACGACCTCTGTGTATGCAGGGAAGAGAGAGATGCTGTGTTTGTGTTGGCGATAATTGTGGCTTTAATGGATGTGAGTTTGATTTCTGCTTCAAGGCCAAAGTGGAAACACACTCACTAACGTGCAAAAGGTATTTTGTGAAATTCTTTGACTGTGGATTTTTTTTTTTTCCCTCTCAAGTGATTCATGAAATACTGAAATATTGGTTCTCTGTTTGCTGTTGTTTCACTACTAAGTGCAAGTTTGTTTTCTCTTTTAAGCCACATGTACATTTTTCAGATTATTGTTTTAAACCAATTCATAAATTCTTGCCTATCTAGTGACTTTTTTTCTCATCCTTTTTGTGCAATACGTATAGTAAGCACTGACTTATTTTATGTCCCGTCTACAGTAAGACACACATCATTCAGATGAAAGAGATGAAGGCTAATTTATTGACAAAATGCACAAAATAGAGCACAAAGCAGACCGGAGTTGTAGACTAACAATAACCTCCTCGGTAAACATTTCAGAATGGCTTCTTTCATGCCCCTCAGTTACAAGGATTAAGACTCATAAATACATATAAAACTGGGAACGAGCACATAAGCCCATTCACTTCTGCTATAAGAGCACAAACAAATTAGTGGATAAACTACAGTAAGTGGGTAAGCATGGAGACGAAGCTGTATGATAAACATGAATAAACAGAGCACATGCTAAGAGAATAAATATGAAAATACAAAAACAAACATTTAAGAATGTATATATTTATATATATATTTGTATTGCTGTTCACCGTCGTTAAGTATTCTTTGGATTAGAGACCTTCTCAGCTACAACGGTGAATGTTTACATTCTCTGAGGGACTAATGCTTCCTGCATGTTGCATAGCTTCCAGAAAATAAGAAAAGTCAAGCTTTTGTCAAAACTGAGATGATTTCTTCTCTGATAAAAGTCAAAGCAGTGTTACTGAAACAGTTTGTTACAAGTTATGTTATTTTCAAGTCAGTATGCAGTGGATGTTCTGTCACATAATTACTCTGTGACTACACACAGTTTTTGTACTGGGCGAGTGCAAAAAGACATCCGAGCTCTGTGTGAAGTTTGGCTAAGTTATCATCTTAATAAAGTTGGTGAATGACCTCAAGTAAAATTTGTATCTTGTTGCCTTCATGGAATAACACCATATAATAAGTAATACCACAGGTCCAGTGGTTAAGTGCTTATTTCTGGTTGTGAATACAGAAAATGTATTCAGTTTATATTCATCCTAACTCAATTTCTCCAAACAACTATCTGTAGATACGTGCTGGCCAAATCTGATTTGAAGTGAGACTTTCAAATGAGAAATAACACATTCTTGCTTTAACAAAAACGAAAAGCTGAACTCATGAGAAATAAAACACAGCCCTGATTATTTCAGTGGCTTTGCTGCTGCAGTCCCGCTCGGTCTGCTGTGACCAGTAGCTTTTGGTGGCTAAAGCTGATGTGAGCAAACTTTAGACAGATATTTCTGTAGAATCTGCTGACTTTAGGACAATTCTCTGTTTGTGCTACTCTTACTGCCTTTTACCATTCAACAACATTATCCCATAATTGCCGTTTGTAGCCACAGTAGCCACTATTCAGCAAGAATTACATGATCTCGCTTTGAAAAAAGTTTAATTCTAAATTTTGATGTTGAACATGTGAAGCCAAACTGAGGCCACATTTTTCTGTTTCCAGTCAAAAAGGCACTTCTCTTTTTTTTTTTTTTTTTTTTAAATGGTCTCTCTGCAAAGACAGATATGCAATATGAAGCACTACAGGTACTGTATATACACATGACATAACTCATAGGCACTGGATCATTTACAAACTGCAGCAAAAAAGACGTATAAAACATATTTTTGGTCCTCTAAAAGCATACTTTGCTGTGGGGGGGTGGGGGTGGGTGGCAGGTTTGGTTGCTACATACTCACTTAACGTCTTAAAAAAAGTCAGTCATGATGCACTCCTTGGGTAATTTCTGTGTAAAGGCATTATATATGAAAAACAAGGCACACATTGGACCCTGGTCATCTGGACAATAAATTTACATTTGTTCTCTTTGCATTTCCATTTGCTGCTTCCTGCATGCTGTAGTCCAAGCATGAAAAGCATCGTGTCAAATTTTGTTTGCCGTTTCCCTTTATTTTTGTTTTCATGTGTCCGTTTCGGTGGTGGCGGGAAACTACGCATGGCTGTGGACGGAGATGCTCGACAGGTCGTTCCTGATGATCTCGTTGACTGAAAAGGAAAAGAGAGAGAGAGAGGGACGGTCAGGATATCGGATGCTGAAGTCACCCTCCTGGGAGTGTACATGCATGGTGTGATGTCACATGTCATATCGTTAAAGCCCCTGTAAACATATCTTCTCCATTAGCTTCTTGTTAGAGATATGATCTGACATGAGCACAGATTTATCTGCTAATGTTAGAAGAGCTTTGGTTTTGTCACGTTAAGATTTCTGGATTTGTGTTTTTCTGTGTGCTCTTCGTGTTGGACGAAGGTGATGTTACATATTTCCTTGATCCAGATCCAGATTTTTTAGATTTAGAAACATTTGAATCCAAATCTGAAACTTAAATAATAATAATTCAATAACATCTACACAGTCCTGATGAACTTCATCAGTTTTTGGCTGTTAAACACTTAATGTATAGTAGCTGAGGAGGTTTTTCTTCCAAATGATTTTCTTCCTATTTACTCATGAATATTTAATGTTTGTTTAACATCTAACACCAGTTTTCAGGGACTTTAAAAAAGCCTTAAGTGGCATAAATATAATTTTTGGCAGCGTAACAAGCTGTGAACACAACACTGGCTGTGACCCAAAGAGATAAATCCAACATTCACTCAGGCTCTTTGGCTGCTAATGCTTCACTTTCTTCACCAGCTAGTTTCTGACTGTATCTGTTAACAATTCAGTGCTGAGCTGGTAAAAATGCACTCGGTTTATTAGGGATTGTTTGGTTGAGAATAGCTGCCTCACGCTGTGGGATGAAAGTGGTGAGAGTGAACCAAAGCAGTAAAACTGCCTTCTGTAAAACCAAAACAATGAGCTGAAAGATGCTAAATGCTCTGGAGAGCTGTGGGGATAATTAGTTGGTAAACTAAAGTGGAAACTAATTAGAATTAGTTGATACTTCTTTGTGGCTTCATTATGAGTGAGACCTTTTGCATTACACATAATTACTTTTTCCATTGTCAATATAAAAACATTTATTAGTGCAGCTTTATGGTGCCATTTTCAACCACAGTGAACGTAATTCTCTGAGCTCTATAGGTGCTGTTATTTCCTCTGAGTCAGCCTAATAGAATCACTCTTTATCCCCAGACCTTTTTTTTTTTTTATCAAGAGAGATGATGCAACCTCCTGCTGTCTCTAAAGGATCCAGGTGCACTTGTTTATCTGTTTTTATCAGCTGTGTTCTTTGGCTGACGGAGGAGGGGGGCGGGGGGGTGATCCAACAGATATCAATGTGCAGATAACAGAGGAAAGTAAAAATCACTCTTTTTTTCCTTATTAAAGGGGACTGAGATGATTTTAAACCGCTCCTATCTGTGAACCCATTCATTACTTTGAGGAGACAGTCTCCACAGTTCCCCCCTTTCTAATCAGCTTCTCATATTCTAAATCAGCCTCCAGGTTCAGGATTTCTCAGCTCTCACAAGGATGAGAAATGTGAGAGGGGAAGGGGAACCCCCCTGGAGCCGGCCCCGAGAATCCGAGCGAGCGGGGCCGAGGGAGGAATTCCCTCTGACTGACTGGACGCTGGAAAAGCAGTCAGGAAACCTGAGATTCCCCTCCACACAATGGAATTACTTTTTTCATAAAAACATTTATTTTCATCACAGTCAGCAGAGCGGCCCTTCCCTCGCTGACCCTGCATTGGCAACGTGGCTTCCTACCAGAGAAACCACTCACATCCTATCACAAGAAAGATGACGAGACGTTTGAGCCTCACAACAGTTCTGTGCAAAAATAAAAAAATAAATAAATCCTGAGCTGTATAGAAGTGTGCAGGAGGCAAAATAACACAAAACATGAACTGTGTCATCATCACTTCAAGTAGTAAAAAAATAAGTGAGGAGGAACTTGGAGACAAAACTAAAAGTAAGGGTGAAAAGTTTTGAGTTTCTGAACAACAAATCATCTAAACTTTGACCGAAGCACACGGAGCGACTGGTTACACTCGTTTGGCTCCCTGATTGACTGCTATTAATAAAGGAGCAGGAAGACCTCTCCAGAGGTTTGGTAACAACAGTACAGCAGTGATCTCACACGAGTGTGTGACAGACACACACGGACACACTGAACCTATTATGTGACTATGAGGACAGGGTGAGATTCACAGCAGCGTGCGTCTGTGAAGAACTTGGCAGCGTTGAAGATGCTCATCAAGACAGCAGTGACATTTATATTCAGGTGCTCTAAATCACTCCCTCTTGATTCAGCAGAGGGCCAAAAAAGGATAAACTCATAATCCGTGTTCAAAATGGATTATGTTCCATGTACTTTCTTAAAGGGGCACGCCACCAATTTTACACACACAGCGATCACAAATCAGCCTTTGAAAACAGTTGTATTATAACTTCTGTAGCACTGGATTAAGCTTTCTAAAGTCTACATGACCCTGAGCCTGCCTCACAAACTGGTGGTAAGGGGCTGGAAAGGGTGGTAAGTTTGCCAGACAGAGGAGGTAAAAACAAAATTATGCTATTGTTGCATTGTGGGAAATGTAGGATCCCTTTCACACACTCAGGTTATTATTATTATTATTATTAGTATTATCTATTTCTTTTTTTGTTAAAGTTATGTGATGTGTGGTGAGCAGGGACTGCATTAGAGGCTTAATAATATAATTGCTAAAAATAGTGCGCTCAAGGACGCTCATACATCCGATATCTAAGAGTCCAAGAGCCCAACAAGAAACAACAATTTATTAAAATATAATTTTTTGCCACTTTTTAGTCCAGTTTTCCAACAGCAAAGATCGTGAATACAACGATTTGGTTTTTACTCTGAAGTCGCAGAAGTGACACTGACCTGCTGCTTTATTACGGTAACAGTAACAAAGCTTTGATGACAAGTTAATAATTGTGATGAACAAACAAACTGAAACAAGTGTGACACCTCGTGATGTTGATATTGCCTGTGTACTGACATAGAGGCTGTTGGAAGGTAGAAAAATCAACCTAAAGACTTTCTATTTGTGTTTATGTTTTACAGGTAATGGGCTAAAACATGCAAAGTTTTGACCTCTATTTTAGCAAAGTAACACATAATGGATAAAAGGGTAAACCCATATGTCTGATGTTCATATAGGACAGAGGAGAGAATAAAATCTCCTCCCTAAATGAGGCCTGACTTCGCTGGATTAAACCTAAACTCCACGGACTGCAGCTTCACTTTCATCAGGATCAGCACTGACTCTGTTATGTTAACAGTGGGATCAGAATGGTCTGTTTTTCTGTGTATACTGTAATGCAAGATGCTTTCTAACGTAGCTCATCATCAGGACAGCATGCTGCCACCAGCCATGCGAATGTGAGAACACAACCAATATTACCAAGAGACATACTTGAACTAGAAGAAATAAACTCTCAAACCTCATCTCCACCCTCCTACAGTGTGTCGTTCGGCTGCCATGTGTGCTCTTCCCGGCCCAGACTGAACTGACTGACCTCCTCTCCTCTATTTGATCTGGCTTTGACCTTCTGCGCATCTGGAGGTGGAAGGATATAATCTTTGAGTTCAAACCTCAAGGGGAAGTTATTACACCGACTTCTCAACGCACACATCAGGCCTAGTTATAAATTTAGGACGTCAAGACATTGTCAGACCTCCACATCATGTCATCACCTGTCCAGCAACTATCAAAATCACAGAGAAGTTATGGCGTCTAGACATTCCTCTTTGTGCATCATTGTACGCCATATGTGGTGGAACAGTTCTCCCATAATAATGAAACGGTAAAAAGACAGATCTCAGTCGGATTCAGTAGTTTATTCTGACATAAAACAAAGGAGGGCCAGGCACTAAACTTTATCTTCTGCCCCGCTCAGCCCATAACATTTACTGTTTATGCGTCGGTTGCCATGGCCCACTTTTCATTGCGTCGTCACATTTGATGCGGAGGATCTAATTGAAAAAAAAGTCAATCTATTGATCTCTAAGTGTGTTTACAACAAAGTCCTAAAAATAGGCCCAGCACCAGTGTGACATCTGTGCCATGTGCTCTCTGGCCACATCGATCTGCACAAGAGAGACGGCTGAGTGATAGAGATGCTTCAAACGAGCCGACATCCACATGAAAACTTCTGGTTTCTGTTTTTCATTCAAAAAAACGGAACTGAATTTCGACAAAAATCTGAGAAAACTAAATAACTGTTTTATGTTTTATGTGATTTTGAAAGAGAGGATGTTCAGTCACCGTAGGATCCCCATTTGTGTCAGAACAAATGTGGTTAAACTGAACAAAAGTGAATAAATACAGAGAAAACTCATCACAAGGTCCATTTAGTAACTGTTCTGCAGATTTCCATCATATCAGATGATGATGATCAGATGATCTTCATCAGTGCACGGAGTTTTGTCCTGTTGTCATAACATTGTAGATGTTGAAATATTCATATTTCATTGGAGTACTTCCCGTCCACGTTGGCTTAAAAGCTGAGCTTCAAAATTTATGACTGATATGACTGTGATATGGTCAAAAGCTCCAGAACGGCCACTAAATGGACCTTGTGGTGACATTGTTTCGTCATCTGCTTTTTCCAAGGTCAAGAACAACTTTCAGCTTTTAAGCCAACATAGACGAAAAAGTCCTTGACGTGCTCAGAAAATCTGAGATTTGAACGTCCACAATCCCATGACAACTGGGCATCTGCTGAGGAAGATCATGTGATACAACTGAAAGCTGAAGAACAGCTACTACAGGGACCTTGTGGTGATATTTGTTTCTCGCCTACTTTTTCCCAGGTCAAAAACAGGAAAGAGACAATGAGGCTGAATGCAGAATACTGCATGTAAATGATCATATCACAGCATCGCTCTGTGTTCATACTTCAATCATGTGATGTAATATAGTGACGTGAAACTTCAGTAAAGTCAGCGGTAAAAAAAACAAACAATAACCATCTTTAATTAATGTGACTACTTTGCTATTAGTTTACCACAAGGCAGCACAATGTTAGTGGTTAATTTGTCTCAAACGTTACAGTTATTTAAGAGAAAGGAAGATGGGGTTTGATATGAAGTAATCCAGGAACTGGCTTCCTGTCCCACAGAGGTCCACAGCAGCTGGAGCTGACTGATACAGACCGGCTCTCCAACCAGGAAACCCCTGACAAACGAGGAACTCCCAAACAATTATCGGGACAACACTGTTTGCCTCATTAAGGGCTAAAAACGCGTCAACATGATCCGGCCTGTAATAACACAATACTACAGAGGAACCGATCAGGCGGCGAGATATCCCACAACCCCTCTGATCGCTGGAAATAAATCAGCAGAGGGACCAGAGCTGAGACAATGAGAGAAAAAGGCTGGGGGGCAAAAATCACCACAAACCCGCCCCCCCCCCTCCATTTACTGCCACGTCAAGTCCAGGCCACAAGCCACGAGATGTTCTTGGCCCACATAATGAGGCTCCTACTGGGTTACTGCGAGTCAGTCCCACAGAGCGGTTCTGTAGTTCACCACAGATTCTGCCAATTTTTGTTTTAACCCAGGTATCATTTAAAAAGAAAACGTCTGGACAAAAGCATTTTGTAGTCCTTAAGAAAGAGAGAAGACATCAGCAAAATATTACCACAATCACAATCTTCTTTTAAACGTAGAGTAACCAGACAAATGGAAACCTCAGTACAGTAAAACAATACAAACTGTGTACATCCACTCTCACAGCTATGTGTTGACTAATACGCAGTCCTGAACAATCGGATATGAACAAGCGCACGCACTGTTTCATCAGTTCTGTTGTTTCATCCTGAAGCTGCTGCTTCCATGTTTTAATTGATTTAACATGAATCTAAAAGCCTGGCAGGGGCTGTACGCATTGTTGAGGCTCTAGTTCCTCTTCCTCTGCTGCTGTATTGGACTGTTTTGGACTGTAAAGTGTTTCTAATATTTATGCTCCTCCATATATTCAAATCAGGTATCACCTACCAACATCTAAAGTAAGAAAGTAAAAGGAAAACGGTCTCGACAAAAACTGAACTTAATAAATAAGGTCACATTTAATTGGAAGGCTGTTGCATTGCATTACATCATTCTGTTTTTTTTCTTTTCTGGCCACTCATTGTATTTAGAAATGCACCAATAACTATAACTGTAATGCACAGCAGATGTGGATGTTGATGAATATGTGATAAACCAATGATATACTTCCCCCATAAGGTAGTGTGCTAAGCACAAATGATTAAAAAGAATAGCTGATAATTCATTCCAATTACAAATGTGACAACGTGTAAAGTCAGGGTGGAAATGCTATTTATTTTGATCATACAAACTAATGATGAATACCACTTTTTTTTGCAAGCTTTAAATGCAAATACCCTGGGGAAGAAAATGAGTTTTACAGGATTAAACTCAAATTCAACAGAGTTTTCAGTCAGGTACTCCGCACAAGTTACCTCACAAATACTTTTCTTATGATCATCTCTGTCTCTGCTCATCAATTGCGCTGTTCTGACATCTAACAAGGCCACAACACGCCATAAAAAAGTACTGCGTAATGCTATTTGGCTCAGATCTGACTTTGAAATGCACAAGTTCTGCTCATGTTACCTCACCACTGACTAAAGTCCTCGGCACACTACTGTGCAGTATAACGTATGGCCTTGGCCACCTCGTCCAGACTCTCTGAGCCAAAGGGAAGCATGTAAACCTCTCCAGTCAGCAAGTTTTATGGCAGCGCGGCTGGCCTCCATCTCCCTCTGCCTCAGCCATGGCAGCGGCAGAGTTTAAACTGTGCACCCTGCAGCCTATAGCTCCGGCTCGGGGCCAGACGGCACTGTTCAGACTTTCCATGAGCAGACACGTTTGTAACCTCTCAGGGGACGATGTGAAAAAATGTGTAACAGCGGGGGATCCTGATGAACGTGAGAGGGCTGAACAAACAAGGAAAAGATATCAGCTCTGATTACAGGCAACAGCGTTCGAGTGGGAGACCAAAAACACCTGCCTGTCACTTTCTTTAGTAAGTGAGGTTTACTGTGGCTACTTGACAGGATAAGTGGTTAAACATTCATGCATTTAAATGATTAACTTGAATTATTTGCATCAAATTATTCTGAAATTAAATCAAATTGCACTGCATTAAAAAAAATGTCAATGATTAATCTTGCCTTCTATAATAATATACAGATCATTATGTATCAAATTACAGCCCACAATCCTATTTTCATTGAATACTTCTAATGAGTCAAAGTGTCCCAGCTCCCTAAAAGTCTCAGATATCGTAGTTTGAGTTTTAACGAGCATAGCTGACATGAAATTACAGTAAAACCACACCTGAGTGAGGCCATAAAGCAAAAAGTTGAATCAAACTCTGCCAACGGTTTTAATGAAGTGAGAAGCCACGCTAAGTGTGGAATGCTTAACAAAAGTTTCTTCAATTTGCCAATGAAAACAAGTGTAATTGGAGGCACAGCTCCTCAGAAATACCCATTATGGTTATGGTGGTGTACTTTGAGACTTTGATTTTTTTAAACTTTAACTACACCTGGTTTGAACCAAAAAATCCTCAGGGGACTCGGGCAGTGGTGGCACCAGTGGGAGCATAATTACAAATCCAATCTTTAGCTCTAGCCAGCTCTTTATCCCCGCAGACAGGGCTAACAAGTGTTAATGTATTTACCCAGACTGTTCAGAGGAAGTGGCACGGGAACAGTCTGAGTCCTACAGTCTGCGGCGCAACAACAGCGTCTCGCTCGCCATCGTCAGGAAGCTCGGCCAGACGATTCAGCAGGGGCTCTGGTGACGGATCAAAGACCCGCTGCTCTGTCCGCTGATAGCTGCTGGTTAGTGTTTCTTCATCTACTGCGCTCCTTTTCTCCACAGGGCTTTCACACAGCCAGGGACTGTTTCTTCTTGCCCCGAGGCAGATCATTTATCCAATTTATTTCAAATCACTGCAGCTCAAAGCGCACGGCCTCCGAACCTTAGTGGTGAGCGCAGAGGGCCAGAGCAGTGAGATCATAAAGTTTGCGCTCCTAAAACCCTGCTCTCTCTGAGATAAATAAAGGGGCTCACAAAAAACTGCATTTATTATATCAGTGTGCTTTAGGCAGACTTGTCTAATTCAGGGTTTAAAGCCATATATATCAAACACTAGACCACCATGTGTCTTTGAAGTAATTACCTCAGAAGTTAGACGACCAAGAAAGCTGACAGCAGTGGAAAGAAGTACCACAAAATTAGGAGAGTTTGTAAAGAGAGATAAAAAAAAATGCAGGTCTTCTGACTCTATTTGAGTAAAATAGCATTTGCAACATCAGTGATAAACCTGACACAGTCATCACTACCACACCGATCTACTGCTCCTACAAAGGCCTGTAACTGACATAAACATCGTCGTTTCACAAAGAAGAGAAGTGAGCACAATAGAAACACCTACTGAGGAGGTTTATTATCTGTGCTGGGCTCTGGTACAATAAAACCTTTAGAAACGGGTCCCAATGTTTGCTGCTTGTGTCGTTTTTACATTTCGATTTTGTACCGATTAAACAACCAAGATTTAACTTATTAATTATAAGTGATAGGGCACCTTTTCTTACCTTTGGACGGAGACAGGCTAGCTGATTCTCCCTGTTTCCAGTCTTTATGCTAAGCTAAGCTATGCTAAGCTAAGCTAAGCTAAGCTAAGATAAGCTAAGCTAGGCTAACTAGCTGCTGGCTGTAAACATGAGAATCTCATTGAACTTTACAGAAGAAAGCAAATATTAAGTGTTTTTTCCTCCCCGACGACAAGGGGTGACGACATTTGCTCCAAATCAAACAAAGTGAGTTTTAAAGGCCAAAAGTTTCAGTTCCTGGCGAAGCGATTGGTGAGTCATCTGATATTGATCAACAGTCCTATCAGCACCTGCAGATATACTGTAGTATGGCCTTTATATGCTGGAGGGCAGTAAATCCCTGTTTGTTGGGTTAATTAGGGGCCTGGACAGGCTGTTCGCTGTATATTTTCTTCCATGTTCTGGATTAGAAAGTTATACAAAGCTTTGAATAGCAATAAAATCTATTTCTCTCACCATCATCAAGGTACATCTGGTCCAGCTCTTGGGGCTCCTGTTTGATGCTGACAGCGACCGCCTGGGGGCTGCCATCCTCCTGAATGGAGCCCTGCCCCGTCTCTGGCACCTTGGGGTGCTGCTGAGCTCCTGGGCTGGTGCTGCCGCTGACTGACTGGACCGGTGTCATGCAGTGGGTGGGGGAGAAGGGGGCGTCGGTCGGGGTGGAGGGCTGCGAGGTCGGGGAGGAGGAGCAGCTGCTGGGTGGGTAGAGGTTGGGCGGCTGGTAGCGCCCGGGCGTCTCCTGGATGATGGAGACGTGCGGGATGGGGGACTGTTGGCCCGGGTGCTGGACTGCCGGGCCGGCAGACAGGCACTTGGGGAAGGGCGACGGCGACAGGTCGTGCAGTTTGGGGCTGGTACTCGGAGAGGACGAGGAGGGCAGCGAGGAGGGCTTGGCTGCCAATCTTTGCTGGCTGACAGAGTAAGCCCCGCCCACCACACATGGCCTGAGGTCAGAGGTCATCATCGGGGTCATGACCTGAGGGGGGAAGTATGGCTTAGGGTGCAAGGCCAGGCCGGGACCGGGCTGGCTGCACACCAGAGGGGCGTCGTAGTCGTCATGTGGTTCCGTCTTTATTGTTGGAACTGAGGGAAGAGGACAGAAAAGCTAAATGAGTAAACACATATTCCTGCAAGTGTGAGTGAGTGAGTGGGTTTGTGGCTAGGATACCCGCTGCCAAACAAACACTCTCATCAATGAGACTCTGTGTCTGGGCCTCAGCTCTCCCACCCGGCTGAAAATATTCACAGAAAGCAGAAAAAAAGCAGGAAAAAAGGGATGACTCATCAACACGAGAAACATCCAGCTGCTTCTATAATAAAATGCCTGTTTTCTTTGGATTCTGTTCTGGTGCTAATACCCACTAAATGTGTGATATGAAATATGTTGCTGTAACAGCAGCTTCATACTCAGCAGGGTTCAGCAATTTAAAGTAAATTACTGCTCGCTCATTGAGACAAAGAGAAAAGGTTTAACTGAACGTGAAAGCTGCTTTTTAACACAACATGCAGCAGAAAAAGACAAAATGGAGGCCTCGGGTGTGTGAGGGTTGTGGTCAGCGTACGAGAGAGGACGAGTGCTGAGTTCAAATGGGGAAGGACTTGTTCTCAGTCGCTGGCATCTTGGCTACCCGTCCAGGTTCCAGCGCAAAACACACTGGACGATTTCAAAATGTGGGCCGTCGGTCTGCTGCTGCTCCTGACACGACATCAATCTTATATAACAAGCGTTTTGGTCCAGTTACAGACGAGCGACAGCGCGGCTCTGACCCCGAGCTTCACCACTGCATCTCTTCCCTTTGTGCTGAAGCTGTTTTAGATTATCAAACGAAGCATGTGCTTGAAACTGAAGCTGAAGCAATAAATAACTTTTACTTCATTCTTCCACTTGCAGTTCCTATTCATATATTTTACTGATGCACAGCGTTGATTGTTTAGTTGTTTCTCTGCATCTTTTAGTTTTTTGTGATTCGGTTTGCTCGGGGAAGTCTCTATTTTTAATCTAGGAGGGTGTGCCAGGCTAAATATGGGGCTAATTAAACTAAAAAGAGTGAAACTGGGACACGTCATGCGTTACTGAAGCCTCCACTGTCAACATCTGTAAAAGAGGAACTGTGATGAGATGGTTACAACAACCACAGCGCTAAAATAGCACATGCACCCCTATTTTGGGCACATTTGGAGGAAGTGTGTGTCTCTCTGCCTGTGGAGGATACACAGATGCACAAAAAAAAAGGTGCAGAAGAAGTGCAAATGTTTGCCTTGCCACAAAAAAGAGCCTGCCCCTGGGTTTCCGGAGTGTGAAAACCGGCCGTGTGTGCTGCATGTCTCAAAATAAATCTGTTGTTTTTGCACGTGCTTTTGTATGAACACCTGCTGCTGCAGAAAAGTGAAAATTATTTACATCTCACTGTTGAAATAACTGAGCTTTTCATCTTTTTTCCCCCATCTGTGTTTTCACTCCGCCCATTTCATTGTAACTTCTTCACTTTGCCCTTTTCTTGAAGACTGGCAGATCAGATTGTTCATCCAGCTGGCTTGTCACTCTTACAGACTCTCACCCTTTAGGAGACACTGACCAGACTAGCTGTCCCCCAGTCCCTCCCCTCCCGTACACTCTCTGCATCCCGAGGACAATGCTCCACTTTCACAGCAGGGCACTCCATCGCCCACGTACAGGGCTGGGCCAGTTCGCTTGAATCACAGCTTTGAACCACCCACTGGATTTTCGCTCCAAGCCCGAAGCGCAATTAGCAGCGGTTTTTACATTTCAGTTGGTGGGTCAGTGTTTATATTTAGCTTGGCAATAGGTTCTCTATTCAAATAACATGCTTTTCCCATGCCCCTCTCTCTGCCCTTGTGTGTCCAGTCACTGCAGCGTTAATGTAGCTACAGGTATGGAAAAGAACAGATTTTATAGATTTTCTTTTTTTCGTTTCTTTTCTTTCTTTTTTTTTTTTTTACAATGAAGGAATAATAGGGTTGCTTTGTTCCTCCCTAGCAAACCACCAGACAAGGGGGAAAGAAAACTGTTTGTTCTCGTCTTCAGATGCTGGCTGAAATGTTTCTAATTAGTCTGGGATAAGAAAGGCAAGGAACAGTGTGAAGTGATGACAGGAAAGTAAAATAAAGGCAGAGTGAGCAAGGATGTGCTGAGGGCTTAGAGGAAATAAATGGGTACTTTCTAATTTTGGTGACAAATATGTATGAGAATTTAATGACCATTTATGATCCAGAATAGTGATTGGCTGAAAATACTGCTGACATCACAACCCCTCCCTTAAAATATCATATCTAAAGACTATTTCCAACCTGATCGGGATCCTGATTTCTCACGATCCTGAAAATTAAGTATTGATTTACATTTTTTTTACATTTGTAACATCACAGTGAGGGGCAGTTTCAAATCTCCTGATTGAAAGGTGCAATTTCATCAAAAAGAAGAAAGCAGCATCAGCACCTAAAAATGACTATACGGTTATCTTTCTCCACAATACTCCATTGTAAAGAGACCAAAGACAAGAACTAAGACACAGATGTGTATGAGGAGGAGAGCTTTACCGCTGGCAGGGACGTAGGTGAAGCGCTGGTACTGGCTTCTTTTCCTTTTGCCGTTGCAGACGTAAAAGTTGACGTGGACTGGAGTGGAGAGTCTTTGGTTCCGATAGGGAGGGATTTCAACGAGTAGCGAGTTCTGAAACACAGAAAATTAAACAACTGAACCACTGAAATTGGAAAGTCATGCATTCTTATAGATTGTACAAACAAAGACATGATGTAGACAGTTACTGTGTGAAGCTTTCTTATGGTTTTACTCTTTTTTAATCTGTATCTGTCTGCTGCTGTAACACTTAGTTTGCCCCTGTGGATCAATAAACTTTTATTTCATCTTTTCTTGACAATAAAAAAGGCTGTTTCTAAATGTTTATGACAAAAAAAAGTCATTTTTGTTGATCACTTTGGCCCTTTCACCACTTTCACACATAAAGATCCCACACTGTGAGTACTTAATGAGGACTACACAGTAGCGGGCTTTATATCATCGCTTATAATCCTTCATAGATTAATGGACTCATAATCATTAATGGATTCCTCATGGATTCATTGCAGGAGCTGCAAGTGTCAGGAGCACAGACTTGTGTTGTGTTTGCAAAAATACACATAAACCGGTAAGAGTTTTGTGGTTTAAGATGCAGAAACATTATTGTTCTTATTTCTTTGTCTAGTTGACTATTTGCTGCTACACATGATCTCTTGCTAAGAAACACTGGTACCTGTTATCAGAATGTAGGGCTGGGTGGCTTACAGATAATAAGTCCATATTTTCAGGCTATGTTGTGATATATGTGATATATGTCTCAGTATACACATTTTCTCTAAAATAACATAATATAAATTCTCAAATAGTGTCCGAGGCCAGAGGAGATAGAGGACCAGGCCCTGAAGCAGCATTAGAGACATGAGTCGATTTCATGATGTTTTAATATGAAGCCTCATTGTTTTCTGATCTTACTATTCAGCACAGCAGCGTTGACAGACAAACCCATTAAGGAGGGCGGCCTCGTGGGTAACCTGTGCGTGATGGAGTCTAGCAAGTTTCCTGTGAAAGTGAATTTGTGCGGCGTGTGAGAGACGTATCGAAAAACAGGAAAGTTCACGGTGTCTGAGGTCATTACGTTAATGGTCCAGCTCAGGTAGCAGTATCATAGTTACTGAAAGGTCCCACAGAAAGTATATATAAGGTCACTGTGTGTCTAACATTACTACGGCGTCTTCTTGTGCTCTTCACGGCAGAGTTGGACTGCTTTGTTAGCTTTACACCAGACTGAGTGAAGCTGGCGGTGATTACGGTCAATTACAGAAGCCTAAAACTGGAGGCCCCCAAACACAGATCAGAGCTGGAAGCCACATGCAGAGTAACGTTTAAGTTCACATAATAATTTTGTTTTCTTCTGGGTGTTCAGATACACTGAAAACTTGAATGTGACCATGTGGTCTCGTTCATTAACTGACACATCAGATGTGTAAAATGTAACCGACAGCCTTATTAGTGTGTTGTATTGTTCCTGTCTTTGCTTGGTTGGGACAGACAATGCAAGTCATCAAGGAGGATTTGAGGTCCAGATTGTCGCCAGTCTTCTTTCCTTTGAATCGAGCGAGCCACACGAAGAAGCCATGAAGTGCGGTTACAGAGAGCCGTGGCGGTTTGCTCAGTGAATAACTCTGCTGATGTGAATAAACTGAATTTGGGATTGTCCTGATAGTTTATTTCCCCAGCAGAGCTTCCTGCTGCTTGAGCAGAGAGCGAAGGCCAGGAGCAACCATGTTGCCGAGTTCAGCCTGTGGCCGTGTCAGCCCCTCGTGTGTGTGTGTGTGTGTGTGTGAATATATATGTCAGAGTGTGTTGGAGGTGCTGCTCAGTAGCCAGGGAGGAAGTCATCTGTCTACAGAACTGTGCTTCGGAGGACGGCTGGCCCTGACATGTACAGGTGAGAGCTGAAACACTTTTTATTAAATCACTACAGTCGTAAAAAGTCAAGTGAAGCCAGATGAGGCTTTTCGACTTCTCTTATTCACCACCGTCCATCTGTCCTTCAGAGAATTAGCTGATAAAAACTCTGGAAACCATTTTAATTGCGTCCAGCTTGAAGGGGAATATTTGCAGCATTTCACTTGTGTCGCTGCTTGTCCAATATGTCAATTTACACATATTCATAAAAAACAGGCTCAATCTTGAATCCAAAACTGAGCATAAATGACATCATTCGCTTACTTTTGGAAGGTTTTATGTGCACATGTGTTGTATGGTAAAATCATATCAACCCACTGAGGACTGAGAGACCTTCAGTTTGTGTAAATTGCATGAAAATCACCCAAAGCCAGTTATGTTTGAGGTGCTTTTACCAGACACAATCACTTTCTCTCATGTGGAGGGGAAAAGTATGATAAATTGAGCGTGAAAGAGCATTTTTGGACTCCTCAAGTGAGCGCTTCAAGACCATTTATCTGAGTTTATACGTATATATGAGTAATCTGATGTTTCTAATTGTAAATAATTACCAAAATCCAAACTAAATCATCCCTAGTCTCCCACTTCTACCTTCCTCTTGGGGAGGGTCAGTCTGTGCAGGTGACGGAGGCAGTGAGGTATTCTGAATTTGTGGTTTGGTCTGCGTTGTGGTGGTGGAGCAGCAGAGGTTAAACCTGGCCAAGGCAACGTCAATGTTTAAAATGGGACCAATCCAGCAGACTGGGAAAGGGAGGAGGAGAGGGGAGGAGAGGGGAGGGGAGGGGAGGCCCTTTGTCTATTCAAGCAGACAGATGTGTCCCAGCTATCACTGTATGTGTGTGTGCATGTGTGTGTGTGAGGGAGATAAAGTGTGCATGTTTTGCAATGGGAAGACACTGGGAGCAGGTGCAGCGCCTCACAGATAGACACCCTCTAATCCCCTCGTCTATCTCCCAGACTCCCACCACTACATCCCTCTCCCTCTCTCTCTCCCCCTCTTTCTCTCTCTCTCTCTCCCTCTCTCTCTCTCTCTGTGTCCCAGGCCAAGACACGACACGCTGCCAAGCACAAACTCCCACAGGTTCAAGGTTGAACTTTTGAAAACCTCATGCACGTTTCAAACACAACACTGCTGTTTCCCAACTGATGCCGAGAAAGTCTACAGTCATATTCCAGTCACACGTCTGTGTGTGTGTGTGTGTGTGTGTGTGAGTGTGAGTGTGTGAGTGTGTGTGTGTGTGTGTGTGAGTGTGAGTGTGTGTGTGTGTGTCAACCTCTGCTTTTTATATCCCACGTTCATCTTAACTTGTGTTAGTTAAGTCAGATAAGAGGATCGATACCACTGTGATGTCCGTATGCTAAATGTGAAGCTGCAGCCAGTTAGCTTAGCTTAGCATAAAGACTTAAAAGGGGAAACAGCCAGTCTCAGTCTGTCCAAAGGTACGATTCGTACTATTTGTATCACATGTTAAGTAATGAACTTAAGAGCTGCTGGAAGGACCATTTTGTTGTCTTTATGCTAAGCTAAGCTAAGCTAAGCTAAACTGAACTAAACTAAGCTAAGCCAAGCTAACTACACATGTCTTTTGTAGCTGTTACTGTATATCACTGTTTTCTAAATGTCATAATGTCCACTGTCCCGTATAAATAAACAGATGATTAAAAAAAAAGAACCATCTAAAAGATAAAGAATCACTGAGGATTATTTTGTTCTTTTTGTATTAAGTATCACCCTAACTTAAATTCATATTTCATGCTACTAGAGTGAAGAATAAAATAGTACAAAGAGTTAAAAACAATAATTATTTAAGTGTTGGTTTCTCTAAATGACTCATTTTATCCTTTATTTCCAGTGGTGTTCAGCCGTGCAGGTGGTCCCTTCTGGGTGTATTGTGCATGTTTTGGAGATCCATTGGTGGGAATACAGTGAATGTGAATATTTTGTTTGCAGTGCTCACCACATTGAATAAAATGACGCGTTTTACAAGCCACATTGCCCACAAATTTAACTGTAGTTCGGTTAAGCCACAAAAAAGTGCTGATATACCGTAAATCTAAATTTGTGTTTCAGAAACCTCATTCCCTCTCAGCTCACTTGATTTAGACATCACAGTTAGTTTTTCTGAGTGAAGAATGAAAACGTCTTGCCACTTAGTTCAGATGAATGATTGAGACCAGCTGCTTTATCCTGAAATGAGATCAGATTCGTCACGATTTCGGTGTCACTTACAGTCTTTGAGGCGTCTCTATCAACCTTGGCCTCAGTCTCCCAGAGGTGGTGACCATCTAAAAGAAGAAGAGAGAAAGAGTTTTTCGTGATGACAATATCGGGAAATAATCCACCTACTTGGCTCCCAGCAGAAATGAAGAAATGGAATGAGTGTTGTTATTATTATCTGTTACATCAGTGATATATAAAACAGCTACAGAGAGCCGAAGGTATCGCACACGTCATACTGTCTGAACAGCCACTCATGAGCTCATATCCTTGGTCTAACAGCCCCGAAACAGACTCAGAGAGGCCGAGACACAGACAGAGAGAGAAATCTGATGCAATCCTTAAAAAAAACAGTCATACCAAAGAGATGAGCGACATCTTTGGTGGATGAGAGAAACCTTGACTTCATCGCTGTGCGGAATCCCAACATGCTGGAGCAGCTGGTGGGCTCATTAATACACAACGACTGGAAACTGACAACTCGCCTCCACTTTCAAACTTCTTATTCTTGTGCTCTTTCTGTTATCCCCATATAATGACAGTTAAACGGTATTGGTATTTGCTGTTTTTCTGGTAATGTGTTTTTTCTCTTTATAGTTGCCACAATAAAGAGGTTTTCCCATCAAGGCAATAAACGGGGCATCACACGAGCTGTCGGAAAACACATGCACAAGTTTGATTTGTCATTCTGCCCAATTAAGTGTTAGCAAAACTATATTTTAACCAGTTTATTAGACACAGAAGAAAACCACTGCAATTTTTTTAGACCCCTGACTCATTAACAAGGCCCTAAAAAGACATGAAATGATTGTGAAATTGACTTTACGTGGAAAGGAAACTGCAGTTTAAAGAAAAAAGGTCAGCCGTGGCCAAACTTTCTTGAAGAAAATTAACTGAGATATGTGCTGTGTTGCTCAACGGGCTGCCTGCAGTTTGATAAGTGGAGCGTTTGAATTGAGCAGACAGCGCGGTGCAGATGGACGGGGCAGCGGCCGTTTGTGGAGAGACGAGTTGTGAGGAGGCGGAGAAGGAGGAGGCGCAGCTTGGCACTGACAGCTTCTATTATGTCTGAGGAGACAGTGGAAAGCCGTTTACCTCTCTGTGCTCTGTTTTGATCTCATTTCTCCTTTCCTTTGCTTTCTCTCCCTATTTGGCACTTGTGAGTTGGAGCTTTAGCTGCTGTAGTAATGTCATGGGTTTCACTTAGAAGAGAGGAACTCATCTTCTTCCAAAGGGAAAAAAGAAAAAAGGTTTTGTAGCCAGATCTCTGAGATTTGTGCACAAAGGCTGCTCAGAGATAAAGTGGGCTGTCAGCACACCAATAACCAATAATCACCTGAGGGAAGAGAGGCTGTCGATTCTGGAGGCGTGTTTTCAAACTCGTGCACAATCAACTAACTATTACTGCTCTTTTAGAAAATGCATACAGGCTGCATGAGCATTCATTTGGTCACTTTTCCCGGGGAATCTGCTGATAATGAGTCTGTGAACTTGGGACAGTTATGGTCAAAGTAACCTGATGTTTTTCTCTGTGAAGCCTGATGTTCTAGACTGAGTATTTCAACAGACAGAGACTTCAAAATATGACATCCCTTCCCACTTATCATTCAAATGTTTCGCTGTGCTTCAGACATTTAGGCATTATTTATTCATGGGTTATTACTTATAACAACTTGTGACACGTCTGAACCACTTTTTGCTGCCGGCTGTGCACAAGTGATGCAAAGTTATGTGCCAAAATAAAAGATAAAAGGGTCTGCAGGTGTGTTGTAACTTATAGACAATAGAAAACCTAATAAGCTCTCGGGGCCATAAACATTTTAGATAAACAACTAAACTCACTCACTATATTAAACTTATTGTGATGGAACCACTTGAAGAAAGTTTATCAGAATAAGTTGGTTATTGTTGAATAATAAGTTGGACTTACATCACTTATAATATCAATTTGTCTAAACGATATTTCGTGGATTTTTGTCTTTGTTAAATAAACATTAGTAAAGAGAGACAAAGGGCCTCCAGCTGAGATTTGAGGCTCAGACCACTAAGCCACCAGACTACTAGACTATTTTCCTTCTTACAAAGACATGAACCGTGGATTCTGCAGTCCTTAAAAATCCCCCAAAGTAGCGAAAAAGACATTTTTTGTCCAAACAAATACAAAACTAGATAAAACAAGCAGCATTTTCTGGGCTCTGTAGGAGCAGTCGTGACTGGTGCACAGTAAGGTGCAGACATCTGGCTCTCTAGAGAACACCAGTGTGTGGTACTGTGATCAAACGTAACATTTCCAAACCATGTTGCAAGGAAGCCTGTGTATAAACAATGGGACCTAAAAGGAAAACAGGCTGTCATACAGGAAGTTGTACAGGATCCTCGTCAGAAAGGCGCTCCGCTGGCACACCGTGTCCATTTTATCTTCGTGTTGTACAGACGTATACTTTGTGCAACATGTCAACACGACCGCAACGGCTCTTCTGACTTTGTGGAAAACATTTCAGTGATTTATTGCACCATATTCTCAGTCAAAGACCTCGTCATGAGAGTTCAGAGCAAAACGAGATCAGTTAGCCAGAAAACTTTGACTTCACCCACAGAATTATAACCAGTGAGAAGACTCCTTCCTCCATAAAAGCAGTTCTGTCTCTAAAAATTGTTTGTTTGACCAAAACTTCAACCTGCCAGTCCATCTCTCTCTCTCTCTCTCTCTCTCTCTCTCTCTCTCTGTCTCTCTCTGTGTCTCTCTCTCTCTCTCTCTGTGTCTCTCTCTCTCTCTCTCTGTCTCCTCACTTCGGGAACCTCTCCAGAAAGGAAGCCTTTGCAGCCGATGTCGATCCACGGGAGGTAAACATGTTTTTCAGATCTCCCTTTAAGTGTGCATATCTCCCTCTCTCTCTCTCTCTCCCTCCCTCTCTCCCTCTCTCTCTCTCTCTCTCCCTCTCTCTCTCTCTCTCTCTCTCTCTCCCTCTCTCTCTCTCAGACTCACACACACATCATTTTTCACATCAATGAACAGATAGAAAAATTAAATTCAGCACTTTGTTTTCTTTGCTCAGTTACCTATTGCCAGGAAACTTCTCAACAGCCGAAAAAAATAAGAGCTTTGAAAAGCTGCATGCGTGGGATGCCTTTGTTTGAAAAGAGTGTACCGGATAATTGATAACCACAGAATGTAATTGATAACCACAGAATGTTCCAGAGTTATAGGGCAACATCTGCACAGCGCCTGCACCGATCCAATGAAAAACTTCAGCAGCAGTTACTCTCCAGTTCTCCTCCTACCAAATTTTAGTGAGCACAATATGGCTTCTAACTCCCTGGCCCACTGTGCTGGATAATATCCAATATTATCTAAGTTAAACAACTCAGCCTAAAACCTCTCCCTGAAAACCACCCTGACCATATAAACCCAGTACCCCTCTCCAGCTCTCACAACGCCCAAGCTCCACTCGCCTTGGCTGCGTCCCAGCCTCGCAGAAGTCTTACAATTCACATTTCGTTAGCAATGGTCTATACAAATCATTACTTTCTCAGAACAGACATAACACAGAGCAGTCAATGACACAGCGGCGGTGTGCTGTACAGAGTCAAAGCAGCCGAGGGGGATCAGGCAATATACAATACAGTTATTTGTCATGTTGGGTTTATAAAGGGAATCAAACAGCTCCTTGTGCTCCTTAATTGGGACTGGGTGGAGTAAACCTTTGGTGCCCACAGCGAAACAGCGGGGTGGCGTGTGCCCAAGCCCTCATAACGTACAGTAAATATAAACACATGCTCTACCCAGGCCCATGTGGCACACTGAAAGAGTTCCCTTGTCCTCTGACTGATGACTGAAACGTCTTCCTTCCTACCGCCCTGAAAACACGTGGACTTTGGATGTTGCATGCAAGCTGCTGCGGTGTGGAAGGGGAGGAGGCTGAGCCGAGCTCCGGGCTGATAAATGGCACCAGCCAAAGAGGAGATACTGACATCCGCTACTTACAGATACAGTGGCGTCTGTCACTGCGCAGCGTCATCTGGACGCGGGGAGGTGCTTTCATCATGATATCAATCTCTGGAGTTTCTCAAATGAGGCTGAGATTTTTATGAATCATACAATGTAATTTATGAAAACATAATCCCTGCTGTTTATGTGACTGTAATTGATTTGTTTATGAAAACAACCATTGTTCTCCAGAGTGTCAGAGGCAGCCAAACCACTGAGTGGCTTCAAGTGGAAGTCATTGTTCTGTGAATTGCAATGAAACCGAAGCCCGCTGACCGCCACTCCCTCCCAAACAAAACCACCGCTCAAAGCTAGCAAAGCTCACTGAGCTTCCACAGCGTTCATGTTTAAAACAGCCCCGCTGTTACATTACTGTCATGTTGCTCACAGCTCTCGTGGGCTTAAAGGAGGACGGCTATCTGTAATTTTCTACAGGTATTTCCAGACACCATCTGGCAGCCTTGCAGCTATAATCCTCTCACGGTTCAATTTTCAGCTTCTCTTACTTGTGCGGCTGCTCAGGCCAAAAGCAATCCGACAAAATTGTTGGGGTTTTCCAGTCAGACACGGAAAGCTTGGTCTCTCTACCTGTTTGAAGCTCCAACTCACTGACTCAGAGAGACGTGGACAGGTGAGGAAGATGGGTCAACAAAAGCACAGCCGCCCTTTAGCCGAGGAGTTTGATGGATCAGGGAAGTGGTTATTCACAATGATACCGACTGCAGCAGACCAGGCAGCTGTCCAATGCAGCAGGCCAGATGTGAAAGTGTTCTTTTCACTGGAGGGTTTCTCCTCTGCAAGGATTTCCTTCAGGATCTCTCACTCAAATTAAGCCGTTATCAGTCACGGTGGGGAAACACTGAGCAGAAAACCACACTTCATTAAAATGACTGAGAGTAAGAAAAAAAAAAGAAGTGAAAGTAACCAGTGAGGAAGCTGACAGCACAATAACAATAACACATATCTGTTTTAAACTGTGACATCTGCCTAGCAACTAAATAGACAGAAACTCATCAGTCAGATGATCAGATTTTGACTCATGAGTCGCCAGGTGACGGCGGCAGATTGGAAGACTAACAAAACAGGAAGAGAGGGTAGAGACTTTTTTAATATTTTAAATCTCAATTTAGACGTTTTTAGACGTCAGCGCACCAATATGAATAATGAATAAGTGGCTCTGGCACGAGTGGGGTCATCCACTCTGACATGAGACAAGTAAAACAAAATGAAAAGGCCGATGAGTTGTAGAAAAAGCTTTAGTTTAGCTCTGCTTGTGAATGAAGACCATGAGCTGCAGCTGGAAGCTATTAAGTGGGCCTTTGCAAACGTTTCAGTCTAGTCTAGTTTTGTTTACTTTAAATATGATGTGTTTTATTTACTTTGGTTTACTTTTATTTGGTTTAGTGTAATCTTATCATATCCTTTACTAAGCCTGCACTATGCTGCATATATCATTTATTTTACAATGCTTCGCTATAAGATATCATAATATCGATAGAAAGTATCACAATAACATAGTTTGATCTTCACTGTCCATTGAAAACCATGTGTGTGTGTGTGTGTGTGTGTGTGTGTGTGTGTGTGTCTAAATTAGGTGATTTTGATGTTTTCAGAAAAACTAAAAACTCTCCCTCTTCTTCGGCTAAACAAACTCTTAGACTAGCTGATGAATGGATTGTCATGAGGCTGAAAACTGGACTGTTTTCTTAGCGAATGAGGCGTTGACATTTTGGAAACAAGCGTGTTTTCACAGAACAGTGATGACTATTTCTCTACACCACGCCGCCACTCTCTTCATGACCTCCATGTGAGTCTTCAGGCTAAAATTCCATAAACTTACTTGTATTTGAATGTTTAGAGGAAAAAAAAAAAAAAAGACAAACTCTCTTTTTCATTCAATTTTTCTTATTGTTTAATCTCTGCACCTCACTCTGTCTTTCATTTGGATTTAGATTACTGTACTTTTGGCCTTTATTTGCAGATAATAAATTACATGTGAGAACTCCTCCAATACACCACTAAACCACAAGAAAAAACAGGGGTGAATAAAGGACAGCAGGGCCTAATTTCTCAAATGGAGCGATTGTGTCTTATCAGAGACAGCATCTTCTGGGCAGGCTGGGGAATATGAAAGCAAGGTGAGATTGAGTCGGGTTTAGATTACAGGCTGATGTCTGCAGTGCCGAGGTCGTACAGTAATCTCTGATGACTGATTGGCTGTAACCAGGAGTGACAACTGAACCGATGCTATCTCGTTTATTGCTATCTGATGCTATCGCGGCGGTGAGGCGGGAGACAGAAGGAGCAGGAGGTGGCGTGATGGAGCAAAGTTGACACGCAGTTACTGTTTTCAGTTGTTGTGCTCTGACTGCAAAACAGGTGACGGAGTGGATCTCTACGGGGGAAACAAGGGATTTCCTTCAGTATGAGTCATGGCTAGCAACAACAAAAACATGAATATAAAACTGAACATGATCACACACACAAAAAAAAAAATATGATCCCTCACTGTCGCTGGCTCTTCCTGGCTTTCTTTCCCTCAAACACATACAAATCAATGTTTACCAAAGAATCTCATTTGTCAGCAGAGTGGAAACACCATTTCAGACCATCAGGCACTAAAACAGACACCAAAACAAATGAAACTTTTAGTTTGTTGGCAGCTTCTTACGGCAGAGTGACCCATCCTGCCTGTAATGACAGGGGAAACTCTGACACGCACGCAAACACACACACAGGCTTGTAAGTACGAAAGACATGCAAACACACAGCATGTGAGCGTTACCGCAGCTCTGTGAAGGGCATTTTGCGAGAGCGCTTTATGGGAAAATTTGCAGGAAAACTGTCCATCGGTAAAATTAAATGCTTAAGCTCTATATGGCAACAAAATCCAGCAGTCTGGATTTATGAGTTAGATTGTTAAACTGTTTCTCAGAGCTCTGCTTTGGCTTCAGCTGAATAACAACAAAAGCATATTACATTTCCAAGTGAGGATGTGAAAGCTGAGATGAGCTGCATGTTTTTTTTTTTTACAAATGCAAATGAGTTGTTTTCCATCTTGTCATATTTCTCATCTCAATTATCCTGTATCTTATTACACCAATGATGCCGTTTCACTCCAGAGATTAATGATGTCTCTACTTGTTTACTACATCTATTTACCTATCTATTTATACAGAGAGCAGCTGTAAAGAAGACCCAGGATGATCCGCAGGGAGCCCACAGCTCACAGAGTTAATGAACTGAGAGCTGGTGGCACAGAGGCAGCTTGGATAAAGAGGTGGAAGGATGGAGGGAAGCGGAGGGAGGGCAGTGTTGTGGAAGCCTGGCTTAAGGGTGTTTCCATGGTAGGATTGCCCAGGAATCTGATGCGGGTGCCAGACGCGGGGAAACCCTCATCAAAAACAAGCGAGCACACCCATCAACACCAGTCCAGAGCCTGCTCATGGCCCTAAAGACAGTCGGGTTCGGGGCTCGAACAGAACCAGAGCAGCTCCCGACCCAAACAGGACTGCTAATATATACATCTGCTCATGTCTTTCTCTCACAGCACACCGTCCGTCCCGTCTGCTGGACTGCAGTTTTAGTTTGGAAGAGAACTCACTGGTTGGGTTAAACTTTAGCGGGCAGAGCTACAACTTTAGTTACTTTGACTAAGTCAAGCAGAGATGGACTTGGAGGCTCCTGAAAAAGACAACTGGTATAACAGAATAAAATGATTAAACATGAAGTCTTCATCCTGACCTCGGAAAAAGCATTACCATTGGATACATGAGCAAAACAAAATAGTTCCTCAAATCAGTACAAAGGAATTATGAAAAGGAAAAATGACCTTAAGTAACTAGCTTTTTTTTTGCAGCTTTCATAGAATCTCATGCTTTGTACTAATTTGAGGAACTATAAAGCTACTAAACAGTAGCCAGATTAACATAATCATATTAAAAGTAGCTACGCAACTGAAAAATCCACAAAATTGTTCTTAATTCTCAAGATTAGAAGTCCAAACTTCTCTAATGAGCACATGGCTAACTAGAGTTAACCTACAAGTTTTAACAAGCACCGAATCATTTCCAAGTATATTTACATTTATCTATCTTTAACCAGAGCTCCCTCTTTACTCACTGACTCACTCACACTACAGAAAGTGTGGCTCTTTGTCCAAGCAGTGACACTAATATTGTCTCCGCAGCCTTTGAGAAGCGCTACACTGATCCGCCTTCCTCTCAGGAAGAGATCTGCGTTAATCAAAGACGTGGGGAAGAGAGGAGCGCTGCCTTCGCTCACTCAATCACTTCTTGTTTTGATAAACAATCTCATTACTCCATTGTACAGTGCTGGAGGGGGGGGGGTTGGGGGTGGGGGGGCGCCTGTGTGCCCGGGCAGCCTTGAATTCTTCCTTTTGCAGGTGGAACAATGACAAGGCTTCCCTCTTTTCTGAATGAGTCACAGGGCTGATAGGATCACACGTGCTCAGCCTTGGCCCTAACCGTACCTCACGTTGCGTTGCTGCAGCTAATCAAGGAAATTGCTGTTTGTAAACCTCCTCGTATCAACATCTGGGAGCAGTCCCCCCGCCTCCAAACCAAAAGGGCTTAAAGTGAAAAAAAGAGACACAAATACTGAGGCATGGCACACACACACACATAAAAGTGCATGGATCCACACCACATGCACGCACACACACACACACACACACACACACACACACACACACACACACACACACACACACACACACACACACACACACTCACACACACACACACACACACACACACACACACACACCTCATGCTGCATTTGTGATCCATTCCTCTGCTGAACAGGCAATGGAAACTTCTGCAAATGTAAATCTGCTGGGTTAAAAATACAGCGCATTAATGTGCACCACATGTGGCACTCTGGCAGGATGGAGGATATTTTGACGGCGGGGGGAGAGGAGTGAGAGGAGGGAGGGAGGCAGTCCTGGGGTTTCTCCAACAACGGAGAGGGAGACACACAAAGACACACACACACACACACACGGCTGTACCGAGACGACGCAGCGCTAACTCTCCAACTCCTCCTCCTTTTTTTTTTTTTTCTTCCCTTTCTTTTTACCTTGAGCCTTTTCCACGAACACCACCTTGGAGTCGTGCTGGAAGTTGTGTCCGTCGAGGAGCATCCTCTCCCCTCCGAGGGCGGGACATGTGTCCAGGCTCTGCTTATCCACCAGTGGCAGCTCCTGGGCCGATCTCTGGGCTGTGGGAGGGAGATGAGGAACCGGGCTCATCGTTCAGCTAATACACACCCACTCCCCATGCAGACCTGAGCATCCAGACTGAGGCTGAATCACTACCTAGACGGCGTTCACAGAGCCGCCGGTGAAGCTGTAAACTTCCACCTCTGTATGCTAAAATTAAGCTGCCTCTTTCCCAGTAAGTAGGGAGAGGCTCCATGTTGTGTTTATTTGTGCTTTCTTCAAATTATGGTGGATGTTTTGACTCAAATATTTGGTTTAAGAGGATCTTTCCTCTCCACGTCTTTTTTACTCCTCTCTCTTACCTTCTGGCTCGGCCTTTTCATTCCTCACTAGCGTTCAGTTTTTCTGAAATGATACACTACTTGCCACGAAATACTTTCAAACCTTCTCTGTTTTAATGTAACGCTGATGTCTTGGCCAGGCCTCTCTTGCAAAAGACTTCTGTAATTTCATCGTGATTGACCAGGATACATGAACAGAGGTTCAATAAGAAGGGAATAGTTTTCTCATATGACGGTTGTCTTTTTGTGATTCTTTTGAAATTTTCTTTTTGTAATACTCCTGCGTTCTGATTCTGATAAAACTCTGATTCTCTGTCTTTGGAAACCATCAATCTTTCCCACGTCTCTCTGTTTCTCTCCCTCTGTCAGTCTCTGTGCTTCACTCACACAAAAAAAGTGAATTTTGGTCAAAACAATTGCTTTGTGGCAGT
This sequence comes from Pempheris klunzingeri, assembly GCF_042242105.1. NCBI lineage: Eukaryota > Metazoa > Chordata > Actinopteri > Acropomatiformes > Pempheridae > Pempheris > Pempheris klunzingeri. The sequence goes on from NC_092027.1 coordinate 5,284,749, forward strand.
CGTTCAGAAACTAACAATGGTCTATTTCAAGGGGCTGAGATCATGGTTTAACTACTGTCTTTCATTTACCTCATAAGACTTAATCTCTGTGGCAGCTCTCACTGCCAGAACCACATGAAGTGGTTGATTTGCCTGAGTTTATCCCGGTCCAGTGAGAGGTCAACTGCAGTGCAGCGCAAAGAGTCAATGACGTTTATTGAGCAAAGTCTATGCAGCTTTAACTGAGACAAATACTGTCAAATTAAAATGTAGCTCACAGTCACTCGCGCCAGGTCTGCAGAGGCTCCAGGGACAGTGCTGCAACAAATTATTACCATCCTCACCAATTAATGTAATGCTTATCTTTTGATTAGGAAATTAATTGTTTAGTCTATAGACCTTTAGAAATTATTAAAAATAATCCACCACAGTTTCCCACAGTCCGAGGGGTCAACTTCAAATAGACAATATAGTCTGAAAAACAGCCCAAAACCCAACAATATTTAATTTACAAAGAAAAAAGAACAGAGAAAAGCAAATCCTAGTAGATTAGTAATAGAGAGGCTTGAACCAGTAACATTTTTGTTTGGTAAATGATTTTTAGGATTAATTGATCATCAGATTTTCTTCTTATTGACTAACTGATTAATTTAGTGATGTCAAGTGATCTTTTGGGATGGACTGACGGTGGTTTCCCTTCTGACTTCCTTTCTGATTGTTTGATTAGAGTAAATAATAGAAGCCTGAAACGGTAATAACGATGGGATAATGTTCACCAGCTAGCTTAGTGTGTTGGCCTGCTAACATTTGCTAATTAGCAGTGAACACAAAGCACAGCTGAGGCTGAGGGGACCGTCGTTGTTTGGTCATAAAACAAGCAAAACAAAATTTGTAACTGATGACGGTGTTCAATGAAAAGTCAGGGGATGACCAAAGTTATTACATCTCATTCTGAGGGGAACATTTCTATCTGCACCAAATCTAAAGGAAGTCCATCCAACAGTGTAGTTAAAGTACATCTGACAGAGATGAATGTAGTTTTTATTGTGTTTGTAACTGATTATCTTGCCCCTAACATTTATCCTCTGACCCCTCAGAGGGCCCCGTCCATCATGGTAGTGGTAAGTATGCCGACTAGTTTAACCTGAACTTCAGGATCGATGTGTTCAAGGAAAAACAAAGGGGAGAATATGTACTCACAGCACTCGATAGGGTTGGATGAAGCCTGCAGAGACACCGTCCTCCCTGTGGCCTGGTTGATGTGAACGCGGAAAACCATCCGTACGCGTGTGTTCTTGCGTCCGATGTCCGTCTCCCCCTTCCTCAGCTCGATGTCCGAATTACGCAGCTTCAAGATCCCAGCGCAGTCGATCCTGTGTTTGGGGAGGCAGAAGATGAGGAGTTAGAGTCTGCCAAAGTCTGTGTGTCCACCAGGAACATCATCACATGCATTAATGACACCCTGTGTTCACTCTCACGGTTGATCAGGCTGTGATTTATAGTCTGACTTTCACTCTGGGCTCCATCAACACAGTCCTGAAGGAGGCTGCGGTCATGTCAACAGATGATTAACACCACCACCCCCGACGGAGCTTTTACACCTCAGTGCAGCCACTCTTGGGTTAAAGTCAAACTCTAGAAACAAACGGCTCTGTCACAAAATGGTCATTACATCTTTGTTATGATCCACAGGAGATGATTCCTGAAATATTACTATATAATACTGATCCCCTTACACAAATCTTACAACCGAGAACGATTTCTCCTACAGTGTCTTCATCGGACACTTAATAACCCCCCTCCTCTCTGTCTTCACTGTACTCATCTAACTTTTTCACACTTAAAAACCTTGAGTCTCTCCAAACAGTCTCTGGCATTTCCATCGCCGTGCTACTTGATGCCACATTCCTCAAAGCCTAGTTAATGTCAACTTTTACACACATTTGAACACTCCCTAACATTCTTCTCGCCAGACTCCGAGGCCCGTTTCACTGGCGAAGTAATCAGGTGTTGATGCTAAGGACCCCAGCTGTTCAGCTCTCCGCCCACGCAGACAAGCTGAGTGCAAAACCACATACGGAGGCGTCCGTTCAGTGCCTGAAGTTTTAGAAAGAAAGATACCAAGAAGAGGGGCAATACTTTTTAATGGTATCATTTAATTTCTTAAGAGTAAATTGGAGTCGTACCAAGTTGGCCAACACCATTTGTGGCTTCATATTAGCTAAAAAAATATCAACTGATCTTGATTAATGATTTCATTTAACACCCCCCCTAAATCATCATGATTAACTGTTTCAGAAATATAATAATGCTTGTGTTCTGTACCACATAATAAAACATCTACTGTATATTTCACACTGGAGCACATGTCAAAAGGAATAAATCTCCCATAAATCCCTCGACTACACTGTAAGTACTCTGAGGCGTGTCCTCCATGAGAAGAGAGAAGCCATATCCTGAGCTGAAGTCGTTGTATAACGGGAGCTTATGTGTTACATCCATTAAAACGCAGAGAAAGTGCTGATGTTAGCAGGCTGCTACCGCCTGCAGCTCAGACACAAACCCCAGGTCCCTGTTAGCAGCCCAGAGCTTCCCCGGTAATCTGATCTCTGAGGCTTATAAAATGGGAAAGCCACTCGTCTGTGTACAGAGGGCAACACTTTCACAACCCAAACACGCAAACTGCACACACACACACACACACACACACACACACACGGACAAACACACACTACTGTACATCAGGAGCAAACTTCATATCTCCAGATCATTAGTGTTTCTAGAAAAGCAGCAAGAGGAACAAAGCTACCCCCCTTTACAGGACCGGAAGGATACCTCGGCTGCAGTAAACTCATCAGACAACAGTGATACACATCTCTGCAGAGCAGCTGGTGTTTACTGTGTGTCTTGGACATTACGTGGCTCAGTGTATCACACCATGAGGTATCTTTGAATATTTTTGGGAGGTTAAAGTCAAGTCTAAAGCCAGTTTAGAAAGGACCAGGTCAAGTCTATGTTAATTAGTCATGACTTGGGAAGCAAACAGGAAGAGGCTCATATACTGTATTATTATAATGATCAGTACTCACATATATAACACTTGGTTATTGACTCGAATTTACTTATGGAGGCCTCTGACTTGACGTGAGTCCTGACTGACACAAGACTTGATTTAGACTGGACTCAAATGACTTGAGACTTGACTTGGACTTGTGCTAAAAGACACCTGATGTTTCACCTGTTAATCAGATTTAGCCACTTTTACCTACAGAGTCAGAATAAGTCCAAGTCTCAGATAATTTAGGACAAGCCCACAATGATCTGTCAGTGAACTGACACTAAGTCTTAAATTATAGATCAGTTTAATTTAAACCCTCTGTAAACATGTGAAGGCTTTTTTAAACTACAAATCACCAAATCAGTCTGGACTGGACGGGTGCAGCCTGATACTCACATGGCCCGCATGTTGTTCTCCGGCAGCAGTGGGATCTCCAGGACCTTGGTGTTGTTGTGCATGACCTCGTGGCTCGGGGTGGACACTGTCTTGCCGGTGATGCGGTGGACCTGGTAGAAGGCATGGGGCCTCAGCAGCCTGTCGTCAGCTGTGCCAATGAACAGCTGGAGGGTGAGAGGCTCGCTCTCCATGTAGCCATGGAGCTAAGAGTGGAGATCGAAAGAAAAGACACAGTTGCGGTTAAGCCCTCAAGCCTTTTCCAAAAAAAAAAAAAAAAGCATCCACTTGCAAGCTGTTAAAAACAAATGTAGGTCTTTTGGAGGTCAGGCTCTCAGTGTGATGGTTTTCAAACAAAGTACCCATTTAGGATCTTGTAATCACCCTTTTCATCTTCTTTAATTTACTACCAATGGCTCGTATGCACTTACTCCATCAGTTCATGTAAGGCCTGCCAAGATGTTGATCCCACAGTAGCTGAACCTCAGGGGTAGCTGCTGCCAGAGAGCAGTAAAACCACCTACAGAGAGCAGCACTGTGATTTGTGAGTGCTGCGCTCGCCTTGTGACAAGACTAAGCTAGTGTTTCAGAAAACTCAAGGTCATGTGAGTCCCACCAGCCACGGCCAATCAGGGTCAAGAAAAACTCTAAAAAGTGACCCTGCTCTGATTTTTATCAGTAACATGATGCCGGCACGATGGAGCTGGAGACGGCACAGAAGTGCTGCTCACTGTATCTGGTGGGCTCGACCCAGAGCTTCTAAAGTACTCCCAAACCTCCATAGGTGTTGCTTGACAGGAGGCCTCCTGCCAGGATGACCTCAACCACCCAAACTGCAGAATGCAGGCATGAAGCCCAAACCCACAGGCTGAAATCTGAGAACGGCGGCTACTACTGACACACTGTCTCAGAGTATGTTATCCATACAGTGTGACGGGGGGGAATTAGAGCAGAATACTTGACATTTTGACATCAAAACGATTAAAAGAAACAGTGAAATAAAACAGGAAATTACAGGGACCCCAATATAGGAATGTACTTTAACTATAATCCATTAAATGTATAGATCACATGCACAAGTTGTTTGGATTTAAAGTTGTTGGGAAAGTTAAAGCTGCAATCCGTGGCTTTCTTTGTGCGCACAACAACAGCAGCACAGATGGTGGAACAGACTGTCTTACATTTCTGCAAAGATTTTTACACTGTTCTTGTTGGATAACAGTGAAAATGTCATAAATCCAGCAGGTATGTGAACAGATGAAATGTGTCAACATGTTGTATACCAGATGGGTGAGACGCTGATCAACATTTTCATCTTCCAGCGCTATAAATATGTTGTTTTCAGTGTTTTAGTACATTGTATCATATATTACTAATAATAAAATGAACTGAATTTCAAATTATTGCATTTTTTTCCTCTACATTCTTCAGCCAAAGCATCACAAGTGGACTTCAAACCTTTACACCCTTTCCAGCAAAACTGAGCAACTGTGCTGCACTTCAAATGCTGCTAATTATCAGGCCAACTAGTATTGTCGGCCTGTCGTGGAAATATAACTGTTCTATCTATGAGGAGTTAATGTTAAAATTCATCCAAAGCAACTTTTAGCTTAACTAGACTTAACTGCAAAACATAAAGAACAGTATGCAGTGTGTGTGTATATATATATGTATGTATATATATATCAAATGAAACTGAAATAATGGGACCTTATGAATCAAACGTGATGTGAGTAGGCAAGAAAAATGGACATATAATATTCACATCACCAACCACAGACTCTGTCAAAGTGTTATAAAGGCCAGCAGTGAACCCCACCTACTCACACACCGCTGTGGATAAGGCTATCAGCTGAAACGATCGGCAGGGAAATGTTGAAATGACGACCACAGTTTTCACTTACTGAACATAAGAAGAGCACTCGAGGCGGAAAAGTGCCTACGACGAGAGCGAAAGGCTCAGGCCGTGGAGGCACAACATGTGATTTGGAGGAGGATCCCTGTCAGGGTTAAGAGCCTGCAAAAGCCGTGTATATTTGTGTAAGGAAATGGGTTGCTGCCTAGCAATGCTGTTTATTTAGGCAGCAGGAAGGAGTGTGATGAAGAGAGGTGGCTCGCTCACAAGGTTACTTTCAAACTGTAATTACAAACAGATTACTGATTATCTGCCTTGAATTATTATCGGCATCAAATAGAAATAATCAAACTTGATAATGTCATCTGAACAGTTTCAGCTGTGTGGCTTTGTAGAGACATTTGTGCTCATGTCAGCATTGTCATCTATTATTTCAAAACCTAAAATCATCTAAGTGGCAATCTTAAAATCAAGAAAACTCTGCTTTTTTTCCTTTTGCTCTGTGATCTGAATCATCGGTCTCATAAAGCAGCTGCAGCAGACAACAGTTATGCTTTGTTGATGCAGTTAAATCACTGTGATACCGCTTGATGTAAACCCTCCGCTCCTCCACCCTGGCAGCTTGACATTGGCAGAGCAGCCACCCCTAGTTCATTTTATCACCCACAAGAGGAATGCCGAGACTGCGGCTGCTCAAGGCACCAAAGAGGAGGAGAAAGGGGTCGAGGGCAACTGGGGCTCCTTCTCCATTCCTATCATAGACCCTCCCAGCTACAAAAGGATGATCACACACACACAAACACACACACACACACACACACGGCCTCCTGTGTTCCAGTTTAGTCCACAGACGAATAGCTCAGTGTGACCGGCAATTCATCCTGTCACGCTTTTTGCTTCACATATTTGTTACTCACATTTTTGTTAAGAAATCTAAATTTCATCACAAGGATCAAGGCCAAGAAAAGGCACAGGACTCCAAAATAATCTACAAAAATGTGCTTCAAAACAGCTCTTTGGATGTGTTTTTTAAGTAATGGGTAGATCATGAACGCTGACTTCAGACAGAGGGAAAAAAAGAAGACCTCACAGGCTTGAATAGGGGGTATTTCCTCTCCACCTAAGTACAGCATGAAACCCTGAGCATTAACCGCGGTGAGGACTGCACAAAGCACTTCAGAGGGGCATACTTGAGTTTGCTGCTGGCGTATGGGCGGGTGTGGTTGAGCCGAGGCAGGCAGCAGCGATGGCATTGAAAAAGAACGGAAAATGGCTGGCTTAGCTGTGCTGCATGCTGGACGTGGAGAAAAAGTGTACCACACAGAGCAGGAACGTCCAGAATAAACTCTAAAGTAAAGTCTGCGCCGGGTTTGAGTCAGAGGAGTGACGAGACGAGCCGCAGGGGCTTCGTCAGCCAGCGTCCGCAGAAGAGGCTGCAGCGCTGTGTGCAACATGTAATCAGGAAGTCACAGAGATGGGGCTGCCTCTGCTGAGGCTTCCTCCAACATCTCCATCACAGCCTGCCAGAAACGTGTGTGGTTCAGCCGCTGCCGCCTCCGCAGGACGCAGAGCGATGATGTCAGCCGCACACACGGGAACTTTCCTAAACAAAGGGAAGTCTGTGTGGTTGGGGTGGTAGCTGGCGGAAAAGTGGTGGGGTGGGGGGTTTGGGTTTAGGCTTAAAGAGAACATACTCTCTTTTCAAGCTGGGGTGAACCCAGACCCCTGTCATTAAATCATTAGCACCTTCTCATGGACAAATACGCACGTCTTGCAGACATGTGTGGCTCAAGTCCTCACGTCTTATTCCGCTGCAGCATACAGATCTAATATTTTTATTTCTTTATTCCAATGTTCTCTCCTCAATGACAAATGCATCACAAACACTGTTAAATTTCACCTAAAAGGATTTTAAATAATTGCTTATTAGTGACTAAATGTTTGTTCAGTAGGATGATGTCCCAATTCCATTTCATATCCTACTGTAGTTTAATGTCATACTAAACTTAAACTTTTGCAGTTATTATAGAGGAACTCTAAATTATAATTAACCATAACTGGAGATTATTCATTAGAGGTCATTAAATTAGTTTCTCCAGCAAAGAGCACTAATAGTTTTGTTTTTCTTCAGTACATCTTAGTGGGACCTTTACAAAACTGTTTGTTTATGTCATGCAAACAAGCATCAGCCAACATTTGTTTTCAGTTTTATATTAAAACTCAACAATATGATACAATATTCACTCTCCTGTAACTCTATTTTGGTCTCCACCAATGCCTGAGGGAAGTATCTGTCTCTTAAAGTGCTAAATGCTCCATACTGTACACCAGCTAGTCGCTCTCTGGTGTTGGGCAGGTAGAGCACTAGTATAACCAGTGTTTCCCAGAATGAAGGCTGCATTTGAGCATCTCAGAAACCACAGAGAAACAGAAATATGCACTGGAAAACGAAGCCAAGGGTTTGGATTAAGAGCAGCAGACTTTGACATGATCACTGCCCTTGGCATCTCCCGACCATCCCGCTACACTAGCCGAACCAAACGCCACAGCGGGCGGTGAGATGGGCCCAGGGGGAGGGAAGAGAGCCAGGATAAGAGCTAAGCTAAACCAGCTTGGACCTAAGGGTGCTCCTGGCTATTGTCCAGCCAGACCAAGCTGTGCAGTGAATGGACGGGGAAGAGAGGCGGGTAAGTTTGAGTAAATCATTTCGTCAGAATCTGCCCTGGTGTGAATTACAAAATAGAAAGCCAGTATCACCCATCCTCTCACTGACAGCCTTTTTGTCCTTAAAATGGCTGCTTAGCAATCTTAGCATTCCCATTCAAAGTAAAGGGCATGATTAGCTAAGAGCTCCTCTGTGGCAATACGAAAAAACTGCTCATGCCAAAAAGACATTTTTATCAAAACTGAAGGGCAAACACAGAAAACTCTCCCCCAAGTGTGACGAACGTCTGGTTAACTCGTAGACTTATTGTAATGTATTAATAAAACGTCAAGAGGTATTAATTAAACTGACAGCCCGGCTCACCGCTCACTTTGCCAGACTCCTTACTGCAGACCCTTTATTTATTCAGAGACTGAGGTCAGCGGTGAGGAGTAATGGTTGGGGGACCACATGGGTTTATAACCAAAACATATCTGCAGTTGTTCACATTTTTTTTCTTTAGACTCGACCACCAGAGCTACTGTGGTCAAAGCTCATGACTAAGCTCTTACTGGACATGCTACATCACTTTGTAACTGTCTGCTCCGCACTTGACCACGCAATGGAAAACTCTGAGTCACCCTTGTCTGGACAGGAACCGACTGAGTGGACTTGACTGTCTAATAGCATACCTATGGTATTCCATTCAGAAATGTGACATCTTTGAATAACATAACAGCCAGGCCACAAAGCACATGTCGCCCCAATCTATTTTAACACATGTGGTGAAAAACAGGGAGGGGGGGGGCGGTGTTGAGCCGAGAAGTGACGAGGTAAAGAGCAGGAGTGAAAATGAGTCTAATGGTTGCACCGGGTGTTGGTCTAATCATCACAGGAAATCAAATAGTCGAGCTCAGGGGTTCTCAACACAGAGTTTGGGTCCACTAGGGGGTTGTGACATAAAACTAAGGGGCTGCAGGATGATGAATGTGAAAATTATGTTGTTTTTTTCTTGTGACATACTGGATGATTTTACATCTGAAATATCCATATGACGCAATCTAAGGACGGAAATATGAGGATTTGGTTAAAGTGCTCACAGCTCGTAGAAATATGCAACCTGTGAGGGGGCGACGTAGGTGGACACTGCTTTTTATGAAGACCAAAAAGCTGAAAAGCGCCGGTTTAAACAGACCTGAACGACGGGGTGTCCTCCTGCCAGGGCCTTAACTGCCCCCCTGCTGCCCTCCGTCTCATAGTGGGCTCGGTGGTGGGACTTGGGCTGCACCTCGATCTGCAGGCTGTACGGCCCCGAGCTGGACGGCAGCTGCCAGTCGAGAGCTGGCAGGGAGGGGCTGTGGGGGCGAAAACATGTCCGACATGTCAACTTAACAAGCAGGGAGGAGGGCTTATTTTAGACGCACTTATCAAGGTAGAATGTGCAGAATGTGAACGCTGTGATATGCCAGACCTTGTAATAACCCCGGTTATGAAATTACAAATATGTTTAAACTTCTCATCAGTAAATATACATAGTTAACCAATGCAAATTAAGTGTATGTGATACAGAAAACTTCTCATCATTCCTCAGTTTGCAAAAGTACTACAACAGTTCTAAATTTATTTGCAGTTTTATCTTGAGCACAAAAAGACAATCCCCCTCAAGCCCTTTTTTCAGGCCTGAACAGATCTTCAGTATTCAGACCTTCAGCTGTAACTCATCGTTCCTTGCTTACCTGACATATTGCTTTGGCTTGGACCAGGAGTACGGCTGTTGGGGCACATCCAGGAACCCCCCACAGTAGCCCTCCTTCTTCAGTGGCAGGCGGTTTGAGGGGTGCTCGTCCAGACAGAGCTCCCCTGGATTCAGCTCCTCGCCTCCAGGCTCCACCTTCAGGCTGACTGTGGGGTTGTGGTCCTGGCTGGTTTTCCGGGCCTTCATGGGGATTCCCTCACCGAGGTCAGCCACGCCATCTGTGGTTAAGGCGTTGATGGCTGCCAGGATGGCCGAGTTGGTGTACTGGTTGGTGTTTGGCAGCCAGGTCTCCTCTGTGACACTGAGGCGAGGGGACGTCTGCGGGGACAGTCCAGGGGAGTGGTTGGGCGTGTATGGGTAGTGCTTGTGCGATGCCCTGCTGCCGTTGAAGCTGTACTTCCTCTTTGCACCGCACGGGGAGTTCGGCCTGGAGCCACGCTGACCCATCCAGCTGTCATCTGTCACGCTTGTGCGAGGGGAGGTCGGGGAGGTTGAGGGGGAGTGGCGAGGAGAGCCACCAGATGTGCAGCCATCACCTGGCAGGGCCAGGGTGGAGCCCTTGGGGGACACCGAGGGCGACTGCCAGGGGGAGTTCTGGGGCGAGTTGTCGTAGTTGTAGGAGAAGCCTGATTCGTAAGAGGAGGCGTCGGAGTGGCAGCTGCGAGAGGAGATGCTGCTGGCTGGACTCAGGCAGCTGGGGTCGCGGTAACCATCTGCACTAGGGAGGGTCAGCGTCACTATGGAGTTGACTCTCTTGGCAACAGGAAGGCTGCTCTCCTCCACCTCATCCTCAGGAAACTGACCGTAGGCTGTTATTTCGATACGAGGGCTCTCCAAGGTCGGGGCTCCATTTGGGCGGACGTTTGAGGATGAATAGTAGCCGGTCGCTCTCATGTCATCGTGGGTGTCATAGGTGTGAGGCTCCGTGACAGAGACAGATATAGTGGGGCTGGACTGGAGGCTGTGATACTGGGAGGGAAGACAGGGGTTGCCCAGTGGGAGGGAAAGGCTGACATTTGGCGTGTAGCCATATGCATCTGCAAAGCAAACAGATTGAGTTTGTTACCATGATAATCAAACACACATTCACTGGCTCCATTACTGAGAGGTAGACAGCTGCCAAGTCTTATGAGAGCTGTTTCAGAGGTGTTGCCTATAATGGCAAAAGAACAGCTCGCCTACCAGATTTGGACCTGGCTATTTCCCGATGCAGAGGGTGTGCAAGTTAAAACTTTTCGCCTCCTCTGATGGGGATCCCCAAACACACTGAGGGGAGCGACACAAAACGCCTCTGAATGGCTCAAATTATACAAAGCAAAGGTGGGAAATACGAATAAAGGAGCCAAAAATAACTCCAGTCTAAAAATAACAAAAAAGGATAAACCAGGTGGGTTTTTTCCACTCCTCCCTGCCAGATTTATGTCACCTAATGCACACGCTGCGGCCCATAAACTGTAACATTTTAAAAAAACACACACTGATGCTTTTGTTGGCCAGTTTCATGTTCAAACAGCCATCGAAAATAAACACAGGAGGGACATGAGTCGTTTCTTTGCATGCTGTAAAGGTGCACGCTGTACCCTGCCTGGGGAAGCTCATGGTCTCGTGCCAACGCTCCCACTGGGTCATATGAAACTTTGCCTGTCTGTGGCGGCGGATGAGGTCACAACCAGGGGCAGAGGAGGGGGAACATGGGAACGGGAGTTGTGGTTACATGGTGCATGAGGCTGGGTGAATGTGACCACAGTGGAGCGCATTGATACGGATGGAGGCGGCTGCTGCAGACAGACAGATGCAGTCAGACAGCCTGCAGTCACCACAGCTCCTGTCTGCTGTAAATTAAAGAGAATTAGGGGCCCCACCATAAAGACTATGACATCAGTGCAGCACCATATGACTCCTTGTAATAAAAGAAAATTATGCTTAGATGTAATGCTGTTTGTGGTGTGTGACACAGTAGCACTGAAATGTTTATTTTCTATAATTAGACAGCTCAGACTTAGCTGACATCCTAACAGGTAGCCTGAGGGGCTCAGCCATCACATGGCTGCAGCTGAATCACACACGATGTTACCTATAATGCCATATCAGGCTTTAGCTCAGGTTCAATTCTGACTATTTTGGGAGCACTTTTTAGTCATGAGTGTCTCACAAGAGCAGGACCACGCCTACCATGCCCAAATCAGCAGGGAGGGGCCACACTGAACGTCTGCACCACTGCTTTAAAACTGTTTCTAACTGCGATGCACTCGGGCTGAATGAAGACATCCAGCTGGGAGAAAGTACAGTCAAGACCCCAATTCAAGACCGCATCAGTGTTTACTGTATCCGGATGCGAGGCGTCAAAACAATGCCGAAAAGTTCACCAAATCCCACATGAACAGCTTTACTGCGCCGGGATAACAAGAGAGAAAGTCCACAGTGGTAAATAAAAGTCAAACTCACCCTCTTCAGCAGATTTCATTTTCTTCTTTGCGCAGAGATCCAACGTCTGAGATCAAACTCTGAGTGCAGCTGCAGATGGGAGCGATTCCGTATCCATATAGCGGAGTTTATATAGTCCCCAGCTGTTGCTCAGGATCCTCTCTCGCTGTGTCACCGCAAACAAACAACGAGAATGAGAAGCAACAGAGTAAAAAAGAAAAAAAAAAAAAAAGAAAAAGGTTTAGTTAACAGCTGCTTCTACTTTAAAAGAGAGAAAAGTCGGATCCAAAATGGAAGAATCTAAGAGTGATGCGCCAAAATATTAAAACATGTGGAAGAAGATCATGGTTGGGGTGGATGTGGTCTCTTAGAAAAGCTATTTTCGTCGCTGGGTTGAGATATCTGCCTCTGTGTCAGGGGATCCTGGCTCTGCTGGGTCGCTGTGACGCACTGCTCCTGCGCTCAGAGGACCTCTGCGCTTTTAAACTCGGGGATCACCTCGGCGGCGGCGCAACGCCCCTCCGCGCTCTGACGCATCTACGCGTCCGACCACCAGATGGGTCCAGTGGAGATCCTCTCTCACACCGGGGTTTCCAGAGGCATAAGAGGCCAATTAGCGAAGCTGGCAGGCACCGCTGAAGGCTCCGAGATGAATAAAAGAAGCCTCGCCACTGGAGAGCCAAGTGAAAACGTCCAGTGATTGGGAAGAAGTATCCCAAACAGCGCCTGCAAGAGCAAATCCAGCAGAATATGAGCCAGGGGGAAGAACTTTCTGAATGTAAACAGTGGAATAACTAGAGTTCAAATGACACAGCACAGAAAAAAACACTCTGATTTGTTGGGTGACTGATGTTAAAAGAAATCTTGTAGCTCAAACTATGTCCCCATGATCCATGACTGACTTAATGAGTATGAACAGCATCAATCTGCAGTTTCCACCCACATTATCTACAGTATCTGTTCCCCTTGGCATTATTTACAAAGGAGCCATCAACGTGCTGCTGCAAGACACTGCACATGGAACCTCCTAAATCAAGATTTATGTGCAGACTAATCCTCAGGAGCGTTTTACATTAAACTGCTGCCATTTTTACCCTGAAAGAGCCATTCATCAACTGGCTGCAGCAGACGGATGCTCGGTTAAAGGCTGCGGGGTTTTCAGATTGCAGCTGGAGCAGCAGCAGCAGCAGGTACGAGGACAGGTGAGCTGGGCCAAACGTGCCACAACATAGAGCCCAAGTGCTGCTTCAGGAGACACATATGAAACAAAACTTCCTTTGGATGTTGTGTGGGCGTTTCGTGGGGTTTTGAAGTTATTGCAAAGGCAAATAATTGCTTTTCCACTTCCTCCTGACAGACTGCACGTCTGCGGGGCACAAAACACATAATTATCCGTACTTGCATAGAAGTACTATATAAAAATCAAGTCTTATACCCAGTCATTTGACACGCTGAGCTGAGATTCTTCATAGACTTTTTCATAGGCCGCTCTCTGTGGTTGGTGTATACATATTCAGCCTCTCTCTCCTCAGTGCACTCAGTCCCATGCAGGCTGGGTTGTTGCTATCTTTGGCAGGTCTGGACCTTTCAGCAGCTGGCAGCGGGCCCGTAGTTTCTGTGATGACAATAGTCACATGGTGGCTCTCTGAGAGTCTGTCTATCCCTGGAGGTGGGAAGCTACATTAGTGCACTACAGCTTCCTATCAGTTGGCCCCGTTTGGTGTGACCCTCAGCGGTGGCGGACTGCAGTGTCAAGTCAAGGTGTGTCTACATTTAAAGGTCAAAACTCTGTGTTGTCTAATAACCTAGCAAAGTATTTTGCCTCTTGTGAGGTCATTTTATGGTGTGCATCCATAATCAGATTCTCTTATGTGTCATTTCCAACACTCAGTGTGACTAGTTTGGCAGCTATTTGGTCATAAAACAAAGTTTTGGACAAATTAAAAAAAAAAAACTTGACCTGATGATGGTGCAAGATGAATCATAAGAGGTTCGACAAAGTTCCTAATAATTCCTCCATCAGACGGCATGAACGTGCGCACCAACTGTCATGACAATGCATCAAAACATTTCATTGCAAAACCACAATATTAGTCAGTAGGATTCATCCTCAGGTGTTGAGATGTTTCAGTCTTGAACCAAAGAGGTGGACTGACTGACCAACCAACAGACATTCCTAAAGCCACATGGCTAGTGCCTAAAAAGCCATACATTAAATTAGGGAACAATAATCATAATGATTTTAAAATGGGCCAAGCAATCTATTCCTAAAGACTGTGCATGTACTGAGTCACCCACTTTATTGGATAAAAGCTGCTGTCTAGACTTGTTTAATTGTTTTAAGTTTCTAACCTAAAGGCACCCTGGATGTCTCTGACTGGATAATACTGTGGAAAGTTAACCTGCAAAAGACAGAGAAACATAGGAGTGAATTTTGATCCATCTATCCGAGATCTCAGATTTTAGTTTTGGCTGTAGAGCAGCTCTTTCAAAAATCAGCTCTTAATCCACATTTGCCTCCATTGTGCAACAATGTGGCATGCATGCCCCACATCCAAATATTCCCTCCTCACCCATTGAGATCTCGTCTTGGCAGAGCTCCCTCTCCAACGGAGTATCTGAGGGAGTGACGGCACTTGTGAAACCCTAGCTGTCTGTTTCATCATGGGGACGTGGCTCGGTGGCTCTCCAGCCAATTAAAGAGCCCCGCTCGTTTCTTTGACCTCATGGAAATCTCTCATGAGGTTGGGGGCCTAACTGGGGCAAAAAGGGGACGGGGCCACACCACAGTTGTGTGTAATTGAAACATGTGCTGCAGTAAACACTTCCACCCGTCTGCAGTTAATAAATAGCTCTGCTGCTGATTGACTCGTGGACTCTTCTACGTCAGGGTGGTGCCGGGGCTGGTAGTTTTTCCAGTCAGGTCTGGTGCTGGTTAGTGGACACCTTGGTAACAGGCCACTACAGACCGGATGGATCCAGCGCCACAACTGAAAGAAGAGCACAGACGATAATCAGAAACAACACCAACGTCCTGCGATGATAATTTAGACAAGGCAGAGCGAACAGAGGACTCACAGTGACTCACCCTGAATTCATTTCATACTAGAGTCGTTTCTAAGTCTCATGGGACAGGTCTGAATCAAGTCTCAGGTCAGTTGAGACAAGTCCACATCAAGTCTCCAGACTTGTAAAAACAAGACTCAAGTTTCTGTGCGTGAGCGCAAAGTCCAATCAAAGTCATGGATCACAAGCTTCATAAGCAAACTGCAGGTCGAGCCTCTGAACGCTATTAAATTGACTCGACATTTGAACATTTTCCTTTCAGTACTTTCAAAGTTCCTGTTCTTACATAACTGTCTGAGACTTTCTAATATATCTACGCTAATATGTGCCAAGCCCTGCTTGTTGCTGTCAAAACTTGAGGCTTAAATGATTTCTCAAGTTAAGTCTTTAGGGAATTAAGTGTCACAGCAATCCAGTCCAGTTTGTCAGACAGGAAAAGTTTGCAGCGGTGGAGCATTCAGCAGCTAAACAGCCAAATATTCACCTCAGGGGCTGGTGGTGAGGAAAGCAGAGCTAAAAGAGAGTGAACATTGGACTTTCTATATCAACTCAAAAACTGATCATAGGTCAATCAAATCAGTTGCATGTTTAAAGGTTGAAGAGCTGTTTCAGTGACCTTTATTGTTGAAAGCTCTAAGTTTGTTTGTGTGCTTGGTTAAAGCTGTAAACACACCCAACTGTGATGTCACAGTGTGCTGACACTCCCTCGAGTACAGGTCTACATCACTGAAGCACCATGAATCAACCATTGGAGGACCGCAAAAAAAAAAAGGTTTTCAGCTGTTCAGCTCAAAGACTGACTTTCACATACAGTTTGAGGTTTAAAGGCAGTGAAGCACAGGGCAACTGTTGGGCAACTTGGATGTTCAGCAATGAATTGGCTCGGAGTTGTCCCTTTAATCCCGCAGGAGCAAGTGAACAGACCGCTTGACTTCTTTGCTTGTCATTATTGCCAAAGTGCACCTATTTAACTACGAGATTTAAGATGGTTTATATGTGAAAATATGTTTTTTCCATTACAAGGTTGCATTATAAGCAGGTTTCAATCCCTAAAGTCAACAGTGAGACCTTCATACTGTGCCAATGTGTGACCTTCACTGTGAGCTCAGAGTGCAGCTTAGAGAAGACAACACAAAGCAACATACAGTACAAAGCATTCTTTATGGTGCAATCTTTTTGGCTAATGAGTGACACAATCACATTGCTAATTTAATCAGGCTGTAGATCATCTTGTGTCCGGGAAACATTTAAACGTCTCACTGTGATCCTGACTACGTTTCCTGAGGTTTTGCTGGGTGCATCATTATTTCAAGACTCTGGGAGGGCTAAAGTATGGGGGGCTGGGGGTGGTCTCACTGTCACAAACCCACACATTTTTGTCATCTGCCATTCCCTATGTGGCCACTGCCAGACTTTGTGAACACCCTGCCCGGTATGACGTGGTTTGGCCACAGCGAGGTGGAAAAGACCTCAACTCGCTTTTCTTTCCACAGTTCTAACCCTCAAAATCCAGTGCCTGGCTTTATTTGCGTCTGAACAAAAACACGAAGGAACATTGGACACTGTTGTAATTATTCATAAACTAAGAAACAACCAGCCCAAAATGCTGGATTTCCCACTGCTGAATCACCTGTTTGTTTTGGAAAAATGAATTGGAAGGAAACTGAAAAAAAAAACTTATTACTGTACTTCTTTGTGTTTCTGAGCCTGCTTGCACACCCCTCTGACCATATGTGCACTCATAAGTGCTATTTTATAAAGTGTTTCTTGATGTAGAATAATAAAACCTTATAAATACTCCCTATGACCACAAGTTGAGTTCAGACTGTGACCAGAAAACTGGCTTCAGGGGACATTAAGTAATCTGCAACCTCTACTGGCAAGCAAAAAAAAATTGTAAAAACTTCAAAGGGTCTTTGGCACTGAAAAGCCTGAAAAGACACAAAAGATGAAAAGAAAGGTAGTTAGAGCTGAGCGCGGACTAAAATGTGTGGTGAGGACGTAACATTTCACCATGTAAAATTACCACATGAGTAAAGCTGCTGTTGTCACTTTTTGAAAATGAAATGTTGAGTTTGGGAAGCCAGAACTCTCACCACCTGATGATGCATTTGTTGTCTCACTGTTATTGCTCAACCCTGTATTTATATAACGATTAGTCTGAGCTACTGTGAGGGGAATATCTTTATTTATATCTTTTTGTACCTTCAAAAATGCTTGTGTTTTGTTTTGAGGCAGGTCGGATATTTTGGTGTTGTTCAAGGAGTGGTGACCCCCTCACCCCCTCTCACCACGCCACTCCCTCCCACCCTCGCCGCTCTTTCTTACAGTCAGACTTCCTGTCTCCCATCAATGTTCTCCTTTTTTCTCGGCCGCTGTGATGGAATCCCCTGCTCTGTTTCCTGTTGTGAAGGACCGTTGCCTGGTTACAGCCGAGGGAGGAGTTTTCATAGCCGAGGGAGCGTCTGCAAAAGGCCGGGAGGTTCATTTTCTCTCCCTAACGGTCCCAAAGCTGGCGTGACGCTCAAGCACAACACTGAGCAACAGCTCCCCGAGGCACACAGCACTTTACTATCTCTCAACTGTTGGTCATGGCTGCACAGGCTCCACGTGCCCAAGGTCGTTTACATAAATCAAGAATGGAGCTAGTGTAACTACAGGGAAGTGTGGTTACCATAGACCAGTTCGTTGCTGTGGTACACACTGAGGGGGCAGTCTGTCGACATGAGGAAGTTTGTATCTACACGATTCTGCTCCAAAAGAAAAAAAAAAAACATCCTTACAAGCATCTTTACTCAACAAGCCCAATATGTGTAAAGATAACTGTGGATTTACATTTTTCAACATGTCTTCTCTCTGGTAAAATGTGAAAGGATTTGTTGTAAAGACAAAAAGAAGTACATGAACGGAGTCATAAAATTAGTGCCCAAAGCAGCGTCCCACAGACAATCACCCTGAGGGGGTGAGGGAACAATGCCATCATAAGAACAATCTTCAGAAAGGGTGATGCTGATCAGTACAAACAAGAATTTGCTCGAATAAATAAACAATAAGGGCCTAAATTTTCTTAAGTAATTGTAAGTGTGCTTTCTTATGCACAAACATTTAACAGTGTAAACAAGGTCAAACATCTTAGAATGTTAACTGTTTGCAAGCGAGGCGTAGTATGAGCACTGATGAAGAGTGAGAGCCAGACACAGCTGAAATCAGCTGAAGTGTAGTTACTGGAAGCATCTAAAGCTTTACGCCCTGTTGGCAGTTAACAGTTGTTTATGTAAATACTGAAAATAGCTGAAGAAAAAAACATGCAAACTGTCAGCTGAAGAGTAAGAGATGAAAGCAGCTGAAATCAAACCTACAGTTGAAATGCCAGTCGATGAGTTAGCACTGAAAGCAACTGGAGTGTAATCTAAAAAGTGAAAGGTGTGAGAGAAAGTGTTTGAAGTGTAAATTGACCAAGTAACGTTAATAAAGCTAAAATATCTTAAAACATTAACTGCTTACATGTGAGATGTTGTCTGGGAGGTAAAATCAAAGCTGTGGCACTAAAAGTTTCAGCTGAAGCACTGAAAGGATTCAAAGCGGCTGAAATCAGCTGAAGTGTTATTATTATTATTATTAAAAGCTTCATAAAACTAAATCTAATATTACGTTTTAGTCTTGTAGGCGGCTGAACTGCAGGTTTGTCTCCAAGTACTGAAACCATGTGAACTGTCAGAGGAGCGTTGTGTTTCCACCACGAGAGACAAAGTGTTGCCATTCAGTCATTTTCAATAGAAGCCACATGAAGCTAAACACTGATGCACCACAAATGAAGCTGAGCCGCTCCAATGACACACTGAAGCATCAACCATTTTTCATGTCTGTGATGTGTGTTATTCAGCTGGCTGACATGATGCTAGCTAACGTTAGCTTCTGTGTATTGCTACTAAATCATAATCACCAGCTATCAAAGATAACTGTAAATTAACAGCTGCACAGTGCAATAAGCACGTCAACGAGCACTTGAGCAACACTTCAACGGCAGCTCGCCGTCAGCTTCGTCGCTCGCAGTGTGAACGCAGCACAGGAGCGAAAAGCTTGAAATGAACAGTTAAAAGCAAATGAAACTCCTGTTGAAGTGCCACAGATAATTAAGGTATTTGCAGTTAGTAGTAATAGTAGTAGAAGTATCAGCAGTGAGAGCAGGTGTTAGATGAGAGAAGTAGGAAATGTAAAAATTATTGTCATCATTATTATATAAGTATGAGGTGATCTGTTAAGACTAAATACAGTTAAAATGTCACTTATTTGTTAATTTTTATATTTCAGTTTCATTTTATCATCATCACTTTACAGTTTGGTTACGTTTAGGCACCTACACTACTTGTTTAGGTTTACGAAAAGATCCTAGTTTGAGTTAAAATGACTGAAATATAAATATAAAAGGCAGGTTACATTAAAAACAAAATATACTCTTTCCAACACACACCTGGGAGTAAACAGCCACATTGGTGATACTTGAAGTGTGAGCGCTGTTAGCAGCTGAAGCGTCAGTCGGTGTGTAAGCAGTGAAAACCATCAGCTGAAGTATCTCAACTGTCGTCGTAAAAGAAAACAACATTTGAAAAGTCGTCTGGAGAACTGGAGCTGATTTTGTGACTGTAATGAATTTTGTAGATGTGTAAATAATTGAATGTTGGAAATGTTTTCCCAGCTGGACCCCTGGAATGAGGAATAGACTCATCCTCCTGAAGCCATCTCGACTCTTCTCCCCCATCGAGCCAGTCAGGGAATATCATTAGCAGTAACTTTATCTGTGCTGGTTGTTGTTTCTTAATTCAAACAGGGTGCTGTGGAATCTCATAACAAGCCCAGTCAGATGGAATATGGCTACAGAAGCCATTTAGCTGCTTAGTAACAAGATAGCATAATGGCATAATGGCAGGTCTCCCTCCAGCATATAAAAAACAGCAAAAATGTGAAAAAAAGTGCACTAACTTGACAAATGTTCCACGCATCTAAAAGTTCTGCTGCGTAAGTGTTTTGTATCCCACTTATGGGTTGGATAAAATCCAGTTTAGAGAAGAAGTGTTTTTCAAAGATGCCTCATCCTGGACGGCTTCAAATTAAGTTATGGAGTCTTTTTTTTTTTTATGACGGATGACAATTTGTTGTACAAGAGATGAAACATTAGATTATTAACTTCCATTCTGACGATGTTAACAGCTCTGCAGCGAACAGGTCCACAGATGTTGGTTTTGCGTTCTCATCTGTGTCGGTTTTACATAAAGTTTGCGCTCAATGTATGTGAACACATTTGACTGTCAAAGTGCTGCAGGGACTGACAAAAGAAAACTACTGGTTAGATATAAGAGCCTTGTGTCTTTCATAACTCTTGCTAAGAAACACAGACATGAACTTTTCACAGTGAAACAGACAGTCAGATGTTAGATCACATTTAAATAATGATACATCCAAATCTCCAATACCTTAAATGCTTCTCAAATTAGGTGACTGTGATTGAGGTGATCACGTTTTGACCTGCTTCAGGAGATAAATCTTCTTTTAAATCACTTCTTTAAACCTATTTTTACACACTTGCGATGTGAGGTTTGACGTGATGTCTTTTTTACTCAGTATTGGTTTCCATCTTTTTATTTTCTCTTGTTTTATTATTGCTCTTATTCTTTTATTCGTGTGTATCAATATTTACATTTTTTCCAATTCTCTGCTGCTTGTTGTTTCCTTTTTGTTTTAAATTCATCTTAATCCTCTGCTGTTATTTTAATCCCAGAGTATTCTGCATTGTTTTGTTCGTCAAAGCACTTTGTAAACTCAGTTTTTAAAGGTGCTATACAAATAAAACTGGCCATGAAACTCGTCAGTTATTACAATCTAGTATTCTTGAGGCCCTACTCCACGTGCTAAAAGCATATATCTGTGTCTGAATCAAGAAATACTGTAAATATTGATTAACAGTTGATGGAACTGCATCATACTGAGAGTTATGATCTATATGGTCAGTATTTATTTTTTGTTGTAGGATATTAATGCTTTGTTTGTTTGTTTTCTCTGGTTCTGAAGAACAGTGTGTTTTCTGTGACCACATTTTTCATTTTCAAAGAGCTCCTTAATGTTTCCTGGACTTACAAACTGCCCGAGCACTTAGCCTCTTCATCCTTCTCTTTAGAAAGACGATGACTTAGAATAGATCTGCTCTGTTTTTTCCTGCCTCACTCAGGAACAAATGGTGTGCCTTAAGATGGACTTCAACTACAACTTTAAAAGCAAAATCTGGAGTGTCCCCACTACATACATATTTACCTTTTTACACCTGTGAGAATGTCTAATGCAGATGTCCCTTGTGTTGAAGTCAATCAGACGTTGGTGCTAAACTATGAAATAAACTCCATGAAGAGCTCAAATTTGACAAATCTGTTCTACATGTTAAATGGACTATTCCAGAGAGGCTTTTAATGAAATGTCTTCTTATTTATCTCCTCCTGAAAGTTTTGTCTTATGTTAAAGTCCACTGATCTCAACATTACCTTGTTTCGCCAAGACACCATAAATGAATTCACATAAAATCTACGTGAAAAGAGGATCATTCCAACAAAGACAAACTGTTTTCTGTTAGTACAATAAATCATTAGTCACATGAACATTATCCGGTCCATCAAAGCTCCTCATGCAGCACATTAACTGCAGCTGGTTTGGAAAACACACCACAATGATGTTCCATAGACGTAAATACTGCAGGAACAGTTAAATACAACCTATAGTGCAGCACTTGTTTCCCTGCTGTGGATGCGCAGCTACAAAGTGAAAACAAGGAGATGAAAGAGAACATTTCTTAACATGTTAAAGCCATCGGACCATCACATTCATCGCTGGGTCACAAAGTACTTCCTCCTCTGCGGGGAGAAATTGATAACACATTGTCTGCTGCTCAATGGCTGCCTTTGATTACATGGTAGAACATATCTTTTTTTCACCGTGTACATTAAACACTCCTCTACGGTGTTCGCATTGAAAAGCACAATCTGTAATTACTACATGGTTGGGCTTGTTTAAAGACTGCTCTCTAGCTAAGGATCTCTTTACATACATAAGGATTCAGTATTTTAAGATCCCCCTGACAGCTTCCAGGACACTGAAACTCTGCTTTGAATAACAGCAGCATAATAATAATATCTTTTCTTTTCATGTCAGAAATATAAAGATCCCTTCCAGACATGCTTTAATATATAAAATTCTGTGTTGTGTTTGATGTGTTTTTTTCCCCACAAAGAGTTTGAAAACCCACTTAAAACTCCTTAAACCTACATTTACTCCTTGTCCCTCATTGAAAGATCTGTAATCTATGAATATGCAAATATTTTCCATTTCAAAAGTGTAACTTCTGGACTAAAGTGTCTCCCTACCTCACTGAAAAGTCAATTCTCAGTTGCATACTGGTCCCTGATTGGCTTCCAAACTTGTGATGTCACAAAATCCACCTTGCACGTCCACATCTGAAACTCAGGTGAACACAGTTAAACTTTTCTCCATCAGGAAACGTTATGTTTTGCTTTGCTGCAAATTAAAATGCTGCAAAAAATAAAAAATAAAAGGCATTAAATTGCATTAAAGAAGCTGTTGGTTCAGAGCAGTGGGGACATGAGTCACAAGGCTTTAAGTTTGATAATGTGAATTTGTTAAAACACAACATTGCATCATGGGAAACAATTCTAAAATCACATTCACTTATTAGTCCGTCAACAATACAGGTGGATTTGTAATTTGAGCAGAGCAGCAGTATTTTCATGAGTTAAACTTTATCTGTAAAGGTTAATGACAGTGTTCATTTTACTGTAATGCTCCTTCACCTTCACTTTGTGTCACAGCCTCCACAGTCGAGGGTTTAGCCTCTCGCTCCATCTAGTGGCCACATCATGAATAAAGCCACCTTGAAATACAGAATAGGGAACATTTTGGCATCTGTTGTTTCTTTTTATTAATCATTAGTTAATAACAATGTTATAAATAACATACATACTGTTAGAAATCGCAGTGTAGGACATGGAAAGCAAGTTCACGAGAAACAAAAACTAAAACATCACAGACACAGATCGAAACAAAGATCGACAGAAAACACAGGAATCAACATTTGGAATTACTCTTTGTTCGAATGTAAATCAGAAATTTTAATCTTAAATGCAATTTGCATCAAAGTGTCGCAGTCACACCAACTCTTTTCCAAAACATCTACCTACAGCCACCGTTTCTCTTTTTTCTTACAGTGTAGCTACATTTTACAGTGCGGTTGCCTCGATTTCAACAAAATAATAAAACAATGTTTAGGAATGATCAACCTGAGTTTAACTCAATTATGATTCAGAAAATAAATGACAACCTGACTAATAAACATAGCTAAACTACATCCTGTTAGCTGAACTGTACATTTAAGAGATCAGTTTAACTTCCTTCTATCCACTGTGCTCAACACTTGCAGTACACAGAGAGAATGATAAAACTCATTCCTCCTTAAAAAGAGCTGAATGTCACCGTCTGCTACAGGACACAGTCACATACATTAGAGGCCCGGGGGAGTCATACTGTCAATAAAGGCCTAAAAATACGCAGCCGACAGTGTATCAGAGTCCTTCATTGTGACTTTTAAAGTAGTTTTACCACCAGAAAAATGTTTTCTGAGAGAAGCAGCAGGATAAGAGCTGCAGAGGTAACAAAATCAAACGCTAACTAAATCCTCTGACTGATTGTTTAACATCCAGCGATGTGAGATGCAGCTTCAGTAAATGAAAATACATCATAATGAGGCACAAATCGGCCACCGACAGACATCGTAAAATGTATAATTATGTAGGATAATCAAGGCCAAATATGCCGGCGCTACAACATTGAACGTAGCTATGGAGTGCTGGTTTTATACTACGGAGATAATGGCCTGATGATGTCATTCACCGTCTTCGAAGTATAAACGACGTAAAGCAGCAAATGCACAGAAACTCAGTTTGAAGCTCAGGCGCAGAGTCCAGCATTTTCTTTGTGAATGTCGCCGTAAATGTTCCCATTTTTGTAATGCACATTTGTACAAGAGCTCAACGCAGCGAGGTTTACATGGACAGCAGAAGTAGACGAAGCTGCATGTCAAAGGCTTAATTTACAATAACGTAGGAAAACATTAAAATAAATGATCTTTTCTTTATCCCTTGAAGTAACTCAACACAGTTCACAGATGCAGGCCATCAACTGTAATCAATATCTAGAATAAAAAATAACACTTAAAAAAACCTCTAAACTCCACATATAAAAATTTAAACACTGAAAGAAACGCATCAGAAATGTATAAAATGACACTTGTAGCTGATTTGTTTGCAATGCTTTAAAACAAAAGAAGGCAGATTGACCCTTTTTACAACAAAATGGGGTCGAGTGTCTCAGGCCTTCCACTGTAAGTGCAGTCACTCACACCGCTTCACTCCTTGTGTGTGTGTGAGACTTAATCCCTCCTTTTATAGTCTCTTTTTTTATGTGCTCCGTATTTTTCAAGTTATCCCAAGTCTCAGTGACATAATCCAAATGACTAATATTTAATTTTTCTCCATTTTGCGATTGTTCCAGTAGTTCTTTGACCTCCACAGGTCACCTGTCCGTCACCGGAGGTCAGTGAGTAAAAAAAAAAAAAAACATAGTGCTGAAAATAGAAAGCTCAGAGAAGAACAAAAATACAAAATAAACACAAGTAATCCAAGTTTGGCTCACGAGGATAGTTTGGAGTAGCTCGGTGGGGAAAACTTGCGCTTCAGGTATTTGATTATGTAGAGAGGAAGACAGCTGACCAGCGTGATGGCGGACACCTTCCACAGGAAAGGCCAAGTGGTGATGAACGATAAATCTGGGAGAGAAGAAGAAAAACGGCTTAGCTACACACGTCTTGGCGCCGAGCCGGGACTGAACAGGAGCATGGGCATTCATTCAAGTGATGCAGGAGGCAACATCACTTCGTCACAAGAGGTAGTGAACGACAGTTGAGATGCAGTTTAGAAAAATCAGATGCTGCTCTTGCTGCGATCAATCCAATCACGACATGTCATGTATTTGTCACAGCACTGAGATGGAAACGAGGTGGAATGAACGGCATGACACAAATGACACGAGGTAATGAAACACTTCCAGTGCATATGTAAAAAAAAAAAAAGTGATGACACGGTGAAACATGAGTGGGACACTCAGAAACAACGAAAGCATGAGGACTGAGGAGATGACTTTACAGGCTGCACACCTACCAAGGAAAGCTCCAAAGGACACCCTGCCTATGCCTGTTGCCAACATAAAGAAGCAAAGAAAACCGGGCGGAAACAGAGTGAGTGCAGTACAAAGGTTAGCAGTGCAGAGAGAAACAGAAGGGGGCAGACGGTGCTTTCCATTATGCTAGCGGGTGTCTCATCGCGTCCTCTCTCCGAAATCACCCCCCCTCCGCCATCATGTTGGATCTTCCCGTCCCTAAATGCCCCTCGCAGAGATGAGGAGGCTTCTGTGGGAACTTAGAGCGACTTCTCACACATCGCACGAATGTGAGGAAGAGACGTGAGGTGTGGAAGCGAGGAGACACATTAGCATCATGAAACGCACCCAGAGGGAGAATTCAGGGGGGGGGGGGCAATAAAGCTGTCCACCAAATACTAAACACACTGTTACGTGTTTCTTCTGCTGTATTCAAAGCTCACTGGTATTTACAATAAGCAGACATGACAGAAAGCTACGTGCTGCATAAAAGTACAGCTGTGATCCATTTGCAACAATTTTAATAAAAGATTTATCATTTCAGTCATTTTTCAAGCTAAAGTGCCAAACCTTTAATGATGCATGTCACATATGATAGTAAAATTAGTTCTTTAGGTTTTGGACGGTTGGTTGGACAAAAGAAGCAACTTGATTTTCCGATCATTGATAATTTAGCAATAATTTATACAGAAGAAATGTCACAAAATCATCAACAGATTTATTGCCAACAAAAAGTAAGTAAACTCCTGATATTTATTTGTGACTCAAGTTTGAAGTACTTTGTAGTTTGCAGTTTTCATTAAACTAAACCACATGAATCCATTCAAAACAAATTTCATAAATGCATTTTGGAAAAAAATAAGCAGAAGGCTTTGGGATGAAAGAGATGCCTACCGAAGTACTCGTTGAGGAAGGCGAGCGAGGCGAGGTAGCAGCCCAGGCTGAAGAACTCGGCCACCACCATGAGCCAGTGCCACGTTCGGATCGTCAGCGCCACCATCAGCAGCTCGGTCAGGATCAGCGCTGTGAAGGAGATGGCGACCACGTGCACAAACTCCGACTCGAACAGCACCAGCGCGCCGTACATGAGGATGCCACCTGGTGGCGCAGAGGGAAGCACATCGACCATGTGACATTACCGGAGCAATTTAGTGTAAATGAAGCAAAAAGCTAAACTGGGATCGATTAGAGTTGTGTCTGTGTTTGAGGGTTTTCCTGAGGGACCATTTCTTTTATCTCTTTTTTCATGCATTCTTTCTTTTTTGACATTTTTCTGGGGCCTGCTAGACAAAGTACAAGCAGCTGGCGGGGACATTGAGTTAAGGATTAATGTGTCTGGAGATAAGAACTGATTCAATCACATTATTTAAGAGGGTAAAAGATGCACAATGTGCTCCAGTGTGTCTCACTCTGGTTAACATCTTTAAGTGTCCAGACACTCACTCATCTTCGGGCGCCTGCTGTATCTCGATAGCCTTTCATTTTATCATAACAATACACAAATTGAGCTTAATAGCCTATAACTGATCACATAATAGCTTTTTCATACAGTGCATTCCAGCGAGTCACACTCTGTAATAAATTAAGCTAAATTGGCGCCTAATATTTTCCTCCTCTGCTGTCATCCTCTCATATCGCCTTTGCATTTCTTTTTTCCTCCACAGACCTGGTATTGGCCTTTAATTAAAAACCTAGAGCTGTCAGGAAGTCGCGCTTGAGCAGGAACATAGATCTTTCTCACATGCTGCATGGCTTAGCGATTACAGAAATATCGATTTACTGGACAGACAAAAGCCTGCATGTAAAAGCGGATGGCGGTTGGAAACCTTAGATACTGAGAAACTGACTGTTTGAGAGTTTGAAGGGGCCCGGGGACCCTGGTATTAGACACAGTAGTAATGATGAAATAGTGGTTGAAGACTTACTCTGACAGTCTACAACACCAGGCTGGTCATTCTTTACAGGTACTTTCATGTTGTAGCTTCTGTTAAAAACTTTATTCTTATTAAACTAATGTATTCATAGCTTTTACAATGAGTCCGTGCTCCTTACCTTGATACACACTGATCAAAACCCAAATGAGGAAAGTCTTGAAAGACAGCGAACGCCCCTGAAAGAGAGACACACCATCAGTGCTACGTACAGTACTTTCACACTGCTGCTAAAAGTTGTTATGGGAAGAAAATGCAGGTAAAAAGGGAATTTATCTTGTCAAGCACACATATTTTTAAAAGTGCACTGAACCTTGGTGAGGTCTTTATAAAGCTCTGGGTAGAGAAGAGCCATCTCTGGCTTCACATCTTGGTCCAGAACCAAAGAGAAGACAGGAAACATGGTGTAGATGGTGGCATACCTGCAGAGAACACAGCGGTGTACAGAGAAATGAAGCATGGGCAAGAATACTACACGTATACATGATTTAATACATGCACACACACACACGTTAGCCTTTTCATATATCGGCTGTTCAAAGTCAAAACAACGATTCTTCTTTTTCAACCAAAATAATTTTGGTTATTATTAACAGTAAGTTTCACTGATTTTTAAAAAAGGGACATACCCAACCATGAGGAAACCCTGGTACAAGGGCACAGAGGCAAAGTAAAATATGGAGGAGAAGACCGCCTGAGGACAGGAACAAAAGCCATAAAGTTAGTTAGTAAAGAACTTTATTGTCCACAATGTGGAAAATTGTCTTTGGCTTCATCACACAACACAAAAACAAGACTGTTAATTGAAAGCAGACACCAACAAGCATGACTTTAAAAGACACACATTTATAGTCATAAAAAAAATAAAAAAAAATCATTGAAAAAATAGCAAAAAGTTTAGGTAAATCATGAGGTGAGACATTTTTATTTCACTTTCATTCAGCAAAGCACAAAGATGCTCAGTGTTTAATTCAGCGCTGTACCTGCATGGTGGAGATGATCATGCCCCTGTGCATGACGAACTGACCCAACGCTGCAGAGCGCTTATAGCTGTTCCTGCCGTGAACCATAAGCAGGCGACCGATGTGCTTAAACTGAGTGATGGAGAAGTCTGCAGCCAGAGACGCCTGCTTCCCTTCCTGTTTACACACAGAGAGAGAGAGATGCACCGCTACTGCTGGGTTGTAAAGAACTCCAATTTCAGAACCACTTGCCTCTAAAACAGTTGATCCAAACAGGTCAGATCAAATGTGTGTAACATGAGTTTCAAAGTAAGATATTACCACTGAAAAAAAGCTATGCATTTAGTGTTAAAAGGTTTTTCTGACTGAATAAAGTCGTTCAGCCTTTTTCATGAAAAACTGTTTATGGAGGTTATGGAGGTCTTAACCTTTCCTTCAATCCCGATACCACAGTCTGCAGCCTGGATCATACTGACATCGTTTCCTCCATCACCTGTCAAAAGAAGGAAAAAACACATCTTATAAAAAAGCTATTTTGAAAAGTATTTTTGTTTGAAGTCATAAAAGAAGCAGACTTTGCTGGGTGGTTCTCTCAGTGAGTCTTGACTGCCATCTTGTGGATGTAATGAGTAGTGTGTGTGTATGTG
This sequence comes from Pempheris klunzingeri, assembly GCF_042242105.1. Taxonomy (NCBI): domain Eukaryota; kingdom Metazoa; phylum Chordata; class Actinopteri; order Acropomatiformes; family Pempheridae; genus Pempheris; species Pempheris klunzingeri. The sequence continues at coordinate 5,313,733 of NC_092027.1, forward strand.
TTTGTGTGTGTGTGTTACAGTAATTAACATCCATTCTGAGCTTGAATGCATTTTCAGCAGCTTGCTTATCATCACTTACACAGTATACATTCAGTCATACAGTCACTGAGACACAACAGCTCAGAATAGAAATGGTCTGTCCTGTGGAACTTCATCAATAGCAACCAATTCACCTTCACAATCCACTGAACTGGCCTTTTAATTAATTTCTTCAATGGCTTGTTTTACACATTGTTTAACATTTTGCTCCCTATGAGACAGAACTTCTCGGGCTGTCGGTGGCCTGGAGCCAACAACCGTCCGGGCTCATAACGCTGCTGCTGCTGCGGTCATCACTTGCCTATGGCGCAGGTTCTGTTGGCGGTGTGCTGCTGGAGGAGCGTGACGATCTGGGCCTTCTGAGTCGGAGAGCAGCGACAGCAGACCACTGCCGGACACTGGCACGCCAGCTCTACAAACTCATGCTCGTAATACCGCAGGCACACCTGCGACACAGCAGAGACGGAGACACAAAGTTCCAGATGTATTTACAGATTTTCCTGAAATATATTCATCAGTTTGGCTTATAGATCGTCGCCGAAGCTTGTAGATCATATAAGTGAAAATCTGTTTTCTCTTCAAACAAAACATTGAACTCCTACTTAGTTGTTACAAACAAGTTCAGATTGTTCTGCCTCATAAAAAAAAATGCCCAATTTGTTTTGGCCATTTATTTGTTTTCCTCTCCAAATCCTCAAGGCTTTGGTTGAACTCCCAACGTATTGGTTTTGGCTGAGAAGTAGTTCCTATTCTCTCATTGTCTGTTTGGCTGTCACTGTGTGCTGTGCTGTGTTGTAGTACCTCTAAGGAGTCTCCAGAGATGACCAGAGCACAGTCATGTTTCCTTCTGAAGGCGTTGAGCTCCAGATGGGCCTCTCCTCTGTTTGAGACCTGCTCGAGAGCCACACAGTACAATTAGCCGTTAAGGACATCGAGGCTTTCTGTCGTCTCCCATTATTTAGGCGCATTATGATTACATCAAAGCATCGGGACAGAGGGGAATTGAAACAGATACCGGTCTGAAGACATGGATGTCCTGGTTCCTAGAGACCAAATGGGAGCTTTTGGCGATGCATGTAGCCGTCTCAAGCTTGTCCCCTGTCAGCATCCAGATCTGAGCAGAGAACAAGATCAACATGCAGATGGATTAAAAAGCTTGGAGGACACAGTGCAGTTCAGCTCTCAGTTTTCTTTATTATTATCTGATTGCACGGATACAAAAATACACTTAACTTCCAATTGAAGGTTCTCATTTTTCTGCTTTTTGTGTTTCTGATTACAACCTTAAATCAAATCACTGTTGAGGCTTGTGGGGTTTAGATTCGTTTCTTTCTGACAAATATACAAAACATACCAACATGAACTTGGTATCAGTGTTTATGTCCTTGCTAACCTTGATGCCAGCGTTCCTGAGCAGCTCCAGTGTGGGTCTGACGTCTGCTTGAAGCTGGTCTTCCACTCCGGTCAGACACAGAAGCTCCATCTCCCTCTCGAGACTCTCTACCACTGCTGCAACCTTCAGGGCTCGGTCATGGATGCTCAGCTTCGCTTGGTTGTAGCGGCTCTGCACATGGAGGGAGGAAGTAAGGGGAGACAAAATGAGGAGAAAGTTGCGAGGTACAAGGGCTGCAACAGATCAGGTCACTGAGATAACCAGAGATAAAGAAAGGGGATTGCTGAACAGATTTAGATGCTACATAAAACATATTTCTAATCTAAAGGAAGAAAAAGAAGCAGATAATAATCAGGGTCAAGTTTTTACTGTTGATGCCGATGAAAAGAACATCAAAGAAAGCATGTGGACAATCAAAATCTAGGAGGATCGGACTGCATGGAGAGAAGAATAAAACAGCATGTGCAGCACATAAAGCCGTGTTCATCCATACCTCAAAGTCCTGATACTGCTCTTCAGACAGAGATTTCTTAGCCACCACCAGGGTCCTCAGGCCTTCTCTGGCCATGTTCCCACACTGACAGAGAGAGGAGGATATTAATAAAATCATTCTTTCAGGAGGATTTTCTATTCAAGTACTTTTCTAAAGCGTTTGGGTTATTTAGCAGAAATGTTTGTGTATGTTTGATTATGTCTCCCCCCCCAATATGAATATAAAAACAGTTATTGTGTTGATCGTCTGCTCTATCAGAGCAGCTGCTGTATAAGTACAGTACCTCGTACAGTACTGTCAATGGCAGCATATTGTTACCAACACCAAAGAAATCAATAGTGAATAACATCCAGAGGACACAGTAAAACCACGGGATGGATGGCGGTTTATTTTTGATATGAAACACCAATGGGGTGAATCTGTCCTGTTGATTGGTTATTGACAAGCAGAGTAACCATAGCGTCGGCTGATTTGACAGCGGGATATTACAGCCAACAGGACATCATTAGCACCATTGTTCAAGAATATGACATACTGTAATTACTTCAACTTTATGTAGGTCACTAATTAAATCAAACGCTGCCCCCAGTGCTAAATGACTCAATAATGCCAATATAATTATGAACATATGCACACAAGACCTTCGACCACCGGACTGGTGCAGACACGGAGCGCTGATGTCTCCATGAATGTCCTGATTAAGAGAGGGTACTGGACTAAAACAGTATCACTACGTGTGACAATGCTTATATTTATATGTTTTTATTTTATACGTATAAAAATAAACTGTTTACACTTTTGTCATTTTACTAATACAAACCACTCCATTTTAATGGTATCAAAATGAGGCAAACAGTAAGAGGAACCAATGTGTGGTGTAGATTTGCAACACGGCCAGAGCCTTTACCTCCTCTTCCAGCCAGTCGTTATACTGGACGATGCTCGCCATGGCAACATCAGCCCCTTTCATGTAGAAAGTGATGTCTCCTGTTGACTCCTCCTAAATCAATTGACAGTTAGTTAGTTACCTGTGTACAACTGCAGTAAAGTGTATACAGCAGTCAGCACACAGGTTCTGTGCCGTTCAAAAGACACAACTGAGCACAAAACAAAATGATGAGTTAGACGCCAAAAAAACTACAATATACTAAACGAGTCTGGTTCTATGCGGTAAAAACTCAAATCTGAACAAAACGTAAGTCCTGACACAAATGGAAACGAAAACACTGAAACTCATGATTCAGTAACAAAAACGCCACAGAGGACAAAGCATCCACGCATCACGTTGTAAAAAGTTCCACACCCTGACGATGATGCCCATCCTTTTGCTCTCCGAGGTGAAGGGGAAGATCTGCAGGATGTAGAAGGAGAGAATCTGTCCAGAAGGAGTCTTCAGCTGCAGGGAGGTCAGGTCTCTGTTCACCAGGGTCAGGCCGACGCTCTCCGTCCACCGCACCAGCTCCACCTGAAAACATATGAAAATAAGCCGCTCACAGAAGTATAGAAGACCGAAAACAAAAACATTTTGACCACCACACAGTGACATTTATGCTCCAACTGCAGCAAATCATAGCAGCATGATGAATTTAGCAAATTAAACTGACTCATGGGTAGATATTCATGAATTAAAACATGTTTGCACACTACTCAGCTATTATTATTTAGCAGCTATTATGAAAGCATTAAACAAGAAATGTGGGAGGATTTTGATAAATATGTTCATGGCTTCACTAGAAATAAATGTCTTTAAATTTAAGGATGATTACTCTTTATAAAATATAGTACAAGATAAAAAAACAATGACTTCATGTAGAAAAGGAAATCCAAAACAAATGTGGATCATAAGCTGATCAACTCTGATGTCACTTGTGGTTGAAAGACAAGGGATGAGAGAGTTGTGTATCTCCAGAGCTGCTGAGCTCTTCTCATTCAGCTCCAGATAAGTGTTTTTCTGTTTCTTTTTCCTCTTTTCCTCCTCAGCAGGAACTGAGGCCCCCGAGTGAGCGTTCAGCTGCACACGACTCAATTCTCAATGGGTTCATTTTCAATTTGCTCACTCAAAGGTTGTTATTATACTCTGACCTACAAATTGGAACTTCCTGTTAATACCCCATCATTTCTCCTGCTCCCCCTTTGAGCTCCGTAAAAAGGGCTGCCTATATTTACTTAACACACATCTGTGTGTCATTATCCTGGTGTGTGTGTGTGTGTAGCCACACACTCAAATGGACACGTACACTATGCGCTGAGGATCCTAAACCAGCTCTTCAATCTACTTTATCAGCTCTACAGAAACTATTTAAAGCTGTCAACGCTGATACAAACTGCACGTGAATCACGTGTTACGACAGAAGCAGAAGAGACCATTTTATGACAACGGCAGACTGGCTTAAACAACCCGATCAATCATTTCAACTGTGTTCACTATGTTCTAGAGATCGAGTAAATCACATTGGCAGCACTGTCTTTAAAATTAACAGCAGCTAAAGTATGTCATGATGAAAATGGACCCTTAACTGTTAAACTCTTCCCCTGTAACGTCAGTGGCAATATAAAAGGTGCACACTCAAGATCTGAATTCATTTTGGGATAGTTTAATACAGTTCTACTATGGATTGTGAGGAAGTAAAAATACATCTCTATAAACTATTTCCACTTTAATTAAAGGGCTCAGCAGTAACAGCATATCTGGACATGTGTCAATCACTATGTACAGTCACGCTGCGCCTGCTGGTCACTATTCATGCTGTGTATCTATATGTAGATATATATTTTATTAATTAAAATTAAAAATAATTTCAGTGAGTAATAAAAAGTTCTAAACCTGTCAGCGTCCCAATTAACCTGTATGCCAACACTTAAATAGACTAACACTAACATAAGAGGAGCTGTGGTGGGCAAAGTACCCCAATGTTCTGACTGTATAATGAACTTTTATCAGTGAGAGAACAAATTCACATATTCTTAGGAGTACAGGATGTACAGGGGCTGACTGGCAACATGAGTGCATGATTTTCTGTTGGGCTTTGCCGATTTTAATGCCCTTTCATACATTATCAAAACTTTTCTTATAGTTATCATTGTTATTATTACATAGACTTTGTATGCTACATCTCCAGATCAAACATGACTCCTTTTTAACACAAAATCTGGTCACATTTATAGATCATTAGTCTTTCTATCATAATTATTTACGCTTAACATATTCCCATACAAATGCTCAAATCTAAGCAAAACATTATTAACTGTATTTTAAGTTATCTGTGAAACACTTCTCACTGAAATTAGTTTCAGTGTGTACATGTATGTGATTATATCTCCAAACACTCTTCATGTCGAGCGGTCATTATGGACTTGTTGCAGCTACTTGCACTGAACCATTATAACTTAACATAAATAATTTAAACATGGTATCATTTTGCAAATCATGTGCTGATATCTGGCTGCTTGCCGGGCAACCACTTTTCAAAGTAAATGCCCAGCATGAAGAAATTATTCTTGATTTGCATATTAAAGATATTGTGTTATTACCTTATGGTACATATGCCTTGTGCAGTCACTGACACTGGCAGTTACATCCAATTTGAAATGATAAAGCACCCACTTTGCTGGACATGGCAGTCATTAAAGGCTACAGTCAAACGCTCTTGTCTGATATTATGAGGGTCAAAGGTTACAGGAGGACTCTGTTCACAGCATGGCTGACCAGCAGGTCAGATGCCCCCCGTCCTGACCTCACCGGCAAGTCCACTTCATCTCCTTAATGACGGCTCATTACATTAGAGCGGCTGAGCAGAAAGCCGGGGCCAAACAAACTATCACTAACAGAGGTACGCTGGCCAAGATCTGATGCTGCAGTCAATGAGAGTGAGGAGACAAGGGGAGAGAGAGAGAGAGAGAGAGAGAGGTGGGGGGGGGATAAAAGGACAGAGAAAGAACAAAGAATGCAGTAGAAGGGGAAGGGAGAGCTCGACCAACAATCACAGACCTCCACCTCTCATCGTCTCTGAGAGAAAATTAAATATTGATCAATCCGAGCAGTGTGAGACAATGACGAGAGGGGAGATAGAGCAGAGTGAGCAGGGATATAAATAAATATATACATCAGCTCAGGGGGGAGGATAGAAGGGCAAAATGGAAAACTGAGATTTATCTTTCGCCAGCTTTTTATCTTCATTTTGATCGCTAGACTTGGCTAGGGGTTCGACACAAAGTATGCAAGTCTCACAAAAGGCTTTACGAAGCCTCACATGTCACGGGGTGATAAACATGCCAACTGTCTTGAAATGGGTGTGTATGGGAAGATTAACTACCCTTCAATATACATTAAATACATCTCTATAAACAAATACTAAGGATAAATTCTCCTGATCAGAAATCTTTCCCTGTGTTCCCAGTATTCAATTATCATTAACATTCTCCTTGGATTTTTCTATTGATGTAAATATAAAAACAGGCTTAGCACTTTCAGCCATAAAGGCTCCCACTCTTGGGTTACATGGAGAAACAGCCGGGGGAAAGGAAGCTATAGGGATGCCACTGGGGATCGTTTTTAAGCCGAATTCTTCCTTCAGTTGAAGTAGTAAATTCTCAGGAAGCAAATGCAGACGATTAAATAGCTTAACCTCTAAGAGGAGTTCATGACCTCTGACTTTTCTGTTCATGAAATGACTATTATGACAAACCAGGGTTACTTAGGATCACCAATAAACCATTTAGACAGCGAGGGGGGCCGTGGAGAGGGGCTCGTCGGGTGTGCTCGAGATAATCTCCCATGTTTACTCTTGCCCAAAGGGAAAACATGTAGAAAATCATAGCTGGATTTAATCTGGATATGAGACACTTAAAATGTGTAAATGGGGCATTAGAGAGCAAAACCCATCCGTCATCTGTCAACAACTTGCATATGTGTGACCTCCATATGGGTTCCATGTAAAAAATTGCCTTAAACATATGAATAAAAAAACACTGGGTGAAAAAGTATATATAATAATTCATCAGCAAAGACTAAGCAACTCATCTGATCATCCACAAACCCCAAACAAACTGATTTTAAGCTTTAGCCAGCGTCAGTAAGTTGCAGCATATTTACAGACACAGTAACATGTTGACCTGAAAATATTTTAACAGTTGTGTCTGCTCGAGTGTGGCACATAGTTTGGGTTTTAGTGCTTCGCTCAAGGGCACTGAAGCCATTAGACACCATTCAACCTGCTAATTATGAGTTCCAAGTAGAAGTCAGATCTATGGAAGCAACCTCTGAAACACGCGTTTCAATTACTAGCGATGCCCCCTATGTTTAGTCTAACATCACCACTTTAAATCAGTCCGTTTTGCTTCTGACTTCAGTTTTAACACCTCAGCTTGAAGAGAAAACACTTCACTGCGTTTCATATTCACCTCGTCAGGGCTGGAGGCCTGGTAGGTGCGGTTGTCATCACTAAAGTCCTGGTCAGCCTCAGCAGACTCCGTCTCTCCGTTTCCGTTGGTGTGCGACTCATAGACGGGCGTGACATTGTGGCACAAGGCGATGGCCTTCACAGCCTCGTGGATGCGACTGCTGACACTCTTGCGGACTTTCGGGGCTGATGTCTGGGTCTTCCGCGATGGAGTGGAGCCACTGGTGCTACCATTGGAGGGCTGGGAGGTCACCTGACATCAAAATAAAGTATGTGAGCCATGGAGTCAATAAATTATCTGCAACTTACAGAAATCACATCTACTTATGACACATGTATGAACTGAATGTATTTAACCTCTGATTACCCAAAGCTTTAATCATCTTTATTTGTTTTATCACGCTATCTTTGCAAATTACATTTTACTGGTTTATTCTTACTGAGCTAAAGAAACGATTACAAACCAAACCTAATGAAAAAAATGCCTGATGGTTAAACGTGAATTCAAACTAATATACACATCAGTTGACTGCATATGGAATACATTACACAATACACCAGACCTAGAAATTGTATTTCAACTGTTACAGCTTTTCATTTATTTCCCTGCTATAGCATCTCTGCACATGGTAGAGAACGAGATCTAATCCTTTACTCTCGCAGCCGATTCCCTCTGACACCCCTTTTCCCACTAAATGACACAGTGGGGGGGAAGTGGTGTGTCACCATCTTTATCGTGTCATATCTGGTTTGAGGGCATTTTGTGTTCCGCTGTTTTGACATGAACCATCAGTTTAACTGGGTGGTGACTAGCGAGCAGGCAGACAGCCCATCGTGCCAGCTGCGTTTGACACAGGCGATGCGCTCTACTGAAGCATTTCATTTTGGCTGATTATTAACCTTCAGTCCTGCCAGGCTGGAAAAGGGGGGGGGGGGGGGCGGTGGGGAGTACAGTAAGGACGCAAGATGACAACCTTCATCGAGAGTGACTTAAAGATCAATGGAGAGATCATTAAGTTGCGTTGTCAGACAAGTTTAATGTCTGTGTGACGTGTAGAGGATGTTATTGAAAAGACAGCATAGCTATTAGAGAACAGATCTGTGTAAAACAAGCTTGACAACTGATATTACTGTATTAGGTAGTGTTATATTAGTCTGTCAGTAAGCCCAACGACACTCTTGTTGTAACTTAACCATTTAAATGCTTTCATTGCAAATGCAGTATTATGTATATGCAGTAAAGTCATATAAAAGAGCATAAATAAGTGGGGTAGCTGTTGCTATTTGGATGTACCATTATCACAAAAACTGCAATTAATTAGTCAATTAGCAGCTATTTTGATAAGTACTTTGCTATTTTGATCATGACAGTTACTTGTTTACATCTTTTTTTAAAGTAAAAATGCTAAATATTTGGTTCCAGTTTCTTCAGTGTGGGGTCTTTCTTGTCTTTCTTTGTTATATGTTATAATAAATGAGACATGTTTATATTTTGGACTGTTAAACAAAAACAAGCAGTCAGTCTTGGGCTCTGGGACATATTCTATATAACAGTCAGTTTGTTGAGAATAAAAATGACAATAATACTTAATAGTAGCGCGCATGAAAATAAATCATAATGCTAAGAACGATAATACCGTCTTGTAATTATGTCACTGTGACAGTAAAGAAACAGCAACATGGTAAAACTCATCTGGACGGAGGCACTGCTGCTCTGCTCTGCTCTGCCCTGCATCGGCTGTGGAGCTCTAAACAGACTAGTCATTTTTCATTAGCTGAGATTACACATAAGGGTGTGGGGCAGATGGTTTTCTCAGTGTCGACCAGCTGTTTGGAGCTGGCTGAGAACGAACAATATCATTCTGTCAAGACCACAGCCAGATCTGAGCCACCCAGCGAGGAAAACACTTGCTTACAGTATGGGGAGCCGCTCGGGGACTCTCCATGATGAATGAACAATATGGGCTTCTTTCCTGGAAAACTTATCCTTAGCTAAATATAAAAATTGATTAAACTGATCTATAGGGAGGAGAGGTGGGAATACGCAGGAAAAACATGGAGTGAAATATGGCACATTTTTGTATCCACTCCTCTATTGGAAACAAATTTTAATATTGTAAGTGGCAAGTTTTGCTTTGTTTTGGTTGGCTGAATCATCCAGAATTCATATAATTGAATGGGAATTAATAACTTTGTATTGCTAAAGGCAATAAAGAGGAGAAAGTTGAGCCACTTTCAAATTAGCATTGAAACTCTACATTACAATTTTCTGGATGGATGTTGTGTTTATGGTCAGGATCTTAACTGCAAAAAATTACGAGAAAATGAAAATTGATATCAATGTCAACGTAGGACAGCTCATTCAGTATACAGTCATAAATCTTACCTGTGCATATGACTGGATTATGTGGCTCTGTATCTCGTCCATGGTGTCAGTGCCGTAGGACACTGTTCCCAGGTGCAGCCGCTTGAAGATCATTTCGTTCTGTGTAAGAGTGCCTGCAGATCACAGGGCCAGTTCGGATGTTACAAACCGACAAGTCATGAAGAAATCATGTCCCCTGAATATTACTGAATTACTCCTTTTCAGGCCGATCAAATGCATCAAACCTTCAGCCTGTCTGATGATGGATTTTTAAGGCAGATACAAATATCTATAATTGTAAAGATATCAGAAGATAGTATGTCTTTTAAGATAAACAAAACCTAACAAGCAATTTTGACAGAAATCCCTTTGATTTGTGACCTACATACTAAGCTGAACACTTTAAAAATCAACTTAACCAGGTTCTCTAGTGGACAAACTATGTAACAGTGATACAGGTAATACAATACAATACTTATCATTCAATACATACACAGTGTATTTGCAATAAGCCACTATCAGCCAAAATATGGCTCTGACCGATTTATCTGTTTAGCTCTAATCTCTAAGCTGACAAAACTTGTCTTTCAGGGACAAACTGTACTGTATGTACAGTCAGTCTGACACACTGGCTTGTAAAAAATCTGACTCAATAGCATTTGGATTCCTAATTCAGCTCCCCAACCTCAACTCAACGTCCATTTTTGGCTTTTGTTTGCTCTTTAACTCTTTCTGACTACAAGACAAATAAATCAGAGTGAACTAGTAATTTAGCATCTTCTGTTCTGTAACAACAAAGCTCTGAAAAAGTGGAGCAGGATAAAGTATTTTTATATAAAAATGTCAGCTGTTTAGGACCGTCGGTGCCAAAACTACATCAGACATATCTTAATCACACCACCACCACGTCTTAGCAAAAATAAAATCTATTCAAAGATATTCAACGGCTCTGAAAGCGCACACACACACACACACACACACACACACACACAAACACAGAGAGAACAACATTTGTCCCATGATGCCTACAATGCATCATGGGACCTGCAGGGTGGTGTGACTGCTTTCTCATTGACTTAATCTCATTACCAATATGGACTGCATGTCCTCTCTAACCAACAGACAAGACACAACATTGCATACAAAAAGACTGAGCGAATGTTCAGACACCAAAAGAAAAAAAACCCTCGAAACGAGGGCGATGGCCTTGTTTAATGGACGTCGTTTGGCAGAATGAGTGCTGATAGAGCATAAAGCTGATTAGAGGGCATCTAACTTCCAAAAACATTAGGGCCACAGGGTTAACCAATTCTATTGGATTGATTGTTTGTTCTTCTTTCCGTGTGCTTCAACTATCAACCTGGATAAATAGGCTCTACAGCTAATTTATTCCTACCTAGATCAGCAGGGTAGGACAAAGAAGCATGTTAGGACCACCGCAGGAGTTTATCACTCTGATGCACTGCCTAGCATTAGTAAAGAGCAGCCATTTGTTATTGGAGGATCAGGCCATGATTGTGAAATGAGAGAAGTTGAAGAAGGCCTAAATAGCACCTTGGAATTCAGAGGGTTATTTTTTTTTTTAACTTTTGTCCTTTTCCTTTACCACACAATGTTGTAAATCTTATTTTCACATTAGATTTTAAGCTTATTACCTCCACCAAGGAGGTTATGTTTTGGTGCCGTTTGTCTGTCTGTCAGCAGGATTACAAAAAAAAAACAAAAACTGACTGGTTTTTCATTAAACTTGGTGGAAGGCTGTAGCAGGGAACCAATGAAGAACCCATTAAATTTTGGAGCACGTCCGGATCAGACTCACGAACAAGCTATTAATAGTGAATCTGGACTGTTGGCCTTAGCGGAGGTCTGTGCTCTCCAAACGCCCTTCAATTAAGGGGCTCAATTTCTAAATGAAATAATGATATATTAAATATGTTTGGTCTTTGTATTTTGCAGTGATGAGCAACTGACTCTCAGCCTGGTCTCACAACTTGAGGTGATATTGTGCGTTTTATTGGATTTTTACGTTATTTCGTTTTATCATGTGAACACACTAAGTCAGTGGATCATCGAGTTCAACATTTTATAATACAGTAGCTCCTTCAAGTGTTACTGTGCTCCACATTTCTCTGAGAAAGTCAACTCTACAGAACCCTGAACACATATTCATGTCTCGCACAGAGTAACGTGTGTGCTGACAAACACCATCATGATCAAGGACTGGATGTGTGCAATGCTAACAACAGAACACAGCTTTGACCTGTTTGCAAAACAAGTGCTGTTTTGAAATGAATTATAATTTTGCTCAAACTTGAGCACAAAAAAAAATCTACTGTAACTTTAATCTTTCTTCAGTGTCTTTGAACACTTACCCGTCTTGTCTGTGAGCAGATAGACTAGCCGACCCAGTTCTTCTGGGATGGTGCTGGTTCTCACAACAGTGCCGGGGATGTTTTCATCTTTCATGATCATCCAGCCGTACGCCGACTTCCCCATGTCCAGATTTACACGCAAACTGCACACGGGAAAAACAAAGCTGTAATCTATCACAGCAAAATAACAAAAACTAAATTTAGGATCTGGCATGTTCTAAAAAAATGTCTGTACATTTTAAAGAGCTAAAAAAGAAGCAGATGATAAGTTTGGGTTTCAAGGCTGGAACAGAAGATTTCCTTATTTAATTCTTTATTAATGTTCTGTTTGTGAAAAAAAGATCTCACTGTGCAGCCTGGTCATTGGGGTCTGGTCACAAAATAACAGACAACAAACAATGAGGGGACTTCAAAGAACCAAGACATTCACAAAGTACCTGATGGGGATAATGTAAGAGAAAAGCACGACGAAACGGAAAAGGTTGCGGAACCAAGGACCCACAAACCCCTGCAGCGCCACCATGACAACAGACAGAACGACTTGGGCCAGGAACAGGGCCTTGGTGAGGCGGTTCAGCTCTAGGTCCAGTAGGCCAACCTGTCGGAACGAGAGGTCAGAGGTCAGAACAGCAGCTACTATAACATTTATGTCCTACTCGTTTCCTCTAAGCAGATTAGAGCCAGTAATTATCTATGAGGAAAGTCTCATAGGTGTGTGTATTAAGTTTGAGGACAGTCATGTTTTCCTTCACTGGGAATCACACAATTTATAAACTTACAATATCAAGTCCAGACTGGAGAATCAGAGCAAGCATCTTATTCATTTTCTGATGACTTATACTAGTGAAGTCTTTGTAACTTCCCCTCAGTGCTCCTCAAAGCCTTACAATATGCAGCACAAGGAGGAAAGACAAAGCCAATGAAAGGCATTCTTAGCTGCAGGCTTTTATCATGCAAACCGTGTGTACGACATAAATACGTTTATTGGTGGCACTATTTTGGGGCGAAACTACACACTGCATTATTTCTCATGCTGAAGTATTGTCCTTCAATGCAACAGGTCAAAAGACCTCAAAAATGAATAAAGTTCCCATATTGAGAAAAAAAACACAAAAAAAGGGGTCAGAGTTGTCTTTTATTTTTCGAGTGTATCTCCCAGCCAATGGAGCATGTGGGAAAAAGATGTCAAATAAAGAAGTGCCCTTCCCCTTTCTGGCAGTGCTCACAGCAAAGCCCTGTACACAGAGGGCTTTCTTCTGACGCACCACGCTTACAAAAACAGCAGAACATAACATCTCTCCTCCCTCAAATAAAGGAACTGCTCTGAAAAGGAGGGGAGGGGGCAAGCACATATAAAAAGCAGCAAAATTCCTCCAGTGCCTAAACCCCCACCAAGCCCATTCCCCTGAGGACTGGGTGAGCTGGGAGACCAGTGTGACTGATTTATCAGTTGCTGTTAAACTCCCAGTAGCAGAGTGCGGAGAAGGGAAGGGTATGGGGAGCGAGCGGGTGGGTAACTCCCCGCCCCACTGCCTCACTACATGGTTCATGGTTGAGCTATTGAGAAAAATAGGGGGTTTGGGTGGATTAAAATGAAGAAAAATTAAGACAGAGAGCACAGTGCATGCCTGAAAAGCAAAGGATCCCCTTCTGCTTGAACAATGGCCAGTCTAAATTTTCCAAGCCTTGCCGGGGATCAGATGAAGTCATTATTCATTCAGTCAAGGGGGGAAAAAGGACTCAATTACCTCAACCTAAAGATGCTATCAATGAATAAAAAAGTGCATATTTTAGTCCATTCATCTCCATGCCATTAAAACTGAAAGGAATGATTCGATCTGCCTGTGTGGCTTGTATTTTAGCATGTGTGTGAAATCTGATGAAGAACTGCGGCCCCAGGACATGAATATTCATCGGGTTAAAACCAAAGAATATCAGGACTTTAGTCAGTTCATAGTGTATTGTTCTGTGCTTGTGACACCACCATCAAGGAAGCAGAGAAAATAAACTGAAATTGATTCTTGCAATCTTGGTAAACAACTTTAAGTTAACATTTTTTTGTGTGTGTGCGACAGACGTGAAGAGAGCAGAGTATTGGGACTTGGATATGTACTTCAAACAATCATTACTGTAGAGCAGCCTCTTGTAAAATGACATTGTTGTGTCTCTTTACTCAGACAGAGGTCTGTCTAACAACACTGAGACAAAGAGTGAATCTATGTCTGACGTCCTGTCAGATTGATCAAGTGCAGGCATTGTCCTGGCCGGTGTCACAACAGATTATATGAGGCCAAAACGTTCTTGTGACTTCAGCCACACTGTATCGACTTTCTCCCCCAATCTCCAGTCTCCATATTGGCACTTCTGACATCATCTCCTTGAAATATTGAATTCCTCTCAACTGTCGAGCTTACACAAAACAGTGGGCCGCGCCGTTCGACCGGCCACATCAGCGTTCTTAATAAAAGACACTGGTGTCAAAACTGTGCTGCAGTAGGAGGGGGCTCTGTTGTGCCACAGAGAGCTTTAGTGGTGCAGACAGTTGTAGGTGATAACTTTGTGTGTAAAAGTCATTGCGCGGCAGATGTACCGAAGCCAAAACACAGCCTCTGAGATACTGCTGATGCCCGTCTCTATCAGTTGACCCGTGTCTATCTAGCCCACACATCTTCCAGGTAAAATCTTATATTTAGAACCAAATTTTCATTAATCTCCTCAATCTGGGGATGGAACGCTCAATGGGGATTCTGTGGGATTAACTTTCTGCTCAAAATGTCATTTAAATCCTCCGTTAGTTAATTTCCCTTTTGGTTAATTAGCAACTGGCGCTGACCTTTTGCATTGACAGATCCAACTTTATCTAGAAAGTCAAGGTTAAAAAACCACCTCACCATAGTGATTGATTAGTGATTAGAGGCAGGGGGAAAAGATGGCATGAGGGGGACTTGAAACAGATGTTACTTTGTGTGAGGTGTTTCACCCTCTGCAGCTTTTACAAAACATTTACGTGTACGCTGGCATCAATGGACAGGCCTTTAATAAGTTTGTTAATGCTTTGAAAAAAAGATGTGAAAAACAGCTTATTTTCTCCTTTTTGCCAGGCTGCAAAACCTCCTTATACCCTCGAATATTTTTTAGCCACAGAAAGAAAAACTATAAACCTTTGGAGTGCATTTTAAATTTAAACAAGTATTCGGTTGACAGAAAATTGTTTTGGGGATCAAATTTTTTTTTTTTTTTAAGGATAAATCAAAAACATTGCAGTTCCTGCTTCTAAACTGATTTCTGAACTGAAGATGTTGGCTTTTGGACTTTTAGTCAGAGAAAACAAGACTTCCAAAGATATCATCTTCAGCTTCAATAAATTGTTGTGGACTTTGATAACACTGTATACGCAAAACTGTTGATCACTGTATTAAGAAATTAAGCGGTAGATGAATCCCTGATGAATCTAATCACAGTAGATCATCATGACATACTCTCCCTCACATCATTTGTTTTAAAAAAAAAAACCTTTACATTTAAAGCATCTGTGAGCAAAAACAAATCATGGAACTTGCCGTCTTGCTTGTAGAAACTAAGAAGTATTCACCTTGTTCTTGGCATAGGACGTGTTCAGTACGCTTCTGGTCTCTTTGCCTGTGTAGATCACCACCCCTATCACTGTGCCTGCCAAGGAGAGAGACAAGGAAAGTAATGCTGCTCATTAACTCATCCCCACCCCCACCATCTCTCTCACACACACACACACACACCACACACACGTACAAACATACATGCACACACTCATCTTGGTCAAGTAAGATGAACTGCATGAGAGGAAACACAATAAGGCTGGGCTGAGGCACCTTTCTCTCATTGCCACTCAAGCCAACAGACAGGAGTTTAATACGCTTAGACTCTCAGGGCCTTCAGCCACCCTATGGAAGCTCATAAAACCTGATCAATACGCCGCCATCTTTATTTGCCAATTCATTACAGTGGCCTTATTACAAAGGATTAATGAGTCATTAATATTAAATGAGCTTGATGGGGGATTAAAGGGTATAATAAACCTAAATGCAGCCCCTGAAATCCCCAAACTATAAAAATGGCAAGAAAGTTAAAAATGGGCAGAAAAGAAAACGAGGAAAGTGAAGTGCAAGCAGAGAGGGAAAGAGAAAAGACACAAATGGTCACAGGACCTGAGGAGAAAGGTGATGAATTGCTTTCCTTGACTTCTAACTCAAGAAATATTGAGCGGTCTGACAAATGGTGTGTGGCTCAGCATGCAGAGGGGCTTCAATCTGAATATGCGAACAACTAATTCTCCTGTCACAGCTGGACTGGGGCCTATAAGAGAGTGAATACATGGTGATCCGGGCCAGTTCAAGTGCCCAGAATGCCACTGGAGAGGCCATGAAGTGTCTGTCAAGGGGAGGCTTGTGGAGGGACAATGACATTCCCAAGCAGAGATGATGTAAGGGGTCTAAGTCAGGCTTTTTGTGCAAGTGTGTGTGTGTTTGCTCTTCTGGTCAAGGTCAGGCCAGAGGGGAGAGCAACACCGCAAATCAATGCTGTGGCCATCGCTGGGAGCGTCACAAACACTCTCAACTGACACAACCGTTTCTGTGGGGAATCGCTTAGCAGGAGCGAGGGAGGATTACCTCAACTGTGGGTATTCTCAGACTTCTTCAAACAAGCACATAGCAGTATCAAATCAAAATTAGCCCTCAAGGTTTAATGCCACGAATCATTTGTGCAACACGGCTCGACTGCAACACCGAGCAGAATCACTCGGTATCAGTGGCTGGTTTTGTTTCTTTTAAAATGGTGCATGAGGTTTAAGCAAATTTCTAAAATCTCAGCAAAATAAAATGTGACTCGTGTTTCCATCGACTACATTTATGTGAACATAAATTTGTCTCTTCTGATCCTCGTTTACTCTGCTACGTGCCACTGAGGTGGGTGGAAGGTGATGAAATTTAACAAGGGCCCGTGTCTGGACCTGAACCAGGGTCGCCAAGGTTACACACACATTATTATTATTTTTTTTTTAAGTCTTGGCTTTACTGGTGGAGTGCTAACATGTAACGGTGAGTGTGTGTCTGTGTGAAGTCAAGGGGTTTGATGTGTTATTTTGAAGCAAAGTTTTTATGCTTTTTTTTTTATTTCTTGGACTTCCACAGCTTTTTTTAAACGTGTGAGTTGAAATTGTGTAAAAACAGGTGGATGAAAACAAACCTTTTATTGCGGAAATACAGAATTTAATAGGTTTAAAACTACTTCTTGACAAACATGGTACATATTCAATGGGCAGAAGACTGTACATTAAATTCTACTTTATCACAGTCAGCATTCACACTCCAGTGTTAGTTAGCTGCAAGGCATCACCTGCAAAAATATTGTATCTCATTTCAAGATATGAAAGGGAGTTGAAATAAAAGTTTTCATTCACTTACCAGATGCAACGACTGTGCTGGCCCAGAGAGTGTTTTCAATACTCAGACTCTCATGGATCTGTGGATCAGCGTCCTCCTACAGGAAACATAAAAAAAGGGAAAACATTACAATTAAATAATAGATTCTCTTCAGGATAGGCAAGAAAATTGAAGCTGAACCCGATTTTGCTTTTGGCTGAATTTAATTCTGAGGGCTCATACAACCATTATAATAAATGGAAATAAGGTAAAATCATTTGTACCATCGAGTCGCTCTGTGATCTGTTTATGCTAATTTCTTGAGTCATATTCAGAGTCTCAAAAACAATGATGACTCATGACAATGAGTTATTGAGAACATTAACAGTACAGCTGGCTAATTTAATGTTATATATATATATATATATATATATATATACACAGTGATTTTGGTCAATTTAAACCCTATTTGAAAACCAAACAGTAAAAATGAACAGTGAAATTATTTCTTTTGCCATTTTATTCACCGATTTAAGTAAAACAGAATATCCTCAAAACAAAGCTTTCAGCCCCTGATGGAACAGGAACATGAGCTTCGTTGAGTGTATACAGCCTGACCAGAATGGCTTGGCTCTCCTGTGCCATTAATTTTCACAAGCACCTGACACAGTTGTGCAGACTGTAGCAATACACTAGTCCCTTTATCAATACTTTCGCTAGATTTGGCAAAGCGATAGAGGCTCCTTTTAAAAAAGTATAGAGAGTGCTCGTAGATGAGATTTCAGTGATAAATAAGCCCCTGGAGAGCTTCTTGTTTCACCCTCCCTCCTGATTTACCCCTCTCTCTTAAATAAAGACGAAAGCTGAAAATGGCTTGAGTCAGGAGTGCAGAGTCAAGGCTCCAGTTTCGGCTCAAATTGCCTGTCTGATATGATAATTATGATACCTAAGCACCCACATCCTGTCAATCCACTCAAACATGGGAAGAGGTGCATGAAAAATAAATGGCAGGTTGCAGAATGCTTGACCGCTCTGACATTGGCATCACACCACGGTGTTCATAACTGCAGAGCGTCTCAATGAAGACCACAGAAACAAAGCCACCATATCCGTCTCAGGGGGGAAAAAAAAGGAAAAAAGAAACCCTCATAAATAGGTAAGTTCATTTGCTGCGGATCTGTGGGAACCCATTTTTTTCCCATCCTGCTCAGACTAAAAGCACACGCTATGCAAAGGAAGGCCGCGGAGGATGAATGAGCGGAGGAAGTGCTCGCTCACTAAGCCTGGTGTGTGGCCAAGAGTGAAGACGGGCCACAAAGCCTCCCTTTGTACTGGGGCTCTCCTCTCTGTGGGGGCTGCGCTAATCTGCTATTAATAAAAAAAAAAAAAAGAAAGAAAAAAAAAATCACTGAGCAACAAGCAATACGGGATGGATGGAGCTGGAGCTGCGAGAACCTGCCTGTGATGTAAGAAGCATGCCTGCTGGAGATAACAACAGGCCCGGATGGACACACAGGCTCTCATTGTTGCTGCTTGTCAACACACTGCAGTGATACACATCTTCTATGTCAATCCAGTCGCTAAAGAAAAAAAATCAGCATGTGTTTAAGATTTGTTTTACAGCTTATAAATATGTCAACGAGCTACTGTACCCTTGTGAAGTTCCCCTCGAAACTGTGGATGTCCAGCTGAGGCTTCTGGGCGTAGACATAAGCGCTGATGGAGAAAAGATCCTGAGACAAAGACAAACGACAGAGAGGGAGGTGGCACAGGATCCACCATTAATAGGTTAATTTAAAATTCAGATTCAGAGCTACCACAGTTAGTTATTCTTTTACAATATAAGATTTATTTTCCTCTAAAGTACAAACTCACATTTTGAGTGGGTGCTGTTAAAACTTTGCAACTTTTAGTGCTTTCATTTGTAGTTTAGTCTATAAATTCATTCTTTACCTTGGAAAAAATGGTCTTGCATAATAATCTTAACTCAAAGTCCACTTACCGTTAGAACATTCAACCACATCTCATGGTCTTGAACAGCAGATGGAGTTTACTCTTGAGGAAAAAGTTAGTAAGTGGAACTTGAGTTAAGATTTTTCAGACAAAAGATTTAAATTCAAACTACATTTCATTTTTATTGTAAATTCGGATGCTAAATGGACCCCAACCTTCTTGTCTTTTTTATTTTTGGACGTTACTGAAGGGAAATTGCATAAACACATGGAAGCATTTCAAATATTAGAAAAAAAAGAAACAGAGCTTCAAAGCAGACACAATAATAAACAATGAACCATAAGTCTTCAATCGTCCGTTTCTCTCGGTCATCCCAACAAGTAAGACTGCAGCCGTTGGCCTGTCAAGGACCTAACACCCGCCTTTTATGCCCAAGGTGGAAAAAAATTGATCGTAAATATTAAATTATTCAGGCAGGCAGCCTCTGCAGCGGCCAGGCAACCCTCAGTCATGCTCAGATAGTGTTCTCCTGGCGAGAACATGGGCAGAGCGGTTAAAGAGGAGCAAGGAAGATTATTTTACTGAACCCCCAATGGAGAGTAGAGTTGCTCCAGCTTTTTACAGAAAGTGGCTCAGCCACTCAGTGGGATCAGTGTGGCTGCTGAGCATCTACGTTAAAACTGGACTAAATATTCCTCTGTGTCTGCTCTCAATCACTCAATAGCACTCAAGTCTGAATTGTGTCGACACTTTCAAGTTGTTGGCGGTTTTGAGATTTCATGGAAATCATAATATAATTTACTTTTAATTTGGAATTTCCATAAAGCTATGTGATCATTTTAAGTACTATTTAGTTTGAAGCAGTAATATCTATTATAATAACATAATAATAATCTGCGGTAAATTGTCGTGCATGAGGTGTCCCAACTTTTTACCATTAGAGAAATTACACATCAAAGAGCATCAAAGTGACCCGTCTCCTGACTGACTGAGGTGAGTTTGGGAGACGTCCTCAAATACTCAGAAGA
This sequence comes from Pempheris klunzingeri, assembly GCF_042242105.1. NCBI lineage: Eukaryota > Metazoa > Chordata > Actinopteri > Acropomatiformes > Pempheridae > Pempheris > Pempheris klunzingeri. The sequence continues at coordinate 5,334,174 of NC_092027.1, forward strand.
AATCACCCCAAGTGAGGGACAATGATGTAACAAGGTTGGACAGTGGCTAAAGTGAAGACAACTCTTGCTATCTTCAGGTCTCTTGAAACCCAATATGGACGCCGCAGCTCAATCATCAAATGACATGCTGAAACTTTAATTCTCTGATCATGTTAAGTGGCAACAAAAAAACCCCCATCAACTCGACTTAAATCTTAAGTGTTGAGTATCGCCTCCAGTTATAGGAAGCCGTTGTCAGGTCCAGATTGTTCCTGCTGTCTGTCATCAGTGATTAGGTTTCCATCACAGCCAGACTTCATTTGATGAGCAATGCTTTTAGTGATAACAGAACACTCGTTCACTCATTCACAGTCAGTTTGTCTGTTACCAGAGATTCACTGATCGTAATATATCCATACCCCCACTGCTGGCAGTCGTTGTGTGCAGCCGACAGCAACCTTCAGTTTCCAGTCCGTTTCTCCATCCAGCTGATCTGTTCTGATGAAACACGAACCTGAAAAGAGCACAGAAATGCCATCAAGACCGTTGTGTCGTGTAACCAATGTGCTTTGCTGTGGTTTGATATCGTTATTTGGTTTGACACTGGACATTGTTGTGCATAAAGGTTGCACAGTGTCACTATAAATCTAAGACAAACATGTCTATCTCTGCATCACAATTTTAGACAGAAATTTTATTTGGTATTATTTGATACACAGTTCAATGAAATTCAGAGATAGAAATTTGCATTTTTGGAAGTCCTGGGAGGTTTTGAAGGCATAATTATTGATTTCAGTCAATAAATCTGAGACTGTTTTGATGAGTTTGGTTGGAATTTGTGTTGTTGAAGTGGTTAAAAATAGCATATAATGCTTAATGTGTTTTAATATACAGTGTCTCACAAAGATTTGTGACATTTAAGCATGTAAAAATGATTTTATGGTCATAAACCGGCTTATGTCAGAGTGCCTCACCAACAGCACACTACATTATAGCCTGTGGCACAATCCAGAGCATCTGTGGCTGCTGCACCGCAAGGTCCAATAACCGTTGAGCAGTCATGACCTGTATTGATCTGAGGTAATATTACATATGAAACTGATGGATGAGAGCAACTATTTGACAGAGAGGGTAAAGGGCAGCTATAAACCATCCCTGGAGGGTTAACTATGATGGAAAACATTAACACAAGGAGGATGATTCATGCTTTCCTTCTGCTGCGATGGCACTTCAGCTCCTCACATAACATCACTGAGATGTGTGTGTGCATGTGTGAAAGATAAAGATGTGTTTATGTATGTGTGTGTGTGTGTGTGTGTGTGTTAAAGGCATAAAGACATCAAGAACTACCTGCCTAGCATATTGGCACATCAAAGATTGATAGAAATGATGTCCTCAGAACATTTCCTCCCGTTGCCCCTTAGAAAAGAGCCTGGATGTGACGCAGCTCATTGATTAATTGGAATTTGCATCATCAGTCACTAGAAGAATGTGACATAAATCATATGAATCACTTCCGTCTTGATCGGATGATGTCAAGGGCCTGACAGTGTTGGGAAAAGTCACATTTCTCACCCAAACGGTCTTGACACAGTTGGTTTAAGTGCCACAGGGCACACAGAGTTCAACTGTCAGGCATTCTGTCTGTTTCACTGTATTTTATTCTTTACAATATTCTTCCATCTATGACATCTATGGTTTATTAAGAATTATGAAGACAATTTTCTCCATTCTATAAACTTTATTAAGTCAGGAGGAGTTTGAGTATTTTGTCTTTCCAGCACTGCCCTGCTTCACATTGATGAAATTATAAAATTACACCAACACTTTGCCTGCTCACCAGTTTTCTCTGATGTTCTCAGGAATATCATGTCTGCAGGAATCCTTTGGTTCTACAAAAAGAAACAAAAACACAAGAGAGCAAATGGCAGTGTGTTACTGAGCACTGTGGCTAAATCTTCCTGAATAATGAAACAAGGTCAATACCTTGACCAGCGGGTGAAGGTGAAACCTGTTTTTTAAAGTGTGTCTAACACACAGGAATGGAAATTTAACTTGTCCACTTTCTACTAGCAGCTAGATTGGCTGAGCTGAAACCCAAGATCACATGCTTAACAGGTGAGTGGGAGTTTTATAGTACCAGAAGTACATTATGTGTTTCACAGTCACAGTAAAGCAGAAATCTGAACTTTGTGCAGGGAAGTTAATCTAATTTAAGGCGACTGGACATCTACTCAAAATTTCCTCTCTTGGAGTTCGGGAGAATGAGCAGTAGTGTTGAAAATCACTGATTTGAACCAAAACTAGAGCAAAATGACAGTGAAAAATAGGGGAAGAGGCTCTTTAAATGAATTAAAACCCAAGAACCTAGTGAAGTAACGCAATAGTAATTCCTCAGTGACAAGAATGTGTTTCACTCATCTTTGTGCTGAGCTACTCACATTAGAATGAGATAATGTAGCCACAGTTTAATATCAGCGATATGTTTCAGTTAAAAGCAGAATCCTTATGTAGTACTATAAGCTGCTTTAGAAATGTAACTGAACAGGATTATAATTAAGATACAGCTAAATGTAGGAGATATATTGCTTGATGTTGACTTTATTGTTATCATAAAATATTTAAACTGGGAGAAAATGAACAGTTGGAACAGTTACGTTTGTGGCAGAAAACTGCCCAAAAACGCATCCTTTGAAAAATCCTTGCATGTGAGGGTATTTGCAGGAAACAGTAAAGCTGATCAGTCTCACCTTATCAACGATGATCAGGTCTCCAACTTGTATGTCGGAACTCTTCACTTGAACTTTACCTGAGAAAAATGTGAAAGTCAACAGAAAGCAATCCTAAAGCAACCTCACCTTAAAAATCAGACTCCTCATTTTTAAGATATGCTGTGAATTTTTAAACAGCTATGAAATAAAATGCAGGTATTGATTTCTGGCTCTTGAAAATGACGCTGACTCTTAAAACCACAACCCACTTTTTGCTATTGCTCTTCTCTTTCTCTCTCACCTTCTGACAGATTGATTACCTCCACCGTGCTAATGTGATACCCTTCTGTTTTCATCTCTGGTCTGAGGCAGAGACAAAAACAATGGCACATAGGGTCCCTCATAATTATATTGCATCAATATCTGCTACGGCCCCTTCTTCTTCTGTGCTCACAAGCGCACAGAACTACATACATGCACATGAGCATGCAGAAAGTATAAAAGCGACATCCTCAGCCCTGGTCACAGATACCACACTGGGGAATTTTACCACACATTCAACAATGGGACAGATCTTAGATCATATGGTCCTGAGAAGCTGAGAGAGAGAGAGAGAGAGAATCAATGCAATTACAGCAAGAAGAATGACTTCTGTTACAAGTGTAGATCCAGTGGAGTGCCGTCTCTTAATTGCATGGGGGGAGCTTGACGACACCCTCGAATATCCGTTATCATAATGTCAGCAAACAGTTGCGGGCATGAGGAGGAACGTGGATGGATTTCTTTCAGTCCTCTCACTGACCTCGCACTGTGAGCTTGCTGTAGAGTTGAGAGTTCATCTCTTTGTCCCGCTGGTACCGTCGCACTTCATCCACAGCCTCTCGCACCATTGTGACAGCTAACACAAAACCCTGAGTGGAAAAAAAAAACTGATCAATCACAAACCATAATAATTATTAACAGAGCTGAATGGATACCAGAATCCATTAACGTGACATATAGAGCTTGTTTTTATGTACAGGAACGCTTAATGTCTCACTTTATTCACTGTTAATAAACACTAGAGTCACTTCTCACTGAGAACAGCCTTTAACTTTGGAAGCTGTCAGTTGCTGCAAAACACATCGAGTTCATACTCAAATGAGTTCAAACTGACTTTAAATCTTTTTTTAAAGTGTATTTTAGATTAATTTAAACTGTCTCTGTGGGATAAAAAGATCACTCATAAGTACTATTTGTGCTAATATACAAGTGATCTATTGGCTTTGGGTCAGAAACTATTGAAAAATTGTCAAAAAACAGTGGGGGGAAAAAAAGCACATTACAATCTCTCTGAGCACAGGGTGAGGTTTTCAAGTTAATTGTTTTTATACTTGTTTTTGCCTGACCAACAAGCCAAAATTCAAAGTCGTTTACAGTAGACTTCATAGTGATTAACAAGCAAAAACAACTCCTACACAAACATAAAAGCAACATTAGTGGGATAATCAAGGATCATATACCAGAGGGGCCCAGTACGTGTACAAATATCCAATTTTCAGTGATGGCACAAACTGAGAACAGGCCACCACCAGAAAGTAGAGATTGAGGAAGAACTTGAACTGCTGGTAGAGAACCTGAGAGGGGAGCAGAAGACAGGGATTCAGCGAGGTGAGTGAACATGTCAGCAAGGTGAGTCAACGACGACGACAGCTGCCAAAGAAGACAAAGAGGATGCAGCAATAACAACGCAGGCGGGATGGGTTACTGTACATGTTCCAAGGTGGAATAAGATACATGTTAATGCTGTTAACTTTACATTAACCTAATGGAAACTCTGACACTTTGAGAACGTCTGTTTCAAATGGCATTCAGGGTACGGATTTCACGTGGCACGGTAACTTGGTACAATGTCGGTTGGTGCCTTCACAGAATAAACATAAAGCACAGGACAAACGGGACTAATAACCAGAATAATAGAAGAAGAAGGCGAGCAGGCCAACTTCCTTAAATCACACGCACCAAAGTGCCACCTGTGACTTACTGAGGGCTCCTTGCTAATGGGCTATCCATCAACAAGGATCCCTTAGTATTCTATTCATCTAAGGTCAAATTTTGAATAATGTTTGCAATAATGAGAGCCTAGAGTCTAGTCACAGATTACCAGAGACAATGGGATCAATGGACGATGCTCTACAGTTAATGAACCCCCTGACCTTTAGGGAAAAATGCACACTGCTAAACTTAATTTGTGTGTATTTAATAATTCAAAGTGGAGGGAGGAAAACAGAGCCGTTTTGTTCACCATGGATGAGAATATCTACGTGTCTAATAGACAGTTGACATTTTATGGCCTGAGCCGAAGGCAGCCCTCTCAATCATGGAACCATTTGGTTTTTAATAAGTAAGTCTGATGGATCTCTAATGTCCCCTACAGTGTAAACCCCTAACTTAATGACAGAACAGTTAACAATTAGACCCAGTGCATGCTACTGTGCTTTACACACTGTTAATCTGTGAAAAGATCAACACATTTCACCTGGAAGGATGAATGGCCACTGTGGGGACTATAAAAGATAATAAGAGTGGGACTGCTGACTCAAAAAAGCTTAAATTCTGCTATAAGTCTTAGTTGTTTTCTGAAATCCCACTCACCCCAGGCACAAAGGTGAAGATGTTGTACTTCTGGTTTTTGATGGCATTTTTGGGGTACTTCTCTTCACATTTCTCCGGGCAGCCAAGCCACACCGTCCTGGCCTTCAGCTCCTTCTTCCTCCGACATATATGGGCCAGGCAGTCGCAGCAGCTGAGACGGGGAGACGGTGAAATGATCCAGCGTAAACACATTATGGCTGTAACGAACATCATCGTTTCCTAAAGCTTTGTGACGTCCTTAAATTGCTTGCTTTGTACGACCAACAGTCCTCAACCCAAAGAGATTTAATTAACCATCACATTAGACCAAAACAGTGGAAAATCCCAATAACTGAGAAGCTAACTGGAAAATATTTGGCATTTTTACTTGAAATTTTTCGTAAATAATTAATTGATTATCAACGTATGTTGCAGGTTAAATTCATACTGATGGACTTATCTTTTAATTTATTGTTTCAGCTCTAATTTGTATAGCTGTGTTTAGTTTGTGTGGACCTAAAGCAATAAAATATGATTAGTTGAGAATATAACTAAAAAAAGGAAAATACTAATAAGTCAAAGCCTTTTCACTTTTTACCAACTTTAACAGAAAAATACTAAGATTTCTTTTTCTAAAACATCTGAAACCAGTTTTCACTTGAACTTTATGGTCACACGTTGAAAAGTTGTTTCGCTTCCTCAACAAACTTTTCACCACAATTCACAGCACACACACACACACACTCTCCCGTTAGGACGACGACTCTGAATATGATTATAGTTTTAGAAAATTAAAAAGAAAGTCAGCTGAAGGATTTTGCAGCTAATTATATTTTCATAAACGTGTTTTTCAATCAAATAATCACCTTTACTACATACCATGTTTTCAACAAATAAAGACTTCAGAATTCAGCAACCTCAGTTCTCATTTTCTCAGCTGTTAAATCAATTTTGCCGCCGAGCTCCACAGCTGTGCCCCGCTGCATCCTATAGCACTGCTGTTATTTATATCTCTGGTCTTGTCTGTGTTAATTAGATCTTCAAGGCTTCTTTTGACACAATTTTATAAAGAAGTCCTTTGCTTCTGGTGCTTTGAATGATGTGAAAAGGTTAGCATCTCTCCAGGAGGGAATTCCCTTGCTAATGCTGTGAGAGTCACACACTTTTACAGCCCAATAAGCTGGTAAGCCTTAGCAACCAGACATACAGCATGTGTGTGCAGAAAGAAATACTGTATGGCAGAATAGGACACACATTTGTCCTCGTTTGCTTGTTAGTTTTACCTCATGTTAATGTTTTCTAACAGACGAGCCCCGTCCTGTGTGCCTTTGTTATCCTTGTGATATTATCAAAGTTCTAAAAAGAGATTAAAGAGAAGAGATGGCGTGCAGATTGACATTTACTTTTCAAAACATATTTGACTTTCTATCAACCTGCTAATGACTACATTGAGGCTTATCTGGCATATCTGATATCAAATGCAAACAGAGGTGTAGTGTGGGGGTAAATTGCAATGAGAGCAGCCCGATGCGAGCATGACCTAAACTGGCACCTGGGGGGCAAAGAGGGGAGAGCGTCAGTGTATACCGTCATGCTGATCGACTTGGCTTTTCCACTTTTTAAGCAAGTTGGCAAAACATAAAACTAAATAAATCAACTTTGGTAAAAAGTCTTGTTTGTGTTGGCCTCGATGTTCTCTGTCTCTGTGCACTCCGAGTCCAGTTTCATAAGAGCGATTATTTGAGCAAATGAATGCTATTCAAATAATATGCCATTTGAACAGTCAGGGCTTATTCAGTGTGAATTATTTGTGTTTTATAATCCCACACTAAGCACACATAAAATTACTGGAAAGCATCAAACTGGTCAGCTGTGAAAAATCCGATTTGTTCATTAGTGGGGGGGATGGGGAGGGGGGGATCAATATGCAGTTTCAACTGGAGATGCATCACTAACAACGAAATGAAACCAAAAACTGAATATTCTATGAAATTCCTACATCAGTGAATTATTTTTTCTGGGCACTGAACTGCTTCACAAACATTTGTTTAGAAATGCTGCACTTTATTGTTCTGACATAAACAAACACTTTTCTCTTAGCCAGAAAGGGGCATCTTTAGAGGGCAAAACCTGTCAAATTAATCATTAGCTGGATAAACCGCTCTGTTGTGTTTGACCTGAAAATCTTTTTGGATTGATGGTGCGCATCGAGGAACTCGACCAAAAACATGCCCTTATCCTCTCTTTGCACTTCATGCACAACTACCGGTGCGTTTGAAATCCACACTGATCATCACGGGCATACTTACTGACATTATACACTACACATACATTTACAGAATGACAAAACGATGACAACTTTCAGAGCGGCTAAAGGTCCAAATGGAGGCAAAACAACTCTAATCCATAGAGAGAAAGGGACGGAGGTTTGAAGATAGTACTTGGCTGTGTATTTTTCTGGGTAAATACCCAACCTGACAACCATTCTTAAGACTTTAATTAACATACACTTTATCATAAAACTGGAACTGATACAATGTGCCTGCATGTGTAGAGATATGTTATAGATTTATGATCAAAATACCAAAGGACACCCAGTAGTGTGTGGTAGAATGATTTGTGCATCATCTCTTTGAGTCATCATGACTCAGATGGCCAACATAAGTCATTATGTAGTATAAAAACAAACAACAACAACAACAGAGTAATGGTGCAGACATACCTGCCACAGAGGACTTTCCACCCTCCCAGGAGGAACCAGCCGAGGCCTCTCTGCCTCTGATTGACTCTGGCTCGGGGCAGCGTCTGGTAGTCGCTCTCATCGTTCTCAAAGCCCTCCTCCGACATCATCAGAGGCATCTCGTCCAGGTTTGAGGGCTCATCTTCTAGAGAGTATCTGTGAAGTTAGAGCACAGTAAAACATAAAGACACTGAACATCCAGCTGTAAACACTATTTTCAATGAAGAATGGTATAATTTTGCGCTAGGGTGCAACTACAGACAAATATGTTTACTCATGATGATCTTCGATTTAAATTGTGAAGAAACACTTAGTTACAATGAGAATTATAGAGCCTGCGCTCTTTTATTCTACACATGCTGAATTATACATGTTCTACATACAGGCTGTGTGGCTAAACAGTGACATTGTGTAGCTGATTGTCAACATTCAAGAACAAGGGAACGCTCTTCACAGCCCCAGATGTGCAAAGACTGAGGAAAAGCCAACATTAAAGCTAGTTAGAATAGTTGGCTCGGTCCCTCTATCACTAAGTACTGTAGAGTGCGTCTCCTATTCACATTATAAAGAAACAGTGGAAACACTCTTGAGAAGCACGTAATGTCTTATTCATGAGGCCCCTCTAAAGAATCAAGAAAGTCTGTAGCCTTACAAGAAAGACCTTCACCGGCTCACAATACTGGCTTAGACGCCATACACCCAAACTAGATGCACACTGAGAACACACAGAAAGAATTTAGACATTACACTGCAAACCTATAAAAACACTTAAAGAGAAGATGCAAATTATATGCAGAGAAAAGCAAACCATTGTGCCTCACGTCAAACTAAAGAAAGGAAAAGGAAAGATGAAAATCTTTTGTGATACTTAGAGTAAATAGGTAAAAGTCTACAGTCCTCCACTAACACACAGCTACATGTGACAGATACCCTGCTGTAGAATGTACTGAGTATTAAGTACCAGCAGGGATATCAGGTTTACTATAAGAGCAGCTTCTACCTTGGTTACTATAAAGTTAAGTTCCCAGTCTGCTGGCATGTAGTTGAGTCTGTGCTTTTCTTAACCTGTTTATAAAATACCAACGACCATATTCACACCTGTAATATTCCTGCATGCACAACCACACTTCCAAACACTCACGGCACTGCACATATGGTAAGCAGGGCTCCGTACTGACATTTTAAATTTATGCTTAAAAAATACCTTTAAGCAGTATACTGTGTTTTCTGACCATCTGAAAGTATCTTGTGAATATCAGACCAACTTAACTCTGGCTTGTGGACTCATATCATAATTAAAAACAAGAGAGAATCCACCTCCTGTTTTGAGTTTTTATTGTCATTCATCTTTATGCGGTCTTAAATCTGGTGTTAACAGTATGCGAAGGAAGCTGCTTACTTCACGACGAGTTGATCACACTGATCCAGCACAATGAGACAATTTAAACCCTAAAACATTTGTATCCAATATATTTCAAGAGACAACATTAGAAGACCTTCAGAACCAAACACTGGTGCCATGTTTTAGTGCATTCAACCAAGTGTGTCAAGTCCAGCGTCTGTCTAAATTACTTCACTGCCTCCATCACGAGCAACCACTTGTTGAAGGAAATACCCACTCGAAACATACAGAAACAAATGAAAGGCTAATGGTAATCCCATCAGTTTCTTTACTTCAGAAACTGCCTCTCACTCTTGAAAAGCCTGGTATGAGAGTGTGAGAAGGTGGTGGGAACAGCAGGTGTTGAGACTCACTGAATATTTGCTGATGAATGTTTTAGTGTTTCCTGCACACAGGGCGTGAATTTGAAAAAAGCCATATAAATAAAAATAACCTCTGTTTTAATTAACAAAACCTTCTGTGGGAGCTGATTCACAACAGGACAAGTTACGTTTAATTATCTGAACAACGGAGGTGGACATGGGTCGTAGATTCTGCAGTGATGTGAATGAACATATCACTGCTGTGTGAACACTGTGTTTCTCACAGGTTGGTTGACTGCTAAACATCACTGCATTCCCAAGCTAAATGTAATGATTTTAATTTTATTTCTTATTTCACTCAACTGCTTGCAAATGCACAATTCTAGGAAGGTTTTAATCAATCTGCACTTCATTTACAGACTTTAAAAAGAACACTATAATAAAGACAGAAAATATTTTTGGCAGGTGGCTGATCTATTTGGGTAGGCTGCCCAAAATAAAATCTATATTTGGATTATAATCAGTCTGAAAGGTCACTCTGCTGCACATGAATGAGTGTCTTGTACCAACAAAAAACATGGACATGTGAACAAGCATGAAGCTAGCATCAGCGGGATTATGAGCTTAAGATCAACCATCCACATTAGTTCTCACTGATACGGCCCTCCAGAGCTGCTCCTCATGCCGAAGCAAAACATGCCGGTGCAGCCTGATGTTCTGTTTCAGCTGAGAGCTCCTGCAACTTTAGTTTAAGAAGGATGGAGATAATGAAACTCTAGTAATTAAGACAACTTTCACCACCATGTTAGCAAGAATGGGCTGTGACACACCCAAAGTAAGGCTCTGTACCAGGACTACTTAGGATGGTACTGGATGGTCCTTTATTTATACCGCTTATCCTTAGAGGGTCACTGGGGGGACCAGTCCAAGCTGACAGTGGGCGAGAGGCGGGGTACACCCTGGACTGGTTGCCAATAGAGTCTCAGTTCTTACTATTGTTAAATACATTTTAGTGTCTAACTACATCGTGTAAAATAACCATAGACCGTTAAAGGATATAGCTTGAAAATGTGCGTCACGTTTCACCCTATTCAAACCAAACCCCAATAAATAAAAGTATGCATGAGATAATCTGCAGTGCCACACACAACACAGGTCCTTGCTGTTATACACTTTATCTTGGTGGCAACTACTATACATTTATTTATAGAAGTTTGGTTGCAGACCTCCAAATCTGCCAACATCTTAAATTTTGATGATGAAACTAGATAAAATTTGGTTTTACTTTGCATCTACACTAATAATTTGGCTCAGAGTAAATTCTGATATTATGTGGGACTATATGGCACAAATAAAATCCTTGACTAGTGAGATGACTTAATTCTAAATCTGGAACATTAAATCCTTCATCTGATTTAGCAAGCTGTCTGTAAAACATCCTTTTCTAATCCTAACAGTTTTATTTGCCCTTATAAAATATAGCTGCCATGATAGATTATGCTTTTTAAAAAACATTTTGGTTGGAGTAACTGGACTAACTAATAAAAGTCTGACAGCATGAATTCTTCCCGTGGGAGGGAGTGAATTTGCTGGGAATGAGAGCAGTAAGTGATTCACTTTCTGAAACGTGATCACACACACAGCATACAACATAAAACCTTAAATTCCAGTGCACATAGAAGAATATTAAACATGCTCAATGCTAAGAAACTTATTGGAGCAAATTCTCCTCAACTAAACAAACTTCCTGTGGCGTTATTAGTGGAAACATGGTCATAAAGGTATCTGTGGATGAAATGTTTGCTGGTTTTATTTTACATATTAAACCTGATAGAGGAGCGCGTGACAGGCAGGAATAAAGAACAGGAGCTCTGAAGCAACAAATATGGAAATATATAGATTTCCATCAATAGATGTAAATTATGGAAATGCCTCCATAGCTTAATCTTCATTTGCTCCAAGCGCAACCACCAACCAAAATAGTGAAACTGACTCCAGTTCTAACCCTTATTTCTGCCGGTCTAGAACTAAAACGTACATGAGCGGGTTAATATTACACTGAATCAGTTTACTGGGCAGGCCTGGAGACAGGTGGAAGGTAAACTGAAAAGTTTGCAAAGAAAAGCAAAGATCTACATCGCACCTAAATATGAGGAGCACAGCAAGTAGAAGATTTCAAAAAGAGATAGACTGTAGACGAAAGGGATTACACAAATTCAACACTCCCCTGGATTTGGTTTCAAACCTACTTGTGAGGTTTTTGACCTCAACAACCACTTCACTTGACAAAACGTATGAATCACAAGCAGCCAGCAACTTTTCACTATTGTGTGCGTTTTGTTTCCACACTGTTCAGGCTTGCCAAAGAGATACGCTCATGGCTACTTTGTTTATTGCTATGAAAGTCCCACGTCTGATTACATAATAATTCAAGTCTGAATCCGGTGCGAACGTGGGCTGGTTTGTAAAAAGGTTTGCTGGCTCTCTCATGTAGCACAGCCATTGTTGCCAACAATTGCTTCCTGTGTCAGTAGAAAACCTTTTAACAGCGAAGCTTTACCAGCTTCAGGACCAGAGCTGTGTAGCTGACCCAGCAGACCTCCCCAGTGAAGGCCCACTTCACTGTCACATGAATGTCACTGATGAGAGCAAGTGAAAGGAATACAGAGCGACAGAGGAGCTTCCCTTGTAATCTAATTTACTTAAGTCTGGGTAGATAAACATCATCACAGCTTAAGAAGAGCTGTTTGAGTGCAAAGCCAATGGCGGTAGGCACATTTATGACGGGCTACCAGTCAAACATATTCACTTCTAGTATGTAAACAGTCAGTAACAACCTACTACTTGTTCTAAAAGTACCTGGTCATGCGACTACTTCACTTCCTGTCCATTCCTGACCCTGAGGGCTTTAATAGCTCATCCTCGTCCGGTCTGAAAAATGAACAAGCTGGTGAATGATGACTACAGCATGCAACAACACTTTTATAACATGTGACGAACTTGCACAGATGAGCTAACGTATCATGTGACTTTTAGTTAAATGCCGGAGGGGGACTGGGCGACATGCAACTGTCACTAACGTATGCTAACGCACATTATCAGGTTATAGGATTGGTCGTGCTGGGCTAGTAATGACTGATTAAACATTAGGCGCATTTTTAGCTTTATGGATGATGGTGTGGGCGAAACAAGCAGCTGTCAGAGGAGGAAAAGCAAAGGAGCTGTCAGCAGCAGCAGCGCTAGCAACACAAGCTAACAGCCACGACCCGCACACAAACACCAGCCCCGGGACAAAGCGGGACAGCGTAATGAAAATATTTTAGACAAATGGCTTTTTCTTCAGTACACGACCGAAGAAAGAGCCCGGCTAGCCCCCTCCATACCTTGAAAGTCTGGCTGAATTGTAATACGGGATTCTCTTTGAGTTCTTCCGCACCGGATTTAACGGGATGCTGTCAGCCATCTTGGCTGGCTAGTACACGTCCTGACGTCACACTAAAAAAACGTTTAGGATCTATGCTGCGTTCACTTACCCAGCAAAAATGTTGTAACTGGAATACTCGAAGCCAAAGTAGTGGAATAAGGTTGGAGAGCATACGAGAGCGTTTTATTTTAACCAATTTTCTCTGTGATATTCTTCCTCTGTCAAACGTGAATGATGAGTTTGAAAAATAATAAATGTAAAAAACGTTTTTTTCTTTAAAAAAAAGTGACTGGTTGAATTTAACTGCGGGGAGTGTGGACTCTCCAGGTGTTGCGAAGGCAGCATAAGGGATCTTAGAAATAAGAAATTCATTATAGTCACTGTGTTGTCAAACATTAGTATATTAGTATATGATTAAATGAGGAGCACTGGTGGGGGTTATATTTAGCATAAAATTTAAAATGAATAGAAAGAGCCAATATTCACTGATAAAGACCGTGACATAAAGACATCTAGTTAAAATAGTTGATTATCTTCCCTAAACCCAAAGCTTTTCTTATCAACAAGTTTAAATCTGGTTACTTTCTCTTACATTGTTTATTTTTCATATAAGCACCGCATAATATTCCAGATAAATTGGCTTAATGAATTTTAAATCTGTGTGTGTTTGGAACAGCAATTTCCAAGGAAATGTTGATTGATCTGAATAATTTATGTGATAAATGATGAGGTTACTTGTCTGCATTCATCTTCTCACAGTAGAGGTCAACAGCAGCATGTGCATCTTTTTAAACCATAATGATGAAAAAATAAAATCTAACAAAAAAAAGACAAGATTATTATTATTATTATTACTATTATTATTATTATTGTTGTTGTTATTATCTCAAATGCTGTAGCTTCAGGAGGCTTCAGGAAGATCAACAAGATACAGAAACGTCTTAACAAATTGAATGCATGAATGCACATCTGTACATGCTTGGCCCTTCATGTTTAAGAAACACAGAAGTTGTTTGTTTGCAGAGGAAAATTGCTTACTTTCTTACATAGCGTATAAATTCACTGATGTAGTTACGGAGATGAAGCTAACTAAAGTGAAAGGTTGTCTATGTTGAACACCTTAATCTGATGTGTTTTCTATGAAGTCGTGTGTGAAATAACATCAAGACGAGTAAACTCTTCTAAGTGAATTGAACATACAGACAGTTTGTTCTAGTTTTTATTCGGTCCAACTGTTGTTTAAGAATTACAATCTCTCACCAAAACATTGACAGTAGTTCACTGCAACTTGTAACTGTGGGTATTTATGAGCATGTTTTGTGCTTTGCACCAGCAGCATTGGGCAGCTGTCCAGAGGAGATAGCACACTTTTTGCATTATTGATTTGAACAGATGTTCCCTTCTTCAGAGCAACCATACGTCTAAGCACTGTAGGAAGTCTCAGGTACGAGTTAAACAACTTCTTTAATGTATACAAAAAAAAAACCCATTCACAAATGACAGCAAAGTAAAATAGCAAATGTGAATATCCTACTATCCTCTGTCAATTGATAAAAAGTTCTTTTTTTAAGTCTATATATAATACATAAGAACAAACAAGGTGTTTTACAAATATTTAAACGTCCATAACAGATTGCATAAGTATCAAGTCACCATTCAGCTTTTTTTCAATTGATTCCAATTTCTTTGCTGTCATCAATCAGCATAGAAAAATGCCTATTATTTCCCAGGTCCATGCCAGTCTTTGTCCTGCTGGTTATTGGACTTCCTGCGGCGCTCACTCTGTCCATGCCTGCAGTCAGAGGGTGGAGCTGAGCGATGCCTCTGTTCTGAATCACTGAGATCTCGTTGTTCTTTGTGGCCAGGCTGTTGGCGATAGCTGTCGCGTAGCGGTTCCAAAATCCAGGGTCTACATTCATCGCTCGAGCTGCCAGGTCCTTCTGAAACATCTCTCCAAACTTCACGGCCTCTCCACCCAGCAGGGCCATGGGGTTCTCCACTGACAGCCGCCGGCCTCTCCTGGCTGGTGCGTTGTTCCACATGTGAGTCCCCATGTGGACCTGAAAATGACATATGAGATATTAGAATGAGTGGATGTTTTTATTTCAAAAAGCAAACACTGAATGAATTGCAATGAATTACCACCCCTCTGCACTGAAAGACTTCATTCTCTCTGTTTAACTATACTGTCCCTTCTGACAACACCATAGCTCGACCAGGACATTTAATTCATTCATTGATTAGTTGAATGACAAAAACAGTAAATGAAACAACAATTTTGAGTGATTGAAAATGTCATATATTTGCTGTCTCCAGCTTCCCAAATGTGAAGATTGGCAGTTTTTATTCATCTTAAATGGTAATATGCAGATGCCAGTGGATATATAGCAGACACGCTAAAAAGATGTGCAACAACAGAAATTTAAAAAGCCTTCAGAGTCTCCCTCAGATTTCTTTGTTGGAGAGTAAAAGACCTTGAAACAAACATCATGGGTCAGATGTGGCACTAAATTATAAACAGAAACGTGGATTTTGCACAGACTTATTTTGAAAGATGTATGCTAACCCTTCTGGCGTGTATGTGTTTTCTGAGAATAAATAAGTTGTAATGTAGGATTTGTACACTTTGATACAATGGGAATGTTCTGTGTTTTAAGAGCTTTATTGAACAAATTGGCTTTATTTTCTCTTTTTGCTCTATACCTCCCAGGGCAACATAGACCACAGAGATTTCTCCAAGGGAACCCGTGAATGCTTTGTTCCTTGCAGGGAGTTTATGTTGTCACCATATATGCTGCTTTGCATTCAAATATTGATAGACTCAGGACTGTCTGAGGAAGTCTGGTCTTACCACTATACAACACAACACAGAGCTAGGCCCACCGCATTTGTAGTGGAAACACTTAAACAGTAGTTTAATTTTAAAACTGATTGATTATTTATTTATTTTAGCTATAGAGTTTCCTCCATCATCATATGGCAATATTTGATATATCACAAAAGGCAGATATTTACCATTAAATCTGTCAACAAACAGTTAAAAACATCTATTATCTACCTTCAGATTGCCTTTCGTGGTGAAAGCTCTGCCGCAGATGGAGCAGACAAACGGTTTCTCTCCGGTGTGCGTGCGCTCGTGGATCTGAAGGGCGCTGGCTGACGAGAAGTTCTTCCCACAGACGTTGCAGTTGTGCTGTTTGGGTGTTCGGCGAGGAGGAGCAGGGCCGAGCAGGGAGGTCATTCCTGGGCTGCCTGCTGATGCATAAGCTGGAGGGATGTGGATGCTGAACGGTGGGTGCTGCCCTTCGGACGGGGCGTTTGGTTGACTGTGACCGTTCACCTCGGTTTTTATCATGCCTGATGATGTGCTGGTAACCAGGCTGGGAATGCTTGGACCTGCAGTGGACATGAAAGGGCAGAGATGAAGTTTTTCTCCTTTAAAACTTTAAAAAACTTTTAATGGATTATTTAGACATCCTAAAAAGGAACACACTGAACTTTAGTGGACAATGACAAATACTAAATCAGCACATCATGCAAATGTACCTCTGTCTCTGCTCAGCTGGAATGACATATTATAAGGATTCTCCTCTTTCACACATAGCTTGCTGGCTTGTATTCCTCTCAGCTCTTGGGTCACTGCAGTTGCTGATGCAGAGGTAGGAGACTCAGGTTGCTCTCTCTTCACTGAAGCTGCCAAAGGCTCATGGGATTCTGGCCTGCTGTTGTTGGCTGCAGGTGATTTGATCGTCATGCCTTCTGAGTTGCTTTGAATAGGAGACGCTGATACACGAGGTGAACAAGAGGATTCTGACACATTTGGGCTGTTTGCGCTGCTATTCTCCACCCTTTTCTCTGATAAAGAGCATTTAAGATTGAATTGGCTGCTGTTATTATAACCATTTGTTAGGGATTTTATACCAAAGGAAGTGTTTAGGTTTACAGTAGAGTCAATCATCCGCATTTGGTTCTCCAGAGCAGCTATACTTGAAACAATTGCAGAGGACTTGGGAGGGGAATTACAGTCATAAATCAAGTGTTTAGATGGATTTATTCCTTCCTCCATAGTTTCTGCCTCCTCTTCCTCTTCCTCATTGTCATCCTCCATTGAAATATCATCAATGAGGTCATTGCTATTGCTGCTAAAACTATCAAAGTTCTTCTCATTGACTGAGATATCGCTGTCCATTTCCTGCACCCCGTCCATCAGGGTTGAGTCTGGAATCTGTCCAACCATGTGCATGCGGATATGCTGCTGAAGGACAACAGCGTTGGTGAACTTCTTCTGACAAATGGGACACGAGTGTTGCACCTGAACTGGAGGATTTTCTCTGTGAACGCCAATGTGAGCCTTCAGGTTGCCTTTGGTGGTGAAAGCCCTGCCACACACTTTACATTTAAAGGGCCTTTCCCCGGTGTGAATGCGGTAGTGCATCTTAAGCGCACTCTGGCAGCTGAGGACACGGTGACAGAGGACGCACTGGTTGGGGTCTGTAATCTTTTTATCAATGTTCTCCACCAGCTGCTGGAGCTTTGAGGTTTCAGATGTTTGCATAGAGTCCAGTAAGCCACTGGTTGTGAATCTAGTTTCGTCTGAGTTGAGCGAGAGGGGTGGAGAGTCGGAGACAGGAGATGCCGAGGTGATGGGTTCAGGCGTGGTGGCCACTGATGGGATCGTAGTGCTGGTTGCTTCTGTTACTGGGTTGGCTCTCAGTCTCAAGGAGCAGTTTTGGGGCAGATGTATGCCCTCTGTTTTCAGTATATTGGATGCTTCTGTCTCACGGTTGGACTGTGGAGACTCTGAAACGGGAGCGAAATGAGCCTCACTGCCTCTGTCGTTAGGTGACAAAGATACACATTCAAAAGGAGCTGGCTGGTAGGGAGATTTAACGGATGGTGTTACACTTACAGAGTCATTTGAGCCTCCGATACTGGTAATAGTGGAGGGAAGCGGAAGACCCATAGTGGCTGGCAGAGTTGCTACAACAGGTTTGTTATCCAGCCATGAGGAGACAGCTTTTTCTGGAGGGATGGACATACCGTAGGGAATCCCAGAACTTGTTGGCACATTGTCTAGATATTCTGGCACCGGGTAGGGGTTCATTTGAACATGGGGATACTTCTCTTTGTGCCTCTGGAAGTGCACCTTTAAGTTCCCTTTTGTGGAAAAACGATTGCCGCAGATGTTACATTTGAAGGGCCGCTCTCCTGTATGGGAGCGCAGGTGGATCTGCAGAGCGCTGTCGCTGCCAAACACTTTGGCACAGAACCTGCATTTATGCTTGAAGAAGGGCTCCTCTGGGCTGGGCTTCGTTTCGAACAAGGACACGTTAGGCAGCTTCCCTTTCCTGTGCTTCATCAGGGCTGCAAGAGGGTCAAGTGCATTAGCTGTGGCGGCGATGCTAGCTAAGGGATTGGGGAAAATGACACTGCTGGGGGGGCTCTGAGGTAGAAATGGCAGGCTGGAGGATGAGCTGAGGAGGCTGCTCTGCCCCAGGGAGAGCGGGCTGGAGGAGCTCAGTGTCTGAGAACAGCTAATGCTGCTGGTGTGCGAGCCTGTGTAAGGAGGCAGTAATGTGGAGATGCTGCTGCAGCTGGAGAGAGACGGGGTTGGATTTTCTGAGGAAGCTGAGGTACATGTTACATCTCTTAAGGTGGACTGCCCACATACAGTTTGTGAGGGGAGACTTTGTGACTTTTCAAGCACAGAAGACAAAGAAACAGCAGCCTGTCCATTGATGGTTGAGGGCATCGTTCCTGACAGTGGCAGGATGGGAGGAGGGATGATACCTTGAGGAGGGAAAGGGTTAGGTGCCAGAGACAGAGATCTGGAGGCAGGGTTTAACGCTGCTTGTGTTGGTTGTCTGTTCATGATGGCTACCTGGCTGCAGATCTGCTCAATAAGCTGCAGCTGGTGGACCTGTTGTTGCTGCAGAGCCAGCAGGTGCTCCAGTATGACTGGGATGGCTGCTGAAGCTGCCTTCCCTCCAGTACCGCAGCTATTGATCCCCTGGGAGAACTGGGCAACAGCCACCCTGGTGCTGTGAAGGATCTCCAGCGTCACATTTGTACTCGGCATGCTGTAGCTGCCAGCAGCTGACATCTGGGGGGAGGTGGACTCTGCTGAATCTGGAGGCTGAGGGCTGGAGGTCGTGGTGTATTTGTCCTGTGGGCACTGCTCAAACTCAATGGCTTCATCCCTATCAATGCCGTCCTCTAAATTATCCAGACTGTCATTGTCATTCGCCGCTGTCTCTCCCAGCTCAAAGCCAGCGTCTGTGGAGTCTGCTGCAGATGAGTCACTGGACACCACACTAGGAACTGGAGAGGGTCCGATAGAAGATTCCTCAGGAACTGGCATCCCCTCATTGTCCTTCACGATAAGCACCAAGGGATCCTCAGTGCAGACTTTCTGATGTTCCCTCAGTTCGGTCCAAGTGAAGAACTCAGCACAGCATTTGTTACAGATGTGTGTTTCCTCACTGCTGTTGCAGCCTGCACTGGTCTCCTCTCTCTCCATGCGCTCCACGATGCCTGAAATCAGGGAAAACAGACAGATTAAGAATGCAAAACTGATAATTTATGGTCCTGATATTTCCCCAGAGGGACACATTTTCATTCGTCACATTATAGTGAATCCCCCCACACACAGCAGTGAGTCCATGTTTCCGTACTCATGTTGTGTGAACCAGCATTGTTCAAACCCACTGAACTCCACAAGTCATCCCAAAGTGTCCAAAGATAACAAACATGTCAAACTGAACTACAAGGAGGGTTTTTTAAAAATGAAAAACAAAACACATCCAGAAACAGATCATTTGAGGCAAAAGAAAACATCTTAGATTTCTTTTCTTCCACTAAAATTAGATTATTTACATATATACGTGTAACACTGTCATACCGTGTGAAAAATATTTTTTTTCTAACTATGAATCTGCTGAAAAGGAAACTGAAGAGGAACCCAGATTCCAATAACAGCCACGTTTTCTCTCTAATTATATCTGAAATTATATTATAGAGATGCTGAAGTCCCAACTCTTAAATGTTTATAGCTTTAAAGAGTGCTAATGCAATCGCAGAAATTTCTATTTTGTGATCCCACTTTCATTCAAGATCAACAGGCCTCATAATAACAAACGTTGTAAACTCACACCCCATTTTCATGTTAATAATTTTACAAAAAAATCAATAAAGTTCAATGAAGTTATCTGACCTCTCAGATGTGCATTCAGACAGATAATGAAATTCCATACAGTACATTGATTTTTTTCGTGCATTAATACATTTCAGCATCGTGTCTCATCTTCATAGAAAATAATTGCACGCAAGGCACGTTTTGTTCATAAACTACACAATGTTCGTAGCCGGCAATCACTGATTTAACTGTGAAACACATTCCTGTGTTTCAGGTGTGTTTCTATTTGCTCTGGTTGATTATTTCTGTATAACTTATTAATCTCAAATAAACTTAATTGTGCAGACAATTATAATTCTGCATCAACAATATCAGTCAATCTTAATCTTAATGATAGACCTCAAGCCCATAATAATCACAGCTTCATGGGATTGTTTCTGTTACAGCAAATATCTAAATGATGTGTGCAAAGTTTTCATGTGATCAAGCTCTGAACTTACAGGAAAATAAAACAAGGAAGCAAACCAATAAAATACTCTAAATATCCTGATGTGAACAGGATATAACGTATGAAGCTGTTATTATTATTCCTATTTTTAATACAATATATAATTTTGGTTAAATCTGTAAAAATATCTGCGTGCAACACGTATCGCATATCTAACAATAAAACTATTTTTTCCTTCTGGTGGACGCCGATCTTTTGACATCGTAGTTTTCTTTTGTCCTCTTTCAGCAGCTGATATTCGACGTTCTTTGAGAAAAGATTTCAGACTTTAGAATCACTGTTGCATCTGTTCAGGCTTTGCCCCATTAGGAAACAGACAGCTACACCAGATGGAAAGATTTGGGCAAATCAATAGTAAATTATCGTTACATACACTGGGGCTTCCCTTCACCGATTTAAGAACAGCAATTTAGAAAGGGCCAAAAGTATGAAGATCTATATTATGAGGTTTGCACAATGTAATTAGATTCTTTCTTTAATTCTATACTTTTGAAAACACAAAAATTTACTGATTTTAGGAAAAATTATTTTATTTCTGCCATATATCATGAATCATAAAATAAAACACCAAATGGTGTGTATGAGTGTGTGTATGTATGAGTGTGTGTGTGTGTTGTGTGGCCGACCTATCTGCTGCACCTTTGTTCTTTAACACAGTAAATGTGAGCATAAAGCAATTTAAGCGTGCATGCGTTCGGGCTGAATTTAACATAAATGTGTGTATGTGCATGTAGCTTGTGTGTATGTGTGTGTTTGTGTTTCCAAGTGTAGTCAGTACAGTCCAATTATCACCATGTTTCCCCACCTGAAAGAATGATTCCCAGTGTGCTCAAGCTAAACCCAGACAAAGGCATCTGGTGTATTTACAATTATACCAGCACACTCAACAAATCCTCATGCAAACACTCAGTGCAGTGTCTGTTTTAATGAGTCATGCCTTTGTTAATACATTTGAGTCTTTAGCTTCCAAAAGGTTCTTCTAAGATAATAAAAACTGATTTTAACTTTTCTTTTTTTTTTTTAGTTAAGTGAAGTTACCACAGTTGAGTGAGTGAAATCTATTTAAAAGTGAAACTCGTCAGTAAATAATCAGAGCCGCTGGCTCACCAAGTGGGTGGTCTGAACATCACCAAGGCAATCCAGCAAACACAGGCGCGAAAACACTTCCACTGTTTTAGCTCAGGATTTTGTCTGTGCTTTGTAAGATTTACTTCCAGAACAAACAAAGAAAACATCAGTTTTGATTTAAAGTTCTGAGTATATTTTCCAAATATAATAACACTGATAGAAATTTATTTTAAAATGTCAGCCCCACTCTATCCATAATGTTGGGAGCAGAAAACAAATTTATGTCTGTGTAGTTTGGCGATGAGAGGAGAAAAAAAAAAAAAAATGATGAAGCTGCAGCTGAAAAGCAAACTGACTCTCAGCCCGGCGTTAATGCCTCTTTGCCTCCGTGTGCGACCTCTGGGCTGCAGAGGTCAATGGTTCAGATGTACTAATTGTATTATGATCCAGACACGGAGCACTTGCCCCTCGCAGGGAGAGGCTGACAAAGGTTAAGTCAGCAGGCTCAATCAAAGCCCATGTCAGAGTGGCGGAGCCCCCCGCCTGGCTGCAGGACTGTGGGAGGGCCTCGTCCGCATTTGACACCTTTTAACAGCCACAAATAACAACAAAGTGACAAATAATTTTACTGACAAACATGCAACAAGAACTGTGATGATGGCGATTTTAATTCATGCAAGACCTCGGCTTGGTGTTTGTGGGCCTTTTGCTTTTGAGAATAAACAGATTGTGGTGCCATAAATGGTCAGCAGAGTAGATATTGATATCAATAAATACACATATGTGAAGTAAATCATTTTCCATCACATTAATTTAGATTAATTTAGATTTACGAACTGTCGGTTAGTGCCTGGTAGGATGTAAACCAATTTTCTTGAAGATTTTGCAGCAAATTTAAAGAGCGCAGGCCAAACTCAATTTAAAATTCAGTCAATTTTGGATAATCACATATCCAATAGTTTAAAGGTTAATTTATGGTTAAATATTGGTGCTGATATGAGCTAGTGCTCATCTCTTAGTATTGATTAATGGGTTCAAATAACATCCAGGCTTCCCTGCACGAACACGAAAGGAGAAAATTAAATTGTTTAATTAAATATTAAAATATGAGAAATTATGTTTCCTCTGGTGTATCATAACATGCGCTGACAGTGAGATGAAGAAGTGAGATCTAGTTACAAACCGTTTGTACAAGGCTGATAATGGTTGATAATTATTTTATGTGAAATGTTGAGATTAAGAAATACTGGGTGTCCAGACCCATTTAATCTAATCTCCTTTGTTTTTCATATTATTTATGAAATAAATTGTAGTGAAATGTTAACTAAGCTCAAGAGTAAATACAGGTGCCCCCATGTATGTAAACACACTACCATCATATCATAGCATCATCAAAAGTCTTTTCTGTAAGGCATCATTTTCTTTTCTCAGGTTGTTGATGTAGATGTTTCTCATTAAAATTAGAAAGTTTCATAGTTGACAGGAAGGCCTTGAGCATAATTTGCAGAAATAACCCTTTAACATAAAATATATGACCTAGTGGGTTTAGTTCACAACAGGCCCTGACTCTACTTACCCCAGTAAAGCTATGAAACAGAAATTAAATATATATATTAATATGATAATAGTTCTGATTTGGTTTCATTCATGAGATGTTTTGCGTTGTTTGTCCTTCTGTTTGTTCCCCAAACTGTCAACAACATAATCCTCAGTTAATAAATCTGATTGTGATTTTTTTGATAAAACGTTAAAAGTGAATTAAAACATTAAATTCAGTTCTCGACATCACGTCATCAACTTTTGTTTTTTTTTTTTAGACTTTTTGAGAGCAACGAGGTTTTATTTGACATCAAAACTGAAAACATAATAAATGTAGAAATAAATAACCAAAAGTCAGATAGAAGCTGAAAAGTAAAACCAGCCGAAATCAGTTCGTCGCCCGTTTAATTTGTGAAAGACTTTTTCCACCTTTTCAGACATTTTTAGACAGAACTCCACCATCATTGTGTCCATCCTGTCACATCCCTGCACTTAAACGTGTTCTTTATAAAATAGATAAATAAGTAAAACCTTTTACTGAAGCTCGTCTCTGCTTTCTTGACACCAGCAGAAATAAACCCAGTAAAAGTCTCTGAAAGCACACCTACCATTTCTGCAGAGGAGTCCGCTCTGTGTCGCCTCTTCCTCTGACTTAAGGTGCTGCGGTTTGGCTTGCTTGCGGCGGGACATGTTGATCCTTCTATGCGAATCTCTGCTGCCTTTCGCCGACTCATCTACAAGCAGCGAATGGGACCCTTCAGAGGGAGCGGGGCCGGTGAAATAAGCGAGCGGTGGCTGGTGCTGATGCCCGTGTGCAGATTGCGCATGTCAGTGTAATTGTGATGGAGGAAGGATAACGCTTTTACGACTCTTGCTGCCCTTCGGTGGGTGATTGGCTGCGGTCCAGCCAACTCACGCTAGATATGGAAATGAGGGATGGGGTTTAATAATAATTAGTTCACTTCCTGTCCGGTGAGCGGCTGCTTTTACGCACAACTCCGAGCAGCTCCAACATGGTTTAGTCCGACCTGAACTCCTGTGAGCGTCTCATGCGTTTTGGGTTTTAACTTTTGTGGCCAAATGCTGTGTCTCAGTGTAGTCCTTTCAGGTTTAAGGCTGACTTGTTTCCTTTCTGAGCTCTTGGATGAGTTTGTGTCCAAAGAGGCGCTTCAGTTTTGATTTCTCAGGCTGTTGATGAATAGGTGTCCTGGTTGAATCTGTCGCCTCACACACACACACACACACTTAAGACGGCGGAGCAACACTAGCAGGAGCAGTTATCCTTCCACGGGAGGACAGGCTGGATCTTGAGTCTCCTGAAACTGCGTAAAGTCCAGAATCGACGCGTTAGAGGAGGTGATTCTTGCGTAAAAGGCGAAAACCTCGCAGAGCAGATGTCGGCGGATTAAATGCGTGCGTAAAGTCAAACTTAGTGCGTAACAATCTCGCTCAGGTCGCCGGCAGGTCCGATCTCAAACTGGTGGCTGTCGGAAATGAGACTCCGTGGTTTGTCCGAGGCACCGGCGCTCTCCTTGTTGCCTCCGCCTCCGGTCCATCATTTGATGCCCTTCAGCCGACTGCGATAGGCTACTGCCAGGATACCACAGGAGGTGTTGGAGCCCTTGCTTCATTTGTTACGACCTCCCACAATTTGGCGCCATTATAGACTGAAAAACGTCTCTATGTTGGAAAAGAAATCTTCCTTTGAGTGATGGGCAGGGAGCTGTGGAGCGTAAACCCACATGAACTCAGTTTGTAATCTTATGGAGTAGAGTTTCACGTGAATATGACACTGAAAGAAAAAAAAAACAGGCGATTCTGGACCTTCATTTTTGTAGTTTCATTTTTGTTGCCACCAACTACAGGTCACAGACTTCAATTAAAGCTCCTATTTGTCTCTGCAGCTATCACCAGGAGATCAGAAAGATAAAGGACTCTAAATAAGAGAGTGCGAAGTGCATAATAAAATCAGTTTTGATGTTATTGTTTGATCCTCCCCTTCCATGTGCTGTAGCTATTTCAAAGCCGAGAGAAGAATGAAGCATACTTCACAAAAGCTGTAATCCCTTTTCACCAGGCATTGTCCCAAAACTTGTAATTATGTGGTATTAAAAGATGCAGCTGGGGGAGGACAGAATCAGCTGTTGATAATTGCAAGTACTACACAACGGCCTGGTATTGATCGGCATGTCTCCTATTCCCCTGCTATGGAGAGATAAGGAGGCCCCACTCCTGCTGGAATATAATTTCTTCTGACCTATCAGGTTTCTACAGACTTATGATGAATGGCCGGAGTGGCCGAGAGTGCTTATCTTGAAAGTCAACCCTCCTTGATTCGATATTGATTCTTTGTAACCAGCGTCGGCACACAAAATCAAACTAGCAACTAGTTGACCACGATCTCTTCCAGATCCTAACTTGGCCTTCACTAACACAGACTCCACTCACAGCCTGAAGCACCACTTCAATTTGATTATAGCGTGCATCTGTTAGAGGTACAAATCAGCTTGGTTTGTTTAGGATGACGTGAACAATAGCAGCAGTGGTACAATGCAAGTCAGTAAATATATCATATTCAATAATAAATTACTCTAAATATTTTATTTTCAATTTCTTAAAGTGCTACAAGTGAATGACTGGATGAATTGACATGAAAACATAGACATATAAGATCACATAAAGGAATTGTACACAATACCATGAATACACAAATTAACAGATATCATCTACGTGAAGCTTGAACTGTTTAACTTTTGCACCAGAAACATGTTGATTTAACTCTGCAGTTCATTTTGTGACAGTACTTAGCTGGGTTGTTGCACTACATTGCAATAATATAAGCAAGGCCATAGTCATGAATGAGGTCATGAATCCAAGACTGAAATATTTGGGTGTTTTTGTCTTCTTGGTTTGTTTTCCCTGGTTTGGTTGAAAAAAAGTGACTAAACCCTCCCAGAATTACATATTTGTCACAGGATCTAAAATGATGGACCAGGAGGCCTAAATTATGACTACTAAATGTCATAGCTTCAGCCCTGAATGTCATATATTATATATTTGTTGTTATTTGTCCAGGGGATCAACAGAACAATGCTGACACGTGGATTATAGTGCGTTGAACTTCAAGATCTTTCTGTTAGTTTGTTCAGTAATGCACTACATTGTAAGATGTTTCTGTTACCTTGGCCAGCCTCTGGACATCAGTCAACAGCCTCATAACATTACAGTTATTAAACAGCATCAGATCCTCTGGGTGTAGACCAAACGTCACTAAATAACAGTATTTATAATTCAGCACATACTGAAATAGGTTAAAAAAGCATCAAACAGTTTACAAACTCAGTTACAAGTAAACATTAATGTAGTCGCTTTTAAATCCCACTCTGTGTGTGCATGTCAGTTTTGGAGTGAGCGGCTGTCACCAAGAAAGAAGTATACTGTCCATATAAAAATGAAAATTGAGTCTGCAGAATTGAGCAGATTCCCTGCAACCATTTTCTGCCCCTGTGAAGATTACAGTGCAGTCTCTGATTTACTAGCAGCCGAATGCAGGAGCAGATACAGCAGCGCCCTGTCGGCCGGTGCCAGCTGAGGAATGTGAGAGCTGCCGAGCGGAGCACCAGGCCTCAGATGGAGATATGACAAGCTAATGGCCCCTGACCTGCCGCTGAGACAGACAGCGATCAGCTACAAGAAAAATGCAAAGCTCTGCAGAGATATGTCAAGCTAAAAGGCATGACAAGAGTTCGGGTTAACGCTTTGAAGACTCTTATGCCTTCATACTGAGCTGTTTACTGGGAAAGAGGGAAAACTAAATTCCACCGGAGGTCTATTTTGTCAATATCTGCATATAATTGGCATATTAGTGAAGTTTGGGCCAAGATTTTACATTTAAAGAGTCAGTTCAGTTTTGTTTTCTGCTCTTAAATCTCACTGCCCTGCTGGTGGACCAGTCATTGCAAACTCCTGCTGTGCAGCCAAACATTGTTCAAACCCCAAGAACCTTATTTCAAATTCTAGTGGAGATCCTAAAGTTTTCAAAGATAACAAACATGTCAGGTTTAATTGAGGGAAATGTGTATAAAATGATGCACTAGTCCTCTCAAATATTTCCAGATTATTTCTTTTGGGCTGATACTGAGTATATACAGCGTTATCAGACAGTTTGGAATAAAAAGATTTTTCAAATGTGTAAGAAAGTGATGGGGGGAAAAAGGGCACAGCTGCATTAACAGAATAAAGTCTCAATGAAAACTGTCCACAGTGAGGTGACTTATCAAACTAACAAACAAGTCCTGAGACCTGAATGACTAAAGAGGAGTTTTTCATTTCCTAACAGTACAACCCAAATGAGCGTTTTCTGATCTGGCACAATCACAGTAGAGCCATTTATCTGGAAAGGTTCGGTCGTTTTACTCATTTGAAGAATGACAGATGCTGTCATTTTTCTGACTCAGTCTTATCCACTCAGCCTTTTGGGCTTTTTTGGAAAGACAACTTGTTGTTGACCTCTTCAAAATGACATTATCAGTTCCTTTGAGCCAACCCACTATCCCTAAAAATATTTATATTCAGAACAGAGTTTACGTCCAGTGCCAGTGTAGAAAGTGGTGCGGCCTCTAAGTAACGAGATAGAGTGTATGGGTGTGGCTGTCGGAGTGGTGGGTGGGCATGTGGCCCATTTGATTTTCATGTGGGCGACCAGAGTGTGTGTCCAATTAATTTAACAGCTTACGTTCATTTTTGAAAATGTAACCACAGTCATGTCCAGATACTGTGGAAAGAACAAATTAAAAATTGTTGACATTAGACGAATTTCGTTTTGTTAGAAAATCCATTCATCTCCATTGTGTTGATGTGGGGGCTCCAGTCTGGTAAGTATCCCAAAACTTTGCAGCAAAAAAATCTAAGCTATATGAAAGGATCGATACCACCAATGATAATAAGTGAGAAAATGTGTTTTTCTTTCTCTTGATATTTGGGTGAGTTGACCCTTTAAAAAGTATTTTGGGAATTCAGTCTAATCCTAAATGGTGTAGAGTTTCTAAATTGAGATTAGAGGTATCCAGCAGTGAGAGGAGCCAGGTTTAAAGCCACAGGCTGCAACCTCCGTTTGTAACCTATGAGTGTGTGGAGCCTGCTGCCTCATTTGATTTACTGTTCAATGAAACAGAAACTGGATCATAACAATTTTTTAGTTGAAAATATCCCTCCTCTGGGGGGCTTCGGGGTGGCAGTCTGTTTAGCCCCCCACCACTTCTACCTTGCTGCAGAATAGATCTAAAGAATTACACTCACTCAGGCTCTGTTTCCTCATATAATCACACAATAGGATTTTTCTTGAAAATGATCATAAATCACAGGCCGGATCAATACACCAGGCCCAGGCTGCACTAGCCTGATAACACAATCAATACAGGGTATTTGGATTTTAATTAATACGTGACAGCACCTCAGCCCTGAAACTGTGAAATATGACCTTAACCCCTTTTGAAATAGGTCCTGCAGAGCATCGCATGCTACCGCTCATCAGATGTGATGTGATCTGGTACCTGAGGAGACCTGAGGAGGTCCAGAGACGGAAGGGATGAGGAAAAAGAGAAAGTGGACGTATTTCTGTAAAACAAGACTGAGACTCGACGGTGAAATTAGCAGCTCTGTGAGGCAGCGGTGCTTTGAGCTAAATGCTAAATGAAAGCATGCTCACTGTGTATGATCACATAATGTCTTCTATCTTTTGAGTATTGACTTATCTAAGTTAATATTGACAACAGCGTTAATGTTGATGTTTATCAGGTATAATGTTTACCATGTTCTCCATCTTAATGTTGTGTGTAAGGAAGCTAATATTTGCTATTTAGCTGTTGACACAAACTTGAGCTGAGGCTGATGGGAACGTCATTAGTTTTGCATGTATTTGCTCATAAATCACAGAATTGGACAAATTAAAATTTTGAGCTGATGATGGTGCTAAACAAAAAGTTAGTACCAAACTTCATGATAATCTATATAATGGCATTAGAGGAAAAGTCCAAGAGTTTTGAAGACTAAAATCAAAACCTGCATGTGAATCTAGAGGAAACATCAGCAAAGTCATAGGCATGTATCCTCTGGGGATCATGAATGTCGGTCCAAAAATTTCTTCGTAATCCATCCAATAGATGTAGAGATATTTCAGCCTGGACCAAACCGATCGACCCACACCGCCATCCCTGGAGCCATGCTGCTAGCACAGCTAAAAACAAGAGCCTGATCACTCCAGTCCAACCTCACGTCCTCCACTGAGACCAGCAATTGTCAAAGCTGATATGGAAGCTCAGACAGGCTCCCCTGCAATATCCAAAACCTTCACTCAGCAGTTATTGCAGCTGAATGGGAGCAGGTCCTTCATCCCAAAACACAAAGCAAACGGGGAATAGACCAAAAAGAAATCAAAAGTGAACAAAGAGAGATTGAATGGAGAGCAGAGAGTGATAGACAGCACCAAGACAGGGCTGTTAGGTTATGTAGACTGAGGCCTGAGTGGCTGGGAAATTTCTGATCGCTTTAATTCACTACACCCAACTTGGCTCGGCTCTCTCCCCCCTCTGCTTTTATCTAACACTG
This sequence comes from Pempheris klunzingeri, assembly GCF_042242105.1. NCBI lineage: Eukaryota > Metazoa > Chordata > Actinopteri > Acropomatiformes > Pempheridae > Pempheris > Pempheris klunzingeri. The sequence goes on from NC_092027.1 coordinate 5,364,201, forward strand.
TGTTTCTGTATTGATTTTTTTTCTTTATCTTCAAGGCTGGATAAGAGGACAGAGAACTACGGGAGTGAGAGTGAATGGAGAACTTTCCTGAAGATTGCTGCTATTCTCCGGCTTATTGCCTCCTGTCCTTCATGGTTTCACATGACGTCCCGGGTGTCAGGATCGCCTTCAAGCTACAAATGAGGAAGCTGATGATACCAGTGGACTGGGATCAAAAAGCAGGAAATTGGCAGAGGTAGAAAGAAGTGGACAGAAATTAAATACATCTCTGAAAGTGTGGGATAATTCAGAATCAGTGTAAATATTTCTTGGAGCACACGAAAGTAAAATATTTCCTTCAGGGAACTGAAGTTTTGTTGTTGGAGGAAACTCGGGAAGGTGGTGAGATAATCTTTCCATTCAGAGCAGCATGGGAGAAACAGGAACGCAGATTAAAACACCTCCTCAGCTGCTGTTTTCTTACACATAAAAGCTTCATAATGATGTGTTTTGGACTTTGTTGACATGCAAGCTTACATGACAACAACCTAACGGCGAAAAAAGGCGCAAATTTCAGGAGAAAAAGGAAATTATTCCTTCTCACAAACTTGCATGCCAATTACAACAATGGGTGCAATAAAACAGTAGTTAATTACAACCTCTGAGCGACTAACATCTGAGGCTGGTAGAGGAGAACTCATAGTAAGATATAATGTAGTCGCCTCCTTTACAGGAAATACACAGGACCCTGTTATGGCAGAAAACCTTTTGTTGAGCAGATTATTTACTGGGATTGTTTCAGCCAGAAGCATCAAACTTCAAATGAGGAGAAAGAGCAAACTTTCCAGGCAATAAAACAAAGAGGAGATAGTCATGAATGTGCCAGCAGGACGCCCCTTTCTTATCCCAGAAACAATTAGACAGGACAATTGTTTTGAATAAGAATGGACTGCTCCAGGTCAAAGTGAAAGTAAGAAGTCTTTTCAGAGGCGACTAACAAAGCAGACAGCCTGCAGGTAGCCCTTTGTTTCATTCCCAGCATTAACAGTAACAGCATTTCATATTAACTCTGACAAATAATCGAGTTGGCAATCACTTAATCTGGGAACCGCTTGGCGCCTCCCCTCGAATGACTTTAGTCTTTATGAGTGTTTGTAGAGACTCGATTCCTCTGATGTGACAAACAAAAACCATCGGAATCAATTTATTATCCTCAAGTTGCCTTTTTTGTGCCCAAATCTGAATTTTTGCAGCACCGATCAGTGGAGGAGAGTAAACTTGTACATTGACTCGAGTATTTCAGCACATTTTCGAGGTAGTTGATTTGCCAATGTGGAGAAGTCAACAAGTTGAAGATTTTTTTAAAATCCCCCAAAGTCCCTCAAATTTGTTTAAAATTTCTAAATGAAAAAATCCTGAAAGAAGCCCTTAAAAATCTTTGAAAAGCCACAAAAAAACCTAAAAACACCATTATTATTAAAGCTACTTTCAGGGGTGACTGATGCACTTTTTAGTAACAGTTACAGGTACTTGTGATAATGATGCATTTGCAACTTTTGTAATGCTTTGCTGATCAGTATCAAAATTCTGAATGCAGGCCTTCAACTTGTCATGTGGCATTGCTACTTTTACTGACGTACAATAAAAGGTCTGAATTAGTCTTCCACCACTGGCACAAAAACACAGTGAAGCAGTAAGAGGAGCCCTGCAGGCATCTGTGACACATTAAAGCAACACATGTGAAGATCTTTTAGCCTCCTGGTCCAGTGTGGCTCTCAGTAGGAGACAGACAGAGGACAGAATAATGATTCGGAAACTCGTCCTGCAGCACACCAGGAGAAACTCTCAGCGTCCTCATAACTTAGAGCAAAAGGCCAATAACCGCTGCTAACCACAGCCTAAATTTTGCCCTGCCACATCATCAGAGTTGGGGAACACAAAACAAAAGGAAGAGAAAGCAGTTGTCTGCATGATAAGTCTTGAAGAACTGCATCAGCACACTGAATTGTAACTCCCAAAGCATGAATGATGAGGTCAGGCTTACTCATCTTTGTGTGACGTTACAGCTCCTTGTGAAATTTGAAGTTAGACCTCACAAAGATCCTGCAAACAAATAAAGGTGTTGTCTTCCCCCCAGTAAAAGAGAAAAGCCCCAACACTGTCTACGTACAATGAAAAGGAGGCGAGAAAAAACAGAAACTAAAAGGGCTCAGACTGATTTTTATGTGAATGTTGACTAAGAATGGTCTCCATCTGTGTAAACCCACTCAAACAGTGACTTCCTGTGAGTAACAGTCTGAAGCCTGGAGCAAATCACTGATATTTATCATGCAAGATGGCACACATTCCCAGGGTTACAGTTTGACTGCTGCTGGTCTCCCACTCTGGCTCGGGCCTGCTGCGAGAGGCTACTTTTGATTTGTTTTCCACACCAAAACACCAGGATCTGATTTTCACAGCCGTAGGTAAGATTGTTTTCTCTTTGATTTCGTTCGTTGAGGCCACATCGAGCATTCAGCCGCATTACAGACATTACGAAGACGTTTTAGACGTTACACACCGCATTTAGAGGAGTGGATTCACAGGAAGAGTAAGTCAGCTCAGCACCAGATAATCTCACTCCTAACTCTCACTGTTTCAGCCTCTGTTAGCTCTGACCACACTTATAACTGAGATTATTCACTTTTGTTTTCTGCCTGAATCTTAAATTTGGAGAAATCTTTAGATTCTTTTTGAGGTTTATAAGCCACAGTTTCCAATTAATGAATCATCTGGAGTCACCAGATTCTGCTAAACCTGTTAGCAATGTGCTAATAAAACAGAGAGAATATTTGAGTAAAAACTTTTAATTATCAAAGGAGGTATTGGACACAACTCTTAGTCCTCTACTGCATAGTTTTTAATCATGTTTAGCAGGTTGCACCACATTTTAATGACACGACTAAGTTTCATTGTACATGCAATGATGATAAAGTTGAACTGAATTAAACTGATGTAAATCTGGGTGATGTTTTCCTATTACTGCACATTAAAGGTGGTGAGTAATTTATTATTTCAACTTCATACACAAAATATTCCAAAACAGGCACGTTTGTGTTTCTATATATCTGTCATGTCGGGTGGTTCTCGTGCCCCTTTTTGAAAAAAGCACAGAAAAAGCTGCCTTTGTTTCATAGAGCTTAATGTTATGACAAGTTCCTCTGAAGTCGTTAGTGTTATTTTGGCTCAAACAAACTGAGGAGGTGCACTGAATGTAGCAGACATAAACAACATGACGGCTGCCCTCCATCCTGCTTTCTCTGATATTAACATCTCTTATTGACGCTATCGTAAATGTTACAGCATCCCCATCCATCACAGCAGATGTTGAGGCGACGCGTTTGTCTGTCTCCTTGTAAATAAATACCTTGGCAAAGTCACTGTCAAGACTGGAGCTGAGATAGACGGCAAGCTTGTCATTCATCTGCATTATTTTGATTTTCCTCTGGTGAATCTTTGAGATCATCGTGGTCTCTTTTTAAAGGTGAGATGTTTCGGTGCGTTTTTGCATGTTTCCCCCGTACGTTTATCGAAGCAAACACGACATGCCACGTTTGTTAGAGTTGCCATCACCCTCAGCCGTCATCCCGGCTTCCCACGTATTAATGATGCAATAAACTGCAGTACAGGAGGAGCAAGTTACGGGTAATTGCAAAGTCATGCTCCACAGGGCCGGCACGGTTTATTTGATTAACCTTTAGTGACAGGTCAGATGTTGGGAATATGTTTCTCGGCCAGATGATCATGGGTCATTTATGACCTCCTGCTGAAGGATAATCAATAGCTGGATAGACAGACGGCCAGACAGCTGACAAGATCTGTCATCATGGTTATGTTTGTATTATGTCTGGTCCTGAAGCGTAGGAACTGGCAAATATCGTGATGCTGCTGAGGCTCGCTGACACTTTTTGACTGGGCTGGTGTTTACAGAGAAATGAGAAGGAGAGAAAAGAAAGTAACAAAGAATGATTTTCTCTCTAACTGTGGCCTCAATTAAAGCCAGAATATGGTCCTGCTTCTACCTGCCTCACAGCCTTGTTCCTCTTGCAGCCACGACACAGTGGGCCGTGCCACAAAATGGCAGCATGTGCGTCAAACGGTCCATTCAAAAAGAGACGAAAGGAGGGGGCAGGAGGGGGGAGGGGCGGAGAGAAAAAAAAAACAAATGTCATGCAATGAAAACAGTAAAAAGAGTCCAATCTGCTTTACAACAGTTTTACAGCACATCCTGGGCCGAGCCTCGCCGGCTGCCTGCAGACAAACCCTTTCTCATATCCGGCCTGCTCGCTGCAGCCTCTCCAGCTCTCTGCCATCCTCACTGGCTGCTGCACTTCTAAACCACCACCCGCTTTGAGCTCTGTGTGACTGTAAACAAATGCAATTTTGCATTTCCTGTAGTCTAGACACAACTGCGGCAGAGCTGCAGTCTGTGGAGGAAAAGAAATGTTTGACCTGTGTAAAACAGCTGAAATCATAATAAGTGTTCATGAAGGCCACTAAAAGGGAATAATACTGATAAAACCGTAGTGATTTCCATTATTACACTGATATCAGTCACAAAGGAGGAGATGTAGATAAAGGAAGTCGACAAGTTGGAGAACAGATAAATGAGTTCAAACAAACAACTTAAAAATCTGTTTTGTTCCTTTACAATTTCCTAAAACAGCCATAAAAGTTCCTGTGACCCCTCTTCCCCGACCCCCCCCCCAATCGTGTAAGTCTTTAAAACCTTTAATCCTTGAAAAATGCATAAAAATCCTTCAATATCTTAAATATTTCCTTAAAAACTCAATCTCTGCAAGTCTTAAATCTCTCAAACCAACAAATCTTTAATAACAAAATTAGAAACAAACAACTATAAATCTTAAAAATCTATTTAAAAAAGAGAAAATGCTTAATCTACTCCTTCAAAAACCTTAAAGTCGTGAAACGTCTGCCAAACCCTTGAAAATCCACTCACTCATGAAAACCATGAGATTTAGATGAAAGCCCCAAATATGCAATCAAGTGGTTCAAGAATGAACCAAGATCCTTCAAAATCCTGAATCTTTTACACATTAAACCGCTCTTACTTCCATAGAATTACCCTGGCCTTTTACATTATGTACTGTACTGCATACTGAACTGTATTCCTGCCTTTTCTTTTTCCCATATTTGAACAGCGAGCGTCTTTCTTTTGAAGTGCAACCTGTGTAATTTGTCCCACTGCTGCAGAGACAGTCGGCTCTGTTCTGCTGCGCAGCCAAACGAGAACGAATCAAAGAGCCTTTGGAGAGATGATCATTGATTTAATCACATCATCAACTGCAGCCACTTCAGGGCCAAAGTAGCTAATCCATAACCAGCCAAACAGAATCACGCCAATGCTGCAATCATAGCTAAATGGGGATCAGGAGGTGTCGTGCAGGATATCAGCTTCTATCACACTCAGATGCGTTATGAAGTGTTTCGGTATCGATCAGGGATAACAACTACATGTCCATCGACCACATAAGACATAACTGTATCGACAAGAGAATTAGAGGGATAATTGTTCCTCTGTCATCTAACTCTAACATGAATGTCCTTCTGTGTGTGTGTGTGTGTGTGTGTGTGTGTGTGCTGTAGTTGTCTGTACAAAGACAGACACAAGGACTTTCTTGATGTTAAGGTGTTATCTGTTGTCAGCGAGCATGTTATTTCCTTTTAAACTGAATAAAAATAGTCTTTATATATCAACGTATGTCAGACAACCAAATTAAAATGTTTTTTATTATTTGTATGCTGATTATGTGCATAACTGAATATTAGGTGCCATTCTGGTGTTATTTTTAGAGTTAAATGGTGGAAGAAGCACTCAGATCCTTAACTTGAGTAAACCAATACATTCATGTGAAAACACAAGTCAAAGTTTTATCACTAAAATACTCCTAAAGTACCAAAAGTAAAGAAAAATGACACCTGTGACTGACATATTATCCCGTGTGAAGCTTATTAAACTGTTAATATTGACGCATCAGTGTACACATAGCATGTTACTGCTGTAGCTGGTGGTGGAGCTCATTCTAACCAGTTCAGAAACAGTATTTTAGTTTTATTTTAGTCCAGTGGTTCCCAAACGAGGGGTCAGGCCCCCCAAAGGGTCACAAGATAAAATTTGAGGATGTCATGAGAACAAAAGAAGAAAAAACAAAGTTGAATTGTTTTTTTTTGGAACTTTTCTCTGATCTCTAATTTTTGTTTTTCTTGTGACATATTTTACTAATTTCAGCTCTTCGGGGAGTTTAGAGGTGACGTGTCGTTTTGGTCGACCTGCTAACAACTTGAAACGTGACAAGGGGCCTGAAGTAGACGGAATGATTAGTTTAATCTGTGTGGTCACATTTCACAAACGTATCGTATGATTTTTATGTAAAATGTTGATCTGAAAGTGAACTTTAAGACGTATAAAGCAGAAGAAGCAGACGAAGGACAGTAGTGGACTAAATGTAAATGTGCAAAATAGAACAAATGTGAAATCAGAGTATTTTCTTGAGTTGCTTCCCCGAAGCTCATTTCAAATTTAAAGTGCCAATTGTTTTTGCTGTCATTAGATTTTAAAGAGTCTCATCCGTTTCTCAGGACGTTTAACACAACGAAATCATGAGGAGAAAATGAAAGGAAGGGCATTTTTTCTAAAAAAAAAAAAAAGGAGGCTACTTCCTTTTTATCTGATATCTGGGCAGAAAAGACTTCTTTCGTTCCTCCTCTTGGGTGAAAAATACAGCCCTGGGAAAGCTTTGGGTTATTATTGGATGTCCACTCTAAAAGTATTTCCAAACAATCCAATGTTGTGCTCTAATAGAAATCTATGAATGCTTCTCAGGGGCAGAGGACAAAGCTACGGCGGGGCTGTACATCTGTGAGTTTAGAAACAAAGCTTTGTTTGTGAGCCTCAATCACTTGTGCTCATGAAAGCAGACACTTACTTGAAAAACTTTCTTTTTCTTTCAGGGGAGGGGGGGGCAACACTCTAAACCTACATCCTGGTATAAATTTGCAAAACGCAATACAGGCCTGATTGTGTGTGGAGTAGACGCAGGATGCATACAAATAGAATCCCTTCTGAAATGTCCCCTTCCCTGCATGGCTCAGTGGCTAATGTACAATAAATCAACAAAAGGGGGCTTTAATACCAGCAACGGGCAGGTCCAGGGTACTGTTATTTTATCTTTTTACAGTATTTAATTGGAAGTTTTCCCTGAAACATTACACCGTGCTTTCAAATGACTTTGCCCAAATCTAAGAGGAGATTGATAAGAATTTCTCTCCCTTCCTCCCCCTCTCTCCCTCCTCTCTTAAAGTTTTTTTTTTTTCCACCCCTTCGCCTTTCAGGAGAGAGCAAGTTTTTGCCGAAGGGAGACTAAAGTTACAAGTGTGTGGCATTTTGTGGAGGGAGAATGAAATTGGAGGCTTGGAGGGACGGATAAGGACAGGCTGGGAAAAAGGGAAGTTGGCAGTGGTAGCGGGTCAACAGCGCGCCTCAGAGCCTTACCCACTGCACCAGGTGTCCACTTAATTCAAATGATACTATTATTCATAGACAGAGGAAGAGTATTGAAACGACCCCCCCCTCCAAATCATTTGCAACTGAATACAGATATAATCCTGGAAATATAAGTCTCCATTAAGGCTATCCCATTTAGCAAACAAGGCTCCCATTGTGCAACATGTTGTGTGTATAAATCACAGTCTGAGAGAGAGAGAGAGAAAAAAAGGCGAGGGAGAAAGTAAAACATTCAGTCCAAGATGAGATTTGAGAATGTCACTCAGTCACACATGACAATTAGGAGTGTGTTTAACTTTCTGATTTTATGCTCAGGCTCCATTTTATTCATTATTTTATTCCTTTTAGGGGAAGAACAGTAAATAAACAAAAGAATGAAAAGAATAATTTCACGTCTGCGCATAATTTGGAAAGAGCAACAAAATGTGCTTTAATATCATGTGTGTTAAAGCAAAGATAAAATTATAAGTAAGATCTTCTTTGTCTCGGCTCTGATTTCTTTGGCCAGTCAGCTTCTGTCATAAATGAAATATGCACTCTAAAATTGTCTGAATGCTCTTATTAGATATATTTTATATATTCAGGATGAAAACCTTAAATCCTGGAAACATCAACACTCCAGGAGCCGAGAAAAAACGCCTTCATTTGTTCACTGACAGTAACAGAGAAAACCAAAACAGAAAATGTGTTTTAAAGAGTCCCTGAAGGCCTAAAAGCCACAAGACTCCATCAAATCAAAAAAGACAAAGATTAGTCTTTATTATCAATAAAGAATAGTATTTTAGCCAACAGGATGTTGTAAGGTTAAAACATATTGTGCAAAACACTGAATTTCATTTTATTATATTAGAAAAGTATCAAGTTTTGAGCCTAAATCAGTTTTTCATCAGGCACAGATGCATCAAAAGGGTCTGAAAAAGAGGAACCTTTTCTAAAATGATAAATTAAAGCTAAATTAAAAAAAGTAACAGGCAAGTCATTAAGAAACAGACACATATTTTACTAACTCCTGTGTTCACTGGTATTACTGTGAATAATGTGCAGAAGCTCTGGACTCAGTCGGCCCATTTTGATGTCAAAAGTGAAATCTGATCCTAAAAAACGTCGAGCCAAGATCTAATCTACAAGTTATAATGACAATGTTGTAGTTATGTAGTCAAATTAAATAAAACTGATCAATCAATTTTAATATGTTAAAATACAAAGAGAATACATTGCTTTTAATCTACTTCAATCTTTTTTGGCATCATTCAAAGAAAAACAAAACGTCTTTTTGTTCAGTATTTATATTTGAGGCCTTAATTTTATTCACCTTTGCGCCTTCACTCTTGTCAGAGTTATAAAGTCAACATTTTTCCCCCTACAGCTGCAGAGACCCACTTAACAACACAAAAAATACATCACCTAACCAACAACTGATTCCCAGGCGCCTAAAAAACGATAATTAGTTTCCGTTCCCAGTAAAAGAAAAAGGACCAAAACAGCTTTAGGACCACAAACCCTCCTGGATCTCGTGCTGCTCGGTACAGTACAGACACCAGGAGTTCATCTTCGGTCAGTGGATCAATATAATCCTTCAGAGAAACGTGTGATGGACCGGTGCAATCATGCCAAACAATGGCCACACACAGGTCTATTCCCCCCACACAGAAACTCAGAGGTGAAAAGAGCAGCTACTTTATAAAAGCAGACAATATCAGGCTCCTGATAACCTTTTCTCTCGTTTGATTTCAGCGACCGCAGGAGAAGAAGTTTCACCGACAGTTCAATCCCCGACTCGCTGGTCTAAATATCCAATGAGCCCAGCTTACTTTGACAGACACCTCAAAGGAACGCACATGCTGGAGGATGAAGCAGTGCTCCTCCTTTTTAAACTTAATAATGAGACGAACTGTAGCGCTGCAGTCTGACTTGAACATCTTTATCAACTTTATCATTTGGTTTTTACTATTGACTCTTTTTAAAATAAAAATCAGCTTTTTTTGTCACTTCATGTTTTACAAAATGACTAATAACCATCAGGACACACAGAGTTGGCAGTTACAGTTTAGACAAAGTGAAAAGGTTTGCCCTCTGCAGACTTCTCAAAAAGTCACTTCAGATATGTGTAGTCAAAGTAAACAGACCCATAATATCAGAAATATTCCTCTACGGTGACAAACTATGGATTTACTGTAAGAAATTCTTTAAATTTGAGCGTACATCCAATTTTTATTCTAATTCTAATCTTGTCTGTGCAGGATTAGAGCTTGTTCCAATTATCGAAAGATCATCTCACACTGACAATTTGTCGTCTTTTGATTTCTGTCTTTTATTTTGTGCACAGCTGAAACGATTGATCAATGATTAACAAAAATGTTGATAGCTAAGTAACTGTTTAAATCAACGATTAAACGAAACAAGTCGAATATCGTTTTGTTCCACCATCCAACTCAAATATGAGACATTTTATTTGTTCCTCTGACTTAAATCATTGTAAACTGAATATGTTGGACAGCTGATTGAACATCATCAGGAAACTAATTTGTTCGCAGTGAGTTTGCTTAAATAAAGGTTTAATCCGTCAATCATTCAGTCACCTCAGCTCAGATACAGTTCCCCACTCGTACGTCACTCATAAGCCAAAGAAATTTGTGTAAAAATTCTTACATCAGATTAACATGAACAAGCTTGTCGTATGTCTACAATATCTTTACAGCGACGACATAAATCCATATGAATTCCTCATTCAGTTTGGTCTTTTCATTATCAGTTTTCCAGACCTCTCTGTGTCTCTGTCTCCGTCTCTCTGTCTCTAAGCTGAAGTTCCCATGACCCGTCACAATACAGTGATGATGTATTCAAGCAGTGATGTATGAAATTCGGGCAAATAAAAACCTTTGTCCTCCCACACTGGCTAATTATTTGACAGATTGGAGCCCTGTTGTGTGTGGATACTGTGAAGGAGCCCTCCGCTGCCCATCCCCCACCCAATAAAGAGGCCACTTGCAGAAAAAAATTCCTCTATAGCCACCCTTTTCTATTCTTTGTTAGAAGATTACATTTTTTCACCACATTTTGGAATGACAAAATGGGGGAGAACTGTGGGTTTTTTGGAGGGGGACCCTGTGTGCTCAGGCAGTGACAGAGGGGGCCAGGACAGCAGTCAGTGGCAGTTTAAAAAGATTTTCTCAAGCAGAAATATTTAATCTTCTCAGGGAAAATAAAGCAGAGAAAAAACAGAGGACAAAAAGAAGCTAATCATCCACAGGTCTCCCCCCGCCGCCCCCCCCACACTGCCTCCTTCCCTCCCCATATAAAAAACAAAAAAAAAAAATAGAGAGAAAAAGGTGATGTAAGATTGATAGAATAAATCTGCATGTATAATTATAAATTATTCCCACATTTGGGTGCTGTTTCTCCATTCGCAGGGCAGTTTTTCTTGCTTGACTGTTAATTGTTTTATGCAGGTTTTCCAGTGAAAAAGTTCAGACTTTAGCGAAGGAAGATGGTGTTTCACTTACAGTATAACTCTTTCTCTGTGCTCAGTCTTCTGTATTTTCTCTGTTTCTCCAGCTTCTCTCTCCAAACAGGACTCAGTGAGTTCCCGGGCAGACTTTAGTGCAGCTAATTAGCAAAGCTGGAAGCTTCCAATTACTCTGCTGAGTTCTGTTTGTTTCATTTGTATGTTTAGCAGAAGCGTAATTATATGCACATCCCATGCAGGTGCAAGGCTGTTGGAAAACAGTGCTGACGAGAGGAGTAACAGCCGTGCACTTCTTCTAGTCAAAGTGTTTCTCACACGGTTACAACAGACACAAACTAAGCATTTTATAGGATTTCTTTCTTTCTTTCTTTCTTTTTTCTTTTTTCTTTCTTTCTTGACAAAGCAAAAAAATCACTTGAAGTTATAACGTAACACTACACTCAACATGTCATAACAGTGTTTGTTTTAATGGATCAAATAACAATAATTTTATATTAAGAGACTCAGTAAATGTTCGTTTATCAATTGATTGATTGATTGATTTAATATTTGCATTTTAAATCCCTTAAACCTCAACTGCATTAACAACTTTGTGTGCTAGCCACTTTAGCCAAACTAACATGCTAACATAAGCCAAAGTGTGATGCATTTAGTCATCTAAAGTTTTGTTAAGTGACTTTTATTAAGTGACTATCTGTGAGTCAATGAACACTTTTATACTCAGGTAAATGCTCTTTTCATTCTTTTATTCAAGTAAAAGTTTAGTTTCAGACATTTTTGGTGCTCCTTCCATCTGAGTTCATTAGCTCATATTATATTATCGTTCCACTTCTTTTCTTGTTTTGTGTTTTGTTTTACTGTCTTGTGACTTCAGATCTGGAGCCAGAACACAAACTGGCATCATACATCACACCCTCTCTGTGACTAATATCACAGGCTCCACTTTTGGACACAACCTTGATGTTGTGGTCCTGAAGCTACCAGAGTTTATCCTCTTGGCATCTGGCTGCGAGGTAGCGGGGACTGAGAGAAAGCATCTGTGGGGTCTTGTCCTCCCCCCCTCATGGAGCCCAGGCTGGAGGAACCCTTGGCACAGGCCCAGTGACGAGGTGGCTGGAGTATTAACCGCACAACTTCCCCCACGTAGAAGGTTAAAACCCTTTCACAGCTTCCTCCCTCCCTCCCTCAGCAGCAGCAGCTCAGAACATATGCTCTTTAAAAACATATGGTCAGCAACAAAACTTCAACTCTTCCAACAATGAAAACACTGAAAAAGCTCACTTTGAACAAAAAGTGGTGAATGTAAGGATACTTTTTTCTACAAATTAAAAGCGATTAGAGAATGTGATGCCAAGCTGTGGTGATTTATCACGCACATATTGTCCCAATTAGCACAATTATGGCGATGGCGCAGGCTGCTTGACCTTCTGGTACATCCTCATTTGTATCATGTCAAGGAAAAAACAGCTCCTAAATCACTGCTCCTCACTCCCTGGTCAAATCACTGCACACTATTTAAATCTGTGATCCCAAAGACACAGAAAGAGACACAGTTAAGAGTGAACTTTCCAAAAAAGTGTAAAATAAAATGGAACAGCAATAATAGTGATAATAATTAAGAGAATAAGAGATACATCATATCATTTGCAGATAAAAGAATCTTATTTTGAAATTTTCACTACCACCTCCAGTTTAAAAAAATCATATTGTCAGTAAATATCAGACTTTAGTCCACACAGAAAATACTATTAATCAACTTCAATATTTGTTAGCTACCAAACAATAGATTGCAGTAAAGTGAGACATTTGGTGTTACAACTAAATTTCGGAGTTTGAAAAGATTTTATAAAAGTCACAAGCATTGCATTAAAAAGTAGATACAAAGACATGGAAATACTGGAAGATACAGAGCAGATATAATATGAAAAGCTGATACAAAATCAATAAAAAAAAGTAAGTAAAAAGTAAAAATACACACAGTAGAAGCAGCAGAAGTAAAACTAGATAGGAAGTGGAAAGTAGATACAAAACAGTAAGATGTAAATACGAAAAAGTACACACAAAATCAATTCATAGGAGAAAATAGATACATAACTGGTAAAAAGCAGAAGTAACTTCAAAATGGATTCAAAAGTACAGATAGTATATACAACATGTAGAGTAGATACAAACAAGCACATTAAAAAAGTTTACATTTCACATTTTAAACTCAAAATCAATACAGTTAACAATTATTATTACAGTAAACAAAATAGAGGCTAAGTACAAACTAGATCAAAAGTGGAATGTAAACACAAAATTTATTTAGAACTGAGGAAGAATAGATACAAAACATGTTGACAAGAAACCTTAAACCCTGAAATAAATACAAAGTGCATACAGCAGGAAGCAGATACAAAAGTAGAATATAGATACAAAGTAGAAAGTAAATGAAAAATAGATATAAAATAGACAAATACAAAATAGAGTAGTAAAAGCAAAGTACAAAGTAGATCAAATGCAGAAATTAGACACAAAATTGATTCAACATGGATATAAAATAGGTAAAAAATAGATTTAAAAAGTAGAAAGCAGATATAAAAAACAGATAAGAAAAGAAGAAGTAACTGGTAGATAAAGTTTCCAGAAGAGCGTTTGATTTGCGTCTTGATGAGACACTGAGTAAAAGAAGCTACTGTGTGGGAAAAGTGATAGTCCGGTGTGTGTGTGTGTGTGTGTGTGTGTGTGTGTGTGTGTGTGTGTGTGTGTTGTGATGACTCTGTTGACTGCAGGAACAGAAAGATCAGCAGAGACAATGACACTCCTCCGGCCCGCCCGTGTATTGTGAAATGAATCTCTGGATGTTTTGTTTTGGCTAATGGCTGATGTGTCAGCTCGTATGTCTGTGTCACACCACTGGCCAAGGCGGCCTCCCGGCAGGGCTTTCTGGGCGTGAGTGTGGTGGTAACAGAGAGTTTGGAGCTGGGCAGTTTTTTTGGGGGGGTCAGGCTTCGAAGGGAGCACATGGAAATGAGACCCATTCATCCCTCTACCCATAACCCCCCCGATTGGCATATGGCATGGCATTGTCCTTGGCCGCTGAGCCAGAAGTGATGCAATTTGTTGGCATGTCCTGTCATTTCACAAACTACCCATCCCATTGAGGGCTCCAGAAAACAACAACAGAAGACATGGAAGGGCAGCCAACAGCTCAGCTTCTGCGGACGCCCTGCCAAACTTATTCAAGAGGGAAATGAAAAATAACTGCAGTTCAAAGACTCAAACCTTTACCAAGATTAATCTAGATTTTTACATTAGTTCCATAAAATTAAAACATGCTTGTAGAAATTTTGCAACTTGATGTTTGTTGAAACACTGAAACTGTTGAAGTTGCTGTTAAAGTGGCAGCTGAATTAGAAACACTAATGGCAGTAAAGTGGAAAGTGCTGAAAGAAGGAGATGTTTCAGCGCTGAAAGGAGCTGAAATGTCACAGAAAATGTAGGTGATAAATTAAGTCCTGAAAGAAATCAGTGTCAGTTCAAGAGCTGAGATCTGTGAAATGTTTGAAATGTCCAAACGGTTCTCGTTTCCAGGTCGTCAAATATCGTCACCAACCCTTTAACTTATCATATTTTCCTAAACCAAACCAAGTGGTTTTGGTTTGAAAACGTCGACTAAGTGTTTATGACTGTTACCATGAATCGAAGGTCCAGTTTGCCCGTGGTAATGACCAGTGTGTCTCATAGTGTGTGAATGAGAAAATGGGTGAGGAAAGTAACAGACGCAGAGACAAAGTTGAGGTATTTGATGACGTGGAAATGAGAACTGACTGAAATATCAGGAGAAGTGACAGAGATGCAGTTTCAGTGAAATTTCATTCGAGAGCAGTGAATGAAATCAGTGCTGAGTGAAGAAGAGGAACCGGCTGAAATAAAAGTGAAGAAAGTGGAGCTCGCCCACTGAGAGGAGTTGAAAGTGTTCGAATTGTCAGGTGAAGTGCAAGAACTGAAAGGAACTGAAGTGTCAGTTGAGGACAGGGATTATTACAGTCAACGTTTCAGCTGATGAGAAAATGGTCAAAGCAGTCGAACTGTCGTTTGAAAAGTGGGAGATGAAAGCAGCTGAAGTGTAAATGTTCAACTAGTTGAATTATCAGGAAAATAAAGCAAAACCTCAGGTTGAAACATTCAAACATTATGAGTATCTGTTTAGGTTTAGTTGATGGTTATTTGCTTCCAGTCTCTTTTTCCCAAACATGAAATAAAGTAATGAATGCGACATACAGTCGAGATGACGGGATCATAAAAAAAGTCTTTTTCTTTCTCACTTTGAGCCGAGGCTTGACCCCAAGCTGTCCAATGTTTAATTAACTCTCACAGACTTGACGGGGGGAGGAGGCAAAATCTTCAAAGAATATGACCACTGCTTTGTGAAACATCAAATCCAGCTCCAGATCCTATTGTGCAGAGTTTGCTCATAGTTGACCTCACCTTCTGTTGGGATATCCTGTTGAAAGACACGGCCGGCTCAGACCGCCCAGACAAAGAGGATTTCCCTCCAGGGAAACTCTGAGCCGTCAGTGGGAGATGCTGCCGCTGCTGACGCTGTTGTCATGTGTCTGATCTGTTACTTATAAAGACACAGGCCTGAAAAGGATCCATGGAGAGATGTGTTGTTGTTTTTTTTTCCTTTCGTACATTTGGCTGAAAATCTGTCATCCCCGCAGAGAGGCTCCCATTGTTGCCTCTGAAGTGGCATCCATCCTTTCATTTAACCCACAAACATCAATTTGCCTTTTTCTGACAGCAAATCTTTTACAGACATTTGAATCTTGCTTAAAACTACATTAGTTACTAAATGAATCAAAGACAATGTTCATTTCTCTTGTGGAGAAAGAAAGTGAGGAGTTTTCTTCTCACTCAACATGTTACATTTAATCAGTTACATGCACTTGAGTATTTGTATAATTCATAAATTGTACTTCTAAGAGTTGTTGTTTCACAGAATACTTTTTATTCAAGTACTTTTGCTCTAGAATATTTGTACTTCTACTCCGTTACATCGTTTTACACACTTTTCCCACATTTAAGGCGTAAGGTGTGTGTGGTGGAGCGAGTGAGAGAGAGAGAGAGAGAGAGAGAGAGAGTGAGCAGCAGAAACGTTTAGGATGCAGAATAAAAGCTGAAGCGTGTGTTATTTAGCTGGCAGCTGCAGTGAAGCCCTGAAGTATGAATCAACTTTGGCGCTGTAGGAAAACAAACATCTCCCCTGTACACACACACACACACACACACACACACACACACACACACACACACACACACACACAATGCCTCCAAATCTTTTTGAGGATCCAGTAAATGCTACAAGTATTTTTTTATTGTTTCATTTTAAGAGATGAATCAGTGCTTAAAATCACATACTGACATACGTCATGTGTCTGTTCTGTACATTCAATTCAATTCAATTCAATTCAATTTTATTTGTATAGCCCAATATCACAACAGAGTGTCTCATAGTGCTTTACAAAGTTCACTGAAATAAACAAGTGTAAGCGAACAAACAATCTAATAAAGAGTCCAGCAGTCGATGAGGCCAGTGGATCAGTCCGATGGATCAGTCCGAGGCATCACCTGCCCTTTATGACCCTCCTACATGGGGCTTTATCACCTCACCTTTATTCACCTGTGGAAGTGGGCGGGTTTGAATATAACAGTAATGAATTCATTACTTTTAGGTTTATTTCTAAGAGATACTTTTCTCACTCTTACTCAATTAGTTCTTTTTGAGTACCGTCACTTCTACATGTGTCAGTCTGATTACAGAGTCACAATACTTTTACTTCAGCACCGTGTTGTTAAGCTCTGGCACTGGGAGGCAAACTGTGTCTGCTGCCTCTGGTGGTGACGAGACAATCGGACCGTCTGGATGTTGGCAGGTTTAATGCTGGTATGTGGTAATTGCATAACTGTCCTTCCATCTCAGTTTACTGCAGGATCATCTCACATGTACAGCAAATTCTTTTCTTATTATGTGATGTCTGAGCGGGTCCTTGAAAACAGATAGTAGCTGTGTTTGTAGAATATTAGCTGGCAGATAGACAGAAAGAAATGAGAGGCTAAAAGTAAAAAAAAAAATAAAAAAAAATGGCCTCCTTGAAATGTTTAATAAAAGTTACTGTGAGAGCATTGTTGATGTGATCTTCACAACTCCGTACAACCAAAGGGACAAATTATTTCAATTATTTCCTGAAAATTACAAAACACAGAGTTTAAAGTCAGATCATCCTTTACCACAGCTGTCCTGTTTTATTTTTTTGACGCTTTGTGATTAAGATACATTTATTTGTAGTAAGGTGGATTACTGAATCTGGATTTATTTGAAGTACATGTATTCAGGGATGGACAGTAAAGTGGTGACATACAGATCTGGCAACAATCGAACTATTACCACCACGACACCTCAACTTACTTTCATATCATCATGGTAAAGGTGCCATCACTTAATCATATCATATATCAGTCTGGTATACACTGGTTTTTGGGTTTTTGGGTGTTAATGTAACTGAGATTAATGAGATTAATAACTATATTCTATGATCAAGTGCAGCCACTATAAATCTGTCTGGATATTTTTCCCAAACGATGACAATTCTGCCAAAAAAAGTGATTTGTGACACCAGCGTCACAGTTTGGTCAGTATGAGTGCTTGTTCCTAGTTATTACTTTGTTCCAAAATCTAAAGGCTCTTTCCTTGAACCATGCTACACACTTCCACCAAGTTTCAGGAACATTGTGTGGAAAACATAACCTCCTTAGCAGAGGTAATTATTTTAGTCGCATAGATAAATAAGACACTTTCAAAAATGCATCACAACTGGTCATTTTCTTCCCACTGAAAGCTACAATCAGATAATGGCATTAATGGACATCTGTCAGTTTGACAAAGAAGGTTCAAGCTCAGGCACCATCCATCATTTGAACTGACCAAATAAACAGAGGATGAGGTTAAAAGGGGGGCGGAGGAGTCTGGAGGGGTTCTGTCCACTTCCAACCATCACATCACTGAAGCCGAGGTGACGTCGTCCCAGTGGGAGACAAACAGGAGAGCTCTTCTCTGACGGACAGACGGGTCACACCACCGCTATCAGGGCGCTATTTTTCAGGCTCAGCTGATATACATGTGACCTTTCCTTTCCTTTCCTTTCTTTCTTAACTGACTACATCCACATGGAGCTTAAACATATGGTAAAACATAATTAATGTTAGTGATTGGGATTAGCATAATTTAAAATCATGTATTTTCTAGTTTAAAAACTTTTTTACTGGAACTTTTTCTCTTAATAATAAATAATAAACTATAAGAAATAGTGTCATCTTCCTCCACACTGTACAACAATGTGTTTGTTTGTTTTTTTTCTTTCAGTCGTGTGCGTGCACTGTAATCTTCTCACTCGGCAGGTTGTCTTTCTTCGTCAATTAGGAAATGTGTTGGCATCACAGGCAAAGCGTTGAGTAATGCTGATGATGTCATTGATGCAACCCACGGCTTACAAATCACAACAAAATCATAAATCATCTCACAGATGTCTCCCTCATTCGATTAACACAGTGTCCATATGGCTCACTGTAGTATATCAATCAGCAGAATATGCCAGCCGCTCGCTGGCCTCTCCTCCGCTGAGACAGGCCTTAATGGAGAACACGCAGTAATATATAAACTCCTCAGGTTTTACACTTTGAAAATGTCTGTTGATACTGTCGTCTTGCCAAAGCTGTTGATTTCATCATCTTTTATGTGTTTATTGGGTCGAGGCCGGGGTTTTTTTGACACTTCCTCTACTTGCCTCCATTTTTTATTTTTTACGAGACTCCAATTTGCAGACGCAGCCATTTGCATTTCCTGTAAAGTGAAGCTCTTAGCGACTGCTCAAAGCCTGATCTTCCAGGACTCTAAAGGTGGCAGGAGGTTATGATAATTTCACACACAATAAAGCTTCTGCAGTGAGCCTTATAACATGAGCAGGCCTCTGTGCTCCCGCTCTGCATATCAAAAACACAACCGTTTATACACCGCGCAACTGAACTCATCTCATCTCTCCTCTGAAGACTCATCCGGCCATTATAGTTTTGAAAAAGATCTCAGAAATCATGCAAAAAAATAATTAAGGGATTCCACGCTGCAGATATGAGCTCTATGCGCTAATTATCGTACTGTTGTAAATGTATTCCGTCGTGTTTCAAGTTCACTCTATTGATTTCAGCGTTGTTCCCTCTTAATAACATTTCTTTTATGTCGGTCAGACCTCATGCATTAGCCTGGGTCTCATTTACATTCAGGGCTAAGGCTCCACAAATGACACGATAAAACCTTTGAAGTAGGTGAATATGATTTATTCATTTTAGTTTAGCTTTTTTTTCTGACCAGGTAGTCTTACTGAATTTAAGAACATCTTTGTTGAAGGACAATCTGGCCAAAGATGGCAGCTCAACACAGAGCATAAACAACACAGAGACACAAAAAGAAAGAAAAACACATAGATTTCGATAAAAGTGTTCAAATAGATAGAAATCTACTATTACTGTAAGGCAGCAGCAACATCTGAGGCCGTTTAGATCAAACAGGTGAACAAGTTTTATATATGCAGTACTACACAAGTTACAGAATACTTCAAAAGAAGAAGAAATTAGAGACAGAAAAGACAAAGAAAGCAACAAAAAAAGAGAAATAAGTACAAAAAGCCGAATCTGAACCATCTCCTCCCTCCTCCCTATTATCAGAAATGACTGAACTAAAATAACAGTGTTAGGATGTGATAGATCAACCTACAGACATGCAGAACATGAGCAAGATTTCAGTTTAATTTCTGGGTTTTCTGAATATAACTTCTACATGAGCCATGATTTGCTCTTTAAACCGATTCATGCAAACTGGTACTAGATGAAAATGTCAAAATTGTTTCGAGTTTCAGCGCCAGACTTTTCATACTTCCATCTTCCAACTGATCAGAAACTGATCAGGACAAGATGATCTTATTTTGCTTGTCCTCTTAATTCTGTTGTATTTTTCATTTTGCCCTCTCATCCTGTTTGTAATGATGTATTAGCTCAGATTTCATCTTCACATTTTTACATTCTTTTCCATCTTTTTAAATTTACATCAGTGGTTACTAACCTCTGGGTTTTGGCTCCAAAATGGTTTGAAGGATAAAAATAAAGGTCACAAGAAAAGAGAATAATGTTTGGGTTTTGTTTTATTGTCTTCTTTTGTACTTCTCTCTAAGCTCTTGTGAGATATCATATGATTTCACATCTTTGGACCACTAAAACCTTTGGAATGAATGAAACACTAATGAAGGAAACATTTACATCACATTCACTTGCCAGAAAATAAACTTATGCTTTTCTAATAAATCAGCCCAGTGTCTTGCTCAAGGAAAATGTGTGGACCACAAAACCCTATAATCATCTAAATGAAACTACGTCTGGCCACTCTTTGGTTGAACTTTTCACAACCTCTATACAACCTGTGATGACGGGTCTCAAGTACAGAGTTTGTTTTAAAACCGCTGTGTGTACGATTTGAAAACCTCAGACTTTGGTGACTCCTGTTGGTCAGAGTCAAAAAAGACAAACAGCAAACGGCAATACACATTCACCACCTTTCAGCCGACCAACAGTTAATGAACACCACGTATTCTCTAACCTGCACAAACGTCTCATCATTTTGTTTAAAAATGTAAAAAAAAATAATCCTGTATTCATTTAAAAGATCGAAATATGGCAGAAAGCCAAAAAGGTTGGGATGCACTCATCTAGAATATGTAAATGACTGATTCGTATGATATTCACAGCGAGGTAAACATATACATACATGTCACTCTCTAATTGGGTTTGAACATCAGAAGATAGAATTAATAACTCAATACCACAACAAAAGCTGCTATTCCCATTTCATCTGAATTCACTGGTGGATCCTCGCTCGTTTCACATTGAATGGCTGATGTATACGCCTCATTGTCAATTGAGTGTTGTCTGGTGGGTACTTGAAAATGCATTAACCTACAAACCAGGGGGAATAAGCCAGAGAGGTTCCATGTAAAACCAGTGAACCCATTAAAAGGCCTGATCAGAGCGCTCTGTTTATGAGTGTCTCCACTTCATCCTAATGTAGCTTTTAGATGATGCTAATAGATCACAGGCCATTGTGATCAGACAAGGTAATGGACCTTTGTCACAGCTTGCTGAGTATGGCTTCAGGGCTGCACGCACACACACACACACACACACACACACACACACTGACAAATGTTCACGTACAAACACAGAAACACAGCTGACTACAAAAGAAACACACAAACATACACAGACATGCACATGCAAACAAACACTCTCCACAACCCACACACACACACACACACACACACACACACACACATTAAAACACACACATTAAAACAATGACCCTAATTAATAACGATTAGTCCTCTCTCAAACACACTCACAAAATGTGCAAATGGAACAATAAATATAGCTCCTAAACATGGCTTTTACAAGTGAGCTGAAACAATCTCTACTAATCATTAGTAAACATCGGCCCGATTTGTCATTATTACTCTGTGATGCGTGGAAAGGCAGATAAACCGGGGTCAGGTCTGGCACAGAGCACAGCTCGTCAAAGTTTAAAGTGAGAATCAAACAGCGCTGAAAGTCCAAATACAAACTCAGACCAGACAGACAGAAAATCAGTTTAGTTCTACACAGCGGTGGAATATAACTGCCTATATTCACTTGCAGCCTTATGCTTCACCTCTACATCATTAAAGAGGGAAATACAGTCTGCTTCCCGCTATTAACTCATTTGGTTTGATGCAAAAGTTACAGCATTTAAAGAGTTCTCCATTTACACACATCTAAAGTATTGTCAGGCTCATGATGGACATTTAGTTTTTTTTTTAAAAAGGATCAAAATCAGTGCAGCAGAACCAAATTTCATCTCATTAGTTCCACACATTCGTCTTCCCCGTCAAAAAAACAGGCGCCTACATTACCCATAATGCAACTTAAACACACACACACACACAAATCTCCAACAGTTTGGTCAGGTGTGTTATGACAGCAGCGGCTAATGCAGCCTTGAGCTGCTGACCTAAAGCAGAGTGGAGCAGCGGACCACAGAGGTCTGGTGCGTTCATCTTTCTAACAGCAGATGTTTTTCATTTTCAAACCTGTCGTCTTCAGCCACAAATAACGCTGACTCAAGTGACATCACTCGTGGCAGCTTATGTAATTGCACAGCTCCCACTGGAGACACAAAAGGTTCCCTGAGACGCTTGAACAGACTTATATAGGATGTGTTAAACTGGTGGAGCTCTCCTTTAAGCACGTCCCACTTCTGAGTTTGATTTAATACTTTCACATGCACAAACCAAACTGTAACTACTCCATCACCACCACATTACTGTAGATCGTTGTCACCATATTTCTACATATAATTTTGAGGGCAGTGCTTTTTCTAATCGAAGTGCTTTTACTTGATACTTCTTCCACCACTGGTTTTACTGTTTAGAAACTTGACAGACTGACCTGAAAATGTGAACTATAAGATCCTCCACATATCAACAATTGGTTGTAAACATCAAACATTCATATTTTCAAATGCTTTTGCATGTAAAAATTGCAGTAGTAAAGTAGGACCTCGACTGAAGCTTTTTTGTTTGCTTGTTGGTGAAATTATTGTTTAAAAGAAAGTCGAGACTTTTAAAGGGATCCTGATATTAATTAGAATATTTAAGAACCAATTTCTATTTTTCATGTTTAATGTCATCCCCATTTGTTCCAAATTTCCCTTTTGTAGAGTATTTTCATCTTCTGATCTTCAATGACACAACCTGAAAAAACAAAAGTCATCTGAACTCGACATCCCGCAGCCTGAAACACGAGGCTGCGAATCGTTCATCCTCATTTATGTGAGCAGAGCTAAAAGAATTAGTCTGCTGATCGAGTCAATCAACAGAAAACTAAGTGACAGAAACTTATTTATCAAGTAAATATGCAAATATGTAAAGTGAATCTTTGGAGTTTGGACTGTTGTTCGGACAAAATAAGCTATTTGAAGAGGTTGCTTTGGAATTGGTGTTTTTGCTACTGTGTCAATGAAAAATGACCAAAGAATGATGAAAAGTTAACACAATCCGGGTGATAACATAGACGGGATTCAACAGAAGCTGTAGGAAATAGTGGGACAGCGTATTAAATAAAAGTAAAATATATTTAGATGTCCCAGATGTAGGAGAAGAAATCACAGGGGACATGAGGGAGCGTGTGGACATATTGTCAAACACATTACAAAGGAAATGAGTAACTTCAGAGTAAAAATGCAGCAATGATCCAAAAACTGGCTGCTTTGACTCGCTGTGTCACTTTCCCCACAAAATCACGTCCTCCATCAGTGACCCGACCATCGGAGCATCACTTCTGACAAACAGCTTATTGTTTTAGCCCAGAGAGACAGAGAGGGGGAGCAGAGAGTGGTGATAATAGGGGACATAAAAAAATAATGATTAGCCTACTATGTAAATGGCAATTAAAGGACACTAAGTGCTGCAGGCGTTGTCCTTGCATTTCACGGTTGGTTTTGATAGGAACACACCCAGCTGCTGAGAGCCTCTGGCCTCTGACACTCATTTGTCAAAAAGAGGCAGGGGGGGGGGGGAAATCTGGCACTATGCATTAAATCAATTAAGTTTAATGGAAAAAGTGATCAGAGTGATTAGTCCACAGCCAGTATCTAACCTACATGGATACGTAGGCTTTAAACGTGTAGGTGAGACAGAAAGAAACCAAATGAACCAAATTAGAATCATTGCAACCAAGCGTCTCTTCCTCTGCTCGTCCGAAAGCCAAAGTTTTAAGCCCACTCCACAAATCCCCAACAAAACACTGATAAATGACAGAAACGGTCAACAGAGTGCTGTGGTGTGCTGCTGAAAATGACCATCATTAGTTTTACTTTGACCCAAAGGGCTCGGCGTAATGAAAGGGTGGGGTGTGTGTGAAGATGACGGGGAAGGGGGGGGGGGGGGAGAGAGGAGAAGGAAAAGACGACTAACGACTAACTGCTATGGAGTCACAGAGGTTGTCTAAACTCTCATTGATTTACCTCCTCAAGCAGTCAGTCCAAACACAGCAGAGGGGAACCGGAAATGATTTGCATAGAAGTGCACTGCCACCTAGTGAGAGCTTGTATGCAAAACCACCGAAATTAGAGTTTACTTCATATTCACAGCTCAGGATTATGATAATAATAATAATAATAATGATAAAACAACAACACAGAACAAGAAAAGGCAGAACTGTTAGATAAGAGAAATGATCAGGACAACACAAAGAGGGGTTTGATCTGTTAAGGTGGCCCAAATTAAAGTTAAAAGACACATAGAAATAACAATTAATGCAGAAATGCTAATCAATGAAAAGTGTATGGATTGAAAGTCTCCAGAGTTGCAGGACAAATTTCAGAAAGTTCGGACAAATCTCGACAGCAAATGGTCTCTTCCAGTGTGAAGTCCAGACCAGGGACTACTAACAGAGCTACAAGAGAGACGATGAATATTCAATTAGAGCGGCTTAAATATAACAACATAACCAATTATTTTCCTCTGACGGGCTTTAACAGTGACTGCTTCTCTGTGTTTACTGCTCTTCAAACAAGCTTTTCATCACAGCACCGGGCTTCATAATTAAATTATCCTTTTAATAAACTGCGATTGCCACAAAGGAGATATACGTCTTTGAACGCAGGCAGTTACACAAGCTTGGGCTCATGAAGCGTGTTTACGCTGCAAAACGTTGGAATATGTGAAAGGGATGTGGAATAAAGACTATTTATTTCCATCAGTGTAAAATAGAGGGAGGTGTTTCATATTCAGGACTCAGGTCAGTGTGTGTGTGTTTGAGTCTTTCGCTCAATCTGATCTAAACTCAGAGGCCTTTTTCACCAGTAAGTAGGAAACACATCACTCTCCACAAACAGTGAAGAGGAATCAGAAGAATTAACAAACAGAGGTGTTTTTTTTTTCTTTTTTGCTTCTATCTCAACACAATGGAGGTAAATGGAGTTTCGTTTGTGATGCTCAAAGCATTGAAAAACTACATTTGAATGATTCAACAGCAGCGTCTCCTGACAGAAACAACAGTCCTGGTTATTCTGGAAAGGACACTGCTGTCAACAGTGTCGACAGTTACTTGATTGAGTTGTTTACATCTTGCAAAATTGTCTTCTTGCTCAATTTTAAGCGTTAAAAACAATAAAAGGAGCTTTGTTCACAAAAAACTCATTAAGTTTCATTAAGGTGGAAGCAGGAAACTCAAAATGTGGGCTAATAAAACCAACCCTGCTAGACCTCACTATGACGGTTAGTTTGATCATTTGTGTTGTCTGATTTGGGCGAACCAACCCTTTAGTCAGCAATGAAGGACTCCTCTGCATGTCAGCACCCCATCAAACCGGCCCTCAGACTTGACCTCTGGGTGAGACAGGAAAGCGGTCTTTGTTCCCACCAGTGGGAAGCGGTAATGAAGTGGACTGAGCTCCTCCAGCAGCTCCTCTCTGATGATCCCGGCGTGGACAAGAGCTCCGATCTGGATGTGAAGTCACAGTTCATTTCATTTTTCAGCACCGATGAGATCTCAGCTGTTATCTGATGAAATTGAACAACCATTACTAAGCGAATAAAGCTCTTTTGAGTGCTCCCTAACAGAAATCCAACGTGCCCCCCCCCCTCTCTTTGTCCGTCGTTTTGAATTCATCGGCCCCCTCTCGACAAGATGATAGGAATAATCTCGCCAAGTGAGATTGACAGTTCATTTCAGAAATCAATATTTACAATTTACTTCTTTCAAAGTTCATTCTGGGAGAGGGCTCCATATTATCCACCTCCCAAATAAGCTGATCATATCTCCGCCAGCCCTGGAATGAGTTTCCTACCCAAAATGTGTCGTTTTTTTTCTCTCCTCCTCCCTCTCAGAAATCAATGTCTGCGTTTGTGCGCTTTAATCTGGCCTCTGATGACAGTAAATCTTTATCTGTTTCTGGGCGAGCAGCAGTGAGCGGCTGACACCATTTCCCATCAGAACAAAGAGCCAGGCCTGTGTGGACTCTGGGAGATACATGGGGCTCTAATGTGGCTGGACATGTTTCAGCAGGGCCATTAATCAGAGCGGCTGACAGCCAGACCTGCTGTGGCTCTTGTCAGCCCAGAGAGCCGCACCTTTTCATCGGCCGCACTCAGAAAACTGAGGAGTCCCGGGCAGGTGGATAGAGATCAAACCTCACGTCCTGTTATCTGTCACAACATGAGCCGAGATATTTCTATCTCAAATATTTCTCACGTGACAAAATTAGAAAAAAAAAAGGCACAGTTTAGGTCCAATACAAGCTTTCAGTCTCTTCATCAGGGCAAACGTTTGACAGCAGGGGATCTCAAAGCTTATAATAACTTCCTAAAGAACGCTCCTGTGCTTTTTCATGCAGCTACATGAGAAACAATCAGTGTTTGAACAAGACCAAGAGTCTGCAGCCCTGCTAGCAGCTCTGAGACTGTCTGTAATCATGATCAGACTCTGAGGGATGAACCTGAAACACTTGACTCAACACAAAGGAGCTCAAAAAGTATTTAATGAAAGTTCTCTTCAGAAAAGTCCAACAGAAAGTCACTCTTGTGAGGAGAAAACATGAATAACAAAAAAAAAAAATCACTCTAAAACACAAGAATCCAAAAAACACAAAGTACAAAAGAAAATAGAGCTCAAGAAAAAAGGAAAAAGCACAGGGACTCAACTCACTGCTCTCTGACACAAACAGACAGGACGGACTGGCACAGGATAAAGGGAGATGTGGACTACACACACACACACACACACACACACACACACAAGGTAAGTGAACACAGGTGGAAACATTCAGGGCGGGGCACAATCACACAGGAGGTGAAGCTAACAAACGAGAGGGAACCACGAACTACAAAGTAAAACAGGAAGCCAAGAGACAACAAAGACACTAAATGACAAACCCAAATCATGCAAATACATGAAGTAACCAAAGGGAAGGAAGTATTACATAACATCAGGGAAACTGTAAATAAGCACAGAGCCTACAAGTCACATCGACACACATCAAACTCCATCAGTAGTAAAATGCTCCTGAAGTAAAAGGATGCAGAGAGAATGATGTGTTCTCTCTTTCTCAGGGTTTTGTCCTTGTGAAGAGCAGCTCGACCTCCGTGAGCACAATGATGAAGCTGTAAATCTTGAATCTTAGTGAGTGGGGTTTTGAAGGACTCATAAGAATGAAATAAAAAGGAGAACATAACCACTGTCCACCAGAAAACACCAAAAGTAGGTCGAAGGGTTTAACAACTCCACCTTAGTCGTGTCGCAGTTTGATTACTTACTAACTTATCTTGTGCTTTGCTGCTTCATATTCCACAAACCAGTCTGTGACACTTTACCTACTTGGTAATCCAGCCTTACTGTATACGTGTACATGTGAATTAGTTAATCGTTTGGTCTACAAAACATTAGAAAACAGTGAGAAAAGTCTGTCTTGTTTTGTCCAATCAGCACTTCCAAACCCCAAAAACACTACATTTACTGTATTGTCAGAGCAGGGAGAGCTTAAAACATGACATAAATAATTATTTCAGAATCAAAATAACACAAACCAGCTGACTCACACAAAGTCTGTGGCTCTTTACCCACTTAGTAATCCGGCCTTACTGTCTGGGTATAAACGTGCATTTGCTCCTGTAAAAATTAAACAAATTGAGCAGAAGTACAAAGAAAAAGGCGAAATGAAATCCAACCTTTATCTGATGCTGACATTTCTATCAGAACCATAACTTGAATCACATTAATCCAAATATCTCCATTTAGAGGAGTAGAGCACCTTTAATGTTAGAGGAAAAATATAAAGCAAAAAAAAAAAAAACCCACCACAAAAACACCTGAAATAATCCAGAAGAGACGGACTACCCCGACTCACTGCAGCCCAGAACCCTGCAGTGAAGTGATGATTCATAACCTCCTCTGTGTTAATAACAAAACCTCCAGCATTAAAAGGACAGACTGGAGTAATATTTATTATTCAGCAGATTTATGGCGCCCTCCCACACACCAAACAAGGCTGAAGTAGCCCTCTGCTCCTTTCACTGTGGCTCCAGAGGGAATTATTGGGTGGTAATCTATTGTTGAACAGTTTTTAGAGTGATGGATGAAAAGGCCTGTAACCTCCACACGATCAATTCATATCTAATTAGCCCGTATTATTTATGATAGTGTGAATAGGCAGGGTGGGCGTCTCAGGGGAGGGATAGAGACCTCAGCTGCCACCGAGGGGAATTAAAAATGGGAGAAGCTATCAGGCTGTTTTATTGATTAGCATAGATGATCAAGAAATGAGAAGGAAGGAGAAATCACTTAGAGGAAAACCACAGATCCACCAGATATACACGAGAGGCCGAAGTGACTGAGTTATCTGAGATATCAGAGATAGGAGAAGGAAGGAGAAAGAAAGAAGGGAGGAAAGAAACAAACAAGGTAAGAAAGAAAGAAATCTGAAAGCTTGTGTGGTTCTGCCCTCTGGTGGTCAGCTCAGGTCATTGCAGCTTCTGACCAAAGTGACTGAAAGCTGTGAGAAGTCTCTCTGCTCTCATCACTGACTGACACCTCCGTCCTTCCCTCTGATTTAGAGAGATCATTTCCTCTAAAAAAAAAAAAAGCAGCACCTAGCTGATTATGACCTATTTATAAAATCCTCTCTGAGTGACCAGCTGCCAAACCACCTTTTCATTATTCCTCAGCTGTGGTGCTCCCTCGCTGGGTCACTGAGGCAGGAACTCAGTTTTAGAGCTAATGGAAAATGAGGTGCAGCACCTGAGTACGCTGTAGAACAGAGTCCTTTATGCAAAGAGGAATAAAATGAAAGGAGACATCAGACCTGCTGCTTTTGATGATTATCTTCGCTGACAGAATCCTAATTAGAAACAAAGTCTTCTTTTTATAAAGTCACAGACAATACTACGTTATATATATCATTTTAACTGTTTAAAGTCGTGGATGACGCAGGTTTTTACATAAATTGTCTGTCGTCAAGGTATCATGTGCGTGATCTTGTGGGTGAAAGAGGCTTTAAAATTATACATATGCTCACAATTAATCTCTCTCTTTCTCTCTTTTATTCTCTGTGAATGTTTTTGCCGTTTTAATCAAATTAAATTGCACCTATTAATGTCATGCCTGATTAATAATGTCTCAGTAGAGGCCTCATTTAGTAATTTCTGCCTAATTATAAGCTAACCACTCCCCATTAAGTGCTGCATCTCCATGAATGTAGTGCTGATGGTACTTATACTACCAGAGCATCACGAAAGCATCAGCCGTATGTCTGTCTGCTCTGTGTGTTGTTAAAGCTCAAGTTTTTAATGTTTTATTTAGACGTATTCAACGTATTCAAATTCAAGAAAACAACATGTCAACGTACATTAAAGGGGTATTTGTGTCATGTGTCTGCTGCTCGTATTAATGGGTAACTCAAACTCTCCCTGTGTACTATATCTGATCAGGAGGGCTGTGATCAACGATACGTTTGTCACTGATTAATCTCTTGATCATTTTATCAATTAATCAATTAGTCACTTGGTCTACAAAACATCAGAAAACAGTGAAAAGCCTCAACATCCAAGAGCCTAAACCCAAAAATATTCCCTTTACTGTCAGGTAAGAGCAGCAAATCCTCACAATTACATATTTTTTGGCAGTTTTGCTTGAAAAATGACTTAAATGAAACAAAAAACTAAAAAGTTGATCAAATAATCGAATGATTAATCGTTGCACCTCTGCTGATGACCCTGCTGTTTGAATTAGCTTCACTTTAAACTTGACGGTCTCATAACACGGCGTCCTCCTAAGTATTAAGAACAGTGTTTACAAATGATTTCAAGCCTGCTTGAAGTAACAGCAGGACGTCACAGGATGCAACACAGGTTATTAAAATGAGTCGTGTATCTTTAAAGCTACCAAAGCACTCATCAGAAATAATCTGCACTGGTTCTTTACTGTACATCTCATTTTCATGCATGAATCCTCTAATGCAATATGAAAAATACTGATATTCATATGCAAATCTGCCTTTTCTTAGGAAGAAAAACCAGGCTGCTTCCTTTGTCAGTGCAACAGTGACTGCAGGGGGTTGCTGATATTGCAGAGAGGAGCGTGCAGCTTTACCTGTTTGCAAAAGTTGAATTAATCAGATTCAGCCCTCAGGGATAAACAGGAGGCGATATGTAATCTGTGTGATCAGAAAGCCAGGTAAACCAGCCCAAAGCTGCTCCGGTAAATCTGATTACATCCGAACAAACTGTACCACTCACGCAATGAATAATTAATTTGTTTGTAATATCATTTATTCATTTCTCTGTATAATTTATTCACTCACAAACATTTTGTACACATGTTTATTTTGGGCTTTTATGCATTTGTTTGCAGAAATCAGCACAAGTGAAGCATTTTACAGTAACACTAGAGAACACACACTAAACCAGAGGTTGCATTTGATGAATGTATCAGCATTTGTGACTGTCTGGTGGTTACAGTGAAGAGTCACAGGACAAAAAGTGCAAAATGCCTCAAACCTGCTCCTGGACGCTGTTTCTCCTGCAGCCGTGGACCACTGATGAAAATGACAGTTAGAGATTGATTTCCTTTTGTGAACAGTCTGTGGTAGCTCAGGTGTGAACCAGCTTTACCTTTTGTCTTTGGGGGCAGAAACGTTATCTGCAGCGTTGTTTAAATGCTGCATTATTATTTACTCTCATGTATACAATATTGACCTGATGCTCTCTGCTATACGTCACAGCCAACGTGAGTACACAGTAACTCAGGCTTCAGATATACCAACCAGCCGCAGCCACATCTCATCTCCTGATGTATGGAAAGAGCTTTTTGTACTTGCCCTGGCCATGAGGAACAGGCCTGAATGAAAGGTAAAGAAACTGAATGCTTTGCTTTGAAAATGAAAGTTATTCTCCATTAATCTAAGCGTCTGCACTTGTTTTACAAAAAGCCCTTTCACAAAAGTTCAGACATCTGCTGCTTTTCACAGGCTAATGCAAAATGTTGGCTGGAAAAATGCACTCAGCTGAGAGCTGCTCTCTGAAACAGTTCTAATCTTGCATCTTTGCTCAAACGTTTGTCACCAGGAGCTCAATTTCTGTACATCACACTCCACTGTCCCTTTTTTAAATTAAATCTTAAATGACTTTGTGGCATTAACTGTTTAATTATAACCAAACTAGACACCAGCAGTACATCAACACTGCTGATGTTATAGGCGGCTCATCACAGACGCAGCATGTTGGACTATATATCAGCCAATAGTAACAAATTGCAGTAAAAAACGTGCAGCCCAGTAACTGAGACCGTTACCTCCATGTTGGATGATTCTGCACCTCCAGTTTTAGGTGCTGATGTTCAGTGTGCAGGAGTGTTTCCCTGAACATAACCAACGTAACCAACCATAACTTTACCACAGTGCATTTACCTTAACAGTGATCCTTCTGGTAGAGGCTACACACAGATACAGAAAACAATCATTTCAAATGTTCTGAAATATCATCCAATACCTGCGTGTTTGTCGGGGAATAGGATTGAAATTTCACTACAGAAATTTAGAAAGAGCGATGTCATCATATAGTTTTTCTGCTGAGGGGGACACTGATGAGTGTTATTTCTCAGCATTTGGGGGCACGAATTGAAGGTGCAAATTGGAAATTCTTACAGTAATGATTCTACATTTTGGAAAATGCCCTTATTAGCTTTCTTGATGAGAGTTTGATGCCTAAATTGATACCATGTGCATATATCAGATGTTAAACTATGTAATCTATGTCAGGAGCAGTAACTTCCTGCTAGTAACTGGTTTCAGCCAAGAAAGAAATGGCACATAAACCCTCGTAAAACTGCAAATTGGCATTGTGAAAGGTTCAGTGTGTAGGATTTAGACGGCCCTATATGCAAAAACAGAACGTATATTCATTTCAATTTCAGATATGTTTTCGATAGCATATAATCCCCTGAAATTGAGAAATGCTGTGTTTTAGTTATCTTATAACACGCAACTTTATATCTACATCCTCTGCCATGGAGTCCGCCATGTTGCTACAGTGGCCCAGAACAGACAAACAGGGCCTTTTGCATTTTTACGTTGAAGTAACAGCTTGGATTTGGTGGCATGAACACACCAGTTGAATGATTTCACCACTAGATCCCATTAAATCGTTTCCTTTAAAACAAAATGGTGACAGGCTGCTGTTCCTCACCGTCTCCAGCATTTACGCTGAGCTAAGTTAACCTGCTGCTAGCTGAAGCTTCATATTTACAGTACAGACATGAGGGTGGCATTGATCCAATCATAATCTAATCATCTAATTCTCTGCAAACAAAATTGTGTTTAACATCAAACTATTTCTTTACTCAAATAGATAATTCATGTGCCTGTACTATAAATGTACTCTGAATCTAAATTCTACGTGTTTCTTACTAAATTAGACCAAAAAAACAGTATTCCTTCAGTAATATGTACAGTATTGGCCTTAAACTCCATTATCAGTCAGGTTCTATATACAGAACGCAGGAGATGCTCAAGTGAAGATGAAGGAGCGACATCAAAGCATTTTACTGATCTGAGAGTCATGACCTTTGTAAGTCACACTGACGTTAGTGGACGGCGCCGTCTCCGCTCGGCTGCGGAGGTCTCTGGTGTCGTTCACGGGACACTTGCTGGGCAACCGGCACCAGAACACCTGCTTGTAGGAATTCCTGAAGTTCTCCGACAGGAAGGCGTAGATGATGGGGTTGACGGAGGAGTTGCTGTAGGCCAAGCAGTGAGCCACCATCCTGAAGACGAAGGAGGCCTGGTTCAGGGGGAAAGAGCCAAACTCCACCCACAGGTGGACGATGTGGTGAGGCAACCAAGACAGACAGAAGACGACCACCACCACCAGGACCGTCTGGGCTGTCTGTGGAGGGAGGAGGTCAGTAAGCACACAAGGTATTTTATTACTAGTTCAGTACAAAACATGGATTTTTCTGACATTTCTACAGACTGAATTTCATTCCCAACTAGATTTCAGTGCAGAATATATGCAGGTAGGGTTGAACTGATGATTATTGTCCTTATAAACTAATCTGCCAATTATTTTTTTTGATGAATCATTTAGTCTATGAAAGAATAAAAGCTGCCCAGTTTCTCAGAAACATGTTGTGTTTTGTCTGGTCAAAGATATTTCATTTATTATCATATATGACAAACAGAAACAGCAAATCCATCACAGTTTAGAGGCTGCAGCCAGCACACACACTGAAAGGATGAAACGATGAATCCGTTATCAAAATAGCTGATTCCTTTTTCTTCAGTTGAACTAATCGATTAATGGTTTCAGCTCTACATGCAGCCGTTTTTATCCTGAGAGCATCGTGCACACGAACCTCTCAGCCACCACAGAGCTGCCAGACACACAGACAGAAATCAGCTCCCACCGACCTTCTTTTTGGAGAGCTCTGATTTTTTGGAGACGTTCCTCAGTTTTTTGTGTAGATGGTTTAAAACCTGCAACAATAAAGATATGATGAAACACAAAGGCTGTTAATCTGGACTGATTCTGATTACCCACTTCTCTGTCTTTGCTTTTAATGATGCCACTTCTCTAATTTCTTAATGAAGCCTCTTTTTTTCCCCCCTGTAACACCATGAATCACTGCAGCACCTGTTATTTAATTAGCATCATGAAAAGAGTTAATTCAACGCTTTTGCTTTTTAATTTCATACTATTTGCATATCAAGGATTTATTCCAGCTGCTCGGACAGATGATGTTTCATTCCAAACTGCTGCAGCTGAAATGTCAAGATTTTTACACCAGAAGAAGAAGAGAATATGAGGAACATGGGGATTAAAAGCACAACTGTAGTGTGAGAGTATCTGGTGTTTTTGCGCATCCATTGACTGTGATTCATGCGCACTCACCTTTGCATAGCAGACGGAGATGAGAGTGAGGGGCAGCAGGTATCCGAAAACAAAGGTGCACATCACGTAGACTTTCCTCTGGTGATCCGGCCAGACCTCCCAGCAGAAGGTGTTGTTGTCCTCCCTCTCCACGATGCTCTGGTAGTGCGCCACGGGAGCTGCCATGACCAGAGACAGGATCCAGATCAGCACCACGCCGAGCATGGCGTGACTCCCCACCCGGATCGACGAGGACTTCCTGGCGTGGACGATGGCCACGTAACGGTCCACGGACATGGCAGACAGGGTGAAGATACTGACCAGCATGGACACGGTGAAGAAATAGTGGATGAACTTGCAGATGAAAGCTCCCAGCACCCATGTGGGCAGCATGTAGATGGTGGACTGGAAGGGGACGCAGAAGAGGAGGTAGGACAGGTCCGCCACGCTCAGGTTGAGGATGAAGATGTTGGTGGTGCTCCTCGGTTGTCCCGGTTTGCTGCGCGCCAGCACCGTGATCACCATGGTGTTCCCAAGCACGCCGAGGATGAAGATAAGTGCAAAAATCAGGAGAGAAATAAAGTTATCTACACCCATCCCCAGTATGTGTCTAGCTGGCAGCACCACGGTGCTGGTGTTGAAATGCTGACTCTGGTTCTCCACCTGTGGCTCCATCTGTTTTCCAGAAGTGATGGCAGTGCCAAGTTACATGTTGGTGAGAGACATGTTGATGTATCCTTCAGGTGGAGCTCAGGCTGAGGATGGATTTCCTCCTGAATAAAGGCTGGATGGAGCTCATGCGTTTGCAGGCTGCTCCCAGCCTTCCCAATCAACGTCACCACCATCCCACCAATAACTCTGCACTGTTTCCAGCAGCCAGTGAAATGGGAATAAACAGAAGTCCTCTGATGCATCATAATGTTCACCAAACACTCCGTTTTTCTATCATTATTATTATTATTATTATTATTATTATTATTATTATTATTATCATTATTATCATTATTATTAAGTAGTAATAGCAGTAATAATAGTAGCAGTAGTAACAGCAGTATTCCTATATTATATATGATATATATGATTGTGAACATAACATATCACATAGGTAAAGCAAATGTTTGACAATGCTGATACAGGATATCAGAAGTGGAGATATTACCATATTTTACCATATTTAATGGCATTCCTACTAATAGATGTTAAAAACCACAACTTTCAACCTCATGGTAGCACTAGGAAAGATCATGGGATGACCAAAGTCATTGGGAATCATCCTCTGGGTACCATGAATATCAGCACCAAATGCACCAGTCCATCAAGTAAATGTTGAGATATTTCACAAAATATGCAAAAACGTTGACCTGCTGGTGGAGCAAAGGGAAAAGTCAGATCACCAAAGGCGGTAGACTTCATCCTCTGGGGACCATGAATGTATGTACAAAATGTCATGTTAATCCATCCAATAGTTCTTGAGATGAGAACTTTCCCATCCGTCGAGCTATCGTGGCTGAAATCTCTCTCTTAGAGGTCCTGAACATTTATGGAAGTAAAAAATTAAATCAGTGCATTTGTCCTTTAATTTTCCTGAAATATTCAAGGATTTCTCCTGATTCACAGTTTGCTGGAACATTTTAGATTAAATCCCTCTAAAAAAAAAATAGTGTTTTCTTAAGAATACTAATACAAAGTGTACATACAAGTGTAAATACAAAGTGCACAGACTGAGGCAGGAAATGGATAATCAGTTTTCTCATTTCCATCGATCAACCGCAGCCTTCAGTCTGCGTTATTGATCTGCTTTGACCAGGTCTGGGAACAGCTGTATTATCATTATGCAAGCATATGAGTCTCAGACAAGACCAACGCTGGGAGATGTGCTCGGGGGATAACCATCTGGAAATGACGACAGAGATGATGCACACGCTATGTAACCCGAGAGCACAGCCTGATGTTATCTCAGGGTCCAGTTGTCCTCAGACGATTGTACACATTCGAAGCTTTTTATTGTTTATGTGGCTGGTTGAGTTTGTGGTGTTAGTCAGGTTAATTAAACAAAGACACCGTCCTCCTTCAGTGCTGATAACCTGAGGATTATGAGGGTGATGATGGTAATGATGCAGATGATGAAGGTGGTGACAAGCAGGGTGTTTGTGACCAATCCTCCCACTTAGCCTTTCTGAAAATGAATAGCAGCCATTATATAACTTCTTTATCACAGGGTTATTATACTTATGGGAGCATGGCAGTTGTTTTGTAATTACTTTCTCAGTTAATGTCCTGAAGCAGCCTCAAGTTTCCATGGCGACTCTTCACTCCATCGACCGATACGTTATCTCTCTTTCTGCTGGCAAGAAGAAAGACACACTGATGCCATGAGACAGCATCCAATTTTCCAAGAAATACACCAATTATTTCTGCAGAATTCTGACAATGTGATATCTGGGGGTTTTTCTTTTTAAAGATGGAGAAAACTGCTTCATTCTTGGAGCTGTCTGTGGTAATGAATTATTTCAGCACCATGGACAACTCATCTGAAGAACAGATCTCTGTCTAATGCAGCAGCTTTGTGTACTGTCTTTGTTTGAACGTGGACTTTATTTTCTGGATGGTTTTGTTACCTGGACGACTCCTATGAACATGTGCAACAGGACACAATCTTGATAAACAATTTGATGTTGTATTAGAAGCAAAATCTTCCTTCCTTTCAGTGAACTTCAAACGTGGGATTATCAGAATAATGTTAGCAACGTGAGATGCAGACGCCAACTTCAGGCACTCCTCGGTCATATCACGATAAAGTTTATTTCTGGTGCACTGTGTTCATACGCCAGGTGTAATCCATCTGTTTTTATTATCTGCACCCTCATGAAGACCCTGAAATCCAATACATGCACACATAACAATAACTGTGTACTGTGGTCATAATGATTTTCCATATGTCTTCTCCTAAATTCGAAATAAAATGACTTTCCTAGATTTTCTCAGTTTTTTACAACTGATTTTATAAAGACTGTGTGAGAGATACTTTATTTTCTTAATACTTTACTTTTATTTCTCCCAGTTGTACTTATACTGCTGCTTACTCTGTATATAAGACACCTATTGCATGTCTCCTCCAGAGGTTTCTCTCTGTTTACCAGTTAAAGGTATTTTTGTGGAGTTTCTCCTCCTCCTAATTAAGGATCTAAGGACGGGGGGTGTGCTGGACAAATTGTTGAGACCTCTCCTGTAATTGATTTGACTTGACAAACTGATGTGCGAAGAAGAAGAGCAGAAGTCACAAAGAATCCATTCACAGTCTTTGTGCCGACACAGACTAATGAAGTCTTAAAGGGCAGCATCACGAGGCCGTGATGCTTGAAGTCTTCCTCTCAATTTCAGTTCCAGTTCTGAAACAGAGTGATATCATGATATCATTGCACAGGAGCAGCAGTGTCACTGCATCATCTCTGTGATTCTCTTTACCAACCTGTTTAGAGACTCAGGACGACAAGCTGCTTTGGACCCCGCTGCTCCTCGTCTCAGGTGGTTAAACCTTCAGCTCGGACCTGTGGTTACCATGACACTGAGCCACGAGAGGAGACCACAGCAACAGGACATCCATTTACCCCAATGATTTGAGATGGACTTGCCTTGCCTGCTAAGTAGCTGGGAGCCACAGATTGCCATTTGGTTGATTTACCGTTGGCAGACCACAGTGTTTGTTCTGGTTTGTTTTGGTGAGTCCTTCGCCTTCACTTCCTCTCTGTTTTTTGTTTTTTTTTACAAAAGTTTAACTGCCATCAATCCTCAGTGTCTGAACACTGAAGAGGTGACGTTTAATGACCATTTTCCAGTTTTTACTGCAAATTTTTCCTGTAATTTACTGGTTGTTTTTCACATCGCAGACTCTGTAATGAATACATTGATTAATCTCTCAAATGTATTTGTATTCTGATAATACCACACAGGTCTTTCTTTTTACAAAACAAAATTAGCCAGTATTCTGTCAGATATGATTATCTTTTTTAAAAAAAAGGAAAAAAAGATTTAATCACATATAATTCATGATGTTTTTAGTTCTTGATTAGATCTCTTTCTTTTCCTCACTTTCATCAATGTACTTTTTTTCTTTTTACACGATTATTTTCTCTTTAATTCGTCAAACTCATTTTGTGTGTTATTTCCATTAACTTCCTTTGTACCTATTATTTCAATTCAATTCAATTCAATTTATTTGTATAGCCCAATATCACAACAGAGTGTCTCACAGTGCTTTACAAAGTTCACTGAAATAAAGAAGTGTAAGCGAACAAACAATCTAATAAAGAGTCCAGCAGTCGATGAGGCCAATGGATCAGTCCGAGGCATCACCTGCCCTTTATCTGGCTTATGCTGTTGTTAATGTTCATTTTTAACAGAGGGGATGACCACCACCACTACGCCCTCCATCCCATGATATTATGGGAATACTACAGGCAGCGGCATGTGTCTGTGATCCTCTTGCTCTTCCATGACCACATGCTGTCACTTTCACTTTAACCATGAAGGTGCCACCACTAATATAGTATAATATAGTATCGAATTGTCTCTGTAGTTTAGAGAATATTATAGATCAAACTAACAGGAGTGCAGGAATGAGAGAAAAGGGCGCAATCACAAATCTGCTACTTCAGCACCGTGGACAGCGCCGTGGATTCATCAATACACAGCACAGTAAGACGGGGAGGTATATTTTGGTCATTCTGTTTACAACCGCATACTGGTTGTTGTGTGAAAATACAAAAAAACAGACCTAAAAGCTTGATATAATATCTGTGGTGTAGCCCTTTCCAATACAATAGCTTAGTTATGTAGATTTTTGCATTGAAAATGAAAAGTTAGACAGCCAAGCAACAAGTAAGAAAACAAAGAAGATGAATTTTAGAGAGTCATAAAAGTCATAAAACATGAGACGGCTGAGTCTGGCTTTAGACTCTAGCTTGATCACAGTTAACACGTGTATAAGATGAATACTGTAGCACCTGGAACTAGTTAAGCGTAGTGCACATGTCTGTAGTAGTAACTGAAAGAGAAGATTAAAAGGGAGAAAAGATGTGAGGTTTTTTGGAAGCTTTGTAGGTCACCCTTATACATTTTGACATTATTATTGACATTATTAATTGACAAAATTGAGATTATTAGTCTTTTTAGAAGGAAAGTCCATCCAACTTTATGATACAGAGAGCAATGACGAGTATCTATTACCATATCTTGGTAATCAGGTACAGACAAAACAATTCAGAAATAGTTTTACTGTTTAGAAAAGACAGACAGCACCTATCTAGCTGTAGTATCCTTAAGTCAAATCAACACATTTCTAACTCGGCTGTTTCTGATCTTTTGTGCACCTGCTGCTGCGTTCACACACGTAGCAGTTCCTCACACCGGCAGTAGAGGGAGTGAGGAGGGTCTGCCTCCCTCTCATGTCATTACAATGTGATTCATCTTCCATAACTGACACTGTGTCAAGTGCAAAGACAAACTGGTCTGTTATCAGATGTTCTCTGGAGCCGGAGGCAGTTTCTTTTTAAGCCTTTATTTGTTCAAATAAATGAGTTGAGCATGTGTGCTCTGTGTCAGCGGCGTCTGCAAGTTGAACACAGTCACACACACACTGAGCAGCAGAGTACAACCCGCCCCAGACTACTGAGCTCTACCACTGAAGCCGATGCAGATTAAAGCTGTTTATTCAGTCAAACAAACCCACCTCCAATCTCACACACACTGGAGGAGGAGGCAACATGGTGCTTCATAAAGTATTTAAGTGAAATATCAATTTGGGAGCACGCTATTTTGAAACGTGGCACCTGAGGTTACTCGTTTTAAATGTCAAACACGTCCTCAGCTGAAAAATTCATATAGAAAGTCTCAGACATGAAGGCAGCAGCATGTTCTCATATGTGACTGGTTCACTAAATGAATGCATGATGCCCAGTGCTCTTTGATAGAAAAGAAAGTGACATGATACCAATTCCCAAATACTTAACACATTTTTTATTTGTCCTGAAAAATATGTCACCATTTACTAGATAAATGGTACAAACATTCATATCTCACTCAGGATGAACCATTTTAACTTAGATGGTCACCTGAATTTCATCTAACGCTGTCATTTGGTCATAAAATGTATTTATCCTTTGTCCATTTGTACTTGGCTTTATGACCAAAACTCTGCAACACTAAAGACATTCCCATCAGCAGCTGTAGCTGGTTTTTAATTATTAAATGTTAGCAGGCTAACAACCAAAACTGAGACGGTGTAACTCAAATGTATATGGTGATAAAAGATTAAAGTTTTGGCTTTAAGAGAAGAATCAGTTCCTAATTTCTGCCCTCGTGTTCAAATGTCTGGTTCCAACTTGTTTTTATATGAATGCTTATGTAATTTCAGCATTAGAGGGATTCAGAAAATGCTTATCATTTATCATTTGTGCAACATTTTCATATTCCAGACTTCTTTTAAAGTAATTGAGGCATGCTGTTTATATTTTAAATCTGTTCTCTGGATGTACACCTGAATATATTTTCCCCTCTTCAGAGAAAAAAAAAAATGACAAGGTCACTGCGAACGCCAGGATGCTGCAGATGTTTGTTGTGTTAGAATTACAACAATGAAAACAAGAGCCAGTTGGCCGAGTGCCTCACATGAGCCCAGAAAATCATCACCGGCACGGTGAGTGAAATATGTGGAACGGTTTTTGGCATGAAAGCTGACAGTATTGCCAAGTTGTATTATTAGAAAAACAATAAAGCTCCACTTTGTTTCTGACCAGGCTAATCTCACAAATGTGTTAAAACGAAGAGAGCTTTCAGTAACACATCACTGAACCAGTGGGACTTTAATGGGTGTTTTGAACAATTCATAAAGTTGGAAAACTAAGCTGCAAAACAGATTTCATGGAAGGATTCACTGCAGTTAATCCACTTCTGCGAGACGTCTTGTATTCAGTGACCTCGGTTGCCCACCGACATGTTTTTAGTCATGCTCGTATGGACTGGACAACAACCATGAGCATGTTATCTTCTTCCAGAGAGTTCTCGTGTACAACAGAAGCTCTGATATCACAAAGACTTCCTGAACATCCCTCTGATCCAGGACGCCCCCCTGCGGCACCTTCTTTCTCTGGGGGGCATCAGGTGCATAACAGGGCAGGACATTTCTGAAAACACTTCAATGAATCTAGTGAATATGAAGCACTTTAATCTCTGCAGATATTAACACAATGTTTTACTATGAACTGTTTCCTGCATCTGAGACTTTGCTATAAAATGATATTTAATGAATTATGGTTAATAACAAAATAAGTAGCTCTTTAAATTAAAAATATTGTGACAAAAAAGTGTCAGAAAAGCTAAAAGTATATTATGAGCATTGATGACAACACTGACATGTTATATTATAGAGGAGAACTCTAACCTGTGTTGCCCCCAAATACCTGAAATTACATCCATCCAAGTTTTTATTTCACATTTCTGATGGTGTAGTGATCATCCAGCAGTGGGCACAAAGACATCAAACTAGAAAAAATCCACTAAAAGAAGCGTAAAATAATCAAAAAAGCTCATCAGTGTGTAACTTCTCTTCTTTTCTGCCATTTAAAGCCAAAATGTTTGCAACAGTCTTTTTTTTTAAATATCCTCTGGTCCCTGTTTGAAACAAGAGAGCGTGATATTGTTGGGATGCTAAACAAGCGATAGCATTATGCTCGAGCCCTGTGCGGTGGCTCCTGCCAAATGTTGATGGAATCATTGGCTTTCGACCACCAAGACATTTGCATTGAGTTGTTTACCAGCCAAAAGAATCGCTGTGAGGACGCGCTGTGGGAAAAGAAGCCATTCACATCTTACAGATGATCCTATTAGTCCAAACAATGGGAATTTTCAAACGCAACGAAGACACAAAATGCCTCAGAAAATCACCAGTACGTCAAGTTTTTAAAGGACACGTCTGCTTTAGAGGCACTGCTTCTTCATTTATCGAACACAAAATGCAAAATGAGACACAATTAGATGTTATTTCATGGAGAGGAGGAAGTGCGGGGCCTTTTCTTGGCCCGAGCGTCCACTGGATGGTGACATCAGCTGCTGAGCATCATAGCTATGCTGTCATCTATAGGCCGCAGGGACTGGATGTGACACGAAGAGGTCATCCAGGGTGACAGTGACACAACAGCACAAAGGCTTTTCACTGTCAAAGCCAATTAGTGGGACGTGATTTGAGACAGTTTTACCTTGAGTCACATTGAGTATATAGCATTACTTATAGATAAATAGGTTAGTCCTGCGTGGAGTACAAACTATTGGGGCTACACTGTGATTCCATATCATTTAGTCAACCTATGACTATCTGTGTAGATGCTCTGTGGATGCGATGTTTATTTTTGGCACTCTTTCACTGACATTTGTAACATGTGTGCTATGTCAACAGCCTTGTGCTTGAAATGTCACAGTAATTTCCTTTTCACAGGAGCTATTTGATTTGTGGATCACTGAATTCACTGCCCTCCCCGCTGGACTGGAGAAGAACACTAAACGGAGCAGGAAATAATAATTCAACATCTCAAAGATTAATTATGTGAAACCGTCTGATTCTATCTGCAGAATCTGATGCTTAAAAGTTTTCATGAGACAAGTATGGCAGAGAATCTATTCTCTGTTTTTTGCGTAACGGCAGTTTTCAGGGTCAGACTGATTTATTTTGGCTGAAGGAGAAGTCTGACGCAAATGGTTTCATAACTGCACTAATATGAGTGGGTGTGGATCCAAACCCGCCACCACAGATGGACGGACTAATTTTACAGGTCATTCATTTATCAGGTATTTAGTTATAAACCAAAGCACTGTGACTAAATGAAAAGTTAATAGAGTTAGTAAAGTTAACAGCTGCCACAAATGTGAACCTCATGGTGGTGCTGAAGGAAAAGTCAGGCATCCCCAAAGTCTTTGGGGTTCATCCCCTGAGCACCATGAATGTCTGCATCAAGTTTGAGGCCAATGCATTGAGTAAATGTAGAGATATTTAACGTAACGTGTGAAAAATGTTGGCGCTAAAGTAAAAGTCAGGGGTTCTCTAAAGTCACAATGATTCGTGGCCACTGGACACTAAAGACATTTGGATTTCATGGCAATCAGTCTGGTAGTTGTTCAGATATTTCAGTTTGGACCACAGTGGTGAGCTGACCTACATTTCCATCCTTAATATTTAGCTTGCTTCTCAGCTGAGGATATTTTTACAAACATAACATGATAAAAAAAACGTTATCTAGTGTGAGTCTCTGTATTAAATGAGTAGTCAAGATGATGCTGGACATTAAAACTTAAACTTGAACTGAACAGCAGGTTCTAGTCTTGTGTTTTGATTGACTTCTGAAAACATCATTGAACTGCATCTTTGCTGAGAAGTAACCATGAAACTATATCCAGGCTCCTCCGTGACTGCTTTTAACTCAAGTGACCTTCAACACTTTCTGCGGCTGAAACTGTGACAGCGTCAAACTAATTCAGGGAAGCTCTGAGGCTGGTGGCTAAATCAGAAGTCATTAAAAACCGTTCTAACTAATTACTGTAAAAATGTCTCATGTATCCACTTTCTGCACATGTGATGGAACAGAGGAAGGCTTTCTTTCTCCCTCTCCCTCTCTGGGTGGGCGTCTTGGTCTAGATCAACATTCCTGCCGGGGTTCAAGGATATCTCCCGTGTTTGTGTCCCACAGCTCTGTTGCATGGCAGCTATTGTTTCCCCTGCGCTCCGCCTCGACCTTCCAGCCGCAGGAACAAATCCAAGACTCTTCTGGACACGAGGGCACAAGCAGTGTGGCGAGCCCACTCTCTGCATTCCTGTGCCCTACCTCTGTCAGGCCCGTGGGCGCTGCCCTGAGGCGCGGCCCTGCAGGACAAACAGACGGAGCACTGTGTACGAGGCAGAGCGGACAAACATGTCTCCCTCTGAGTCCATCCCCATTTTACTGCGTTTATACAGGAAACTGGGCAGCCATGTTGGCTCCATAGACTTAACGCTTTGGGCGCTCATGTTTAGATGAACGTTTCACCCACTTTCATATTCAGGATTCCTCAGCGGACGAGTTCAAATAAAGGCCTTGAGTTTCTCCACTTTTACGAGGCATTACTTTTTTTCTGAATCACTGAGTCTAAGTTGTGCTGAATGTGTTGTATGTGAGCCACATGCAGTTTTCCAAAGGTATGTATCTATATCATAAGGACTCATAGTTGGTTAATGTGGTGCTCTGCATATCTGTCTTAAAAGATTCACCAAATTAAAAATACATGAGCGATGTTATTGAAGATAAATCCTGTTATAGAAGGACACAGTTGTTTTCCAATAAAGTCAATTAAGTTAGCAATTCTGTAAAGCATGCCACATATGGGTGGATTCATAGATTTACTTACATTTACTCTTAGTGTTAACGATACCTGTGACCTAACGATAGCACTGGATAAAGTCACTGGATCACCAAAGTTATTACAGTTCATCCGGAGGAGACAGTGAATGTCTGTGCTGTATTTTATGACCATTAATCCAAATGTTCCTTCTTATATTCCACTAACTAAATGGTGGCACTATAGAAAAATCCTGAGTTCACAAAATCAATAGGACTCATCATCTTAGAACCATGAATTATCTGTTCAAAGTGTTGTGCCAGTACATTTCGAAGATGCTGAGATATTTCACTGGATAAGAGAAAACTTTGCAGGTGATCACCAAAGTCAGTAGGATTCATCCTCTGGGGACCATGGATGCCTGATCCAAATTTCATGGCAGTTC
Organism: Pempheris klunzingeri; assembly: GCF_042242105.1. Taxonomy (NCBI): domain Eukaryota; kingdom Metazoa; phylum Chordata; class Actinopteri; order Acropomatiformes; family Pempheridae; genus Pempheris; species Pempheris klunzingeri. The sequence continues at coordinate 5,409,053 of NC_092027.1, forward strand.
ATTAATTAGTTGTTGAGATAATTCAGGCTGGACAAACAGGCCATGACTTATGTAAATGAGCGATATTAATGAAGATCATATGTTTAAAAGTCCGTTATATTCGGTGTCACACAGCTGTGTTGTGTTCCCTGAATAACACAAAGGATTGTGGACAAAGTGGATGTGACATTATGATTTTTGGTCTCTTTTGTGCTATTAGAGACCTTTTTCCCCTGTGGTTCTCTCGTAATGTAACATAATGTAAAAACAGTCAGCTGAGACATAATGAAGAGTTGCAGCGACTAATAAGAAAACTGGAATTGATTTGAAGGAAGAAAATAAGTTCCTGATGTCTCCATCTCCACTGACTGTGTGCAGACATTAGCAGGAGCTGTGGGAACAAGAGAAACATCATTACAGGATTATCCCGTAATGATGCTTGACTGTGGAGATACTAATGTTGTTCACAGCCTGTTTGTGTCTGTGAGCATTCCCTGTTTTATTTTCTAACTTATTTCCAGGTTTGCTGCATGCTGGGCATCTGTGAGAGTCCATGAATAGAGAGCAGGTCAAATAATATTCATTATGTGTCTCCGATCATACAGCTGTTCTCTGCATGCTCAGTGATGCTGCATCAGGGGAAACATGGACTCTGTCGGCCAGGAATCAAATCCAGCCAGAATCATCTGCTGCTCTCTCATCTTGTCTGCTTTGTTAGAGAGAAAAGCAGTGGAGCTGGGTTGGCTCACAGTCTTCTCATAACCTGTTTTATATAGAAGACTGTGTTACATTGTGTTTAAATTAGTATTTTAGATTGTTATTTTAGTTCAATACTATACTTACTTAGTATAGTACTTATACTACTACTAATATACATCTGACTGTGTTGCTGCCACTCTAATACAGTCAGAATTTAAATTATTTCAGCTTGTCAGATTTCAAAATGTCTCTTATTATTTGTGCTGCACCATAAAGTCACAGGATAACAAGATTTCAAAGCAAAAAAAGAAAAATTCTGAAAATCTGCAGCCGTCTTTCCACCTTTGAAACTTTTACAGAAGATCTCCTCTTTGTTTCATTTGTCATATTTCTCTTCTCTTTTCTTGAAATAAGAAAGCAGCTATAACAGAAAGGCATTTGTTCTAAAATATTAATATTCTGATGCTGCATGGGTGTTCTCTAACACAACTTACTCTGCAACAGATCCTGCTTTGTTCACCGGCTGTTGCAGCCACTGCTGGTGAAACAACACGTCCAGGACTCCTTGTGGTGCTGTAACGTGGTAGAGACACAAATGGAACCAGAAGTCACTCAGCCAAACATTCGAGTATATTTGAAATCTTGTTCTTGAGATTGCGAACAGTGGTTTTCAAAAAGTCCTCACTCAAGGTCTTCTTACTCACTTGTTCCGGCTCTATTAACCATCATCATCATCATCATCACACGAAGTTTGTTCAGAGCTGCAGACTTTCTGCACTTTCCGTTACTTTAGCTTTAAATGTTGAGCATGACAGTTCATTGTTTTGGTCTTTGAAGCAGCTCTCATTAGAATGGTTTTGGATTAGTACATTATGTTGGCTTTTAACGGACATTTTGACATCCCAGTAAAACACAAGCTTTGTGGGCTTTTTACAGTTTTTCATGTCCAAAATACAACTTTCAAACCACCATTGGTCATAACCTTGCAGTAACACTTGCAGCTCTGTGGATGACATTGGTTTTAATATGAAAACACAAAAAAGGAGAAATTCTGAACATGCAAAGTCACCGTGAGTCTATTCTGATACTGTGCAGACCGATTCTTGGCCCATAATCACAGGTTTTCACACAACAAGCTTTTCCTTTCTTCAGGGGTTCTCCGTATGCTAATCTGGGTGACTGTACATCCAATTTAAACACAATCCATTAAGAAAATATACGAGGCAGACTCAACAATGGCCTCACAGTGCCGCGGGCCGCTTTGCATCAGGGTGTGAGTGCAGACTCAGAGATAACCCTTGTTGTCCCTGCGGCCCGGGGTGAAGCAGATGGGGAGAGGAACAATGGCCGTGTCCATGCGGAGGGCGGCAGTGACTGACACAGCCACTGAAGCTCCAAAGAATGCCTGGAGACGAGCCAGAGCCATGGACCTCACTGCCACAGCCTGCCCCCCTCCACCCTCCACCCGCACCTCCATCTGACCCTCCTCATGTCCCATGGTGCCCTGGGACCGGGGGGACGACACCTTCAAAGACGGCCCCTGCACGTCAGAGGAGCTGCAAACCATCGTGAGGGAGCAGCAGAGCGGGGCGTTGGCACTGTGGGCTGTGGACTGGCTTGAAAGAGGACTACTGAGTAGATAGACAGAGGTCAACCCCACCCAACCTCAGCGACAGCTAAAATGGCTACGGCGAGCACCTCAGGGCAGAGCACCTTCGGGCTCGGGAGGAAAAAGAAGAATCCTGGTCTCATGGATCAGATTAGCAAATTCTTTGGAGGAGATAAAAAGAAAAGGAGCAAGGTGAGCATCCATGCAGCTGCAATGAGAGGAATAGTTCAGGGTTTTTTACCTCTTAAAAGTTTAACTTAATGCTATAAAATAATTTTCCTTATTGCACTAAAATACTCTGTAGTATGCTGTTCTGTAGCAGCAGTTCTAGTTTTAGTTAGTCTGGCTGAAAGCTCAGTTCTTCCATAAAATCATCTGATTCATTGATAATAAGAATTATAATAAGGATTTTATTGCTCTCCCGTGAAAAGCATGTAACCATGTAATATCTGTTGAGATGTTTTTTTAAGATTATCCTCTAGGTTTGTAAAGGTTTTAGTAAAGGTGTCAGATGTAGGAGAATTTGTTTTCACAAATAAAAAAAAAAAACAAATTAATATTGCCAAATTTGGAGATATTTGGTTCAACTTGTCTCCACAGCTTTGAGGAGAATTCAAAATTAAACTGAAGTAGAAACACACTCTTATTTACAGTAAAAAGATTAAGTCGGCACTTTTAAGGAGTGTGATGTTTTTAACAGCAGCTGTAAAAGGAGCACAGAGCTCTGACGGATTATTCCTCCTTCCTCACTCAGATGTGGATTTGCATTTCTCGCATTTCACACCTGCTTTGTAATAGTGAGGCAAAGTTTCACCTGGACCACGCAATATTTTGTGAGATGCTACATAATTATAGTTCATTTTGCCAGCTGAGCCTTTCCTTTAGTCTCATCTTTCTCTGTCCAGAGTTTGATCTGAAAACAATTCCTTAAAATCGTGAAAACCGAATTATTTGGACTGTTGACTGGGACCAAAACGTTTAAGAGGTTGTTGACACTAGATACTTAATTAAAGAGGACGCGTAGTGATACAGATGTGATATTTGAACATATTGTATATGTTAACAGTTGCATTACTATAATATCACATTAGTTTTACCCTGATGTCTAAATTTTCTAAACTGCGGTTAGTCTTCAATCCAGATCAGATGAAGCTTTAACACTTAATGTAAAGTAACAGTACATTGCGGTAGAGAAATAATGTGTGAGATGTTGGGAAGGAAGATGAAGTCTAAGCTGACTGCACAGTAGATGCACCACCAGCACGGAGATAGAAAAGCTCTGATCCATCACTGTGTGAAGGGAGGAGCCCTCAGCGCTCAGGTCAGAGCTGCTCTCATAGTACAGACCTCTTTCATCTGAAATCCAAGTCTGTTTTCTGAGTAGGTGCAACACAAAGACCTGACACTTTCTATATTCACACAGAAGAGTTTGCGCTCAGATCTTTTCTCTCATATGTTTCTGTCCTGGATTGAAAAGGCGCCAAAAGAAAACCACAAAGAACGTTTTCTATGCATTTCAAGGCACCTTTTCGGTTTATGTTACTGAAAAGACACTTTGATTAGAGTAAAGACACAAAAGTGCATTTTTTTGGGGGGGGGGTCAGATATGTGTTCTCCTGATTGTGGTTTTGTTAGCTGCACTTTCCATACATCCACGAAAGAAGAGAAAAACTCATGACTGACTGGTTTCACACCGGGTGACAGTGACGAATCTCTTAAATGTGGGCTCCTACTGTTTTGAACTACTCCGCCCGTCACTCGCTCGGTGTAAACCTTTCACACTGTGTGATTTTAGTATGTCATTTGCCTTTAATTTGCTGATTTCTCATCATAGAGCGTTGTTTTAGTGCTTTGTTGTCTACTTCATTTGATTTCTCTATCACGCTGTGAGACTTGCCACCCACTTGAAACTATTCTAATTATTACATGAGGCGGTAAGGTGCAGCTGACACAAACTTTCAGGGGAAGAATTGATGTTTATTGAAGCTCAAGCCAAGCAATTCCATCAATAATGCACCAAATAGAAAGATTTTTAAGTACTGTTGAGTTAAGGTGCTAAAAGCGTCCTAAAACCTGGTGCCATTTGGTTTGGCTTTGATGTCACAGTAGCATTCCTCCATGTTGTGGTGCACCGTACCATGTGTACACACACAGTTACTTGACCCCTGCTGATCCTCACAGGGGTCGTTCCGAGGTCACCTGGCTGCCTCACCCCAGCAGTCCTCCGCTCGCCGCCGGACCAATGAAAATGCTGTGGTGCATTTCTTCAGGAGCATTGTGAGTTATTGGAGTCATTTTGAAAACACCATGTCATAGCTCATACACATGTTGCATAACACACCTTTAACCATGTGCATGGAGTCACTTTTTGTTGTGTCATGCTAACATCCTGAGTTTTATTCAAATGTAGTTTTCGGTTTTGATGTGCTACTCTGATTCTGACCATGAGCTGCACGAGTCAGAACACAGAACCGGCTAATTTCCTCTAATTTATACTGTACGAGCGTTGAGCTGTAGCTGTTTTCTTTTGATTTGCTTTGGATCCGACTCTTGGCATCAACAGTGCGGCAGTGTTTCAAACACAGCATGCTAAACTGTTTTCTATTTTCTGACTGATTACAGAACAGCGTGACTCCTTTATTTACATAGAAAATGGAATTGGAGGAAGTTTCTCTCAGCAGCTAAATCATGTGTTTATTTCAAAGCAGAGTTTGTTGTTCTGTTTCTCTGCCCTGTGCAATCAGTCATTCTGTTCTTGTTGTTGTTGCTTGGTGTTCCTCAGGTTTCCTCTCCTCCTCCCAAATCCAGGGTGAGTCTCTCTCTCTCTCTTTTTTTTTTTTTTTTATCATTCCAGAGGTGTAGCTGCAGGGTGAAGATGAAGAGATGCACTGAGGATGATTTGAAATATCTATCTTTTAAACTTCCTTGTTTTTTACCAGCGTTTTTTAGCAGCTGCTTTTTATTTGATTTCCACTTGGACACTTCAGGGTTAGATGTTTGTGGCACACTGTTATTATTCTAGCAGGTATTTCATTGTCATAAACTAAAGTATTGGTTAAATTGGAATTATGAAAATTAGGAAGTTTCCAGGGATCTCCAAAGTGTTGAGGATTCATCCCGTGTGAGTGTAGCAACTTTAATGTTAATGGATGTGGTGATAGTTCACTGGATAAAACACGTCACCCTGTTAGTGTCACTGAGATCACTGAAGCCAGAGGGCCTTATAATCCTCTGGGGACCATGAACGTTTTTTATCAAATCTCATTGCAATCCATCAAAAATGTGTTGAGATATTTAAAAAAAAGAAAATTACACTCATACTGGCTTAAAGTTGTAGAAGATTATATTTTAGAATAAAGGACAATTCCACAGTATCCAATGATTTTCTTTTTTAATATTTACTTATATATTTATATAATTTTTTTCTGATATTTGCATCGTCAAAAACTATTTGGATGGTTTTACCTTTTCGGTCAACCAAAAGGGGAAAGTGAAGAGGGAAAGTCATTCCTCTGCTTAATTTTAAGGGGTCACAAACCAAAATTGTTGGGAAGCATTGGTACATAGAGACAATAGGCTGGATGATGTACTTCCCCATATTGGTGATTGTGCACCAGTAGGAAATACCCACCTTTCTACTCTTATTTACCACCAAATCATCTTGACATCTGTTATCTTTTACCTGTTTACTACCTGATTCTCAGATGTGTTGAGGCGGCTGCAGATTTCACGTCACTCTCATCACGTCACTGTTTGTTTCTTTTTCATGTCCAGTGGAGAGACATCTTGGGTCTGGTACGTCACACCGTCCCTTCCTCCTTGAATCAAACAAAAGCCCCACTGCTGAGTGCACCGCTCTGTGTCTGTGTGCGATGATCCTATTTCTGTCTGTGGAGGGCTCCTCCGCTTTGTCTGCAGCGCCCCTGTTACCTAACCTTCACGCTCGTTCTGTCTCTTCCTCTCTTTGTGCTTCACCGCTTTGCTCCTCGAAGAGAAATGTCTTTTACATCTCTGCATGTGGAATCAAGACACATTACATTCAAAAAGGAGAGCTGGTTCACCAGCATTTCCAGACAGCGGCTGAAAGGCAAAAGTCACAGCAGCTCGCTCTTGACGGATGCCACAAAAAAATTCCTTTTTGACACTTACAAGTATTGTTTTATTGGTACACTTTGTTGCATTTCAATTCCCCCCACTTCTTTGCTTCAATCCAGAGCGACTCGCTGCTTCTGGATGACTTTGAAACTGCTCAGCTATTTATGAACCACAACCGGTAAACATTTTCTCTTAGGACCTCTTGGCCTGCATCACCCTCCTCCTCTTCTTCCTCTCTTTCACACCTCTAGTTCTCTGTAACACCTCCATCTCCTCTGCACCAGATGACTCACCGATCCACCTTCTTCATGTCTGTCTGGCAACTGTGGACAACCGTATGTGTGTCATTTGATGCCACCCTTGTCCTCTGTGTCAGTCGCTTCACTGTGGAGCTCACCTTGTCGTCCATTTTCTTTCCCCTGAAGGTTGCTATAATCTGCATCTGGTCCCGTCACATTTTCATGTTTTCCTCCATGTCTCCGTCATGTTATTGTCTCACAAAAACTCTCTTCTGCATCTCACTGCTGCTGTTGCAGAGAAACACCCGAGCATGTTTATTGTTTTCCCCACAGTTGACATGCAGGAAAAATGAAATTAAGGTTATATTTCAAAATAATATGGCCTTGCGACCTTTATAGCTCGTGTAGAATCTAAGTTGTATCAACACAAAAACCTCACATCAGTCCACCTTTATTGTCAACAAGGGAAATACAGCTTGTAGGAAAAAGCATTTAAAAAATCAGTGAAAACATAGATCCAAACAGCGAAAGGTCAATCCCAATGCAATTACAGAGGATGGATGGTAAACAAAGGGTCCAAAGTCCAAAAAGTCCAAAACTTTGGGCACTAAAGAGGAAGTATGTGTTCTCTTCTTCATTCTTTAAAAGACATATTATTTGTAGATATTATGATTGTGTTCTTTGTCCAACAACACCAACAATTGTGTCTTCTGTAACATTTTTAAGCAATCCTTTTAGATTTGGCATTTTGTAAAGTGGTGGGACATCCCTGGTAAAATGTGTCCCGTCTCATAAAGGGGGAAAAGGCCATCAATGTAAAATGGATTAAGCGCCTGGTTAAAGGTTACACAGTGACAAGGCAGCAAACGTGGTTTCAGGCCCTGGCTTCAGGTCTACATCTGTGCTTACAGAGCATCTTTTTCTAGGCCTCGTCGCCGCGTGCCGAGAGCACAAAGTCGCCGGTCAGAAGACGCAGAGAACAAAGCACACTGTCCAGACTCTTCAACCTGGTGAGCTTACCGCACGTTTGCCTCCTTGTTTTGGTCAGATTTTCTCCTTTCTAACTGGGCTTCATAAGCACTGTTTCCTGTCTGTGTTTGCCCAAATGCAACAGTGATGCTCTCGTCAGAGATCAGTGAGTAATAAACAAACCAATACACTAAAATGATTCACCGTTTCAGTTGGGAAACTTTTCATTCATCGTCATCTTTCATCAGCACGCTTCCACAGCAGCCCGTCATCATAATAAACTAACCATCTTAAGAGCAACATTTTCATTTTTACACTGACATACATGTAAACCCATATAATAAATCTCTCATACACGTATTCATTGATTATTTTTCTGTAAATGCCATCTACCTCGACTGTTTCCAGTGTTTACTTTCAGTGTGGATGATCTCCTTGAATCCTAACAAATGTGAAATGTTTGACAATCAAATCTTTCCTGAACTTTCAGCACAGTTTAGACTGAACACTCCCATCGCCCCAGATTGCTCTCAGACGCCACCTCTGGGGATAGAAGCTAGATGTTTTTCTCAGCCACCCCATCATCCTCTTTTTTTCTTTCTCTCTCTCTCTCTCCAGGGAGAAACAAAGTCCCGCCCCCCCCCTAAACGCTGGAGCACCATCTTCTAAGCTCTCCGCCGAGGATCAAACCACAGATCCGACACAGATGGGACAAGACGAAGGTGGAGGAACAGATCTGCAAGCGGCGGACTCACAACCTCAAGAAGCGCTAACCCACTAACACAAGCCTCCTGTGTGTGGAGACAGTGACACCACATTGACACAGTATGAAATCCACTCTCCAGGGATGTAGGTGGTCACCGTGCCAGTTTTCCTTTTAATCCTACTTCTAAGCATCTTGTCTCAGTCATTATTTAGCTTTTTATAAGAGGTCTGGTCATGCTTTTAGTAAAAAATGTTACTGTAAAAATCACCCATGTGAGTATCTTGGTCTGATGGTGCTAGCGTCTGCTGTCTGCTGTCTGCTGTCTGAGGTCCGCTCGTGGCAGATGTTTGTTTTTCTCTTTGTCTCCTGTCATCTGCATTTTGTACATGAGTGACGCTTTTTACTGTATCTCGCTGCTTTCCAGACTCACACAGCAAACGCTGTTTCTGTTTCATATGTAAAGTCTTGCCGGAGAGTGGTCCTATTTGTGGTTGTTGTGCTTGAGTGAACCGTACGTTGCAAAGAAATGCATTTGAAAATACAACTGGAAACCTACAGTATATGAGGAGTGTGGACTCTAACACTGTTTTGATGTAACAGCTTTGTTTCATTTTGCTTCAGTGTAATTAATAAACATGTACAGTATGATGTCATGTCAAAAGCATAAGATGCCCTTTTCAAATGCACTGTTACATACAACTAAATAACACAATTAAAAACCTATCCTATGTTCTGTTCTCATTTATATATAGTAGCTTTTGCATCTCATTTCTTATCTTTTCGCAAATTAAATTAAGTTTGAAGTTTTGATGTTGTTTTATTTAGAAGTTGACAAAGGTTTTATCTGATGGTCGGACAGTAAGTCGTTCAAAGGTTTACGACAGAAGCACCAAGAAGGTATGAGGAGTTCAGCGCTGAAGGGCAGTATGTTAGATTTCAAATGTCAATTTCATTTTGTTCTTGTTACATTGCCATTCTCATTTGTACATGCTCTGTTCATACATTCACTTTAACAGAAAAGTCAAAATCACTGTAAAGGTTGCCGATATGTGGTGGTGCTACAGGAATAGAAACTGATACTTGTTTGTTTTGTGAGTGTTTTGTTTCCTCTTAATGTAAAATTATGTTTCTAATGTTCAGCCTAACTGGAAATAAACATATGTCTTCTCTCAGTTATTAAATGACAGTCATGTTGTCTTTATTACATCTATGTTCTCGCGATTTAGAGATTTTTGTAGTCAAAACAGAATGATACACATTTATAAACCTGCATTTTCAATCAGCTTTAAAGAAATAGTTCAACATTTTGGGAAATTTGAGAGTTGAGGAGATAATACTACTCACACATCTGTATGGTAAATATGAAGCTGGAGCCAGAAGACAGCTAGCTTAGCTTAGCATAAAGGCAGGAAACAGGGAAACAGCTAGCTTGAAAAAAATAATAACCTAATCAACACACTGTATCTCATTTGTTTATCCTGTATGAAAACCAAAACGTAAAAACAACCATCCGCAGTTTTACAGACAGTTTATGTACCTAACTACAGCCAGGAGACTGATAGCTTAGCTTAGCTTAGCATAATGAGTGTAAACAGCAGTAAATAGTTAGCGTTGCTCTGTCCAAACATAAAAGACTCCACCTACCAGCACCTCTAAAGCTCCGTATTAAACATGTTACATCTCATTCAGAGTAAAAGACTTTTACAAGGGTGTTTATGCACTGAACTAAAGCCAGGCTAGCTTATTCCACCTGCCTCCAGTCTTTATGCTAAGCTAAGCTAACCATCTGTTCGCTTTAGCCACTTATCTACCACAATTGAGTTAAAACTTCTCATTGAACTCTAACTCAAGAAAACACATTTAGCACATTTCTCAAAACTGCACACTATTCCTTTAATATTACAAGCATATATATACAGCATCATGTGGTTGTTGTTTTTTTCATCTTTTGTGCAGGTGACCCCATCAAGTACCCTGATGTTTGTAACCATGACGATCAAGGACACTGCAACATCATGACTTAACTAGTATCAAGGTCTGCTGAGCAACTGAATAACTAAGGAGGGAAAACACAATGCATGTACTGTACTGGCTTCTAGCACAACCCATGATCCACCCCTGGAAAGACTCCCACACACTCTTGAAATATCCTTCGGAGGCCAATAATCTACTTCAGACAATAATCCTGATATCAAAGTGTTCTACAGACTGAAAAAATAAGATCTAGATTACATCAAGCTGTACATTTTGTCCTACATTTAATTGTACACCTAATTGGGATGTTTCTCATCATTAGAAATAATGCTGAGATAGAACATTACAAGGACAACGGCCCCTAAAACCACAATTAGCAAAGAGCTCCATCTCATTTGCATGCAATGTTCCTGCGATAATTGGCCCAGTGGCGCAAAATCCATATCACACAAAGGAAAAGTGAAAGGCAGTTTTTCTTGTGCTTGACACATTTTAGCATTCAGATAAAAGGCTAAATATCCCCAGAGCCTTTCACTGTGGCGTGTCTTTACCCTGATTCTAACCTTAGAGATGTCTGGTATGAGAAAATACCCCGACCAGTGTATTAAAACTTCCAAAATACTCCTCTGATGCAAGACAAGTGAACCCAGAATATACAATCATATTGTGATTCAAACCACATCACCTTATTTTTGACAGGAAAAACCACAATTCCTTATAAGATGTCCTAATATAAGCGGTATGGTGCCATATGTCATACCTTTGTTCCTTTCTGTGCGTCTTTGTAGAGCTGCTCACTGACTGCCACAGCCTCATGTTTGCTATTCAAATGGAAATCTCTTTAGGATGTGTCCTGAATGCACCTGAACACATCAAATGACATTCATTAGCTCGCTGTCGTTCCGGGTGTCTGGTGTCTCTTTTACAACTGCTGGAGGATGTTTTCTTCAAACACAGGGGGGATCATCTGCACACTTTAATCAAAAGAAAGGGATGCAGCAGTGCTGAGCAAGAGAGACCTCTGGTGCTCCACCATTGTGCTGCACAGGAACTGCTCTTAAATGAGCCACAACGTTCTAGAATGTGTCTGTGTGCTTCACTGTGTTTACACTCAGTGTTCTAGAATGTGTTCTAGAATAAATCCCAGCATTCCACGATTACAAAAACTGTTTTTATTACTGTATATTCTAAGATTCCTTTCCTTTACATTGCATGAAGAGACATCAATGTGGCACAGAAATTTTTTTTTTAAACCTTTGTATTTATTTATAATGCAGATCAATGGGGAATAATTTAAGTGCAAAGTGCAAATTAACTTTATTTGGGCTCATTTTGGGTACATTCACTACACCGCTTGTTACAGATGTACAGTTTACAGCATCACTAGACAAGAAACAAGCCTACATGGCACTTCACAGATATAAGGTTCACTTGAATTAAGTATTTGACTCCTCCTTTTATTCTTTTTTAAATACCCATGACATGAAAAGAATGCATGTACAGTAAAAAGGATGAAGCAAAAGCGGCTGCTTAAAGAATCCTTCAATGATTTGTGTCCATAGATTTTTTAAAGTCGTCATGTGCTTCTTCTAAGTATATATGTACATACGGTGTCTAAGTATTGTAACCGTCTGTTTCACATTAACGTCTAATTACCACTAAAGCTCTCATTCGCCTCTTCTTTAAAAACGTGACTACTCGTGTCCAGATTTTGTGACTGAGTTCTGAGCTCATCGACGATCCCAGACACACTACCCAACAGGCCACTCATCCCGTCCTCCATCTCCCTGTGGAAATCCACCTCCTCCACTTTCACTTGTCCTCCCGTTGCGAGAAAAGCCTCCCCGTCTTCGAATCCATAACTGTAGCCGTCGTCCATATCTGCCGCCGCCGTGCTTGCGTTGTTGCTGTTAGCTGACGAGCTGGAGGCAAGTCTCTCACATCGGGCCTGATGCCTGAGGAAGCTGTCTCTCCAAATGACCTTCTTCCCACACAGGCCGCACTCATACGGCCGCAGCCCCCCGTGAGTCTTAAGGTGCTTGGTTAGATGGTGCTTCATCTTGAAGGACTTTGTGCAAACAGGACAGCCGAAGGGGCGCAGATTGAGGTGCTGCATCTTCACGTGCCGGTCACGCATACTCTTCAGGGTGTAGGCTTTGCCGCAGTGGCAGAAGTGGACTTTGCCCGTGTAGGGGGCGCCAGCGAGGGACACCGAGGATGACGAAGATGGGGTTGGGGGTGAAGAGGGTGGCGGGAATGCAGCAGAGGATGGAGACGAGTGGCGATTTGAGGTGGGGGTCAATGCGCCACCCTGCCCCGCGTTTGTGGAGGGCCAGTTCACCTCCGAGCCTGCCATGGTGAAGTCAGGAGACACAGGCACTAAAGGCCTCTGGGACACCTGTCCTGTACCATCTTCAATCTCATCGTATGTCTGTCTGCTAAACGTCCTGTCTGCGAAACATTCAAAATCCGCATCCTCCTCCTCCTCATCTTCATCCTCATCTTTACTGCAGCTGCCCCCCTCTCCTTCCTGCGGCCTCTGCTCTTGCTGCGACCAGGGACCCGTCTGCCACTGCAGCCGGCCGGACACTGGACTGGAGGGGCCCAGGACTCCTCCACCTGTTTGACAAGCATGAACGCTGGGCAGGTCTGGGGAGGGATCGCTCCCGACCAAACTTCTCTGCACTTTTTCCTTCATCTCCTCCTCACTTGGCTTCCCCGTGTTTTGCTCGGCACCCACAGTCTCATTTGAAATTGGGTGAAAGCCTGCTGAAGAACAAATCAGCAAAACAAAAGGCTAGTTAGGATAGTAACAGTATATCAACTTAAACTATGCAGAGAAAGAAGGACAGCCAAACTATCATGTTGCCTATCAGGTGGTACTGACCGATCGTGGTCACCTTGGCTTTAGTTTTAACTTGGTTGTACAGAGATTGAAGCCTCAGCAAAGAGATATACTACTAGTCAAAGCCAACTTCTCTCTGTTAAAACCATCACTTGCCTGGTAACAAATTCTCCGACTACTTTCTGTAAAAAAAGACCATGGAAAGTACCCATGAAAGGCCAGGGAGCAGTCTGGAGGGCACTGCACACAAGGTCTGGTTGTTGTGGGATTTTTCCGCTTTAGAGCAGCAGAGGAATTTACGATCCTTTGTTCTGTTTTCTTTGGCCATAAGGCACTAATTTTGAAAATGATTACTAATTTCTACTAAATACTGGGAGTGACCTAGTTTTAAGAAGTGACCCTCTTTCCTGCGGTGAAATACATCTTTGAATAAAGAATTATTCTTATGTCTGTGATAACTGAAGCGATAAAAATATTCAACTATGCATTTTAACTTTCTATAAACAGCTGGGAATGTGTCTGTATGAGTGTGTATCTTACCACAATGTCCCATTTGTGCAAAACCTTGCTTCTTCACCACAGCCTCTTCTCCTACTCCCTCATCTGCCTCAATCTCTCTCTTTTCATTCTTCCTCTTCTCTTGTGACTCACCACTGTCCCCGCTCTCTCTATTCTTATCAAGAAGTCTATCGGAGATCGGCGGCGCTCCCCGCTGTTGAAACCTGCCTTTCGGCTTTAATGCTTCACTAGTGGGGAAACCCCCGTGGTGCTGGCTGGTTTTGGCATGGCCTGATACCCATGTCTCCTCACAGCTTGTGTAATCACTCTCCGCATACCCAGGGAGGGTGTCCAGCTGAGAGTCTGCTAAGTGCTGGGCTGATGAGGGCTGTGGGCGCCCACATCTAGGAAACTGCTGCGGGCGTCTCCACGTAGCTAAAGGAGGCAAGGTGTCAGGCCTCCTCTCCTTCCTTCTTCCCTCTCTCTCCAGATATAAACAGTCTGTGCTGCTTGGGGACTGCTGGCGAGATGCAGTACCAGGGGGAGCTGCAGCGGCCTCTCCGGGGGTGACTTCTGCTGAGGGCCGGGGCCTCTTCAGGATCTCTGTGCACTTGTCCACTATGTGCCACATCTGGAGGAAACTGGCCACAGTGACGTAGTTAACAATGTCATCATGCACGATGCTCAGCTGGCCCGTGTATGCAGAACTGAGGACACTTTCAAAGGCCACGGGGTCCATAACTGAGGGTAAGGAAACAGTTGTAACGTTCTTCAGTAACACCTGTTGAGAAATAGGAACAAAGACATACTGAGCTTTAGGAATCTGGATATGAGGCGAGAAAACAGCCACAAAACACCTTATTTATAAACGGATGAATCTGTATGTTGCACACTGATAAACGTGGCCTACCTGGTCATGGAAGTAAGGCGAGGACGCAGCGAGCACACAGCGGTGGGCCCTGAACACTTGACCTTGCACCTGGATGGAGAGGTCGCACAGCCTGCCCTCTTCGCGCTGCCGGTTCAGGTTGTCTAAAACAGCAGCACGGGCGCCGGGGAAACACACCTGGACAGTCAAGCCAGGTGGAGCAGCACTGCAGGTCGGATCCATGGTCACACAAAACTATAGAAAGGAATAAGACGGTGTAAAATGAAATGAATGTAAAATGTTACCACTTTATTCTGATGTTTATTGTTACATACACAGTATTTAATACCAATTTTTGCTTTCAAGTGATTTATCTTGCTTACAGTAGATGTGTATCATCCATATAACAGGTTAATCGCATATATAATATATATTCAAAATGCAACAACAAAAAGAGAATGAAGGGTTGAAGTTTACATACATGAAAATGTTGTCTCATGACAATAATCACATTCAAGCTGACCTGAAATAATCACTCAACTAATCAAGCAGCCTTGTTGATGCAAATAGTTATAAAGGAACTATTTTGATAATTAAATGTGTTTTCACGCCAGTAAATCTAAACGTGTGCTGGTTTCAGCCTCGCAAATGTGAAGACTTAAGGAAATCTTTTGTTTTCTTCGGGGTTCAAATGAGGATAATGTTCTTGATGGATGGATTAAAGTCAGACCGCCAGGTGATTGATTTCATTACCTTACATACTCAGTTCACTATTAAATTAGCAAAACAACCTCACAACTGAGAAGCTGGAACATGGAAATGTTTGGCATATTTCAAGAAAACCGATTCAAACAAGTAATCGGTTTGTTTTTAAATCACAGCTGGATTTTGAATTACTTACTGGTCGTTTATCTGTGATCACGTTAGCATTAATCGATGGATCATCTTATTGTTTCAGCGCCAGGTTAAGTTACGATAGGTGGATTATTGATAAACACATACTATTAAAATCCCAAACCTAACTGATTTGTTGTATGAAGGCGCTAAACGAGCTTCCACCTGATGATCACTACATGCTAGCTCATGTTAGCTTCACAGGGCACGAAGGACTGCCTCAACATGGCTCCTCACAGAAACGCTTGTCGTTATAAACAGCATTATTAACATGAAATCTGGTTAACAGTAAACAGTTTTCCGTGTTGTGGGCTCACTCCTTAGTCTGCAGTCTGTCCTGTATCGCTATGCCTTAGCTTTAGCTTGTAGCTAACCAGGAGCTTCTACCTTAGCTGGCTAGTTAGCTAGCTAGCAGTTAGCGTTAGCTTGGTTACTTTACCTTAAATATGTCGGTATGTCGAGCTTTTTACTTTTAAACAGGACGTCGCTGGCTATTTGGAGCACCACATTATTGTTCATGAATTCCAGATACAAAGTGCGCCTGTCTGTGTAAAAAAAAACAAAAACAAATCAAAGCTCTTAGATGCTAACAGCAGCTTGCCCGTAGGCGTAGCTGATGCTAGCTGGTTGACAAGACAGCATCAGCACCCTCACACACATCGTGAGTGGGTGTTTGGTGTGAAAGTTGGTGTGAATTATTACAAAATGCCATCACTCTGGTCACGATAACCCGCCGCTACAGCTACAATAATATCTGGTGAATATTAATAATAGTGAATCCATAACTTTAAGAGCAGTTACTGTGAGTTATTTATTGATCCTCGCTGTCAGAGAGGAGCCATCATGGAGTCGCTCCGCAGTTAAAGGGCCAGTACACCTTAATGCCACAGCATCGTCCTAACGCAACTCTAAACGCCCTTTGTGTCTCAGTAAATCCGCTGTACGTGCTAGTTGGGGTCTGCAGCGGCTGCCAGCCAGGCGAGCGTGAGCTAGCATGAGTTTTAAAGACCAGCGGGGGTGAAGCTAAAGCAGGCGTCGCACACGCAGCATCTGCGCGGCCGTTTTTACCGCAGTGCATCTGCAGCATCCGCCTGAGCGCAGAGACAGCGGCGCGTCTGTGGCGCAGGAGACAACACCGCGATCTGGCACAGGACGTGTTTATCATACACACAGCGTTATATTTCTTTTTTTTTTTTTAAAGAAGAAGAAGGAGGAGGAGGAGGAGGAGGAGGAGGAGGAGGGGTGTGACTGGCTCTTTATGCAGCACGACCGAAGCATCTCTTCTGCGAGCACGGGGTCATTAGATAGGTGAGATCACAAGTATTTCCACATTCAGCTGCCATCGCAGGAGAGGACAGTATTGTTGTTTTTTTTTCCCCCTCCGGAGAGACGAATCGAGGAGAGGAGGCCTCTAAATCAGGACAGTAGGCTCTGATTTCACTGATCCGATTAAGGATCAATATCTTTAGACCAATAGATTGGTCTGTGTTAAATATTGGTAGCGCGAAGAGGTAGCCATTTCATTCTTACAATAGAGCATGCAAATTAATTCTATATGCACTGGCGTGTAGGGGTATTGCAGACGTTGCAGTCAGTAGCTGGCATGTTGCACATTATATAAACACACATTTATTGTGATCTGGAGCAGAGCATGTGGCCCCAGGCAGGTCTAATGATCGCTCCGTGCATCCCACATTAGGACCTCAGGGAAGAAGACAATCAAATCTCAGGGTGCTGATCTGGGGAACACTGTGAGCCACCAGATATCTGTATTGTTTCATGTGCTGCTGGATCAATATAAGCAGAAAACACCGCCTCTTGGATGCATCAGTCGGAGGGAGATAAATTAGGGGTGCTGTCTCAAAAGCAGTTATAATTCGTGGCAATAAATTCTGTAACCGACAGGAAAAGTCTGTTGCTGGTTTGATCCAAAGAGCTGAGACACTGACGGCGGCTGCATGCAGACTGTTGGTGCATCGTAAACAAATTTAGGTGTCTAAGAAAATACTTTCAGACGGGAACATTTTGGACTTTACAATGCATGTTTAGCTCCCAGCTGCCTGGTGTTGACGCACAGCTTTTTAGATTTCACATATAATCTCCAGTCTTCTTGAAATAGAAAAGAAAACCTCTGCAAACTTGGGGGTGCTCGGTTTATGAGTGGGTGTCATCTTCTGGAGCTCCACACTTGGAGCGTTAGTGTTAAAGTTCCTACTTGTTGAGGCCCCTCCTCAAATAAAAAGCTCCTCGATCATCCGCGGACATGGCAGCGTTTCACCTCCTGCTCCTGTCTCTCCTCTGCTGCACCCTGCTCGGTGAGTACAGCTGATTTATCCTCGCTCATTTCTCTCCCCATCGCTTTAACCCCTGACTGATTGTGGTCGGTGTCTGTCTTTTCACGCGCCGTGACAGTGTCCCGGTGCCACGGGGCCTGCGCAGAGGTGGACTCGGACACGGAGGCAGTTGCGGGCCGCGGCTTTAAGCTGGGCTGCATCTCCTGCAAGAGGAGGAGTGAGGTGGAGGGCTCTGCCACCGTCGAGTGGTACTTCCGGCCCAAAGGAGAGGCCGACTTTGTTCGCGTGAGTACGCGGTTACGCACCTTTACTTTAGTCCTCGCATTAAATGTGACTGACACAGCAAAGCGCTGCTCTCCTGCGTGCAAAGGACTTAAAGTCGTGCAAGCATCCCTAAAAACTAAACTTGCACTATGCTACAGTGCTCAAAGCTCAGTCTATCTTTACATTATCTCTACATATGCATGGGCGGTATCGTGCACACACAACGTCTTGTTGAGGTGCAGCTGGAATCGATCAGAGCGATATCTGAGCCAGCAGAGATTATTAAAGCTCCAGAGATGACACATCTGCTGCTGACCTTGTGTTGCGACAGCATCCTGTTTGTCACGTGACCACGTAGCTGCACCCATTCATAGTTCCATTATCCAAACGCAAACAGCACATGTGAGGAGCCTTCTGTGGTGGGGGCGAGCTCACATCCGCTCCTGCATCCACCGATCCTCCCTTCCCGCTCACAGGAACAGCAGGCCCAGGGGTCCACGGGCCCCTGAGAACCCTCCTCCAGATAACTTTGTATTTGATGTCACATAATAAAAAACTTTAGTCGATAAGAGAGTCCAGGAAAGTCCTCCCACAAAACTGGGAATAGCCAAAACCTAGATAGATAGATAGACAGATAGATAGATAGATAGATAGATAGATAGATAGATAGATAGATAGATAGATAGATAGACAGATAGATAGATAGATAGATAGATAGATAGATAGATAGATAGATAGATAGACAGACAGATAGACAGATAGATAGATAGATAGATAGATATGCTTTATTGATCCCAGACTGGGAAATTGTTGCGTAACAGCAGCATCAAAAACAAATACAGCACAGGAGAAAATAAATACTCAGAAACATGACCCTGATACTAGAGGAAGGAATATTTACATCCAAGAATTGTAGCACAGTAATGAATAATAACCTCAACTATTGTAAATCTAAAATAAAATATAGACTAAAAAACACACTTAAGTAATCTAAGTATAAAACTAAAATGTAAACATACTTTGCAGGAGGTCCAGGTGTCAGTGAGAAACATACAGTCTTCAGAATGAGTGAATGTGCCACGACATTGTGCAGGTTGTTAATGTGCCAACCAGCTGATAGATAAAGACACTCAGTCTTGTCTCACAGTCCTACAGGTAACATAACTAACAATTTAAAATAAATACAACAGAAGAACAAAGTAAGGAAATGACATTCAAAAGCTGCAGACATTAAGTGAGATCCAAGTAATGTTACTTAGGTCTTAAAGCATCATTTGTACATTGTGCAAATCACTGTGCGAAAGCGAGTTTTCTGTCACAGCAGCGTGTTGATTATCTTGCTGTGTCTGTGGCTCCAGATCTACACCTACAATGAGGACGGCCCCACCATCGAAAACGAGCACTTCATAGACCGCGTGGACTGGAACGGAAGCAAGAGGAGCAACGACATCCAAGATGCGTCCATATACCTGCTCAACGTCACCTTCAACGACACGGGCACCTACCGCTGCTTCTTCAACCGCATCCTCTCCTACGAAAACTATGAGTACAGCACCGTCGTCAGCAAGGTGGTCCACCTCTCTGTGGTGGCTAAAGGTACGGCGAGATCGGCTCTGCAAATGTTTGGTCTGTGATATGAGCGTATGGATAGAGATAATCAGATTTTTACAAAGCATTTAAAGGTCCCATATTTATGCCATTTTTAAGTTCACACTTGTGTTTGGAGCTCCCACTAGAACAAGTTTACATGGCTTAATTTTCAAAAAGCACACAGTCGTGGCTGCTGCAGCTGTTTTCAGCCTCTTTCTGCATGCTCAGTTTTAAGAGAACAGAACAATCTGTGTGCTTTTCTGTCACCTTCAACATTTCGTGCTACCAGGAGCAGGTGTTGGTGAGAAAAAAAAAACAATGAGGTGGATTCAGAGGGTTGTCGGCCTGCTGAAGGGCTGGAGGAGGTCACTTGATCAACATATCCCTTTATGACATCATAAAGTGAGGGCGAATCTTAACGGCATGTTTTGACTGGTGTTTACTGAAAGATGGAGCAGGAGAAACAGAGAGAGGACGGTCTTTTCTCATACTTTGAGGGTCTCTAGGCACATATTTATGTCGAAAAAGTGCATTTTGCATAATATGAGACCTTTAATGGGTGTCGAAATGTAATGTTACATTTTTATATATTATATTAATATTAATATAATATTTAAACGTTTTTAAAACAGGAGATGGTTTGAGCCATTGAACTTCATTCCATGTTGAATGCCTCTTGAGTGCAGTCACACTTTTTTGATCTTGTGTAGAACACTGAAAGTGCGGAGTGACAGACACATAACTCACTATGATGCTTGGTTATCTATCCATCCATTATCTATACCGCTTAACCTGAAGGCTGGAGCCAATCCCAGCTGACACTGGGTGAGAGGCGGGATACGCCCTGGACCGGTCAGCAGTCAGTCACAGAGCCGACACATAGAGACAGACAACCATTCATGCTACGGGCAATTTAGAGCCACCAAATAACCTAACCTGCATGTCTTTGGACTGTGGGAGGAAGCTGGAGCACCCAGGCACGCGAACCATGCAAACTCCACACAGAAAGGCCTCAGACAGCCGACACGGTCGAACCTGGATCCTTCTTGCTATCGGGCAGCAGTGCTAACCAGCAGCAGAGCATATGCTGTAAAACAGATGGTACATTCTTCTTTAACTGTGCCTGGAAGGCCTAAATTTAGGGTGATGGTGGTGGGTTCTTAAATTTTGCTGCAAATCTTGTGATTTTATGCCACTTTATACTTGTACACCACTACATCTCAGAGGGAAATATTGTGCTTTTTACTTCACTACGTGTATCAGACAGCTTTAGTTACAAACTAAAGATTTTCACACACAAAAACATACGATGAGTTAATTAATTGTTATAGATTAAATTACCCAGCAATATATACAAGTACAGCCGAAATGACAAGTCAGTTGCAAGTATTTCGATGATCGTTTAACTCATTTCTCATGTAAGAACATTTCATGGTTTCAGCTTCTCAAATGTGAGGACTTGCTCCTTTTCCTTTACGTTATTTTGATCATGTATTTTTGACAATATGTAGGTCTGGACTGTTGCTTGGATGAACGAGCATTATGAAGGTGTCACTTTGGGCTGTGGGTGACTGTGACGGCATTTCTGACCATTACACACAAACCAGACAATCAGTAGATTAACAGAGAAGATAATCCGCAGATTCATCCATAATGAAAATAATCATTAGTTTAAGTCAGATACAAAATAGAGATTCACTTTAACCGACTACAACAGCAAATCCTGCTTTTATATTATTGCATGAGGAGTAATGAATACAACAGTATAACACTCACATGGGACATTTCTCTGCACCGAGTACTTTTACTTTTAATACTTCAAGTCTATTTTCCTGATTAAACATACATACTTTTATTCAAGTAACGTTTTCAATGCAGGTTTTTTCTTTTAACAGAGTATTTTTACAGGATGGTATTTTATTTAAAGAAAGGATCTGAATACTTTCTCCACTGCTGATTAAAAAAAAGCAGCATCAGGAAAGTGAAGTAAAGGTTTATGTTGTGTCTACGACCAAAATAAATGTTAAGGAAAAAGCACTTAGATACCCCGCTGTCTGCAGATCTAGAGAGGACTGTCAGAGGGTTTTATTGTGCACTTCGGCTCCATACTAACCCGTCTGTGACAGTCCTCAGTACAGTAAACCGTCTATGTGACAGCAGAGTGGACAGAGTGAGGGTTTAGAGGCAGGATGGGACTCAGCTAGTTTCTAAAAGCAGGTCTGTCTAAGCCTCAGGTAGCTTTTCATTTTCAGTGCATCACAAGCTGAAATATTCTTGACAGAACTGGCTGCAGATGCATCAAAACATAATGCAGAGTGATGATTAAATAATGGGCTCTGAATCCTAGTTTCTGCTCTCTTAGAGCTTTGTTAGGTTTCCTTTTTGGTGTGTGTCTGACCTCTTCGTTTCCTGTGTGCAGCCACCAGAGGAACGGCTTCCATCGTGTCCGAGGTCATGATGTACGTGTCCATCATTGGCCTTCAGGTCTGGCTCCTCATAGAGATGATTTACTGCTACAGGAAAATAGCAGCAGCTGGGGAGGAAGCATTACGAGAAGCAGCGTGAGTACTTTAACTACATACATCTGTACGATTACATACTCCTGCCATGGGAAAACCCTGTAGCTCCAGTTCTGGTGATTTGGCTTTGGCTTTTATTGAAGAGTTGAAGTGCATTTGTTAAACATTAGTGGCCAAGCTCAAAACATCTCTGCAGTTCACGGTTCTTGAAATGCAGATACTTTGGAGATACAAGGTTTTTTTAATCCAATAACATTTAAACTTCACACAGGTATGTGTGTTGTAGAGCCCAAACAAAGTACTGGGTGTTTAAGACAAATATCTAATGGATATTTGAGAGTAAAAAGGATCCAGTAGTGATACATCAACCGTTGTTCATTTCTAACATGAACATACGACATAAGCAGGAATTCGTCACAGACGGATTGTGGCTGAGCGCGTCAGTTCACCGTTACAGAGCCTTTCAAACTCCCTTCATGTAATGGAAGCAGCGTTTCTAAATGACCTCTATACTGAAACTTGTTCTCCAGTATATTGGCCAAGAACAGGATAGTGTACAGTGAGCCGGTCATTACTGTGAAACGACCCCCCCGACAGGAAGCAGAGAGGTCTTGAATCATCCCGGCTGACTGTACATTATCCCGCTTATCCCACAGCTTCATGCTAAAGGATTCAACCATTTCTTACACAATACTGACTTAAAAAAAATACTGATTTTATTGCCTCTGCTATCAGAACAGCGACTATAACAACAGATATATCCGTTTGGTGTTAGTGCATGTGAAGCTTGACATAACACACATCTGGGGTCAGGTCCCATCTTAAAAAGCAGTGAAAACCTTCTTCTCTGCTGTGACTGGGCCTAAAAACCAAACTAAAATATCTGGTGTGAAAACGATGCTTTGAAAAGTGTGTATTTCCTCCATGAATACCACCACATGCTATTCATGTTCTCCTGCCGAAGTCACACCTTTTACTTTGCTACGCCCTCTCTCTCGTTCATATTCCTCCCTCCCACTGTGCCTGTGCTCTTATCTACTCATTTGTAAGACTGTCAGTGTGTCCATCGTGTTTGTGTGTTTTCACTTGTGTCTCTTTGTCTCGCGTCTCACGCTCCCCGTGTCTACCTGTCATGTTTCCGTCTTGTCCGTCATCCTCCTCCCTAGTAAAAACCAAAACCTCCCTCCTGTAAGTCAAAAAAGGAACAAAGACCTTTCATACAACCATAGCTGTGATGATTTGTTTTTTCATTTTTTAGAACCCATTTCATTGTGCTACAGTAAAAAGTTTAACACTGATAATGACTTTCTTCCTCTCTTCCTTCTAGAAATGCTGAATATTTAGCGATAGCCTCAGAAAGTAAAGATAACTGTGCGGGCGTGCAGGTCGGAGAATAGCACAGGTACGTCGTGATTTCAAAGCCTTTTACATCATTTGCATTTCTCTTCAGAAACACTGAAGAAATGAAATGTACAAGTCTGGACATTGAACCTCAATACTAGTTTGGTCCATACAGCAGCTCTGGGAATTTAAAACTGTCAAAGACCAAAAGCTGGCGCTGAATACTCACTCAGATTGATCATGCTCTACTTATTCTTGGATCAGTTCAGCCGTTTTCTGATTTGAATAATTATTTTGTCATGTCCATGCTGCACAGACTGTGTGCGCTCTTATGTGATGTATTCAAGAACTGTTGGACATTTAAGAAAACGAGCTTATTTGCCAAGTCAGATAAGATAAATGTGTTAATTATACTCCTTAGTTTTTGTAGATTTAACAAAAGAGAAAGGATGTTTATTACTGAGCTTTAGAGGTGAGGCTCTTCCCTGTTTTTAGTCTTTATGCTAAGCTCAGCCAACAGGCTGCTGGCTTTGAATTTCCTCTAACTACTCCTCCCATGTCGGCCAGGTGTCTCTTGTAAAGGAGTACATATTTTCCTGGTTAGATGGAAAGTTAAATAAAATAATGTAAATATATTTAGGATGAGCAGCTGCTTGTTTTATGACAAAGTTTAACATTGAAGCGTCTGTTGTGAATAGTCACACTGTGTGTTTAGATTTCAGAGCTTTTAATGTTGCACTGATAAACAGGATTTTCTATAATCACAGCGGTTTTGAACGAGTGCCATTAAATCCATTAATACGTGTTGTCTTTCTCTTCAGGCTTCTTTCGTGGACTGAAAACATCCTTCCAACCTCTGACCTGCATGAAGACAACTTAGAGGGAAAACTCCTCTTCATCTCGAGTCTGTATTTTCCTTTTTCCCTGACAAAGATCTCACATGGATATGACACGCAAAGAGCGCATGGTACCAGCACTGTATATAGTATTCTGTGCACAAAAGCATGTTCTGCACTTACATGAGAAACCATTATGCATTAATGAGCCACATTGTTAAAAGCATATACTGTACATAACAGTATTTCTTTAAGTATACGTAATCGGACATTTATATAAAAACTAAGCGGTACTATGGCGGTCTGTCGGACTCCATGAGGCTGATTGTATAAGAGAGCTTTTTACTACATCATCACCGCCTAATGTATAATAACGAGACATATACGGTAAAGTTACTAAAATAGAATGTAATGGACTATGATAGACTGTCTCTCAAGTCGCTAGTTGTACATTCAATGAAATCTTAAGATGTACTAATAAAAATAAAAAAAACTGAAAAACTGCACATGATGGAGACGTCTTCTGTTGATGGTAATCACGTGCGTCACCTTAGCGATCTCTGCTGATTTGTCTGAGAAAGACTTTAGAGTTGCTGTTGATACAGAAATAATAACAATAGAGATAACTTAGAATGATTTTATTTTAATTTATGTTGCTGAAGCAGTCAAGCTTTGTATTTTCAAATGAAAGAAAACTCTTCCAGAGAGCTCATTGGATTTACAGCACATCCTTTAGATCGTCTGTCCACTCAATCAAATCCCCACATTTAAAGGAATAGTTCAGCATTTAGGGGAATATGCTAATTTGATTTCTTTCCAAAAGATTCCGTGTAAAGATACCACCCTCATGTCTTTGTGTTAAAGTCATAATCTCAAAGGTTTTCATTTGAATAAATGTCTGTTAAGTCACAATCTGTCGCTGAATGAGTTGACACAGCGGTGGCTGAGCCCACGGCCCACTGATGGAAGCCTCTGCTGTATTCTTTGGTTTCACAAACTGGGTGTCGAAGGCGACATTGATGGGAAAAAAAAAAAATCACAAGCAGCGTCCGTCACCCAGCAGCTGTTGGTCCATCAGAGACGGTGGGCGGAAGAGGCGTACTGTTCTGTCTGTTCTCTGCTAGCGTTGTGAGTAAACCGTTGCTATGGCCGAACAAAGAAAAGATCGAGTACGACATGATCAAACTTCATAAATAAGTGCAAATCCAAAGAAAAAAGTCAAAACTGTCAGTGAGGATCCCAGTAGAGGTCTAAAAACACACCTGCAGTTACCGTTTATCGCCGTAAGAATGAAACAGAGATCTTTCAGATTCTTTAACACGTCGTATCTGGGTGTTTGCAAACAGAGAAGTAAAAACCATAATTTATGGTTTTAGAAGGACTTATGTTGTTTTAAATTTATCTATTCGCCCTCCGAATCTGTGCAGCATTTCCATCTCTAGTATGGCTTGCCAGATACAATTAATGACTTAAGTACACATTTCTGTAGTACTATATCTGGCAGCCTCACTGTGATGACAAAGCTCTTGAAAAATAACTGCGCCCAACTGTTTTTCACCCAGAAATAGTTGCAGGGCATTTTAATCTATAATGGATGAAAGAAATGAGGAACATGTTCATTTGTGGGTTTTAGAGACAGCATCAGACTATCTGTTTCTAGCTGTATTCATTCTAGTATTCCCCTTCAGATTACAGCTCCGTTATTATAGCGGACTTGAGGGTGGTATCGATCTTCTCAATCAATATTTCCCAAAATGTTCAGCTCTTCCTGTATGGACCAAATCCTTCCTGGGGTCACTGAAACCTCTCATCAAACTTACATCCCCTATAGCTGTAACACACAGTCTGTGCCAGGGTACTGAGGCAGGTGGAGCTGGTACTTCCTCTCTAGGCCTGGCGGCACAAATCGGCCTCCGAGGAAGTGGTATCGTCCTCTGAACAAGGTGGCAGACTTCTTGGGAGCAGTGAGAGAGATGAGCATGTCGGGCTGCAGTCCATCTGCACTGCCTTGCTCCACGTCCCAGCCTTTGAAAGACAAACAAACAGGATATTAAACTTCAGTCCAGGCTTCCTCCTCTTCTTGTAACTGAATATGCACCGTAGATTACATATGGTTTGATCAAATAGTAGCACTACTAGTCACCAAAATAACATAGGATTAGTTGTTTTGGGAGCAGAACACACATGCAAATTCAGTGATTAATCTTCTATATTGGTCACACACAGATAAATGAGAGAGATCATATTCAATACAATAATCTGACTCACCAAATAACTGATAATGGCCACATTTCATATCTTAGCCACCTGGATTTATACATTTTGTACACTTCTAAGTGTTTTTTCAGCATTTTGCCACTTACTAACTCTCATACTGTATAATTCAACAGTAAAGCCACTGACTTTACCCAGCTGAGCAGAGCGTGTTTAAATAATGAGACAGGTTTAAAGTCTCAGAACAAACACTATGAGGCTGGACTTCATGTTTGCCTCTGGAGAAACTGGACATTATATTAAGCTAATTTTGTTAAATGATCTTGGATGCATATCAAGCAAAGCAGTGGAGGAACACAGTATTGTGTAGAAATCTATTAGCTAGCACTTCAGAGGACTAGAATTCACCAACAAGGTAAGAAGTGCATTTTTCATTAGTGGAAATCCATATTCTTGTGCGAGAGCCGACCTGAGGGGATGTCGATGCTGGCTATGGGCACTGCCGTCTTCTTCAGCACGTCTAGGATGGATCCAAAGGGCTCTCGGACTGCCCCCTTGAAGCTGAAGCCGAAGATGGCGTCTATCACCAGGTTGTACGCCTCATCGATCACTGCAGCCTGAGAAATAGCATTTCACAGATGGTTTTTCCTTTAAGATTGCCTCAAAAGACCAACATCAGCATTTTACTGACACAAAGTGAATGTGTAAAAACTCAAAATGTTATAAATTGCACACAAGCAATTTGAAAATATCAGTAACGCCACAGATGAAGACCCTGCATCATTAGTAATCCATTATACTATTAGCTGTGTTGTTAGTTGTAATTAAAACCCTAATTACCCCACAGGGATAATTAGAGCTTCATCTAATCTAAAAGGTCGCCTCATTTAGCAACATCATAATGTGTAATACAGAAGTCGTATAGCTTGAGATAAAATGCAGACTCATAAATATTATACGCAAACCCACTGCAGACTATGCTGCTGCATAATTCATTAACACCAAACCTCAGGCATCTCAGTCAGGAAGGAGATCTCCATTTTCTGGCACTGTGTGGTCAGGCCCTGGAACAGAGGTTTGTTTGGCCTCTTCGGGTACAAAATGGTGGGCTCGTAACCCTGCAAGAGGACACACAAAGTGGTAGAAAGCATTCTTCATAGTCTGACAGCCACATAAGTCTGATAAAATAGCTGTGAAAGAACTCTATTAGATTGGTTCAAGGCTGCCGCTGAGGTTTTATGTCTCAAACACTGTCTGGTTTTCTGTTACTACTTCACTGTCTGAAGTCAGAGTGTCGCTGAATACACTAACGGAGGGTTAACCAAGTTGGCCCTCACACTCACAAATCAAAGTACTGCGTTCAAAAAGTATAATCGGCAACTAAAATATTAGCATTAAAACATATTTCTATATTTCAAAAGAAGACAAAATAAAGCACCACTGTTTCACTTTTAATAAAACCAAATCAGTCTTTAAGGACTCAGTGCTTAAATACAGTGCTTGACCAAATGTAATTATTTACTTTCCACCCCAGCTGCAGAGAATCTTACTGTCACACAAGTAAAGGACACTCACAAAGAGTTTAAGATGTCTGGCACAGACCAGGCCATCGCCCCCGTTGTTACCTGGTCCACAGATCACCAGCACAGAAGGTCTGGCCTTGACCAGGGAGGTAATCGGATACGCCTGCAGGAAAAACAACAGACGAAAAAAATAAAAATCTATACAGCACTGCAACACAACCGGTATTGAACAAGGAAAAGAGGATTTTCTTTACAGCAGCTATTAAAGAGAAATGCTTCTAGTGATGCGGTGAGAAGACGGAGAAATCTGATTATTCCCCTCTTCAGGCAGTAATCTGATTTAGACATATCCGTGTTCTGTAAATTCATAATGAGGTTTACTCGTAGCACTGCAAGACTTAACGTAGAGAAACCAAGTACGTCTGATACCTAAAAGGTCTTTACGCTGTGAGCATGTGCTTTTAAAAACACACCAGTCCAGAGTTATGGCAATTAAGATACTGCTTTAGAGGGTTTTTAGGGAAAAATGCAGCTCTACATTAAACATTATACACTATTTATTTATTGAACTATTTATTTCAAAATAAGAGCGCTGACTGACGTCTCACCCTGGCGATGGCTGTGGCACAGCTGAGTCCAGCCAGCTCCATCAGCTGGTCCACACTGAAGCCGTACTCACTGAAGAGCTCCTCGTCAATGTGTTGGGCCTCCTCCTGCCTGTGGAGCATCTACAGGTCAGTTTGGACAATCTACACACACATTAAGTCTGTAAATGGTTTTTTTACTGCTCTGAGCGCAAGATAGAAAACTCCACCCGAGATATTTGATGGTCTGGGCCATGGTGGATGCTGGTCTGCTGCTGAAACAGTCCTTCTTGTGGTTGTTAGCTGCAGCGGACAGCGGACATGTCCCTGTCTGAGCGAGAACTGCCCTTGAGGTCACCAGGAAGCCGATCCCAAACAGAGCTCGCACCCTCAACATCCAGATGGATCCAAAGTCCTGGAACAGAAGAGACAGCAGTGATCTACCCTGAACTGAAGGAAGTCTGTCCCCACATCGATCCCATGATGTGATTAATGAGCTAATGGAAGTGTAACTGTAAAGCCTACGTCAAAACAAGAAACAACAGCTCCACTGTTGATGAACACTTTCCCACTAATAAAAGCTCTGCTGCTCAGTCTGCTGACGCTGCCACCTCCCACAGCTGCTATATTGCTTTCACTGCTTGCTTGCATTTTTCTTCACTTCCTCCATCCACCTGCAGGCTCTGTACTCACAGTCCCTAAAAGGCTTCTGCATCAATCATTCCTGCGCTTTCAACTTCTGCTCAGTATGATTTACAGGAAGAGATGAGTCGTATCAAGCAGGGCAGCAATTTATTACACTCATGTCTATTAATCTGTTGATTGTTTTACTGATTAATGTATTAATCATTTCATTCATAAAGTGTCAGAAAATAATTCAAATGAACCGTTATGGTTTGCAAGAGTCCAAGTTTAAATTGTTTCATCTGAATTAATGCTGACAAGACCAGACGATCCATCAATGAATCAGTTTATAAAAACAGAATCACCAAACATTTGCTGGTTGTGACAATTTGCTGCTTTTCCCTGTTTTATATTATTGTAAACTGATCTGACCTTTAGCTATTGGACTGCTGATCAGACAAAAAAAGTAACCTAAGGACATAACCTTGTGCTTTAGGATACCGTGATGGACATTTTAAACTTTTTTTCTAAACTTATTTTACAGCCTAATGAACTGATGATGAAAGCAACAGTTAGTCGACAGTCAGAACTCCAAAACTATAACATTTACAATCACATAAAACAGAGAAAAACACAGATTTTCACATTTAAGAAGCTGGAGCAGCAAATATTTGGTATTTTTAGTTAACAAAGGACCAACCATCAAAATGTTTTAAATACCAATCAAGTCAGTGCTCATGTCATGTCTAAATTCAACATAAAAGATCATATTAATTAAGAAATCAGAAAATAACACTGTTTGAAACCTAGTTTTACTTCAAAACATGCAGCTCTAATTAACATAAACGTGATTACTGTTAGCTACATTACTACTTTCACACAGCTCCACCTGTATCACTTTACATGTAACACACTTTGTAACTTTAGCTGAAACCAGCTAACTGCCCTGAGAGAAACACAATTACATGAGTCGGGTGTGTTAATTAAAGAGCTGTATTGAGTTACAGTTTATGAACCATAGACTTAAAACACAGAAAGATCAAGATGTGTTTCAGCTACAGTCAACAATTTGCATTAAACTGATAGGAAATGCTAGCTAACCTTCAGCATTTGCTAATGTTATGAGTTTTATTTGCATTACTTCGTGACAAAATGTTAATGAAACTCACCAAATGTTACCGAGCCGGTCTTTAAAAACAATTTAACATGCACGTGTGTCCTTTTAAACAATAAACAATGCAGCGACACAACTTACAGATCAATAACACACCGATAGCAGCCAGAAGATGTGCAGCGCCACTCGCGTCACAACAGTGTGAACCACTTCCGGGTTTGAAAAAGAAGAAGAAGAAGAAGAACACTGCTCTGGTTTCAAAATAAAAGCCTGATCTTTGCACAGTACCTGAAGGGGTATGCTTTTATTGTGAAAATGGACAGCATTGGAAGAAGTATTTACATCTTGTACTCAAGTTGATGTTGAAATACTACACTATAAAATAGCATAACTCTTTAATCTTAGAGAAAAAATCCTAATCTGTGAAGTAGATACAGCGGGCAGATGAATGTGGTGGAAAAAAAATACAAGTAAAGCACAAGTGCCTTGAAGGGGTGTTTAAGTATTTTAATGTGTAATAAGTAAGTGCGCTTCCTTATTTTAAATCAATGCCAGTTCATGAATACCTTATCAACATTAACCCCTCGAAAATATGGTATTGTTTACTGTGATCTCTGATTTCTCTTGTTTTTAATGAAGTGTGTTGATCTGAAGTTGAATGTTGATGGTTTAAAATATACATTTCAAACACTTTCAAATATTGATTACTGTCAATATTATTATTAATATTACTGTCTGTTGTCGTTGATTTTTTAAGGACAGAGGACCATTTCTTCAAATTAATCTCAGTTAGACAGCCACAGTCGGTCTGTCAAATAGATCACACAATTACAATAGCCTGCCAATTATAATGTTTACATGTAGTGGTAAATCTGACAAATACTGCAAGTACTGAGACGGCTGTCACTGCATTATTGCTGAACACAAGACAAATATGGCAGAACTGTAGAAACATGTTTATTGATATCAGCAAAAATACAGAATATTCTATGGATCTGTTGCAAGGTCGGGGTAAATTTATTTGAACTCCCAAAGCAAATTTCATTCAAAATAAATGTACTTCTCAAAATAAGTGTTTTAAGCTGTTAAAAGTAACTGGTAGGTTCATATTTTACTGCTAAGTGGAAGGCTGGTAGAAATTTGTGATCCTTAAAGTCACCAATATAAACAAAAGTGGCTGTTTTAATCACTATCTAAACTCAAGAAAATATTTCATAAGCATGCCTATGTACATTATAAAAAAGCAGTATAAAGTTTTATTGCTTACAATACCTTGAAAAGGACACGAAGAGAACTAAATAACTAAAACTGGTGACTAAAGAACTGATAACTGAGAACTAGATGAGATGAAGTGGTTCAACATGGATCCAGGATTCACATAATTGGACAGCTGTCCATTCTGGTTCCAGTCTAAGAGGAAAGATTGACAAATTTACGATCATCTCACACAAATCAATTCAAAATAAAGACAGAAAAAAGTGTCAATGAAACAACTTGGTCTTTAAAAGGTTTTAATAGGAAGCCATATATCAGCTGTGTGTGTGCCCACCTTGCGAGGAGTGCTGGTGCTGAGCACGTAGGAGTGCGGCAGTAAACCCTCGGAGATGCCTCCACTGCGGAAGGAGCGGGAAGCTGAGGACACGGAGCAGTTGCTGGACTTGTCTGAAGGAAGTCCGCAGGAGCCGCAGACCACCGTCCGGCTCCGCAGGTTGTACTCGCTGTCCCCACAGGTGCTGTGAGCCACCTGCTGACACAGATTCAGCATTAATAGTAGAGCATTCAATAAGAACACACTCAAACCCTGCTAATATGTGTGTACTGTATAGAAATAACAATATATTCTCCAGTTTTAGCTTCTTAGATGAGTAGATTTGCTAAAAAAATATACAGTTTCCACTCTTTCAGACGGGTGTAGAAAATCCATAGAATGAGCAACATTTCATAACAGATTAACAGGTTGTTTATATGTTTTTGCATCATGTCAGTGCACGTGGCAGCTTCTAACATTTACATTAATTTAGTTTAATAACAGGAACCTGCTCTATTGTCCTACCCCAAAGCACTGAGTGTTTAAAAGTGCATTTGGCCTCATCAACAAGGTGCAGGACCCCCAATGACACACTCCTCATTCGTTCATCATCTGTTTACCTGTGCAACATTCAGAGCAATATTTAACTTATCTGTGTAATATGTTCATCTCTTACTGCTTATCTAGCTCTTACATTTAAAAAAAAAAAAACAGATATAAGGTACATTGTTCACTGTTTTCTCATAGTCTGTATGTTTCATACTTTTATATTTATGTTTGCTGATTATGCACCACTATGTAAAGGCAGACTTACATAGTGGCACAATAGTATTTAATAAACCTGATTCTGATTCTAAAATAGCTCATTTAATATCTCTGGGTTAATGTTCAGTGTTCTTACAGTGTCTTCAGGTCTAATTCAATACACTTCAGCTCAATGTATCTTTCTCTATCTGTGCATGTTATCAATATGATTTCTCTCACCATGTCATCATCCTCTTCTTCTAACTGTGTGCGGGTGACCTTCCTCATCGCCATTTCCTGGAGGAAATAGTATCATGGTGTTCATTTATTTATTCATGAATGCCAATTCTGACATGGAACTAGACAGACTGTGGCCAATAATCAAATATCATTATGAGCAGTTTGACTGCTAAATTCAAAACACCTCTCCGTTGGCGCTGATCAGAGTGGTCTGGAACATGTCTCCGGTTCCCCAAGAGGCCTGAGTCTTCCACACCAGGTCAGAGGGAGGATTGTGGGTTCCCCCAGCACCAGAGGCCCAGATCTGCCAACCGTGCAAAAGGTAGAGTCGGGTGAGGTGTCTGTAACTGTGTCTGTCTGATCTGTGATTCTGCTGAGTAAAGCAGCTGCTTACCGTGACCCTCTGACCGGCCTTCAAGGTGAATTTCATGGGGAACTTGAAGATGATGGGAGCACCAGATCCTACCTGCCGCTTCACCTGCCAGTTCCCCATATTCTGATCCTGGTGGTTGGATAAAATGTATTTTTTCAGATCCAGCAGGTAATATTCTCCCTCAGCAGATGATCATTTGGTTTTGTAAAGATGTTTCAGGCAACTTTGTGCCTGTAGCTTCAAATGAGGGAGCAGATAATATTCAATTATCAAACCATTTCATTCATTCTCTCACCTCATCTGCTTTGTTGCTGAGTCTGACATATTTCCCATCCAGGTCCACCTCATCCACAGTGACCCGTCCGCTGGCCGAGGCCTGCTGGGTGATGCGGGTGCGGGCCACGGCTCCACCTGCAAAGCTCGAAGCCTCACTGTCGGTGTCGTTGGGGCGGCGCCTCTTGGCAGGAGAGCTCCGAGCGCTGTACTGGACTGTTCGAGAGTGAGCTCCGGCGGTAGAGGAGCGACTCCCTGTCATTTTGGCAGGTGGGGGGCTGGGGGAGAGACGCAGCCTGCAGGGACAAACATGACAATGTTGATTAAACAGGAGTAGAACAGCGGCAAGAGGCAGTGAAAGAGATATGACAGACAACTCTGTCAGAAATGACTATTCAGTTACTGTCAAACCCTAATTTTATTAAATAAACTCCTTGTGATCCCGTGGCTGAGACTCACTGGCCTACGTACCTCTGCTCCTCTCCCTCCAGCAGCTTCCTGTAAGCACATATCTCCATGTCCAGAGCCAGCTTGACGTCCAGGAGCTCCTGGTACTCATCCAGCTGCTGTTGCATTTGCTGCCTCATCTCGGCCATTTCTCGGTCTTTCTCCCCCAGCAGGCGACGTGTGGTGTCCCGCTCCCGAGACAGGGCGTCCTCCAGGTCCCTTATCTTGGCCTCGCGGGCCGCCAGCTGGATCAGACAGAAGAATCACACAGTTATTCAATTAGACAACTCTGAAAACACACCCTCAGAGGAACAAGAGGGGCCGATCGCATATGTCAATCCCTGCAGCAGTTGGACAACCGCTAACTGGGTGAAGATGAGGGCTATGGGACATTTTGGCCGCATAATGAGCTTTATACTGAATGTCAGTTTTGATAAGCTTAGCCTAAAGACAGTGAAAAATGTTTATTTGATCTCAGAGAATAAAAAACAATCCAATTAAAATGATGCTCCTTTATGCACTTCATGTAGAGTATACATTTTTAAATCAAATTAAACAGACATTATGTTTTGAATATAGAAACGAGGAGAACGTCACACAATGCATCTTCCCTTGTGCTGTAAATCTATAGAGGCGAATGTTTATAACGATAAGCATTAATCATACATGCATCTTGCATAAGATCCTGAACGTGATCTGTGTGTGATCTGCTCATGTCGGATCACCTGTTTCTGCAGCTGGCTGAGCTGAGAGGACGCAGACTCCAGTCGGATTCGTGTCTGCTGCAGCTCCTCGTGTGCTGCTCCCACCAGGTGGCTGCTCCTGTCCGCCGACTGACGGGCATTTTCCAGCTGAGAGAAAGAAACAAGGTGGGAAATGAATACAATTGTCAAATAACTGCACTGTCACTCTCATTCTGCTTCATTCTGTGTGTGAAAGTAAATGTCCTACCAAAATAGTTTGATATATTGCTGTCTTATGATGTTTTGTTTGTTCTGTGTTGTTTGACATGTTGCTCCTCTGAAGACCATTTCTTCCTCTATCATGTTTGAACTCAGTTTTGTTTGACCTCATATCGACGTTAAATTGATGCTCTACCTTGGTGTTGTAGGTCTTCTCAATCTCATCCTTGTACATTTTGATCTGCAGCTCGTGCTGATTACGCATCTCCGCCAGCGCCTCAGCCAACTTGCTCTCAAACTCCTGCTGATGGCCGTTGTCCAACTCAACCATGCGAGACTCATGACGCCGCTTTACCTCCCGCAGTTCCTGTTGGAGAATTCATATCAAAATCATTTGCACTCCCAACTACATGTATTTTTTAGATACAAGGCAGATGCTTATGGGATAAAAGAGGGGAAAAATACATAAGTAGGGAAAGTGAAACTTCTCTCAGGTAGTCTGACCTCAGAGAGCAGGTTCTTCTGAAATTCCAGCTCCTCTTTGAGGGTCTGGATCCGATTCTCTCCGTCCACCCTCCGCAGCATCTCGTCCTGCAGCTGCTTCCTGGTATCACCCAAATTGGTGTTCAGCTGGGAAAGCACAAAGAGGAACTAAGAATTAGAGCAAAGCACGTAAAACATTCACATCAACGTGCCACAGAGTGCAGAAATATGCAGTACAACCAGTAAGAGGGCAGGCGAGTATAAGGATGTCCTTTAATTAAAATGTCTGAGCTCAAGCAGCCATGACAGAAAGAGTCTTTCCTGCTTGAGTCAGCGAAGAAATCCTGCATTTGCTCAATCAAACACACACAAATACTGAATTCAGTAAGGTTCTTATTTTATTTCTACTCGAGAGAATTATAATTCATTTACATTTAAGGCCTGGGTTCATGAGGCCCTTTAAAAACTCCATTGGACATAAATAAATAGTGGTTGTAATTGGCTCTTTGATAAAGTGACATTTAGCTTCACAAAGTGGGACACAGAGGACTGAGGGGGACAAGCTGAGAGTTGCTGAGCTTGTAGGCTAACTGGGCTTTAAATTGAGCGAGTGTGTGAGTTTACCTTGGCAACCTGCGCCTTAAGGTCCCTGTTTTCCACCTCGAGGTTTCGCTTCTCTCCCAGCGCCGTAGTCAAGGACGCATCCTTCGAGTTCAGCAGAGCCTCCAGGTCTTTGAGCCTCTGCAGCGCTCCGGCCAAGTCTGACTCCTTCTTGGTGTTTCTGTAAAGACGAGAAGAGCCTCAGATGTTAAACTGCATTTTCCTGGATGTGTTTATAGTACCGATAGAGGACATTTCATTCCACATCCACTCTGTAACTTAATATCAAGTGGAAGGTGAATTACTACAGTTTCCTTTACGCAGGCTAATGACACAAATATGTGCTATTTTTGAACGCTGGACGAAACTGGGGAAAGACCTCGGTGGATATGACTCATAGGCCACAATGATGTGCGTCCAATCGCTGTATCTGGTAGCCACAAGCCACAGCAGTTGGTGTTTAGCTGAGACGCTGCCATGGCAACGGCCTGGCTTTGCCAAACACAGCAGCCATCATCTCAATATTTATGGAAAAATAATGGCAGCAAGAGCGGAGTCCTCCAAACACTGCCACGTATTGTGTGCATAGCGATTGCTTTTTGGTGTAGGAGGAGAAACTGGGGAAAGAGTTAGTCATCAGGCTCTGGATGTGGCAGCATGGGAAGGAGCCGGAGTGGAAGTCCAACGTCAAACTGCAGTGAGCAATGAGGAGGATATGCTTACAGCAAGGGAGTGGCCCCCGGGAGCAGGGCAACACTGCTCCCAAAGTGTCGGCGAACGTTACACAAGCATCCAAGATTAAGAGCTAATGAGTAACTGTGTTCTGCTGCTGCGGACCACATGCACAAATGTTTTAGATAAACACTGCAATCACAAACCCTCTCGCTCAGGCTTTAATGGACAATAAGATGCCTTTAACTAGGAACATTTAGCAGAAAAAATAAATTTCAGGGGCCTCAAGGCAGCTGTTTCCTCTCATGATCATGAGATGAACAAAATATCTAGATCAGTAGTGTTTTTTTTTATTTTGATTAAAGGCTATATTTATAGACCAAAAACCTTTATAATCTAGGAAAAGAAGCAACTGGTAACACAATTTGTGCTTTGTTTTTGAGAAAGACTGGAAATTCTGACGTTAAAGCTTCACTAGGAACTGATTGTTATGGGATAACAGTAACAACAGTGACGGCAATATCTACGTAAAGTTTGCTAACTTTAGCTCCTGGTCATACCAGACCACCTGAGGCTATAACAGCAAAATCCTGAATGTACTGAACTGAGTAAAGGTGCTTTTTATTGGTTTTATTGCTTCTAAACTTGGGTTTTCAAATATTTTGAATGTCTTTTAAAAGATAAAATCCTGCTTTAATTGTGACGAAAATACATCTTTCAACTCACATGGGTGCAACTACAGAATCTAGGGCCCTTAACGTGCTGAGCCCCCCCACCCCCCCCCCACACTGATCAATGTAATCCATCACTGTTATATTCCTCCTTTTTTTCTTCACTAGTATCCTGACAGATTGTGGTCAGATTTAGATTTGATGTGTGGTAACCCACCTTGCTTTCAGCTCCTTGTAGTCCTCTCGCAGTTTGCCCAGCTCCAGCTGCAGCCGTGCTCGCTCTTTGGCCACAGAGTCCAGAGTCTGACGGGCATCGGCCAGTTCGGTCTCATAAGCCGCCTTCAGGCCCGTCAGCTCCCGGCTGACCTCTGTCTCTGACTCGGTTATGCGCAGACGCAGGCCGGCGTTCTCCGACTCCAGGAAGCGGACCTTGTCGATGTAGACGGCCAGACGGTCGTTGAGGTTGCTCAGGTCCTCCTTCTCCTGGAGCCGGGTGATCCGGTTGGGGGATATTGGTGTGTTTGCACCTCGGGGAGTGTTTTTGGGCGTCGCCATTGCACTTATCTTCTCCAGGAACAGACATGATTATCAAAATTAATTGCTCTGAAACTTTGTTTCACATGCACAATAAATTAACAGGATCTTTTTATTCAGATGTACATAAGCACATGTTGGCACTGTACTGCATGAAGTACTCAGAACTATAAAAACAGGACTTTACACAGGAGGGTGGAGAAAGTTGACCTCTACAAATCTAGTCAACATGCACTACTGTTATTATTAAAATAAATTCATTAAATAATGATTAAAAAAAGCCTAACTTATCTATAAAAGTTACTAATTTTACTTTAAAGAAAAGGTGTGGACGTGTGAGTATAACAAAATCTGAAAAGAAAACATAATCCACTGTCTCCAGAATCGTCTGACTCTTTGAATGCAATGGCATAAAACATACAAAAGAGAAAAAGAGTAATTAATCAAAAGACATAGGAGGGGTCATCGACTCCACCCAAACATCAAAGTCACGTCCCTGCACAAAAGATGCCAACTTTGACATGAAGATTTACCTTTTTAAAGCCGGTGAGAGGAAGAATAAAACTCTGCTCCGGGGATGTTCGTAGACGTCTCTGCTGGTTTTCTTTCTTACCTTGTGATCAGACTGTCGCTCTCAGCTCTCCAGCACTGCTCAGTCTGTTACTGCTCTGTCTGCAAATGCATCTGTGAGTGCCCATATAGGAAAGAATGAGATGGGAGGAGAGGAGAGAGGTTGGCCTCAAGTTTGGCACTTAGTAGGTGGTTGTTCCTCTCCGTCTGTCTCTCTCTCTCTCTCTCTCTCTCTCTCTCTCCCCGTAATGGGTGTGCAGTCTGAATGAATGAGTCATCCTCTGCTAGAAGAAACTCACAGTGCCATGTGATCCATAAAAGAGATCATTTTAAGCAGATCTAATCCCTGACCGTTCACTTCTACGCCTTCACTTTGACTCAAACCACACTGTTTATACATCTCCAGGAAGTTAAAATGAACAAGTTGTGTAAAATATTTTAATTTGAACCTCTAAATACAGAGCTGAAGCTTCAGAGCCTGAAGCCTCTTTTTATGCATACTGACTGCAAATAAGCTCTAAATTGCTTCCTTATTCTTCAGTTAAAACATCTTAACAGCTCAGTTCACAGCTTATATTAGTTGTGTTGAGCTATTTCACTTGTTCTTGCTTGAGTTGTTCACTGACCACAGCTGAAAGTTTGGACATTTTGCCAATAAACCCAATCTGGGGGTTGAATAACGCTGAGTGTGATTGTTCATCGTCAGACTGTGCAAAAGAAGCAGAATGTTTTCCAACCTTAAAGCTACTTAATGATAAATAAAAGTGGAGAACTGGATGTTAAGGGGCTTTAAAAGCTCAGCTGAGTTTGGAATATAATCATCAGACATTTCCATCATCTGGTCCCAGTTCATCGTTCTCTTTTGTGCTTACATACATTCAGCATTTTAGCTGTTTTGATCAGTTGATCGATACCAAATAAATGTCAGGCAACAACAGGAAAGCTGTGAAAGTCCTTCTTTGTATGAGCTGCTGTGATTGGATAGTTACATGCAAGTTAACCCTGGTTGTTTAATTCAACTAAATACAAAGAGGATGAGACACAGATACACATTTTTTTAATTAAAAACGTGCATCAAAATAAGTTATTTCAACCAAAATCATTTTAAAATGATGTTGTCTGCTGCGGCTTTAATCATCAAAGTGTGGTACTGGATGTCTGGGCCCTGCTTCTGCCGTCCATGAGTACAGATACAGTAAGAATATTTATTTCACGTGTTACAGACATGTTTTTCTTTCTTTCCGTCTTTGCCCTTTAATCATTTACTGTCTTGATCCCCTTCAGATTTATCTAGTTTCCCCCCCATTGAAGGAAAACCTTCATATTTGGATGTGTTCATTGTGGACTTATGTCTGCTTGTGATCCAAACACATTTTATCATGTTCTCATGTTGCTTTGCTCCTTTCTACACTCTCTCTATTCTATATTCATTGCATTGTGTCTCTTTTGTTGCTGCTGCTTTGAGGTTTCATTGTATGTAAAGCACTTTGTAAACTTTTTCTTTTATTTATTTTTTTTAAGTGCTCTATGGATGCCGTATCTATCATTATACACTACTCACTAAAAGTTAGGGATATTCGGCTTTCAGGTGAAATTTCAGGATGAACCTAAAATGCATCCTAAACTTTCCAGGTGAACTTAATGTGACCTTCTCTAAACTTTTGAATGCACATGTCCAACTGTTCAGTGTTTCAGTACTTTCTGCACAAGTTGCTGTTCTCTAACAAGAAGCTTAACAGCAACATTCACAACAGGTTTGATCCATGAATCCACCAATACATTTCCTGCTTCAGTTAGAATTGGTATTTAAACAGTCCTCCTCATCCTGCTGTTCACATTCTGACATCATGAGACCAAGACGACACCTAACAACTGATCAGCAGCACCTCAACACTGGAGGCTTCAAACAGGAAGTCCTCAGACGGAGGTGTTCACTGAGCTTAGAGGGTCACAGAGTGTCATCAGGAGGTTGGAACAGTGATACAGAGAGACTGGAAGAGTCACAGAAAGGAGAGGAGTGGACGTCCTTTGGCCACATCCCAATTTATTGAGACACTGAAAACATTTTGTTGTGGTATACCTACCACTGTTGGTAGATTTTCTTTCAATAAACTGTTTAAGATGAATAAAACTACCATTGCATGCTTCTACTTAAATGCCCTACTTTCATGATATAATATCACTGTAGCATTCACTTTTTACATTTTCCATATATTTCACCTGAAAGTCGAATATCCCTAACTTTTTGTGAGTAGTGTAAATTAAGATGTTTTGAGGAGTTTAATGTATTGAATCTTTCTGTTGTTTTCTGATGTTTTCAGCCCACAGCTCAGCAGTGGGACTCTGCAGGTCATTTAATAATCTATTTGTGGATTTAACGAAACGTTTCAAAGGAGGAAAAGTTTTAATCTCAGTCATGGTTGGTCGGACTGTGTGCTGTGTCCCCAGCTGAGGACTTCTTGCCTGCTGACAGACACAACATCGCCTCCAAATGGCTGAATTAGATGGAAAATGTTGCCGCTGGCTGCAGACATGAAATAATCCCTCCGGACTGTTTTCTAACTCCCTCCGCAGACCGGCGGATCACAGCCGCAGGTATGTCTCCTGGTTCTCAGGTGAAAAACGGGAATTATTTGCCCAACACAACGTAAAATCGTGAATTATGTGAAGCGTGTGGGAGCTGCGCGATGTCTTGAGGCGCGACGTGGACCGTTTCTGTCATGTGGTTTGTGGGAAAACCCGGATTGGATCTCGGCGGTCACCTGGGCGGAGGAGCTGGGGGGAAAAAAAAAGTGACGCCGAGAGGCTCGTTGTCTCGGTGTGTGTGTGTGTCAGATGTGAGCAGCACAGGTCGATGTGACCAACTGGGATCATTAGACAACATCAAACTCCACAGCTCACACTAACTCATCCGTGCACGTGCAGGTTTGGGGCGCAGAAACAAACACCGCAGTCGTTTCCAACCACAAAAACTCTTTACACCAGCTCGGTCACGTGAATGCTGGGTTACATTATCAGAAAGCTCCCAGAGACAGAGCGACAAAACACGTTTCACTAAACACATGAATGTGCCCGCACAGACAAAGCGCGCTAACTAGTCCACTCCATATCTTATCGGGCGCAGCTCTCAGCCCGCAGCTTTGCGCGGATAAACAGCAGCTGTGCGCAGCAGAGCAACAAAAAGGAAACCGAGGACAAAAAGACTTCCAACGGACTTAAAAAGGAAATTATCTCCTCTCGGTGCTTCCAGCTGCGGATCTAAACAGACTCGAGCGATCCTAAGCCCTCGATCTGAGCACCACCGCCTCCGTGAAGCTGCGTAAACACCCGGAGTGTGTTTTTTTCCCCCTACTGTTTTCTGCACAGACGCAGACGGCTCCGTCCCGCTCAGCAGCGGCCTCCATTTTAGCTCCTTGCCCGGTCGGTGCCTCACGTGTCCTGGACTGTCTTCCTCACATGACCCGTGTGTTTGTCCCCGTGATCAGCGCTTCCATCTCCGTAAATCAGTGTCGTTGAATATCGGCGTTTCACACACCGCGAAAGCTTCATGGATATGCTGGAGCAGAGTCTGGACAGCTCGGCGAGGTGAGAGGCTGCAGCCCGCTTCCTGCTCAGCCATGGCTCCCACCACGGCCTATAAAAGCTCCCTTCCTTGCAGCACGATGCTCTGAACGACCTGCACGATCCGGACACTTTGAATATGTGCGCGTGCTCTTCGTGTTTCAGCCTCAGGTTGAATCGGGGTCCGTGCAGCTCGCGGGGTTTGATGCTCTAAACACATTTTGAGCAGAAACTGTGCGTCTCCCTCCCTTCCCCCCCACCAACCCCCAACAAAAATCTGTAGCATTACGATTGCTGTTTTATTTAGTTGACAAGAAAAGCAAATGCACCGCAGCAGTTTGTGTGAGAGTCTGGTTTTCACTGTGCGGTCACTGGTGCAGCTGTCACTGGATTAAAACGCGTAAATCCAACCAGGATGGAAGCTGTTTGGAGAATTAGACTTATTTGTGAAGTTTGTCTCGCGCTGTGCTGCAGATCAGATCACTCAGACTTGAGTTTTAATGCTCCAATAATTGTCTTTTTCTTATTGGAAGTTGCAGAAAACATGATTTCTGTCCCGTCAGTTTTACATCCACTTTATTTATGTCCTCTCCACAATCTCCTCCTCTGAGCACCCGGGGGCGCCCTTCACCCACAACCAGCCAATGACAGCTTGCTCCACACATACATTCATGATAACTAATGACCTTATTTCTGAGAAATGTGCATGTTGGGTTCAGCTTGACATTGACTCACTGTTGTTTCTCTAATGTTTTCAGTCACGACAAACAGGAAACAGAAGAGGTGGTGCAGTTACAGGAAGGTAGGAGCCTCATTTCCTCTGATCCTGACAAGTGAAGCAAATCTGCTTCTTGTCTGGAAGTTAAAAAAAAATCATGTTTGCGGTCATCAGCTGCAGAAATGCATCCTCTCACACCTGTTAACTGTTTTAATGGTTCTGACCGGGTGCAGACTTGAGGCATGTTGGCCTGTGTGTTGCAGGAGAGGCGGTGGGGACGGAGGAGCAGACCGCAGTGACCATCACTGGTGTCCCACAGGCTGCGTTCACTGACCACAATGTGCAGTACCAGTTCCGCACAGAGAACAGTGGAGGACAGGTGAGCACGCGGAGCATCTCATCAGAGTTTTTGACATGGTAGCAAGTCGATAAGAAGAGCTTCATGTTCACAAAGTCAACAAGAGTTAAGTCACGCTGAATATCTGAAAATATCAGTTACTCAAACTCTGAGAGGAAGAAGTGGGTCTAAGATGACAGAAAATACACGGACCGCTTCATAAGCTCAGGTAGATAAGATAAGATATTCCTTTATTTATCCCACAATGGGGAAATTTCAAGTCAGCTGCAGTTCACACATACAAAGAAAGGGAATAAAAAAAATATATATGTTTACATGTACAGTATATACAAAAAATAATGTATGGTGAAAGAATGAGGTGAGATAGAAAGGCTAATACACATGGGGAAAATATAAAATATATAAATATATATGAAATATTGCACTTGTTCCTTTTTCTTGGTGCTATTAAAAATGAAAACATAATGCTGTTTATTTAATATTAATGATTTTGGGCTCCTTTTTGTCTCACCCGCCTTAATTA
Source organism: Pempheris klunzingeri (assembly GCF_042242105.1). NCBI lineage: Eukaryota > Metazoa > Chordata > Actinopteri > Acropomatiformes > Pempheridae > Pempheris > Pempheris klunzingeri. The sequence goes on from NC_092027.1 coordinate 5,452,528, forward strand.
CTGTTGCTATGCATTTCAAACATAATGGTGGAAGACTTTAGAATGAGCGGGTTCAGTTCACTGTGCTGTTGGATGACTGAGAGTCTTTTGGGAAATATGTTATAATGAGACCTATTTTAGAATAATAAAATCTATCCTTAGCCATGTTCACACTTACCGGTTTTGTAGTAATTCATTTGAATTCTAGAAATAACCACAAACCCACTGATAACCAGTTATGCGCAGACACTTTGCAAAGCAGAATAAACAGGATGTGATGTTAAGGTTAGATGAAATAAGCTTTTTATATGTTAATTTGGCTGTTTTTCATGAACAAGTGCTGGTTTTATTTTGAGTTTGATTAAAACCTATAAAAAGTCCAAAGGACGTCAGTGTGATCGCTCCTTTTGAAACTCTGACTCTCTGCTCTCTCTCCAGGTGACCTATCGTGTCGTTCAGGTGACAGACGACCAATTAGAAGCAACAGCTGACGGGACGGGAGCTGTCAGCGTCGTCTCTACTGCAGCGTTCGCCGGAGCCCCTCAGGCAGTTGCACAGGTGAGCTGATGCACTGTGAGACAGTAGCAGGTGGAAGGAAGTCATTGCTGTCTGATTCATTGTGGTAATAATTCAGAGGCGCTCCGGCGGTGTGAACACATACAAAGACACACGCTCAACCTAACCACATGCTGTTTACCGCTTGACTGACTCGTCCCTGGTTCTACCTTTCGCCAGGCTGTTATCCAGAACCCTTTCAGCAATGGAGGCAGTCCAGGCGGGGAGACGGTGGGAGGAGAGACGCGTTTCGCTTATTTCCCTGCGGCCACCGTCAGCGATGGAACGGCCACAGCTGTGTCGGTGCAGGCCTCCACCGACCCAACGATCACACAGGCAGGAGGTGAGAAAACGGCACTGGTCTCTCCTCAGAATCATCTGGGGGGGAAAGTGACACCTCGTCTTACAAAAATAGATATACGTTAACAGATTTAGGATTTTTTTTGGAGGTATTTAATATGATTAAAGACAAAACGCGTGCAGGGTTTGCCTCTTTTCCTGCTGTCTTTTGACTTTGATTGCTCTCCTCCTTTCATCACCTGAGTTGAACGATATTTATCGACGTGCGTCTCTTAATCCAGGCCAGTTTTACGTGATGATGAGCCCCCCTGAGGTGCTGCAGACGACGACCCCTCGCACCATCGCGCCACGCACGCACACCTACACTGCGTGAGTACAACAAAACACAACCCTGCACATTCCCCCCCATCCCTGAAGTTAACAAATCACCCCCCCCCCTCACACTTTTGGCCGACTTCTCGCCTCCACATTTTCTCACCCCCTCTCCCTGTAACCTCACAGTGGATCGGATGTTCTTTATCTCCTCCTTCCCTTTTTGGAATGATTAGTTTTTGTCATTGTGTGTACAGATGAAGATACAAAACAAATCTATACATCCATCATTTAAAACATCCAACATCTGAAAACCACACTCTGTCCTACTTACCTGCCATCCCCAGAGACCTTGGTGAAAGCGAGATGTTGCAGCATGGCAGTACAAACTGGTGAGAAGAACTTTCACATACGCCCCCACCCTGCCCCCGTCATGTGTTGTAGAGACAGGCGTTTGGTGGCTCACTAATCAATCATTAGCATCCTTGTGTCGTGAATTATATGTTGACAGGTTTAATTAACAGGTGACTTTAGGCTAGCAGTATCTTATGACTGAATCCTGTTAGCACAGGTGAGGCCAGCAACATATTATCCTACTAACTTGTGCCCTTTGGAGGACCTGAAGGTTCAGCTGTGCCTGTGCCTCCTCCCCAAATGGCACAGTCCAGCCTTTAAAGAATACTAGCAAATGCCCCAAAATGCGTTTGACAACAGCAGTTAATTTTTTTTTTTAGTTGAGGTGTTGGATTTGTTTAATAAAGAAAATCTGACATGTTATGCATAAATCTATTGTTATATTTGTTTTGCTGTGTCTTTGCAGGAAGGTGGAGGGTCCACGGGCGCCCAGAGATGAGCGGCGAAGAGCGCAGCACAATGAAGGTATGTGGCTATTACATCCTGATTATGTAGGGACTGAAAGTTTTCAATTCAAGTAGGACTTAATGAATTGCAATCTCCTACGTCTTTACAATAATGTTTCTATTTTTATACTTCCTCTACTGTAACTGTACATGTTTTATTTTCTCCTCGTGTCTGCTGCAACATTGTAAATTTCCCCGTTGTGGGACTAATAAAGGAATATCTTATCTTATTTTCCTGTTTTAAAACACAGATGTATCTACAGTGACGATGGTTAAAAAAGAGTTTCTTCCTTCCTTTTCTTTGCAGTGGAGAGAAGAAGAAGAGACAAGATTAACAACTGGATTGTCACACTTTCAAAAATCATCCCTGACTGCAGCGTGGACAGCCGAACTGGAGCAGTGAGTGTTGTACAGAAATTAATCATGGCTGTTTTCTAAAAGCTCGTATATTGTCCAAAGCATGCCAGATAGCGACAGGTGGCCTTAATATTTTAGCCGTAAAGATCAGGTTTATTGAGGTCACAGCGGCTGCTTCGTGTCTGTGACTTTTTTTTAAATTTGCATCCGCGTCTTGCCACATTGCCTGTGTGCATATTGAAGGGTTGCATGCAGACTCACAAACCTGACACTGACACACTTGAATCAATGCACTTTCTGGCCTTTTCACCTAGTGCACGCTTGCATGACTGATGCCAACAGTCAGACTGAAACACCAAGTGCAACCAGTCAAAATGAGGCTCTGTTAAGTCGTGTTAGTATTAGTCAGGGACCTGTGGCGGTGCTTATTCAGCTTACTGATCTGTTACTGCTCAAACTAACCGCTGGAGGAAGATTCACTAAAGACTTATGTGAGTGACATAATGGGAGGGAAAAACTGAAGGTTTAAAATGAGAGATTAATAATAAAGGAAGCGATGAGTCATCTGTTTTGGTCTTTTAATGTCTCTGCGCTGTATTTCTCAGAGTAAAGGAGGCATCCTGTCCAAAGCTTGTGACTACATCCGAGAGCTGCGTCAGAGTAACCAGCGACTGCAAGAGAGTTACAAAGAGGTGGAGCGAGTGGAGATGGACAACGACCTGCTTAGACAACAGGTTAACTAACCTCTTATATGCACCTGTCACACCTGGAGTGCGCTCAGCTGAAAGTCTGCTTGTTTAGCCTTTTTATTTAGTGTAATAGAAACAAAAAACTGAGACACAAGCCTGTGAATATAAGGTTACCTATTTAATTGGTTGTGCAAGTGGGAAACCGTCAGGTAATAAACCAATTTGAGAGAAAAAATCGAACATAAAATAACTAAAAACCTGACGGTACCTGTATAACAACCTCTTAAAGCAAGCTTGTGTCAAATCTGAATGATGCATTAGCAAATTCTTTTGCATACAAATGAAACACTAATGAATACCTAATTAACATATCCATCATCAATACAAAACACTCAGAGATTTTGCCACCACATCCATTATCATGAGCAAACAAAGGGTGTATCTCAGCGTCGGCACCACTTGCCTGCATCCTCTAAAAAGCTCACACTGTGGGTATTTTAATGATAATCAACCAGTTATCTCAGGAAAATCGGTTTATTATTTCGATAACAAAATAACTGACCCATGATCTCAAGATAACGGCATTAAAAATGATAACTGCTCGCTCTGGGCTTCTGCACTAATATATGCTAATGGTAGCTGATTCAAGCTTAATACTGTAGTGTGACTCACCTTGCTGAATTGTTTCTACTCTGAAGCTCTGTGTTAGCATCACAACATCACAGACACATACTTTGATTATTTCATCATTTAAGTAAAGCAGGAGTAAAATACAGTATACCTTATCCTAAGCCTCTTTTTGTCCCCTGCTTTTGATTTAGCTTTCCTCGCTATAATGACTTTGCTATTATCAATTCTGACTGACAGCAACCGATGCTGCTTTCAAGTCATATAAGAGATGCAGTAAAACTAAGCTCACCGTATTGCATGTTTCTATTAATTTTTCTGTGTGTATAATTAACTTCCTTTTATTTTTGTAGATTGAGGAGCTGAAGAATGATAATGCACTGCTTCGAGCACAGCTACAGCAGCACGGCGTAGAAGTCAACGGAGATGCAACACCGCAGTGATTGTGGACTGGACACATGCAACATCACAAACACAATGTCGCATCCTCCCACCCACCTGAACAATACCAGGAAAGGAATAACAGCGAGACAATTTCCATCCGAAATTGGACCAGAAAGACACAAACACACAGGGCTGGTGAAGAACACTGAAGGACTGCAAACTGAAAACGCCTCCTCCACTTCCAGCTGTTCAGAGGCTGAACACTCTGAAATCCGTTAACTGTGTAGCTAACTGAACCTCTCACCTCTGCTTTAAGGAAAACAGCCTCTGCACAGCACCACCACGCTTGCACCAAACTTTTGTTTTACCTTAAATTATGAACCTGCCACAGAAATTTTACTTTTAATAACTTCATCTTTTTATTGTACCGCAACTCCCGCTTCTTCCTTTTTGTTTGTTGACATTTGCAGTGTTTGAAACTACTAAATGTGACATGAATGATGGCTCCCTTTTACTTTTAATTTATTAGTCTTTAAGGAATGTGTTCACAGAAAGTGGGGAGCAAAGCTGATCTCCAAATTTACTCTTTTCGCCAGAAACAAACAAATAATGAGCAAATCAGATATTTTGATCTTGCTCATCACTGTTATAGTGGATAGTTTTATAGTCAGTGGATCATTTGTGTGTATATATAGTTGATCTGTGTGCAGTTTGAGGTAACTTTTTCAATTTCTGCCTCTTAACACTTACACTCCAAGCACCAGGCAGAGCTCACAGACAGTCCAATGTCAGAAAATTCAAAAACTATCACACTTTACTGACAGTCAAAGCTTTGAGATCACAGGCATGGAGGTTTTATTTTTAGTGCAAGGCCTTAATAGAAGCCTGTTGGAGAGTCTAGGTGTTAATATAGCTCAGGTAATTGGGATAGTGCACTGGCAAGTGGTTCCCAGACTCAATGAAGTCTTTACATATAGAGTTTATCTCTGTTGTGTCCCCATTAGGTGCAATGTACAGATAAATGAGAGTATGGAGATGATTTTCAATGTGTAAATCGTTTTTAACGGGCATTAAAACATGGTTTGTTTGTATATCTGCTTAATAGGTCACTGGTGTCGTGCACTGAAATCGAGGTTCAGTCATGAGAGGTCTTGGTCTGAGACCGGCCTCTGTCTGGCCCACCAGTCCTGCTGCATTTTCAGTGGACACCTGAGGTGACTTTTTTTTTGCAATATTCCCTAATTCTATCAAACTTTAGGAACCGTTGCTGCTGACAGAAGACCACAGAACGACCGTGGTCAGGAATGTGCTGAGGATAGTTTGGATGCAAGAGATGATAGTTGTAACTAACCAGCTTTTGTCTACACTGAAAGTCACCACAGCATGGAAATATAACCACTGGCATGACTAATTCTGATACTACAATAAAACAGAAGTGTTTATACCTGAGTGGTGTTCATCACAGACATGGCCTGTATTTTATGTATTCCAAGATGAGCAGACAAGACACTTTGGAAATGAACATTTTGCCTTTTCAGTTTATCTGTTTAAATATCTGGTTATAAATTTGACGTGTTTACAATGAGTAAAAACGCAGTTTATTACCGCCTGACGCTGGAATAACACGTGCGTGTTTTGTGTTCCGTGTTTGCTGATGATGTCACAGAACCGTCTCAGACCTCATGACGTCACCACCGTTTTAATTATTAAACAGTTTCAGTCGAACGTTGCGTCGGCTCGTTGCTTGGAAACGGCTCGAGTAGTTGCTATGGGAACGACAGACCCGCAAGCGCCGACTGTCTGTGAACGTTCTAGAATCCCGGTGAGTAAAATCCAACGAAAACAAACTGAAATGTGTTTAAAGCGCGTCACGCTGTTTGACGTTCGGCTTTGCGACGAGCAGCAGCAGCTAATTTGAGGAGGTGGTTTGTGTTCCGCTTTATGGCCTCCTCACTTCGGCGGGGTGACAAGATCAGTTAACTTTAATGAGCTTTTTTATGAGTGTTTCCAAGCTTTTGTTGTCTTAAAACACTCTTTGACACTCAATTCATCCTGGTGGAGTCTTAAATCACCAGTATCACTTATTCTCTGGTTTAGGCGCCTCAACTGCTTGACAGAATTCCCCCTTCTGTAGTGATCTGCCCCCAGTCCACTTCCCTCTGGGTCTCACTGCCAGCAAACATCAAACTGTAGTTTGTTGGATGCTGTTTTAGAAGTTACCTGGCAAACTGAATCCTTCCTGGTGAAACACCCTCACCTGGACTGATTGTATGCAAAACCAAAGCTGATATTCTTTACACTTTCTCATGAATAGTGGGGTATTTATTTAGTTTATATATGACCTGCAAACAAATGTCCAGTCTGCAATAAACTTATTTGAATGGCATTTTTTGCTGGCATGTGCCCCCTATGTATATAATTTCGTATCACATTTACATTCTCAATTTGATCTTTCTATTTTCTTTTTTTTTTTTTTTAAAGAATATTCTGAATTACTTTTTAAAGTAGATTTAACCAAACTAGAAGTAATTGGTTCCTTTTAAGGCCATCCTTTCAAAGTAGCTTCACCAACACTGCAGCCTATTAGGAAAAAAAATGCTGCATTCAAACTGTGGTAACACAGTACACACCTCCTAATAACTTAAAAGATTCACAGATACTCAGTGATATTATTCTAAGTGGTAGTGAAGGTCCAGGTTGATGTTTCATCTGCATATTAAATTAACTACTGTTTTGCCATCAAATAGCACACCAAAAAAATAGAATATTCCTCTTGAGTATAACAAAATAGAGATATTCAATTAAAGCATCTTACTTAACTAAATATAACTTCCTGTGTGCCACTTTGTGCATCATCGTCAAAACAACTTTGGTTGTTTTCTGGGTCAATCAGACTGTGCAGAGGATGTGATGATGTGATCAGACTTTTACTGTCAAGGGCCAAGAACTTCTCTTTCCTCTTGGAGAGGAGCCTCTTTTGAATTTTGCATTTTGATTTAGGAAACTCGGTTGTTAATAATATTTGAATGCATCCTGATGCAGATTCTGCTGCATCATCTTTCATTATCTCTTGCATGTTAAGCAGCTGTGTTGGACTGGTTCCACATCTGTCTGTGTTTACTGTGAAACTCAAAGGTATCACAGTGCTTCTGTGAGCGTGTCGCCAAAGCAAATCCTGCACATTTAACTGTACTTGACAAACAAAGTGAATGGGATGTTTGCATGTTGCTGCAGCAGTAGGATGTCTACACTTCCTGCAAAGCCTGGCCTGCGCCATAGTGTGTCAGAGTGGAACAGCAACAACCACCAGCTGTCTGACACAGCCCAACACGAGCGATATGTTTCTAACGTGATCCGGCAGGAAGCGAGGTCACTTCGCAACGAGACCAGCTGTAAGGTGGGTTCTTGTTTGTCCCACACTCTCTACAGGATGAAGAATGTTCCATAGACCAACCATTTCCTTGTACCATTTCTCTGTAGACAACCTGGGATGAAAGCGATACCTCTCGCAGGTTGAGAGATCGGGCCTGGGATGTTGCCCGGTGGAAAGATGTGCTACAAAGCTGTGCGCAGAAAGTGGATGAAGAGATGGAGGCTCTGACCCTGGTGATTTGTCCAAAAACCTCTGAAACAAATGATAGCGTATCTCATTTTATACTCATATTAGTACAAAGATGTCAGATGTTTAAGTGTTAGACCCACATTTACTTTTATAACTGTGTGTGTGTATTTATGTGTTTCCCATAGAGTGAGTATCAATGTTGTAGAAAACAATTCAAAGAGATTAAGATATAAAGATATAAAGAGAAAATGGCCGCCCTTCAACAGACAGCCATCGTACTTGTGATCACGTAGATGTCACTTTGTCCTGCTCTCTCAAACAAAGTGAAGTGACCTTCATGTGTGTTGGGACAGTCTAAAGAACAAACCGAGCAGGCCCTGGCTGCGACTGCTGTTCCCCTGGAGGTCAGTAGTGAATGCTTGGCGTTGAGGGACGGACGGCGAGGGTACGAGCTTGTCACGGATCCCGTTCACGAGGAGCTGAAAAAAGAAGTGGAGCTGATTGAAAGAGTGCAGCAAGTTCTTCAGCAGCACATCGACAAGGCCTTTGAGCAACTGTGGTAAGGGAGGCTGTGGTGTGATGCGAAAATTGCCAAAGGGCCCGATTGCTGTTTTTGCTTTTTCTCCGACCACCTTTTGTTGTTCTTCTTGTTCTTCCCAGCGTTTTGCAGGAGGCTCGGCACCAGCTGACCGCTGACCTCCAGAACAAGATGGACGCCCTGGACATCGATATGTCCTGCCTGTCACTTACCATAAAGTCACCTCAGATCTCCTTGAAAACGAACCCAACTCGCATATCGTCTGGGTAATCTTGAGATGCCGATGGGCATAACAGAAACAGAAAAAAACAGAAAACATTGGTCAACAAAGTTTAAGATTTTTTTAGTTTAAGTTAAGATTTATCAAATACTGATTGAAGATAACTGATTTATCATCTTTTTCTCATTGCCCGATATATAGTTTATCCTGATGTAATCTTCTCTGCAGACTACATAAGAAATATGCCTCCTTTATCTGCCTTCCTGCTAAACTCCTGCCTCATTAAGTAAAATGTACAAGTGTTGTCATTGCTGTAGTTCCTCCACCCCCCAGGAGTGGGTCCAGTTTAGCCAGTATAATGTGGCTCATGCCCAGGAGGCCATGCAGGTGTCCCAGCAAATGAGGGAGGACATGAGTCTCACCAGAGCCCAGGTCTGTATAATGTAACAACACCTGACTATATTTGTAATGTAAACACTAGATGGCTCACATGGTGCAGGACTGGGCCGAATGTAACACAGATATTGATGCAGATAATGTAAAACTATGAATCTATTTATTTTTCTGGGGATATCATGCAACATTTCTGCTCTCATTTCTGCTGTCTTGTCAAATGCGGCACATTTACAGTGGTTCTTTCACTATTCTCCATTTCTTAGCTGCAAAATGAGTTGGACACTCAGCGCAGAGCCACAGAGTTTGCTCTTCGTAAGCGTAATCACCATGAAGAGCAAGCCCGCGATGAGCTCGAGTGGCAAATAAGAACTGTGAGTGATCTAATACTGTTTAATGTCAGGTGTTCTTTAACTGCCGGTTACAGGGTACAGGATTATTGTGGAGTGTTTCACACTGTGTGTGCATCTGCCTGTAGACTGAGGATGAAATGGCAGAAATGGAGAGCGACATCCACAGGCTGGATTCAGATCTGCAGGCGAAGACGGCCTCTCTGAAACTGGCTCACACCAGACTGGAGAACAGGACCAACAGACCCGGCATGGACCTCTGCAGAGATGAGGTTTAGAAAATATAGCACATACTGTAACACATCAAATGTGGATTATTAGCAGTAGCAGTGGAAATGAAAGTAGTAATTAGGACAGCCTGGTCAGCAGGGTTAATTTTAACTTAATGTCTTAAAAAACATCACAAGGCTTCGTCGTGATTGCTTCTTTCCTTCCCATTTGTTTGCAGGTGCAGCACGGTCTTGTTAATGAAGTCCATCAGCTGGAGGCCACCATCATGGCTCTGAAGCAGAAGCTGTCTGAGGCTCAGTGAGTCTCACAGACTCAGTACTTCAGGGAATATATGGCTTAAGAATACATCTCTATGTCTGTTAAAGCAAAGCAGAAATGCACATTTAGAATTGTCTTTACTGCACAATATTTACTGTACACGGTGATGTTTCAAATCCAGCAAATTAAACCAATAAGAAGCTGCAGAATATCCCAAAAGAAAAACTCTAAAACTTTAATCCCCTCTTCGTCCCTTCCTGTGCTCATTCAGACACTCTCTGCAGAAGATGAAGCTCCATCACGGCCGCATGTTGCAAGATCTTTCCAGGAAACAGGAGGCTCTGTCTCTGGAACAACGAAGCATGAACACCCGTAACCGCCTCACGTCCACCTCCTGCACTGATAAAGCGCCGGTCCTGATGGTTCAGCTCACAAACTCCAGTGGGAGGAGCAACCTGCAGCTGCTGGCTCAGTAAGAGGATGGTGTCCTGTTTTTCAAGGGAAGGGGTTCAACTCACTGAGTACAAGAGGATGATTTATTCACTTTTAGCTTTGACGTCGTGTTTTTAACCCTCAACAAACAAAGGACATGACGCCGAACTGTCCTGTCCATATTTTAGATACCTTCAGTGTTCAAGTTTTCAAAATGTATTACCCCCAGTCGTTCTGAGGAACAAAACACTTACCTGTATTTTATTTATTCATTCCAACAAACGCTGTCATCCTCTTGAAAAAAGATATTCTTCATTTGTGTGGTTGTGTGGTTAATTAGCTTTTAGCTGTGTTGTGTTAAATGAGTACTAATGTACTTTACTTCGGTCTATTTAAGGTTCACAAACATCCAAATTATGTTGAAAATGTTTCCTCTAGTCTTAATTAAACACTTCTGGCATTGGAATGTATTTATGGATTTGAGTTTGTTTTTTTTCTTTTACAATTTAATGATTTGTGTATAAAAATTCACAAGTAAAATTGCTCACATTCACGTCTGGTAAGGTCATTACACCATCGGCCATTAGCTTTAATGGCTTTGTTTGGTCTTGTCAGATTGTTTGATCAACTGACGCTGTTTGGAGCATGAAGCCGGGGATAATGACATGAACTTTGACTCTCACAGTATACGCAGTTCAGATTTTTTTTTTAAAAATCTGGTAAACAGGTGCTAAACTCTCACTTGCCTTAGTTGTCTTCAAATGGATGTTTGTGTCTGTTGCTGCAGTTTTATGAGGATTTAGAGAGAAGAGAGAAAGACATTTATTAAGAAATGTTTGTTCTGTGTCCTGTAAAATATCTAATCTATCAGTTTTCATAACAGTAAATGCAGGTAATCACACTTTCATACAATTGTATGTTTGACACCAGACAAACTTCACATGTTGACTTGATCTGCTGTGTGTAAAAAACTAAAATACTCTGGGTTATGGTTACACTTGCTTAATTGAAAATGTATTAATATAATACAGTGAGCACTAGAGAACTGATCTGAGACTATAAATCATTTAGTTTTATATAGATTGAAACCAATATTTTATTTAAAAGCCTCTTGTCATTATGCACTAATTGAATGATTAAAGCTGCAATAATCAATGTTTATAGAATAACAATGAGAATTATCACCTGTATAAGAAGCTCCTCTCGGTTTTTATAGACTTTTATAGAGAATTTCAGCCTGTTGCTTAGCGGTCCACTTCCTGTGCAAACAGACACAGCTAGAGACCAACTAGTGGACATGTGAGGGACAGTGTACAGTGAACTGGTCAAAACAAACCCCAACAGGGTGATGCAGGACTTCATTTTGCTGATCGCTCTACATTATCCCGCTTATTACAGTCATTATATGTTCATTTGCGTTCACAAATTGTTTTTGCTACACCCAAGTGGTCAAAGTAGGAGGTTTATGGGGTCGGTTTTTGATTAGTACTTTGATTAGTTAGTACAACAGAGCGCGCTGTAGGATTCTTGTCTTTTTCCAATATGGGCAGAACTAAATATTGATACAATATTAACAATTTAGCTTGGGCAGATCGGACGGCCCTCAGGTTGAAAATACCCCTGAGAAAACAAAACTGGATGTGGTAATGTCACTTTCACTTCAGCTAATATAGAAGGTAAATATGAAGTCATTACTTTTCAAACATTCATTTCATGATATCAGAAGAGCAACTATCCACACATTTGTTTTGAACGGTGGATCGATGGACTAATCAAACAGTTAGCAGCTGCGTTTTCAACAGCTGCAGGTCACTTCTTGGAAAATCGTTTCCCAGCATCTGCCTCTCTGCTCTAATAAAATGCCTCTGCAACAAGGCACAGTGATTTTCTGCTCCATTTTCTTCACCAAAAGCCTTTTTCAGGGCACACCCACTCTTCTCACACATACACACACTCATTCAGTACCATAAAACTGTGAGAAGCGGCCTCATGCCACAAACAAGTCACCGTTTCTCAAAGCCCAACCCATCCTGTCCTCGCATCGACCATCAACTTCAGCGCATTTATGACTTTACTGCCCGGCCCTCCAGTTCATTTAGACAGCCTCAGCTTTGAGGGGATGGCCATGTGCTTCCTGACACGCGGAATTATTCTGAATCATTTCACTTAAGGGCCCAGATGCTACCTGTCTGTTGCCCTTCCCTGAGAGGGCAATTAAGGCAGCCTGGTGCCTGCTAAATGCCCCCTAGTTCTGCATGAGTGGATGCATCTCCTTATCTGCATCCCTGTCATGATGTCGTGCGCACCTCGCCCCCTTCATGCCCACATGCATCAGCCTTTGTGACCGCCGCCTCTTTCTTCGTTGTCGCCTGTCTCAGACGTGTTGCCCGTGTTTCAGAGCTGATTCGGACGATGACGGAGGGAGAAACCCGGCGGCTCTGCGGCTCTCTTACCAGCCTGGAAAAGAGAACAGAGAACCTGGCTATTGAAAGATGAGGTTCATAAATGGAAAGGACACGAGGACGACCGTGCACCTGACATTTCGTCAAATAACCCGTTTGCGTGCTCGTTTTAGTCCAGACTTTCCTGTCAGCTTGAGTTTGTTTGAAGATTTGTCCTTGTCATGGTTAATTGGACGCAGTGCTGTCTTTGTGCTGGACTTCCTGTGCCTCTCAGCAGCGTCCATGTCTTAAACTGAAGAGATGCAGGTGGCTTCCAAGGACTGCGTCGCCCTCTCCGTCTACTCCTTCACCTTTCTGCTGGGCCTTCCTGCCAACCTGGTGGTCCTGTTCATGTACGTGCGTAAGGCCCGCAAGCGTGGCGCCACGCCAAACGTGGTCTACGCCCTCAACCTGTGCCTAGCCAACCTGGCGCTCGTGGTCTGGCTGCCCGTCAAGGCTCTGGAGACTTTGCTTCAGGAGTGGAGGCTGCCAGCACCCGTCTGCCCCATTTACAGCTTCTTCCTCTTCTCCTCGCTGTACGGCAGCTGCCTGTTCATCACCGCTGTGACGGTGGGACGCTACCTCAGCATCGCATTCCCAATTATCTACAAGAGATACCGCCGTGCTCGAATCTCCTGCTTCATCAGTGCAGCCTTGTGGGCCTTGGTGCTCATTCACCTCAGCGTTGCCCTGGTGGCTGAAGGAGGGGCTCACTTTGTCTCCATTAAGGATGACACCTCAGCCTGCTACGACCACTTCAACGCCTCCCAGCTGAGTGTCCTGCTGCCCCTGCGCCTGGAGATGGCCATCTTCTTGTTTCTTTTGCCTCTTATTGTGACATCCTTTTGCACGCTGCGCTGCGTCACTCTGGTGTGGCACTCAAATTTGCGCCCTACGGGGAAGAGAAGAGTCCTGGCTGTTGCACTGTCCACGCTGGCTGTGTTCGTGGTGTGCTACGCACCTTACAACGCCTCACACGTTGTGGGGTTTGTGTTGGAGGACAATGTTGAGTGGAGGACATATGCTATGCTGACAAGCTCCTGTAATGTTTTCCTGGAACCTGTGGTCATGCTGATGCTGTCGCCAGCGGCGTCGAGGGGAATCATGGGAAGAATGTGTGGACGGCAAAGCCAAATCAGCCGGATTGAGCGGCGTCAACATCGATGTAATAGCGTTAATGGTGCTGCAAATGTCAGGGCACCACATACAGTCTCTGAGAGAAGCCAGGCGGGAGCCGAGGTGACTAAAGTAAGTCAGGAGTGAGGTCACAATGGGCGGAGACTTAAGGGACATCGGGGGGACAAATCTTAAAGGAGAAATAGGATAAAAACATTCAGGGGCAACAACCCCAGAAAATGTAGCATCTCCACTGCTGCCTGACTGAGATCCAGCTCACCTCCATCTAACATACAAACCAGCAAACGATGTAGATAATGTCTCTGTGTCTGTCATTTCAAGGAAGGATGACTTCATCAAAACTAACTGAGGCATCAGGTTACAACTTCCCCTTTTTCTTTAGGTCAAATGTTTCTAAAGAAAAAAATGATGACAAAAGCTGTTTCTGACTGTAAATGCAGAGCACTGATGAGCCCCATGACGGATCAGTATTTTTGCTGATAATAAAAAGTGACTCATTATGCTGTTTTTTTTCTGCGAGTCTGAAGCTGTTGCCAGTAAAAAGGACTATTAGCACACTGGGGAACCCGTGGTTCTGACCGAGGAGATCTTTGAAATGGAAGAAATGCTCTTTTTTCAGAGTCCAGACTCCATAATTCAACAAGTTTTGAAGCAGTCAGTGGTAAACAGGCTGAACCTCATGTCAGACGATTAGTTTGGTGACAAATGGCTCCATCTGGTGTCAGTCAGGCTCTGCACTGTAACGGGGAAATCACTTCAAAATATGTTAGGTTATCTTTTTGAAAGTGTTTCTTTTTCTGTTTAGATACAACACAAGCTGACCTGTGAGCAGGTTATTGTGATTTACCAAACACAAGTGCAACTAATATCTTAAATTATGGCTCCATTAATGTGGTTTTTCAGTGACGGGGCTTTGGCTCACTGGCACACCTACATGGCACAGATGTTATTAGTTCCAGGTCTGCTGAGGCGTAAAAGTTTGATTTTTGAAATTAATCACACATTCTAATAAACATCTGTTCGTGCATGAATTGATTGGTTTCACAACATTTACAACGCTTAATTGGCTTTCTCAAGTCTGTTTTACTTCTACAATGTTCTAAAATGTCTTAAATAAAATATGATGTTTACAAGTGTGTGTCTGTCTGTCTATCTATCTATCTATCTGTCTATCTGTTTATCTATCTGTCTATCTATCTATCTATCTGTCTATCTATCTATCTATCTATCTATCTATCTATCTATCTATCTATCTATCTATCTGTCTATCTATCTATCTAGGGTTATGTTGGATGGTTAGGGTTATCTATATATCATCTATATATATATCAGTTTTGGAAATAAAAAACAGGACACAGTGTGGAAAGTTTTAGTAAAGTTAAGTTAATTGAATAATAATTGTTTGAGTTTGTCATTTCTAATAAAAAAAAGGAGAGCAGTTAAAATATAAGTTAAAAAACGTATAATAATTTCACTCACAAACAAATTAAATCACATGAATGGTGTTACTGATATACAGATAAAACAATACATTAATAAAAAAAGAGTATTAAAAATGGGACCTTCTATCATAATGACATATTTAACACATCAACAATGTGCAACATGGGCAGACATGCTGTAACATGTACTTATCAGGAGCCCAATCAGCCCAATTAAAAAAATAAAATATCAAAACCCAATGAGGTGATGAGGACAAGAAACAATAGAATAAAGACAAATAATGCAAAGTGAATATAAAACTTAAAAATAGGCCTAATACACGCTATTTTGTTTGGATAATATGTTTTATTGTTATTATTATTATTAATAATAATAATAATAATAATAATAATAAAGATAAACTTTATTTGTGCCTTTCATTCACCAAATGCAGCACAAAGTGCTTTACAACAAAGACATGACATGTGCCAATCTTTGAAAACAGAAGTCACAAAATAAAACAAAAACAGATTCATAGCAGCATGAAATCATTTAGAAACAAGTGTATAGTAAAAGCAAACATAATAAATATAGAGTTCCAGTTACATTTTCACTTTCAATGAAGATTAAAAACTGTTTGTCCATCAAACAAAGACAAACACCGTGAGTCTAAGTGTGTATACAAGCTACTGCAGGAGCCACTCTGGTCTTTATGTGTCCTTAATGTTCAACCTTCAGCGGCTCAGATCAGCCAGGGCTCATTTGGCACCAGGCTGCAGACGGATCACAGGTCCGCTGTGCTGACAGAGAGCATAAGAAGGGAGCTGACAGTGGATCCAAGTGACTCCACAGGCTGAACACACTGAGCCCATCTGCCCCCCCAGTGAGAGCCGGACACCAGCACCAATCAGCTGCCAGAGCTGGAGAACGTGTCAGTGGTGCTAACAGATCAGTGGTAAGTCAGCCTGTCACTGGTAGTAACCAACTAGTCTGACATTAAGGTAAAGTGTCTTTGGTGTAGTGCTGTAAAATAAGGTTTCATGTTTGGTTTGAGATTATTTTAAGCATCTTTGATTTGTAAGGTTTGATTTCAGTTTAAAACACCACAAAGGATTTTTACTTTTGTTTCTGTCCTGATTAACCAAGCACATTTCAACCTGCCTTGATTATTAGAATTTTATTTTTCCTTTGGGTTGTCTTTGTTTTATTTACAATGCAGAACCCCTATTGATAAAACACACATTTTTTGCTACACGATGTCATTATGTTGAGCATTAAAAAAAAGATATTCCTCATAAGTGATAATAGCTACAGGACATAGTCTTAAACCTATGTGTAAATAAAACCAACAAACTAAGGTGTAGCTTCCCCTTTATGCCCCTGCACATCTCTTCAAGCATTGTTGAGAGTGCAAATTAAAAGTTGCTATTTTCCAATGGGAACTTGTAGGGTGAATACTCAAATCTCTGCCCTCTGGTGGGCGCTACAGAATGCTGTAACTGATGCAACATCTGGCCCTCTCTTTGTCACAGTCGGGGCCTTTCTCACAAAAAGTTATTAGGTCACATTTCCTACCTCCCTTTCGAGCGGTTGCTGGGAGATGATGTTTGCAGAGAGAGGAGAACAAAGATTGTGTCCAGAAGCTTATTAAATTTCCTCTATTGAAGGCGAGATAGCAGATATTTTAGTTGGACATGCATATTAAGTGCCGCCTTCTGCTGCTGGGAGGTGAAGAATGCTGCCAGAGAGCTGCAGCATCAGACAGGACAGCCACACAGGGATGGAGAGCCTAGTTTTTCATGCTTGACACAGGTGAGTCGGTCACTCTTCAGAAGGGGCGTATTTTACTTTTACTTTACTGGCTTTATATCTATATTTTCCTCATTTTAAATGGTAGTAAAACAGAAAAATGAACTTGACGCTCTGAATTCTTTGCCTTGATTCAAACAAAGTCCATTAGGAACTTCTTTTGTCTTTTTTCTAATGTGAATGTAGTACTCTATTTGTAATCCATTTTGAACTACGTCCCTCTTCAGGGCTGGATGCAGAGTGCCACAGACAGGGTAGAGATGTACTGGAAGACAGACTAACATGTCATTGGTTTTGGTCTTTTCATGGGATTTGTCTTTGTACAGAATCAGCAGGGCACTCGGAGAGCGCAGACCTCTGCCAAGGCCAATATCCCATCCTATCTAATCAAATCTGCAAATACCCAAATCTGCAAGTGTAACCACTGTATAAGTCTGGATATTTTTCAAAACTATAAAAGTTATGTCAGAGATGTTGTTATGTTGAGAAGCACTATTCATTTTGCCATAGACACCAGTGTTACAGTTTGGTCACTATTAATTGATTATAAGTCGGATCCGGATCCACTGCAGAACTGAATGGGTCTTTTCTTGGGTTTCATCTATCAGGCCAGTTGTTTTCCGTAATCCTGCTAACAAACAGACAAACAAATGGCACTGAAAGCATCATCTCCTTGGTGGAGGTGATAGTATCAGCTTTATCCTTTAGATCTTTGTCATGTTGAATTCTTTAGTCTCTACTTCTGATGCATTACGTCAGCCACAGTTTGGGTTATGTAAATGGTTTAATTTGTAATGCGCCTTTCTAGTCATTTTGACTACTCAAAGCACTTTTACATCACATCCTCATTCACCCATTCACTGAATGAAACAAGTTTCTTTCAGTAGTGGGTTTTTCATGTCCACTGACTTGTTAAAGAATTTCAGGGGCAGCATTTGGCATTACTGTTTTAATTTCCAAAGAAAGGACTTAGAATCTGGTCTTTCAAAGATTTTCACATGAATGTAATTGTATGGCTTGTGTGTTGTGATGCTGTACATGCTAACAAGCTCACAATGACAGTGCTAACATGTTTAGCAGGTATAATGCTAACTATCTAATATTAGCCAGTGGCAAATTACAGCAGAGGCTGATGGGAATGTCTTAAGTTTTGCAGGTTTTTGTTCATGAGTACAAATCATGCTGCAGGGGACATGAATATTAATTAGATTTATGGAAATCTGTCTGATAGTTTGGTTAAAACCAAAAATGTAAATTTTATGGTGAGTCTCACTGGAAAAGGTAACCAAAGTAGGTCGGATTCGTCCTTTGGGGAACATTAACAGCTGCATAGAACTTCACAGTAATCCATCATCTGAGAGCCACACTGCTAGCATGGCTGAAAATGAGATCAGGCTTTAGAAATCCCCCCGATACCTTGATTGGTCGTTGTAATTAGAGATGAAAAAGAGGCAACATTTATTAAAAATGTTTAGCAGTCAGCAAACTCTGAAACTCAAACACTGAATTCTTTGCTGTCATGAATCATGGGTCATGTTTTCTCACGTGCAGTGTACCCAGAGAGAGTCTGTCCCTGGTGTGAGCCGTCACCATGCTGCGCCTGTTGCTTTCCGTCTACATCCTCACCTTCCTGATGGGGGTCCCTGCCAACATCCTGGCATTCTGCACCTTCTTCCGCAAGGTGCGCCGCAAAGCAACCCCGATAGACATCTTCCTCCTCAATCTCACCATCTCCGACCTCATCTTCCTGGCCTTCCTGCCGTTTAAAATGAAGGAAGCCTCAGACGACATGGCCTGGCTGCTGCCCTTCCCCCTGTGTCCCTTCACTGGTTTTCTGTTCTACGTCACCATCTACAACAGCACCTTGCTCCTCACCGCTGTGAGCGTGGAGCGCTACCTGGGGGTCGCCTACCCCCTCAGGTATTCCCTGTGCCGCAGGCCTCGCTACGCTGTGGTGGCCAGCATCGTGTTCTGGGTGGTGACCTCCCTGAACCTCAGCATCGTCTACATCATGCCGTACACCCAATGGAGCAAAGAGAGTGACATCAACAATGGCAGCACCACCAGCCCTGCCTCGCCTCCACCCACCTGCTACATGGAATTCACAGAGGATGAGCTCAAAATCGTCCTGCCCATCCGCCTGGAGCTCTTCTTCATTCTCTTCTGCATCCCCTTCTTCATCTGCTGCTTCTGCTACGTCAACTTCATCCTCATCCTGTCCCGTCTCCCGAACATCAGCAGGCGCCGGAGGCTGCGTGCCATTGGTCTGGCGCTCGGCACGCTGATAGTATTCGCCGTCTGCTTTGGACCTTACAACGCCTCCCATGTGGTGGGGTTCGCTCGTAAGGAGAGTGAGAAGTGGAGGAACGTGGCATTGCTCTCCAGCACCTTCAACGCATGCCTGGATCCGTTTATCTTCTACTTCTCCTCAGCGGCTGTCAGAAGCATGTTAGGTCACTGCCTCAGGAACATCATGGCAAAGCTGCACATCCTGAGGTGTGGCGGGGATCCTCACCAGAGACCCGCCAAGGCTGACAAGTACAAGGAAACACCGCCTCCGTGAAAGGCTGAAGAAAATATTGACGTAAATGCATTTTTGAGAGGGTGTGCTTGTCCTCTGGGTTCAGATCAAAGAGGCTTCGGGCAAATTTTAGATGCGCCGCTTAGGGTCACAGCGAGAAATTTTGAGGACTATTTTTGCGTTACCTTGCAATACTTTTCTTCTTCCAGTTCCCACTCATTTGCACCCGGCCTGATCCCCCAGTATGGATCAGCAACTCGGTGAATTCAAAGCAGTATGTTGATCTGCAGGATGCTGAAGAGGAAGATGTCCACTTGATTTTGAAAGAGTTGGATCCCAGAACGATTTCACTGAGTAAAAGAAGACGTCTCCAGAGGCAGAATTACTTCTCAAAGAGACCGAATTTCATCTGAGATATCGACTCTTACAACAAACTCGAGCCTTTCCGGCATTTGTGTTAAAGGCTGCGCTGAAGTTAACAAACAAATCACGTAATGATGCCTATTGAGCAGTTGTAGAGGTGGCACAAACGGACAACTTTTCTCGGTGAAAGCACCAACTCGTGATTTATTTCGGCACGAAATAAAGAGTCACACTATCTAAACTGGTGCTGCACAAACAGCAACAAACGGTGCTCCTGTTGAACAGCAACCGCAACAGCACCGTGTCTCCCTAATCCAGAGGGTGACACAATACCCAAAACACACCTTCCCACAGTCATACTGTATCAACACACTTGATGCCAAGTTCAAAGTAAAAGTCAATGAGCCTCTGATCCATTCTGGGGTATTGTGAAAAAAACAAAAGTAGTCCTTGAAAAACAATCTTGCTGTGAGTAGTTTATGGAGCTCCTCAGCCCTTAGATTAATACATTTACGTTCTCCTGAGAAACTTTTGTGTCCTCTTGCTGAACTTTTTCATCTAGGTTGGTGTACTACCGGGCCAGTTCAGCACCGAGGAAGCAACTACAACAATGGAGCGCCCACACCCGTAGGAAGAGGTTCATAGGATTTTGTTTTACAATTAACGTTAAATAAAGGCATTAAATCAGTGCTTGGCAGTGAAGACCCATGGTTGTCATGGTCATGGTTGAATTCATTAGCAACCAGCTGCGGTGCTGTGGATGGTCTCACGGGTACCGTGGATGTATGCTACTGGAACAAATGTCACTTCTTGCTTAAAAAAAACCAAGATGGCGTCGCCCATGAAGCTAAACGAGGTCCACAAACCAATGGGAGACATCATGGTGGCTACATCCACTTCTTACATGCAGTCGATGGAGAGATCACAAATGTTTGTCAGGAGATCACAAAAGTTTTTCTCCCACTTGTCTTTTTCCCTTTATGTCCCCTCTGTAGCTAGCGGACGAGTTAGCGTCCTCTTCTCACGTCATGTGGGTACCTTTTTGTTTATTTTCCATCCATGTTCATTAACAACATGACAGATGTCACAACCCTGAGGTTTGGTTGAACACACTTGTTAAATCTTTTGCACTGATGATTTAATTGTGAGATTTCCTTGCCGATCTGAGCTGTAGAAGTGATTCAGCTGTTGTCACCTAACGTTGTTTATTGGAAAACTAGTCCCAAAGAGACTCAAGAGTTCATTTTCGCCCAAAGATTAAAGAGCTGCAGTGACCTTTGGGTGTAAATGAGGCAGGAAACTGTCCCACCAGGACACATACGTAAAGTAACCTGGTTAAATATCCTTTTGTGTGTGTCACGGTGCAAAAAGGACACTGTTTAATCAAAGATGAGTGTTTTATAGGGCCGAGGGATAAAGCAATTAAAAACCAGGGGATGTCAGACTACACAAGCAGGAAGTGGAGACCGAACACCACCGAGCTAATATGGAGTTATAGGCACAGGCAGCCGGAAGTGTAAACACAGAGATTACACAGCGCTGTAGTGAAGAGCAGCTGTAAAGTGCGTCTGCGTCTGGTTTGAGGGGACTTGACTGATAAAAGGAGTAACTGATTACCGCCCTCTGGCCATTTCCTGTCAGTAACAATGAAGACAGCGCTCCTATGCAGCTGGAGTGCATGTATACACAGATAACATCCCTTTATAGTGTCCTGTTGTACTGTATACTGCAGCGAGCACAGCCGGGCGTGTTGTTCATTTATTAGTTTATTGTGTACAACTATAATTTATAAAATTCAATTTTAATGAATGCAATGTCCTGATGTTCTCCAGCAGGTAAACAAATGTTCAATCCTGGATGCTGCACAGCTTGTTTTTATGTAACGTGCGTATATCGATGTATGTAACAAAGAGAAATGATACTGTTGTTGTGTTTTTTGGCTCAGATTGACCTTAAACATCCTCGTGTCAATGTCATTTCATCCATTTACATGTAGATTATCAGACTAATTACCTTCCAGTTGAATCATGTTATAACACACCTCTGTGGAACTCCTTATTTTTGGGTCTCATCATTTCCTGAAAAGTAAATGTTATGTAACTGTGATGTTCTGAGGAAGGTTCCAGAGTGAGTTTGGCACTAACATGCGACATCTGTACACTTTCAGTTCTGTATATATATAAAATTAATTGATTCATTAATCAATTAGTGTTGTAAACACTGGCAGACTCAGGCTGTCTGAGGGCAAGCTGCAAAAAGTTCCAACAAATTAGGGGGCCCTTAAAGATGTCATGTCAAAATCTGATCTGAAATTAAGGGATTATTAGTTATACAGTAGTCATGGTAACGGTACTATAAAGAGGAAGCAGTAAAGTTCAACATGCAATCACTCTGTTAAACTGGTGTAATAAAATAATATTGGTGTGACATTTTAATTGGAAGCGTTTGAATAATAAAAAATAAAAACACTTCACAAATCTGTTTTTCCTCCCTGAAGCACTTTTTGTGGAGTCAAAGCTTCGTCTGATTGTTTTTAAAGGGGAAAAAAAAGAGATTAAAGCAAAATTTGCCACAAGTTTAATCACTAAGTTTAGAGAGCTCTCAAAAAAAGTGGTTCAGATGTACTTTAATGGGAGGAAACTAAAGTTGTTTAACACGACTTACTATATCTTAGCCTTAACACCTTGAGGCTGTGATACCTGATGTGAACGTCATTACATGCAATTAAGTTGATGACTGAGTGACTGCAAACAGTGAACTACGAGCGTCTGTGCTGCTTTCTTAACCGTTTCAACATGATGAAAACACACCAAACAAACACAGTTCATACATAGAGTATTTATTCAAAAAATTAAATATGACAACCAAATAAAAAGGCTCAACTTAGGACCGGGATCAGATGAGTGTTAAGACAAAAAAAAAAAAAAAAGGTCTTTACGTACAGTTTTACTTCTAAAAGTGACACCATTTAATAATCAGGCAAAAAAACAAAAATAGCACATCAATACATTGTGAAACCCAAACATTATTTTTCTCTTTGAGTGTGATATGCAGCCAACCACAGAGGTTTAAAGATTTATTATTGTGGGGAATCCCTTAACGTGGGAGACGGGCACTCGAGGAGTAACAACTCAACCGAAGAACTATCCCAAGTCTGTAAACGTCTAAATTTCACATTAGGAGATAAAAAATAAAAAAAAGACGTAAAACCATGAAGAGGGGGTGGGGGGTGGGGGTGTCGGATAGAGACATGCGAGCGAAGGCCAGACAACTTCCTTCATTATTGCCATTATTACATAAATTAAGAAAGAAGGGAAAAAAGAAACGTGTTTCTAGAAATGAAGTTAAATAAATAATGCTACATCATGTCTACACAGAGCTACTCGTTACCTACGGAGTCATGAGTGTTCCCCTAGTTTTTGTTTGTCTGTCAGAAATGTTAGTTTTTGGGTTGTGCTTGGGAGTGCCCGTCCACTAATCCGATCCCCACAGGCCTTTTGGTCCGGTCAGCTCTACACTGATCAGTTCTGCATATTTTGTGTTCTTGGCATATGTCAGAGGTATCCACACACACACACACATATACACACACTCTCACACACAAATACATATACACACAATCACACCTTACAGTATAGTCATGTATCAATATATACTTATCAATGTAGACTCGGGCCTCGGCGCCCTCTCTGAAAGTTAAGATTTCTTTGATTTACTCGTTTTTTTTCAGCACCATCGGGAAAGGCACAAATCAAGTCCGAGGATGAAACTTCAACCCTCCTCATGAATATGCAAAGAGAATTTAAAAAACAAAACACGTGCACTGAGAAACGTCATAAAACCCCCATCAAAGTCTTTCACGTCTTTGATGAGCGGATTTGAGATGATAAAATAGCAGTAGAGGGTCTTCACAGGTCTCTGCGGAGGAGGGCTGATGGTTCACCCCATCGCTCACGTGACAAAACGACCGCCGACGGTCTCCACAGCGCAAACAGTCAATGCAGCAAATGTCAGTTTTGCTCTTCACACAAGTAAACCTATTGCATTATCAAACTTGGAAAAATGATCACAGACCACACTACGATTATTAAACACCATATTTCACTACGGCTATCGCGCTTCAGCTTCAAATAGGACTTTGTTAGAAAAAATAAGTGGTGTGTGCATTACATTAATATCCTTACATATAAATATATCTCAATTCAGGCTTTAAAAATGCTCTTATTTTGGAGGAAAAAGGCATCTGATGTCCAGCGCTGTAAGACACGAGGCCCTGCCTACAGGTTCCAGAGGTTGATTTACTGTATGTGGCGTTACGAGGGGAGAGGAGATTCCCGTGATGATGAACAGACTTTCAAGAACAAGCAGAACAATAGCCGACAATGTTAAACATGCCCACGACTAATTTTCTTCAAGTAAAATCGAATGCTGGTAATGTCCGACGTTAAGAAACAGCTTCGACGTGACTACAAGCACAGAGGAGGACAAACTGCTCCGGTAATCTGCTTAAAATGTCGGCGGCTCCAAAGGAAAGAATATCTACTCAAGCACGGACACACATCTCAGCATCACGACTGTTCAACCATAAACACATGCTTTTTTTTCTTTAAGTGCAGTAAAATACTATATCCCCTAAGTCTCTCCGTATTAATATATAGCCTATATGTATCTGATGAAATATTAAATAAATGTGTTTTCTCATAGCAGCTTCAGTTT
The DNA here is from genome assembly GCF_042242105.1 of Pempheris klunzingeri. NCBI lineage: Eukaryota > Metazoa > Chordata > Actinopteri > Acropomatiformes > Pempheridae > Pempheris > Pempheris klunzingeri. Next base: position 5,476,984 of record NC_092027.1, read on the forward strand.
GGTTCTGGCGACTTCTGGCCCAAGTCCTCCACCCTCACCCCGACCAGGCACGTTGGTTTGGTCCCAGTGATGAAACCTGAAGGCTTCGTCTGTGTTAAACTATACTGCAAGGCCATGACAGACAGCACCCTCAGGGACGGGGCGCTGAAAAACAGCAGCACTGAGACCGAAACTCTGGCAACAGTGACCGATTAAAGGCATAAAAAACAGCGATATACTTCAAAATGTTGGATTCTTGCAAGTAGATGTAATTTTGTGTGACTATATTGATAATTATTTGGTTGTAATGGATTGATAATCCACCATTGGGTCTAAATGTAGCAGAAAATCTATCCCTTATTGCATAATGACGTAGAACAAACACCGTCTCTGAACTACAGCTGCAACGATTAGTCAGCGACAGGAAAATAATAATCAATTAATCTTTTTAGTCATTCTTATAAGCAACAAATTGCCAAATATTTGTTGGTTTGAGCAACTCAAATGTGGGAATCTTTGGGAAATTACATTATATTGAATTTTACAGACAAAACTGCTCATTGATTGTGAAAATAATAATCAGTTGCAGCTCTACTCAGAACGGTGTGGAATTACAAGCACTGAAACCAGGTTGGGACACCAGCTCAGATCTGCTCCGAAAAACAAATACGACAAAGGTCGGCGATAAAGACTCTGAATCTGCCATCTGAATAAGAACGAGTGCAAACAGCGAGTCCCATCAGCGCACCAGGGGAGGACACACACACACACACACACACGCACACACACACACACACACACACAGTCTCTGCCTTCACCTGGCTGCATGTGACACCTGCTCAGGGTTTTACATTAACACACATCACATCTTACAGAAGGCCAGAGAAGTAATATTTTCTCATGGGCATGAAAGAGTCTTTTTTTGTTGAGATCATGACGTGAAACAAAGCTCTGCTGAGGTGCAGGAAACTAAACTTAGTGGCCACTTTATTAAGCACACCTGTCCGATTTGACATGTCGTCAGACGTGAGCTACATCTGGACTCATGAAGCTCATAATGTGCAGTTTTTGTTGGCTTTGCCAGAAATGTGTGAATTTATTAATGTGTTTATTATTGGGGGTCATAGTTCAAATGGTGGTGTTGTAAAGAACAACATGATATCATACGGAGGTGTTTCTAATCCTTTCTGTCCTCCTTCCTCACATACACGAGGGAGGCAGAGGATCAGAAACACCAGTCCAGAACAACAACACCACCAACACCTCTACAACGGTGTGAACAAAAGCATCATAACAGTAAACTTTAGGGCTGAACAAATGTACTAGCTTGTATTAGATCGGACAGGTGTACCTAATAAAGTGGCCACTGAGTGCATGTTCAGATTAAGCTTTTATTGTGATAAAAAAAAAAAAAAAAAAAGTTGTGATCATCTGAATATTTTGAAATTCTCTAGAATTTTTAAATCAAACAACAAGAACTTTTTAGCCCAATATTCAGACTGAACTGCCATTTTTGGTCTATTTGAAGAAAGATATGAGAAAATTAGCAACTGGGTAAATAATTATTGAGCATTTCCTTTAGTGACAGGAAAACAGATTATGAATTATAAGAACATAAGCTGATTATTTTGTCATATTAGTAGAAAACAGTTTGCTGTATTTTAAGCTTTGTTTTTTGAGTGATGGTTACATCATCCAGCTCTGATCACAGAATCGTGTTCAGTCGATATGGATGTGATTATTTCCTGATAACGAGGAACCAAAACATCAGTAACGGTCACACAAACTTGGCAATCGTGGAGTGGAGCTCCATGCGTCGGGCAGTGCAGCGTTTTCACAGTTCGCTGGCAGACTAAAAGCATCCACAGAGGCACCCAAACCAACATACGATCAAAAACCCTCCAACCAACCATCGGCTCACTCTGTAACCACATCAGGCACTTTGTTTAATCTCTCCAAACACCGTCAGACCTCTCGACTGATCCACACACCCTCACGTCTGCGGCATCAGTCCGACTTGTTCGTAAGAATGTCAAAACACTGTACATTCCTGAACCCGAGTTCACCGTCACTTACTGAAACCCGCTCAAAACTATTTTAGCAAACCAAACACGCGTCGAAAACATTCACCACTGAACCTGCTCGCTCTGCGTTAACACCTTATTGCACTGAAGGAGTCCTTGACAGCTGAAATTGGTCAGTTCCTCATGTAAAAAGTGGGAGAAGTCAAAAGGTTTGTGGTGGTCAGAACCGGTCTACTCTGCTCTGCTCTATTGCTGAAAACGAATGTTAATTTAAGTTAAAACTAAAAAAAACAAACTCATAAATAGCAAGAGGAATAAAACACACGAGAAACGTTTGGTAATACACTTTGTACCAAGCTGAACTATGAGTGAGAAGTTCAAAATTGTCAATTTCGTGGCCGTAGCATTGTATTAGAACAGTCCTCTCTATGCACCTCGCCTCACAGTAAGGCATCCAGCGATATACATTACCTCATCGATGGCTGTATGTGGCTTTGTTTTATAATAATCAAACAAAAAAAAAAAAATAGATTTCATTCAGTGTCTGCGTTGGTAGAGTGCCAAGTTCTGCTTCTTACCGTCTGGCTGAACGACTGTGAGGAACCATTGGCTTAAAGGGCGACAGAAGAGTAACCGCTAAAGGCAGCCTGCCGTTTTAAGAGAAGGGCGAAGCTTTCGGTTTCTAAGAGCGTACTCCACTAGCATGTTGCCATGGCAACCACACGTACGCTCGACAGAGAAATAGCACGTACAGTATTCGTATCTAGACAAGCTGAAAACCCACAAACAAACATGTAAAACCGTCTACAATATAAACAAGCGACATAAGGCTCAACACGAGGCTACGGAGCAAGTCAGGTCCTCACTGGCTCTGCTGCGTGCCCACCCATGCACCGAAAAAATAAAATAAAAATAATAATTTTGTTTTCCCTCCTGCTCCGCTGTTCTTTAAAAACACACAAAAGGAAAAGAAAACTGCAAAATAAAACTTTGAGCTACTGTTTAAAACTGGAAGGCGAGGACGCTTTTAAGGGGACAGAATCCACTTTGATTTAAATACAGCAGAGCAGATGTGGGGGGGGTGGGGGGTGTTGGGGGGGGGAGATGCACGGGCAGGAGCGCAGGAACGATTGGCTGGTTTAAAATTGCATAATGTGGCTGTAGCTCCTCTCTGGCTTTTTACATCCTTACGCAGCCTGCAGTCACAGCCGTCGTCATCGAGTTCCAAGCGACTAAAGCTGCACCAGCCCTGGGGTGGGGGGGTGGGTGGGGGGGGGTATCACTCTGCGTGGCGGCTGATGAAAGTCGGACACTAAGACTGGCTGAGTGGCTGGGAAAGATGGAGGGAAGTGCAGGCGGCGTTCAGGCGAAGTACATGGTCCTCAGTGTGTCGTGGTGGATCTGAACAGCCTTGGCCAGCGCCTGGGGGTCCCTGCCGTTACTCTGCCCTGAGACGTGGCTGCCCTCCGCACTGCCGGGCCGAAAAGACAGAGGAACAGAACGGTGAGCAACATAAAGAAAAGTCTACATTATTTCCCTGTGTAGCGTCTGCCATGAAAAATTAATTTATCCCACCTGGAAAATGTATCAAATACATTTCTGCAACCTATAAAATTAGGACAAACCAACTTCATGGTCCAAACAGATAAAATAAATTTAAATTCCTTAGAAACCTTGTGACTATCCTCCACCAGTTACTGTTACAAGTTACAAGCACTGAATGTTGAAGCAACCCATTAAACTGGCTGCCATGATGGCGTATTAGAGCTAATGAAGGTTTAAAATAATAAACGATAAAAATAAAGACTGAATCGGGAGAGGAAGGTAATTTTTTCTGAGAAAAATATCTGAATTTCCAAGATGTAAGTCATAAACTTATGGAAAAAAACTGGGATATTCTAAGATTAAAGTGAACATCCTGAGATTATAAAGCCTTTTTGCAAGAAAAATCACAAATTTATGAGAAAACATGTTTCCTTTTTTTCTAAGGAACCACATGGTCTCACTTTGCAAAGTTAGATGAACCCAGCTTGGATTACGTTAGGTTAGATTAAAATGAATCAAAAGAGTTTCTCCCCACCTGTCGTGCTCTTTGTCGACCAGGTGGTAACGGGCTCGGAAGGCCACCAGGTGGGCGTAGTAAGCCGGCGCTGGGATGGAGACGGAGCGCGTGCAGCGGACGTAGGTGTGGCACAGCTGGTAGGTGAGGAGCTGGAACTCGTCGCCAGTGAAACAGTTGTCGTCCCACAGAACGTGGTAGTGGGAAGGCCGGCTCGTACCCTGGGGGGAGGAGAGCCGAGTTAATCACACCCCAGAGAGAACAGCTTCACGGAGCGAGGACAAACAATCAGCGACTAAAATTAGGATGAATCTGGGAGGAGGCCTGTCGGTTCAGACTGAGGGGGAAAGATCTCTTCAATTCAAAAAGATCTTTCATTAGCAATCCAGCCACAACAGGTCTGAGTTTAACCCTCAAAGTTTACCTGGATTCCAGCGTGGCTGCAGAGGTAAAAGTCGAACTCGTAGGGGTGGGTGATGTCTGTGTCCACTGTGGTGCCGGCAGGAATGTTTCCACTTCGTCCAACCTGAGAGGAAATGTAAAAATCTCATTTAGGAGGAGGTCGCACTTCTTCAGTCACTAATTTACTAAATCAGTCAACGAACAGAGAGAGTAGACGGCGAGGCAGCATGAATTTTGTCGTGTTAAAGCAGGAAAAGCAGAGGTGGAATTAATAACAATAACAAGAGTGTTATTAATATCCTCTACAACTTTTTTGTGTTACTCACCCGCTCGTTGCGATCCGCACAGAAGAGACGTGTGTGATGGCGTTTCTGTACAACAATGTAAGTAATCCCCGGCTGGTAATCCTTCTCTAGACTGATACATGCCTCCCTGATAGCCAGCAGCTCGTAGTACAGCACCTACACACAAAAATACATGAGCAAATGTCTTTTTCTAAAACTGGTGCACAGACAGAAGATTAAGAATTGGACATCTAGATTAATCTAATTAGCATGAAAAGACCCTGCTACTTGTCAAGAACTGAGGGCTCCCTCCATAAAAAGGAAAATTACAGTTACTGGTCAATTTGCTTTTTTAAAAAACAGGTGTGATGTATTTACCAAGTGCATAGCAAAACACAATTTTAGCCAAAAAGCGAGCTGTAACACCTGTCTGAACTGTCCCTCTGACACTCCATCCCTGTAGAAGATGATCCTGGTTGGCTTGTAGCGGGTCGATTTGTAGAACTGGATCAAGAGCTCTCGCACCATGGAGGCCAAGTCCTGGATGACCTCCTGTCTGGGCCTCTGGACCCGAACTGTTGCACAGTACCTGCTGGGGTGGGCGTCCATGCTGCCGACCACCTGTGGAGGCACAACATCAGTCAGGCCGGCAAAGCACTGCAGCTTAAGAAACTGTTTTTCTGTAAAAGTGTGTAAGTAATAAAATAAATAAACACTCAAATTAGGTCCCAACATTACACAGGAAACACTGACTGTTTACACGCACACTAATATTCCACTCTTATTCCAAATTCGAATACGGATCATGTAAACAGCATATTCCGTTGGGATATTCAGAATTAGGCCTTGTTCCAAATGTAGTGCTTTATGATTAAGACATGTGGGATATGCTTCAATTCGAACAAACCGACTAGCTAACAGTTGGCAAGGCAGTGGTAGAGACGCACGCCTAAAAGAGGGAGAAACACAGCTACTTGAAAGCCCATAAAGACAATTACGTCATTGGGGTATTTTACATATGCAGGGATGCATGTAAATGAGAATATTAGTGGAATAATGATTAGCCATGTAGCCATCTTAGCAGGACTACTGTCTTTAGAGTTGTGTTAACATGCTTAAAGTCCAAAATTAATTCAGAGAGAGAAAATGCAATTTGTGGCAATGGACACAGATTGAAACACAAAATTGACAGCCGGGTAGCTTTTTTTCTGAGGGTGAGTCTAACCGCTGCAATAGATGGCTTCTTCCCATCTCCTGCTGGAGGATGAGTGACATCAGCCCCGAGGAAGATGACAGGCTGCTGAAACACAGAGGGTCTGGACGGAAAAGAAAGGACACAAAATTATGTTCTTAATCTTTTTCTAACAGCCGACAGACTGAAAAAGAAATATTATGAGGAGAAATCTTAAAAAAGGTTAGAAAACAACACTTCCTAGACTTTTCATGTGATTTGAGTAGAAACTAATGTCAGACAGCCTCATTCAGTGACCTACCAACTATATCTGAGAAAAAAGACTCAGAAGGTTCTTATTCAGAAAATATTCACATTCAGAGAATTTCTGTTTTTTTTCTTAAAAAATGACCAACAACAATTAATCAATGATGGAAATAGTTGGCCGATTGGTTGATTAATTTCATAGTTCACAACAGATCAATTAATTGACTAATCGTTGCAGCCCTAAAGTGTTGTGTTGATTGTACCGTTGGTGTGGAACCAGGATGTTGTTGATTCCTCCCAGTTTGACGTTGATCTTGAGGCAGAGGTTTGAGAGGGTCTGAGGTGACGTCTTCACTACGTTCTTCACCTGCACACACTGAGTGGCCATGCCGAGGAGGGTGTCACCCACCCGCTTCACCTCAGCTGGGGGTCAGAGATCACACATTTCTTTAACTCTCCATCCACTCTTTACTGTAAGCACTTGAATGCCTCACAAACGACACATAACTGAAGTGAGGACGTTTATTTAAAGGGCAGCAGGTGCCTGGAGGTCAGAGACTGACTTAATTTCTGTTACTGTTGTTACGCTGTTCCCATTTCAAACACTGCATTTGGTCTAGAAGGTAGTATTTTTGTACCGTAGACGGGTGTTTTCCCAGGCAGGATCACGATGATGAGCTGCAGCCCACCGTAGGTGTTCTTCAGGTGTCTGAACATGGGCTCCACGCTGTCCGCTCCCTGTGCATATTTACAGAAGCATGGTTGGCCTTGGATTGGCATCCCAGCATCCTTTGAGATTTTACGTAGCTGGTCGGTGAAGCTCCTGAGCATGGAGAGAAAAGAAATGACCATACATGATACACTCATAAAGACAAGCCTTGTGTTTTTAATGTCTCCAGCAGTGGGCTGGTTCACTGTGACTTATAAAAGGAAGATCTGTGATTCTACGCACCACTTAAGGAGTAAATATTCTGTACTCATACATTATTTTTTACTATAAGAAGAGAGAAAAATTCCCCCTGTATTTGTTTTAAAAATAAATATATCATCTGTACCCAGGTCTAATTGCATTTCAAACAATTACAACTAAATAAAACTGTATGAAAAAATATGATCCTTCCTTTAATCTGTTCATCTCTTCCCCAGTCCATTTTACCACTCTACTTGAACTACACTAAGCATTAACAATCATTTTTGTGAACTCACTTCAGGATCTCTTCTCTGCACTGCCTCTGGGTGGCGAAGCAGGCAATGGCCCACATCTTGATCTCCACTCCGGTGTGAAACTGCTTCCCCCTCATGTCCCACACCCCGTGGCTGGGAGTGGCCACCGTGCGGTTCTGCAACGACAGTGCAGGGTTGATCTGCTGGGGCTGGCAGTCACACAGACACATACAGTACAAGGACACAGACAGAGTATGGATTCAAAGATTCAAAGGATTCGGGCAGCCAGTGGGATGTCAAGATCAAGCAATACTGATAATATAATGGTCTGAGATTGAATGATTAGCTGATTATGGCATTAGAGACTAATTCATTTCTAAGTTGCATCTGTGCTTGCTTTTGATTGGGTCAAGCATTTAGCATGTAGTGTAAGAAAACCTTTTTTGTGGCAGACATGCAAAACAGAGAGCGCTTTCAAATTAAAACTGCTTCTATATATGATCTCTAAAAACAGTGTGAAACCACAGCAAAATCGAAAAGTAGAAGTTCACAGACAAAAACAGGTGAAAAGATGTGAGAGATGGATAAGATGTAATCAGAGAGAATTCTGTGTAAGCACATCAAATGTAAGAAAAACAAATTCACAGAATTCCCCCACAGAAAATATGTGCAAACTCAGAGCAGTCTGAGCGTGGCTCAATTCTAGATCTTTGTCATCGAGATGTATGATACAGGCCATTCATCTCTAATTGAAAGGATCATAACATCATCTGAGTTTTTGGTTTTGGCTACTGAAAATCAAGATGTCATGAGTCAGGGTTATTCGTCCAACTTGTGTAGCTTTCCTGACAAACTGGGGGAAACCCTGTTTGAACACACACACACACACAGAGTAATGTAGAAAAACAAACATGCAAATGAAGCGCGAAAAAAAGGAAAAGTACCATAAATGGTTCAGAGCTCACCCTGCCGCCATATTGCAGCATGGGGGCCGGCAGGACGCGGCCCGTCACCTGAGCCATTTCGTCTCGAACGCGGAACTGAAACTCCTGGACGAACGGGTCGGCCTCGTAATTTGCACTCCTCACCTAAGAGAAGAGAAAATTATTTTTATTTCACAGGGAAAAAAAGCAAAAAAAAAAAGAGCATGCCTCCTGCTGTTTAATCCACAGGATACTGACCAGCCTGCTGATCTCCTCCTGTCTGTCGGGTGCAGAGCGAGCTGTTGCTTTGATCATGGTCGACGTCTGGTTATCTGTGAGTTTTTTAATGCAGCGCTGTCCGGGTACAATGTTGCACACCTATATGCAAAAAAAAAAAAAAAAAAAGGCAATTCAGGGTCCAGCTCATTAACATTGTGTTCATGTTCGCATATTTCTTGTTGGTGGGGGAGGTGCTTTGATTCGTCCAAACCAGGAACAAATAATAGATCCATTTACTTTTGAGACGGAAACTGCGGAAACAGTGAAGTTATCATTTTTCTGCACTGATTCAAGAAATATGTCGACTTAAGATCTGTAAATGGACTTCATCAACTTGTATCTCAACCAAACTTATTGCCATTTTATTGTCACAGTTTTTCATGTATGCAACTATAAATTACCTGTTGATGATGGTGTCCCTGTTCTTAATCCCAGCTATTTAGGTCTGATTAGTTGACTGTTTCAGGCAAAACACAGGACCTCTATGATTAGCTGAACCACATGTGCTAAGGCCCAAAAATATATGGCAGCAGGCTGAACATAAAAATGTAATTCATGATTTCTAGTAATGACTATTTTGATAAAGGATAAATGAACTTTGACTGTCTGAAACAGAAAAGTTTGAATGAATTTTGCAGTAAAATATAACTTGGTATTGCCAGGATAATTAGTCTGGAACCCCTCAATTCATTTTTTGAAGGATGTTATCGACCGAAACAGACCAAAATGCCTCCAGAAGCAACTTGATAGACCTACAACCAATTAGAACAATGAAATGTGATGTGATGATGCTGAGCATAAATTGAACTTTTATCAAATCTTGTGTGTTTTGCAAAACAACGCCTCAACGGCGAATCATCATCAATAATCGAACCCACTCCGTTTTAGATAAATGGCTGCGACTGGAAATCTGCCGCAGTGGGAGGTGGGAGGTGGGCTAGAAGCAGCAGAGCAAATAAAACATGAGCTTGCAGTAAAATGTGCATATTACCTCAAAAAGTTACCAGCTGCAGTGATGGGTAATCTTTAATAATTTAACTTCTGAGGACTTTTCACAGCATTTAAAATCATACAGGCACTATTGGTCCTTACCTCCAGGGGCAGGTAGGTGTGTTTCTGTTCCTGGCCCACCTGCAGACAAGGCAAGTGGGGGTACTTCAGCTGCAGGTTGTACTTCTCTCTGAAGTACTGCGCCACTGTGCGTTCAACTGTCTGACCACTCTCAAGCTGCAGCGGAAATCTGTGGGTGACAAGAATCTCTGGTTAGTGTGAGCCAATGACAGCTTTGATTTCGGGTTAACAACCACAGGGGAGCAATGTAGTAACGTACGTCTGGAGGCTGGCAGGGCGCCGTGTTACATTGCAGACTCTGTACTTCCTACGCATGGTTCCACAGTGTGTCACTTCCACTTTAAGACCTGTGAAGATGGAAGCATCAATGTAAATAAGCATCGGCAACATCTAAGTGACAACAGCTTTTATCAGTAGAGTGGAACAACTGAATAGGCTTAAATTCCTACTGCACCAAAATTCAGATGTCACCTCCTTCATGCATCAAATAAACTAAACAACAAATAAGCTGAATAGTCTACTACAACATCAAAAAGCTGCAGTAGCTTCACATACAACAACGCACAAACCGGTACAGCACGGTGAAAACAATCACCGCCTTTCCTCTGTGACATACCTTTGATCTCTTTGGTGAACTTGACCCTGTGGGAGTCGGTGAGAGGGCGGGGCTGCTCGTCAATGTTGTGAATGTCCAGGACCTCACACATGAACTGGATCACTGGCTGGGCTTTATAAAAAGCCGTGGCCGACACTGAAATGATACGCAACAAGTTCAAACTCTAAATCACAACGGCAACAACACTGGCGGAGGAGAATGAAGGTTTATTTAGAGCCATAAATCCCACAAATAAATCTTTGGGGCTCTTTTGTATAAATTTACCAAACAAGATATAATATGGTAATTAGTGAGTGCTAAAGGTGCTGGTAGGTGGTTCTGTTTCCACTGGACAGAGCCAAGCTAGCTGTTTCCAGTCCTTATGCTAAGCTAAGCTAACTGGCCGCTCGCTGTAGCTTAATGTCTGCTGAGCACACATGACACATTCATCTTCTCTTCCACAATGAGCATATTTCAGAAAATGTCTAACTATTCTTTTAAACGCACCTGGTTTTACAGTGCTTACTCACCATCAATGTTGAGCATCATTTTCCACATGGCTGGTCGTACTGACTGATGGAAGCCAAACCAAACCTCTCTTCCTCCACCAAGCGGGTGGTCGTAGCCCTCTGGGGAGGAGAAGAAGGATCGCCCGACAGGTGTGTATCTGATGAGGACGGAGAGGTTCACAAAGGTGACACAAAGGTTAGTGGAGCACAGAAATAAAACTCTGCTCTGGCTGGGTTCCCTGTGTGGTTCAGTGGGTGCAGCATAACACCAGAGCTGCCCGAGTCACAGATCTGAAACCACGGGAGGCTAAAAACATTTTCATTCATGTCACTAAAAGCTATTTTGGTTAATGGATTCACCAAAAGACTATCTTCAGACAGATTACATAAAAGAGTTTAATCTCTATCTCATTGTTCAAATCCCACTTGGACTATCTAATACACTAACATTTGCACAGCACATAAATGTTTCCATTAAACTGCACCTGTTACAGTATGTGACGCCTTGGTGGTTGAGATACTGCATAATAAATTAAGGAAGCTATACAGTAGCTCCAGGATGCAAGTATCCTCCGATCAAATTTCATGATGTGAACTAATCAACAAGAAATACTCTTCTCATGCTTAATTCAGTGCCATTAAGATCGTAACTCTTATCTTCATTTTCCTCTCAATGACACTGAAAACTGAAGATAAACTATGGCATACACAGTGATCATCAATCTTAATCATTTTGAGACAATAGTCATGATTTGAGCAGAAAATTTCAACAAACTAGAACCTAGTACTTAGTAAAGCAATTCACACCTATGAGTAAAAAAATATATTCCTATAGAATACGTGTTCATGTGGAAAACAATTTTATGTGGAAGGTCAAGGGAGAAACTCACTTCATGGAGGGCAGGTGTCGGAGGACGACGTCCACAGCGTGAACGGGGTTGGTGCTGATCGGTTTCTCCAGGTCCACCGACTCGGCCACAGCACGCCCCGTCAGGACTTCGTGCAGCATGTGCCAGCTGACCAACGACACAAACCTAATGGTGACTTTAAATGGCCGATCCTTCCCTCCGTCGCCTGGCAAGGTGACATCCAGATCGACCTGAAGAGGAAAACAAGGGTTATTATGTCTGATCTTTGATAAAAAAAGACACCAGCCACATGAAACATTACTTTCACATGAGTGTGAGCCTATTTTTAGACAAGAAAAACCTTGAGCAGCCATTCACACATCACCTGTGACCTCGAAATTCTTTCTTTAGCTAAACTGTATTTTTTGTCAATCTAGACTACTGACCAAAACTTCAGTCTCAGGTCTTACCCCACCAGTGGCGACAGGAAGTGGATTAGCGGTGTAGAGGCTTCTCTTCCCATCGTAAACTGGCAGACAGTCGCCAAAGATGGTCACCTTGAAATGCTGAACCATGGAGTCCACCACCTCCCTAAAAAACACAGACCAGGAGGGAAGAAACACATCACCACAACTAACATACAGCATGAATCCTGGCTTACACAGCTCAAAGACATTCTAGGTAAGAAATATAAACAAAATGAAGTGTTTAGTATTACCTCTGACAGATTCACAGTCCAATTACTCAACAACGAACAAACTAGTCCAGGCTCATGGGGAGAGTCTGATTGTAAAGACCAGATCAAGACCTAAACCGGCTTCAGTGTTTTCTGTTACCTGTTGACTCGGCGAGGACATTTATCGGGCTTGATGTCCACCTCGTACAGATAGACATCGATCTTGGGTATTTCCACCTGGAAGCAGTTGGCCAGAAGCTTGATGGGCTTCCCAATGGTGCCATAGCCAGGTCGCCGTGGCAACGAAAAAAGGGCATGGGCTTCAACGGCTCCTGCAGCAACACATGCCAAAAATAAATGTAAAGAAAATATATAACATTTTACATCACGCTCTTTCTTGGTACATTATGAAATTGTTGTAATGATAATCCCCCTGTTTTGGTTTTATGCCTGCATCTTCATCGTTTTGTTCACCGTTAATGTTAATGTTCTCATCTGTGTCTTCAGGGTACCAGCAGACAGCAGAGAGACTAACTTGGCAAGTACCTGGTGAACATTGTGGAGCTAAAAAGCTCGATATTCCCCTCATGTAAGGAGCTCATGGAAACCAAAATGGAGCTAAAGACAGAGTGAATATTGGGCTCAAATTTACCAAGTGACACATAAATAACTACAACTGATTGCTAATGTTGCTCTATATATGTTGGATGTGGATAGGCAGCTGTTTGTTTGCCATGCCAGCTATAAAGTGATAGCTCAAAATATATCAGTGGTATATTTACCATATACTTTACAGCTTGTTGTGCCTCCCCAAGTGGCCATAATCAGTTAATGTGGTTTTAATGTAACGCTCATATGTATGTAAGGAAATTAACCCCTGGATTTTGGTGGTTCCTTTTTCCCCTTTGAGCATGTTTGGCATCTCCAACATGTAACATGGCACATGATCCTACAAAATCCAGTCTAAAAGCCATCTATATCTGTCATCAAGATTTGTGTAGATTCCACGTACCAAAACAGCTACAACAGAACCCAAACCAGTATTCATGAATGATCTACTCCTACAAGCTAACAGCTCTGAGAGGCTGAAGGAAGGAAGTGGTTAATAAGGAGGAAGAAGCAGCGGGTGCTGGGACTGAAGATGTTCAGGGACGTTGAAGATTGCCTCACATCAAACTGAAACAAATGGGTTTTTCGCACATCAATAAGGATAATGGACGTCTAGAAAGGTTACAGAGTTTGGTGACATTTTAAATAAAGACCAGCTTGGCGTTCACAGATTTCTCCTGGCTGACATGGCCTTTGCCAGACGGCAGTAGGCGGGTGACACACCACGCCAATTTGACACCAATTTTCATAAATGCCAAACTGGAAAGTACTCAGTAAGAAAAAAAAAAAACTGACATCACATAACCACACAGTTTCCACAAATGTGACTCAGAGGATCCGCACACATACACACAACGACCAATGTATGTAGGTCTGCACATATGCAGAGAGCTCGAGCTCAAATATTATGAGCTGTGCTTTGTTGTAATGAGAGGGAGGAAAAAAAGAAGCTTACAAGTGAAAAAAACCCAAAAACCCATGTGACCATGAGGCGCCGCAGAGCAGCTGTGGGCGGAAAGTTTTAAACTGTTTCAGATTGAGGCAGCGAGCTCCTGTCAGGGTCGAGGGCTGACCCTGAACCTGCCAAAAGGAGTCATCTTTCAGTGAAGGACTGCGCTTTCTGCTGATGCGTCCCCCCAGGTCGCATCCTCCCCAGTGCCGTTTCCATGACGACGGCACCCGTGTTGCTACAGTTTCTCCATGGCAACTACAGGCATGCTGACAAAGAGGAGGAAGAGGAAAACAGGTGCTCGCAGATTTGTCTAATTCATCTCGGAGCTCCACTGAGCTTTTTTAACTACATTTTATTTTATCATTTGTTTTTTACTTTTAGGATATTGATGTTGATGTCATTGCGACAGCCAGGGTTCAAGCTGCTTTTTAAGAGTAACATTCAGACACTTTTCAAGCACTTTCATGGTCCCTAAACCAAAAAATTTCAAGACTCGTGACGCCTTTATCATCATCATATCTAAATTGTTGCTATAAAACAGCTGCAAAAAATTCTCTATACCCACAGCAATCAGTGTATACTGTCACTTTATACTGTCACTTTGTTTATTTACCACTTGTAACAGCAGCAACTTTGAATGAGCGCTTCGATTGTGATTATATGGTGTGAGACGTCAACAAATATGACGATTCATTTCAAATATTTTTGTCTTATATGAAAGATCAGGTTTATGTAATCAAGCATTTTTTGATGATTGTATTAGAATTCAAGCACTTTACTAACCTTGAAACATGACAGTTAAAATTAACATTAAAGTTCAAACTTAAGACTTTTTGTACGAACCCTAGATAGCTCTGTTGTCTATTTATTGGTTACTTTATTATACGATGCAACATTGGTTGTTTTCAGTCCACCTTTTGAGGACCCAGGTCAGCATATCTGCTGCCCAAAAGCGCCAGAGTAATGTTTTCTTTTCTTATTTTTATCCTCTATGCAAAAACGACAGAAAGCCGAATCAAAAAGTGGCAACAAAGTGAACCCACACTTTGATTTCTTTGAATCAGACTCAAACTAGACACAAGACAGCAGCTACGGCACCAGTAACGACCCAAAAACACAAAGGTTCACTGTAGAATGAGCAACAATGGAGAGATTAATGACCACTTATCAGGCTGCTTCATCATACAAATGCACCACACAGCCAGTCGCAGCCCACAGAGACGACATTCAGTCCACATACTCTAAGAGAGTACCCTGCTTATTTATTTATTGTACAGTCCTACAATGACTACATTAATGCTGAAGACTTCAAATGGGTAAAACTTTTACTATCAAAATAAAAGTTTTAACCTTGCAGAACACTTTAAACACTTAAACACACTTTTTAAGCACTGTAAATTTAATATATTGTTGGGATTTGGATGGTTGTTCAATTTTATGATGCTACGTTAAACTCTGGGAAAAAATATTTTTAACAATATCCTGACCACTGGAAAAAAGAACAACTAATCAAGAGAAACAAAATGAACTAGATTTGTCAGAAAACATTTTGAGCTCTTAATTTACTGACAGGGAACTAATGTAGAAGTATTCAGAACATTAAGTGGCTTTTTAACAGGGACACGGTGCATTTATGCAAAAAATTTTAACTTAAAAGGTGAAACAAACAAAAAGCAGCAGCAAAAAAACAAAAACAGAAAAACCTGTTATTAGTCTGAGAACACAAAACATGGCAGATAGATGTTTGCGAGATTATTTTCAGGATGAGTCGGAGGCCCATTTGTCTGGTTCAAACAGTGCAAATTGTTCCAGCCTCTTATTTCTATCATGTTCACACAGTGTCCTGTAATTTCAGCCTCAGCAAGGGGAAGACTGGCCTGGTGAAGCGGCACAAAAAGTTTTCCTGGTGGACAAGGAAAATAACTTCATCAAGTCCCATGCTGACCGGGGTCATTCCAATCAATGAACATTACGCTGCCCTCAATGTGTCTGTTAGAAATGCCCACATTAGCACGCAGGCTAATTCTCCTAAACTGGAAAAACAGACGCCTCCCAGTTATGTTTTATGGCTGAACCAGAGAAGCTCAGAGTTATACTTCATGGTTCTGCCAAATTTGGGAAAATGTGCCGTCTCTCCCTGGACTATGCTGAGTCTACACTGTAAAACTCTCTGTATGCAACTTGCAGACCTACAGGTATTATCATTATTTTTTTGACACACTGCATCAATGAATCTTTTCATATCAGACTCCTCCCTCACTTTTTGTGTTTGTATTTCTTTTTTATCGCAAAACTAAAACCACAATTATAAAAAAAAGAAATGAAAAGAAAAAGAAAAATTAGGAGTTGAACATATGTGAATCAGTGAGGAAATACAAAGGATTTTAAATCAGAACCGAAAGAATTAGTCGATTATTGACTAGTCGATTGATGGAAACTTAAAAATCAACAACTATTTTGATAATCAATTCACTCTTAAAGTAATTTTCCAACCAAAAAACTCCAAACATTCATTAGTCCCAGCTTCTCAAATATGGGGATTTTTTTCCTGCTAAATATCACAATTTAATTTTGACTTTAGGCCAGAAAAAATAAGCAATCTTAAGATGTCCTATTGGGCTCTGGGAACTTGTGATGGACACTTCCATTGCTTTTGAACATTTTATTAAGCTTATTCACTTTTATACTTGATGAAAACATAACTGGTAAATTGTTTGATACTGAAAATTAGCAGTCCTGCTTCCAAGAATACTTGTTACACAGATTTGACGAGTACAGCTAACAACTGCTGATAAATCTCTTATTATGTTTGGAATTAAATATACATGAACCCATAAATCAAAGGCTGTCACTATCTTAATATTTCAAAATCACAGTCCCTGATAAAGCGTTGCTCTTTGCAGCTCCTGAGGTGAAAAATGGCTGCAGCATGTGGTGAATGAATGGGTCAGTTACAGTGAACCAGTTTGGCCCTTTATTTTTTCCACCCTCCCAGTCCACCACTGGCCCCAACAACATCAATAATATACAAGCTGTGACTCACAAATTATGCCCCTGGCAAATTGATTAATGTCCTGCCATGCTCAATTGATTTGTAATTAACACAGGCAGCCGTTAACTGAACAGTATCCAATGGCTGGGGTAACTATGGCAGCAGCTGGTGTGAAAGGCTGCCCTTCAGACAGATATAAACACACACACACACACACACACACACACGAAAGTGAGCCAGCCTCTCTCCGGCTTCAGACACACCTGACGGGATCACCACCTGCCTTTGACAGCCGACAAAGAATGACGTAGACCATACAGGTAACCCGCGAGACTGGTTTGGGGGGCGCGCACGCACATGCACATGCACACACACACACACACACACACACACACACACACACACACACACACACACAAACACATTCAGAGGCGCAAAACTAACCGCTGACAACCGATCCACCCAGTGTGTTATAACTTACTTGCTGGAGCAGGATGTGGGAATTTGAATTAAGTTTTTAAAGCTCATGGTAGCCTGGCAACTTATTTAGCCGCTTTAGATCAACATAACAGCCGTGCAGCTCCCACATGCTCAGTCATGGGGATCTAACTTGTGTCCAGCCCTGCACACTGTCTGCACATAGCTCCACCTGAACACCAAATTAGCGCTGTTAAGCATGGCCGGGAGTCGGGGGATCCCACCTGTTGTTCCGATTTCCATTCATGAGGCCTCTGTCCGGATGACCCGGCACCCAGTGATCACTTCTCCGTGCGCAGGGGAAAACTTGACTCCAGATCCGCTGGCCGACACGCCGCTTCCCGGCTACGCGGCTCCCCCGCTCCCCGGCTTCGGTCGCTGATGTGGAACCGGGCCGCTCGGGGTTCCCCTCGGCTGGAAGTCTTCTCCCCCGACCTGCCTTACAGCAACTGACAGCTAGAAGTTGAACAAAATGTCCCCGTTTGCGTCCTTCGCCGCTGTCGTTGCTGCATTTGACAGAAGAAGCACATTATTTTCCGTGTTGGGAATGTTTGCGAGAGTTTAAACACGGAGTTGGTTACATTTCTCTGATAGTCGTTAGCCGCGGTGGGTAAGCTAGCGGCGTCAACGTTAGTTAGCTTTAGCCGACGACTACTAGCAACTAACTGGCAACTCGACACACAACACTGGCATGAATATTTACCCGGTCAGAGGCTGAATTCGTCGTTCCTGTTGGTTAACGTGACAATCCGGTGTTCGTCTTTATCAGACAGATATAAGGGGGCTCACTAGCCCGGCGTCCTCCTCGGTATCGGCGAGAAACCGGTCTGAAATCTGCTCTTACGCCGCCCTCCGGCTCCCTGATATAAAACTAGCTACAAGACAAAGACGGAACTTCCGGCGTGCTCCTTCAAAATAAAAGCACGGCTAACTAACATGGTAACCAGCGTTAACAGGCAGATGTTTTAGAGCATCTGCATTAGAGCTACGGTGCCACATAGATTGTCTTTATAATTTATATTCACATTTATGTTGGGTGGGAAGCATATTTTTTTTCAACAAGTGGACATTTTGAGGTGTTTCCATTATTCAAAATGTAAGTTTATTGTCACTCTGGTTGCATCAGCACACTTATGTGATACCCCTTGGCTGGGAGGATCTGTAACAGAAAGGATATATAAGATAAGAGATGGAATGACATTTAAAAAAATCTAAAATATATATTTAATAAAAAGATAAATATGTATAAGTATATGTTTAAGCAATATAAGTATATAAACTGGATGTAAAGTGAAGGGTGTTTTAGATCTGTATTAGAGCTACAGACCGTATGTTGTCTATATAATTTCTATTCAGATTAATATCGCTTTGTGCAATCCAGTCATCAGTGATGGAAAGCACATGTTCACTTTCATTTTCACTTTCAGCCCCTCATAAAAGGCTGCACAGGATGTTTCCTCCTTATTTGAACATTTTATTGTTGTTATATTATCTAATTCTGTATACTCTTGAACACTCAGATTAAACTACCTAGTGGTGTACTTTCAAGAGTTTTGGCTCCATTTTGATCAAAAACATTATCAAAAAGCTGCCTACAAATTAATGCATCATAACAATGAAATCAAACAACATAATGGGCACGGCAAGAAAATATTCTGTTAAAGGGCCATTCCGCATATTGAGCACTTACTTTTGATACTTTGAGCACATATTTCTGATAACTTTAGCCTTTATTTGAGTAAAAATTTGAATGCAGGACGTGTACTTTAAAAATGAGTATTTTTGACAGGGAAGATCGTGGTTTTCCGGTATGACACTGTTTAACTTTGTCTGACTTGACAAGGCTGTTGCTCCCTCCTCCTCCTCCTCTGAGGGAAATCCGTCAGGAAATACCAACTGTGGAAAACAACGTCACTTCCGAGAAACTATTTTCTCAACTATATACGTCATGTTTTAAAATAACTGCGTGTGTTTCAGGTATTGCAAGTTTACATCCAGTCCCATCCATCCAGGTATTAAAGCAGCACTTTGCGAAATATGACATGGACCAACAGACACACAGTCTAAACCTGCTTCAGCCTGTTTGCATGCTTGCATGGACATACACACTCCACACTGTAGATGTCTCCAGAATCCATAGATACAGCTTTACAGCAGCTCCATACATAAACCATAGAAGAAAATAACCAGGAAATGTTACACTTCAGCATGAGGAAGCACCACTGTTTTCCAGGGACAGGTTGAAACTTAACATTTGTATAATTTAAGGTAGTTGAGGTAAATTGTCTCTGCGCTCCAGCACCAGTGTTGCATGTGTGTTCTCTTGCAGGAGCACAAACTACAGTCTCAGCAGATGTGAATCAGTCTTGGATCTTCACCCTCATGTTGAAATAGGATGGAGAAGGTGATCAGCTGCTTCAGGAACAGGCCGGACGCTGTGAGCAGGCTGATATGCTTCCCCTGGGCAGGTGGAGGGTCCATACACTACGCTCGCTGGGGAAATGTCCTCAACAGCTCCGTAGAGGGTAACACACCCTATATGATACTGTATAAGTGCTGCACTTTGCACTGTTTACCTGTTTGCATGATTGTTGGCTGAATATTGCTAATGTGGTCTTTTATCTACAGTAAAAAAAAAAAAAAAAGGAATTATGGGATTTTGAGGTTTAAAATGATGTCCATGTCCTGTGAACAGAAAGTGTGACAGTATGATTGTACGTCTGCTCGAAGTGTTTTGAACACTTTTTCTGTCACTTTCAGTGTTTGCTGTTAAACTCCCAGGCAGAGAGAGTCGAGCCAAAGAGCCGTTCTTTCAGGACATGCAGCAGATTGTGGACGAGGTTATCAGTGTGCTGTTACCTGTGCTGAGAGAGAAGCCGTTTGCTCTGTTTGGCCACAGGTATGACAACAATAAAGGCTTTACAGGCAACATTATAGGCCATCTATCATGACTACACGCCTCAGTTATCTGTTTTTCCTTTTTCCATTTCACCACTTAAAACTCACAACGTTTCCTGGTCTGTTTCAGTTTTGGGGCCTTCACGAGTTTTGCCGTTGCAGATGCTCTGAAGAGACTTCACAACCTCGAGCCCGTTCACATCTTCCTGTCTGGTGCCTCTGCACCTTATGTAAGTTCATTTATTACTTTTAACTGGACTTCACCTGCAGGGCAGCTACAGGTCCTTAAAAAGTCTTAAAATGTCTTAAATTCACATTGTTTGTGTATTCTTATGTACTGTTGTGTGTGTTGAATATCCATTTTATGTAAATTTAACTGACAGTAAAGTAATCTGAATCTGAAGACCAAACATCTGTAAACTTAGAGGGAAGTAGAAATCCTGCACACATTGCTCACCTGTAATCACTGTATCTTATATACAGACTAACAGCTGAACACTAATAGTTTAGGCTCCTCTATAGCGGACACGGGTTCATGTTGTCAATCTGCCGTTAATATGTCGTCTTTAAGTCAGAGACGCGTATCAAAGCCCCAAAGAGAAGCGAGTTGTCTGATGATGATTTCCTCAAGTGGCTGACTTCCATCGGAGGAACTCCTCCTGAGCTGCTGGCAAACCCTGAAGTCCTGAAGCTCTTCCTCCCTGCCCTGAAGGCCGACCTGCACGTCGTGGAGAACTACCGGTGGGCTGACAGCTTTGTTATTCTGTATTTCACCAGTCATTTAAAAAGAGTTTGTGATCCAGGTTGAATATCTCTTGTGATTTGAGCTGCTGACTTTCCTGCAGGTGTAACAAACCAGAGAGTCCGTTCCTCTCCTGCCCGGTCACATGTTTTGACGGAAAGGACGACGTTCCTCATGACTTACACGGTCAGCCTTCTGAATTATTTCACTCTCTCTGCCCTATTATAGAGAGGGCTTGTGTAGGTTTCTGGAAAAGCTGATATTGCTCGAAAGTGCTTATTAGGCTTAAATGTCTGTAGGTGTTTCTGTCACTCAGTGCAGGTTATGTCCCTGTTTATACGTCATTAATTATATTCATGTGTTTAATCAACAGCGTGGAAAAGTATCACATCGGGGGATTTCACCATCAGGATGTTCGATGGATCTCATTTTTACCTGAAGGAGTCCGGAAATGAAAAACTAATATTAGACTACGTCACAAAGCAGCTGGAAACATCAGAAATGGATTATTTGTGATAAAATATGCACCATCACTGTATATTCTATCTAATTTAATGTGTTAACTTGTTTTTTTACTAATTCATTGTGATGGGAATAAAGTCTGAATACATTTTCAGGAGTGTAACATTGTGCGTCAGCTGTAATTGAACAGGTGTCTAGTGGTAATTAAAGTTATTTAATACGACTGGATTGGCTCCACATTTATTAATATTAGGGCTGCAACTAAGAATCTTTTTTCATTCATCAATCTGAGGGTTATTACAATTTTTAATTCATTAATAGGTCAGTTTACATTTTAGAAAACAGTTGGAAGATAGTTGAGTTTTTTTAAAAACTTTATTTACCTTGCTATTATGTTTCAGGTACATCACTCATTAATTAGCACCAGTTTGATCCAAATATGCCAGATTTAGCAAAAAGGCAAATTTTCATCAGCAGTCTGGTTAAATGTGCTTGGTTGGCAGGACTTATGCAGCACCATGTGTGGCATGCTTTTCTTGATAAATCAATCAATCAATGATTAATCGGTTATTAGAGTAGCTGTGGATTACCTTTCTGACAATCTATTAATGATGAATTAACCAAACATTTCACTTACACAGTTTAACAGACATAAAGACTTTTATTTTTAAATCAGTATTTGAAAAGTTAAAGTGTTCTTTGTTGGAGGTACATAAAATACATGTAACTGTTCTCTTGTGCACAGATTTAAGGTGGAAAAGTCCACACAATACCAAACTTCATTTGTGAATAAATATATCTTTATCATACATGTGATATTTTTACAGTGGTCTTATTCTTCAAGTTTAAAATTCAACCTTCAAATGAGAAAACACAAAAAAATGTCATTCAGATTACAGAGTTGGAATTATCTTCATAGCACTCTAATTCAAAGTATAATCTTTATAAATATACACAATTCATAAATATCTACATTCTTGAAAAAGCTTTCTGCATCACATTCAGGGATAAGAAACTCCACAGGGACTGATCGGCAGTGTTTGACTGGTTTACCATGAGCGACAGGAGAAGATGTTCAACACAGGGCGGTAAATAACTCACCACTGAGTGTACTGGTTTGTTGCTTTATCTGCAGCTTCCCTTTGAGCACTGGAGGGTGAAGTTAGAGCAACAAGTGAAGCTGCCACAGGAGCGCAAAGGTCGCAGGGTTGTGAATGTTTTGTCTAGAAACTCGGGAATAAGATTAAACAATGGCACGGAAAAGAAAACAGTCCCTAGTCAATAGTTTGAGAGTAGACGGTGCAAAGTCTGAGGTTTGGTTCTGTGTGTTTGGCCGCCAGGTTAAAGGGAGATGGAGCAGGGGAAGGGGTGCTGCTACATGTGGCCGTCGTCTCTGTGAGGGGGCGGCGGTGGAGGCGGAGGCAGCTGCTCGTCGTCCCTCTGCTGCGCGGCAGGAGCGTCGGCCAGCATGAAGGAGTCGGTGGAGTGCGCGCTGGTGCGGAGAGGGGCCAGGCGGCGCAGGTTACTGGGCGTCCACGGCAGCCTCACCTGGGCCCGCTGCGATGGAGCCACCGTGCTGCTGTCGAGCTCGGCCTCCGCCAGCCACGGGGGTATCTGCACCTGCACCATGGGGTCCATCTCCGGCATGAAGGCTGGATTCTCAATTCCAGCTGGATGAGAGGAAGAGCCAAATTAGTACTGACGGGGTTTTCTTATTATCTGACCCCAAGGTTTGAATCCACTGGGCCAAAATACCTTAGTGTATATGAAGCAGATAAAACTTCTTACACACTGATGCAGCTATTAACAATAGAATATCAGTCACATTTTACTACGGAATGAGTACTTTTACTTTTGATACTTTGACACTAACAATACTTTTCCAATAACACTTTTAGAGTGTTTCATTGGTACTTTTACTCAAGTAAAGGATCCGAGCACTTCCTCGACCTGTGGTTAAAGTTACGTGGACAGGATGGTGGATTTATGTTACCTCCTGCTCTGTAGGTGACCCTCATGGGGAACGAACCGCCTGATGCCTCATAACCAGAGGCGTTGTCTCCCTCTGAGAACTCAAAATCTAGGAAAAAAACAGAAGTTGTTGTTGTCAGTGAGAACTTGGACTATTCAGGGCTTTTATATCGTTTTTAAAACTGAAACACAGACACAAACCTTCATCACCAGAATGGTAGGTTTTACTTTTGTCCACTGATTTTCCATTGGGCATCTGCAGCAGGTAGAGAGGTCATTTTTCTTTTGTTAAACACAGTTTTTAAAAAAATGAAAGCCATAATACACTTTTTTTTTACATTAGGGCTGGTATAAGGTATAACTTGCAATTTTTTGTACTAGTGCCCATAAAATTCTACTTTTTTATCATCTTACTTTAGTTAATGTTGTGTGAGTAATGTTTGTTTCTGCAAAATAAGACTTCTGATTTAGCAAAAGAAACCAAAGTTCTAAAATCTTAAGTTATCTGAACACAATCAGTCACACAACAACTGTTTAACTAACTTGAATAAGCAAAATTATGTTTTAAATTGGGTTCTCTCTGATGAGAAAATAAGTGCATCTCATACTGTAGATTGTCTAATAAAATTAATCCTGTGGCTCTGACCTTTTGCTGCTGGTCTTTCTTTGTGTGCTTGCTAATCGTCTTTGGTGGAGCTACGCCCATCTTTCCAGACTTAAAGGACTCCAAACGACTCCTCATGGTCCTCTGGAAGATCTCCTGCACTTCATTTTCATCTTTGTTGACATCGAAATGGGTCCGGCTGTACCTGTGCCGGTGCTATGAACCGGAGACAGGAGCAGGAGACAGTATGAGAATCTGACAACTGATTTTTGACAAGAATTTTAGACAAAACATTACTCAAGTTTCAGATAGTGTTTTTAAAAGGACACTCCACTAATTTTACACATAAAGTTCAGTTTACTCATCATTTTGTATCATGTCCTCTGTGGCTCTAGGGGTTGTGGGTTGTTTTGCATCACAAACTCAGGGTGTATGTTTTGAAAGAAATTGGCAATTAGGAGGCACATGGTATCTAATGAAAGACACTGTTGTGTTGCATTATGGGAACTGCATTGAGGGATTGAGGCTGAGTATTGACTAAAAATCAAGATATCTTGGGCTGTTTTAATGTCTAAGATGTGGTGGACATTGTGACTGAGTGTTTACCTGTTTCCTGCCCTTGTACAGATGCTGCTGCAGCAGGTGGTGAGAGTTAACATCCTCTGTTTCTCGCACACCATTCATGGTCTGCTCGTGCATTTCCAGGCTCACTGATGGCACAGGGTCTC
The DNA here is from genome assembly GCF_042242105.1 of Pempheris klunzingeri. Taxonomy (NCBI): domain Eukaryota; kingdom Metazoa; phylum Chordata; class Actinopteri; order Acropomatiformes; family Pempheridae; genus Pempheris; species Pempheris klunzingeri. Next base: position 5,501,670 of record NC_092027.1, read on the forward strand.
TTCTACAGCGGGAAAAAATCATGTCTGTTATTTTATGTCTTTATCACAGTCCAATGCTGCTGCTGCTGTCAGAGAAAGATCATTACCTCCACCGAGGACGTTATCTATTTGTTGTTGTATGTTTGTCAGTTTGTCAGCAAGATTACAGAAAAACTACTGACGTCATTTTCATAAAACTCAATGGCAGAGTGCAGCATGGGCCAAGGAAGAACCTATTACATTTTGGAGCGGATCCAGGTCCGACTCATTAATACTGGCAAACTGTAACACCAGTGTCTATGGCAAAGTGAATGACGTGGTGAACTTGAAGATCTGCATATCACAGAAGACTGGACTATTGGCCTTTGCGGAGGTCTGTGCTCTTTTAGTTTCTACTAGTTTGGTTTGTTTCATGTGTGAAATAAATGCTGTGTTTGTAGCCACCAGGGAGCAGCGTCTGAGCACATCTAATAAGTAAGTAGGTGCTCAGTGTAAATGGTAAATCAATCCTTGTTTTGAACCTGTAAACAGTCAATATGCTTTTGGTATCTTACATTCTTGATGAAAAAAGTTTCTACACAATTAGATCTATGCAGTAAATACACTTTAAAGTGATTTACTGCATTGATCATAGAAACTTTTTTCATCAAATTTACACTCTTTATGCTCCTTAGCAGAGATTCAGCCAGGTGAATCGGTGGTTATCCTGAGGTATCTTTTTATCTTTTTATTTAAAATGGCTATCTTCAAATTCATAACTGACATTGCAGCTCACCTCATAGAGGACGTTGCATCTTGATCGTCTGATGCGTCAGCCGTGATGTCAGGCATGGCATCTGAGAATTCGGCACCAAACTTTTTCTTAAAGTCAACGAATGCAGTTTCGTGGCGGATAAACTCCAGAGAGCCTCTACGTTCACCCTGCAACAACGAGACCAGAAGACTTCCTTTACCAACGGCCGCTGATCTTATGTCTGCTTGAATATGCTCTCCATACTCTACATATACAGCATATGGCCTCACCTCAGTCACGTAGCTCATGGCGTCCTGGAGGTTCAGCTGATGGAAGACGTTGAAGACGTAGTCGCGGTTCTTCCTCGCCGACGGCTTCATCAAAATCCACGACATCCACTTCTCCTCAAAATGATTCCACCTGCATAGCAAGAGAGGAGATAATTGTAGCTTCATTCAAACAGTTATGCAATGTTACAAATTTAAAATGTTTTAGGATGTCTTTACATACTTGTCCCTCATGTAATTATGTCCTATTTGTCCGGATATATCTTCTATGGCAACAAGCATGTGATCAAACACCTAAACAACAAGGACAGAGGTTCTGTATTAGTCGGACTGCAGCCTGGTAGTTTACAGATCTCGCTGTTGTTTCATTTTGAGCTTTACCTTGTTCTGCACTTTTTCTATGAGTGTGAGCTCGGACACTGCAGCTCTCTTTACTTTAAGCCAGGTGACCAGAGGTTTCATCGTTACTCCCTGCAGCACAAAGAGATTCAAGCCAAAGTTTGCACAATGAAGCTGTTCTGTGTTTTTTATGTAACTAATCTGTAAAAAACAAACAAATGCGTGTGTTATTTTAGCTGCAGAACAATAATTACCTGAAGAATGACAGTGAAGTACACCACGATGAGAGTAGTGCAGACCATCAGATTCTTCTCCTTTATTTTGCTCTCATCCAGCATCGTAGCCAGGCCATATGCAACAGCCCCTCGCAGGCCACCGTAGCTCATAATCACCTGATCTATGAACTCGATGGGGACCAGCCGGAACTTGTTTAGGATCCAGGTGAGGAAAAAGACACCTGTTGTATACATGCACACAAACACAGTCAGATAGTGTACTGTGTGCACTCAAAACTGACTGTCAAAGACAAAATCTCACCGATTAATCTATACACGAAGATGAAGAGGAGCGTGAGGAGGATGAAGCCCGTGTTCCACACCCAGATAGTCTTATCGATGGCGGAGATGCCGAGGAACACAAAGATGATGGTTTCTGATCCGTTGGCTAAAACCTTCATGACGTATCTGACTGTTGTGACGGACCTCTCGTCCATGTTCGCGTTGATGTACTTCTGGCAGCACATCCCACAGAAGACGATCCTACGGGACAAAAACACAGAATTAAACTGGCGTGCGCTACTTTTTTTGCTTTCTTACAAAAAAATGTAAATGTATTAAAATGGACACAAAAGTAATAAAACAAATTAGATGTTTTTTTCATGAAATACTCACGAAAGGATGGCAGACAGGGAGAGCATCTCAGCAGTCAGGTAGGAGAGGTATCCCAAGACGAAGACGAAGCCCGGCTCAATGATCTGGATGTTTTTAGTGCATCTGGTCACAAGAGAGATCAACAGGCCAAACACAAAGCCCACAAGGGAACCACCAAACGCCACCACAAAGAAGGAAACTGGAGGGGGAGAGAGAGAGAGAGAGAGAGAGAGAGAGAGAGAGAGAGAGAGAGAGAGAGAGAGGTGCATAAAAGGTTATTTTCATGTTATCCAGCATAACTTGGATTATATGCTCTTTGATGAACACCAAAATGGCCCTTTGGAAACATGTCTGCGCACATGCAGCACCTCTGAAGGACCGCAGGCTGTTACACCACACGTCCACTTACATTCTTCTCCATTAATGGGTAAATAAATGTCACTCCGTACTTATTCCTTTAATGATCTCCACAGCATCAATTTTGGATCCTCCCAGTGACACAAAGGCATCAAACACATTGAAGAGCACCTAAGAGAAGAAGACGAGAGTGAAAGGTTAAGGAATGGATATGATGGATATATATCTTGACACGCTAGAATCGCTGGACTACATCTGTGCATTTCTCCTTATTTTTCTAATGATTGCTTATCTGCATCTCCTTAACTGTCTCTGAATTGTCACCAGGTTTCTTCCATCTTGTCCCTTTTTGTTTACAAACCTCAGAAAAATTATATAATTTCTTGGTCATTTTCATGCTTTATTTGATAGGACAGAGTAGAGGATGGGGGTAAGAGAGAGAGAGCGGGGGTGACATAAAGCAAAGGGCCACAGTCTGGACTCAAACCCGGGTCACTGCAGTTCAGACTCAGCCTAAATGGTACACACTCTAACTCTAACTACCTCAAAAGTGTGTATTTCACTCCAAGTAGTTAAATAATTGGCCCAATCCAATGATGACAAGTGACGTGTCATCACATCTGAGGAATATTTGGGGGTCAAAACATGAGAGACTAGGAACAAAACAGCAGTGTGCAGATATTTTTCAGTATTTTGGTGCAGATTATTGTTATCCAGCACCTGTGAAAAATATATGAATATAATATATGGATGTGGGTGCAAGTTCTAATGGTCACCACATTAAAATGCCCTAAATTGGAGCAGCTAAGTTTCGACATGAAAACCGTGCAGTGCTTTATTCAATAGGTGAGCAGACAGGTCAGAGAGGCCGTTTGACAGGTGTGGAAAGTTGAAAGTAACACCTTGTTATTCCGTTTCACTCCTCATTGTAATTTCAGCAGTGAATAGAGAGGTATTTCATGATTCATAACACATACAAGCAATTCTGATTCTCATTAGATCAACCACCTCAAAGAGCACTTTGATAGAGCGGTGAGGGATTAAGTTCAGGCGCCTCACTCAGGGTAAAGGAAAGTTTTGAAGTGCAGAATGTTTGCGTTCTTTTCACTAAACGTCCAAATGTACTTTCTATTGATGGATGTCTCAGCACACTCACACACTGTTCTGCTTCTTCGGTTAAGGTTAAGTAGAGCAGTTGAATAGCAACGTAGCATACGAACCACTGTGACGCCGTCGTTCAGCAGCGACTCTCCAAACACCATGATGAAGAGGACCTCGTTGACGTGGACTTGCTCAAACACAGCGATGACGGCCACAGGGTCCACGGCAGCAATCAGACTGCCGAAGAGAAGATACTGCAGCAGACCGATGTCCAGGTCACCTACGGCACACGGGGCGGCAGATACACTAAATTTACACTTTATACACTTTATTTAATGTAGCTGAGCAGGAAGCCGAAAGGGCCCGTAACAGATCTTATAAATCTTATGCCAAGCCCGTCTGATTCATTGCTGGATCTCTGTTCACTTTATGCTTTTAGCCACCACTTTGATCCAGGCTGTAATATCTCAACAACTATTGGATGGATTGCCATGAAATTTGGTGCAGATAATCATGGAAATAACTTGTACAACTCCACCTCAGATCTCCAATCTTCAATTCCTCATCAAATATTAGCATCCTAGTGAAGAAGGCCCCATTCCTTTTAGCCTATATCTGTTTACATTTTAGCACATTTGCACCATTAAAGAATGCTGAACTAGCCACTTGTGCTTCCTGTTGGCAATGACACCCATGGATGTACAGACAACTATCAACAGGATATTTTTATACCAAAGAAAACTTAAAAACATGATTATTGTCAGGCAAGTTTTGAGATAAAAAATAGATTCTATGATATTTCTATGATATGTAAGCAGATTTTATGGAGACACTGACATCCCCAGACAGTGTAAGGCACACTCAATCTAAAAATATGTGTATCATGTAATTGTGACTCAGAGACGACACAAATGGTGGGCTACATTTAGGGGCCAAACTAACCTCGTTGGTTGTTTTAGAGCACCAGCATGCACCTGTCCCTTCCACTTCACACAGTATCTTTGCCTCATGTGTCTCCCTCCCCTCACAGTTTGAAAACCTCTGATCTACACATACCGCATACAGCTTGGTAAAGTGAAATGAAGTGACAGTCTCTCTTACCCATGGCTCCTCCCTTGTGACACCCCCACAGCGACAGCCCCAAGCTGGCGGCGTTCCAGCAGGTCCCGATGACGGCGTACACCAGGATGGCCCCCATGTTGCTGAAGAAGAGCTTGTTTGGCATGGAGTAGCCCGCGTCCAGGATGATTTGAGGCAACAGGTAGAAGAAGAATACTGTTGGCGTCAGCGTGAAGGTCTGAACTTTGTCTGCGCCCCAAATGATCCCACCCAGAATGAAGCCAAAGCAGATGAGCAGGGCGCTCTCTGGGATCACACTAGTCACATGGTGATTGGCCTCAATGACTAAGAGAAGAGAGGAGAAGAGACATTTCTAAGTTAGACTCAGTAATAATAAGAATTTTTGTAGCATTTTGGGGAGGACTCTGTATTTAGTTTTTGGTCCTGGGGCTGACAAAGTTTTAAACTCACCGCATCATTACTAAACCATAGAGCGGTTGCAAAATTTGCAAATGATCAACTGTTGCACTCAACTAAGAAAGTGGCAACTTTTGTTCTGGGCATATAATTAACCAGCATGATGGTGCATTTGAAGGTCCACAAATCTCTCTGTGTAACTAAAGACAGACTTTTGCTTCAGGGCTGGGAAGCTGGGAATTAATGGCCCGATAAAGTGTCACTTAAACTTATTTAATAATCAAACCAAAATACTTTTGTGATGCTGACATGTTCCTATTAAAAATAGTTGAAGATTAAGTTGAGGAAACTATGGATGAAGGTCTGTTATAATTCAATGCTGTGTTTATGTTCATGTATTCTCTAAGATGAAAAAATTAAACAATAAAGTGGCTGTAAAAAGTCTAAAACTCTTGACAATCTGTGGAATTTCTAATAAAGTACAAACATGCATAAAAACAGAAGACGCTCTTCTGTTCTCTGGAACAGCATGCCGTGTTACGTTACATGATAACACAGACTACTGTTGGCTGTCTGTTGTGCCGCTGCAGCATGTGACACTATTTGTTACAATATTGGAGGCCAATTTAAAAATGTCTCCCTTTGCCAAAACATACTTTCTCATCAGGTGGATGAAACGTTTTCTCCACTGGAATATAATAAAGCAGTGGTTCTCAACCTTTTGGGTGTCAAGGACCCCCACATTGATACCCAGACCCGTATTTGATTAGATGTAGTCTCAGGGATCCCTGTGTGGAGATTTATTCCATAATTGTCTGTGCTGTAGATTAGCAGATTAACATTGAAGAGTGTGACACCTATGATGATGAAAATGATCAAGAGTACTTCCGCAGTGTTGTTCCAACACTTGAATCCACCAGTCTTTCTCATTGTTAAAGGCCCTGAAAAACCTTCCCTCCTTGCATAAAACTGTAGACAGAATCATTCATAAGTATGCTAACATGTGGAGGTGTTCTCCAGTTTGTGATAACAGCACAACATTGTAATCATTTTACATTTGAAGGGTTAAAAATAGCTCAAAATTATCTTCTTTGAAAGATGAACGTAGCATCCAAACTATGTATGACACAACTCTGACGGCTATGCTCTCACCCCTCATAACGTCTTTTCTCAGCTCATTAGATCAGTCGTCACATGAGATGACAAACAGCTAATAATTGGTTCAATTTTAGTCCATATCATGCAGTCTGCAAAATAAAAAAAAACACCTTTCCAGCGCATTTTACATCCTAAAATGTCTGTTACATACCCAATTTAGCCAAACCAGCCACCAGTATCCATAATGCAACTAGATAAGGGGTCTCCACATGATGCCACTTAAAGGTCACGACGGGTATTCCTGTGATGCTGGAGCCGTGGCCAGGTTCAGTCAAGTTTGATTTCGACAGCTTCCGATGGGGTTCCTGATGTGCTAGCGCCACGTCCCCGTTCACCCTTTTGACCCCTGAGAGGAGGCAGATCAGTAACACTGACCCCAACAGCCAGAGGTGGACATACCCACAGCGCTGCATTTGATCAAATGATTTAGGAAAACAGAGTAAAAGAGAAGCCACACTAAAAAAAAAAAGTCCTCCGTCTTGTCCCTGTACAACCTCAGATGTCAAGGAGGTGATCTGTTTGTACCAAGGCCAGACTGAACTGCCGGACACCGTGTCACACTTCTGATCCCTCCTTTTTTTTTTGTGGGTTTGTGCTTCCTCTGTCGTACTCACTCTTGTTTACTACCACTATCTTTTTTCACTGCTCTATCTCCTCTTTCGCTCTTAGTGCTCCATCTCTCTATCTCAGCCTGTGACTTTGTATCCTCATTCCTCCCACAGCCTGTGGTCAGCAGAGGGGGACCGGAGACTTAGGAAGAGCGCAGAACCCCGGACTCAGCCTTTTATATGTACAGTCTCTCCTCTATGACTAAGGTTGTGTGTGTGTGTGTGTGTGTGTGTGTGTGTGTGTGTGGGTTGGAGGATTAAAGGGGGAGTAAGTGATGTGCAAGAAAGGTCTCCCGGTTATTCAGTCACATTTGAAACATTCACTGGTTTGTTTGTGCTATCTGGTCTCTAACACATCCCCTCAAGTTTGTCATGACACATTTTCTGTGTGTGTGTGTGTGTGTGTGTGTGTGTGTGTGTTGAATGAATACCTGTGTGTGTTTAGGAACATTTCCACTGGCTCTGTCTCACAGCTCTGATCTTAGTAATGATTGACGCTGACGTTGCTCAATCCTAGTTAAAGACTTCCCATCTCTTGACGTGAGAGGAATGAGACATCCATAAATAAACTACCACTACCATATAACGCAGCTACGATTCAGTTAATAAGCTTATTCCTTTGCTCTGTCATGAATTTTTTGACATTACCTTCCATATCAAAATGAAATATCCGTCATTTAATGAAAACGATACAGATTTTTAAAGGATAAGTCTGCTGATATTCTATCATTTTTATAATTATGCTGTCAGCACATCCAATGGGGAGACAAAAAAGCAAAAGTGAAACCTGTGCGTGGTCACAACCTGATATATCTTATTATCATGTGCCACAGAGCTCTGTTGTTGTCCAAAAACTATTAAGATAAGGTACACTAGATGTTAATTCAGCCCAAGGGAAATTGTTGTAAAAACAAAAATGGGCTCCACTGTTGAACTGGGTGTTTCTTCATTACAATGAACATGGACACTGTAGTTTATTTTGACTCGCTGAGCAGTAAATCCTCTCTAAAACACCAAATGTGTATTAATCAGCAGCTGAAAATAGTTATACTATTACTACTATTAACTCTTATTCTTAAACTAAAGAACCCAACTGTTTAAGGAACTTATTGAGCTTTTTGAAAAACTAAACTGTGTCATTAAAGCTTCATGACCTCTGTAGGAACATCAGACAGAACAGGGAGGTCAGGGACACATTAAGGCCCTACGCTTTTTAAAAGGAGGCAAACTCAGATCCATGCATGGCTGAAACAAACATCTCTCCAAAATTAATAATAATAATAATAATAATAATAATAATAATAATAATAATAATAATAATAATAATAATAATAATAATAATAATAATAATAATAATAATAATAATAATAATAATGATAATAGGCTTTGTTTACATAGCACAGTTACAAAGTGCTTATAGCAGAAAGCTAAATGAACTAAAAGCCATGAAAATAAACTCATTGTAAAACTCAAAGTTAAAAAATCAAAAGGAATAAACAGTAAATTAAAATCAAATTCAAGTAAATAAGCAGGTGGCTCAAGTAAAATCAAGAAATGTTTTCCAATAAAAGTACGTTTAAGAAGACAGTTTAGGGTTTTAAGTTTTTTAAGTCAGTATTTATTCCCATAAGCGTTGATTCACTGAACTTGTTGCGTTATGACTGGCTGTTTTTTTTGGCCAACAGTCCCGTCCTGTTTGAGTAGGACAAGGGACAATGGCCTCATTGGTGAGATGGACTGGTTCGATGATTTGATACATGAAGTCTCACACAGGCAGGTGTGAACCAGCGAGTCTCTGCTAACAGCTTTATAGAACTATAGAATATCTAAAGTTGCTTATATGGAAATAAATTGCATCACGTATTATTTAACACAGTAAACTAATACAGTAACACAATGAGTTAATATAATTTAGCATGATTGCCAATGCTGATCCAATGACACAGTTTAACGACTGACTGACTTTGGTCTATTGAAGAGTTAAAGCAGCTTTATATCTGACAGACATTTTATTTGTTTCTGAATGCCTCAAATCATCTTTATGAGAACATTTAGCTGCACAGCCTGCACAGTCAAGCGTGAACTCACCTGTTCGGCCTTATTAACTAATGACCTAATACATCTTGCTTAACAGTGGCTGGCCTTCAACTTAAACCTTTCAATCATTCTAAAATGGCCACAGCTCTATGCACACTCAGAGCTCAGCTGCACAGAGAGGTCAACTTCATGCTGGAAATGAGAGGTCATTTAAAGGTTGTTTCCAGGCTGTAGTTACAGTTCAGGATTGCTGTGTTACTGTTAATCAAGCTGCTGTGAAAAATCTATTTTTGCTCAATAAAATGTGTCATTTGTGACCTCACCCAGAAAAAGCTTCATTGTGACATAAAGTACATGTAGATACGTTTATATTTTATTGTACATTCATGTTTTCCACCTGATACTATTCATCATGAGATGTAAAATGGGGATTACATCATCACCAACATTACAAGGAGCAACCTGTTGGGAGTGAAAAGGTCAGAGAGAGAAATACCTAAAAAGAACATAAACCTTTGAAATGTGGAATAATGAACATTTTATTTTATAAAATGCTTCCAGATGATGCTTCCAGACCACAGAAGTTATGTTCATGCACTAACTGGCAGGTGAAAAGGAAGCTTTCCGGCTCATTACAGATTCGTAAACCTGCATTCATTGTCCATTGTCCCTGAATTAGCTTGGAGCAGAGGGGACTGACTGCAGCGAGGAGGACGGAAGAAAGCAAGCATTGTAAATCAGTAGAGGAAATAACATCTGAAGAAAATTTGTCTGTACTTTAGAAAACTACCCATGAAAGTATAAAGTCAACATTTATAGTATCTGAGATGACTTCATGCAACCAATCTGCTCCAGTTCCCTTAAAAATAAGTTTGCCAAATCAGTGTCGGTCCCTAAATCTCACTGAAAAACATGGCACTCTCAACTAGAAGTGTGTGCGCACATTTAAAGTTGAGTAAACGCTAATAACGTCCCGCCGCAGAACAAATGTCGCAGAGCTGTCCGGACTGAACAAACACTCATGAGTCCATTTTCTCTGTTTCCACAATATGAAATAGCAGATTTAGCTGTAACATTTACGAGATGTCCTCTAATCCTTGAGCAAATGTTTGCCTTCTACACAGCTCTACACAGCTCTTTCTATTGTATTTGTTTCAAGCGTAAGATAAATATGGTGTCTTTTGCAATCATTCTAATTCAAGAAAACTTTGAATACTTGCAAATCAGATTTTAAGATGTTAACCTCTCTAACCTGCAGAGTTAGAAGACATCTTCTAAAACCCTTCATAGCATATTTCTTTTTATCATTAATAACCTTTTGTTCGAGTGACTGTCAGCACAAACATGGCCGTAACATTTTCAGCCAAAGGCAGCACAGACCTCATCTTCTACTGTAACTACTTGGAGCCTCGTTGTGTCTTATTTCATTGTTCTGCATCATATACAGACGACCACAGTCCTGTATTTATGTCTGCGGAAGTATACACAAACACACACACACACACACACACACACACACACACACACACGAGTGCATGCTCATTCATTTACATTGTCCACACCGCCTCAACCCATTTGTGTCTGTTGTGTACACATGAGATGCTAATGACCGGGTTCTGTGATCACAAGAAGAGTACTTCATCCGGTGGGATATTTAATAGAGGTCAACCTCTCTTAAGGCCCCCAGTTGTGTCTGATTCATGATCTCTGCAGTGTGTTTTGTGCAGGTCCAATCAAAGCAGGTCTCAGAAAACGTGTAAAGGGATATTGGGGGCGAGTGGGGCTGGGCGATAAAACAATACATACAATAAAATTAGAAAATTAAAATAAAATATATTTTTCTATAAATACAGACTGAGGCAATGACCCCTTAAATATTTTCTTTGTCATTACTGGACATGCAGGACTTTTGAATAATTATTATTTCATGTATTTAATGCACTGATTTAATGATCAATCAGTGGTTTCTTGACTAAACTTCCATAAAGATCATTTTATCACCATATCTATGACTATGAATTCATCGCCAACTGTTTTGACAATCAATTAAGTTTGAGTAATTTTTCTAAGGGAAGGAAGAAAAAAGAAAGCTTGGGAATGGGAATATTTTTCTGGTTTCTTTACCCCTCTGTGACAGTAAACTGGATATCTTTGGGTTGTGGACAAAACAACACATTTGAGGACATTTTGTAGACTGAACAACTAACTGATTAAGTACAGTGCAACTAGAACATCTGTGAGGTACTATATTATACTATACTATACTAAATAAGTACTATATATAAGTATTTCTATTATTTATGTTACTTCATACTTGTACTCCTGATATGAGTGGGATATATAAAACATTAGAAACACCTCTCAGGTTTCAAATAACTGTTTTAGGGTTGTGTTAGATGTGGCTGTCCATGGATAGGACTTAATAGGACTCACTGATTTTGCAGAGCCAGCAGACCAGGATCCAGAGGGTCACCAGGTACGGGGTGGAGACATGATGCCACTTCCAGCTCACAATGGGCAGAGTGGTGATAGGTCCTCCTCCGTGACCACTGCTTTCATGTCCGGAGTCTCCGCTCGAGTCTTCCCCGTGCCCGGTGCCCGAGTCTTCCCCGTGCCCGGTGCCCGAGTCTGAGCTTGAGTTGGTCCCGTGATCGCTGCTCGCCGTATCTTCGTGTCCTGTGTCTTCACTGGCCAGACTCGGGCCTCTGGACACCATCAGCAGCATGCAGAGAAAAAGTGCAAGTCGCCCAGTAGAAGACATGTTTGGGAAAACTGCTCCACAAGCTCTTGGCTGACAGTTTTTTAATTTTTTAGGCTGAGTCAAGTGCTCAGGTCAACATCAGACTGTGTGTCTGTGTGAGTCTCTCATTCCTTTCCTCTCAGGTCTCTGTCACTTTGTTCTTCCTTACACCCACATCTTTATCTGGCCTGAGCCTTGTGGCCCTCTTTGTACTCTGCTCTCTACAGCTTTTTAGAGCAGGTGAAGCTCAGCCCATCCTGATGCTGGTCTCTCTCCTCCCACTTTGAACCCAGACCAGCTAGTTTGGCCACTTTACTCAATGGAAGACTTGATGCTCTCCTACTTACTTTATTGGCTGTGAATGCTGGGATGGGCAACTCTGACGACAGAGAGGGCCACAAAAGTTGTACCCTCGTTACCAGAGGGTCAGACTGTGACCATGCACTTCCACCAGTGGGATACTCACAATTAATCTATAACAGCTGCTAGTTTGGTGAGAAGAACACAATATATACCTGTGATTGAAGTTTTTCATACCAATATTTCTACTTTTTATATTTTCGAGCAAAAATGCCCAACATTCACCAGTTTAAACTTTTCTTTGTCTTATCTTTTTAGCTTTTTATGTGGCTGGTTTTAAGTTGTTACCTGGTCAAAACAGGCAATTTCAAGACAGTAGCACCTTAAGCTTTAGGAATTTGTGATGTCTGTGAGGTCTGAAAACATAACCATTAGGGTTATCTAAAAACTTGTGCTTGGATATTAATATTTTTAACGGCAAGTCCATGTTACAAACTGGAAGCCAGGGGTTTGAAAGACATATACATATATACATACATATACATATATATACCTCTGCTGCATTGATTTTGAACACCTTTTAGTGACGTGCAGCTCAACACATCTTTGTAATGCAGCCCAGATAGCAATCCAGTGGGCCAAGGGGTCAAAGGGGTCAATTCTTATTTCTGACTTGTTCTTGATATTTCACTTTTTCTTTGAGAGATACTTGATTTTTTTCTAACATCTTCACACCTCTGACATTTGAAACAGCACAAACATCACTCTTTGGCTGAATATTTCCTCAATTCATCGATTAGTTGTTTGGCCTATACAATTCAGAAGAATTGGAGACATGCCAATCAGTTTTTCAGGAATATTCACCTGCATTTTCACTTTTGAGTAAGTAGTCTAGAACTGCTCAGCCTGGACCTAATGTAAAAGATCCAGCTAGTGAGAGAAATACAATTTTCAATACCTTATTTTTTGTCATTTTAACCAGGAGATTCTGGAAAAGGAAACATTAGATTGTATCTTCAAGGCACCTTCCTGGCTGAATGAATAATAAAAAATAAATAAGACGGACTGACAGTTCTTCTTTAATTAACAGACCCTTCTACACTGTACTGTGTCGAGTTTCACATAAATGAATGCAAATAAGTATCCAATGATATGAGAACATGAAAGCGGTTTGACCCGTTTGTCTCCCTCATTGGAAAAGCACCCCTAACATCCCCTCCTCTTGCCACACTCCACAACAGTGACTGTGTTGAGCCTTCATTGCCACTATGCGTGTGTTTAGGTGACAGAAACTCGTAAATGAACCTTAGTTTGGACATGCCGTTTTTTTTCCACGAGTCGTTAATCAAGGTTTGCTTCCCTGTTGGGCACGATATCCGTGGTTAACATTTAAACAGCCATATCAGCTCCTATTCTCATTGGAGGGAAACCTGGGATACTCTATTCATTCTTACTCTGCGTACGTCAGAGCATTTGGGATGTTGAGGGTCTTTCCAGAAACCCAGAAAGTGTTCAATAAATATTTTCTTAATATCTTGTTTCTGCATTATTGTCTAAGTGGCCAAAAGAGCTGTTTAATAACAAATAAAGTGAATTTTTGTATGACCAACCTTCCTATCTGGATCTTAATCTACAGCTTTTTATATCCTCATAAGTGCAGTAGATTACCAGAAAATAACACCAAAAGTTCAGGATTCCTTGTCCTGTATTTGAAACATCTTATCATGTCCTCCTGTTTGACAACTGTTTGTGTTTTTCACCAATGGGGACAAATTAAGTTAAATAGCAGAATCAAAGAGTGGAGAAACATATGACATGCACATGTTTCCTCCTGAATGGTTCGGGGACTATGAAAATGAATGAAATGCTACAGTACGGCCTTTACAGTCACCAGATCTCAACCCGGCTGAGCACCTTGGACTCTTCTGGACACATCAAACCTCACTGAAACCTGCACGGTCAGTTTCTCTTCTGGGACACCAGCATGGACCTCAGCAGAGCTGTTTGCACGGCAGCTCTGTGGACAGTTTATGAGTAAACTGGCTGCAATGATCGCTACCCAAGCTTAAGATAGATCTGACACCAGTATCTAAGGTCAGTGGTGATCAGAGGGTCTCTGTGAGGGCAGCAGGAAACAAAGAAGCGCCCGTGGCTGTGACTTGACCTGTAAGGTCAGACATCAACAGAAAACCTGTTGGAAGGAACCAGATCAGACCGGCACCAGGCCGCCATGGTGGTTTTGGTGTAAATAAAAGAACAAACTCAATGTTACACCATCAGAGTTACATTGAGTTGAGTTCCAAAGGCAATAAATCAACATCAATTTGTTATTCATAGTGCATTTATAACTAAAAATAATCAACACATCTGATAATCGATTGTTCATTTAAATCATTTATTGAGCAATAAGGCTGAGAGGCTAAAGCTAAGACAGCAGCTCCTCGAGGCTAATGCTTGGAGCTAAATGCTATGCAATGTTAAACAATTAACTGAGTAAATAGAAAAATAACAAAGTTGGACATAATTAAAATAACCACAGTGCTGTTTAGCTCTACTGTCCGCTCAGTGAATGCATGTAATAGAGCCCAAACAACTGCTCGATTCATTTGATGATCTACAGAAAATTAATTGCAACTATTATGGTAATCGATCGATTGTTTCAGTCATTTCACAAGCAAACATGTGAAACATTCCCTGGTTCCAGCTTCAGAAATGTGAGGAGTGACTGCTTTTATTCATCATACATGATAGTAAATTGAATATCTTTTGGTTTTGGACTGTTTGATACAATTAGAAGACTTCACTGTGGATATTTCTCATTCATTTCCTTTTCTATTTTGCACTTTCGCGACTGCTGCAGCGTCTTGATAACAGCGCAGGAGGGTCACACCTGCAGCTCAGTGGTTGTATGTTCACACGGACAACAGAGCACATGGTAGAAACACACAGTGCTGCACAAAGCTCCAGATCAAACACAAACATGAAAACCGACGGGAAGGTTTACAGTAATGCTGAGTCACGACGAGGAAGAAACATCAGCGAGAGTCAGACACAAAGGAAACTGGAATCTTCCCCATTCTTGTGATGGTGATACCAGTTGTCAGTGTTTATATTTGGATTAGTCCCAGACAATATGTTTATCTGTTTCTTTTTCATATGCTGTTTCACTAATACAAAAATATAACTAAAAAACGTAAAGAACAAAAAAAGAAAGACGACAGTTGAGGAACAAGAAGGTCTTAAAAAAGTCTGAATTTTGGCACAACAAATACAGCTGTATTTTTCCCACCACTGAATGTAGCTGTTTAGGGAAAAGTCACTGCATGTTAATCTGCCTCACGGCCTGTTTATGGTGTCACATTGCAGAGGAAAGGATGTTTAATAAGAACAGTGAAACCTGCATGGACGTCAGTCGGATGAAGGACGAGTCGAGGTTTACACTTCAAGTGAGTAGCACAGAATTGTTGAACCAGCATAAAATCACTGAGGTGACCTTTGATATGTGCACCAATCTGATATTACAGAACTCATAAAACCCCTATAGTGTATTCTAACAAGTGATTGTCCACAATATAAATGTAATAACCCAGAATACGTTTCTACATGGTGTCATATCAACACTTTGATGCCGCATCATACATAGAAAATGACCACGATGACATTCATACTGCACGCTCACAGCGTCACCACCACACCCAATTAATCATTTAACACCTGTCAGACTCTGCAGGAAACATGAAACACCAGAGAGACATTTCTTTATTCAGAAAAGCAGAATTAGCCAATAAAATGAATCACTCACCTCAGGAATCTCAGCTGCTCATTGATGTTGATGTCAGTTCATTCAGGGTGTTTTTCTGTTTTAATATTGTTGTTTGCTGTGAGGAAAATCTCAGCCTGCACTTGTGATGCTGTTCAAAAAGACAAGAGAGCGATTAGAGGAGATTGTAAAAAGTATTTCCCTTAACACTGGGCTGCTCGTCAAATTGATACACATGAGCTGTGCTGTTGAATGTAGAAATGTGTCCTAGAACATTTTAGAATCAAAACACACAACAGGTTGTTTGGAGGACACTTTGCATTGCTGGAGCATTTATTCAACTTACTGTAAGACACATCTTCCACCTATTAATCATTAGAATTATTGACTGTTTCCCTTTTCTATGAATTATTTAACAGATGTCAGAGAATCACAATTATAATCAGGGGCATGGCCCAATGTGACTATCAATTAAAGTCAAAGATATCCACATACTTTTTGTTCAAAAGTTGTTACTATATAATACCATTAGCTGTTTAACAAAGTAAAAAAAAGCCTGTGTGGTTGTAAGAGTCCAAATCCAGGCACTGCAGAGCAAAACTTCACCCAGAGTGCTGCAACTTATCTGACGGCCACTAGAGACTCCTATAAGCTCATCACACACATTAAAAGAGAGAATAAGACTGGTCAGCAGCAGTGGATGCAGTAAACTGGACAAAGTCTCTTCTAGTCGTTGCTGTTAGTCTGATGTTGTCTGAAACCTAATGTTTATTTGACACGTCACAGTGGGAACAACAGATATAAATACTCAGACGTTCGTAAAAGTACAAAAGTATTTCCATCAAAATATACTTAATATAAATAATACTAAAGTGAAAGTGTTCACTGAGCAAATTCTTCTTCTTATTATTACTATTATTCTTATTATTATTCAATAATGTATACATCGCTTTGATGTTGAAGCTGGTAATCAATAAAGTTTTGTCATAATCTATAACTTTACATTGTCATTTATTTGTTAATTTTATTTTGCATTAAGAAGCAGAATCTGCAAATAAAGAGTACTACACTATATTAGGCTCTGGATGGTAGTACCAGTAGTAGTAGAAGAAAATGAAAATACACAAGTAAAGTACAAGTACCTCAAATTTGTACTTGAGTAAATGTACTTAGTACTTTCCTCCACTGCTAACAGCTAACATTACCTTTTGTATGTATGTAAGACTGAATAAACGGTAAATTAATGCACTTAAATGTCTTTATAATCAATAAACCTTCAGTCAAACTCATCCCAGGTGATCAGATTAAACAGTCACACCAACTTCCACCGTGTTTATGATTCATATCCCAACCTGATCTCTAATAGCTCGCCGCTTCCTCTGCGCAGGTGTTAGCCTACCTGTTGATTCACCATGCTAACAGGCTCACCGGTGCGCGCGCGGCGCCTCGCGCTCTGCTCACATGACGTTACCCAGCATTCTGCGGGACAGAAACCGACAGAACATCAAGGAAGAGGATGAGGCTCGGTGAGTGCAGGCGCCCAAAACACCCAACAAAACTCACATTTACACGCTCGTTCCCGCCGTGTTTGGCGCATTTGTGGCGTTTAGGGGATGTTAGCGGCGATTATGACACGCTGTCACAGTGTTTGGGCGGTTTTTCGTGGCTCTGAAGCCGAAAGCAACAGGAGGATCGGTTGTTCGAGCCCGTCAAAGGTGTTATGGGTGAAGTTGTCACCCGTAGCAGATGGTGCTCTGCTCTATAACAGTGGGGGCGGATATATGAGCCTTTTAAAGCCTGAAGTTTGTGTGAAGAAACGACTGAAAATGGCGGGGATGTTTTTTTTAGCAGTGAGAGAAGCTGATGTCAGACATGAGTGTTGTGACAGAGGCTGTTTAAGGCACAACCCAGGCTTTTATTTTGGTGATTTTATTTTGGAGATTCAGCAGGCAGGACTGTAGCTACCACGAAGACACTCAGGTCAGGGCATCTGTCATTTTTCTGAATTTAGGGCTGCAATTACCAATACTTGAGGAATAATAATTTAATGGTATCATATATCGTACTGTAACAGTCACAGGGGACAGTTTTCTGCTTTGAGTGCTTTTATTTTTAATGCTCTAAGTACATTTTCCTGATTATGAATATAAATGGAATAACAGATTGTTGGTTTATTTGTTGGCAATAAGACAAATACAGAATAACACCAGACCTATCCTTATAAAATCTGATCAAGATATTTCTCAGCAGCTGATAGTTGTCTTTAAACATAACATGAACATTTTTGATAAAGTTCCCTGAAGTTTAATTGAAGCATTGTCTGACCTCAGAGCGTCGTCTCATAACGGAGACACTATTTCTAAATCAACACAAATATATCTTTAGCATTTTTGTTCTAGTTCTCACATTGCGCCCCATAATGTTAAGGAATTCTACATTGAAATATAATTAAAATCACAATGAAGAGGGGAAACACAATAATTTAAGAGAATTAAATGAAACACAATGCAACAAAGCAAAGAGAAAACACAGTCAAAGATAAGAAGGCCAACTGTTTGACCACTTTTATCTCTGCTGTCATAGTTACAAAGCTATATGACAAATTATAATCACTATAATCCCGTCTGATGGGACAGGCGTTTATCTGTGATTAGACTTTGGGCAACTATTGACAACTCTCAACTTATGTCCTCTGTGTTGTTTGTTTCGGACGAACTGAGGAGAGTTTTACCTGTTACAATTACACACAGGCTGACTTTGATTTTCTTTACAGTCAATATTTTCTATTGTGACTGTTTTTAAATGCTGAGCAGAAAATAGAAAAACACCTATAAGTGTGTGTCTAAACTGTGATAAAGCCTCCAGTGTTTATGAACATTGTCGTGACTAGAACAGTGTCCTGATTTTACTTTGAGCTCCAGGCTGTGTGCGCTGACTGCTGCTGTTGGCAGAGAAGACATTTTCACGTTTTATCACATTTACAGCCGTTCTGCACAACGTGTGTCGTGCCTACATTAACATTAACATGATGGCTTTGTTGTAGTTTGGTAACATGTATGACTAATGTCAGTGAACTCTACATGTTATTTCCTGCTTACTCGTTATGTATGGTCATTTTCTCCCCATAGACTTCTATTAAAGAAGTGGACTTAGCCACCGTGACGTCATATTCAGGTGTATCATTTTATTTATTAATTCATTCATTCATTCATTTTATTTTTGTTTTATTCTTTTATTTCTAGGGAGTCTACTGTAACATTTGATTACCCGTTTGGCTAATTCTGGCACATCTACAACAGTGTTGATTAATAAACACTTTCCCTATTAAATGAATGGATTAATACAAAAATAATTGTTAGATGCAGCTTGGTGTAGCTTTTTAATTTAAACCAAAAAAAAGGTGTACATGAGGTGTTTTTCATTTTCAGAGTTTGTCACTTCTCTAGACAGGGAGTAGACTCTTGATGTACAAGCGTGTCTTGTCTCATTTTGGCGAATTTTTATTTCTTTTTTATTGACACTAAAGAGAAATTGCTTGAACAGAGACTAGAGTTTGTGCATCATGTGGCCTGTTGTTGTTTGTTGTAATTAAAATCATCTCCAGTGCTTGACGGCCTACTTTTAAAGTGCAATCCTCAGGCTGCACTGTGACTTCAACCCTTGACCAAACTGATAACAAGAGTGTAATCATCAGTGAGTTTCATTGCAGTAGATGAGGTCATTAAGATCTGTGTGTGTTTACCCTCAGGGTGATGGTCCCTTTTATTCGAGATGTAGCTACAGTTCACATCACATGTCTGCTGTGTCGACAGCTACAGACGAGGCAGATAAAAAGGAGGTCTAAGAAATCCCTGACTCAGAGTTTTAACTCCTGCTCTTGTCTCTCCGTCTCTCACAGCCTCAGACATGGATTACAAGGTTGTGTTTGCAGCCTTGGAGACCGTATGTGAGGACAACATTTCTGTTATGTGTGGGCCTTCTGATTTGCCGTATGGCGCTGTTGCCAAGCGCCTGGTCACATGTATGAAACGGATTCAGGAGCACGGCCGAGCCCTGGAGCCTGTGGTCGCCAGCTTCACCACCGTCTTCCACCATTATGACTTTGACGCACAAACACCAGGGAATGGCTACCGCACACTGGTCAAGGTATGACTGATGCCTCTGACATTATGAGGTATTACCTTTTGTGAGACAAAACAAACAAGTGTGTTTACTGTTTGGTTTTGGCTTGCAGTTGGTTAACAGCAGGGTTTTAAATGCACCATTTTAGATAATTACTAAAACATTAGGGCAGCAACTTACAATTACAATTACAATTGTGTTACAATTACAATTCATTATTTATTCTTTTGATTGCTATATTAGAAGATTTGAGCTATAAAATGTCAGAAAATCGTGTAACCTGTACATTACAATTATAGCTAAACAATGAATTGCAATATTACTGTATGGCCAAGTACAATACCCACATCGCAGAGCTGTGATTTTTCAAATCAAGGTCAAATGTGTCACAACATGCAGTTATAAAAGAAGCGCTGTAGTGCTACAGAAATGCCACAGCCTACAAATCATACATGTTTGTTTGGTATCCCATCAAAAAAAATCACATCATCATCATCTTTATATTTTTCTCTCAGTGAAAATGAAATGCAAAAGTTACCGTTCCCTCTAAAATCATGTATTGTATCACACTTACAATATCTGTCACAGTAATCGCAATATGTGATTTGTCCAAGAGTCAAAGTCCAAAACTATTTATTTATTTTAAAAGAAGACTGAAAAAATGCAGCAAATATTCACACTATTGATTTATATATGCTGCACATTTATCAAAAGATAAGACTGGTGTTATTCTGTTTTTTTGTTATTGACAAAAATGATCACATAAAAGATCAAAACAATGTGTTGATTTGTCTGTCCCCTCTCCCGTCAATGTGGCTCTTTCATTCTCTTTTTGATAGTTTCTGGACAACAATGGAGCTCTATGGCGGAGAAATGAGAAACGCTACATCAAGCTTTGACCACACAGACTTGCTATCATTGTTGGTTTTTGTAGGATTTGTTCACAATAACAAAAATGTGGTATATCACCACGCTTATCGTTCAAATGACTCCTTTGTTTTTTATCTTTCTTTCAGGTCTTGCTTTCCTGCCTTTTGCACATCATTCACAAAGGCCGTTACATCGCCTCTAATTACAATGGTGCCTTCTTCCGGGCGGACCACAATGCCTCTGAGATGGAAGCGTACTGCAGCGCTCTGTGTCAGCTGAGGGCCCTGCTCCACCTCGCCCAGCAGCTGATCAACGACAACGACTACGGCCAGCTGTACTCCTTGCAGGACGGGGACCTGACCAACAAGTTTGTGCAGGAGTACAGCTCCATGCACAAAGCCTGTTTCTATGGCCGCTGTCTGGGCTTCCAGGTCAGTCAAAACCGACTGACTTCACATAATTCGCTTTTTATTTTCACACAATTTTTCAGTATGTTGTAATTCCTTTTCTCACCAAAATGTGATTCAAATAACTTGTTGATTGTTCTGATCGCATGTAGTCAAACATCAGATATTTTAAAACTTGGGCCCTGCTTTAACATAGGTGGGTTTGAATTGATAGGTACAAAAACTTTTGGAATTAGTCCAGTAGATTGTCTCAGCCAGCAGCTACAACCAGACTATGGACTATATACAGTATATTGACTATAGACAATGACTGCAATAGATACTTTGGGGCAACTCATCCTTACAGAAGAAGTCCCATGAAAGTGATTTCAGTGAAGTGTCTAACAGCATTATGTCTACAGAGATAGACCTGCAAGATCCTTTTTGTTAAACTAGCAACAGCAGTTAAAGTGCTGGCTTCAAAGCACCAGACTCCATTGACAAAAATAGTAATTTTACCTCACAGAACATGGTAGTTGCTAGTCTAGTTGCTGTGGCTTTGGTGTTTTAACACCAAGGTAACTTATTTACTGTCCATTGTTTCTCTTTACAGTTCTCACCAACTCTACGTCCATTCCTTCAGACTGTTGTCATAAGCATGGTTTCATATGGAGAGACGTACGGTAAACAGCAGTCTGGCTTAGGTTAGTTTTTCATTTGTCTTCATATTGATGGAAGTCCTGCTTTGGCCTTTTCAGATGTGTTCATTGTTAAAATCACAACGTCCTCTTTCAGGTACGGCAGCCCTTTCCCTGCTCACATCAGGGAAGTACGTCATTGATCCAGAGTTGCGGGGCGCTGAGTTTGAACGTATTACCCAGAACCTGGACATGCAGTTCTGGAAGTCCTTCTGGAACCTCACAGAGTCCGGCCTGATAACAGTAGGCAGGGTCAAATGTTCTTCCACTCAGTCTGAAATTAGGTCCTATTTAATGTTTTATCTGCCTAATCCTCTACATGTCTTCCTCTGTCTTCCTCTGCAGGGCTTCAACAGAATAGCTTCTAGCCCAGTGCAGATGAACTTCACCCTGACTTTGCCTCCTGTCACTTTACGCCTCCAACTGGCCTCTGACCCCAATCTAACGACGACCGTGTCACCTCCAATAGCACACTGGGGCCCCGGGCCAGTCCACATGCGCCTCATCTCCTATGAGCTACGAGACGGACAGGTGAGGCTCCACAGGTCTAATACAGGGATGAGATGATTATCTGAAGAGAATGGCATGTTTTATTTCTCTGTGTCCTTCATTATTAATGACCTTATGACCTCCTTTATAGGACAGTGAAGAGCTGCTAGCCTTTTCTCGAACCGATCCTCCCCCCATCACTGCGTCCCATCTCCCCTGGGTACAGAAGCAACCTCGCTCCCCCTGGCTGCTCATCCACTTCCACGGAGGGGGCTTCGTAGCCCAGACTTCCAGATCCCATGAGGTACAATACAGAATGCATAATTCCAAAAGTCATATGTTCATTACTTCTACTTAAGCTCTCAATCCCATTGTAATAAATAACTAAAATTTAGCACCAGATCTTCCAGTCTTACCAGATGTTTCACAGTAATTAAATGCAATAAAAACAAGCAGCTGTTAGTGGTTTACAATTCATCACACACATTTTCTCTGTTCACCCCCTCATCAATCAGAATTATCTTCGAGGTTGGTCGAAGGAGTTGAGCGTACCTATTCTCTCCGTGGACTACTCTCTGTCACCTGAAGCGCCCTTCCCCAGAGCTCTGGAGGAATGTTTCTATGCCTACTGCTGGGCTCTGAACAACTGTCACCTGCTGGGTATGTGTATGACGTCACTACACAGGACTATAGTTAACAAACAGGGAGAATCTGAATTATCTTTATTTTAACAGATTAAATTGTAATTCTCTCAATATTTGGGGAAAGAAAGTCAGAGTCAGAGAGGACCAGTAACTACATTTACATGCACATTAATATTCCCCTATTATTCTGAACATAATATTATTCTGAATTTGATGTGTCATGTAAAAAGCATGTGAGATATGTTATTATTATTTGGGTTTTAAAAGCATCCTTCAGACATGTGTACAGCACATTCAGAATATGTGTCTCTATTAGGGGTTTTACCACAGTTTGCAGCACATGCTCTCTACGGTCAGCTCTGTGCATTGTAAACAAACCAACTAGCCAACAGTTTGTATGATCATGTTTGTGGGACTGTGTGACTTCAGTTTGTGTACTTCTCTAAATAGTCACTTACAGTTGCTGCATACGATGCTGCTTACGGACAATACTGCCCAAACATGAGATAAAAATTAGTTTTGTTAATATGGAAATCAGTATTTCCAAGTATTAATGTGTGAATTCACTGCAACAAACATGTTCTTTTGCAAAAATGCAAATGTGCTTTATGTGCCAATGTATTCACACAATACAGATGGCTGTTTATACAGAACGCCATAGAGAATCTGCACACATTAACAAATGCCCCATATTCCCTTTGCAGATGTAGATAGCACACACTGTTCCCTTTCCACTGTCCCTTTAAGGATATATTTAGTATGTACTAAATCTGGCATGTTAACTTGTTATCTTTACATTATCAGAACATTGGAACGTGGAAAGTGCCACATGAGCCCACTCACATGCAGAAAAGTAAAGAAATGTGGTTCAATAAATAGGGTATACTATAGGATTAAAGGTTAAATAGTATTATGGCTGCACCCAGTGGTATTTTTTATTGTATATTTAACTAACTAACTATTTATTATATTTTCAGATATTGTTTTGTCTATAAAATGTATGAAAAATCTCCATCAGAAATCAGAAGTGACATCTGTTAATGACCAATGTTTTGTCCAATATCATCTTGTCGTTTCAGCACGTAATTGTCGTGTAAAATGTCTCAGATAAAAACATCAAACGAACAGCCTGTTCTAAAATCCTCGCTCTTCATTAACATCAGTGAAATGTTTGTTAGTACTTCTGTCTTTGTGTCTCAGGCTCCACAGCAGAGCGGGTTTGTCTGGCAGGTGACAGCGCCGGAGGAAACCTCTGCATCACTGTGTCCATGAAGGCCATGTCCAGCGGCATCCGAGTCCCCGACGGCATCATGGCTGCCTACCCCGCCACCCTGCTCACCACTGACGCCTCGCCCTCCCGCCTGCTCACGCTCATCGACCCATTGTTGCCTCTAGGTGTTCTCGCCAAATGCCTCAATGCTTATGCAGGTATGTAGGGGTGTGTGTGTGTGTGTGTGTGTATGTGTGTGTGTGTGTGTGTGTGTGTGTGTGTGTGTGTGTGTGTGTGTTTCATGCCTCATTTAACAGAAGAGCACTTTCCGGCGTCACTGAAACCAAAAACAGAATCTTGATTTATGTGTAAACCATGACAGGGATGAGAAGAAGCTTTGCTTCCTGTCGCCTACATTAAAGTAAACAGGATGATGGTTTTACGTTTGCAGTAAAATCAATCTAGATAGACTGATTTCTAAATTTAGTTTAAAGGCACAGCATGCAGGATTTAGTGGCATCCAGCAGTGAGGTTTTCTTGTGCTAAATAATGAGTTTGACCTTCCATTTATCAAAATTTGGGTTCTCAAACTTCCCCACAACACAAACTGGTACTATTCTTTGTTCTTCTTCAGTGCCACTTAAAATTGTGAAAGATCCTTTAAATGTTCAGTATTATCCAGCATTACCTGATCATGTTGTTGCCATGTAAACCGTGAGGAGAAAGTAATAATCAGGATTATTAATTAGTTAGTCTTCCTCTCTTGCTGGTGTCTTTTCTCTGTTTTTCTGATATATTTCATCCCTTGTTCATGTCACACCATCTCCCTCCCAGGTGTAGACTATCAGGCAGTGCAGCCTGCAGTGGGAAGCAGCAGTCTGAGCTCTCTGGGTAGAGAGACGGCCGTGCTGCTCGGTGATCTCACACAGGGAGCCTCCAACTGGATCCAGTCCTTTCTGGACCCCATGCGGACTTCAGCTGGACCACGTTCACTGCCATCAGTGTCGAGGAGGTCCCAGAGCAACGAGGCTCCCGGGACGCCCACTCACTCCTCCACGGCAAACTGCGGAAGTCACATGAATTACCCAGATGGCTTTGAGCCCCTGCGCTCTGAGTGCGTGGCTTTTATTCGGCCGACTTCCTGCCCCATTATCAGGAACCCGTTTGTGTCGCCCCTGCTGGCCCCAAACGACCTGCTGAGAGGCCTGCCGCCTGTGCACATAGTGGTAAGAGAGCAGTGGGAGAGGTTCCCCTCATCCAGATAACAATTTAGTTTCATTTATTTTCAACATGGTGTGTAACTTCAGCAGAGGCACAGCTGCAAGTTTAGACACAGTCTTTCTAAAGCTACTAGAAGGGCCAGCAGAACATCTTCTTCCACCTGTGATCATAAATCATCATTTATCATAAATTTCTGGGGCAATGAGTCAGTAATTATTAGCCTGACTGAATTAACATTTTGTTTTACTTGATGAATTGATTTTGAATCAGCGAGAACATTTGTTTTGGATCATGTCAGCACATTCTGAAGATCGTCTTGTCTGAGAGTTTTTTTGTTTTAAACGTTAATCGTATTGAATTACACTTATGAACAAGGTTCACCACACTGAGGCTGGAAAGGATTATTATTTCATTACTTGATGTTTTTTAAATCAAATATTATATTGATTTTTCTATTGTTGATTTTTAAACACATAAAAATGAAAATTTAAAAGCCTGGAAAAACAGCCAAAGCATCAGATATATGAATTTGTATTCATTGGGCTAAAGCATGCAAAAAACAGATGGGTCTTTCTGGCTCAGTGTTGTCCAGTTTCAAACACACACACACACACACACACACCATACGCCAGCTTCATTTTCATATTTATTGGGTCTATTATAGAGCTAGACTGATAAATATGCCAGGCAGATATTAGCTTATTGCAGATGTATACTTAGCAAGTCAGGCTAAAATCTAATGTTCTCTACAGAGTTTGCATTTTTTCCAGCTGACTGTATTCTGCCTTTGTCTCCTGACTCCCGGCAGGCCTCTGCTCTGGATGCCTTGCTGGATGACTCAGTGATGTTTGCCAAGAAGCTGCGAGACATGGGCCAGCCCGTGAGTCTGACGGTGATGGAGGACCTGCCTCATGGCTTTCTCAGCCTATCACAGCTCACCAAGGAGACAGAGGTCGCCTCAGAAGTCTGTGTGGAGCAAATGAAGAAGATATTTAAGCAAGAAAACCCGACACCTACTCTTCGCAAACGGCCAAAGCTGGAGGAGACTTATCAGAGCGCCAGCCCTTCTGGCTGATTTATATGTCGTTCCTGGGGCTTTGTTGTTCTTGGATGAAAATCAGATGTGACATAATGTGGCGCAATAAGTTTAAGAAAAGGAAAAAAAGTCCGGAAAGAATTCTGAGAGCGCAACAAAAACTGTAAAACTGGAGGAAGGAGCCTTTACTGCACAACATTTTCTGTCAGCAACGATGATCTACAGAGCCTCTAAAATCGTTCTTTAACCAGCACTAATATAATCCTAAATAATAAGAAAGTATTTTTCTACCAAAATTTTCACCAGATGCACATTGAGATTTAACAGACTGACAGAAACGTCACCATAAGCAGCCCTCACAGGAACGTCTGAACTGATTATGTCGACAACGGGAGCTGTTGTGCCTTTAATTCAGGTGCTGCTGTATTTGCCTCAAGTATGAACAAATGCTTCATTACCAAACTGACCAGGATTAAAGGTTTACTTGCACTGTAGTATTATTATTACATTTGGATGAAATGTATAATCTTAGTTTGTCACGCGTTTACAACATATTGCTAAGGAGGCCTTCACCTTGTATTTACCAGCAGGATGTGGGTGTGCAAGTAACTTATTGTACTGTAAATGAATTCTTACTGTTTGTTAATATTAATATTTAACGCTGTTGTATTTAAAGTCTGGATTAAAGCAAAACTACAAGGACTGTTTGTTGGGCTTATTTGAAGATTTTGGACATACCGTGTTGGGAAGTGAGAAGTTTTATATGAATCAGAAGTTGTGTAATTCGACTAGCCCTTATAAGCACTTTGGTTATTTTTGCATGTATTCTATAGAAACATAGTAGAAAATTACCAGAGAAAACAACCAGAGTCACAACACATTTCAAACCCAGACATTATAATACTGAATCAGACTGTTTTGATAAGC
Source organism: Pempheris klunzingeri (assembly GCF_042242105.1). NCBI lineage: Eukaryota > Metazoa > Chordata > Actinopteri > Acropomatiformes > Pempheridae > Pempheris > Pempheris klunzingeri. Next base: position 5,529,017 of record NC_092027.1, read on the forward strand.
CCTGAATCTGACCACTTTAACACAGCTTGATGTTTCCCATCCCTCATGATAACTCTCCACTAAATGTTTGCACTGTGTCTCGTCACAGTTGTCAGAGTTCCCATACGGTACACGTAAGATGTTTTTGACATTTCTTTTTCTCCTCTTCAGCATCTTCTACTGGTCACTCCTCATTATCAGCTGTGATGTTGCCGTGGGAAGCAAACACGCTTTAAATTTGAGGAGTTAAATGAGATGCCTCCTCGTCAGTAGGCGTCCAAACCAAAGACGTAATGCTGCTCCTCAGTTTTCTTGTGTTGGTGGGCACCAATGGTAAGTTTGAGCCAAAAAAAACTTTTTCACTGTGCTACATAGATAAAAAGACATTTCTAAGGGGTTAATATAATAGTGGTAATAATAATCTTGTTTTTATATACTCAGGCAAACAGTTTGGAGTTAAATATACCAGTGTTCTGCTTATTTAATACAGTTTTCCTCCTCATTTTTCTCTGCACTCTTTCTGTGTCTGTGTACTCTCCTCTCTGGCTGCCACCTACACAGCTGCCCTCGGCTTTGATGATAAGATCGTTGGCGGCTACGAGTGCAGGCCTCACTCCGTCCCCTGGCAGGTGTCGCTCAACAACGGCTGGCACTTCTGCGGAGGAACCCTGATCAATGACCGCTGGGTTGTCAGCGCTGCACACTGCTACAAGTCAGTCAGGGATTCAGACCTGAACACCATAACTCACTGGAAGAGGACTTCTTGTTTGTGTGTGCTTTAAGTGGCGCCTCCAGAAATAGTTTATGGGGGTGGTCAGATCAATTTGTACAGCAATTTCTACATTTTTGACACCATCCCTGCATGGTTTTTGTCCAGAACTGCATGGGATTAGCATTAAGTTGGAATTTCTGTAAACTTTTCAGTCGGACACCTCGAGGTAAGAGGTCAAGGGATCTCTTTCCCTTCACAAAATGTAGCCTCACTTTGTATCGCTATTGAACCCACTTCCTGTGAAACTAGCATGACTTTAGGGGGTCTAGTTTTATAGGGTGAGTGTCTTCTTCTAGTTTTAAATGTTGTAGCCCAGTACAGCCTCTGTAAGACAGTAATGATGGATGAGATGCCCCTGCTGGTCTCTGAGGTTTGAAGAAGGGCAGCAATTGTATCAGGGGGGCTGTGGCCTCCCCTAACCCCCCCTTTGGAGACTTTTCCTCCATTTTTTTAATGCTCGATCAAGATGCAGAGTGAGTGAGCGTCATTACTGCACTCACATTCTTTGTCATCGTTTTTTTACATCTGTACTTTTATATATATATGTCATGTATTTACATTGTACATAGACTTGTCTCTTGTCTTTTCTCCCTTTTAGTCTGTTAAAGTCTGTTTAAGTACACGAGAGCAGTGGGAAAAGTTAAATTCCTCGTATGTGTTCACATACTTGGCCAACAAAAGCTGATTCTGATTCATATCTCTCTCCCTCTGTTTCCTCTGTGGCCTCTCAGGGATGAGGACATCGAGCTGCGTCTGGGCGAGCACCACATCGGCTACAAGGACGGCCCCGAGCAGTTCATCGCCCCTGCTGTCGTCATCCGCCACCCAGAGTACGACCGCTACACCATCAACAATGACATCATGCTGATCAAACTTGCCGAGCCAGCAAAGCTTGATGAGTACGTCCAGCCCGTCGCCCTGCCCAGCAGCTGCGCTCCTGCAGGCACCCAGTGTCTGGTGTCTGGGTGGGGAGCCACCAAGAGCCCCTGTAAGAGAGAAGACATATTTGATCTGTGCAAAAGTTGCTTTCATCAGAGCTTCTTCAGTTCTTATAAGTCAGTAGGAGTCGTCACAGGTCGCTTCGTCCTTTAATGACTTGACTGCAGCAGATGTGATTGAAGATGATGTTAAAATGTCTCTGATTGTGTTTGTGTGACCCAGTCGGGTGTCTGAAATGCCTGAACTGCCTGGAGCTGCCCATCCTGTCCCAGCAGGACTGTGAGCGCTCCTACCCCAACAGGATCACCTCCTCCATGTTCTGCGCCGGCTTCCTCAAGGGAGGAAAGGACTCCTGCCAGGTACCTGAAGAAGAAATATATGAAAGATGATACTTTCAATTCAGGTCAATTTGACTTTGGTTTTGAATAATTATGTTCTTCTGATAGTTTTCATGCAATATTACAGATTTTGTGTCATTTAAAAAAAAATTCTTTCCCCCTTATCAGCCATTTGTTTATCTGCTTTTATTATAAATGTGTGTCTCAGTGGCATCTCCTGTGTTTCTGTGCAATATTACACTTTTTTTCTTCTTCTTTCTTCCCTTTTCCTCTACCTGTTGTTATCACTGTTGCCATTATATTAAGACATTTTTCCATCCTCCCCATCAGGGAGACTCTGGTGGCCCTCTGGTGTGTAACGGGGAGCTGCAGGGTGTCGTGTCCTGGGGATGGGGCTGTGCTGAAGAAAACCGTCCAGGGGTTTACGCCAAGGTGAGCTTCTGAGTAAAAAGTTTAAGGGTTTAAAATACTCAATTCTGCACTGGCACTGGCTTTTTTTTCCTCTTTTTTTAATCAATTAAGGATTTACAATTCATGGGAAAGTGCCTTTATTCATGTTTATCTCTTTAGGAGTTTGTCTGTGTGTGTTTGCTATTAGTTTTACTGGATGTTGCTGTTTAAATGGTCACCTGCCATTATTAAAAATGAACTTTTAACTCCTCTACTTCAGTAAAAGCTGTTATCAATAAGTAAATAAACTACAAGCAAAGCTCAGGTCTGTTGTGTTATTATTAGACCTTTCTAAAGATAGTTTAAACTCTGAGTATCGAGGATCATTTCATTTCATCTCTGATCATTTACCTTTTTGTATCTGGTTTATTATATCAACTTTTATCTGAGTGTAGCAAAGTATTCAATGTGTCTTCTTTAACATTACATATCTTTTTTTAAAGTTCAATATTCATTTTACTCCCCACAGGTGTGCCAGTTTACCGACTGGATCCGCTCCACTATGGCCTCTCACTGAAGATCACATCTTTCTGCCGCTAGCTGCTCATTTCATGTCAGCACAACATTTATTCATGAGGTCTTGGACTTTTTGTGGACTGTGTTTTAACAATGACAGTAAAATATCGGCAGTAACCAGCTAACACTATTTCTTGAACTTGAGTCACACAATTTTACTTCATCTGTCCTTTACTACTTTAGACCTGTCAGTGTTTTCTTGTGCTGGTTGGTTTTCTGGCTCAAATCCCTTCACAGACGAGATAAACATGTGGCAAACAGCAAAACCCTTCAGAACATTTTCAAGAATTATGACAAAATGAGCAAATAATGTGCTTTACTTTAAGGTCTAACCCTACACTTAAACTGCATCACACCGCAATGATAATATAACTTTGACAAAGTGAATGCCTGATACTTAAAAATGAATCATACATGATTTCTGGTTATAAGGATCTAAACTTTGTAAACGAACATGTATGGTTCTTTAAAAATCACAGACAGAACATTAAGGTTCCTTGTCCTAAATTGCTTTTTTGAACACTTTTTAAATGCACTTTTTATATCCCTTGAGTGCTGTTTTTTAATGGCAGTAGCCAGCTTTAACTGGCATGAAATTAGACAGCAGTGTGTTTACCTGAGTAGCACATTCTGACTCTCTTTCAGCTACTAATGAATCACAATTAGCTTTATTCATTGTGAACACATATAAGGAATTTAATTTGTTTTTTCCACTGCTCTCATGTACTTAGACATAAATAGAAAGACAGGGAAACAAGAACAAAGTAAAAAAGTATACACACATTTAACCTCTATGCACAATGTAAATGTATAAATATGTATAAAAGTAAATGTGTAAATATATAAATAATGGAGAATAGTGTCATGAAAATTCACATTTCTTTTTTATATCTATGTACTAAAGACAGTACAAAATAATCTACGCATCCTCCCACCGCAGTACGCAGGTGTGACAGCAGGTGGCAGCAGCGTCGTGGAGCCTCACATGTAATAAGCAGCAGAGAGAGACGCCGAGGAAGAGGAGACGAAGAAGAAGGCGACCATGTTGATTTAAAGGAAGAAGAAACACAATAGAGGCGATTTATTTCAAGTAAAATTCAGATACAAAAGCGAATTGCAACGGAAATAGTTGATCAACCGCACACTGGGTATCTCTTGTAAAATATCAGAGAAACTAAGGTAGGTTTGCTGTGACTTGGAGCCACGCAGTTTCCGTTCAAAACATCCGAGTTGTTGTGAGCTGGCTAGCACGGAGCTAACGTTAGCGAGTGGAGTTATTTGTGCTAAATTAGCCTCGAAGCTAACGAGCTTGCTAATTGTGCTATTAGTTAGCTCTAACGGTTACATTATGAAGGACGGTAACGTTTACGATATGTACCGTTATTTTCGCTAGACTTTACACACGTTGTCATATTATTTAATTAAAATCTTAGTAAACGTCTGAAACGCGAGTGTTGCTACGGCTTAGCGGTTAGTTAGCTTTGAGCTAACACTGGCTTAGCTTTAACTCATTAGCCTAATGTCGCTGATGTTTCTTTTGAGACGCAGCATCGAGGAAACGTTGATAACTTATTGAATCACAAATATCGGAGCTACACCGATGGTTAGATTGTGTTAAAATTATTTTTATTTTTTGGAAAACTGGTAAAAAGTAAGTTGTTGTTTATTTGAATCGAAACCGAATGGCTGAGGCTCGAGTTTGTAGCTAGCTAAAGTAAATTAACACAAAGTTAGCATCAGTTTCTGATCATTTTTATATATTGTAATTGCGAAGCTAGTTTCTGTCAGACCTGGAGACTTTACTGCAGGTCAGTCTTGATTTAAATCAGTTTGGGCTCAGATAATCTGTCCCTCAGACCGCCACCTGGCAAGCTCACCTGCGCAATCCCAAACCATTTAGCGAATTAGCCGCTAAAGCCTTTCACTGCTATAAAGTCTGTAGAAGTATGTGTTATCAAAGTTACGACTAACTTACTTTCATTATTGCCTCATATCACAACAGCGTTGTAGACGATTGCTTGTTTAGTTTGTCTAATGTCAGAAAAGTCAAGCTCCCGTGACAAGTTAATACCAGGGACAAAAGGTGGTATAAGGTTAGCTAGATAAGTAAATAAATAAATGGATGCTGACTTCATCCCCTAGGGGAAATTAAGGTATCCAGTAGCTCACATTTACAAACAATAGAATGGACAAATAATAAATAGTAAGTCTTAAAAGTCAGTGAAACCCGTATAAAAACTGCACATCATTAAATAAAAAATCTGAAGTAAAACCTAAATGAATAAGGCACTATTGCACATTGTCCCTGGAGAGGGGCAGCTGAAGACAGAGAGAAATATTGAAAGGTTATTGAAATAGTGTCTGTCTGGTTCCCACTCTGGTGGCCAAGATGCAACCAGAGGGCTTGTGAGATTAACAACAACAACATAGGTGTGGAGGAAAATTCTGCTACACATTTTCATGTTCCTTTGTTTTTTTTTCCTGCATAGATTTTTATCTTCAGGTGTTGTCAAAGTAATTCATACCAAGCAATTGGAGAAAGGAGTATTTCTTGAATGAGAAAAGGTTGGGAACCACTGAGTTTTATATCACTAGGTGACCCAGATATAATTAGTTGGTAACCATTTTGATCAATTAATGGTTATTTAAGCAAAATGTCCTTGTTACAGATTCTCACACTGAAGGATCTGCTATTTTTCTTTATCTTAAACTGAATAGTGTTTCTCAGGCTAAACAAGTATTTGCTTTAGGAAAATTTTCTGACATGTTATAGACGAACTGGACAAGAAAAAAAACAAACAGTAATTGATAATGGAAGTAAATAGTTGGAGCCCTACTTATGCAGTTTGGTCTAACAGCTCCAACTTTTGGTTGGATAATTATGTATGTTTGTATTGGTTTATTTTTTAGGTGAAAAGTTGTTTGTTGGCTGACTTTGAGGAGGCAGCGGGTTGATCACGGCCACACTCACACACCGACCTGAAAACCTGTGGTGTCCGGGGAGAGAGGGTCAAGCAACTGGAGGAGAAAGGAAACGCACACTGAGGACTCAAAAGGGGTGGAAAGCTTTTTGGCTTTGGACTAGATACCCCCTTGTATGATTTGTGATTTCAGGATTCAGTTTTTTTCACACGTGGACCGACGGGTATCCACACGGTGGGAATAAACGGAGAGCATTACAGACTATATGATTTTGGGGAAAAACTTGTACAAAGTTGGACATCCTTTTTTTCAAAGACAGGGATATTGAGCAACTCTTATGGACTCAAAGTGGAAACAGGAAATATTGTTCAATTTAGAAAGAGAAGATAAAGCGTTGAACTAAGATTATACTGAAGAAGCTGTCCCCCAAGTGCAGATTGCCTTAGTTGTTCTATTTCAGGACTTGAACCGCTTTGATACTTGTTCACATATAATTTTTCTATATTGTGAGCAAGTATATTCATGCATATGAATGCAGATTTCTCTTCATTTTGAAGAGCTCTTGTGTATAAACGTGTTTTTGGTTTTTGTGTTTTGTTTTTGTTCTTGTACGTCAGTCACTCTGTTGTTGAAGGGGACCGAACTGCACGTACATGTGTATATGTAAATACTACGAATTGACTTCTGTTGTGAAAGCTTTGGACTTAAAAAGAATAGAGAATATTGTTTGTTAATGCTTTATTAAACTTTTTTACTTTTGAAGAGAATTTTTAAAAAGAAAAACCTAAGAGGCAAAAATCTCATACTTTGAAGAAAAAAAACCCACGGAAAACAGGAAAAATGGCAACCGCCAGAACAGAAAATGTTGGCCCAGTCGTCATGGGACTGAACAAGCAGAACGGGCAGCTCAGAGGACAGACCAAACCAGCTGCGGTCCAGCCAGCACCCATAACTCAAGGAAAGGCTGTAGGAGCGCCCCAGATAGCAGGCGGTGCCTCTCAGGACGGAGGAGGTATCAAGTTTGGAGATGACTGGAAGAAGAGCCTGAAGCTCCCTCCCAAAGACAACAGGGTCAAAACCTCAGTGAGTCAAACAGTTCCCCCTGTCTTACTGTAGCTTCACTAGTTTTCTACTGTTCTCCTAACCATCGTGTGTCTCCTGCAGGATGTGACGTCCACTAAGGGGAATGAATTTGAAGATTACTGTCTCAAAAGAGAACTCCTGATGGGCATCTTCGAGATGGGTTGGGAGAAACCATCCCCCATCCAGGTAGAGTTAATTCTTTGTCAAATGGACTTTACTGACCAGATGAACCCAGTGTGATCCTCAACAACTGTATTTATTTAACCAGTGACATTAGGAGTTTTATGGTGTGCTTCTTAACCATTAGACAGCCAGGATGTCCCACAGATGAGATTAAAAATCTTTTCTTGTAACAGGAGGAGAGCATTCCCATCGCCCTGTCTGGAAGGGATATTCTGGCTCGAGCTAAGAATGGAACGGGGAAAAGTGGAGCCTATCTCATCCCACTGCTGGAGAGAATAGACCTGAAGAAGGACCACATACAGGGTGAGACACCACCTGTAGTTTTATACAGATACCTTCCTAATGGAAGCTTTCCTCCGTCCTCTTCCATCCTTAATCATTCTCACTTTTGTCCCTCTGGTCGTTATGATCACATCTCTTCTCCCGTGCTTCCTCTTGTTTCCTATCATATTACCTTATCTGTACTAGGGATGGGTTGTGATTTTTGTATATTTGTTAAATTATAAAAAACAAATCGAATACATTACACAACTATCGCCTTGCTTTGAGAAGTATATTTTCCTTAATTTTTAGTGGCCCCTGGTAGTACGCCAGCATAATCCGATATCGAATAGTATTTTTGCTTGAAATGCACTTCCCTAATCTGTAGCGTCTCCACATTATGGCCTTTTCTCTAGTTTCTTAGCTATTTTGTCTTGTGGACTCTACGTATGATACACACATCCACCATATTTGTAACCGGTACATTTTTCTGCCCCAGCACTTGTCATGGTACCCACCCGTGAGCTGGCACTGCAGGTGAGCCAGATCTCCATTCAGATCAGCAAACACCTGGGAGGAGTCAAAATCATGGCCACCACCGGGGGCACCAACCTGCGAGATGACATCATGCGCCTGGATGAGACCGGTAAGACTCTCGCTGACCTGCCTCATGATGTTTTGTCTAAAAAAGGACTTCTTCCCACTACACACACAGTGTGGCGTGCTGACTGATCACCCACTACCAGAAATTAGAAAGTCCAGGCTGTGTTTTTGCTGATTTTTGCTTTTGTTTTTAAGTGTACAACTCTACAAATAGAAGGATTGTTGTATTACAATACTGTCTCACTTGTGTAATTCTAATTCTCCTGTTTTCAGTGCATGTGGTCATCGCCACGCCGGGTCGGATCCTGGACTTGATAAAGAAGGGAGTGGCAAAGGTGGATAAAGTCCAGATGATGGTGATGGATGAGGTACGTTTGAATTCAACCACCAAGGAATCTGCCCATAATCAGTAGTATACTGCATCGCATTTTGATCAGGCTTTCTTATGAGTCTGTTTTTTCCAGATTGGTGTTTTTCAGCCTGGAGCACGTTAAATTGTGTCTTGTTTCCTCTCAGGCGGATAAGCTGCTGTCTCAGGACTTTGTGGTGCTCATCGAGGATATCATCAGCTTCCTGGCCAAGAACAGGCAGATCCTGCTCTACTCTGCAACCTTCCCCATCAGCGTGCAGAAGTTCATGGTGAGAAGACGGCTAATTGCTGCACCAGTCAGCCAACCCAGTGGCTCAAGGCCACTTGGCACCACTTGGCTCGCACTGCAGACCAAGCTGTTCTCACACTGTGCCCAGATCTGTGTTTGTGTTGGTCTGTCGCATGCTTTGCCAGGACAGTCTTCATCGAGAGAAATTCAGCAATACAATTTGACTCTTGTTTTAGAGTCTGTAAAAGTCTTCTACAAAATCCTTTTGAAATGCAGTCGTACAGACGAATATTTTTTAAGGAAACTTCATGTGTAAATACTTCAGATTTTAGTTAAGTAAAGCTTATATTACATTTTACAGCACATTATAAACAACCTGACTAGAGGACACATTTCTTTAGTTAATTGATGGACATCTTACATTCTTGTACACTTGTGAAATCTCTGCTGTCAAATGTTCTATCAACTGCACACTGAACTGTTTTCTGTCCTTGCTGTAGGCCAAGCACCTTCAGAAACCCTACGAGATAAACCTGATGGAGGAACTCACTCTGAAGGGCATTACTCAGTACTACGCCTACGTCACAGAGAGGCAGAAAGTCCACTGCCTCAACACACTGTTCTCCAGGGTAACTGAATAACACGGTCCACGCATTTTAAACAGCCAGCCCCGCAGTCACACAGGCATTATTATTTTTTTCATAATGCAATGGTACAAAAGACTTTTTAACCTCCAAGTGTCGTTCTGTATCAAACACAAACTGCCTGGATGTCGACACAGACCACAGTGCAGTTTTGCAACAGTTGTTTCTCTCTAAGTCACCGCCTCATTACATTGTTCAACGTAGGATCAGGACACAAGGTTGATGTAATGATCCATAGCGCATTTCTTTCTCTCCGTCACAGCTTCAGATCAACCAGTCAATCATCTTCTGTAACTCCACTCAGAGGGTGGAGCTTTTGGCTAAGAAGATCACTCAGCTGGGCTACTCCTGCTTCTACATCCATGCCAAGATGATGCAGGTGAGGACAACGCTGAGAGAAATGTTGCCTTTTAAAAACTGGAGCAAATTGGAAATATAGTTACAGCAATGTTTTAATTGTGTTTGTGTCCATAGCCACGAGGCTCTTTTGAGTGTTTTTTTTTTTCCTGTTTGTCCTGAAATCTATATTATAAATGTGGAATATTAACTGTAATCTTTGGCTATATTTAACTAAAGAGTTTCTTTTTTTAATCTCAAAAATATTTAATTGCATTTTAAACAAATTTGCAGTTACAGTTAGCCAGATGCCTGAAGTCTGGTTTCATATCCAGAAAAGAAAGAGCAACTGATAAATGATTAAAAGCAGGAAAAGACATTAATAATGGATTCTGTATTGGTAAATCAGAGGCCAACATGAAGATAAATAATGACATACTGAGTAAGTTTCACTTTCAGAAATGATCCCCACACCTTGTGGAACTTGTTAGTTGAGCCACAAACTGATTAGCAGATTAGCAAGGCAGGACATGATATCTTACAAATACTGAGCGTGGATGCGCGGAGCAGTGTCTCAAAGAGTACGACCAGGGTCTGGACCGAGTTTAAGGAGTCCCTCCAGTATTTTTCAAGGCTCGGGCTACATCTTTCACAGTGGGGGTTCAAAATCTGGGAAGATGGGAGATGATTTCTCTTTGGACATATGGGCCCTGTGCACAACTTTAAACTGTAAAACCAGTAACCAGCCTGAAGATCAAATCCCATACGTCACCCGGTGGTGAAAAATTTAAATCCTGCTCCTGGTTTAATTTTGTTGAGAGTAGTATGTCTTGTGTCAGCTTGTCGTAGATAAGTGGAATTAGTACCTTTAGTACAGTGGGTGTAGTCTGAGAAACATCTCTGCTATGTTTGTGTTGGTTGCCTCAGGGAAATTTAATATCTTAGAGTGGAGAAAATGTTTTGCAGAACTTAGAATTTCTTTATAAAAATTAAAATGTGTCTATAAGGAAAACCTGTCTGCCGTGGTAGCAGGCAACCTGAAATCTTTACCTGCCACAGCCACCGTTTACTCTGTGGCAGGTGACGCATACTCATTCATTCATTCCCTGCTCTTTGGACTCGTTTGTTTTTCAGGAATATAGGAACCGTGTGTTCCACGACTTCAGAAACGGACTGTGCAGAAACCTGGTCTGCACAGGTGAGTTTCTGTTGCACAGTTCCACATTTCAAAACAAACCATTGAATGTTTTCCTGAAAGGACACAGAGGTTATCAGTGGTTATTATCTAATTCCCCGTCATCATCCAACAGATCTCTTCACCAGAGGTATTGACATCCAGGCTGTCAACGTAGTCATCAACTTTGACTTCCCTAAGAATGCTGAGACGTACCTCCATCGTATTGGAAGATCAGGTTTGATGTTTACTCCTTTATATTAAAGCTTCACTGTCTCATTTATGGAAACTGGTTTGATAACAGGATTTAGGATTTTTTTTTAAAAAGAAAAATCATGACTACTCATGAGAATATTAACAAAAGGTACATAAAATAACTAAAATTTAAGTTTGATGCATAAAGCAGCGTGTTTATTTATGTGCTGGTTCTTCCAGTGGAATGACATAAATCCTGTTTGCTCTGCACCACGGTGATCTTTGGACACTTTCCAGGACGCAGGGCAGAAGTACTTGATAGTTTTCATATTAAACACGTTGTCTCACTCTCAGGGAGGTTCGGTCACTTGGGCTTGGCCATCAACCTGATCACATCAGAGGACCGCTTCAACCTGAAGGCCATCGAAGACCAGCTGGTGACCGACATCAAGCCCATTCCCAGCAGCATCGACAAGAGCCTCTACGTGGCCGAGTTCCACTCGTCCGGCGGCGACTGTGATGTGGAGGAGATCGAGGAGAAGCCGGGACGCCAGCAGGACAGCACCTAAAACAGGTGAGACGCGTGAAGATGATTATTTGACTTTTGTCGCATGAATAACACAAGACCCGTCCTCCTAATCTGAGTTTCATCTTCCCTCCAGGACAGTAGGACACACCGGGCTTTTGCACAGACATCAGCGCTAGCACACAGGCTTCAGGCAACTCTTCAGTTTCACATTTCACACTCGTTTTCAAAGCCTGTCGAATGGATTTAAAGGCTGTTTGTTTTCGTTTTTAAGCATTTCCTTACCTTTTCAACAAAGAGAGCTGCCTCATCCGTTTTTTTTAAGTTAAACTATATTGTTCTGCACCAAACTCCGACTGGACCGTGCATCCTGTGCATGATCTTAGCATATTTTTCCCAAAATGTATCTTGGTTAGACAACAGTGCAAATGAGTATCAAAGCTGTGTTGAACCTGTCGCCCTTGGAGGCTGTTTTCATCGCCAGCAGAAAGGTTGGCCTCTTTTTAAAGTTACGTTTGTGCACTGAACACCAGCCATCGTTCTGTCCACTTAACACTGTTGTTGTCACTTAAGTGCCTTACTTACTCCCACGTGCACTCATCCATTCATCCTAACCTGCTGTCTTCTGTCATGCAGCAGAGTACGAGCACAAATGATATGAATTAAATAGCAACCTGAGTTTATTTAGACATCCATTATGCAAGAGAAAAAGACGACACACACATTCGCTCTCTTCTGCTGAGAGGTGTGTTAAACACGGCTCAAACTCCTTAAAAACCATCCTGAATGTGAACGTTTATTTTCAATGTGAACGTTGCAATAAAAAAGGGCAGCTTTATTTAAATACTGCGTGACTGTTTTTCCCTCTCACTACAAATAATACGCTAGCAGAGATGTACGAGAAGACGGCTGAAGACGCGAGCCCCCGTACTCATTTATGGATGCTGGCGTGCCACCACACAAACGCAGCACAGCAGGGGACGTTAATGGCAGCCTCATGCTGTTTACATTATGGCTGCTGCTGGTGACTTTTCCCGCAGAGGTTCTTTTACATAAAATATAATCACATTCGGCTGGTGAATCGCTGGTAGATGAAAAACTGGTTTTCGCTCCTCCTCGTAGATACGACACAGGACTAACGCGTCAGACTGGTTCAGAACAGCTTTGATACCCACATTTGCCTTCACTACACTGATACACTGTTTAGTACCAAGAAATGGTTATTTTGTAGAAGTTGGTGCAAAACAATAGTTTAAATTCCATCACCCCCCCCCCCAATGCTACAGTTCAGTTATATTGTGCAAATACAAAATTTGATTAATTACAGGAACTTTTTTTCCAAATCCTGAGACAAAACTTTCATTTGAAGCCCCATCACGACAAAATAGAAGTTGGTGAATGTATTCGTTGCCAATGTATACTCTCTATAGCCCAGTGGATGAATGCCAAGCTCTTAAACATATTTGACTGTCTTTGTTTGTATTGCTGCTGTTGCATTAGAAAATCCTCTTCAGGCTCTGCTTTTATGAAAATGTGTACTGGATATGAAATGGCTTCATGGACCACAGGGTGATGAAACCTGCTCAGTCTATAAAGGACCACATTGACCCTTTAAAAAGAAAAAAAAAAAGGGTCAGTTTTCTCTTTGCAGCAGCAGCGATATCTTTTTTTCTTTTTGTTTCCCCCACCACAGCTATGTTTTATGATTATAAAATGTGAGGATTATCGTGTTGTGAGGGGTGGTCTCTGTGTTTGAAAGCAAAACTGTAGCATCTTTGAACAGGCAGCTGTGACTTCCTTGTTTTTGTCCTCCCCTTACAGAGCGTCAGTAATGATAAAAAAAAGACATAAAAAGAAAGTATTTTTGCTTTTAAGATTTATTTTTGATGTTGCTTAAAGCAATTTGAAAAGGGGGGGCTGTGAGGCTTTAGCACTGGGTAACGTCTGGAGGTGTTTTTTTTTCTTCGTTTGTTTGTTTTTTTGAGTGGGTTTGCAGAAGCCAAGTGTTTTATCAGATGTTCTCTGGGCATCTTGAATCTTTCCTTCTCTCTGGTACTTAAAAAAAAAAAAATCCAAAAGCTTCTGTTTTAAAGGCGTTTCCTATCAAAACTACACAAAATGCCTTGTTTCCTCCTTTTTTTTAAGTGCCAGAGAGAGCGTTGGGTTTCTGGAAAGCGTTGAAGCACTGTGATCCTCTTGAACCTGTTCCAAGTTTGTGTGTTCGATGATCAAAGTGCTCTGATCTGTTTTCAGCAACTCGATCCATTATTTTTTTTTTTCCACTAGGGCAATCTTTATACGAGGTGTTATGAATCATTTTGAGGAAACAGAATTGTAAATGATTCATTGTTTACACTAGTCGTTTACAATTATACAAAAAAAGAAAATACTTTGCTTCATTGGCAGAGGAGGAGGAGGTAGATTTTTGTTTTCCTTTTTTTTTTTTCTTGAAATGGATTTTCAGGATTTACATTGAAGCAAAACCAAAAAAGGAGAATGTCGTATGAGTGTGTGTTTGAGAGGCATTTAGGTGTGTGCTTGAGTCAGGAGAGGCCTGTGAGTGAGTGAGTGAGTGAGTGTGTGAGTGTGTGTGAGAGAGAGAGACACGTGCAGGATACTATTTGAACTGTGTGTGTGTGTTTGTGTTTTGCTTGAGAGATAAAGATGAGATGTGTGTTTGTTAAGAATCACTACGTTTACATGCAGCTTCAACTTTCTGGATGTTCTGCAACATTAACAGCTCAACTTGGAAAAAATCACACGAGTAATTGGGATGACAGTAATAAATAAGAAACAAACAGATGAGGATAAACTGTCCTACTAAACAGTTTGAGGCTGCATGTAAGCGTTACTTGTTGTACGTCTCTGTTTTTGCGTGTGTTTTCATGTGCAGACTTGTGTGTTTTCGTTGGCGGTGAACGGTGACATAAATATCAGTGTGGATGTTCAGTCACAGGGATGTAGTTTCTTTTTGTGTGTGTGTGTTTCTTTTCCATCTCCTGCCTCATCCAGGAGTTCAACTTTGTTGACATACATCTCATTTCCAATGACAAATTTCTGCTTTTCTGTATTTTGTTTTCTTTGTTTTATGTCCCTGATCACATCCCAGAAGTCATTCCATGATCTCCTTTGTGACCCAGCAGAGATTACAGACATTTAGAGCCGAATGCATCGTAGTGGGATAGTTGTGGAATTTTTCATGTTCCTTCTTTCTAACATTAGAAATATTCCCCAACTATTGTCATTAACTAAACATTAGACGTCATCCCAGACTTTTGCCTGGAATCGGCACCTAAAACTCCACAAAATCTTATTTTTTTTAGCTCCAGCCATGTGTGATATCAGTTATAACGTTTTCCTCGCTGAGATCTCAGAACAAGGCAGCATCTTAAAAAATGGCTGCAAAGGGGATTACTGAGAGCTTCGTGTTGGATCAAACTCGTGCATCAGTGGTCATAAAGAAGGTTATGAATGTATGAATGCAGTATTGAATGAATGAATGATGAGAGATTCAGTTGATTTTTGTCATCTTGTGTTGTCAAGTGTCTGTGTGTGCACTCTGGCCTGTGGAGTCAGTAGTGCTGAGGGGTGGGAGGGATGTTCGTCAAAAACCTGATTGAAAAGGGTAACTATTAAAAAAAATGATAATTAAAATTGGAAAGAATCATGGGTGAGGATTTGGGTACAAAAAAGCAGTCTGGGATTGCTGTGATTCTAAATAGGTGGACATAAGAAAAAAAAAAATCAACACCTTGACTTAAAACTAGTATTAATGGCTGAACCACCCTTAATATTTCTACTGTGCATACCTAAATTGAATTGGATCCCTTAATTTGCTGCACTAATGTAGACTCACCCACACTTTCAGCCAAACTTAATGATGAGCTAGTAGTAATCTGAGGGTACATTTACAGCAGTATTTCCCCTGCAACATGGATAGAAAACAGTGGTGTTAAGACTATAAATTGGCTCTCAAATTATTCTTTTTGTGTTTCACTGTAGCTGGGAATGCAGTTGCTACAGTATTTTCCCTGTGACATGGATAAAGTAAAGGAGTGGTAATACAGAATTATTCCAAATTGGCTTCCAAAAATGTTGGTTCAATCAAACCCTTGTACTTAAAATCCTGTTTTCTTTTTTTTTTTTTTCTTTTTTTAAAAAAAACAAGCCCGTCTGTACACAGTTTTTACATAAGTTGTTCAGTCTTCTCTGTACTTATTGGTACTTTGGTGACCCTGCTCCTCCCAAAACAATTTTCAGCCCCAAGTTCAAGCAAGTTTCGTCATTTTGAACTTCAGTTGTAACAGCCTAAAACCAGACTCCGTGTTTAGGATGTCTATTTATTTTCCTCCCTCACTGTCCTATGATTTCTTCTTACGTGCCATTAGAATAAAACCTGTAATGATTGGGTGATACTACAAAAACGTCTTTCTCGAAATGTTCATCCTTTTTAATGCTTTGGTTTGTTTTCTTTCCTTACAAAATGCATCGAGGAGGCACGAGGTGTCTCTACGACCTGTGCTGATCACTCTGTCCTCTACTGTTGTAACTTGGAAATACATGCAGGGGTATAAAACTCAATAAATTGAACTGAAATGTTCACGGCCTCTCCTCTTTTTTTTTTTTTTTTTTTTTTTTACTGTGTCACACTGTTTTTGTTAATATGATTATTGTATATTTGTTTAGGAATTTAAACCACTTCAACTCATTAGCACTGAACTCACATTTTGCTATTGTTAAAGATTGAATGCTTTTTATTACTTTGGAAAAAAACAACCTCCATTATTGTATATCTTTGCAGCCCGGTGTTGTGAAGGGACCATGTGCCAAAATCTAATATAAACAATATTTACATTTTACCTTAAATTCTGCACACATGATGGACATTGCTAAATAAGGTTGTGTTTATTGAAACTACTAATTGACACACAGGTTTACCGGGTGGCCGTGGGTCCTTTTTTAAAATGTCTTAAATTCACTTTTACTGATAAAAGACCTTAAAAAGTATTAAATAGTCTCTGTGTAGGAAGGTTTTGAATATTTATTCACTGAATGCTGTAAGCCTGGTCTAAAATCCACTCCAAGAAAAAAATGCCTGAGCGTTTAATATTTGAAATCAGAGTTGAAGCCAAATGTCTTATCACAGTTTGGCTTCATTCAACATATCTTGTGCAACTACAGCTACAACAGTTTTAGTTAACTGAACAAACTATCATCATTTTGATGTACTTATGCTTTTGAACTCAAGGCACTTGTAATTATACGATTGTATTTTCACATTTAATGTTAATGTTCATTGCAAATCTGGCCTTATATGTAGGGCGGTATTCAATTTCACAAAGGCTTAAAATTCAACTTGCTGATCCATGTAGTCACCCTGGTTGTGTGATGGTTTCTGGGTCTAATGCCATATTATGACGCTGCCTTTATAAGAGCATAGAAAATGTTTTGGTGCCTTTTATGATGCCAATTAAAATTCCATTTAAAAATGTCTGCCTTTGGGGACCAGCAGGCTGCCATTTGACCTTGACAACATTTCTTCTACAACACCCGCTCTGCCGTCTGCAGGTGACGTCAAGTTCTCCACCAATCAGCAACCTCAGAGTAAAAGACCCCGCCCCTTTGCAACTGACTGCATTTCGATTAGCCAATAGTGTTTGAGTATGACTGTGACGCCGTCAACACCAAGCCACGCCCCCGCTCTTTCGACACATAAAAATGACTGACAGTTCTTTTCGCCAATCATTTCCGAGAATTATGGTCGACCATCCAATCACAACGCGTCTTCAGTAAACAGGCGGGCCTTACGTCACACTTCTTCTTTGGTGGTATCGGATTCAACTTCCGGCTGCATCGTCCTCTGGAAATCACAACGTGAGTAGCTATCGTTAGCTGTGTGTTTTATATAACAAGAGGTTTCACTGGCAATAAATCATCATATTAGCTATTTTTCTCAGCAGTTGTGACCTGATAAAGTGACTTTTGTTTTCCTTCACCGGTAGCAGCTGTTTGTTCCAGAGCTGCCAGCTGCTAGCTAAAAAGCTAGCAGGCAGGTTAACCACTGCACTGAATGGTGCTAAGTAGCTAGCTTAGCTTACTTTTTCATGCTGTACGTGCTGCTGGTTTCATTCAAAACACGTTCTACGTCTTATAAACAGAGCAGCACCATTTTCTTACCTATTTCCATCACATAGTTATTGTTATTTTACATCAGCCGGTCTCTCTCGCCTGCTGCTGCTCTAACTTCATTTGAATGAGCATGAGAGCTGTGTGAAAGGTTAAAGGGGCACTCCACCTATTACTTCCAGGACAACCTCAGATTCTTTTGGTGTCGACTCATATGAAGATACATGAAAAAAGCAGGTCTTATGTAGTTAGTCAGTCGTGCAAGGTAATTTAACCAAAAGCTAGTGGGTGTAAAGCTATAGTGTGAATGCACTGTGTTTAATCCTGATAACATCAACTCTGCCGTCATAAAACTGGATTTGTCTCCCATCCTTCCCATCCATCCTGTGGGGTGTGAATGCTGCAGTATAGAGTCATTTTTAACTGAAAGTCTGCATTATAAGTTGCACATGTGTTTGAAAGACACTGACACATATTGAGTTGTATTATGGGAAATCTAGGATCCATATACTTGTGAATGGACCCATACTGGGGGTTAAAGGTCAGGAGGATATCTTTGCCTCTGCACCTTCAGTTCTTTTCTTTAAATCTGTCTCTTGTGAGTTGCAGCAATTTAGCGGCTTAAATATGTTAAATTGCTTTACACCTTTTGAGCATCCTGCCTGCGCTAATAACTGTACACTGTGGCTGATGAAAGATTTGCTTTTTTTCTTGATTTTACATCATAATGAATTAAATGTTTGTGAACTGGGGACCATTTGATGAGGTCACTTTGGGCTGTAGGATATTCTGACAGTCATTTTTCACTTTTCTCTAATGTTTTGTAGACCAAATGATTAATTGAGAAAATAAACAGCAGATTAATGGTTAACAAAATAATCATTAGATGCACCACTACTGTAAATACTCAATGGCACCACAATATTCTCTCTTGGTTTTATCTCAGTCATCTCTCACCCTCTGTCATGCTGTATCCTTTCATTTCTCCCTGACAGAATGGGCAGTGTTTTGGCTGCCAGCTCCCCCAACCCTCCACCACCAGCCTCTGGCGGTGCTGCCGTCCCGGGGTTGACGGTGCCGCCAGGCTTTGGGATGCCCCCGGTGTCCTCAGTTATACCCCCCAGTGAGGCAGCCACGGGACAGCAGGAGGGGGCAGAAAACTCTTTGCCTAACCCGGGTGCATTTGATGAGTGTCATCGCAAGTGCAAAGGTAAGCGGGCATAAATTGAAGACATAATGTGGTCTGTGAGCACGCTGTGGAGCCCTGTACATCAAGTTAACATGTATTGGTCAGAAACAGCAAAATCATGAAGAGCCCTATCACTTCCTTATGTCTTATCTGCATCTGCATGTGTTTTTCTCCTCAGAGGTTTTCCCTATGCAGATGGAAGGCGTCAGGCTAGTTGTCAACAAGGGCCTTAGCAACCACTTCCAGGTCAGTTAAGTCCCTTATGACATCTTCCCCTGTAGATATCGATCTCTTACTAACTGATACATGAAATAAAGCCGGACTACGTCTCTATAACACTGAGCTTTAAAAGCTCTGATAATTGAGCTGCATGTGATTTCATCTTCTCCTTCCTTAGTCATTGGATTGTATGAGACTTTTCCATTTAGGTGCAAATGTGTATCTCAGCAATTCTACCAAAGAAAGTGAACTGTAAATGTGCTAAAGGTACATTTTTAATTGTGCCTTTTTAAACTGTCTTTAAGGTGAATCACACCGTACTGCTAAGCACCCTGGGAGATTCCACCTACAGGTTTGGTGCGACGTACGTCGGATCAAAGCAGACGGGGCCAGCAGAGGTGTGCTGCAGCAAAGTCACTCTGTGAACTGCATCTGTAAGACTTTTATATTTTCTTCATGCACGAACTGTAATGTAAAAGTACAGCTCTGTTTTTGTCCAGTTTTTTCCAGTCATGGTGGGAGACATGGACAACAGTGGCAGCCTTAACGCCCAGATCATCCACCAGATCGGCAGCACAATACGATCCAAAATGGCCTTCCAGGTAAAGCTTCAAACTGTTTTTCCCCTGTTGGGTGTTTTTAGCATAGTTTTAAATACCACCATAATCTCACCACAGTAGGAAACAAACTTTCCAGTGCTCTCTGGACAATATCTTGGTCACAGTTCTTAAATAACCAAATTAAGCAGATAAAAGATATGTGTATGCTTTGTGTTAATGTAAAGGCTAAAACCCACTGGAAGTGTCTGGTTGCGTTCCCGCTGTGACACGGCTGCTGGACCTGATTGTGTCCTCTATAGTTAATTCATTAAATCCCAGCAGAAGTGCTGCGGCGCATCTCGGAAGCAGCTCGGCGCTCCGCTAAAGATATATGCCTAATCTATTTTTGACAGAAGCAGCACAGAGAAGAGGAGGCAGGCAGGCAACTTCAATTGTATATTCCACTACGACATCAATATTATTTTATAATCTGTGGCAACAGGCCAGATGTTAAGTGATCAGAGGGTTTTTATAACATCAGGGATGACAACGAACGCAACGCAGATGAGCTCTGTGGGGTTTCAGGGTAAAAAATGTTTAGCAGCTGATTGAAAATATCAATATTGCCCTTAAAAGTCCTGTTTTAGTCTTTGATGTTAACTCAAAACCTGTCATGTCCTCAGACACAACAACAGAAGTTTGTGAACTGGCAAGGCGACGCTGAGATCAGGGGAGAAGATTACACTGCAACCATCACACTCGGAAACCCAGACGTCCTCGTCGGCTCTGGTAGGTCTTCAGTCAGCAGAGCTGCAGACATGTTACCATTCTGTCACCCAAAGACTAAAATTACTCTCCGTCCCTCAGGTGTTTTAGGATTGTTATGTGTCAAAGTATATTTTATAATTTGAACAAGCAAAGTTTAGCTCTGAACCTGAACGCCTCTCGCTGTCCTCGTCATCAGGTATTGTTGTAACACACTACCTCCAGTCCATAACGCCGGCTCTGGCTCTGGGAGGGGAGCTGGTTTACCACCGCAGGCCCGGAGAGGAAGGCACAGTGATGTCTCTAGTTGGCAGATACACAGGTGAGACGCAGGTTATTGTTGGCATGTTGTCTGGACTAGAGCTGCAACAATGACACGATAAATCAATTAGTTGTCAACTATTAGATTAATCACCAGCCATTTTGATCATTTTTTGTGGAAAAGAGTAATAACTGTCTGATTCCAGCTTGTTCAGTGTGAATATTTTCTGGTTTCTTTGCTCCTCTGTGACAGTAAACGGAACATATTTTGGGTTGTGGACAGAATAAGACATTTGAAGATGTCATCTTAGACTTTGGGAAACACAGATCAACATTTTTTTTTTTTTTGACATTTTATGGACCAAACAACAGATCAAATAATTGAGAAAAGAATTGACTAATCAGTCCTCAACAGTGAAAATAATATTTAGCTGCAGCCCTGGTCTGGACTGATGGATCTTCTTGGGCGTCATGAGTCCATTTTTGTCATTTGGTTAAACTAGTGTTGACCTCCTCTGTGCAGGCAGTAACTACATCGCCACTCTGACGCTTGGCTCAGCGGGAGCTCACGCTTCGTACTATCACAAAGCCAACGAGCAGGTAACTTCCTTCCCTTTCACTCGCCCTGTTTGTCAGACTGTCGCTGATTATTATGATTCCCTTAACTTGACTTACTGGAAATGCTCCCTGACCCTGTTAGTTTGGATCTAACTTCCTGCTGCCCTTCTCTAACAGTTGCAGGTCGGTGTGGAGTTTGAGGCGAGCACCCGCATGCAAGACACCAGCGTGTCATTCGGCTACCAGTTAGATGTTCCTAAAGCCAATTTACTGTTTAAAGGTACGACGTGTTTACACTCTGTTTCAGGGGAAACACTAAACACTTCCATTGATTACCACAGTGATTATCCTGCACAGGGAGCCGTACAAAGACTTCTTTACCAGCCAAATATGTTTGCTGTAGATTACAAACTGTCAAATCAATACATTTACCAGCCAGTTTAATACCAGATGACACGTTGTGTCCTGATTTTGTTTATTCGTCAAGCAAGACAGAAAATGTTGGTTTATTGCTGTAAGAATCATTCCTTTCTTTGGCACTGGTGAAATGCCTCGCAAACTATATTTATGTAAATGGACTGATTTGACAGTTTTCCAGTTGTTGTCATAGTAAAGGATAAACTTTTTAAACCTTGGCCTTAGTTTTACGTATTTTGGTTTCAAAACGACTACAGCTATGAGCTACGGTCTGTGAAAATGTCCCTGTGTGACTTTGGGGTTTTAAAGGTTTACTTTAGATCCAACATAATATTTCTGTAACTCAAAAAACTAACTGATCTAAGCAGCTGTAGACCAGCAACTTCTGCACTCTGTGAGGAGTTTGGTGTGTTTTGAAAAGAGTGATAATAGCAGCTGTTTGTGGTTAAACAAAGAGGATTTCGCAGGTCTGTCTCTGCAGGAATCCTCTCTGTAATGTTGTCTGACATTTCATGTAACAACCTGAGTCTGTCTGAGGCAGAAACAAACCCCTTTAATGGACACGCATTGTTTGGCAGCATAGCCTCAAAGGATTACATTACAGCCCGCCGGAGGTGATCTACTGGACCAATTCCAAAATGTTTAGTACCTATCAGTCATTTTGAAGCCAAAATATGTAAGAATATGTCCCAGGTTAAACTTCAACATGGTAAACATTAACAATATTCATATGTTTTTAATGTTTTAATTTCTATCAGATGATAAACGGGACAGTACACAACCATACATATCTGTAGATGCTTTTTTAAAAACTTTTTATATTTCTTAAACCCTTTTCTATGTAGACCCATCTAATATTCTGTCTCCTGTTCCTCTGTCAGGCTCCATAGACAGTAACTGGGTAGTTGGTGCAACGTTAGAAAAGAAGCTGCTCCCGCTGCCGCTCTCTCTGGTCCTCAGCACCTTCCTCAACCACCGCAAGAACAAGTTCCAGTGCGGCTTCGGCGTCACTATCGGTTAGACCGACTGAGCCCGCAGACGGACTTCACAGAACGGACAGACTCACCGTGGACGATCAGACTTTGCCATGTACACGACTGTGTGTCCCGTCACCTCGACCCGTCACCTGATTCGGCCATTCTCATGTTATTGCTTTCCCAGAACGCGTTTCATCACACGTGGTGAATAAAAGGTAATAATGTAAATCCAATGCATTTAATCCCATACGATTAATCGCCTGAATGATCAGAAATGTAACAAATATCATGATTGGTCAGGAATAGACATCAGAAAGACGTAACACATTACTGAGACATTACAGAACTACAGAGCTCTTTGTTTTTGCCATTGAGTTCAGTGCCTGTCGCTCCAGTTTTGCATTTTATTCTTGTTTTTTTACTGTAAAGTCTGTCTTGGCGTGCAGTGAACGAATTGTTGTTCTTTGCTTGTTTAAAGGTGATTTATTGGTTACAGACAAGTTTACCAGCCGTCAGGAAGGAGTGTACTGTACTGTACTGCGTGGCACGATCACAATCCATCACCCGTTTTGTTGCCGTTTTTATGTTAGGAAACGTATATATGACCTGTATATACCTCTTGGAAACTGATGAATACAATTTCTTACAAAAACTGCACGTTTGTGGTCGTTTTCCTTCGGTGGATCTCGTCTCTGCTGGAGCGTGAGTGCATGGGACGGAGCGCTGTTTTCTTGTTTTCTAACCACGGGTCCCAGATAGATTAGATTACAGAACAATATGTCAGTTCACACAGACATTTGCAGTAACGTCTCCATTTCATTCATCTTTTCCACAATCCTGGCTAAAAGGGTTGTTGTAATCCAGCAGGACTGATTTAGGTAAGTAAACCAGGCAGAAGATCTGCATCATGAAGAACAGTGGATTAGTGCTTATAGCCTTAAATATGAGTAAATAGCAGTTTTGAAATTATTAAAGTTTTTAATATTGTATATTGATGTTATGTAGCACTTATTAGAATGGATATTACATCCTTTATTAAAATAGAAAAGACTGATATTTGGTCGCCAAATGTGTTGTAAAACCTTTTGAATTGCATTTTAATAGAGTGAATAAATACACTACTCACAGAAAGTTAGGGATATTTGACTTTCAGGTGAAATATATGGAAAATGGAAAAAGTTAATGCTACAGCGATATTATATCCGTCTGAGGACTTCCTGTTTGAAGCCTCCAGTGTTGAGGTGCTGCTGATCAACTGTTAGGTGTCGTCTTGGTCTCATGATGTCAGAATGTGAACGGCAGGATGAGGAGGACTGTTTAAATACCAATTCTAACTGAAGCAGGAAATGTATTGGTGGATTCATGGATCAAACCTGTTGTGAATTTTGCTGTTAAGCTTCTTGTTAGAGAACAGCAACTTGTGTAGAAAGTACTGAAACACTGAACAGTTGGACATGTGCATTCAAAAGTTTAGAGAAGGTCACATTAAGTTCACCTGGAAAGGTTAGAATGCATTTTAGGTTCATCCTGAAATTTCACCTGAAAGCCGAATATCCCTAACTTTTAGTGAGTAGTGTATATTAAGACGAATGATAAGTCTGCTTTGATGTAACTTGTCATTGTAGACGCTCCAGTATCACTAAACAGATGCACCAGATTTAAACTAAAGAGATTTCCTGTATATTTTTATTTTATTTTATGTAGTTTTTGTAAGTACACAATATTTCTTCAGTTTTTCTGAAGTCTCTCTTCTATTTTTATTTCATTTACCTAAAATATTCTCTCACCTAGTTTCAGTTTTTAGTTTGGTGACTGTAAACACCTTCGGTACATTTAGTCAGTTTGAATCATTCATCTGTCGTTTCCCTTATTAAGACACCAAGAAATCAAAGTTGCTGGTGAAATATTTGTTTAATAAAATACACACTGGGTGATGTGAAAATAAATATTTGTTGTTTGGAGGTTGTGATGATGGAGAAGTCTGTTTACTGGGTCTTCTTGGTGAAAGACTCCCACAGAGCCGTCAGCTGAGCCTGCAGGTCCTGAGCGCTGGCGTCCAGCTTGGACTTCAGCTCCTCTCCGTATGGAGTCAGCTTCTGCTGGATCTCCTGGGTTTTCTGGGTCAGCTGGGCCTCAAAGCTCTGGGCCAGTGGGGTCATGCTCCTCTGAAACTCATCCAGGCTCTGCTCGAGCTTGTCCTTCATCTCCTCGGTGTAGGGAACCATCTGGGCCTGCAGCTCGCTCACGCTCTTATCCAGCTGCCCCTTCAGCTCCTGGCTCTTCTGCAGCAGGACGGCCTTCAGCGCCTCGGGGTCCATGGCCTCGGCGTAGGGGCCGGCCTCCTTCTTCAGCTCCTCCACCTGGGTCTGGAGCTGAGCCACCATCTTCTCGGCGTAGGGCTGCAGGTTGGCGCTCACGGCGGTCAGATCCTTCTCCAGGCGAGCCTTCAGCTGCTCGGCCTCCTGGGTAAACTTGGTCATGAAGTCCTGGGTCAGAGGAGCCGCCTGAGTGCGGAGAGCAACGACGTACTGGTTGACTGTGTCAGCACTCTGAGAGATCCTGGTACTGATAAACAGAAAAAAAAAGAGTTAATACATTGAAACAAATGGTGCACGTCTAATACCATTAGTCTTCTTCATGAAGCTGAGTCTTACTTCACTTCCTGTCCCATCTCAGACTCTCTGATCTGCTTCAGGGAGTCCTCAGCAGTGAGCGTTGCTTTAGCTACGTAGTCCCAGAAAGCATCCTTCACCATATCCAGACTGCTCTTGGGCGGCTCCTGCCACAGGATGTTGGCATTGCAAACTGTGGATGAAACAGCCAGTTTAGCACAGAGGTTTAACATTGATTCACCAGCTGTGGTTTACTTGTTTTTATCAGGGAAGAAAAATCACTCACCAGAGAAAAGAGCAAGCGCGAGAACCACAAGTACCTTCATGATTGAATTTGACTCTGTTGGATAAAGAAAATGAATGAACAGTTAAAAAAAACAAGTTTTATCTGACTTTTATCTGAATTCAGTCATGAGTTTGTGAGAAGTGGTTCAATAATAATAAAATGTTACCTTGCAGAGGCAGCTTGTCTCTTCTTCACCCTGTGTCTGATGACTTGTGTCGTGCAGTCTGCCATTCGCAGGTTTTATAGCCATGTTGGAGGGTAAAGTCCTTCTCTGGGTGCCCAGTTGGACAGATCCTTGTCACCGCTGTCACTCCACGTCATAATGAATGTCATCTCCTCCCGTCATCCTGCGATAGCGTATTCTCTGGCATCTCAGTGGGCTAAGTAGTGGTTTATACACCTAAAAAAGCAGGAATCACACAGGAGACAGTGACTGCTGGGCAAAATGGTGTTTAAATCCTTTGTATAATAACTTTAAAAGGAATTATAAGGAGGATTATTGTCCCAGGGGGAGATTTGATCTCACAGCCAGTTCATCTAACACTGAAAGTGGCCTAATAAAAATAGTCATAGTCATAAAAATTCATATTTCTGGCCACCTGATGAATTTGAGTCTAATATTTACTCTCTTTTTAGCTCCGTTTTTGGTCTCCACCACCTCCGGAGATGAATAATCAGCTCTTTAGCTGCTAAACGCAAGGCTTTGTTCACCAGCTGGTCGCTAACTGTGCTGTCCGTGTGAGCAGTGGGAGAGATTAGTCACTTCTTTATCAATTTATCACTTTATTATACTATTATTTAGTTTTTTAGAGGATGATGGGTTGCTGTGAGTGTGCACAGGACTTGTGGGTTTAAGTTCAAACTGTGATAAATGTGCTACAGACTTTCTGTAAGCCAGAAAACCTGAACATGGAGGTGGTGCCCCTCCCTAATTTTTGCCCATATTCAGAGAATCTTTGTCAGCAGCCAGAACATTTACAGCTCCACGGCTCAAATGTTGTGAGAAAACAGTCCTAGTTTGGCACTTTTATTTCCAAAATGTCTTCAGCTTCATGAGAGTCTCCCTGTAATTTGCTTCTTTTGCTTCTTAATCAGTAGTTTCTCCTCCTCCGTCTTATCAGTCTGTCACCTGGGAATTGTTGCATAAGGAAACATGACATTCCTCAGTAAAGATAATCTGCAGGTCAGAGGTCACAACTGGATCAAAGTCGTTATCTAATCTGCTGACTTTTCTTACTTCTGCTGCCGAGCTTTCTGTGTTAACGTGTGTCAGACATGAGTAACCCAAATCCATGTCACCTGGGGGTTTTTCACCAATCTGAATTAAATATGCACACCAGTTAACGTGCACTCTATCTTATGGGTTTATACTGATTCTGTGATATTGTATACAAGTGTGTGTTTTGTGAGATTGGCCTGCATACGTTTATTTTTTTATCATGCGAGTAAAACTTATGAAACACGGTTTACTTCTGTATTATTATCCAACAACAGTTACAACATCAGTTTCAAGTTTCAAATGCATTTATCATTTTAAGTCTAAAAAGATAAAGCTGAATGAATATGGACATAGATACAATACTGTATTTATCACTTTTTAAATCAATTTAAAATTCAAAATTACATATGTGGCTTATAAATGTGAAAAGTAAAAAGCAAATAAAAGAAAATAAATAATTGATAACATGAATAAAGAACCAAATAATAAATGAATAAATAAAAAGATAAATAAATAAACCATACAACACATTGCATGTGCCTTATTTATTTGTTTATTTTCTTTTTACACACAAAAAGAAAAAACTGAATAAATAAATATATAAATAAACCCACATAGCTTGTGTTTTATTTGCTAAATTCAGCTTAATGTCTGAGCTGAACTCTGAGAGCCACGTAATGACGTCAGCTAACAGTGTTTAGTGTACAGGAGGTTTCATCAGACAGGGATAATGTCCTCTTGCTGTGATGTGGAGGCAGCAGTGACAGCTCGACACTCAGGGCCGGACTTTGCTCCTGTGTTTCCTCCACAAGACTCAGCCGCCCATATATACTGAGCCATGAGCTGCACAGAACACACACACACACACACACACTTCTTCTACAGCCAGCTCGTCCACACAGGTAACACAGTGATGCCACTTTTCTCAGGTCGTGAGTTTTGTAAGAAAAAGGAGCTGATTTTGCTTGTTTCTTTTCAGCTGCGGTGTCGTCATGAAGGTCCTCGTGGTGCTCGCCCTCGCTGTGTTCACAGGTGAGAGAGTTTGGACATTTTGGTGAAAAAATATAAAATAAGAAATACTGAACATGTGATAATAAAAAATACTTTTGCTTTTGATATTTTCAGCAGGTTGCAATGCCAACATCGTGTGGCAAAACCAGCCCAAGCGCCAGGTCGACATGGTGAAAGATGCTTTCTGGGACTATGTTGCCAGGGCAACCATGACCGCTGAGGACTCCCTGAAGCAGATCAGACAGTCCCAGCTGGGTCAGGACGTCAAGTAAGAGTCTCCAAATGATGCTTAAGCCCCAGAAAACTTAAAATCAAAGTACTTCTCATAAAATATACGTGGCTTGTGTATAATTTTTTGAGACTTGACTTATCCAAAGTTTGTGTTTCTGCTTGTGTCTCTGCAGCAGCTTCATCTCCGAGAGCACCGACGCCGTCAACAAGCTCTCCGACGCGCTCCGCACTCAGGTGGCTCCTCTGACCCAGGACCTCATGTCTAAGGTTTCCCAGGAGGCCGAGCAGCTGAAGGCTCGCCTGGAGAAGGATCTGACCGCCGTGAGCGCCAACCTGCAGCCCTACGCCGAGAAGATGGTGGCTCAGCTCCAGACCCAGGTGGAGGAGCTGAAGAAGGAGGCCGGCCCCTACGCCGAGGCCATGGACCCCGAGGCGCTGAAGGCCGTCCTGCTGCAGAAGAGCCAGGAGCTGAAGGGGCAGCTGGATAAGAGCGTGAGCGAGCTGCAGGCCCAGATGGTTCCCTACACCGAGGAGATGAAGGACAAGATCGAGCAGAGCCTGGATGAGTTTCAGAGGAGCATGACCCCACTGGCCCAGAGCTTTGAGGCCCAGCTGACCCAGAAAACCCAGGAGATCCAGCAGAAGCTGACTCCATACGGAGAGGAGCTGAAGTCCAAGCTGGACGCCAGCGCTCAGGACCTGCAGGCTCAGCTGACGGCTCTGTGGGAGTCTTTCACCAAGCAGACCCAGTAAACAGACTCGAATCTAGCGAGTGGTGTTTTTTGGACAGATAAAAAGTGCAATATCTCTTTTTCTATGTTTGTATGTTGATGAAAAATGTTCTCAAAGGCAGCAGCGTCAGTATTTCCACTATTGTGTTACTTTTTACAATTAACTCTATAAGCTTTCACTGTAAAACAAAAAATAAATGGGTTAACGGTTTATTTTCCTGTTGTGACTTCAGTTGTATTTGAGGTGGAAAATACATCAATTTAAATAGGAGCATTTCATATATATTCTCTTTTTTTAGTAAGATACATAAATTCAGGAAATATTATAATCTCATTATTAAAGCAATGCTGTGTGATTTAAGAGAATAAATAACACGTTTGCTCTCTTACAAATGAAAATAGTACTCCAGGGCTTTTGTTCCTAAAGTGTTATCAGTCTTATTTGCTCCTTATGTCTGCAAACTGACATTTCTAAGTCAGACTGTTGACTGTACAGATCTGCTCTACTTGTCCTGTTGTCATGCTGCATATTAGTATTTATCATTATTCCATCATTGCACCTTTTGGCCCTTAACACCAACCAACCATTAGGGTGACAACAAGTGATAAAGTGATCTGTGTGATGTCCTACCAGCCTCTCCGGCCTCGTCACACAGCACGAATCTGTCTCACTTTAACTTTACCAACAGCTTCATCCAGCTGATTCGTTCTGTCAAGGGCCGAGCAGCAACATGGAGAGAACATGGAAAGAATAAAAATCAAACAAAAAAACTATCTGACAACAAATCTTAATACTTTTCCCAATATAACTTTGATGATTCTGTGTTTTAAAGCAGCCAGAGTTGCATTAAATATCAAATCTTAAGTTCTGAGGCAAATAAAAGCATTTCTGAATATTAAAGCTAATAAAGTGCCAAACTGACACAAATATTTTTAAAAAACTCAATCTTGTTGTTTTAATCCAAAGTTTTGGCTGGTGTTCATCCTAATGCAGTAATGTCTACTTCCATTTTCTTGTTTATTTGAATATTTTTAGAGACCCAAAGAGGTCAAAGAAGAAACACAAAGATCAGAGGAAAGTCTGAAAAACTTTTTGTGAGGCTGGTTTTATATCGTTTATATAATATCACAACCTCTTTCACTTATTTTGCATCCACTCGTGGGCGTACTGGCCACCAGGGTGGGAATCACTGCCCTCAAAAACAGAAACAAATAATGAATATGTAGATCTGAATGAACTGAGAGCTCTCATGTGGTGTCCACAAATCCTCTGAAAGTTGTTGATGTATTTCATGCATATTATCTGTTTATATTTTTATTGAACAATGAGGCCAAAAGTTGATTTCCACATTTACAGACAATAAAGTTATTCATTGATTACTCTGATCTGCACGTAAGGTAGTTTATTGGAAGGTTTCTCATCTTATAAATGTTGTATAAACGCAGGCAGCGTTTGTTAAAGCTCAAAATGAACCAGATCAGCTGGACGATGATAGAACGACCTTTGGCCTTTTCACTGTTGTGCTGTCAGTCACATTGTTGTTGTGACCGATGGGGACGGTATGATTCTATCTGATTATCTGATGATGCAGTCACATTTTTCACACTTAAGTAGGAGGAAGATTATTATTATTAGAAGAAGAAGAAGAAGAAGGAGAGAGCAACTTTATTTACAGGACACTCTTCTAAAAAACAATGTTTACAAAGTGCTTTACAGATAAAACCTCGTAACAGGACCGACAGAAATGAAATAACAGGTTGGCTAATATATAAAATATAAACAGACAAAATAAAGTCATAGTAAAACCAAAACAGCAGCAATGAATATCAATAAAAGGTAATAATAAAAGGCAATATATGAGGTGAAACCGTTGTAAACACACAAACAGACAGAGATATGCTTAATAGTATCACACTTTATTTAAGGAACTGTACTAAACTGTTGTTCCTGAAATCACACACTTGAGATTCGGAGGCTTTAACTTCGGATATTTTGGGTGTTCCTAATTTCTGACCTGTGCTCGGACCTGTACTTTCAGTGTGCGACGTGGAGCCAAAATAACCCACACAGCAATAAAAGGTGACAACAGCACAGCCAGCGCTGGGAACTTCGGACACAGATCAGTGATCCTCCTCATATTTATTGGATCATGTCAAAGCTTCCCGAACTGTATAAATACTGAGAGACGAGCTCAGTCAGTCTCACTGCGTCACAGATCAGGGTCACAGAGGTGAGTCCCACAACATTTCTACTGTGTGGAATCATTTGCAAAGTCTGTTTATTTACTAAAGTTTATCACTCAGACATGATTCATGATGATTCAGATGACTAAAATGTTTTATCTGAGTTAAAAAGGTCTTGAAATTAACGTTCAACTGGTGAAAATTTTAGCTTTTTGTACAGAAACTTCTAATTTGACTAAAATCTGTCCGTGCTGAGATTAACCTGTTTATTATATGATATTCCAGCTGTCATTATTTCATCATGAGGATGTTTGCAGTAATCTTTGCGCTGGCCGTCCTCTCAGGTGAGTTCAAAAGTTCCTCTTAGGGATTAATAAAAACTCCTTGTTTTTTTATATTCTAAAACATTTTTTCTATAAATCTTTAGAAATATTTTTCTAGCATAGCATCATTTTATTTATCTAAAATCTCTGAAGGCTCACTGAGGGAGAACACTTGTTCTTTTAGACACATGCAATAAAAGCAAACACAGCTAGAGATTTTTATTTTGAAAGTCTCAAACTAATAATGATAATAATGATATAAAGGAACCACAAGGAGCTTCTTGTCAACTGTAGTTTGAATAAAAGTCACAACATGAGAGGGTTATCTTCATCCAACAGTTTCTTTAGTGGTTTCTACACATCTGAATCCTTTTTCTCTGATGTTTTATCCGTAAAACGTCTCCCATCTCGTTTTATCTTGTTTTTGAATATCTACAACGTTTGTCTCGGTCCAAACCAGGCTGCCATGCAAGAAGCCTGTTCGGGGACGAGCCGAAGAGCTCCTGGGAGCTCACCGTCGACAAGTTCAACGATTATGTCACTGATCTGAGCTCGAAGGCCGAGGAGCTGGTGGACAACGTCAAGAGCTCCCAGATCAGGAGAGAACTGGAGTGAGTTCATTTACGTCGCAGTGAGGAATTACCAGAGAAAGTTTGGAAAATTCTTAATTTTATTTTACTGTTTATTTTAATTCAAATATACAAAAATACTTGATTTTCAACGTAATCTCTGCCTCTACTGGATCTTCACTCAGCTTTCCAGTTAAAATCCTTTGATTTTTGCATTGATTTCTCCTGAAGACACATCTCCGTCTCAGCTGGAGCATTATTTTTACATTTTACACAGAAAACGAACCTTTTATTTCCTGTTTTCATCTAGAATGAAGCCTTTATTTGCTCTGACCTCAGTCTTGACCCCCTTTGGACCCAAAATGCTTCACAAAAACACCAATAAAACCCCTAACGTCTCATCTGTCCCGACAGCACCCTGATCCAGGACAGCTTGTCTGAGCTGTCCATGTACAGGGACGACCTGCAGACCAAGCTGGGCCCCTACACTCAGGAGACCACGGAGAATCTGGGCACAGACCTGCAGAAGATGGCCAACAAGCTCCACAATCACATGAGCGAGGCCCGGGACCAGATGGAGAAGTACGGCCAAGAGCTGCAGACCATGATGGAGCAGAACGCAGACGACGTCAGGGTCAGGGTCTCCGCCTACACGCGCAAGCTGAAGAAACGCCTCAACAAGGACACGCAGGAGATCAAAAGGTGAGCGAAAGAGAGGCTCATGGGAAATCTGTCCAGTGACTCAGATAGTTTCTCTCACTTTTAGCAAACTAAACTTGTAAGAACTTTTATTTATAGAGATTTATTGGGTTCAACATTCAAATGATCCAGTTTCCCACATTTTTAGTCCATATTTTCTAACAGAACAGAGCAGAACAGTGTCTGGTGCCATCTTGATAACAGCTGGTGGACTGTGAACACACCGGGGACAGCACTTCAACTAAGTCAAAGTTTTATCAGGCTGACAAAAGTCTGATACCGTGCCCATAAAGATCATTCATGTTTTATTGTTTTACAACATTATTCTGTGTTTTTATTTGTTAGGAATACAGAGATCTGTTCTCACTTTGGCATTAAAGAGTCTTCTTCTGTTTCTCAAGCGTCAAAACTGTTAACCATTAACTGTCCATGTTAAATCTTGAATACTTTTTATAGGTGCAGTATCAGACTTAGACAAAGGACAGAACAAATGAGTCCAGGACTTGTTTTCATTGTTGTTCCTGCTGTTTTTATTGTCCGCTGACCTTCAAAATTCAGTGTTTTATAGGAACTGTATAATGTATTTAATAGATACATGTAGAGAATATTATAATCACTATATAATATAAACAGTTTGTATATTACATACTTTTTGCTTTTGATACAGTAAGAAAGTTAATCTTTCTTTCCTACTGTTACTGTTAAGTATAATGTGAGTATTTTACACTGTGGTACATTAACTTAAAGGTTCAGTGTGTAGGATTTAAAGAGTCCTTTTAGATAAAATGAAATATAGTATGCAGAACTACATTTTCTATTATGTATTATTCACCTAAAACTGAGATTCGTCGTGTTTTCGTTAGCTTAGAAGGAGCCCATCGTGTCTGCACAGGGAGCAGGTCCCCTTTTACAGATGTTTCTACAGTAGCCCAGAATGGACAAACATCGTGTTTCCATGTTGAAGTGGCAGCTTGAATTTAGTGGCACCAGTTAGAAGAAGAATAGAAAGAAGAAGAAGAAGAGAAATGTAATTTTATGTTGTAACAAATGGAAGATCATAGTTGTTATTTGGCACAAGAACAAGCAAGGCAGCAGGAATCCTTCTTGGAGCCGTTTATACAAAATATAATAATATAATTATAATAATAACCCTTTTTTTTGCAACAACTATGTGCTGAAACAATGTGATAAACCAGATGTTTTCGAGTGTCACTCTTCTAAAACCGTTGGATCCGTCTCTCAGACAGACCGCCGAGTACGTTGAGGAGCTTCAGTCCCGCACGTCAAGCAACATGGAGGAAATGAGGGTGCGGCTCGACCCTTACTTTGCTCAGGTGCGCGTGAACGCCGAGGCAAAGATCACCACCCTGAATGACCTGCTGAAGTCGCAGTTCGAGGACATGAAGGACAAGATTCAGACCAAGGCTGAGGACATCAAGGAGCGCTTCGAGAAAACCACTGAGGACCTGAGATCCACCCTGGAGGTGAAGATGGGGGAGCTGGGCACCTGGTTTCAGCCTCTTGTCTCCATGTTCGATGACAACAAGTAAACGCTGTCGTCAAACAGTCTGGACTGGATCTATCTAACCATCACTTGCTGCACCAACAACAGCTGTGTAAAATGTTTTAAAGGATTCCTGATAGAAGCCAAGGGAGCGCCCACCGCAGGCTGAATGTGTCTCTGTCACTGAAGGCGCTTTAATAAAAACCAGCTGCTCACATGTGTGTGTGGAAAATCAGTGCTTGTCAATAATGTCCTCAGATATGTTCAAAGTCGTCTCGTCTAAACTTCCTACATTGTTTGAATATTAAAAAGCAGCACAAAAACTGAAGCCATTAAAATATTAACGTATAGATATTTGTAATAATGTCTTTGGAGGTCCCACTAGAACAGGTTCATCATTATCACTACGCACAACATTTGTCTCATACCAGACGTGACTGCTGCAGCTGTTTTCAGCCTCTTTCTGCTACAGCGAGGCGAATACAGGAGGTTTTCAGTGGACGGGACAGTCGACCTGCTGAGGGGCTGGAGGAAGTCACATGATCAACAGATCCCATTATGACATCACAAAGGGAGCCAAATCTAAATAGTGTGTTTTCACCCATATTTACTGAAAGATGAAGCAGGATAGAATGAGAGAGGTTGAGTGTTTCTCAGAGCCTCTAGGCACACTGGGAACACATGTTAAAAGTGCATTTTGCATAATATGGGACCTTTGAATAACAGCATATATATATTATTTCATCATTTTATCATTAAGGCACTGAACAGTGTGATGTGAAATATGTGTTTTATATTTCTGGGCTGAACTGTCTTGAGAGATAAAATGAATATCCAACTTAAAACTAACTTCACGTGGTCAAAAAAACTAGCTTACAGACACCGCACCGTGCACGTGAAGCTACGGCACGGTGAAACCACACTTTACACAAGCGTCATTTTAACATCCAATCACATTTCTTCGTGTATTTCTTCCAGCCAATCACAGCCCTTCTCTCACATGACGCACGGCATCCCGTTAGTTTGTCGCTGTTCAGTGTTGTCATATCCAAACATGTCTATCATGTCCAAAGCAGAGGACTTTTTATTTATATCCTGAGTCTTGTTTCCCGTCACGATGAGTAACCCGTGTAGAGAAGTCATCACTCTCCAGCTGGGACATTATTCAAACTTTGTGGGGACTCACTGGTGGAATTTACAGGTGAGCAAAACCGCAGCGGCTAACGCTAAGCTAGCTAGCTAGCAGTTAGCTTTGCATGTGTTGTCAAACTTTCGAGACTCTGTTTCTGCTCTCAGCAGCAGAGATATCTTATGTTAGCTCACCGTGAATGTGCATTTTAGGACCATTTTAACAGCCCGAGGACATACGATATAATTAGCCTGCTTCACAGGGGTTAAAGCATAAAGATGACGCTAACCATTAGGCTTTATGCAGCTAAAGCTGCTAAATATCAAGTTTTTTAGACGAGATTTGGCGAGATTCTCCAGTAGAAGATGCAGATTAATCGCTTCCCAGCATAAGATATTACTGTGTTTCCTGTAAACGCAGATGTTTATGGTGTAATGCACAAACGATACACCAAAATATCTGTTGCAGTGATGAGTTAGTCTTCTTTCATACTGCAGCATTACACTGCATACAAACAACTGTCTGCTTCGCAAAACTACAAAATCTAACTAACAAAATCCTCCACACTGAGCCTCAAACCCTCAAACCTCTCAAAAGATGGAGGTTTGGGCTAATTGCATGTTGGATAACTAGCAGAATGAAGCAGATTATTGTTTAGATAAAGTACACCAGGGCTGCAAGGAGCAACTGTTTTCATTATCAATTAATCTGATTATAATGGATCAATGAATGGCTTTGTCTGTGTTACACCAGAAAACAATTAAAATGCCAGTCGCATTGATGTCATCTGATGCCTTTTTGTGTCCGACCAACAGTCCAAACCCCCAAATATTCATCTTACTATACTATTAAGACAAGGAGAAGCAGCAAATGTTCACATTGAAGAAGCTTAAACAAAAGAATAGTTGGATCTCAAAATAAAACAAGAAAAAAACAAAAAACACTTGATTGATTCATTGATTATTAAATAATTTCCCCATTAACTTTCTGTACTTTCTCACTAACCAGTAATAGTGAGTTTTAAGTCTATTTTCTGTTCTTTTCACCTTTCAGAGTACTTTCAGATTTCATGTTTGATCCCATTGCCGAATGTATTGTGTTATATTTGGTTATTGTAGTTTCATTGTCAGTAACAGTGATGGACTTGTCTTTGTTTGCAGGATGCGTCTTTATCATACGATCCAGAGACGCCACTGGGTGACATCCAGAGTGATGTCGTGTTTCGTGAAGGACAGACTCTGGGCGGACATGTCACCCACACACCTCGCCTCATTGCCATGGATCTCAAAGGTAAATTCTCCCATCACATTTTATTTTATAATGTGGAAAACATCCGCAAAAGGTTTAGTTTGTGTCCTCTCGATTCCTTAAATGGATCCAGATTCTTACACTAACTTGGTTGTGTTTAACGCTGGTAAGCTGAATCTCCTGCACTTTATCGTCTATAACAGGAAGTCTTCGGACTTTACGGCAGGAGGGAAGTCTGTATGACGCCGGCAAAGACACGTCTGCTGTCACATGGTAAATCAGAGTCCTGTATGTGTATTATTGTCTGTGTATATTAAGGCCCAACAGATTTTGTCCCTTTTATATGTCCGGTGTGTCCCTGGTGGATTATGGTAACCTAAAATGTTTATTCAACTGATTTTCTGTGAAACACTGGTTGTTTGTTTGGCAGCTTCTGTAACACATTTGCTTTTGGTTTGATGAAATAAGTTCAACAACAACAATCCTCACAGTTCTCACCTACTGCATGAGAGAGTTTTTTTTTACATAATGAATGAAACCTGCATTGATGGATATATCAGATACGATTAAGTTTCCTTTCTTATTGAAGATTTTAGTGGCAGTATTTGTTTTTTTTTTTTTACAAAACTGTGCTCCATCTGGCAGGGACGGAAGCCTCATGATTCACGAAGAAAGTCCTTCTGCAAAGAACTCCTTTCTTGAAGATCTGGACAGGCTGGATGTGAGTATTTATGGTGTGAAATAAAACTGACAAGCAGTTCAGTTTTATCACAGTGTTGTCTTGAGACAGTGATGCCAAACATTTTGTAATAATGGTGTGTATGCAGCGTCACCTACAGCCTGAACCAACAATAAGCATCAGCTGTTTGCTGACTGAAAAGTCTTTTTTTCTGTATATCTTGATGTGGTATTAAGTCTTTGGCTCAACAGTCTCCCACAGCTACATTTGCTTTGTTCTTCAGAGAGGGGAGATTCTGGCTGAAGCAGACTTCTACTCCAGCTCCCAGCCTCAGTGCTCAGGTAGGAAAACCTCAACAAACTTCCTTTTAAACACAGCTTCACATTTAAGATTTTACGACCGCTCTGAAAACTCTCCCATCACCCCAGCAGGTGCGATGAATGTGGACACGGTGAACAACCAGCTGGCTCGAGTCCAAAAGGCCTACAGGCTGGAGGGCAGCGTGAAGGTGTGGTCCGACTTCCTCAGGATCCACCTGCACCCTCGCACCATCTCTGTCATCCACCAGTACAACCATGACGGGTAAAGTGCCTGAACTGTCACGCGTCCCACGCTGTGCTGAACAAAGTGACGGAAAGCTTTGAGATTGGAAATATAGTGTTTAATTCCAAAGTAACATTCCTGTTAATAATACATCGGTCCTGAAAGACAAAAGCATGTGAAGTATATCAGGGACAACCTGGGAGTGCATCTTAAAAGAGGTCATGGGCTTATGAACTAACCAGTGAGCAAGATGATGTCTGTGTAAACACTGGAATAAACTGACTACGTACTCGGGGGGGATATAACCTTGTCTGGGTAGTTGAAGAAAACCTTCTCTGTATCAGTGTGTCGCCCATAACAACCTACGTCCCTTTCTCCCCTTTTTGTTTCTGTTAAACTGAAAACTCCTGAAAACATCCCAAAAATAAGAGGCAGCATATAAAAAATATCAGGTGTAAAAGGAAAACAGTTAATGTTCCTCCTACTCTGACAGTTGAGTACCTGCTTTCCTCCAGTAGATGTCAGCCTTCACACACACTGCAGAATCTTTCAAACTTTAAAGCACCTCTGACTGAGCCCCCGATAGTGATGCTGCTGCATCACAAGTCGAGGTTTAGTAGTTGTTTTCTCTCAATTTCATCATGTTTAACGATGGATTTGC
The DNA here is from genome assembly GCF_042242105.1 of Pempheris klunzingeri. Taxonomy (NCBI): domain Eukaryota; kingdom Metazoa; phylum Chordata; class Actinopteri; order Acropomatiformes; family Pempheridae; genus Pempheris; species Pempheris klunzingeri. Next base: position 5,567,217 of record NC_092027.1, read on the forward strand.
TCGTGTTGTATTAAAAGGCTTATTTATTTTTTGTATTTGTGGGTGTTCAGGGAGGCTCACCGTCTGGAGGCGTTTGGCCAGGGAGAGGCTCTCCTGCAGGGGTCGGTGCTTGAGGAGCTGGAGGACAAACTGCACTTCTTTGTAGAGGAGTGTGATTACCTTCAGGTGAGTCGTTTTTCATCACGATAAATCATAAATCAAATTATTTGTCCTGTAGTTTGTTAAAAAAATATGAAGGATATCTCAGGTTTTTCAGCAGTTCAATATTCACGGCCCTCTGCTCTAAAACATTATTTTCCCACTAGTGTTTCAGTACAAACTTCATATAGTTTCATATAGTTGCTCTTCACATGTCTTCTTTTATAATAATCCTAAACTTAATTTATACAACACTTGCAGAGAGTTGTGTTATAGGTTCAGAAATATAAGACGGAGCCAAGGAGGACTTTGAATATAATCGGGGAGATGTTGGAGTGAATTCTGAAACCAGCGCTGCTTCTTCTGTTCCTTACTGATCCTTTGATATTTCCCTTCTCTCCTCATCCTGTTTCCTTCTCAGGGTTTCCAGGTTCTCTGTGACCTGGCTGACGGCTTTGCAGGCCTGGGGTCAAAGGTCACGGAGATGCTGCAGGACTCTTATGGCGGAAGAGGCATCCTGACCTGGGGGTTGGCGCCTGTCAGTCACCCAAATTCAGTAAGTCACAAGCTCAGACAGCTCTGCGTCTCTGTGGCTATTTTTTCTTTTTATCTCTGAGCGTTTTGTGATGTCGTGTAAAAGCAGGCGTTTTGTCAATGGGGTTCTGTACTTATGGTTTTCTCTCTGTTCAACCAGACTCCAATGAAAGACCTCTACCACATGTTGAACTGCACATTGGGGACAGTCGACCTGGCCAATCACAGCTCTTTCTTCTGCCCGTTGACCCTGCGTGGTGGACTGGGCAGACGACCCTCCTCTCCCACAGCGTTCCCCCACCTAACTTATGATGTGAGCTTTTCATTTTTCATTTTTTGTAATCACCATTTTATTTTTTAGACATATTTTAAGAGATGTTTAATGGTTATTTGTGGTGATCGGCGACTTTCACTGGGTCATCTCACCTCCTGTTGAGAGATTTAAACTGACTTTGTTTTAATTAAATTTAAATTAAATGAATCAGTTAGATTTTAAGAACCAAAATGTTACATCGAAATGATAATAATAATGGATTATTTATATTTAGTGTACTGATTAAATGTAAAAAAGAGGTTGAAGTATTCACCTTTCTTTCCTTTTGGGAAATGAAATATTTATGTTGTTTTTTGTGAGTTTGCTGTATCTTTGTTAATTTTATTGGTTATTTATGTTTTGTTTATTCTAAATAATGTCCATCTAAAAACAAGTGTCAAACTGTCATGAAATTGTCTAAACCACATGGAAACTGGATTAAATTTCATAAATATTTAGAGTGAAGATATAATTGAGGACATATTAACACTCACAGACATCTTTGTGTGCGTATTTGTATGAAAATTGGAATCCACTCTTGTAATCGTATAACGACACCTCTTTGTCTCATCTCTCTCTCTCTCTCGTCTGTGCCAGCCCTCGCTGTGGTACCACTCCAGCTCCATCCTGGCTTTGGCGCTGGACGCCCTCACTCTGCCGTACAGGCTGAGGAACAACAGCGTCCCCATGTGGCAGGTGGCAGACACTCTGGCCGTATCCGGGAGAAAGGTGACCTACTGCAGCCGGAGTAGCTGGTGTTCATGTCACTTTAGAGAAGGCTCTTATGGCTTATGGCGACTGGTATGATTTAACTTCTAGGTGGTAGCTGCCTATGGTGCTGTCCCCTTTCCCATGATGCATGGCAGCTCTCTCCCTGACGCCCTGAGTGCCTGCACAGATGCTCTGCCCTGGAAACCTCTATCGGCTTGCCCTGAATCTGCTGACTGGCGCTGCTACAACCAGTGGGTGACGCTCAAAGGCTTTGAGGGCCAAAGACTAATCAGGTGAGAATTTTATGAATTAACGCACCACGCTTTCATATATTTTAATCATGAGGGAAATGTGTCTAAAACACTGAGCGTGTATATAATGTCTCTGGTGTTTTTAAAATTGGACTCTATTTTTATGTATTCTGGGTGAAAAATGACTGGTAGGAACAAAAACCTTTGGAATCGGTCGAGTAGACTTCCCCAGAGAACAGGTGGTGACTGATCCAGATCTGTGCCAGATCAAAGTACGATCACTAAAAGTTCTTGATTTTGGCACCGACAGGCTCAGGTCATCTGACAACATAACAGAAAGGAGACAGACCTGTTAAGATCATTTTAGTTAAACCAGAAATAGCTGTTCTATCACTTGGTTTAAAGCCACCAGATTCCATTGAGAAAAACAGTAATTTTAAATGGGAGTCGCTACTATGCTCTCTCTATTCTTCAGTTTGTTTGTATTATTGGGTGACTTTGGCGTTTTTAAAGGGTTAGTTTGGATCCAACACAATGTTTGTGCTAACACATAATAACACAAACAAACTAACCAAAGAAAACAGTTGGAGATCAGCCACTCCAAAGTTCAGCAAGGTAAAATTACTGTTTTTGTCAATGGAGTCTGGTGTGTTTGAATAGGGCGATTCAGTGGCTGTTTCTGGTTAAACAAAAAGGATCTTACAGTTCTGTCTCCGTAAGGATCATGTCTGTAATGTTGTCTGACGCTTTGAATAACAATCTGAGCCTGTCGGTGGCAAAAACAAGCACTTTAAGTGGACGTACTGTGGGTGCAGTTGCCCCAAAGGATTTCATTACTTAAAAAAAAAAATTACTTGACCATCTTACATGTCCCAATTACTGAATCCATCAGAATTGAAGTGTTTCATTAAATCATAAAGTCAGGTTAGTTCACTGGAAATGTGAAAAACACTTCAAGTCAAAAGATAAACATCAGGATGTCAAGTAGCAGCTTTTTGCCTACATTTTAATAAATTACCAAGGAAAACATGAAGGTATTAAACACCCCCTCAGTCGTCGCTTAATCTTTTAATGTGTTGCTTGAATAATTTCCTTTCCATCAGCTCTCTGGCTCCAGGGACTCGACCGCCCACTCCTCTGCACAGCCTCCACAGTGGAGAGGACGTCCTGGCTTCCTACATCAGATCCTTCTATGCTACAGCTCCTCTGTGAGTCCCCTCACTGTCACATGCTGCGGACCAACAAATCAGTTTACTTGTTTGTCTTTGGGGTAAACAAAATATTTTAACCTTCACTGCTCTGCTGTCTCTGTCCACCTTCTCTCTCCCAGGGCTCTGCAGTTGGTATCTACTCCCAGTAAGCTGACGCCACCTTTCCCTCAGATATTCAGTCAGTGTGTTGGTGCTCAGGGCTTCCTGCAGAGCCAACCTTCCCCGCCTGGCTGTAAGCATATTTCTACTTAGTTAAGTAACTTTCCTTTAACCCGACTTTGGTTTTATAAAATGTTCCCTCCATATCTCTTCAGCTCCGGCACCAGTGGTCTCCTCTGTACCCGTCATGACTTCCCTCCAGTCCGGCCCCGCACTCGGCTCGTGGCTATCCGAGCTCCATCGTGGTGCCAGCTCTTTCGACATCCGCCGCGTGGCCCCCAGCTTCCTCTCCCAGGGGCCCGAAATGGCCGACTACCAGGAGGCCCTGGAGCAACTGCGCCTGCTGGCCCGGTGTTACCGTGACGACAGCGGCGGGGTGATGCGCTCCTCCTCAGAAGAGGATTACGATGACGACTGACGGTGGAAGTCTTTGGTGTGCAATCTGGATGTTTACTGGCCTGCATGCACTTGTGGGGACACGGGGAGGTGAAGCGGAGCTGTGCCTCTGGTTTGTGAAGGACATGGTCACAGAAGGAGGCGAAAAGTTTCTCATATTCTGAAATACACTGAGCTTTAACGGCTAAAACCCACTGCGGGCGTCTGCGTCTGCGTCTGATCGCTCTATCAGATTAATGCTTTAAACCCCAACAGAAGCACATCTCAGAAGCAGCTCGGCGCTCTGCTAAAGATACTCGCCTGGTCTCCTGTTGACAGAAGCTGCAGCCTGACCACATCAAGCAGCACAAACCATATTTCACCACTACATCAGTATTATTTTATAGCTGGTGGCTCCAGGCCCAACGTTTTGTTTTGTTTTTTAACACCGTGGATGACAAGAGGTTTGTTTTTAATGTGGAATAACATTTTTACTTAAACCCGCTGTCTGTGAGCTACAGCACAACACTGTTGTAAACGCTTATAAGAAACACATTTAAACCAGAAACGCAGCCTGTTTGCTCAAGTTAGATACAGGAAAGTGACCAAATCAACAAAATCGAAGCAAGTCAAGTATTCAGCCAGGCAAAATGCTCCACGTCTGAGGACGGGGAAAAAGACGGAACGTGACGCAGACGCACCCGGTGGATTTTCAGGGTAAGACACAGATGAGGGAATATTATAGACCTCTAAAAGAGAAATGTGGTGGATGTAGCATCATGAGACTGTATGGACTGTGGTCACAAGTCCTCGAGTTACTGTTTATCTGTAATTAAGTGTGTTTTATATTAAGGGTACATGATAAAAAGATTTACTTTTGGGCACAGGTTCCTCTGACCATTAATTCACTTGAAACGGTTGACAGTTCTTGTTGCTTGTCGCATTGCCTGAGTGACCAGCAGGCAGAAAAAGAAAAATGCCAGTTTTATATTAAACAATTAAAGCAACCACGTTTTGTATTTCTACTTATTTGCAAAATTGGAAGATGGTTTTTGTTTTGTATGTTTAGCCGTGGTTAGAAAATGTTTTAAAGGATGAGTGTTTAAAATTGTCAACAAAACAAAGTGTTCTGCCAGCAGCATTCAGCCCCCTTTGGTAAACCTTTAAATGGAGTTAAAGGAAATAGGTTTCTAAAAAGAGCTGCATAATATTTAAAAGAGCTGGGCTCTGTAGTTTTCAGGGAACGCCACTAAACTGAAGTTAATACTGACTGTGTTTGGGACTTTTCAGCTGTGATTGTGCTCATTTACAGTTATGGAGCCCTAAAAGGTAACTTTTTTTTTTTAACTTTAAATTCTCTTGTGTACACAAGATAAAATATCACCTTTCTGGACGTTAGAGGCTCCATGTGGTATTGAAGTTAAGTTTGGCTTACTGATGTGTTTAGTGGTTTTTGGACAACAATGGAGGTCAACAGCACAGAGGAAAAGAGACAATACCCCATTCTTGGTTAGTCTATTTATAGGATTGATTGTTACCTTAGATCTAGAGATTGGCCTTTTATTTAAGAGAATATACTTTTAAAATGAGGGCTGACAGCCTGTTGACCCTGTAAAACCAGTTTCATTATCAGTTCAACACTTGATAGTTAAGTTTTTTAAACATCTACAAATGTTTGCCATTTCAGCTATAATAGAACTGCTTCCAAATGTATGTTTGTATAGAAAAAAGAAAACACCCCTGAGAAATAACTTGTTTTGGTTGGAGATGCTACGATATCATACAAACTGCATTTTGTCCCCTTTGGCGGCAGGTGTGGCTTTGATCAGTGCGTCAACTCAGATCAACACACTTTACGTTTGTTTAACTGGATCAATGCCTGTTCCCATTAAAAATAATCCAACGACAAATGCAGAACAGGCATTTTTTAATCTGAAATAAAATGGTACAAGGATTTCACAGAGGTGAGGAGATGTTGGAACATTTTCCCACCCAGCATTTTGACAAAACAGTATGCTTCTACATTTGATTAAAAAAAGGCTAAGACACATACCATCATTTAAACTTATAAAACTGAGATTGCACCCTGTTATTTTACAAACACCTCCATACAAGACAGCCCTAATGAAAAAAATATATTGAGTAAAATTCAAATGAAACGAAGTAGCGTGTGCATAAAAGACATCGATTAGAGTGCCTGGTATTCTACTGCTATTTATCAAAAACAGGAGGCAGGGGAAGTGTAGAGGGAGCTGGGGAATGTAAATGGAGGACAGGGGGGCACAGTGAGAGAAGGGCTCAAGACAAACAGTCCAAAATCTGAACTAAGAGCGGGAACGGGAGCGAGAACGAGACTGGGAGCGGGATTTGGAGCGAGACTCTGAGCGGGAGGCGGATCGGGAGCGGGAGCGGGCTTTGGCGGGTGAGGGAGAACGAGATTTGGACTTGGACTTTGATTTAGACCTGGCTCTGGATTTGGATTCAACAGGGGAGCGTGAACGGGAGCCCCTCTCGGGCTCGCCTCCCTCGTCATCACTCTTGGGCTGCTCCCGGCCCTTCGAGCCAGATTTCCTAGAGCGATCCTTAATTCCTGACCTGGAACGAGACCTGGAGTGGGAGCGAGATCTGGACCTTGAATCTTCCTTCTTGCCTTTCTTTCCTTCTTTCTTGCCCTTTTTGCTCTTGGGGCTGCGACTCCTGCTGCGGTCCTTGTTCTTCTGAGCGTCGTTGTTACGCTCTTCTTCCTCCTTCTTGCCCTTGACCTTATTCTTCTTGCTACGAGATCGGCTGCGGGAGCGAGAAGCCGCTCTGTGGACAGAAAGCAGAACTTAGTGTTCGATTCTCTGCCAAACGTTCCCATTTTGGGAAAACAAACATCCAAACAGGACGTGGGAGATTATTTCCATCGTCCCTACAAACACAACCTGGAACTAAATGCACTTTTACATTAAGTGTCTCAAAAAGCACAACGACAAGCAAATTCAAAGTATTTACATCCATCTGCACAAACATGACAGTCCTTCACTTAAAAGACATTCTGCCATCAGCCTTGGTGGCACGTAGCTGAACCATCATGGTACACAGAAGCTGCTTGGACTAATTTGGTCTCCTGCTATAAAATACACTGGGGGGCTGTGGCAAAACAGCTGTAACTATCAGGCTACAGGTTGCATGTGCACCAGTGCAAGCACCTGTGCACTTTTAACTTGTAAACATTTATTTTTAGAAACTTGTGCTCTCATGTTACTGCTGATGGCTCATGAAGTGCCAAAATCAATGTGGTTTTTATGGGCTGCTGAGTGACTTAAAGGTGATTCTACTTGGTGTGTGTTGCCATGAAGCATGCGGCGGCTTTTGGGAGGTGGAGAGCAGTTCTGCAACAGGTGTGAAAACAAGCACAGCTACGTTGTTCAGTTACTACGAAGGAACAAACACAAAAAACAACCTCTACACATTAATTTACCTTTTATTGTCAGCTAACTTCTTTTCAGAGGTACCATGCGTTTAGCCCAATCTCCCTTCTGTTTAGAGCTACATTTCTCACCTGGAGTGGGAGCGGCTGCGACTGCTGCTCTCACTACGGCTGCGGCTCTTGCGTGACCTGCGGCTCCTGGAGCGAGACCTGAGAAAACATATTGAAAAAAATGAGGAACTCTCACTTTGACAGCAGGCCAACAGCAGTGGCTCTGCCAACTTCTCTCTTTTTTTAAATCTACAACTACATGCTTATTTCCCCTTTAACTTTTCAAGCACTGCATATAAAACCGTTTAAATCCCAGTGCATTGTGGGGTCATTCTGTGATGTGCAGCTCCACTTCCTCAGGCACTATTATTATTATACTTTACACATCAAATGCACCAGGAAGTGGTCTATAACTACAGTGATGCTTCTCACCTGGAACGGCTGCGACTGCGAGAATAAGAGCGTCTCCGTTTGGCTCCAGGGCGGTCCTCGATCAGCCGGATCTTTCTACCGTTCACTTCTGTACCATCGAGCTTCTCCAGAGCTCTCTTCATGTCAGAGTAGAGCCTGAACTCTATCACCCCCTCGTTCCTCCGGCCCTTGTGGGTGTCAGCGTAAGTCACCTCCCCTGCCTGCCTCATGTAGTCCTTTGGAGAAATGGGGAAACATAAACAGGGATCAGAGGGAAAGTGGTGGATTGAGTGATACGCTTAGCTCAGGCGATACTGCAACAAACTCAAATGGCAAAAGGGTGCAGACACTTAAAGCAGATAAATGTTTGTCCTAAATCATAACCATTTTGGAAATGTACCATCCATGAATTGTGTGAGCTAGGTCTGGCCGATGAATTGTATTTCTTAAGTTATGTTATTAAGAACTCATGTCAGCAAACAAATGAGCTGCGTTATGTCCTTAACACTTAAAAAAAATACATACCTTCAAGTCCTGCCAGCTGCAGCGGCTGGAAAGATTCTCAACAATGAGCCGATAATCTGTCCTTATAGGTGGACCATATCTGTCTCTTCCCCAGCGTCCATATCCACCTTTTAAGGTAACAAGGAAAAGGACAGGAAAAATGAGGACCAAAGAGAAACAGAGGTGGTGCATTTATACTAAACTCCAAGCTACAGACTACAAAATATGTCAATATTCACTTGGGAAAAGGAAACAAAGAAGGGGAAAAGCAAAAGATGAAAAAAAGACTTTAAAAAGAAAAATAAAATGCATTAAGTCCTTAAAAAAAGATAATTATTTCTTTAAGTTTAAATCTTTATTTAAAAGCCTAAACCTATATATCACAACTGTAGCTTATAAAATTTTGGTAAAATTTCAATAGGCCTATTTTCTAAATAAGAAAGAAAAAATTAAAATTCAAAAACATAACTGATCGAGGAAGTACTTACGGTGAACTAAAGCAAGTTTCTAAGCTATCCTATCTAAAAACATTTCACTGTTACAAAACATGTTCTTTTTCAGGCACCTATAAGAGCTGAACCCACATCTGTTCCTAACCCCATGGCATCCTCACCACCCGGCCTGGGCCTAATGGGAAAAGCGGTCTTCATTCACAATGGCTCCCTTTTTTGGTCTGCCCAGGGGCCCAGAATGGTCAAACCACACTCTTGGAAAGGGGGGACACCATGGCCAGCAATAGGGGCAGGCAGTCAGCAAAGGACTCTTTCAATTAAAACATTGAGGTTCTTTGTTAAATCTTTACCTTTAAATTGACAATCATTTTAAATAAAATAAAAAACGGAATAAGACATCAATAGATTACAAGATATTTAACAATCAAATAGTTATTTTACAGTATTCAAATTCAAGACATTTATATCCTTTCCATCAGTAAGCCATCTCCCCCATCATATATTCACATGAAACTGCATTTTAAATCCATCATATGGAAATCCAAGATACTTTTCAAGTCATTGGTGGCTGTGGTGCACACAAATTTAATCATGGTATGTACTGACGAGGAATTCTCCCACACCTACTGTTGATGAAAAATCTGTGAAATGCTGCAGTGAGTGGTGCTCATACACTGTCTGCCAACTTATTTGCAAGACAATATAGAACAAAATTACAGCTCTGGAGTGCCCTATTCAGAAACTGAAAAGTGCCCATATGCTAAACAGGCTGTTGAAACTCTTGAGGGCGCATTGAGCTCAGAACAACAGCAAAACCTGATGGAATAAAAATGGGGGGTGCAGATGGGTGTGTGCAGATCAAAGACAATAAAAACTGAAAAGAACTGAGTTTCATTTGAAGTTAACTTTCTTAAAAGGAGGATAGACTGCTCAGGTATCAGGAGTGAAGACACGGTACCAACAGAGCTGGGCGACAATGGCCAAAAGTAATTTTTACTTTACGCAATAATTCATGGATTAAAATAAACAACATGGAAACAAACACTTTCAAAAAAATTGGCCGATACTATCCATAATTCAAATGCCAATATTTTGTTTTCTTTGGTGCAGTTTTCTGACTAGGAAAATAGTGTCATATCACAGTATTACAATAACAAACCCAGTCTCTGTCTCTTGTCCCCCAGCTCAGGGCACCATCTACAGCAACAAGTGCTCCTGACGCAGTCAATCCACCTCCATAAAAACTGTCTCCCCTACAATTTCTAATCAAAATACTAGGATATAAATTGAATGCACATCAGCCACCAAGGACAAGTTTAAAATTTTGCCCCTTTGAAATTTAGATCAATGGTTCCCTGTAATGAATGAAATCCCTCATCAATGACATCATTCATGAGAAATAAATACAATACTCTGTTGAACACTTACTTCTTCCACCATAACCTCCATCACGACGGGGTCCCTTGGTGTGCTCCACAATGACCCTTTCCCCACACAACTCCTTGCCGTTCAAGTCATACACAGCATCATCTGCATCACGTGGGTCATCAAATTCAACAAACCCATACCTTTACAAAAGAAGATAAAAATGCAACACAGGGTTACAACAAAAGATTTTGATAAATGTTCATGATCTAATAATACAGCAGCAGTCACATGTGCACAGACTTCGCACAAATGCACCCCTAGACCATATCGCACCTCTTCAAGGAGCTGTTTTTAGAGAGCAGATCTGTTTCAGCACTTTGACAACTGATACTGAAATAATAGATTTATGGATCTCAATCACAGGAGACGGTGTTTGGAAGATGAGACAAAACATCTTCCAACTGAGTTAATTTTATAGGACAAAATATAAACTACTTGCTGATATAAAGCTCACCTTGAATACAGTTAACATTGGTAGCATGAAACCGATACAAGATAAACAAATTATTTGATTGTATTAGCAGAAATGTAATCACCAACAAATTTAATGTGACCAAATAATTGTGTAAGAGATATTCGAGCAAAGATCACCAGTTCCAGTTACTCAAATGTGAATAAATACCTTTTTTGCCCTCCATTATTGTAAAACGAGCTCATCCGTTTTCAGACCGGTGACACACAAAACAAGCTGAACATGACCACATTGTGCTTTGTGGAGCGGCTGTGTGCATTTTTAACACATTTCTAACATTGTGTAAACGATATATTACGATTAATAGGAAAAAAAACATCTTTACATCGAGTAATCGATAATGGCTTCGTTGATCACAGCCCTGGATGTTAGGAGGAATATTTTAAAGGAAATCGGGAGAGGTTAGCTGTAGCATGGGGGGCACTGTGCTACCTCTACATCTAAAATGTAGCAGCTAACAGGAAGACAGGTTAAACGTGAAGGTTGTGCATTTAACTGAAGCCATTTCTAAAAGCAATGCATGCACAGTAACAGCAGAAAGCACCTTCAATACAGACAAAACATGGGTGTGATTGGACTTGCACTTGATTAGCTAACAAGCTAGCATGCAATACACACAGCCGCCTGTGACATTGCCACGTCCAACATTAGCTAGCTGGCTAACGGCGGTCGAAACAACGCAAAAAAAAAGAACATAACACCGAAACCCGCACACAAGCACATATCCTCAACCTTTAGTTTGGCGCAGTAGCAATAAAACAAGCACCTTAGCACAACCGAGCTATGGCAGATCGCATTCTTAGTTTCCGCGGGTGGATTTTAAATACGTTAGCTAGCATTAGCATTAGCATTAGCAGGCCCAGGCTGGGGTTCATCTCCACGGCGCGGCCTGCGCGGACGTTAAGCCTCAACAACGGACAGCAAAAGGTGGCGACGTTACCCGTTTTTCAGGTCGACTTCGAGTATCTTCCCGTAGCCTTTGAAGAACCTCTCCACGTCCTTCTCTCGGGCTCGGTAGCTCAGCCTGCCGATGTACACCCTGGACATTTTGTTAGCTGGAGCGCGCTGCCGAAATGCGGGATCCGAGCACACAGAGGAGGCGCGAGGCTGCAGGAGGCTCATACACGCGCTCCTGTGATACAATAGGCTGCGGGTGAGTTGGGGGGCGTGGCCTCTGGTCTACGGGCTTACGTCACTCACCTACCCTCCAGTGCCCAGACGATTAATCGATTGTTTGGAAATTAATGGGGAACAATTTCTGTAATCAATGAAGTGATTTCAGTGTGTCAAATGTATTATTACATTATCATTATACATTTTATATGGTATATGGATTTTATCTTTTATTTATTTATTTAAGTTTATCAATTTTAAGACATCATCTTGGGGTCTGGAAAACTGTGATAGGGCTCAAACAATGAATCATCATGGCATACAAATATAGTCAAGTTGATAGTATTTTCCCACTACTTTTATTAATATTCCATACTACTAGTAATGATAATAATGATAATACTTCAGGGGCAGCATGGTGGTGCTGTGGTAAGCACTGTTGCCTCACAGCAAGAAGATCCGGGGTTCAAATCCCGGTCTTTCTGTGTGGAGTTTGCATGTTCTCCCCATGCTAGCGTGGGTTCTCTCTGGATTGTGGGAGGAAGCCGGAATACCCAGAGACATGCACATTAGGATAATTGGTAACTCTAAATTGCCCGTAGGTGTGAGTGTGAGAGTGAGTGGTACAGACTGTCTGTCTGTATGTGGCCTTGCGATTGGCTGGCGACCAGTCCAGGGTGTACCCCGCCTCTAGCTTGAAGTCAGCTGGGATAGGCTCCTGCTCCCCCCGCAACCCTGACGGATAAGCGGTATAGAAAATGGATGGGCGGATGGATGGATAATACTTCAAGTGAAAATACGCATGTAAAGTACAAGTACTTAACAAGTACCTTAAATCCTTCATCCAGCGTAAATGTTTTCCTTACTGTGTATTTATTTCATTTAACCGCACTATATTTGTTGTGGATGACTCAATAAAGTACATCTATCTATCTATCTATCTATCTATCTATCTATCTATCTATCTATCTATCTATCTATCTATCTATCTTTGAGTACAGCACTTGAGTAAAAGTAGCCTACTTATTTACATTCCACCACTGCATCTAAGAGGCTGTAACTGGCACATTTCCAGTCTTTTTTCCTGATTAGTTCATTTCAGGCCAACCAATCAATCGATTAATTGCTTGGGGTCCACTATTGACCGTGCAGTGTGGTCTTTAAATAGTACACCTTTACATGCCGGATTGTCGCTAAACGCATTAGCCGCGGTGGGCGGGGCTAACATCCCCACAGACCAGCTGCTCTCCTCTGTCGGGCTGTAACTTTTCTATCTTTCAGGCGAACTCCTCTGACTCAGATCATGCTGGAAACTTTGTAGAAGTCGCTGCTCCACCTGTCGCCCCGATGCGGAAGTGTTAGGGGACTTTATTCGTCTTCAATGGGTTGAAGACTGTGAGGTCGCTTTGGGAGGGAGATAACGGTGACGGTATGCTAACGGTGCTAGCTAACCAGCAACAGTTGGTCGGCTAACATCAACGGACTCGCGTGGTAAATCTGCGATGGAGGGCGCGACTTTTTCAAAATACTCCTGGATCGACTTCGTGTTCTCCGTGATCGGGGTGTGCACCTTCCTGGTGGACTGGGGCTCGGACGTGTGGGTGGCCGCCGAGTTTTACTGCCGCGGGGACCTCCTCTGGTTCGGGGTGCTGGTCGGCCTCATGGTCCTGTCCTCGGTCGTGGTCCAGATGTTCAGCTGGTTCTGGCTCAAGTACGACCGGGAGCTGCCGGGGTTCCGCACACACACCGGGGGAGGCACCGTGCTCTTCGGGGACCGAGTGAAGCTGTCCTGCCTGCTGCATGTGCTGCAGCTGGGGTTCCTCTGCAGGTAGACCAGACTCTGTGCAAAATAATGCAGCTTTTGGTGAATCCTCATTGTTAGTTTCACTGCACATCCCTTAGACAGACTTCTTTAACTGGGGCTGTAAATGCTAGTCTGGTTTCTCAATGTGTGGGAAGTGTTTCAGCAACAGGTTGCATGAAGTTAAACGCTCAGGCTGTGTGATGCAAATTCACTTGCTGCTTTGAGAGATTTCCTCAGGAGTGTTTCTCTTTCTACCCATTTACAAGAAACTGGATATTTCTACTCAGTAGTTCCGTCAAGCATGGAGGTAAATATCATATGACAGGTGCTGTGAGCATGAATGTGAATTTCAGGTGTGGCGACGAGTTAATCCAGTGTCTCTGATGAAAACTGAAGTGCATACAATGGAAAAATATTAACTTAATGAGGCACGAAGAGCTCCTCTACGTGCACGAGTCAGATAGAGAATGCATCCCATCAGGTTGCATCTGTTCACCCTTAAATGAGCATGTTTAGCTGCATGGGTTTGGTTTGTGTTAATCACTGCTATTTTCCCACAGTCTGTGTCCCCTGTAACATTAATTCTCTGACATATTCATCCACGTAGGCACATCTCGGCCATACGGCAAGGCTTCAGGGTTTGGTGGAGGAAAGAGGAAGGGTCCGAGTACGCTGTTTACCTGACGCATGACCTCAGCATGCTGAGGCTCATCGAGACTTTCTGCGAAAGTGCTCCTCAGCTCACCCTGATGATCTACGTCATGCTGTACACAAACACGGCCAGGACTGTTCAGTGTGAGTTCCCTTTAATTCCATTTACCAACACCTGACAAGAAAACAGTGTAAATAAAGTGCAAATAAGGATCAGACCTAGGTTGTAAAAACACTTCCTCTTGGTTGCTGCATTCACGGTTGAACTTCTGTTTTTGCAGTTGTGAGCATCGCTGCGTCCACCACTTCCATAGCCTGGATGGTGGTGGATTACCACCGCTCCCTGCGCTCCTTCCTCCCCGACAAAGCCAAGCAGGGCTGGGGTTCCTCTTTAATGTACTTCCTGTGGAACCTGCTGCTAATCGCCCCACGCGTGGCAGCTCTCGCCCTCTTCGCCTCTGTGCTGCCCGGGTACATCTCCGCCCACTTTCTGATGCTGTGGTTCATCTTTGTGCTGTGGGTCTGGAGACAGAGGACAGACTTCATGGACAGCGTGAGCGGGGAGTGGCTCTACCGCGCCACCGTGGGGCTGATTTGGTACTTCAGCTGGTTTAACGTAGCGGAGGGTCAGACCAGAGGCAGGAGCATCATCTACCACTCCTTCATCACCACCGATGGAGGAATCCTGCTGGCCACGTGGTGGTGTTACAGGGACCCTGTCCAGACCGAGCCGTACGCCCTCGCTCTGCTCATCACTCTCCCCTCCAGCTACCTCCTGGGTCTGATCTTCAAAACCCTCTACTACTGCTGCTTCCACCCCAAGCTGTGGAGGCCCCCCGTGAGGGAGCCAGGACTGCCCGATGATCTGCCCGATGCACAAGTGTCCTTTAGAAACTTTTCCATCCAGGACGACACCCTGTCCTCTCAGCTTCTTAACAAACGGATGGCCCTCCATGCTACTTATTTTTACTCCGATCAAGGAGACCATAGAAACAATGAGAGCACAGATAGAGACGTCTGAGTGTCTGTGTGTGTGTGTGTGTGTGTGTGACGGTCAGTCGTGTACTACTGATAAATGTTACCGTCTGTAGTAGTAACAATATCTCTCTCCTGTTTGTGCTGTAATTCCAAAAAATGCCCACTTTGAATCATAAAACGGTACTTGAACAGTGGGCAGTATTGATAAGATCCCTTTCACATCAGAACATGTGTTACAGTGTAGAAAGATTTAAATAACTGAAAAAACAAATGAAGTCTGACAAATCCAAATAAGATAAGAAACGACATATTTTATTCTGACTTATCTTAAAACAACAAATTAAAAGCCAGACAAATCCAAATACTTCATCACATTGATGCAAATACCACACAAAAATCCAATTTTGCCATAAAGCTTAAAGCTTGCCACGTGTGACCACAGATATTAAAGGGACATTTCCCACAGTATAAACGGTACTAAAAAAATCTGTTGATCAATACATATCTTCTATCATAATGACGTGTTTCTCTACTCTGCTTGGAAGTGGAGTCATTTGTTAAGCTAATTTCTAAGACAACATGAATGATGAAATGTTATTTGATACATTTTCTACAGAAGAAAACAAACTGTATTTTAACTTTAAACATACATACCATATGACCATATGTGTTTGTTGTTGCTGTTGTGTGAATATTTCTAAAATTCAGACTTGCTGGGAAAAAAAAAAAATGTTTTGACAAGATGAATGATAACATAAAGGTTACTGCGTCTGTTTTAGAATATCCAATGATGATAAAAATCCTAATATTTTGGGCACTATAAGGGTTTTGTCAGCCCCCGGAGGTCTGACCGTTTTCTCAATTCCTGTAGTTCATCTCCACATGTATACAGATGTTTATTTTTTCACCATAAGGGGCATCTCCTTTTGTGTGTTGTGTTTTTGGTTCATGCTACAGCTGCTACTACTGGAACCTGTCTGAAGGACTCTGAATGTAAATCTAACCATGATCTCCTTTTGTATAATTTCTGTGTTTTTAAGACCACTTGATAAGGTACTAGTTTTTCTCAACATGATATTTATGGTATAAAATGAGGTGCTGATTCTTAAAATATCAACTTAGAACCGACAATCCTGCTTTAAGTGTCGAACAGGTACGAAAGTGTTACTCTCGCTCACTCATCCGGTGTTTGTTTAGCTTGTTAAAGTGTCAAACATCTCTATTTACTTCATCTTCAGTTCAGACGTGAACATTTCCTCTCTGTGATGAGTAAAACTGTGTGACACTACCACACAATCTGCATTATTCTACACACACTATGTTGTATTTCAATCTTTTCAAGTTCCCCAAAACGTTCATCAAAGTTCGGGTTCTGTTTTGTGTGTTTCACATGTTAAACCTCTCAGTTGTTCATACAAACTGTTGTACATCCACACACTGCTGAAACCAACAGTCAAGGTCTGCTGGTTATTAATGTTTTACCTCACTTGCCACATGCAATTATTAAAGTGGTAACACTGTTGTATCCTCTGTTTGCTCTTGTGTTTGTCTGTTACGCTGACGCTGCGAAAAGCACCTGATTTGCATGCTTTTACAGCTCAGTTTACAGTTAAGTAACTGAATTCAAAAACAGGAATACGATAGAGCTTAATTGTTTAAGTGCCAGCACTGTGTGTGTGTGTGTGTGTGTGTGTGTGTGTGTGTGTGTGTGTGTGTGTGTGTGTGTGTGTGTGTGTGTGTGTGTGTGTGTGTGTGTGTGTGTGTGTGTGTGTGTGTGTGTGTGTGTGTGTGTGGTTACTACAGTGTGCCTTTAAGAAGTCATGTAGCCTCCTTGTAGGAGGGGCTACACAGTATTTAAACACTGAACTTTGACTGTTTGCTTACTTTCGGTTGTGTTTCAAACATTCCTGTGTTAGCGAGTGACGTGTAAACAGCTGTGTCCTGAAGTATGTAGCCACAGCAGAGACAATTAAAGGACGTTTGCGTGAACTTGGGCTTGACAGGCACTATGGGTGTGTTCAAGTTCTCCTGCATGGACTTCCTCTTGACCTGCATGGGTCTGCTGTTCCTCCTGCTCGACATTGGGCTGGATATATGGGCCGCCGTGTCTTTCTACCAGGAAAAGGCCTATGTCTTCCTGTGTATCCTGCTGCTGCTCCTCGTCGGCTCGTCCGTCCTCGTGCAGGCCTTCAGCTGGCTGTGGTACAGCTACGAGGACTTTGAGAGGGAGACGAAGGCCGAGAGGTGCCTCAGTGTGAGGCAGCTCAAGCTCCTCCATGTGCTGCAGCTGGGAATCTACTTCAGGTTGTGCAATACTTCTGTGCTTTAACAATTGTGGTGTTTTTAAAGTGCCTCAGGCTTCAGTCGCACCGGTAGTTTGTGTGGGAAGGAGGGCGTGAGTGCTGTGGGAGCTAAAGTGTTCAAAATGAGATTGATCTTGCTTATCTGAGAGCTCCACCCTGGTTAGCACCCGCCTGAATACTTCCATTTACAGGAAAGGCAGAATAATCTGAATGGAGCAAATGTTTGGCTCTATCACACTGCACTGAAGCCCATGATGTGTCATTGTAGCACACAGAAAAGTAAATGGCACTAATGACTAACAAATAGTAAATATAAATAGTAATAATGAGTGAAAGAGGAATGGATTCTCATATTCTCATGCTTATGACATCATCTGGTTATTTCCTCTTAACATGTTTTGTAATACACGGGTTATTGTTTGTAATAGTTTTTTTTCTTTGGTACTTCTTGTGACCACAATGACTCAGGAGTAGTAGAAGCATGTGTTTATAGTAGATAATCTGATTAGATTCTGGAGCACTGAGCTAAAGTGGTGTGTTAAAGCCAGAGTGCCTCCTTTTCATGCCTTAATATCACAGCCAAAGAAATCAAAGTGAATGTATTTTGTGTGATGACTGAATCGGTGTGAGTTATTGTGGTTTCAACGGTGCGTTCTCTATCCCGCAGGCATGCAGGTGTCATGGAGATGTCTTTCCGCAGCTTCTTCTCAAAGATCCACGACCCCGAGGGTTTCGCGGTGTTCCTGAGCCACGACCTCAGCATGCTGCGGCTCATAGAGACGTTCTCAGAGAGCGCCCCTCAGCTCGTCCTCATGCTCACCATCATTCTGCAGCGGGGCGAGTTCGGGCCAGTGACAGGTGCGGGATGTTACTCACGTCTCAGCGTCGAGGAGATTAAGGGGCAGAAGTACATTTTCTGAAGCATCACTTTTAGATGTAGTTAAAGGAATAGTTCTATTTTTTTCATGTGGGGTTGCATGAGGCAGGAGTCCCGGCACAGATGCTAAGCTATTACCTTTCATCAGACATTGTTCTCCAACAGGGAACTGAAGCCACTGAAAAACAAAACAGTAATCTTACCTTGGAGATAATGTGAGTTGCTGGTCTACCTCTGCCTCGGTTGGTTAGTTTGCTTGTGTTATTGTATGACTTTGGTGTTTTAAACGGTTAGTTTGGATCAGAACTAGTGTGTTAGTGCCTTGATTGAGGCAGAAGTAGTCCAGCCCTTCTCATGCTCTGCAAGGTAAAATTATTGCTCTGAAGCAGCCAAAGCAAAAGAGAGAACGTCGGCAGTTCCCTGTTGGAAAGGGATGTTTGACAGCGAGGTGAAGTGGTGAAAACATTCAAAATATAAAATAAATATGTTATATATATATATATATTATATATATGTTCTATAGCTGTACATCACTTAGGGTCTGTGCTGGGACTCCTGCCTGCTTCTCCATACTTGGGGCATGCAGTACCTCATGCAAGCCCACTTCAAAAAATCCGAACTCTTCCTTTAAATTACCTTCAGACAAAGAAAGGGGTGCATGTCTGAAAGCTGGTGCCATAAGGGGGGAGCCAAGCTTGAAATGTGCTGCAATCCTGGACCTCATGCTTGCATTTTTAAGGTGTGGTACTTTAGCTGATGATGACTTCTCCTCCTCCTCCTCCTCCTCAGTGTTGAAGGCCATCGGGTCAGCCTTAACCATCTCCTTCAGCGTGACCATGTACCACCGCTCCCTGCGCTCCTTCCTGCCCGACAAGAAGAAGCAGCAGATGGTCTCATCGGTGGTCTACTTTCTCTGGAACCTGTTTCTCATCTCGTCCCGCATCACCGCCCTCGCCCTCTTCGCCTTTGTGCAGCCCTGCTTCATCTTCACCCACTTCCTTTGCTCTTGGCTGGTTTTATTCTTCTTCGCCTGGCGATCCAAGACTAGCTTCATGGACAGCCCTTGCGGAGAATGGCTTTACCGCGCCACTGTAGGCCTCATTTGGTATTTCGACTGGCTCAGTGTGGTCGAGGGGAGGACGAGGTACAGAACTCTGCTCTACCACGTGTACATGCTGGCCGATATCTCCGTCCTCTGCAGTTTGTGGTGCTGGAAGATGAACACAGAGCCGCCTTATTTTGAAATTCCACTCTTACATGGCATAATCGCTGCTGTCAGTGTTGTTCTAGTTTACATTCTTGGTCTCTTCCTTAAAATGATATATTATAAGTTCTACCATCCAAATCTTACCAAAGAAGAGTTGAAAGGGGACAGCTCTGAGAGGGCCAGAAATGGACAGGGACCTACTAGGAGTACATCTCTGATTGTAGATGAGGTTGACTTTGCAGTGCCCTCACCCAGGAACGAGGACATAGACGGCGTTCCTCGGATAATGTTGCAGAGTTGGGGCACGGACACTGATGTTACAGATCGCAGCTTGCCCAGTCCACCAACGCCCGACATCAGACGCTGCAATAAAAGAATGAGGAAGCTGGCTGAGAACTTCTATTCCTGACCTGCATCACTTGACAGTCATGCAGACCTTCAGGCCCAAAACCTGAGTTATGACGATCACGAGTTGTCGTGTATGGTGGTCGACTGTGGCTTAAATCTTCATTATTCACATGGCAGACGACTGAGGTTCAAGTCAGAGTTGCTACGTTCTCAGAAGCACTGTCTTCACTGTATTATCTGGTGCACACGAAGCTGTCGTTCATTATTTAAACTATATTTACATGCTTACGTTTACTCATAATTATTTTTATTTTAATGTATGAACTAGGGGACAATATCCACAGTCGCTTTTCTGCACAGAAATATATTTGAAAATTTAAGGGACCCTATGAAATATATTGGGGTTTTAAAAAGGTACACAACATTCGTAGTGGCGGAGTCCGCCATCCTGGCACTGGTGTATGAATGTGATCCAGCATTACTGTTTGTCTCACTGACACGAAAACTGTATCGGAGCTGTTTTAAGTTGCTGCTTAAGTTAATCAAACATGTCCTGCCTCAACTGGTGAAAGACGTTTGGAGTGGCTTTAGTGTGAAAGTCTACTGTTAAAGTCACGTTGCAAGTTGTTCTTTCTGTCATTCACTTCTCTTGAAACACCAACGACCACAAATTTAACCTCGTGTTGTTTTCCTATTTCATCTTTGTTCAACTTTGCGCTAAAAGGACTCTAGATAATCCACTTGATTTGACTTCCTGGGCACATGAAGCCAAACTTTTAGCTTCAGATAATGATGCTAAGATGAGCAGGAGGAAAGTTGCTGCCTTCTGATGGTTCATTCAGTATTCCTGACTTTATTAGAAATGTTTTAAAAATTATATTTATACTGCACGTTTATACATTATGTCATTGTAATATTTTATTAAACTTAAAAATAACTTATAAATAAAACAGAAACTTGTGTCTGAAACTTTTTAAAGTTTATTTACACTGTATTGTCTTCGGTACACAGGAAAATCTCACAGGACTGTCGGCTACTGTGGGGAAAATAGTGATTACTATTATTAAATTAGCATCGATTATCATGAGTGTTCAGTTTACAGGGTCACATCCAGGCTGTTTACATGACCCCATGTGGCCGCACAGGTCCTCGAAAATGAGATGAAATACATAAAAAAAATAAAACACACAGAGCATTTTAAAAATAATAACAGTATTTGGCATTGGAAAGAAAAAGAGGACACAAAGAAGAATATAGCCCCTTAAACACTGTATGGCCATTTTAACGACAGCCATGGGATACTTCAAAACACAGACATGACATGCAGACAAACTAAAGAAATAAACACATTCAATAAGGAGAAAAGTCAAAGATTGCATATGGTTTCCTCATATGTGTGTTGGGATTGGTAGGCAAGCGTATTTCTCTTGAACCAGCTTAGGTAGCACGACACAGAACGACCAAAAGCACACGATTTTAAACCTGCCTTTCACTTCGGTAACGTGATCCGTGTTTAAAATGCCACGTGTCGCAGATTGTGATTGTCTCCAAGCGCTTCACAGCAACAACATAAACCCAATCTCCTTTTCAAAAGGACGCAAAAAATTTAATACAAAGCAGATGCCGCTGTTTAAACGAGATTTTTACCAGTAAATGAATGTATCGTCAGTCAAAATTGAGATCTCTACATTTTGGGAACTTCTCCGATAGCAAAGAAACTGTTTGCCATCTTAAGCCCTTTGCCAAAATTGTTTTCTTTGAGCAATTACATGAATATTTTCTCCCAAAGTGGATTAACTGTGTATAGTTTTCTGGAAGGAGACCTTTCAATTACAGTGCAGAGAGGACAATAAAATAATAATTAAAAAAAAAAGAAAAAAAAGGACTACTAACAAAAAGTCAACAGGACTTTAAAAAAAAACAAAACAAAACGTATTGAGTTAAAAAAAGTAAGATAACACTTTGGATAATATAACAATGCAGTGATAAATGTATCAAACAAAAATCTTACATATTTCCCTTTGAGAGTATGCATACAGATGATGGTTAAAAGGCACAATATAAATATGCACAGTCACACAAGACACACAAATTACACAGAAATACACATTCTTAACGGTCAAGCTGCAAGTGTGTGAGTACGAAATCTTCTTCAGGCTCAGTATTGTTCAGTCGTAATCTCAAACAGAATCCGCTTTTCTCACCATCTACGATGAAAAACCCCTTGAAATACAGTTAATGAGTAGAAAGTAGAAATGTATTGCACAGTCGTCATCCCTTGTGTTTTTGTCCCCTCCGACACGCCTTCAGGAGGCTGTGGGTCATCATGTGGCTGAGTGATTCATTCTAAGCTGTAGCTAATAATCTCCAAGTTTTAACTTGAGGTGACGTAATTAATTCATTTATCTATTCATCAGCAATAATTTTGACAACTGATTCACTGGGTTTTTTTTAAAGCAAAAACACCAAAAATGCACTTGTTTTGATGTAAAAACTTGCCGTTTTCCTAATTTACTCATAATAAACCGAATGTGTCTGGGTTGTGATGTCACCTTGTGCTCTGCAGTATTGCGATGAGCATTTTTAGCTATTTTCTGGCATATTTCTGACTTATTTTAGGGCTGCAACTACTGATTATTTCATCACAGACAAACTATTTGTTCTATAAAATTGTCAAAAAGTAGCACAATAAAGTAGAACAACTCCTCTCACAATTTCCTTGAGCCTAAAGCGATTCCTTCATATGGTTTGGATTTGGAGCGTCAGTCGGTCAAAACAAAATAAATTCAGTTTACTGTCATATAAAAAAAGAATCCATTTCATTTTCATTTGATGAAAACATCTTTTGGACTTAATCAATTGTCAAAATAGTTGCACATAACTGATCATTTGGGTAATCGTTGCAGCTCTAGACCAAATGATTAGTTAACAATAGTCTGCAGATTAATCAATACTGACAGTCGTTAGTTGCAGCTCTAGTTTTAACCGACAAACAAAATAAATGAAAGTCTGAGAAAACATCTTGAGTAATGTCTTTGGAAACAGAAAAATGACTGCAATGACATCCTGTTCGCAGTAAAACAAAAAAAGCATTTCTGATTTTGTAGCAACATGACAACAAGTAAGAGTAATAAAACAAAAATCTGCTGGCTGACATGATAGTTTCTTTGCTCTGGTTTTGTTGTAAATTGTACAATTGCTTCATATATTTAGCTCTTCTCCTTCAAAACAGACTAAACCTGTGTTGGTGAATATTGTGATACAAACTGAGAGAACAGGGAACCTCAAAACGAAACCTCTTAAATGAGCTAAGATCCTCCTAACAAAGTATTTAGCTGAGTCAGAGGCCGAGAGGTGCAAGTATGGACGGATTACGAGACAACAGCCCCCCCACCTCCTCCATAGAGGCAACACAACCAGGACCCCGATCCTGCAGGTGAACCAGAGCTGCTCAGCAACAGTGTTTAAGAGTTCATGTCTGAGATGGATGCTTCTGTCTAAAGCTTCCCGTCTCAACACATCCACTCCAGTCAGGGTCGTTTAAGTCATGATTCATTTGTCTGAAGTGTGTTTGAATTGCACCAGGCTTCATGGTATGCGTCTTCCACCTCAGCAAAACGTAAAAAACTGGTTCAGCAACATCTCAATGTTTCACAATTTCTGGAATTTTCTACTAAAATTTGCCTGAGAATAAGTGGACATGGATGTTAGACAGAGACACAGCGATACAGCTGTATTAGTGAGGATGAGGACATTCCTATTTGTAACTGAGCTTAGTCACTTTCTAATGGAGGCTCTGCGTCATGAGGGCCCAACTCATAATCCATCCACAGGAGCAGTCTCTCACCTCGACTCAAAAACAGAAAATGATTCACTGTATTTCACTGCAGGGTCACATTATCCGTATACACACCATGAAACAACACAAAACCAAACAAAACCCACTGTTTTAAATACAATACATATTGTGCCACTTTCAGCTGAACACTTTTCAGAGCTGTTTAGATGGAGGTTAGTCTCAGGACTGTCCTCTGAAGAGTTTATCGGGTAATCAACGGGTTTTTAAATAGTTTATGGAGCTTAGCAAGTATAAGGAGACTTTTCTCACCCACAACACTTAATCCTTCAAAGTCATCAAACCTGGAGACGAGCATTAATGTGTTCATCCTGGAGACAGTATACAGACTGAATTACTAATTCCTCTACAATGAAATCCATTAAGTTGTATTGTTATTTTTACTTGTATCTATTGGATCCTCCCTATTAAATCAATGTTTAGACTGATGGAGGAATGTCTTCGGTTTTAGATCCAGTTTTGTGGTCTTTGGTATTTTGTAGGTTGTAAATGTTGCTTTAAAATATACACATCGTCTTAAATTTTGAAAAAGTGTTTGTAAATACATATTCATAAATACTGTCTGGTGTCCGGGCCCCTTTTCTCAAGCTCATGTAGCGTATCATGGTGTCCCATTTCACATATTTCCATTATCTCACATATGACTGTATTTCTATTTCAATTGTTTTGTCTTGGTGATGAACTGAAAGTTAACTATGTGAAATTTCTGTGAAATAAGAGAACTTTTTTTCCTTCCAGGGAACATTTAAAATAAGTTGTATGTGGTGATGAAACAGCTCTCGTAGAAAACAGAAATGAGCAATTTCAGAAAAAACATTTTGCTTTTCAGATAACGGTACACTATGACTGTAAACTCTATAGAGTTATGATGTAATATGGGTTTGGAACACAGCCAAGGTTTTCATTGGTCTGCCTTGCCAATACAACTACGGGGGCGGGATACGTACTCCTTGTCTGCTAGCCAAAGGGAAGTGCAACTCTTCTGGAAATCTCAGTCATTGATCAGTGTTTGGTTTATGTTCAGTGCAACCTGCTCTGCTTACTATGTTTCTTCTTACTGAGTCACACAGACAGGCCGGTTCAGGTTCAGGTTCAGGTTCTGGTTCCTCTTAAGTTTGAGTGGAGCCTCTGATTCACAGACCACATGTCTGCTGTTGCAACACAGTGGAAAGGTCAGGGCAGCTGACTGATGGTGTGGCCTGGTCAGGTCAGGAGGGGACGTGACAAAGTCATGACCAAGTAAAAACCACATCTGGTACCTTATGCTAAATAGTCCTAAGGTTGATGGGAGGAGAATAAAAAAAAAAAAAAAACATAAGAATGACATTATGAGATACTTGCTGACTGTCTGTAACTTGGTGATTTGCAAACAAGACTGCAAATGATGCTTTCAAGTCTTCGAATGAACCAAGAAAGAGAACTTTTAAAGCAAATTTGCTTTGATATTATACTTTAGATTATACAGAGCCTAAATAAAAAGCAACAACCCCAAAAGAGAATGCTGATAAACAACAACAGCCCTTTGGTTGTTTAAATCAACAGAGAGCAACGAAAAATTAGTAGGAGACTTTGAGACGTAGAAGAAAATAAAATAAAGGCCAAAAAGGAGGGAAAAAAATGGGTGTTTTCCTTTCCGTGTCCAAATCAGTGCCAGTTTCAGCCGTGGTGAGGTTAGCTGCCGTAGAGGAGGGAGTGCTGGGCGTGAGGAACCTTAATTCAGCCGAATGATGCGTCCAGTCAGTTTCTCATGATCAGCTCCGACCCAAAGTCCGCCTCAGTACGTTACCACCACACGTCACACAGTGAGTCTCTAGTCGTCAGCGAGGGCAGATAGGCGTTTCTACAAGAGTGTATCGTTGGGGATGCGGAGGATTTTCCCACACAAAGTCACTCCGCAAACCAACAGGACGACGACTACGTTTTCCCTTTTAGTGTGCGACGTTCAGTGTCGCCTCCTTTACAAGAAGTCCAGTTCCAGCGCTTGGTGCAGGGACACGAGGTCGCCGTGAGTGGAGATCCGCCAGAAAGGCATATTGTGCTACAGAAAAAGACAGACAAAAGTTTTGAAACATACCAGTGTGTCAGAAACTAATACTTAGCATGCACATGTAGTCAAACTGACAGTCAATTTAAAAAAAAAAAACGGTAAAGCACTAGGTTGATAATCAGACTGGATTTCCATTTCAATTATTTGAGTGAACAAATCAAAGATGAAGGCAGCGACTCACACAGCTGGAACCAGGCTAACAAAACTGGTAGTTTTAGAGCCAAAGAGAAGCATCAGACTGGACTGGGATCGCTGCAGTATGCAGGTGAGCTAACTAAGTATCTGGTGTCAGGCTTCAGCTCTAAACCTCCATTTTCCTTTTTTTTTTTGTTTAATTATGATGCATTAACTTCTCTTATCTCCACCTGTGAGCTCCTTTTCTCTGATGTGGACGCCTTTTAAACAAACAAAACTACAGCTGCAGTGACTGTATTTGTATTTGTAGGCAGTGCAGGTTTTGACAAAACTGTTTGAGTATACTGTCCACAGATTAACACACAAAAGAAGGCAGAATGAGGAGACATGAAAACTTTTAAGTTCTACCTGTTTTGCTGCAAACTCCTCATCTCGACCGTCACCTATCACCACATAAGTTACTTTCTTCCCAAAGCGAGAGACAATCCTTTCAAAGCAACTCTCTTTCCCTGAATGAAAAAAAGGGAAAACAACATGACCCTTTGCACCACACATATTTAGCTCTGCAGCTTTGTCACAGTTTTCCATATGTACCTATTTTCGTCGCACTATAGATGTTCTCGATGGGGAAGACGTCTCCCAGGCCGTAGAGCAGCACTTTCGCCAGAGCTGGAACCAGCTGAGTGGTGGTGACCAACACGTTCATACACTTCCCCCTGTTGGTGGCATTTCATACATAAAGACAGTCAGAAATATGGCGACAACAAAAAGATGAATCTGTCCGTGTTTTGAGCAGTTTATCTCGCTGATGTAAAACATAAAAACTGTCCACAACTGTAGAGGTGAAACACCCTGAGATTCAAGATTTGCACAAATTCAGTACAAATCAAACCTGTACATACTACTACACTATACTATACTACACTATACTATACTACAATACTTGTTTTCACCATCTTCAGAATAAACATTGCCTTTTGAGACTCAACTCCCATTACTTAGGGTTACTGAGTGTGTTACTAAAGTTGATGATAATCTTTTAGACAAAGGCGACACCCTTATCTAACTATTCATATTAACTAGGGAGCACTGTGCAACAAAGGGCAGGAGAATGACCCAAATGATTTTAGAAAATACTGGCTGTGCTCTGCTCAGACCTGGACTGGATGAGCAGCAGAGACTTGAGCGCTGTGCTGAGCCACGCGTCTGTAACGTTCTCGATCTCAGACTTGAGCCGCAGAAGCAGCTCCCTCTTCATAGGACTCAACAGGCCTGAAAGAGACAACACGCACGCAAGCACAAACTTCGTTTTATAAAGAATAAAACCTCAGTACAACAAGATTTAGATATTTAGATCAGGAACACTGTGTGAATCTTACATAAACACACACATCTATGACAAAACAGACAGCTCTGTTTATTTCATCCACTGGACGGAAACATTATCATGTTTATTTGAAACAGCCAGAAAAAATTCCAGTTCAGATCGTGTGTTTGCTTCTTTTTGCCTTTTTGGATATTGGACAACAGAACTAATGTTACGGTCTTCAAATGTGTTCAAATTCATGTAGCTGCAAGTACTTCCAGTTTTTTTTTTTTTCTTAGGAATGCAGACACACAAAAAACAGGCCACTGAAAGCATGATACACAGAAGCCAAGGTGAAACACCGTCTCACTTGATATGCATTTTTCCTGTGCGCCCGTCATTTCAAACTCCAGGTGTGCAAGACAGATGTATTATTGAAGCAAACCCACCTCCAACATTCCCTTTATAGCTACTGTAGATCTCTTTTAGCCGGCGGTAGCGAAAGGCCAGTTTGCGCATCCACTCCACCCCTCCCTGGACTCCCGTGGTGGTTCCTGACGCCCCTCCACCACTGGGACCATTAAATCCATCCGCCAAGAAGTTATAGTTACTAAAGTGGGGAGAAACACTTGTGATTTGTTTGAATGACAACAAACAAATGAACGTGTCAGTGTATGATGAAGTACTGTACCTCAGGTCCTGTCCATTGTCATCAGAGGCAACGTCCTCAACATGGACCTGATCACATTCCTTTAAGAAAACACAAAAGAAAAGGGTTTGTTTGGTTTACAAATTGTAGAATCGTGTGTTTGAGATGAGGAAAATCTCATCAACAAGTATAAGATAATGGACGTTTGCAACATTACTGCCAACTGATTGGCTGACTTTTTAAAAACACCCATGATTGTACGTTTTCCAACAATGTGGTTTTACTGGTTTTGACTGACATCTCCCCCCTTTTCTACTGAACGTCCATGCATGAATTTTTCCAGAACTCAGGGAGATTGAAATCTCCGTTCCTGTCATGGCCACACAAGTGTGAACGTGTCTCACTGTACCTCCAGATCATTGAAGAAAAGGTGAGTGTCAGCCAGCTCAAAGATCAGCTCCTCCATCTGCAAGCCCAAGTTCAGCACTGTTGCTGGGTCCTGAACAAACGCAACACAAACTCACATTACTCACAACAAACTCAGACAGATTTATGTAGCATGCTAAAAGTTTAAACTACTACAAACCTTGCCAAACTTCTGTGCGTAGGAGCCGGTGAGCAGTGAGTGGAATATAATAATGGTCTCATCCAGATCCCACAGAAAAATGCGCTAAAACAGCAGTGAAGAACAATATTACTCTGTGCATTCTACAATCACTTATACATTTCTTTTATGCTTCAAAATAGACAGAAAACATTTACAACCAAATGCCATTAACCATCTTCCACGTATTTAATTCTCTGAATCAGTAGCATCATGGTCCTGTAACTTGTTCCAGACAACATGGGTTTAAGCTTTGCCCTAAACTTTAACATGCTGCTTAGCGAATGACAGAGCGACGACCTCTTAGTGGTTTGTGTATGTGGTGATAAGTGTTTACCTCCAGGTCACTCTCAGTAGGGGGGGAGCTATCAGACTTCTTGCCCTTCCCTTTAGCTTTGCCAACAGAGTTTCTGCGTCCAACCTCGTCCTGATCTCTGGCTCCAGCGGGGTAAGCCACAGCGGTGGGAAGAGCCGCACCTGCTGGGAGGTTCTCTGGAGGAGACGCATCTAAACACAACAAAGTCTGAAATTAGTATCTGAATAACACATTTTTATCTGTAGTGACTCAAAAGTGATGTCGAGTAAATACAAATAAATGCATAATATGATGAAGATAATGTAATCTACCCCCAAAGTTAAACAGAAATAATATGAATTCTTTAATTACCTCTAGGAGGCAGTCCAGCTGAGGCGGCCTGCTCCGACTTCACTGCTGAATATCCAGCCAATCCCACGCCGGCGCCTTGGTCATCGCTGCTGGGCAGCCCGACAGGCACGTAGCTGGGAGGCAGAGCGTAGTACTGAGAGAACTGACTCTGTCCCAGAGAGTTATAGCTGTTAAATTCCTGGAGGAATTAAAAAGAAAAAAACACTGTGATACCCAGAAGAATGATGGTGGAATGCCCCCTCACATCATTAACCATAACCGTGATGAACTCTAGTTCTGTGACTATGAGCTAGTTAAACCCAGCGGAGCACTGGACCCACGTCCTTGACAGGCCAGTGGTGCCGTCAGATTCATCATATCATTGTTCCTTTAATTTCAAAAACAATTCACTGCATGAAAAAACAAACCCAAAACAAAAAATTAACAACACTTTGTTTTTTTTCTTTTATTATATGTTCGAAAACTTCACAAAATATTTTATATGCAATTATGTTACCATATCTAAAGGATGTTAAAACTAATAGGCATCTGTGTACATACAAGTATGTTATATGGGAGGTTGGATGGGGACTCCTGGTATTTTGTTTTAATTTCTGCATAATTTCTGAAATATTATTTTATGCATTGTTGTGCTTAGTTGTGCAATTTCCTACCAGGAATATAAAACAGTACATTCGTCTACCACTACCCTTTTACTAGTATTATCATCTACAATCAACTAGTACAACTTACTACTATCTCTACTGTTTTTAAAATTCATTAACTGAGTGTTTTATTTTTGGTATTTTAAAATCGCTTTAAAAGATGGAACACACTTAGAAATCTTTAAAGTTCCATATGAACGATAATTTAATATAAAGAGACAATTTTGTTCGAACCAAACGTTGTTTCTCCTGTTTACGTTGCGTACTAACGCACTCGTTACCTGGTGGGTCACTGTGGTGGAGGTCGTGGTGGCAGCTGTAGCTGAAGGGATGCTGGAGTACACACTGGACGTTGTGAAGCTTGAGCCTGGAGACAGAAATAGCTCTACTGAAACCGCGCCAGACGAAAGATAACAACAAAAAACATTTCAACGCAGTGACTAATAGAAAGAGAGGAAAACAGCAAGTTTTCCTGTATTTTTTGAGAGCTTCTCATATTTGAAGAGCGTGACAGTGTTATCTTGTGAGACAGAGTGAGGTTGCAGCTTGCCTTGGCTGGGGTATGAGTAGTGCAGATGGCCTGGCTGGGTTGAGGTATATGCGGTGCTGAAGCTGAGAAACCCAGGCTGGCCACCAGAGGGCGGCTCAGGCAGCCCTGTCTCTGTTTTAATGCCTGGCCACATAGCACCTGAAGATGAAAGAGAGCAATGGCTGCAGAAAATGAAAGAGGCAGCGAGAGCAGTGGGTCACTGAAGACGGGGCAATGATGAGAAAACCAGGTCTTTCAGTCAGCTTTGTGTTTAAGCAGAGATTGAAAGCAAATTGATTTCATAGCGCCAAAGCACAGTAAGGCCTCTAAAGCAAAGTAACAAAAGGTGTGATGCTGGACTTTTAGTGAGCAGAAAAGTTGAAATAAGCTGTTAGAATAGACGCAGGGACTAACCGAAGGGCGGGAGGCCATAGGTCTGGCCTGTCTGGGGGAAGGCTGAGTACACAGTGGACTGGGCCAGAGGAGGAAAGCCAACCTGGCTGGTGTATGACGTCACTGCTGGGCTGAAAGAGAGAGAACAAAGAGTTTCAATACGTCACACACCTGCAGGTATGCTCTGATTTGATTTGGAGTAAAACCAGAGATCTACAATTACTGCTCAAATGTTTTTACATGCACCGATGCAAAAGTTTTGGTTGACACCCAACACAAAAGTTACACATTTATACCTGCTGAAGTAGGTACAAGGTGCAGAAGAAATTAAACACTTTGTTTGGGAGTTAATATTCAGGTTGTTCAGTAAATTCTCTTAAATGGTTCACATTTGATTATTTTCCAAGTAAAATTACTATTTAATTGTCACTATTTTTTGCCAAATGTTATCGCCTTTAGTGCTGAAACATGTATTACTTGTTGCAGAATCATGTTTGAATTAAACAGATTAAACCAGACGTTGAGTAGATCGCTGCCCAAAACTCATGGCCCATCCTTAGCCCAAACCACGCTCCCTCTGCTCCCACGGTAGAAACCGTACCGCCAAATCTCTACTGATGGACAATAAAGGTATTGTGTACAAACCAGGGCCTGTAGATAAGTGAGGAACACTGGAATAATATACGGGACAGTCAGCCTCAGTCCCTCTGAAGAGCCCTTTTAAAAAAGGGACATAAGACAATATTCTGTGATGCCAGAGTTTAACTCCACACAAGGAAGCTCACAGAAACAATGTGGTAAAAAAGGCTGATCATCTCAGGGATGCATCTTGTCTTGTTCTCAATGCAGCATTATGCTCAGCATGTTTTTAGCAGAATGTAGTCTAAAACCACTCAAAACGTTTAGTGTCACTTTGCAGGATTTTACTTGCATGTGGGTCAAATGACTGCATATCTGAGCCCTGCAGCAAGTGTCCACTACCCGTTCTTAAATCTGCGTATTATGGGACATGATAAATGATAAAACACCCGCATGTGTTCTGTGCAGTGTACTCACTTGCTTCCTTGGTAAACCTGTTGGGTGTATTCAGACGTGGCTGTTGTGTCTGCATCTGTCAAAAAGACAAAATGGCTTCAGTTTGACGTAGAAGAGCGGCTTTCTTCTTTTCACACCTTTACTGTGCTTTGTTTAGAACTGAGAGTGTTTCTGATCCTACCAGAATGTGCGTACGAGTTCATGGAGTCGCCGCACGCTTGAGGTGCTGCCACTGTGTCTGCCTCCGACTGCTCCTGATCACCTGCAAACAAACACAAAACATATTATCGTATCATAATCATGTTACATTATAGATTATTATGCTTTCCAGGGACCTTTCTGAGTGCTGTCACGTTTTCTGCTTACCTGGATCGAGTTGGGCTGTGGACAGAGCGGAGTAAGAACTTTCCTGCTCTGATGAGCCCAACACAGCAGCTCCACTCCCATCGTCACCTAAATTACTGGATGAGCAAAAATAATTCATTATAATTATGGAAGAGATTATAGGAGTCTGTTTACTTATACGAGTATCTTTTTTCTTCTCTCATATTTTTATATTTTGTAATATACCTTATTTCTGCACTTTTTCTGTCTTTTCTGATTTAAAAGATCAGAAATACATATGAAAAAATAGATCACTTAAGACCAACCATGGCTCTTTCTCCAGTCCACCGTCTATCTCAATCTTGGCCTTCTTTGCCTGCACACACAAAAAGAAAAAACAGAATTACTCAAATGTTAGAGTATTTTGTATATTACGGCATGACAGGATGCATATTTGCTCTGTAGCATTAAAACCTAACATCAGTATATAAGACAGTACTTTACTCATCCTGATGAAAACTATTGTGCAGCAGTTGCCGGACAAAGAAAGACTGAGTGCAAAGTACACAAAATAAACAAAATATTAGAGTAAAGATTATCAGAAAGGTGCAAAACCAAATGAACACACTGTTGGAAATGTAGCATGTTAACTGTTAAGCATCATAAATATAATTAGAAACTTGTGAATAGTAAGGTGAAAATCCAATTTACAAAATGTAACTGGTTAACAGTAAGAATCACAGATATGTAAGAGAAGAATACAGCAGTATGTAAAGTGTGGTAGGAGTCTATGGTTCATTCCAAATGTTAAATCATTATGTCCATGATATTTCATGTAATGTCCCTTTATTTGTTACACATTAGACCCATGCTATCCTGGAAGTCAGAGAGTTGTACTGACTGTAATCATTACATCATAATAATACAGATACACACTGAACCACAACACTACAAAGTACTGTGACAAAGGATGTACAAACACTGTAGCTGTGAAACAAAGTTATTGTGAGGTGAATTTTCCACACTTTATTGATTTATTGTCCAGATTAGAACAGATAATTTGTTACATTAACTTGTTTAGTCGATAAAATGAGACAAACGTAAGTCACAAATTACGAGAGCCAATAACGTGCTTATTTTGGCAGACCAACAGTCAAACACAGATGTAATTTATAAATAATCTATCATTTATAATGAAGTCCAAATAAGAAAAAGTGCTAATTCTCACATTTGAGAAGCAATAAACAGCAACCATTTGATATTTTCACTTCTTACATGACAACATCTATCAAATTATCACTGATTAACATTACTTATTACGCTGCTTTGTTGAATACTCTATTCTGATTGGTCAAGTAGGGCAGCGTACTGTCTGCTATTTCTGTATAACAAGCAGGCCGGTTATTATTACAAAATGAGCCCCTGAAAAAGTCCAGCATCTCTCAGTCAGGTTTGTTTTACAGTAATGACCGGCTCACTGTATACATAGCCACATATTCAGGGTTTTTAATTTGACTCCGCCTAAAATCCACCATCAGCTTTGGTCGGCTGGAAAAACCACAATCAAAACCTGCAGCAACAATCTGAATGAGATCTGAGAAAAATATGAAATGTTGATCAAATATTTGCATGAACCTCCTGATACAGTTTCATTTACCTGAAATCTGTGACTTAGCATTTAAAAAATGAGACAAACGGAAACAATGTACAGTTACATCTTAAAAACAATTTGTTATGCATTCAAACACCCCCCCTCCTCCTCCTCCCCTCCCACTGCTCTGTGTTGGCATCACTGTGAGCAGACTCACCGGCAGCTCAGGCAGCTCCTGCGAGTCATCCATCTCTGCAGCAGAGCGACCCGACATGTCTGCACGCACAGCCTACTCTCTGCCCCTGGAAAGCGTGTCTGGACCCTGCTTTACACAAACGCAGAGGCAAAACAAAAACACACACACACACGGGCACAGAATAAATGGTCGGGAGGGTTTTGCCTTATGTAGTTTTCTGATGCGTGGCTCTCCCCTCCCCTTGTCCCATAAACGCTCATCGATGCATCCCTCCCTCGCCACTATCGCGGGGGTGATCAGCAGGGGGATGGCGGAGTCCGAGAAAATGGGGCACCCTGGTCTAATCTCCAGCACGAGACCCGCAGGTGAGGCACGTGTGGCACTGACATTACTGAGTGTGTCTCACTCTTGTGTTTACTGTAGGATTATGGAAGCGTGCCACCTTACATGTGACCTAACCTTCATTCAACGAAAACATCTTCTCAGGAGCATTAGGTGCTCAGGTGCAAGCTGTTGTAACAATAGATGCGCCGGGGGGATAAGATCTAACCTCATTTTGTCCACTGGCCTTTTCCCCCACGGCTGTAGAGATGGAACTGACATAATGCAGACACACACAGAGAAAATAGGTCAGACGGCAAATTCAAAACCACACAAACGTGTCAGGCAGTTGTTAATGGTTAACGCTCTCAATAAAAAGCGCCACCTGAATTGCCTGTGCCATTGACGCATACGTCAGCTTATTCAAGACATATGTAAGTGAACTCAAAAAGATTTGAAGGAAAATAAGGCCAGTGGATGATTTACTGATGATAAATTAATCCACAGTTGTATTTTATATACTACGACAGCCTGTGCAACTCGAACTAGATCTCCAACTTTAAAGATGGAAACGCCATAAATAAGACAGCAGCACTGAAACAAAACCATCTTTTGCTCTCAAGCTGCTGCTTTTTAATACTATTCATTTCTAATTTCATGAACCAGAGATTCCCAGTTTGGATACACTGCTGCTGCTGCTGCTGCTGCTGATCTCTGGCTGGTCTGACAGACTTGAATTCATCAAAGCCACCGTTCATCTGCCTGAATCGCTCTACCTGAGGGACTGATAGAGGCTCCCTCGGGAGTCTCTGCTTTGAGAGACTGCCGTCTTATCTCAGAGGGAGGAGTATCAAGTCCAGGGGACACCACAGAACACATCAGTTAAGCTGTGGCCTCGGGCACTAAACTAAACAGCCAATATTGTGTTGGACTTGACTTGGAATAATTTCTCATTTATTTGACAAAAAGTCAGTAAAACCTTATTTTATAAGTTGTGTAATTTCCTAAGAGGTAAATATGTCATTTGTCACTGATTATAGGGGAAACAGATAATAACATAACAGCTGTTTGAATTCATTAGAGGTTTTAATGGCCAGGTTAAAAAAAAGTACACAAGAATACACTTAATTTAAGTTACTTAGAATGCTTCCATGTGCATGATTAATGTTGTGTGCCACCTCTAATGTGCAAGCAATGCACTAAATGTGCTAATGATGCTACTGAAGACATCACAAAGTATCTCAAAATAGTGCATTGAATTGTTTTGAAATATATCTATATGAGTAAATTCAAAAAATATCACCCACCATTATTACTTTAATCATGAATGCATATAACAGTAAACTAATTAAATGTGTACTTGGGGGTGTTTTTTTTAACCTGGGTGACTAGAAGTACCAACAGGTTCATATCAACAAAGGTAAACATTGATGTAACTTCATATTTGATTAATTAGTTGCTTGCCTGCAAGAAAATGCTGCATATTTAACCAAACTGAAACACCCTCAAGGTTACTTTAGCAATTAGTTAAGAGAACCAACTGATTATTGTATCCAGCTTTCCTGTAAATAACACTAAATTACACAGTCTCTTTTCCAGAGATCTTATAGATATAAAATTGTTTGCAGAATACAAATCTTGTGCAGACAGAACAAGATATTCTCTAATCCAAGCCTTCACTTTGTGTTGTAGACTGACTAAACTGTGTGGCCAGTATTTGGTGGTCATTTAATACTTTCACCACCTCTCTGCCGACAGCT
This sequence comes from Pempheris klunzingeri, assembly GCF_042242105.1. Taxonomy (NCBI): domain Eukaryota; kingdom Metazoa; phylum Chordata; class Actinopteri; order Acropomatiformes; family Pempheridae; genus Pempheris; species Pempheris klunzingeri. The sequence goes on from NC_092027.1 coordinate 5,602,977, forward strand.
AAAACCCATATCTCCCGCATTGTTTGTCCTGCGCACTGCAAATTAATACCGTTTGGCAGGAATCCAGGCACAACACAGCATCAACTCAGAGTAAAGTTCCTCTCTCAGCCATCTGCAAATATTAGCCGACTGCCATCACGTTAGCTCAATCCAGCAAATAACCCAGCCGGGCACCGTTTGCTATGAAGGTGAATCCTGACATCTGGCTATTTGCTGGAACACAGTAGCTTGTTTCGCTCGAATTAAACACGGTATGGTTGAAAAACAACCTGCACAGCTAACACATGAAGCAAGACATTAGGAATTAACACTGGCTGGTTTGACTATAATCTGACGTTAATCAAAAGGTACAACCCCAGTATTTAGACGCCACCGTGCAAGCTCTCACCGTTAGCTTCCCAACGTTAGCAAAGAGAGTCGATATAGTTAACATTAATTTATACCATTAAAGGCTGTGTCATTCGCTGCCAATTTCGCATGCATGCTAGCTAAGGTTGTCAGGGTCCATGGTGGTCAAATAACTCACCCGGCTGCGAATTACCTAGTTCAGCCCGAAGCATGAAAGTTTCACGCTCCAGGAGTTAGTCGGTACCCGCAGCCATTGGAGTGGGTACTGAAATGGCATCGTGTGAGCGCGTCTCACACCCGCTGCGCCCAAACTGCAGAGCTAATCACAAAAACAAACATTCTGGACACACCAAATGGTCAAAGCCGGTCTTACCATTGAAGGAGTGACTGAGAAACGCTTTTAATTAAAGCGTCTTCTATTGAATCCACAGTGTCAAGCTTTGTCTGTTGTTAGGGAGCACTATTTAGCAGGAAGTCAGCGTTGCTGGGCGGACTGCGCATGCGCATGTTGCTTCTTCTTCTTCTTCTTCTGCTTCTTCTTCTTCTTCTTCTTCCTCCTCCTCTTCTCCTACTTTGGACAGGTGTGGCGGTGTGTCAAGACAGGTGAGCCCAGGGACAAAAGCTGGAAATATTTGGTATTTGAACAGATGAATCTACTTGTTAAAATGCGGCCAGCTTTATCTCAGGATGTGTTACTTTTGATGAACACCAGTTGATGTCAAACAACTTCTACAGCGGTCAGAAAACAGTAGTTTTGATTTAGAGTTCAAATTTAGCACGGCTAATAAACAAGTTTAGTTGTCAGGAATCGTAGATACAACACAGATAAATACAGTTAAAACCAAAACAATTACTTAATTAATTGGTTGACTGACTGACAAAAGCAATCAGCAAATATTCTGTCAATTAAATAGTGATAATAGTGATCATTATAATAGTAATGTTGTCATTTGTTAAGCAAAAATGGCCCATTCCAGCTAAGACACAATAAGATACGATAAACTTTATTAATCCCAGACAGGGGAAATTCATTTGTCACAACAGCTCAGTAGTAAGACAAAGAATACAAGAAAACAGTCTGAAATATAAATATTAATATAACACATAAATGACATAAATACACTATAAACAGAAATAGACTACAACCTCCATATATAAGATAAATAAATTGCACATGATGAATATGAATAACTGACATGGCTGTTCCGTAAAGATATTACCATAAATATGTAAATAAGTTGTCAGGGAATAAAGTGATTATAGCGACAGAGGTGACAAATGGTGATGATAGCCAGTTGTGATATATTACGTTGAATTAAAGAGCTGTGATCAGCTGTCAAATGTGAGGATTTGGTGCTTTTCTGTCTGATTGGATAATAAATTATCTTTGGGTAAGTTGGACAAAGCAAAACATATTAAGATGCCACTGAGGGGTTTTAATGATTTCTGATTACCACTATTTCACGATTTCCTTCCTTTTATTAACCAAGCGATTATTTGACAAAGAATGTGGCAGATTAATTATTAGTTGCACTGGTCGTACAGCACAGTGGTAATTATGTAAAAACAGCATTAGTAGCATTACAAACAAAAACAACACACTTGCTTTGAATTTAGAGAATTTATTTGCCATTTCTGACACAGATTACAGTTCAATATTTCAGTTGATCATGTCAATTATCTTCTTTATACAGTAGCAGTGGCATGAAAATAAATATACATAAAAAATACAAAACAGAAAAGTAATGCTTCCAAATATGGAAGAAAATCATCTATAACTGTGTGTTGCCTTATTTTATTTTTATTTTTATTCTTTTATTTTCAGCAGGTGTGAGAATGCACTCTCTGTATGCCAACATCTAAAATGTTGAGAGTCAATGGGGCAAAACAAAGTCATGAACAATCTCTGGTTGAGTAAAGATCCTCTCTTAATAACTTATCAGATCATAAATTACAACTTACACTTGCTGCTAAAAAAGATAAAATGATAATTATTCATTAACAAGATTTTATTGCACTTTCCAGAACCAAATCTCGCAGTAGACCAGTGGCTAAACATTGTTGGGGGAAAGCCAGCGCGTACTCCACCTAGTGGTTCTTCCTCAGAGTTAATGAAGCACTTTCTCATACAGATTCTTTTCTAGAAAAGGGACAAAGAGGTTCGGGGGAAAAGAGATATGTACATACAGTTAATATGGATCAGGCCGCCCTGGACAGGCACAAGACATTCACAGTTCTTCTCTACATGATGCATAAATACAAAAACATTTGTAAATCACAGATTATATCGCTTGTGTGGAGTGTTTGCAATAAAACAGCAATCACTTTAGTTTGACAAAAGGTTGATGTACTGTACAGTATGTGCTATCATTGTGTGGGCCTGTTATTGCTGGTTGAACTCCTGTCCTGATCAATAAGTCTTTGATAAAGTTTGCAAACAGCAGATATAGATTAACACAGTCACTGGTTGTAAAGGAAAAGGAGCTGCAATAACCAAAAATAAAATATATTGCCATTCAGGAAATATAATTTTCTTTTACACTATGAAACATGTATACTTATATTTATAATATATGCAGAACTTTCTTAAAAGTAAAGAGTGAATGTTTGTGGTTATTAAAACATGAAAACCTTTTGGTTTTGCAATAAAATATATAGATATAACTTTTTTTAAACTTTCTACACAGTACAGTAAAACTTTGATCTTCAGTTTAGAGGACAAACTGGTCAAAAAAGGTGTTTTTTTTGTTACCACACTTAACTGTTTGGTCCATGTGTCACTATTAGTGTGGAGACGCCATTATTTCTTTGTCCAGACTAGAGATATGAATGTAGAAAGTGGAAAGATATGCAGCTGTCCAATCCAAAGTTTCTCACTTTTTTTAAGCAGAATGTTTCACCACTTTTCTTGACCCTTGTTTCCTCAAGTGCAATTGAGCGTTTACATGAAAATAACAAAGCATGACAGACAGTTTTAACGTATGTAGACATGTAATGAAGGCATCACCCTTAACGGCTTGCGCCTCGGTCAAAAGTCCAAACAAAACAGTGAAGTGGTTTCCGATAAAGCCAACGCTGTTGCCGCCGTCCGAACTGCCTTTTGAACGTCAGGCACTTCTCTTCATTTCACTTTACCAGGAGCTGTGAGTCCCAGAGCCATCAGAGTGTGACGTTTTATGACCACAGAGTGCATCCAAACTTGGCACACAAATATTATAGTTTTGGGTGGTTGAGGCAGAAGAGCAGGGCCAGTGGTGTTGGAACAAGAGAGTCCCCATCTGTACACTTTTCATGCACAGGATTTCTCAAGGTCTGTCCCCCAGTATTCATGTCTGCTTTGTCCTTTTAGATCCTCTCGTCAGGCTGTGCAGCGTCCCCCCAGTCAGGCTGCTCCTCAGTCAAAGTAAGACTGTCAATCCGGAGCTTTTATGTTGGCGTTCACATGAAGCAGTGATCTGCCGGGGGCCCGTAGGAGAAGCCCGGAAACGCTCCGGCTGCCTCCTTGACGCTGCTGGTCACGGTCGGGGCGTCGGTGCACAGGGAGGAGGACACGGGCAGGTGGGTGAACTCTGGGTCAAAGTGTCGGAGGTCTGTGGGGCCGCTCTGTGAAACCAAGCAGGGAGGACAAGAGTTAGACATGTCAAGACACTAACAGATTTATTTTAATAAATTACACCTCTGCATGTTGGTTTTAAGTCATTAATATGACAATTTACTACGGTTCAGTGCTTTATAATCGACAGAACAAGGCTTTTTTAAGCATAAATGACAATAATTTGCTGCTCGCTTCCCAAAGGTATCTCCTGGTTTTCTTAAACTCCTATGAACATTGTTGGGTTTTGGATTGTTGGTCGGACAAACGGGACATTTGCAGACATCACAATGTGCTCTGGGAGACTGCAGTGGGCATTTTTCACATTTCATGGAGCAAACAATTCCAAGACTTATCACGAGAGGCAGATTTATTATAGATATCATAGTATTATAATATGTGTCACTTGCAGCCCTCTGTGATTGTTACAGAGGATACTGTAGACAGTTTCCATTATTTTCTGACATTATAATGAATAACCGTGAGTCGCAGCCCTTGTCTGAACTCACCACTGAGGGGATGAATGGAGGTGTGATCTTCTTGGCCATCAGGTCCTCCCAGTTGATTGGAGAGAAGAAGGAATGGTACTTGAGTTCAAGCTGGAGGGAAAAATCAATTCTAGATCAGGACATTGACAGCAAACAAGCCTCACGGATCTCTTACACGTCTCCGTGTCATATGTGTGCTTTAGGGTCGGTTTGCACACTTACAAAGTCGTCCTTCACTCCCAGCCTCTTGGTGCGGTCCTTCTGCAGGAGCCCCTCGAGCAGCTCCCTGCCTGCGTTTGACACATTGGGCTTGAGCACAGGAGACTTGTGCAGGATGTTGTTGTACATCTCGGCTGTGTTGCGGCTGTAGAACGGGGGCTGTGAACCCAAAGAGACAACGACAAATTAAGTTTACTTATGTTGTGAGCAAGCAGCAGAGTTGCACCAAGAGGCTGTCAGTCATAGATTTCACTCACGAGTCCATAGAGCATCTCGTAGAGCACCGATCCCAAACACCACCAGTCAACTGTGCGGTCGTACGCCTGCTTCTGGAGAACCTCGGGGGCCAAGTACTGCGAGGACACAAGAAAATAACTTTAATAATAATAACTTTGTTTGCATAGCACCTAAAAGCTACTATTTAATGTAAACCTACAAAGTGCTTTATACTAAAAATAATAATAAAATATGATCCAAAAGCTTGTAGATATAAGAAATAACGAGATAAAAATAAGAGAGTCTTAATAAGAGATTTAAAAGATTGAGTCAACGTATGTGCTACAGTTCTAACTTGTCCTTGGTGGAGTACTGTATTGATGAAGAGGATGTATGAAAGTCTAGAGGTTTGTTTTGTACCTCAGGTGTCCCACAGAAGGTTGTCGTGGTACCATTGGCCTCCACGCCTTCTTTGCAGAGGCCAAAGTCTGTGAGGACAATGTGGCCCTGAGAGTCTAACAGGATGTTCTCAGGCTTCAGGTCCCTGTAAAGAGGAGGAAAAAAGCTTTTAATGAAAAAGACTCCCAGCTACAAAGTCCCTCTTGTACACATCAGCTCCGTCAGGTCAGTTCAGCACAGCTCATGTTAACACATGTCCACTAGGGGGCACTGCAGGATCGCTCTTTACCTGTACACAATGTGCAGGGAGTGGAGGTAGCCAAGTGCGCTTGCAATTTCGGCGGCGTAGAACCTGGCTCTGGGCTCCAGGAAGATCCTCTCTCTCTGGAGGTGGTAGAACAGCTGGAGAGAAAACAAACATCCGTCAACACCAGCTTTAATAAACACGCTCTGACGTTCTGACACCGTTTCTGGTCGATTTCCGGTCTGTGGCGCGAGATTTAAACTTACCTCTCCGCCGTTGACGTAGTCGAGCACAAAGTACAGCTTGTCAGTAGTCTGGAAGGAGTAGTGCAGCCCCACCAGGAAGGGATGCTTGATGTTCTTCATCAGCACGCTGCGCTCGGCCATGATATGCTTTTGCTGGAGGGAGCACATAGAAGTTAATTCAACCCTGCTGCATTCGGTGCTACAGCAAACAGAGGGAATATGGACTGAGGTCCATGTGTAGTGACTAAACCTACCTCTTTCTTCTTCATGATGATTTTCTTCTGTAGCACTTTGACAGCGTAGTATTTGGTGGACTCCTTGTGCCGAGCCAGCAGAACCTGTAACAGAGCAAACATTTGCATTACTGATGTTGGTGCAGCGATGAGAGACACAGCAGGAGCAGATAAGAGAGGATAGTTATATAATAGTAAAATCAGACAGACGGACCTTTCCAAAGCTGCCTTTGCCGATGATTTTGAGGTAGTCAAAATCACAGGGTTTAATCCTGAAGTAGAGAAACAAACAGAGGATTAGGATTTTTATTGACACATGGTCAGATTGTCTATAGATTCATTTATTAATATTAATGCTGTTTGCTTGTAAAATAAAGACACTTTTAAAAGGCTACTTACTGAGTTTCCTCAGCCAGAGAATGTCGGGAATTTAGGCACATCTGAAAGATATGAAATGGACACATTTATAAGCCTGTTGTCATGTTTTGGAAAGGAAGAAATGAGTCAGTGAAGAGTTTCTTCTTACCGGACTTTCAGGAAGTTCATCTTCAACCTCCTCGTTTTGATTCTCGTCAATCTTCAGGAAGTTGTTAACTTCAACACTGGAAGAAAAACAAACCGAGCAGGTTATAAGAGGGATTGTGATATGAGCTTTCACCCTTTTACAATACGATCTAGTTCTTTTTTTTTTTCTTTACACTTCATGATTGACAGTAAACTGCAGCAGCTTGTGAGACTGAAAAGCTGAAAGGGCACATGTGTGTGTGACCGTCTGAAACCGCCAGACAGGTCAAGTTTAGGACAGAGTCATCGCCGCCGAACAGCCTGACCCGTCTGAGGAAAAGCTTAAGCCACTGACCCGCGGCGAGAGGGTTCAGACGGCTCTGCAGGACTCAGCGGTCCAGCTCAGGACAGATGCAGCACACAGAGATCTTTTTTTTTTTAATTCTTTTTTTTTCCCCCACAGCACCAGACCTGGAGGGGCTGGATGCTGTGATGGGACGAGCCACGTTTGTATCATGTAATAGCTGAGTTACCAGTTTATCCTTGTCTAGGGGACAGAGGGGATTAGGTAGGTAGGTGATTAGGTAGTGGAGAGGTTGTTAACTGGCCTGTCATGAATGGACTATTCTTACCCTGGCTTCTTGGACCCAGATTATGCTTTTCACAGAATGTCCTGCCAACCTCAGGTAGCTGATTGGATTGGCCAGCACACAATGATCTTAAATGGGTTATTGATCAGAATAGGAGCCAGGAAGTAACCCAGAGCTGCTCTCTGTGGCCAGTTTTCCATCCAAATCCAACAAAATGTTTACCAATAAAAAGGAAGTACTCACTGTTGGCAGATATGTGGGGTAGAAACCAGCTTCTGGATGAAGTCATTCAGCCCCATTTTTCTCTCCTTGATGAAAGCTGCATATGGAAACAGAGGGAAATGATTCATGTGATGAGTGTTTGACGCGATTATTCACCACACATGCTGCAGAAAAATGTTTACACCAGAGATGAAAAGATCTGTTTGAGCCGTAATCCGCTGTTTATGACTCCCACTTATTCCGTTATGGGGTAGATTTGCGTGTTATTGCATAGACCTCTAATGCTGCGGGCTTACACGTTATGCAACCACTTGGGTCACTCATTCAGATACCAACAGTGTGGGCCAACAAAGCGTTTGCCATCCCAGAGAATTTAATGCAGATTTCCCGCCAGTCGATCTTAATTTAAAGGCGATTTATGTGATATTTCTATTAAAGTAGAACCCCCCAGAAAAAGCACTTTGCATGAGGGTTTAATTCATCTCTTGGCTCCTTTCAGTAAATACGCTCAGTGTGGTTCTCTGATCGATACACCAGCAGCTTTAGTCATCAATAGGCTATATTAAGAATTATATTATGCAGGTGCTCACCGGTGAGAACAGCGTAAATCCCCCTCATCTTGCAGTAAGTTAGATCACATCCAGCCTGAGTCACAGCCATGATGATCAGTAGAGAATATCCAATACAAACAGGAAGTGCGAATAAATAAATGATAACGATAATAAAAAAGTCTCGGTCCTCTGTGGTCCTCTGTCACCGGTGTCCGTTCTCCACGCGCAGAACTCAGCCGACCGCGCGTCTCTCTGAATCACACACAACGCGAGCCTGCGTGGGTATTTATATACAGAGCACGTGGTACCGGGAGAGACGCCCGTGCTCTCGTCACCGGCGTAACCACGGCAACTGACGTCACGGGATTCCGCCGCAGCCGCGCTCTGCCTGCAGGAGGCGGGGGATGACGAGGAGGAAGAGGCTCACCGCAGAGGAGGAGGAGGAGGAGGAGGAGGAGGAGGCCCACCACCTCCTCTTCATCGTTTTCTCTCAATGGAAGCCTCCATCCGGCTCCTTAATCACCGTGCGCACAGACTAAAGGCAGTGATGAGGAGAAGTGGTGGAGAACAGCTGCGGTCACCTCCAGCAGAGATCAGCCTTTTATTTGCGCGCTCGACCTGCATGCTCTGTTCTCCTGCAGTCGTTTTATTTTGAAAGGGTGTGCAGAAATGTGTGTCACCCAGATGCTGCATTTCAGCTTCTGCAGTTTCTGACTCTGCTAATCCACATAAAGGCTATAAAATCATTTAATATATATATATATATATAATTCTGCATAAACAGCCCCCCCCCACACACACACATACACACAAGTTATGAATAAATTCATGCCATTTCTAGGATTGCAAGAATTTATTCCACAATTTCCAGAAATCAGTGGTGGGTTTCTGAGTCTGACGGGCTCAAGGTTATTAAGGTGACGTGGCGTGGCAGGGTTATATAAATTCAGAGAAATCTCACATGACATCATGCTCGTCTAGTTCGAAGCAGCGATCAGTCCAGCTGTCATAGATGTGGTCCACTAACCCTGAAAGTTACGTAACTGAGCCATAATGCAGACAGCTATACTGCTGGAGGAGCAGAGCGAGCTGAATTTTCTAGTTGAGTGTTAGTGGTTTTTAATCTGAGATTATTTACTATCTGTGATTTAGGAGCTGTTTTACTCAGAAGCAATTATTACTATTTATGTATCTATTAGTGTTTCTCTGCTGCTGCTTTGTAAAGTATAGTACTTTCCATTATTTCTATAATCCTTAGTTGCAGCATTCGTTTTAAACTCTGCAGTAGCATCTAAAATAGTTAACATGCCTCACCTTGAATGACCATAACAGTACAGTGCTACTCACAAATTAAAGTATCAACAATAAAAATCCTCAGGAGTCTTTCTGCATTGTGAATACTTGTACATGATACTTTACACGTATTGTTCAGATGATAATTAGATGCTTAAGTAATCATTTCAAAGCCGGACTTTTGCTTGTAATTGAGTATTTTCACATGGTTTCATTCCAGCTAATCCAATAATCACTATTCTATATTATGATTTATGTTATACTACTTTATATTATGATGACTATGATATACTATGATACTACGATGAATAATCTGCTGATCATCTTTGCCTACATCTATCCCTGTTTATAGTTTTCCACAGGCCAAATGGACGCCTTGAAGTGTCACAATCTGTTTGGCCAACGGTCCAAAACCCAAAGATATTCAGTTCAGTTTACGAGGATCTGAGTGTTTGTTCCACCACTGGTCTTAAAAACACACGGCTGCCTCAGTCCTCACAGGCTCGTTCAGCTGAGCTCCGTCAGCGGGGAACTACTGGGTGCTGCCCGAGGAGTTTGACATGTGACAGTCACAAATGATTTTAATGGAAGTGAGACTCCACTGGTCCGATAGTTGTTGTACTTTCTGTGTGGAAAGAGGAAGTGAGGAGCCTTATCTGTGGCGTGGGCCCAAACTGAGACCACATGGTGCGGAGCCTGCCAGCAGAGTATCATGCCTCACTTTGGAAGGCTACCTGGGCAAACACGGCTCAGCTTCGGCTCTGTTTGCACACAGAAACACACCAGATCAGATTGCATGACAGCGACACCTCTCCACGGTTTTGTGTGAGGCTTTACCCTCACCTCATGTAGTCTTTCTCTGAATTATTCAGGTGTATCATGTTATCGTCTCTGGTAACGTGCTGTCGAAGCATAAACATGACTTGGGAAGTTCCCTCAAACAGCATTTTACTTCTGTCACTTCTGTCATGCTGATTTGCATTGAATGTTTCTGTTGTGATGGAACAAAGTCAGGTGCTTTGGAGGCGAAACAAACAGCTGGTTGAAGTGGCATTTCTCCTTTCTCTAAATGCTGTTTTTCTGAGTAAGACAAGTGATACATAGATCATGAAGTGTGAGAGAAAACTCCCATTCACGTCAGTCAGATTAGAGCCTTTCCTGTGAAGATTATCTGTCCTGTGGAAGGTTTCTGATACATCACTGAAAATGAGTCAATCATGCATGAGAGATAGCATCTCTTTCACTTTCTCTCTCGGCCTCTCGGTAAATGTTTTTCCACTGCCAGTTTAATCAGGTTTTATTTAGCACTGTCACAAAAGCTGCCCTGCTTTCTGTCGCCCCGTCCAGTCGTCTGATTAATGCAGTCATGTGAGTCACCTGCCAACACGGTAAAAGCCTCTCCAACCCTCACATGGTGCCATCGATCACAGCCCGGCCTGCCTCACTGTGACTCCACTTGTGTCACGTGATTATCAGCTCTTTCTGGGTCTGCCGGTTGATGCGCAGAGCTGCATCCTAAATTAACCCCAGCGTGAGCATCTCATGTCACATTGGACACCCAGAGCTAAAACAAATACCTGATGATCTCTAGAAAACAGAGCTGGAACGACTGATTGAACTGAACTGAATCAATTATGAACACAACCCTGACATATCGTTACCTTTTAAGTAAAAACAGGTGCTTGTTTACACAGTTACAGAGCAACAACATCATTCATTTGGTGTCGTGTTTCTGGCCACGTGATTATTATTTTAATCATCTCTTTTAGCTCTGCTTTTGGTCTCCACCAGCGCCTGAGGGAAATATCTGAGTTTTTCGCTGCTAAATGCTCCACTGTGTTCACCAGCTAGATGATGCAGGTGATGATTCTGTGTATGTTCATACCTTTCACCTTGTCTTATTATAAAAACGCTCATTATAGCTGCTTTAAATACTCTTCTAACCATCTGGATGAAAAACAGTAGCTGTTAGCTGTAAATGACAAATGAAACATACTCAAAGCATGACCATGCTAGTTTGGATATTCAGCATGAATGACTATAAATAAAATATATAGCTGGTAATAGCTATTGTATATGTAGTTTCATGCACAGGTTGAGCTTGGAGGCGTGTCATTTCCTGCTCCCATCATTGTTTTGATAAGGAAAACAAGATGCAACTTAGAAAACTGGTTAAACATCTTTGTAACTGTACAGCGGATGGAGTATTAAGTATTAAGTCTTAAAGGAGTCTGGAAACGGTTTGAGGTCAGTTGTAAGTGGAGCTGAATGGTTTCAGCGTGAGCCTCATTGGCCACATGGTTGCAACTGTCGCCGGTTTGATTTCAGACCTTTAATGCATGTCATACCTCCTCCTCTCCTCCCGTTTCCTGTCTGCTTCTTCACTATCACCATCCAATAAATACTACAAACATAATCTTAAAACAAGAACATATGTAAGTGCTGTCAAAGGGCTATTTGTTTTTTTTTTAAGGATATTTAATTGTGAGGCTCGACTGTAACAGCGATACAGTGGAACATGTGGACTTCTACCTGCGGCGCTGCTTTGCTTCCAGTGTAGTGGGCAGGAGGCAGCAGAAGGTGGATGAATGAGTCACACAGGCAAACAGGTCCTCGGTGGCCAACTGTAGGGCTGGCAGGGAGGCTGGTGGCTAATGAGGATGGAGGATCTCTAATTACAATGTGGGCCTTGTTGACCGCCCTGTGTGCTTCACACCCACACGGCCTTGCCAGCTTCATCACCCTCTGATCTCACTTGAGAACAGATCTCTGCTAAAATCGCACCTCAGTCCAGTTCCTGTCTTCTGTTTGAGCTCGCCGTCTGCATCTCTCTCTCTCTCTCTCTCTCTCTCTCACACACTCTTGGCACTTGGTGTTACTCATACAGAGAACTGCAGAGACGCAGACCGGAGGTGGCGGTCCAGTCCGACAGAGCCGCAGTGCAGCCCAAACGAGTGGGAGCAGATTTTTGGCTCATGGAGCTGGAGTTAGAATTACGCCGTCTTTGTTTCCCTCCTGAATTCCCAGGCATAAGATGAGAGGTGTTTTTTTTTATTTTCCCTATTCTCCACGGGGATTAGATGGCTGCTCATACGCCTCCTTCATCAGATTGAAAAGAGGAAAGAAATGTTTGCTCTTTTATGCGATGACTCAGAAACACACTGCTGCCAAATTATTACAAATGATGCATTACTTTAATTCCCTGCCAAGGAAGAGGCATGATCCTGCTTACTTTGAACCGCAAAGCCTCTATTAATTATATTAATGCGACTGCTATAATTACTATGATGATGGTAAGCTTTGTCCTGATGCTCTCTTGCATTACCTCCAGTCTAGCATCATATTTCTGCTCTGCTACTCTGGTGCTGTATGTGGCTCTAGACGGCAGGTTTCCTGTTCATTACTGACACTATAACAGTTCAGCTGAGAGGAAGCAGATAAAAAAAAACGACAGAAGCCATTTTCATTCAGAGCACTAGACTCTCATTCACTAGCTGCACCTCCCATGTGGGCAAACATCATGAATCAGAGGACAGTCGTGACTTCCGTAATTTCAGTTCCTGTTTCTGCGTTCATGGCCTGCGTTGTGATAATGTGAAATGTGAAGTGGCTGGAAAAAACATATAAAAACTGTAATCTATGGAGCGAGCCTGCTTGTTCAGCCCTGGCTGGACAAAGGGAGCTCTCTCTCTCTATCACGACCAAGTCATTTATTTGATCCAGTTTGTGGTCTGCTGAGTGTTGATAGCATCGTAAATCCAGCGTAAAGCCCATGAGGTCAGCTACCGCCATGAGATATGCATCTGGAAAACATCCACTGAGAATCAATCGAGTGTGGCAGCTAGAAACAAAACCAATTAATGAAGCGTGCGAAGTGTTTTAGATGACGACAACAAGTGGCATTGTTTTACGAATTTGAAATGGGTGTCCATTACCGGCCTCGCATCTCCAGAAACCTTGTAAACAACTACTAAACCGAACGATGTGGATGAGGCAAGTTTGACTGTGGGGCATCTTCGCACTTAGATTTTATTCAGGAACTGATGTCAGTGTGGATATTTAGTGGATATTTTTGCAATCTGAAACAGGCAGGTAGGGAGGAGCCTTTTCAGTAATCTGTTGGTCACCTGCGAAGTAATTTTGTTCTGTGTTCAATCATGAGTCATCTGATCCAACAAATACAACCTGAGCTTTTGCAGACACCACTGAGTGAAGTTAAGTTTATGGGCTGGATATTGAGTGGAGGCTTAATATGTGGGCTGCATCTGGCCCTGGCTAACATCCTGACACATCCAGGTTTGGTGACAGTCGCACAGGAATGCTTTGGGAAAATATGATTATTTGCTGTCTTGTCAATAGTTTGATGAGAAGATTTATACCGCTCTCATGTCATGTATGGGAAATCTGAAGCTATAGCCAGCAGCTGGTTAGTTTAGCTTAGCATAAGACAAGCAGGAAATAGCCTGACTCTGTCCAAAGGTAACAAAATCCATCTATGACTATTTCTTGATTAATATGTATAAAAACCTCTGGAGTCTTGTTGTTAGCATGAGTTTGACAGACAAACCAGGATCTTTTGAACAGATTAAACAAATCATTTTCAGACTTTATCCTCTTTATGCTAAGCTAAGCTAACAGTCTGCTAGCTATAGCTTCATATTTAGCTTACAGGCATGATGGTATCAATCTTTTCATGTGTAAAGCAAATAAACACATTTCCCAAAATGTAGAACTACTGCGTTAAGGTTTAGGAGCTAATATGTGCTTTTGTAGTTTTTCAACCTTAGTCCAGCCTTTTTTCGGGCGATCACCGCACGCCAAAATCGTCTGATCCTTTCAGTCCTGGTTACAATATCAAGGCTAAGCAGTAGCTTTCATCCTCTCAGGTGGCAAATGAGATGAAAAGCAAGGGTGCTGCAGAGAGGAGGAGAGAGGTTCTGCGTTTGACATCACAAAATTAACCAGACAATGCAGGAACAGACAGAGGAGAGACCGATGGTGCCTTTGAACTTGGCATCTGGTCATTTTCGTTGCCAGAGAAGCAATATAAGTAGTGGCAATGACGTCAAAGCGAGCAGAGGGAATGCAAGACGGAGGAGGGGATCGGATAGTTGATAAACAGTCATACGAGAGGCACATGATTAATAGGCAGAAAAAAAAGGGACAATAATATTTAGATGACTGAGCTTCTAGACAAGAATATTAATCTACAAAAGAGGAAAAGTTGCACGTCTTAAGGTGCATCATCCTGTGCTGTGGCGCCGAGAGGCTGCACGTTATTCCCCAGACAGTCTCATAAGACAAACAGTGAATATAAGGAGCACCTACCTATGAAGGATTTCTTGCCGGTCTTCATGTCCTCTTAAGTGTTTTATTATATTTGCTCTCGGGCACTGGGTCTCTGGTGAATGAATGCCTGTCTGCTGCAGAGCATCCAAGTGATTGAGTGCATGAGAAAGATGTAGTCCTGCTGTAAATATGCCTCCCTCTCCTTCTCCGTCTTCTTTTCAATGGCTCTCACTGCAGCTGTGGCCGGAAAAGTCCTCGATTCATTGGCAAATAACTTTCCCTCCTGCACTTCCCTCTTCCCTCTGCCGTTTCTTCCTCTTATCGCCCTGCCTGCGCTGAGACCAAATAGCTGAAACCAAAGATCTGTGACGCACCTGCCTCTCCTCCTCTGCACACCCCCGCTCCGCTACCCCACCACCTCCACCCTCATCTGCTCTTTTATCTACCTGGAGAGCCTCGAACAAAACAAAAGCAGGTGTCTGGTTACGGCTCCCGTGAGCTTGGGAGTCCCGCTGGAGGGGAAGTCAGTCTCCATGACATGGGAACCACCTGAGGAATACACAGAACAGACACAGAGGTTTTTAAATCTGCTTTTAATTGGCCACCACTGCACAAGCGATGCGTTCGCTGCTCGTCAGCCTCCTGTAACGCGTTCATTTACCGTCTCTGAGGAGATAAGGGGGTAAAATTATCCCGTTAGTCACACTGACAGCCCTGATTGCTTTGCTCACTGTCTGCCTCAGGCTGTAGGCCGTCAGATACAATGAGTGCTATGTGATGAAGAGCGAGGTCTGTGGGGGTTGACGTACAGGAGCAACAGCAGCATCATTGATGAGTTGTCACACAGCGAGGTGCTGCATTGAATTATGATTTTGCTTCGGAGGCTGGACAGCAGCACTGCAATCATACTGTTAGTCATTAGTTAAGTTTAAAACGTGTAAAAATCACAGCTTCAAGACTCAACACCGACAGCCTCAACAAAACCAAACATTTAATGTGGAGAGAATTTATACTTGCTGCATCGCTGTTGTGTCAAACCATAAGGTGTTTATGTTATTGTATACTCTCTGTGTGTCTAGTATTGAAGCCGCTGTTTGTTTGAAATCATTTTTTTAACAATAAATTTAACAAACTAATCCTGTTAAGCTTAACTTCAGCTCTGTTTGAAGACTGACCTTGAAGTTATAGACAAATTATACAGGCAAAGTGTAAAATGAACACGCTGCTCTGAGGAAGGTCTTTTAATGTCCACTGGGCTCTACGAAGGCAGGTACCTCACCTGAGTGGATGGGTACCAAGGTGGTTTTAACTGAGCCCTGCTGTCCTGGGCTGTGCACATCCTGTGTGATGTCTCCAGTCAGGATGCCTTCTGTTGCTCCTTTATGAAGTTGATAAGAGCTTGGCACGAGAATGTTGTTTTCTCAAGTTAAGAAATTAAGCCGTTTCGTTATCTCGACTCTTTCCGCACTGCGATCAGATTAGACGGGGCTGGTGGACATGTCAACAAACATGGCGCTCCGCAGGTTGAGGGAAGCAAACCCATGGTCGGGTGTCATTTATTATCAAATCTCTTTTTGCACGGATTTTTTTCTTACTAAAGGGAATTCTTCCCGAACAAATGCCTTAGAGCAAGTTCAATGCCACAAAACATTCACACTGACTTGGACATGCCCTCCAGGACACAAGACTCGACTTGGAGTTAAAAAAGACTTGCAAATGAGAATCAAAGCAGTGATAAACGGCCCTGAACAGCCTCAGTTTTCTATTACGTTCTCACGGATAGTCTTGCTTATGAAAGAGGGGTCTCTACGTAATCACTGAAGAGACAACATGCATATTTAAGATGTGAGGCGTTTTACAGCCTGTTTATTCTGCCTTCATTGTTACTAAATCAAAGCCTCTGACGCACAGGTTCCTGCCCCGCTGCTGAACCCCAGAACTGAACAGAAACTGCTCCCACCGCCGACTAACAAACATCAACTAAATTATAAAAACTGAGAGTTTAGAAATGCTTTCATTCAACTGAACTGTGAAAGAGAACTGAGTTTCCTATTGAAAACTTCCACTGACTCATCTTATAACTGCAGCCATGTGTTGAAATGAAGCAGCTTCGCCAACAAACATATTTTTTCAGCCTGCTCGTCACCTTGAACAACACTGCACAGCGTAGTTCACTGGGAAAGTGAAAATAAATACATATTGATATCATGTAACCGGAGTAAACACCGCAGGGATGATTTTTCTTTTTTAATGCAGCATATGAGCACATGAAAGCACATGAATGATACGCCACACACCACTTTGACTGGACAGATTTGCATGTACTTTAAATTAGGGCAGAGTGTGAGTGAGGACATGTATGACGGGTATGAGTCAGCATGAGCTGAGGTGGTGGAGAAGCAGACACATACATTGATGTGTAATTGTTTGTTACTGACGGTCTTTGGCTTCATTGTTGAGGAGTCTAGTCGACATAGAAATGAGGAAATCTTACTCTTTCGTCTGAACTTCCCCCCAGTTGAGTGTGTTCTACTGTATAAATGAGATAAAGATATCGGCCAATACTGGTATATCTGCACTGAGCTGATATTGGCCTGGCTGATTTATCGGTCGGCTCTATTAGTGAGCTTGAGAGGAGCTGGTAGATGGATTTAGTCGCCACTGACAAGCTGTTTCCTTCTTGTTTCTGGTCTTAATGCTAAGCTAAGCTAACTGGCTGCTGGCTTCATATTTAATGGCCAGAGGTTAACAGAGGGGTAACAATCTTCTCATCAAACTCTCAGAAAGAAAGCGAATAAGTGCATTTCCCAAAATGTTTGACTTTTGATTAGTCCATCAAAAAATATATATGTTTTCTGCCATTTATCAAGAAAAAATAACAAACATTCACCTGTTCCAAAATTTCAAATATTAGTATTTGCTTTCATTTTTATATCAATGTAAGCTGATTATCTTTGGGTTTGGTTGACACAACAAGAAATGTGAGAAATAGAGATGGGTATATTTGAGTATTTTTCACATTTGTAGACTAAACCATTTATCAGTTACTCAAAAAATAGTTAACATATACAAATGAAAATAACCCTGAAGTCCCTGATATGGAAGTGAAACCCAAGTGAAATATACAGAGTGGCAGTCTTAATTAGCCTTGGCTTTGCTTTAAAATGTACTTAGGTTTCAAACAACAGAGTGAGAAGCTTCCTGTGAGGGCAAAGCAGTGTTTGTGTTTGCAACCAAAGCCAATCCCACAGTGTGTTTCCATAAAACCCCACTCAAACTCAGATGGTCTAAAAACTCATTTTATGTGCTCATCCCATCCTGCAGCCTCCCACAGATCTGCACCTGGGTTTGTCTAACACTTTCCTGCTTCAGCACTATTCAGCCAGGTCGTCAGCCCTGCAGATGGGAAGGACAAATAGCCTGTGAGCAGGGCCGAGGAGGCCAGAGGAGGCGAGGGATTGAGATCACTCTGTCTGTACAGTAGGTCACGCCTGGAACAGCCCCAGCTCACCTGTTGCTATCTTTAACCTGATTAGCAGCAGGTCATGTTGGGAAAAACCTGCGTGGTGTTTGCATGCATGTGTTTGTGTACATGTGTGTGTCAGCTTTTTCATTGTACAAGTCAAGGAGGCTGGTTCCCATGAAAATCTAATCTAATGTGAGAACTGTCTTTCCGTATGACGAGCTGTAGAAAACAGAATTTGCACGATTTCAGGGATGTCAAAGAGAAACCTGAGGCCAGTCTGTGTTTGACGGTCACCCTCTAGGTAAGGGTGGATTTACAGGGATGCTCTCTCGTCAGGAAAGAGCTTATCACCCGCTGGCATATAAATAGAAACAGGCTGGGCTACTGTAGTCGTCTTAAGAACCGTGTGATCTTAAATGTAAAGTGTTGAGTCACACTTGGCGCGGACAGAGATGAGATGTCTAAAAGCTGTATGTGAACCTTTACATGATAAAGGCCTTTTCCACAGAGCACATTTTAACACATCACACTTATGTAGATATGTTAAAATGTGCAGATGTAAATAAGGACATTAATGATGGCGACACTTGAATAGAAAAGCGCCACCATTAATGTTATAAGTAACATGTTTGCTTCTCCTGCTAGGACAAATCAAAATGTCATAACGTTTTAACGCCTTAGTTTCCTCTGAGTGTGATACGAGTTAAAGACTGCTGTTGCGATAATCAGTTTCAGTTTGAGTTGAGTTGTGTCAGTAACCCTCAGTGATTTTGAATTTTAGCGATTGTCACCTAAATATCCCCAGATTTTTAGCCATAGGCTTTCATTGTACAAGTCGTGGAGGCCATAGGCTAAAAATCTGGCGAGCTCTATGGATGGCAACGCATCTCATTCATTTTGGTCCATGCTGAGATACCTCAATAACTAATGCCAGAGAATCGCCATTTGTGCAGACATTCATGACCCACAGAGGATGAATTATGAGGATCTTCGAGTTTTCATCTTGTGTCACCACCAGGTTGACATTTGTGGTTTTTAGGTAATTGTTTTGATATCTTTTAGATGATTTGCCATGAGATTCGGTCCAGACATTTATGATCCCCGTAGGATGAACATAGAAAATGTGCTAACATGCTACGCTAAGATGAGCATGAACAGTAAACATTATAAATGCTAAACATCAGCTTGTTAGCACTGTCAGTGTGAGCATGCTAAAACGCTAAAGTTATCTGTGCAGTCTTATTATAAAAAAGTCCAGATTAAAAAAAAATTCCAAACATGTCAGTTACATCAGTTTAAGCAGATTTTCACACAAATGTCATGTCCCCACACACCTGAAAGTAAATGTTACCCATGTTTACTGTAAAAAAAGAGAAAATATTGCAGTTATTTGAAGTGAAAGGAACCGTAGAGGAAAAGTAAAACCTTGAAATAATGATCAGTGCTTGTAGGTCTCCAGGCTACTTGGTATGCATGTGAGATATGCGTGGTGGTAATTTCACAGGGTGAAAGGAGACGGTGTATTTACCAGCAGACACAGGGCGCTTTATGTTTTCTTCTCACGTTACTTTCTGCTATCAACACCGCTTCACACACTCACAGACCCTCACAGCCACTTGAGAGATGCACGCTAAAAGGAGTCAGACAAGATAAGTGCATTCGCGAATCCCTCGATCACTTAACAGCTCTATTTCAACCATTTATCTTCAAAGAACAAAGACCTGAGTTTGTGAAAACATGTGCTAAATGTAACCTGGTACAGCTCTCCCTCAGGGTCGGGGTTAAAGCAAAGAAACGGACCCACTCTGGTCCCTACAAAGAAGTGACACTCGATGCACTGAAGGACAAGAGGGAGGAAAGTTTGGGCCGACTGCGCCGCTGCACCATTTAAAATGTGACAGCTTTTTTCATTTCTGCTGGTAATGAGGACACCGCACTTCACTTGGACTATAGTAGGGCATCTGGCCAGTCTACCCCCAAGGACAGAGCAGGATGGAAAATATAACGTATAAAAATAGCCCACTCATCCCCGCTCACTTGCATGTAATTCTCAGAAGTCGCCTGCTTTTTTTTTTTTTTTTTTTGCAGTTCGGAAAAATTGTAATGACATACATCACATCACACTAGAGGGTCAAATCATTAATGTCACCACTTCCTGATAACCTGGTTTATAATCCCTCCAATAAAAATGTGCCAATTCCTTCATGATACCTCACTGTATAAGTGCATAAAGGAGGTTATATATGTGTGTGTTCATGTGCGTGCAATCAAGTTTGTATAGCTATGTGTGTTTGCATTTAGGTGTGCATGTGAGCAGCGCTGCAGACCAGTGAGCACGATGAATTTGAATGTCTATCATAACTGCTTTGTGCTGGGAAAGTTGCACAACACCTCTCATAGTCTTACCTAACTGCTGCACTACTGGGGAGGATTACAGGGCTGTGGTGGGATACTGGGAATGATGTGAATGTGAGTGTGTTGGAGAGTTTAGAGCAAATGTATCTGCCGCATACTTAAGGTCAGTAATCTGTTAATAAAGGCTTTTCACAGAATCTGTAGAATTACTTACATTTCCTTGATATATAGGGGACGAGAGTTAAAGTCCAGATGAAAGTAGAGTATCTAGCTTCCATATCATGGTTTATTTCCCAGTGAAGCAGATAGACAGGTGGGATGTAATGTTGAGACACTGTCGGGATAACGGTGTCCGTCAGGGACAGAGAGGGACGGAGCCCATCGTAAAATCTACATAGTCACTAAAGCAGTCCACCTTTAAATGCCTTACACATAATCTGGAGCTTTTCCTCAAAGTGAATGAATTCTAACCAGCCCGGGCTGTAACAATGGTAGTTTGGTGAAACGGAACAAGGTTTGAGGTGGCAAATACCTGAAGATACACTGCTGTTGATGCCGTTGTTAGCTTACTGATAAATCTTTGCTCTCTGCCACTAAAAGCTGGAGGCTGATTGATGGGTGGATGGGGCGATATCATTGGTTGAAACAAGCCTTTGTAACACAAATCATATTTTGTTGTACATGAAGAAAACACAATTGTATTTTGACATAAAAGTAATAGATTTTTTCTGTTAGGTGCACAGTATGACGGTACGTGATCTAAAAGGCTTCAAACTGCATTTTTCAAGTACAAAAGAATGGTTGATACAACATATGTTGATATACAATATCAACAGGAGTCTACAAAGATGTCTGCACACATGCTAACATGCTCAAAATGAGACTGCTAACATGCAGGTGTAATTCTCATCTAGTGTGTTAGCGTGCTAACATTTTCTAACTAGCCCTAAACACAAAGCACAGCTGAGGCTGAGGATTCGTTTAGCAGCTATTTGGTCATAAACCAAAGTATCAGATTAAGCAATGATGATGGCGCTAGAGGAAAAGTCAGGGAATTAAGATGATAGCAAATCATCCTCTGGGGACCTGAATGTGTGAACCAAATTTGAACCGCAATCCTGTGGCAGTAGTTGTTGTCGGATCTGCACGGTTACATCATCAAATGTTTTGCCACTTATCCAAGAGGCTTCATCAGTTCTGCATCCCAGTTATGTCCAATATCAGTTAATTTCCCTATTTTTGGATAATGATTAGGCCAAATCCTGCTTCAGACGCTTATCTGCTGGGTCAGGATTAAAATTCTGATGTTGCTGAAATAGTTAGCTGATTAATGCATAACAGAAAATACACCAACAGCAATTTATTAATTATTTAAGTCATTTATCAAGCAGAAATGCTATAAGTTCCAGCTTCTTAAGATTTTAGGTTTTGGTTTTTTTTTTTATCTTTGTACAGGTAAATTAAATATATTCAACAAACAAGCAAACAAAAATAAAAAATGTATATAAGCAGCTTCCATCCAAGAATATCATAACCAATGGAAAAGCAGTGTTAGGTGATGAAACCATTGTTTGAAGTGTGTGTGTGTGTGTGTGTGTGTGTGTTGAGCTAAGTATTGTGGTATGCAGCAGGAATGTAACAGGGAGTTTCTGTGTGTATTCCCTGGATGTGTGAAACTTACCTGTGAAAGTGAATTATTTCTTTAGTACTTGTGAGTCACATCTCCTCCTGTTTGTTCAGCCACAGACTGACGCCGATCAGCTTCTTCTCTTTAGTGATTCGACACCTCAGTTTGTAGTTTACACTGTATGCATGAAGGAAATTATTCTTTATCATCACTTCTCTGATTTGCCTCTGAGGCTCACTGGAGGCGAGTCTGCTTTGTCCTCTCGCAAATAAGCTGCAGTCCTGAGCTCTGCCAAACACAGCAGAGTGTTCAAGTGTTTAAAAAAAGCAACAAAAATGTAAAGGTTGTTTTAAAGATTAAGAACAGGGCTCCAGCTGCCTGGGAGAGATAAGTGAGAGCTCCGCTTTGTTTTGATTCAGCAGCCTGAGACGGGTTTAGGGCATCATATTGATCTTTAAAGGAAGGAATGAAAATGTGCAATAATTTACTATATTAATAATAAGTCAACATTGATAAGAGGGTTTAATGTTTAACTTTGTTTTAGATAAGTGAATATGTTTGTGTTTAGGACTGCTGGACAAAAAAAGGGGTTTTAAAGACATCACCTTAAGGTTGTTGTGGGCATTTTTCAAACAGTTACTTTATGAATGGAAAAAGTACGCAATGATGTGGCTGCAACTAACAGTTTCATAATTTCATAATTTTACGTAACAGTGCCAAATGAGAACTAATTCTTTAATTTGATGGCTGCACAGCACTCGTCCAGCCAACAGGAAGTACAAACGATGCTGCCAAGAAGCAAAGCTGGCCATTGAAATGCTTGTTTCACAGCCTGATATGAATGTCAGATGAGGAAGAGCTGCGTCACCCTGCAGAGCGCCTTAATCCAGATGTGCTGTTACATGTCGACTGGGCATTAGATGACATCACTGCCGCTGGGCATCCGGGTCACCCCAGAGCTGTGAGTTTGATATTAAAGAGCCCGTCTGCCACGACAGAGTTAGTGGGAAAAGCTCTGGAGAGGAGAAACAGGGAGCAGGTGCAGGCCTTGAGTGGTGATGACGAATCGCTGCACGCAGAATGTGACTAGAACATTTACATAATGTGTGTGTGTGTGTGTGTATAAACACTCTCATTACACAGTGATGGTCAGTCAGGGCAAAGCCTCCTTCTAGATCTACTGTATTTCACCAGGTATGTTGGGAAATCCTTTGGGATATTATTAGTAGGTCTGCAAATAACCATTACTTTCATTATCGATCAATCTGTCAGTTATTTTCTTGATTAATTGATCAATTGGTGCATAAAATGTCACAAAATTGTTGAGAAGCGCTACCCAAACACCCAAGATGATGTTTAAGGTTTAGTTTTAATACCTACAGGTTTGAAGCTCGTGCATTTTGATGGCTCTCCTCTCTCTCGTCCAGTGGAGGAGTTTGTTATGTAACATCCAGAGAGGAGAGGCACCAAAGAAAGACGCCCGCGGGGGAGACGCGCTCTGACCTGCAGGTGCAGCCGCTGTGGGAGGACCACCTCTTTTTTGGCTGCCGGGCCCTGCATATAAGTGTAGCTCTGGAACCAAACACACATTTAATCCATACATTTCATGCAGAGATTTGGGAAGAATAACAAATCCACCAGCACCACCCGTCGTCGCTCTGAGAGAATTTGGCTCTGCTTGAGAAGATCTGAGCTAAATTCTCATTTGTGGAGCCGCCATTTCTGATCATGCAGTTCTGTAAAGACTGATTAGTTTATCTAGAATTGCTGGATAACTTTAAATACTTATATAGAAACTGTCCTGTCCAGTAGGGCAGTGGCTTTCAAACTTTTTGCCGTGTGGCCCCTTGAGATGAAACGCTGTTGTGGCGCCTCATCACAAGTTAGTGAGAATAAGCTGTGAGCAGTCGTCTGTCTGTCTGTCTTGTGCTGCTTCATGTGATTTTCACAAGCCTGAAGACGTAAAAGCAAGTGTGTGTAACAAAGATATTCCTATTTTCTTTATTAAACCTTTTAATCTTCGAATGACCCCTCATTACACCTTATAAGTTCCCACTGGTGAGAGAGGTATTAAGACCTTTAACCTTACTTGAAAAAGTAGCAACACAAATGTGAAAGTACTCCACTACTTCTATTCTACGTCTGTACTACTTATATCAAAAGTTAAAGTACTTGTTCTGCAGAAAGTCGATGCTTTATGGTATCACAGCCTAATTTATTTATCTTAACCCTTTAATGCCTGAACCATGAAATACTTGCCAGAAAATTCAAATTTTTTGAAACTGGACTGTTTATTGAACCTTCTGACAAATTACAAAAAGTTTAAAAGGTTTTAATTTGTATAATTCTTGCTACATCCGGTATTCAAACAAAACATATAAAACACAGATGAAACACAAAAAAATATCACTCTGATGATGTAGAGGTGTGTGTATCAAATATGATACACTTGGCGTTAAAGGGTTAAAATCAAACTTTGGAAAATAGAAAATAGCATCAAAACTATTATATCATATGTTATCATATGTATGTTATATATTATAACCATCAAGACCAAAAAGAGGCTCCATCTGCTCTTTTAAAGCAGCAGTTTCAGACAAAAGGTGTCAATTCAGCCTCTGATCTGAACACGATTTCACTGCACATGCAGCAGTGACTGACTGGAGGAAGTTTGCTGTGACCACAGCTGTTTGCTCTCTGCTTGAAGAAGAGCCAGTTCAAACAAACACTTGCAAACTATGTCATTTGTTCATTTACAAGTAATGTTCATTATTTGAATAAACTGGTGACTCAGTCTGTAAGCAAAGCCAGTTAAAATTTAATGTAATTACTGAGCTTTAGAGTTGCTGGTGGGTGGATTCTGTTACTAGATGCTTTCCTCTGTTTACCGTCTGCTGGCTGGAGCTTCATATTTATCACACAGACATGAGAGGGCCGTCAAGCCTCTCATCTAACCCTCAGCAACAAAGCGAATGAGGAGCCTCCAAAAATTCTGCATTAACTGAACTATTCCTTTAAGATTAAGCTCAGCTAATAAATAATTTGTGCCATCAGAGCAGCCGTACCTTTATACAATAATGCATGACTAAAACCGCCGCACTTCATCTGTGCTCTGATAGAAGCAGTCGAGCCTGCATGAACTGATCAAAGATTTTAGGGTACTTGACATTTTAAAAGGCTTACATAAACAAGTGCATAATTTGCTTTTGAAAAGATGTTCGAGAGCTGCAACAATTTAAAAATCTGGGCTTATGAATTAGTCACAGCCATCGTGTTGTTTTTAAAGTGCTTGATATAGAAGTGGAGCCTGTGTGTTTTTAATCAAAGACCTTTAATGAATGACAAATTGTTGTAAAAGGTTATTAGACCAGTCTAAAATACTGCATGATATATAATACAGTCAGTTAGATAATCAAAATGGAGTTTAAAAAGAAATGTAAAGCTTCATGTGGTGACTAAACACAGCAAAGTTATGTCACCAGTCAGTGCACATAATGTTAATGATTCATATACTGTAATACAAAGTACTCCACTACTCTAATTACTTTATACTTTATTACTTAGTTTCATCCAGTAGTTGGCATCACAATATAAATCTGAGGTGTCAGATCATTAATAATGCAGAGAAGAAGGAAAAAAGCAGTTTTACTTCATAGAGCCTCAAATGTTTATTTAAATGTAACCAAATGAGGAGTGTAGACATGTCTGCTAACAGGCCACAAAGGTTTGGGATGTACATCATGTATTTTCTAAGTATGTTATATGTTTTTAATGTAAAATCTCTATCTGTAAAGTAGCTAATAACTAAAGCTGTTAAATAGATGTAGTGGGGTAAAAAGTACAGCAGTTACCAACAAGACATAGTGGAGTAAAAGTATAAACTACAAGCTGAGGGGACACTTCT
This sequence comes from Pempheris klunzingeri, assembly GCF_042242105.1. Classification (NCBI taxonomy): domain Eukaryota; kingdom Metazoa; phylum Chordata; class Actinopteri; order Acropomatiformes; family Pempheridae; genus Pempheris; species Pempheris klunzingeri. The sequence continues at coordinate 5,628,762 of NC_092027.1, forward strand.
CTTTTCTTCTTCTCTTTTTGTTATATGCATAACATACTGTAGGTATGTACTGTAGTCGTTTCAGACACTTTAATGTTACGTATTATACCTTTAAAGCTTTCCACTGGCAAGAGTTAGCGAGCTAAGCTAGCTCGTAAGTCCACAGACACCATGTTTCTATCATAACATCCTCTTTGTCTTTAAGTTCCTTGTCTTCATTAAGGACCACAATGGAAATGAGTCCTATTCTAACGTGTGTGTGTGTGTGTGTGTGTGTGTGTGCACAATCCCTCAAAGTAAACCAGATGAAGAACTCCTTCATTATTTCCCTTCATTATTCACGAGGGGAAAACTGGTCAGCGACCTGGATCTGACACTGACCGTATCACTGTCTCTGACCTCCTCCTCTCTCCTGGTCGTAAACACTCTCAGTTAGTTTTCTGAGTGTGTGTGTGTGTGTGTGTGTGTGTCACCACACGGCTCGCCAGTGCACGCCGTCACATTACTAATCCACAGCTGAGGTGGCGGAGGAGTTACACATTCTTGCTGCAGAATAGGCCTTTTGTTCGCCTTCTGTCATCATTTCAGTCCCATGCTGTAAAGACCTCCCGGGTACAGTCTTTTAAAATGTCTGTCACAGGTTCAGGAGACACTCAGACACCCAAAGGGAAAACCAGAGATTTTCAGGAAGGGTTGTTCCAGGCATTCGTGGCTTTTCAGGGAAATTAGGTCGGAAAAAATCAGAAGTGATGTAAGTGTTGAAATAACCAGCGGCTGCAGCTGCTGGATGTTGGCTAGTATCAACAGACAAACCAGGTAAACCAGCCGCGGCATGCAAAGCAGCTACCTGGGAGCAAATAGAGCGTGAGTCAGTGCAGCAGCAGGAATATGAGCAGGTCTGAATCTATCTGACAGACAGGAGTCATCTCACTGAATATGAACATTAAAAGCTGTGTGAGTCGTCACCTGTGTCACATTTTGGTCATGTTCGGTTAACATCTTGACCAGTGTTGCTGAAGTTTGAGTTCAGATGATTTGAGCTCTTTGCAGTTCGGGTTAGTTGTCTCATGTTTCTTGTCCTGACTGTCCGACCTCTTTTGTAGCTGCTGATCAGCATTCGATATAAAATGACCCACCTTTGAACCAAAGGCTTAAGCTGCTTTAGATGTGAAATCCTTTTACACGAGGTGCTCACATTTCATTGTGTAGCTCTGTTTTACTGCCTCTACATTTTTGAGGTAAACTGACATTCAGTGAGATTCAGTGAGCAGGTACGTTAACTATTTAGCTAAACAACACTTGGTGATGGAGCACAGATCAACACTAGGCTGCTGTGGGACCAGCGGTAGAAGAAATATTCAGATCCTTTACTTGAGTAAAAGTGCTGATAGCACACTGTGAAAACACTCCACTGTAAGTCCTGCATTCAAAAATAAAAATACTAACTCTATTCTATTCTATTCCTTCAGTTTTTTCGACATCAGATCAACTTCACGCTTGGCGAATGTGTTACTAAGGACCAAAGGAGGTGCAGTATCGAGTGTGGGGTCTTCAGATCTAAGGGACATATTTATCAGTAGAGTGTTACTAACACCAGAAGTACACAGTGTACGGACAGGGGACCCCTGTTAACTGTTATACCGCTGAACGGCATGCTGGGTACAGCACTCTCTGTCGCTCGCTGCAGTACGTTCAGGAAGAGATGAAGAAAGACAGACTGCAGATGTTTGATTGTAGCAACATTGGAGGCCAAGCAATCGTCCCGTTTTGAACAGGCCCTGCTCCAGTTTTATTAGCTATGACGTCCTTAGACGCTGATTTATCGATGTATAAGAAGCAGCCGAGGTAGAGCTGCGTTTTAGCCACTTGATATGCAGTTAGGTAGTTTAGTCCAGGGGTCAGGCCCCTCCGAAGGCTCACATGATTAATCTGAATGGCCATGAGATGACGGGAGAGGAAAAACAATTTCACATTTATGAATTTGACCTTTCTCTAATCTTTGTGGTTTTGTGGGGAAGTTTGTCTTCGGTGGAAATGAAAATAACTCATGACCCCAACTAGACATTGTTATGTTAATGGTCTGGGAAACACGAGCACAATATCTTCTTCTGAGGTGGAGCACATGGATGAAATGGATCGATCCTGCTTCCCAAAAATTACGTTTGTGTTTTGCAAAACTGTTTTCATAATTTTGTTTGCTACCTAGAATATGTTCACAGACAATGTTTCTTTATGTGAATGAAACACTTGATTTATGTACCACAGTGTTAATTCTGTTAATTAAACTGCATTACGTTTCCCTCTGAACGTATTTGCTCTTCCCAATTAATTGTATGTAGGCGTAATTTCTAGGAGACAGGGCTGAATGGATAAACCCAAGTCGTGCAACCAGAGGAGGGAACTTTGCCAGCGGGTTTGGATCAGTCAGCCGTGGTTATATGTAACCCAGAGACACTGAAACTAGAGGAAATGTTCTGTAATGTGGAGCATCTGCCCAAAACACAGCTGTGGGAGGGAAAAGGAGCAATTACTTTTTTTTTAATTCATTAAAATGTGCATTGCTGCTATTTTGTTTGTTTCTTGGTGTAAGAAGACAACATCCTTTGAGTTACGTCTCTGGTTCACATGTTAATAATTAACTTCTAAAACAGTAATCACGTCAGTTTAATGCCTCCTGCACGCTCTGGCCTGCGTTTGCGATTAACTCTGCTGATTGGAGTCGGAAGCGAGAATCCGCTGTCTCAGTGGAAGAAATGTTGCTGCTGCTGCTGCTGCTGCTGCTGCTGAGCTCAGTAAAGTTTCAGCTCCAGTCATGGAGGACCTTACATAACCCTGGGAAAGTAAGTTCAAGAACTCACCGTATGTGCAAAAAGAAAAACCCAGACTTTTTAATTTGCTGATGCTATGAACAGCTGGCTGTTGTGAAAGAGGAGCTTTATGTAAAAGTGTAACCAACCATTAGGTTACCTGAACACAAATATGAAGGGAGACTAAAAGAATTATTAGTGAGATAATAATTTCTTAGGAAGTGGAGACCAAACAATCCAAGATGGGAATTGATAACTAATAATGAAAGTATTTCTCTGACCTGACAGACTGAAGACACGTAATGATACAGTTCAATCATCTCGACCTGTTAAGCCGGACTTTGTCTGCTGATTACTTTTTGTTCTTTAATTTGCTCCTCTGCCTTCTGTTATAAATCACTCTTTATCTGCCAAAGACCACTGACGTCATTCGGCTTGATTACTGGTCTTTCTCTTACATAAACCACAAGGCCAGTGCAGCAGAGGAACTCAAATCCTTGTGAAAGACAAAAGCTCTTTAGCTTCTTTCAACTGAATTGCTGCATGGCGGCCCACACATGCACTCGACCTCAGGAGCCGCGGTCAATGAATGCGGTGGCTTTTACTTCTACATAACCTCCAGTGATTTTGTTTTCTTTGCATCTCTGTGATGGTCTCGTCTTTTCATTCTTTTCATTCCTTTCTGACTTGTGCGTGCACACGAAGGAGGAGACCGCGGGTGATGCCACCCCATTCAGATGATGGGATTGCATAAGAGGCGAGCTTTTTCTCCACCAAAGTACTCTGGTCTGTATCTGGGTTAATGCTGCTGCAGTTTGACTAAAGGAACAATACAAAGTCTGATACGAAGAGAGGAGACGTCCTGAGTTATGTACCGGGAGCATGTCACAGCCCTGATCCTATAACAGCAGGTGTGGTTGTCCTCAATAGCCTCGATGTGACCAAGAAGTTTATGTTGTGTTGACTGAACATTAAAATACACATTTGGTTTGAAAGTGATCAATTAATCGATTAAAGGGCTGAAAACTAAATGATGGAAATTTTCATCATTTATTTAGCAAAATTTTAATCATTTTCCAGTTCCAGATTCTCAGAGTTCAGGATTTGCTGCTTTTCTGTGTTTTCTCTTTTATCTATTTTTGAATATCTTTGGGTTTTTAATTTGGTGGCAGCTGGTAGAGCAGAAAAAGTACGGTGGCCCGGAGAGCTCAACACACAGCAGCTTAAAAAAAACACATGCAAATAAACAAAAACAAACAAACACATTTGCCACTTTGGCAGCAGATGCACAACATTTAGGAAACACAAACAAACAACAACCACACCTCAAGCAGCACAGACGACAACGGTGAGTTTTGGGTTAAAAGAATAAGTAAAATACAAATGTAAAAGCACAAAATATAAACACAAAATATCCACCAGGAATGTGAGCTTGTGTGCAGCATCTTTTCAGATGATGTTTTATTATCATGTTTTCATCACATCATTTTATCTTAACGGTTCTGGTGACGGTCGGTGGATCTGAGCGCCTGCTGCTGCTCTAATTGGACATTAGCTCAAAGCGCTGGTGTGGGCTGATGCACACACTGACAGCATATAATCGGCCCACTGTGAGGCTGGAAAAGAAGGCGGCGTGGGTTTCTGTCTCTGTGGGATGTGAATATCAGACACAAAAGAAGAATCAGCTAAATGGAAAACAGCATCAGAACACAGCGAATAAACAGAGTGATTCTACATGTGGCATCTTTTTAAAAGTGCAGTATGAATGAAATCTTGAATACTGTGATTTGCTCTTTACAGAGTCCTGTCCTCTCCGTGCAGCGCTTCTCCTCGTCTTAATCCCACAGGGGGTCTTTTTATGGAGGCTTTTAAAAGGAGATTAAAGACTCTGCAGCATGATTCTGGATTTACAGCTTTTTCTTCATTTTCCGAACTCATTTTTAACAGACGTCATGAAACACCAGATGGAAAATTGAAATTATGAAACAGAATACCAAAGCTGTGAAAGTCAAGTACAGATTATTTATTTCTCCCACCTGCGGATTTCATCACATGCAGGTAGCAAAGATTCTTTTAAAATTATTCAACTGATCAATCTGCTGATTATTTTCTCAACTAAGCAATTAATTCGGTGAAAAGTGACATTTTAAATTTCTTTCAACAGTCCAAAACCCAAACATATTCCATTTATCATCATAATAAACTCAGCAGATATTCACTGGTTGGTCCGGTGGCTTGGAAGGGAGCATAAATGGGTGTAAGTTCCCTGCAGAAAAGGCCGTCTGACTCAATGAAAAGCAGTCAGACTCTCACTGATATGGTCTTTGTGTTGAATGTGTTTTTCTGCTGACCCGGTCCACAGCAGTCACATCACTTAGCTTCCGTGCTGCTAATCCTGTCTGCTTCCTCAAACTTGGGACGTACCTCACACAGCCCAACTTTAAAGATCTAAACTATCCCTTTAAATTCTTTTGTTTTTACCTGATCAGTCTGCAGTTTAGCTCATGGCTTTATGTACAGATTGTTCAGTTAAATAAAGGTGAAAATGAGGATATTTCTGCCCTAGTTTTCACCCCAAAATGAGACTGACGTGCTAGAAACATTCAGAGAGCCAATGGTTTCATTCTGCAGAGAGAAAAGAGGAAGTAGAACCGCTGTGGCTTTTTTTATTACTTCTCCTCTGAAGTATTTTAGTTTCATGGCAGATACAGAGTGAGGGGCTCAACTGGAGCGAGATAGGGCAGGTGTAAGGGAGCCGAAGCCTGGCATCAGTTGGGTAGGGCTTAGTCTGATGGAGGATTAAGACCACATAAAGTGTTATGAAAGAGGGAACGTCGACCTAAGGCAACCGCAGCTTTGCTGTTCTGTTTCAGATGCCATCTCACGACCCCGTTACACAACCGTGGGATCCGACCTCGGCACACAGCATGTCCTAACTGACGGTGTTAAGCTAAATTGTGGATCCAAACGGAAACATCTAGAGAAAAATGGAGAGAAAATATGTCCTTGATTTACAACTCTGCACTGTTAGATTAAACCAGAAAAGTATCTTCACACTGCTTTACAATGCAAGCTTCACAGAGTATCAAGATCAGTGGCTTTGTGCTGATCGGACAGTCTGCTTCAGATCAGTTGCAGAAATTTAAGATGGCTTCTTTATTATTCATGTAGACTGTGTAATCATGGCCCCATATCCAGCACAGTTTGGTTAATTAAGTTTATTTTACAGTTCCTGGCCATGCTCGATGCCATGCTCGTCCGTCTGCTGTTTGACACACTCCAGATGCAGAGACTCAAACATCGCACATGCTGCAGAATTACTTGATTAAATCTCCTTTGCCAATTTGGGTTTAATTCGCCCTAAGTGAACGCTGGAGAGAGCCACTGTGGAGCGACTGCTTGGCATTTCACCCCTGCCTCCTCCTGCTGCTCATGTTCCTCCTTATATAACAGTCCCAGTGGAGTAATTGAATCATCCGTGCTCTGGACGACGTCGCGGGCCAAAAGCTCTGACATGATTTCAAAGTGCCTGCCAAATGTTGGGTCATCTCTTTGTAGCCACTGTCACTTATTGATGTATGACAAATGAACAAATGGTGCATCCCCTGCAGTTAGTTCAGTGGTGAAATGTTACCAGTACCTGAATCCACAGTAGCCAACTTCAACTTCCCTGGTGTTTGTTTAAATTGTGGAAGAATGCAGCTGTCCCTACTTCTGAGATGTGGCTAGAGGATCTGACTAATACACTCCATGTGCAGAGGATGAGATATGCTCAGGAAAATAAACTATTCAGTAATTCACTAAGATCTGGAAACCAGTTGCAGCGTAGACGCCATGAATCACACGAGTGGAAACTACACACGCAGGCTACAAGACCTTTAGATTGTGTATTAAGTGGGGTGAGATGTTTCCTGTGAATCGTTTGGAGAATCACTCACAAGGTCAAGGATGAAGGGGGATAAAAATGGCAACAGCTTTGTGTGAAGACAAGAGGTTGAGGGGTTTAACGCTATCATGCAGACACTTATGCAACAGCTCACACTAGTCCTCCACTGCATGTCAAACATTTACAGAGGGCACTGGGTCACGTGATTATTGATCAGACACCTTTCTGCATGTCCCAACAAATCTTCTCTTATCTCGACTCTTCTCTTTCTTTCTCTCAGAGGAATTTACATTGTTTTTATGCCGAGAAGTGCTTTTGCAACTCCCACAAAGCCCAGGGATTCCTCAGATAAGGCAGTTATTCTTCTGAACAATGCCAAGTTTGTCCAGGCGTCTTCTGGGCCCCACGCTGTTTGTTTGGCCACTGAAGGAGGAATTTTCCACATCGTGCCTTCCCTGGAGAGAGCAGCTTTCTTCTTGTCTTGTTTTATAGACACAGGTGGAAGTGGGCCACTGCAGTGCATGTGACAGCGTTTTTATCGAGAAAATATTGATGCATCTGCGAGAGGATGTTAATCTGCACTTAGCTGGTTTGTTTTCTCGTACAGTGCTCGAGTGCAGAAAGACTACAGCAAGTGGTTTTATTTAGGCCAAGATGGTGCGCTCGTTTGTCTGTGTGCATCTAATTTGTGTCAGTGCCTCCCGGTTCTGACATAAAAGCAAAGTTTTACATAAACATGAAGACAATGCTGCTGTCAAGAGTTCCAAAGAAAAATTTCCCTCTTTGACGTCAAATAATTGTATCCCGATATCATGCTGGGATTAACAAAAGTCATGCTTAATTTAACTGTACATTCCTCCGCCCTCTCATTTAAAGTGATCACAGCCTGTCAATGCCGTTTAAAAATAGCACAGTGGCATCAGTTTGACGCAACAGGCGACAACCAGGTTGATCATCTGCCTCGCCCAGTTGGCTTTGATGCAGCTCTGCAGACAAAGCAAAGCGTCTGGGAGAAAGTAGTACATATGTTTTCACTGCTGGAGAACATGTCTCCATGCTGTCTGCGTAAATCAGAAATAACCGCATAGATTTCATGCTGAACTGTTTTTAAACTAAATGGAGTGTTTCACAAATGACACCAAATCACGCCAGAATCACGGCACAGGCCTAATCCTCTTAAACATTTGCTTGGCCAATCTAAGTTTATCTGTAGGCCTGACCTGAGCTGAATGAATGACTCCATGATAATCTCCAGCTGGAGCACGACCCACGCTAACACTGTCACTGTCACTGTCACTGACGCCTCTTTGCATCTGTGTCTGTGTTTCAGGCAACTGGTCTGGATCTTAAAATCCTTAAAACTCAAATCAAATCTTTTTATGCTATTTATGTGCGTCAGTATATTTATGTTTTGTAATTATCTCTCTTTGTAGTAGTTTTTATCGTTAAAGGTGGAGTCCACTATTCCTGTGCTGGATTCAAATTTCCAACCTCAGCAGCTAAGCATGAGGGAGTCACAGGAAATGATGCATGTACTGGGTGTGATCCAGAGTTATTTTTTGTAATTTTATCTCTCTCAGGAAACTGAGTGTCATCACTGAGGGGGATTGTTTGGACAGCAGAACACCTAACCTCTCAGACAAAGCTACTTGTGACACATCACAGTTAAAATTAACAATGGCAGATGTCTCACTTAAAACAACTTGAGTTTGTTTGGCTGCACTGTAAACAGACATTTTCTGTTGTATTTTCTGATACAGAAGCTGCTCAACAAGTGTTTGCTCTAGTATTAAATCACACTTGATGCTAACACCCTGTAAAACTGGTGTCACCAAATCAACCAGGATGAAACTCTCATGTATATTGTATATTCGAATTTAACGTTAGCGACTCTGTCTTGCTGTTTATTGGATTCGAGGAAGATGACGCTCAAACAAGCCCAGCTATCATGATCCAAGGTAGAGTTAAGTTCGCTAAACCCACTTTTTAGTCCTTGTCTTAAAAGCCTTTTCTCTTGTAAATGTACATATCTGCTGTGTGAATGTGAATAATTAAAATCACACCCCGCAGTGACAAAACCTCCCAGCTGAATAACCTCAGCTGGTCGCCTCTGAATAACAAACTTGCTTCGTAACTTTGATAGACTTTTCAAAGTGTGCATCTTCCTTCTTTCCTGCCTCTCTGACCCTAATAATAGTAGCTTCTCTAATTCAACCACGAAAGGAAATGGAGATGTGAGTGACTTCTTCTTGTAGCTCCGTAGGAAGCAGCTGGCTCATTTAACCAGATCAGAGATGAAAGGATGCAGCACGGGCCTCTGCTTTCTCCGCCCGATGCTGCACAGCCTTTGAAGTTTGCTGTGTGCAGACTCAGTTTGGGATTAAAGAGCGTCTTGCATCTTTTACAGGTACTCTCCCTGCACACCCGCACTTCATATCCACTCGCTTTAACAGTGTGAAACATCACTGCTGCGTGTCCTGGTATCAGCCTGAGACAACAGGCTGGAGTGTGTTTACATAAAAGAGGAAGCTGAGTTGATGCTCATGTAACTGTCCTACACTGAAGGAGAGTCCAAACATAGCTCAACTTCTACAGGCAACAAATTATCCAGCGATGTGAACAGTGTGAAATACCACAGTGTGGACAGAGTAGGCTGCAGGCACCTGTGATACACACTGAACTTCAAAGTGTAAACACATTAAATTATTGCTGAGACTGTGAGTACATGTGAGATGTTCTCACTCTGTAATAACTGGAGTAATCAGAGCAGATTCATGTCTGCTGTAAATCTTCCAGTCATTAATATTCCAGTCTTGGGTAGAGCTTTTATTTCCAGACAAGCTTAACAAATACATTGTAAAGAATAATAAAGGTGTCATTCACAGTTTATGACTCAGGGAATACGTGCACGCCTCAGTCTGTCCCCAGTAGCACATAACGTCCACCTGAAGAAGACAAGACGAGAAAGTTTAAAGAGTAATGTGTTTTATGAGGATTTAATACATTTATTGCTGTGGGTGTCAGAGTGATATAAACACAATGTGCAAATATAATCAAGGCCTTGTGTTACTGCGAACATGATGTATTAATCTGATGTGTAAAAAATTGCTGAAATCATGCAACTCTGCTGACTGTCTGCAGACACCAGCAGGAATATTAGAGCAGGGAGAAAATCTAGCGTCACAAAATAAAACAAAACATCCAGCAGCACTGTCTTTAAACACTGCACCAAAAAACAATAATGTTAGTGGCTGTCAGATATGACTCTGTACATTTAAGCTGCAACAGGATGTCAGTAGATTCAAATTAAGCATTTGCCAACTGCAACCAATAAATGTTTTCTTTATTAATCAAAATTGTATATTGATTTAATCTATACAAACTTGAAAGTAGCCCAGTAGCCCAGTGTAGCTCATTTTTAATTATATTTCTGTCAGTATCTGCAGTGATGCTTCTTTTGAGCCGTCATAGTTTCAGTTTGTTCACGTCTCTGTAGTCGTCGTTGTAGTGTTGAACTACGAGGATGAGGTGAACACTTTGCTCGTATTTAAGGTCCTTACGGTACGCCATGAACGCAGCATGACACCAGTCATTCCTGTGGTCAAACAAACCGGTTGAATCGGTGTGTCTTCTAAACATCACCCCATCTGTGACCTTTTAAGATAAAAGGTTTCTTACCGAAATATTTGCTTTGAAACACAAGTGAATGTTGGCCCACGGGCTTTTCAACAGTTTGATCATGAGAGTGGAGGCTCCCTGAGCTGAATCATGGGAACCAGAGGCTGATCACCACCACAGACTGCAGACGTGAACCATCACAGCTCCTTCTGTATCATATGACAGGCCGGCACAGAGGAGAATTATTCACTACACACAACATGCATTCCTGCCTTTGCTTTATCGCTTTTGTCTCTCTCTCCCTCTCTCTCTATATGCTATATACTGTATATGTGATGCACATATATACATAGATTTTTCTACTGATGTTTCTGCCCATGAGACCCGTTAAGTGAATGCATTCCTGCACAGAGCCACATGAGTGGAATTAAGCCAATATCCGATGAGAGAGTTACATAATACTGTTTGTTCTGCACGCGCCTGGCCTGTAACCTTTATTTGCTTTATTTACTATAATGCAGAGCCATGGGACCAGTAAGATGTCAGAAATGAACGCTGTGTAAGAATCAGGAGAAGCTTTAGCTAAGTGTTGGGAGGGAAAAAAGTTAATCCTTCTGTATATAAATGTCAGAGGATGTTGTTTTCAAGGGGAACTTGCATAGTTTCACAGACATGTTTTAAAAAGATTACATCACATTACGTGCTGTTACTCAAAGTTTTTTTAGTTAATGGTTGGTCAGCAAGACCTTTTTTCAATTGAGGATCAGAGTTCAGGCTTCTGTACTGTTGATGTGACCTTTGACCTCAGAAAGAAGACTCCTGCAGCACCATTTGGTTATATTATTAATATAATGTAACAGGTTTTAAATGTATTATAGTTACAAGAGATACAAGCAGGAGAAATGAGTCTCCTCATTCGGAGCCAGTTGAGTCTGATTTGTCTGATTCTCAGAGCGCCTTCCCTAGTAAGGTTTTCTGGGCATGTCCAACTAGGAGGAGACCCCAGGGCTAACCCAGAACTCCCAGGAGGGATTATACATCTTCTCTAGCCTGGGAACCCCTCGGCCTCCCCCCACAGGAGCTGGAAAATGTTACTAGGGAGAGACGCCTGGAAAAACTTGCATAACCTGCTGCGACTGTGACCTGGTCCCGGCTAAGCTGAAGAAAATGGATGGAGGGGCGGTTACGTAAGAATTTTAAAAGGCAAATTGAGGATTAAATGTTTTAAAACAGAGTGAAAATAAACTCAGTATGGTGTTAGATCTTTTCAGACATGGAATCTGTAATCTGGAGGGAATGCTGGTCTGATGATTGTGGTGGTTCTGCAAGGGTTTTAATAAGAGATGACACTTTCGTTCAGACTGAAATATCTCAACAACTTTTTCACATATTATGTCTCTTTGTCTTCTTTGTCTTTTAGTTTGAGCTTTTGCATGTTGCAAAACAACAAATCTTCAATATTTCCAAATAATATCTGTCCTTGTCTGTGTGAAAAGGCCTTTAACCAACACAGGACACTAAAGTTTTCCACAGAATTATTCTAAGTGAAGGCCTTTATGTAGGAGTAGCAGCTCTGAATGGCATCATTTACAAAAAATTTAAAAAAAACAGGCATCATCAGGGAGGAAAATCCAACATATCTGAGGTCGAAGACGGCAACTGGCCGACATCCTGCTTCAACAGCTGGGAGTGGGTGTTGGTTGGATTATGCATCTTCTGTGTGTGTAATTGGGATTAGCTGAGCTTCTGTGCATGATTCTGCACGATAATCTTGATACAAAACCGTCATTCAGAGAAAAAAAAAAAGACTGCTGCAACACCCTCCAACCACAAGGCTCGGATGGAAAATGCAGCGTGGAAACATGACGGCGATTGGTGGGGATGGTGCAGAGAGGGATTTAACACTGTCAACTTAATCTGACTTCATGAATGAACGCTCGGATGAATGGACTCAGCAGGTTAATTCTCAGGGCATGTGCGTGTGTGTGTGATTATAATAATATCCAATGTTCCCGGCAGGTACATGGAAATGGAAAATGGTTTATTAGGTTAGCAACTTCTCCTGCACGCTCTGAGTGACAGGGATCATTATTCAGTCAACTAAGACATGACTGACATACATTCAAATAGAACCTCCCTGTTATTCTCTCTGGCAGCAGCGAATGACCTCCAGAAATATCATGAAGGCGGGGCAAACTTATTTGTGCCTCACATTTCATAAACAGGGGCATTACAAAGAACTTTAGATAATGCAGAAATGACATTTACGATGTGAAGTAAAAAGGAAGAGCAATTTTAAATAAATTTAAAAATATGAAAACAGAAGTTGAGGAGATAATGAGGAAGTGAGCACGAGGTGGATAATGAGCACAATATCTTCAGTTATGTGCTCAATGCAAAAAAAAAAATCTTTGTTTATCACCATGAAAACAACATTTTGTGCAAACAGTTTTATATTAGTTCAGTACAGTGAAGTAGAGACCGAGGATGTTAGCAGCATCAAGCAGAGAAGAACATGTACAAAGCCAATGATTAATACAAAATGATGCTAGAAAGACGATCAGCACAGACAGTTAAAACATGACAACATGCAGTGTCTCACCTGATTGAACTAAACTATATTCATATTCTTATCCAGAGACAATAAATACTGGAAAACAGCACTTTTAGGTCTCTAATATTCAGTTTGAACTTCACTCATTTCAGCATCAGAAGCTCGACTCTTTGTCTTTGAAGTAATCATCTAGATTTTTCTCTGTCTCTACTAGTTTTGTCTGGGATGGCTGTGGCTCACAAGATCATTAATCAGAAGATCGGTGGTTTGATCCCCAGCTCCTCCAGTTTATCAGAGGCCGTTGGGTTGGTGTGTGAGTGTGTGTGATAGAATAACCTCCTCCTGTTTGAATCAATCAATGTAGTGTAGACGTGCTTTTAACGGTCAAAAAGACTAAAAGGTGCCGTACAAGTACCGTCTATTTACCGTCTCACTAATCATTTACCATCTCAGCCTCTAATAATATAAACAACTTATGCATCGCCTTCTTTAAAAAGGCAACACAGACTCGTTCTCACACATTCATACCAGCTGTTTGTCTCTGCGGTCCCTAGCTGCCATTAGCTCGTCCATCACCAGATCTCAACAACAGCTGGAGGAGCAGGGACACAAACAAGCTGAAAGCAGGAAAAAAGAAAAAAAAAAGACCCAGACGCACCAAACTTTAAGAGATTAAAGCACAGATTTGTACTAACTGTACCGAGCGGACTGACACAGTCTGTACTGCTGGTGCAGAATTTTAAGCCTTTTCTGTACAGAAATGCTTAATGCAGGAAAAAGAGCCACCCTGCAGGTTATCTTCTAACACTGGTCTGTCTTATGTTGACACTTCAAGGCCTATGTGTGTTTTTAACAATGGGTGACGGTCCCACGGGGCCCAGCTTGTATTTTTATGTCACGAGAGTTTCCTGCAGAGACATCAAAAGTGAGCCAAGCGGTTCCCAGCAGCACTGTGGATGATTTGGACCTCGCCTCCTGCAGTTATGCTCTTTCCTTGGCCCGGACTCAAGTGTGTCTGGCTAATTATAGCAGCTCGCCGCCCAGGATGGCTTCACACATCTGGTGTTATGTGCATTTGTTACTCCTCCTTGTCTGACGGGCTGAACAAAGTTCACTCAGAGACAACACCCTGTTTTTGTTATTTAATCTGTGCTTTCCACTGTTGTTTGCCTGTAACGTGGCAGAAGGTCACACAGATCACTCTCTTTTTATTTCTGTGAGAAGCTGTCAACATTTTTATGGGTCAGTTGTGTGTTTTAGTGCTGAAATAGTCAAGTCTTTAATTAGTGCTTGACTGAAAATGAATAAACAACATTTTGATATAATAATTGATCAGTTAGTTAAAGACACAGTCCACTGCTTTTACACATTAAGTTATTGAGAATTTGTAGTTGTATACTGTAGCTGTATAGCACCTCAAAGGGCTTTAACACTACATTCACACACACCATTCGTACACTGACAGCCTGCTCTACCCCTGAGCCACAGCCGAATGGCACCGGTGAACATAGACATGGATTCAGGGATTCTTCATGTGGTATGTAGGATCCAGTGAGATGATTTTGGCTACTTGTGGTAAGGTAGTATTTAGCTATGGTAGCTGATGACAACATTAATGTTAGCTTCTGTGCATTGTTACTAAATCATGTTTACTAGCCATTAAAGATAATTGTTAGTTAATAGGGTACACAAGCCCAAGATGATATAACCACGTTGACGAGTGCTTGAGCAACACTTTAATGGTGACTTGGTGTCAGTGTAGCTGGCCATGCTTGGCCCCTTTGCTGCTTTGTTGCTTGTAACGTGAATATAGCATTAGAGCGGCAAAAAATAATCATCAGATTAATTAAATCAATAGTGATAATCAAGAGTTTTAGTGTTGGTGTAGAGACAGAAAAACTAGGTTCCTGGGTCATGAAAGTTTGCAAAGAAAGTACAGAGCATGTTTTGCATTTAAACTATTTAGCTGATGCTTGCAGATGATCTGGAGCAAATGAAAAAGACTCAAACAGCAGAATAAGCTTAAATTAGCAGATCAAAAAGCAGCAGCGCATGCTAACAAGAGAGAGGTAAGTGTTTGGTCAGAGCCTGCTGGTAGGGGGGCAAAGACACAATAAATAAATAAATAAATTTATAAATAAATAACTTTAAAAAAAACCTTCAAGCCAACAGTTGAAAAGCACCAGAACCGACAGTAATTAGTGTTGCGTGTTGTTCCCACTGAGCAAGTGAAGCACCAACCAGGGGAGGAGGAGGAGGGGGGGGTGTTGGGTGATGAAGGTACAGCACAGCTAAATACAGTTCAGCGGGGACGAGTTGAAGATCCTGTGGGATTTGGGCTGCAGATAACAGACTTAGAGACAGATCACTGCAGACTTGCCCCTCTTTTCTCAATGAGATCTGTAATCAGGGAGCCTGCTGATGCGGAAACCTGCCACGGGACCAGAGCCGGGCTTCGATGGTCGCATCGATCGCCTGCTGTCAGCTGATTAGTCTGCTGTGGAAAATTCCACTTGTGTTCCTACAGAGCAGTTTGAAATATAACGTGGCATGAGGTCAAACACTTCAAACCATATATTAAATAAACCTTATGATGACTGATGGCTATTTTCTGCCAGTGAGCTAAAATGCAATGTTCTCAGTTTGAGTGCAACCGTTATTTTATTAGATTAGATCAGATCATATTTGAAACATTATTCCAGAGCCATTAATACAATAGAAGCATAGTTGTAAATCATTTAGGACCAATAATGCCTGGTCAGCCCTGGCCTCTGATTGGTTAAAATGTAAAGCATGCAGCGTGTGTATTATGTTTTCAATATTTTCTCGCCAATTTTTATTTTGCACTTAAGAAGAAAGTTTTAGTTAACAGTTGAACAGAAGATAACGGTCTACATCATTGATTGGACTCTATGGCTTAAATGGGCTTTTAAAGAAACAGATGGAGCCACACTAATACACTGCATAACTATAAACTATTTTTAGATAATTCAGGTAGTTATTTTGAGGTTTAGAGGTTGGTGGCTAAAAATCCATTTGTGTTAATAGAAAATGTGCATTTATGATAAGTGAGCTGTTGTTGGTGGGTGTTGGGCTGCACACAAAGGCAGGTATCAGTGGGAGGGAGCTCCTGACAAGCATGTTGCCCTGGTTACAGGCCGCTCACCTGGCCTTGGTCTCCCACTGCTTCTCCCCTTTGTTCAGAAGTCGAGAATAACTTCAGCTGACAGGCTAACGGGATTTACTCACACAGGGTGATGAGGGCGCCGTCAGTCGCTGCTCAGCGGTCTGTTAGAGGACTGAGGTGACTCACCTGTTGACTTACACGATACCCAACAACAGACTGTCCTGTACAATTCAGAGATTAAGAAGACTGTTTAAAAGAAGTGTGAGCGATGGGTATAATTAACATTTGTTTGATGCCTCATCGTGACAATAACAGGTGGTAGATTACAGTAAGGACATGTGTTGGTTATGATCTGGTCTAAATGAGGTAAAGTGTTATGCTGACATGGATAGGAGTCATAAGCTTTGGCCTCATCCTACTCCTTTTCAGTCAGAATGATATCATCAGTGTGCATTATGGGTAAAGATATATTATGTTTGCTGTAGGTCAGTAGAGGTTATGCATGTGTGGGTTTATGTACTGTATTTACTTTTTTATTTCTTTTTTTCCTTTTTTTTTTCCTTTCTCTTTCTTTTAATTTAGTTGACTGATGAATACATCCATCCATCTGTTGTCTATCTAATCCATCAGGGTCACGGGGAGCTGGAGCCAATCCCAGTTGACAGGTTACACCCTGGACTGGTCGCCAATCAATCACAGGGCCAACACATAGAGACAGAGAACCACTCACTCTCACACCTAGGGGCAATTTAGAGTCACCAATTAACCTGCATGTCTTTGGACTGTGGGAGGAAGTCAAAGTCAAATGAATGGATATAAACCAAAAATACTAACCAACCAATCAAGGAAAATCAGTTAGCACCCAAATTAAAAGTGGGAGTGGATTAAAAAATGGGAGCCACTGTAAAACACACAAGCTGTAGCTGTGTTGCCAATTCTTCTCCTTTTTTTAAAGAGGACATGTTAATATTTCTCGCTGTGTCCTCAGCAGCTCATCTACAGGAAGGACATGACACAGGATGCATCAAGCCTCCATAAAGTGAGTACTCAGGACATTTTTTAGGCAGAGAAGGAAAAAATTAAGATAATCTGATAAAGTCATTGATGCATTCAGACATGTGGAGTACTCTGGGGAGTTGGTGAAAATATCCACCCTCCCCATATCTGCCCCTAAAAAGGATTAAATCCATCAGAGGAAAAAATATCCAGTTTCCATTAGCCACTGATAATTGATTTTCCCAGTGGAGCCCCTGTGTAGATTAAAAAAAAAAGTGTTCCTGCATGGGCACCATTAAACCCTAATAGCTTGACTCCCGGCAGGAGACGCAGTGACACCGTGGCTTGGCTTTGAACAACACCCACAGGTAGACTGGGAAACAAAAGACCAATTATGAGCGGCAGCGGCAGATCAGCATGTTCTGTCCTGGACCTCCTCCCTCTAACCTGGCCTGCTGTCAAGCTGCCCCCCGCCTCCGTCTGCCTCCTCACATCTACTTCACAATTACAGCCTGTCTGATAGAGTGATCATCACTGCAGCGATTGAATCAGGCTTCAGATCTGCTCCTGTGTTTCTCTCTACAGTATCTGCCGGGCCGCTCTGATTAGGGCATGTAATCAAAAGCCAATCGAGGAATGTTAAAGAGGAGGTCACCTGCATGGTGGCAGTTTGGAGAACTATGAGTGGTGGAAGTCCTCAGATCCTTTATTTAGGTAAAACTCATCTAAAATACCTCATTCTCCCAAGTAAAGTTCCTGAATTCACTTGTACTACTTAAAGCAGCTTTAAGGAGTTTTTACCTGGTAATGAAACAGTCTCAGTTTGTTGCTGAGGCCTCAACATGACCTACAGAAGCAAACAAGACCATCAACAGGATGACTGACGTTTCTATTTTGTTACTCTACATGCCAGTCACCGAGTCTGATTCCCCGCAAAATCAGACTGAAAGAGCATTTACATTTTCTAAGTGACTATTTACACCAGGCGGCTGCTATCTGGCTGTTTACATCCAGTCCTTTCATGCAGTATAAAGAACAATAAATTCCTATTCAATAATAGCTCCATGCACTAAAAAGTAACCTATTTTTGAGGTTACGGGCTATTAATAAAACATCCGTGGCTGTAGCCTCGGACGCCCCGGCCTAACGACGTCACTGCTCCCTGAACAGCTTAAACAGACAAAATAGACATTATACATAATACATTTAAAAAGCTCTTTTTCTAGAGCGAATCTGAGTATTTTTCCATCAGCTGAGCCTGAATGTGAGAACATGTGATGGATCAGATTAAGTGTGTCAACTGCATGCGGATAAAAGAACCGCTGTGACCTGAAGCTACTTCAGCCTGAGTTCGAAAGTAGAGAAAAGGTGACATGTGACAGAGCAAAAACCCATAAATCTTATTTGTCCCAATGACAAATGGAAAAAAAACAAGCATGACAACACACTTTGTCAATGTTGTGAACACTTGACGTGTCCCTGGTATTTTTATGGGCTGTATTTCACAGGACGAACCGGAACCTCAATAAAATGTGACAACAAAACAATCACCACCTCTCATTTAGGGGAAGAAATCTGTTGAACCATTGCGACAGATGTTTGAACAGGCTGCACTATAACTTCTGTCGCTGATCATAAAACCACTCTTATCTCTAATGCTGGTGTTCTAGTTTGTGAAATACATTTTGTGTGCACCATGTTTCTGGCTTGTTGGCTCGGGAACAAAACATTTTGATCCACATGTACTGTAAACACTCATGAGTAACCATTTTCCCCGACACTGTGGGTTGTGAAATCCAAACACAGCATGCAGAAGGTGTCCTGCAGAGTAATGCTGCTCAGGACTCGAGGACTCATGTGCAGGACACGTTACCACAGTGCGAGAGTTATTCAGGCGCCCTGACTCAAAACAAAAGGACACCGGTTGCATGCTGTTCACTCATGACGAGGATTTCCCAGAACTAATTAGCAGATATGACGCTGGGAGGTGAGAGTGGCGAGTGGAGAGTATCTGCGGAGTCATGAAGCCGGGACACTTCAGGAGGATCTGGCCTCCGTAAATAACCTGGATTTAAGCCTTCTATGACGGTGCAATTGAGAGAAAAAGAGACGGGAAAAGCCGGTTAGGTGGTGGAGGATGGCGTGGATGGGGTGATTTGGTGGCACACAGGAGGAGGAGGAAGAAGAGGAGGAGGAGGGGTGGGAGAGGAAAGGCTGAGGCTGACTCAGAGTCACAGAGAGAGAACATCCTGCCTCGAGTGCTGTGCGGCGCTAAGAGGCTGACTAAGTCTGCACGGCGGGAAAATCATGTACTGGAAAACTTCTTAGTGTATGATCCATCTCCTGAATTACAACTGCACACGCAAATGAACCAGCTGCTCTCTGTTCAAGTGACCAACAGTCCATACGTGCTTTGTTCATGTAGTTTCAGGCTGAAAGAAATCAGATGTTTAACCAGGTGGATCTATATTTATAAGCTAATGTTGTGGAGCCAATACAAAAGCACTGATCTTTATTTTAGATTTTAGCAGTGGTGATACCAAAACTTCAACAGCGGAGGCCTCGTTGCTGCTGCTCAACAAAAATGTGTCTTGTTTTCAGCGAATATTTAAGATCCCTTTTACAGACGAGTCTGCTGGAGCTGATTGTCGGCCTCTAATTGAAGTCAAGACTCATGTTTTCAAAAATCACTGTGAATTTAAATGGTAAATGCTCCTCTGTTATTACTCTAAAGTGTATATTCGGTGTATGCGAACAGGAAACTTGCAGCAACATGCTAATACAAAAATATTGATTATAAAAGCTTTAATCTGGATATTTTTTATTTTGTCATGTTTCTATGGTGGCATTTTTCTACCAAAGGTTTCTCAGTTGGTGAAACAGCCATAAACGGCATCCTAATTTGAGAAAACAATCTCACCGCAAGGTCCATTTAGTAGCTGCGCTGGAGCTTTCTATCACAGCACCTGATCTTCATCAGCAGATGGAGCTGAAATTGCAGTTTTAAAGGCACTGATGAATCTTGATGTCCAGTCTGTGTAAGAAGAAAGTCAGGGATGACTTTTAAGTGGTTAACGTGGCATTGATGCACTCAGACTTAATAAAGATGACAGTACTTGACTAAATGCACTGAGTTCCAGTCCAGCATTGAAATGTTGAAAACAGAAAGGAGGATCACAATGACGTTGGGGCCTTTTTCTCGACCCTGTGGAATGAAGTATTTCACCTCATTTCGGTGAACAGGGATCAGGTGAAAAGGATTATGTGCTCATTAAACCCCCAAAGTCTGAATCAAACCTCAATTATCCTCAAACTGGGAGCGTAGAGCCTCTCAGCGCTGCGTGGTTTCATAAGAGTGGCCGCGAGCTACTGTACAGGGGAACCAGCTGGAGCCTCAGCTGCACCTCGGCTGTCCGCTGTGTTTCTGTCGCTGACGAAGAATCCTGATCAGACTGAACTGTGGGTCCACGTGAAAGTGCCCCAACACACAGACTCAACCAGACGGGGCCCTGCCACTTAACATTAGAGTCAGTAGAGTCAAAGTAGAGACAGAGCTTGCAGAATGGAGTAGACAAGGCATCCGTAGAGTCCCACTTTTCATACCGGATGATTCAAAAGATTTGAGTTCCACTGGCGCAAAGTAGGTCCAATTTTGACGAACATGTACTTTACTCGATTATTTTCATTTTATGCTACTTCATACGTCAACGGCAACAAATTTTAGGAAGCAAATATCACACTTTTTACTCACATTATCAGATTTGATCAGATTTCAAGCTGGAGTAATTGTGTACACGATATTAGAAGAAGACACACCCTCTGATGTGTGTGGGTGTGTGATCTGTTGGCTCTGATGTTCACTATTTTCTAACATTTTACAGACTAAATAGTATTAACTATTAACTACGGCAGTCTCTCAGTCAAGCTGGCATCTCCTGGAGCTGTGTGACGGTGGTCAGCTGACAGGAGGACACAGCACACGCACACAAAGGCATTATTCACATGCCGACGCAGTGAAGTCTAATGCCGCTTATATAACTCTGATGTAAACCTGTAGTCTTAAACAGTGTCTCCCCTCTGTATGTATATTGTGCAGCATTTGAACAAAGCGAGGATATAAACTCAACAGAGTAAAGGTGCATTACGCGGCCTCAAAGTGATTCTTAGAAAATGCTCTTACAGGATGGAGTTGTTACGTATGACTCTCTCAGCTGGAGGTGATCCTCAGAGTGTCACTTTTAAACAAATCAGAGAGCTGTGACGACATTTGGAGCGGCGTTCACTGCGCTGTCTGCCTGCCAAGAGGCCTTCAGGTGGATTACAGCACTTGTTTGGTAACGGAGTGGTTTCTATGATTGGGCCAATCCTCAGACTCAAGGTTGATTCAGCAGTCTAACTTTCCTGGTCAAGGTGTCTGTCGCCCTTTAGCAAACCCTCCTGTTGTTATTGATGGCTGTGGTTACTGCAGGGACAGTCAGGATTTTAGAAAACCCTTTATTTAAGAAATTTAAAGACGTTTAAATCATGTTATCATGTCATGTTAAATCATGACATTTTAGTTCAACCAAATAATCTTAATATTATATCCACTTATTAGCATTTTCTGGGGCTTTCAACTGTAAATAATAGTCATCTTCAGGGAGATGGAGATGTGTCATCATTACTCACCATAGGAAGTAGAGACAAAGACATTTGAGTCGTCTCTCTGAAGGCCACCATATGTGGTTAAAAGTACAGGAAAGGCTTAACAACTATTTTCCAGGTCTACAATAAAATAATAAAGTAATGCTGCTCTACCTTTTAAATTCTTATTGAAAACAGTAATAATTGATTAGTGACTTCCTACCAAACAGTAGCCTGTTTACACATCGAGGAACATGGAGCAACATTAGCATTGCTGAATTTAGGTCCAACATATTCACTCGCTTTCACTTTTTACTGTTTCACCAACTCGTGAGAAAAATATCTGACTCTTTATCTTCTAAACACTCCGGTATATTCACCAGCAAGTTTGTTTTAACTTTATTTGTCTACGGTCCGTGTACGGTGGGTTTATCAGAGCCAGTGGGTTCTGGGTCTTCCCCGGGGTCTCCATCCAGTTGGACGTGCCCAAAGACGTCCAAGGGGCGGCACCCACATGCCTGAACCTCCTCAACTGGCTCCATTGGATGTGAAGGAGCGTTGGCACCCTGTCTCCAAGGCTGAGCCTCGACACAACATTTTTCGGCAACTTCTATCCACCACCTCCTGTTTTCAGTCATTGCCCAGAGGTCATGACTATAGGTGAGGGATGGAACGTAGATTGACTGGTAGATCAAGAGCTTCACCTCCTGGCTCAGCTCCTTCTTCACCACAACGGTCCGGTGCAGCGCACTGATCCATCTCACACTTTATTCTCCCCTCATTTGTGAACAAGAAATATTTGAACTCCCAGCCCAGAGAGGGATATCCGTCATTTTCTGGCAGAGGACCACGGCCTCAGACTTGGAGGTGCCGACTCTCATCTCAGCCAAGAATAAAGTGTCAGGTGACAGCTGTCAGCGGGTTTTTCACATCAGCCTTTTGACATTTAACAGTTTGCCAATATGAGAAATCAATTAGTGTCGCTCTAATTTCATTGGTCTCAAGATTTCTTTTTAAATCTACTCTAAACCCTCCCCTCATATTACAGAGGACATGAGCTCACTGCCGTCAGCCGCAGCTACAGACCTGCCTTATTATGATTTGACAGTTAAACTAACTTTTGGAAAAGCATTTTAGCCATTGAGCTATTTTAAGAACCTGCCCAGAGGCTGAGATGTGATTATCTGATCATTCAAATCTGGTAAACTATTTCAAGCTTTGCCTGAACTGCAGTGTTTGTGTTGTTGGTATTGTACAGACGTATTAATGCAGCCAGACAGACTCTTTCAGGACATGGTTGAAATAGGAGATCAAATTATGGTAAATCTACAGTATGTTGTTTGGTGGAGTCTTTGGGGACAGTGGGTGAAAGATAGGCAACCTTTTCTTATTTATAGATTAAACAGAGCAGTGATGCTGAAGACTTTGCTTGGCTCCACTTTTGTTTTTACAAGATACACAAACTTTCTCCCAGTCGTGCATTAAACGAGCAGCAGCTACCACAGCCTGTGTTTTTGTCTAAACACAGATTCAGATTGTCAGTTTTTGGGCCTTCATCAGTATGCAAACCACGTCAGCTGAGCAAGTGGTCAGCATCACTGCAGGCAAACAAAGCTGAAATTCATCCTGGACGTCTGCTGATGGCGCAGGCCGCTGAGAAGTCTGCTCCTCTATGGTCTGTATTGTTGTACGGCAATGCAGTCTGAGTCATCCACCACGAGCGTCCTCCTCATGGAGCTGCCAACACCCACCAGCAACGGCTGTCTACTGGCTTATCAAAGCCCTCCTACATAGAGATGGTCTGTGGTGGCTGAAAGGCAGGTTCTAAATCACTTGTGGATGTTTTTATCTTACAGTCCTTCATAACCAATTTGTCCTTCCTAACCCTAAAATGTTGCAAAAACAAAAATCTGTCCTAAACACAACAGCTCTCTCCTGTCTTATAACTTATCTTGACTGTAGTACCAAGCTGCAATGTTCCAAACTTTCATGTCATCAGTGTACAAGGGGAAATGGAGATCATTTTTAAATGCTGTGATCGTAATGTAAGGACTTTTCCGTTCTGTAGGCCTCTCTCATTTTGGACCTCATGTCTAAAGGTGATGATCCCTCTGACATTTCCAGCACGAGGAAGTGATTCAGCCAATTATTTTACAAACTCCTTTTAGAATAGAATAGAATACATTTTAATGAATAATAATACAATGTTTTGTTTTGTTTTTGGGGGGATGTACTTACTGTATTAGACTCACTTTCACCATTCATCGTCATGTATTCCTGTATGTAGGCTATTCATCAATCCACCTAATTTCTTCAAGGTTTAACTAAAGTTTACTAACTTAACTAAAGTGCTAGACCTTTAGTTATTATTATTTCATCTTTATTTATTCCCAGTGCAGCGATCCATTTAAATATAAAAGGGACTTTCACCCAAAAAAAGTCACATTTTTAATGTTTTTAAAGACAAGATCACTTCAGCTCAAATATCCGTCCGCCATTTTTGGTACCTGACTGCCCCCTGCAGGGCGACCCCGTGCATGGCTCAGGCCTCCAGCGGCGGTAAGACACCAAAGAAGGACAAGAAGAAGAAGAAGAAGAAATGATCTACGTCACATCCGGAAGCAGCTAGGAAGTTCATTTCAACTATGGACTGCGGGAGAAACAGAGGTGAGTTTATTTAATCCACTTCCATCCACCTTAAATTTCTAAATGTATTAAGTTGCAGACTTTTTAAGCTGTTAATTGAAGTGATAACTGATGATAACATGGCGGTTTTGTTTAGGAAATGTTGAAATCAACTGTTCGTCTGCTAGTTGTATCACAAAACGTGTGTCTTGAGTTTTTAACAGCTATTGTTTATATTTGTTTTATTTACAGACAGAAGACGTGAATGCAACGTCGATCATCAACATGGGAAGGTAACACTGCTTTTTAAAATGCTGCTCTATATAGACAGCGATGTGCCAACACGGCCATGTGTATGTGCTGGATGTGGCTTTTAAAAGTTCAGACACGTGTGTTAGTAGCTTCAGTGGGATCTTTCACTGTTAAAGTAGTTATTTGTGCAGACCTTTCCAGCGAGGCTCAGCCTGCGGTGGCTCTGTCCTTTCCTGTTGTGTCTGCTAGAGAGACGTGGGGCTGTTTGAGGCCCTGCTGTGGCTCCTCACAGCAGGGTTATAGGTAAACCTCCGACAAACTGGAGAATCTAGTGCTAAAATGATCCACTTAATGGCTAAAGTTAATCAATTATTGAAAAAAAAAAAGGAGCCTATTATTTTCCCTCTCCTGGAGCCATAACCATGTGTCATGAAGGGCTGAGCTGCAGGTTTTCACTCCTATAAAATATATTATTCTTTCCAGCTGCAATCTTGGCTGCTCAAAAAAATCCAAATATTCAGAGGACAGTCTTTTCTCATTTTATCACTATCTGTATTTTCTGTCTGTTAATTTGTCAGTTACTAACGTGGTATTTTCTCCTGGTCAGTGTCGTATAGTAGAGCAGCCATGATAAATGTAATCAGTATTTCCATCCATCAGTGCAAAATGGGTTATATTTTATAATATTAAAATACACATGCCTGATGCTCGCTCATGTGGGAGTTCTTAAATCCTTCACTTTGAATTCTTGAGTCTGTTTTGATATCCCCTACTTTAAGAGAGCAGCTTCAGACCTGCTCATTATGGAGAGAGTCATGAGACAACATTCATGAACTGGGGCTGTATGAATAAAGATTGGTTGACATAGCACTTAGTTTGTGTGTCAAGCCATTCCCAGTGTTTTTAATTTGATAAATTAGCTTCATTGTTAGCCTCTCTACAGTATTGCACAGATCTCTTTAGGAGAAAACAACCCACTAACTGCTTTATACTGACAACTACATTGTGTTGTTTCACTCAAAGTTGGCAAAAGATTGCACAGCTTTACATGCACTTTGAAAACTCGTCCCTTCATGACACATTAAGCATTTTGGATACGTTTTGTAAGAATGTCCAGTACTTAATGTAAAGTTTTTAAATGTGTTTTATTTTCTACAGCCCCTGTGCAGATGAAACCAGGATGCTCAGGCCTCCTGACTGACATCTGGTGCTCAGCGATGACTCCAGGTCAGTTTTTGTGATGTACAGAGAACATGAGGAGTTAAAGCTGTGTTGTTTCGTACCTCTGCATCGCCCTGGTCCACTCTCCTGCCTGTAAACAGTGCTCGTGAACAAAGTAGTTTCTTGTATTTAAAGTCAGTGAAATAAATCCTTCAGATGTGATTAGTTAACTTGCAGGGTGGTTTAGTGAACACGGGGATGGATGCTGCTTTGCTAGCTACCCACCAGCTAACAGTAAATGTAAAGAAAATGTATCTTATTTTGACTGCCTCTAAGTGAGGCATTTTCAGGTCATCTCAATACACTGAGATTAGGATTTGTGTCAGATAATTAGAGCTGAAGTGTGATAATCAAAACGTACTTCGGATTCCCAGCTCTTGTATACAACACCATCTTGTAGAGCATTAAAGCTGACGTGTGCAGACCTTTCCAGCGAGGCTCAGCCTGCGGTGGCTCTGTCCTTTCCTGTTGTGTCTGCTAGAGAGACGTGGGGCTGTTTGAGGCCCTGCTGTGGCCCCTCACAGCAGGGTTATAGGTAAACCTCCGACAAACTGTCCTCACCAAATGCTTGGTGTGCTCCTCCAGTTTGCACATTTGGTACACTTGGTACTGTTTATAGTGTATATTACACTTTGTATTTATTTACCTGCAACACACAACATCTTGTACATTTTTATTTTGCTTATTGTTTGTATTCATGGTGGAGGTCACTTTTTCTATACTAAAACACCAGAATTTCCCCCCAGGGATCAATAAAGCATTTCTATCTATCCAGTCTGTTAGCTTATTGACTGAATCTCTTCTCGTTTTGCTTTGCAGGAGTGGAGAATTCAGCAGCAGTGCTGTCGGAGCTGCTGTCGAGTGCAGAAGCCTGGACGTGGAGGTCATGTGGTATGTTTATCTGAGCTGTTTTACCTGCAAATGTAACAAACATTGATCCCACCTGTATTATCAGGATCCAGTTTAATGCAACATACAACTGATTTACCACATTCTTATATTAAAATATAGTTTGTTGTCATTTTATTTGCTTAAATGCTGCTGTACTCGGTCAGAATCTGTACATTACCTTCTTTGTATAAAGTCCAGCTCAGTTCCCTTGTATTAACATAAATGTACAAAAAGTGTTGAATACAAATGAATACGGGGTTTTTATTCTTCCCCTGGCTGCACAGCTTCCAGTCCGCCTCAGTGAAAAGAGTTTACTAGTAACCATGTGGATACGCTGCAAACTTCCTGGTTTCACGCACATGACAACTTTGATGCAGATGAAGACACGGTTTGTCCTCCAACTTTTGTCTGAAAGCTCTTCATTTTTTTACAATAAGGAATTTATTATTAATGCGCCGTCTTTATCTACAGATGTCGTCTGAGAGTTGGCGAACCAGTTCACCTGCTGCGGGGAAACGAAGGGCATGTTTGGATGTTTAATCTTCAGATGATTCAGTTTTGCCTCGTGTGCAAATGTCATAGGTCTGCAGAAAAGTCCCAAGTCTGTAATAGTGGAGAGGAAAAATAATATTTAGGATTTATTTTGATGTTGGAGTCATGTAAGAAATATTGAGCAGAAACTCTGAAATAAACATCCTGAACACATTTGCTGTGGTTGTAACTTTGTCTGGTTGAAACACAGTAATGAGTTTCCTGTGTTTTAATTCTTTAAAAAGAAATAAATTCATACTACAGCTGGTATCACATTAGATTGTGGTGAACATCACGTATTCATGAATCAGGATTCAGACTTCAGCCAACTGGAAGAGAACAGATTAACTTCAATTTAAGTCCAAAAACTGAAATGTTTATAAATCAAAAAACACTGCAGTAAAGTTCTCGTCCTGATTGGGTGATAGATGCAGCTTTTTCTTGTCACGTGCAGTTACCTGCCTCTAAAACAGCTCTACCTGGTGAGTTTTTGAGATCAAAACACTTTAAAATCTCTATTTGTGGAGACCCAGATGTAATCCCATCAGATGTCCATGATTTAATACCTGAAATCACTTAAATCAGGCCTGAAGTTTGAAATTTGTGCGTAATTTCTTTATTCTACATCAAAATGTCTCACTGGTTCAAATCCATGTGAGGGCGATGCAGCACCACATGTAAACCACAGGACAGGATCTCTGAGGAGGAACATCATTTTTTAAATATGAATCTTGGGACCTTTTTACTGACATTGTGGATTAATGAGCTGTAGTTTGTTTTCATTCTCCATTTAATACCAGTGAAATTTAAATTATGACTCCTCTGGACATTCTTACTGTGATCTAGCAGGGATCTACCTCACAGCCTCAGCATTAACATGTCTATTAATTAAAGGGAAACTTCCAATCAGCCAAGTGATGGATTAAACCTTTAACTGGGTCAGATTAACATCTTATCTCTCTTAGCTGCCTTGAAGGTTTTGGTCATAGCCTGTACATATCCTTTATACAGTCTGAGGTTTTGGCTTATTTCTAGTGACTTTAGTGAATCTTGTATATAAAATATTCCTTTATTAGTGCCACAATGGGGAGATTTAAACGAGAAATGTATGTGTGTGTATATTATGACTGCTTAATGATAATGATATAAATGCTTTCACTGAGATACACCCAGTGGCCACTTTTTTGAAAGTTATTTGTTTTAAAGTCATTGAATGTGAATAAAGAGACACTAAAACAATAAAACACTAATTAAGCTCAACTGTTTTCTGCAAAGTTTCATCCTACATAGTAAATTCATTTATTTTATTTGTTAATTCATCTGTGGCTTTTATCGCCCTCTACTGACCATCAGTGGGAGCTAAAGTTAAATTAAAGTTTGTATTTTCTGAATTCCTTTGTCTGGTTGGATACTATATGAAAGCAGAAGTGGTCAGTTTTGTCACTTCATCCATGTGCAGACAATAAAGGACACAAAACACAAGTCTGTTGTCCAGACACTGATAGTTTTGTCCACTATTATTATTCACTATTATACTGTCAGTCAGGTGACGTAATATTAGAATAAAAAGTAATGATGATAACAGTACGGATCATATACAGTCTGCGGCACTGACTCTTTTCCTTTCTTTTGAATAATTACATGACTGGCCATCAAAATCGCCAACCTTAACAAAGTGTGACAATGAGATCTGTGCCTCTTTCATCTCTATGTGTTTGTACCACAATTACATTGTGTCTCCTTGTCTAATATCAGTGTGTGTTTCTGTCCCTGCAACACCTGAATGCATCATCTACAGCAGATGGAGTCAGAAACGTGTGTGAGGAAGCCTGAGCAGGAAGTGAAAGAGTCAACTGACGTCAGGCTGAGAGAGGAAGTACTAATTTCGATGAAGATCTAACAGGAAGATACGGTTGCAGGAAGGTAAGAAGGTTTGACTGGACGCTGCTGCCAATGTGAACTATACAGTAAACTTCAGATAGAAAAAAAGAAGAGGCAGCCAAGAAACAGGTGCTCCACAGTAGGTCGGTGTTTTGTATTTCTGACAAATTGAAATGTTTCAGTCTGATGGTAAAGTCCCTTTACTCATCATCCAATCAATGTTTGTATCAGGTATTCATTTGAGAGACCACTGAAACAGGGCTGCACTGATGACTGTGCCTCGCCTTTCCTTTTTCACTCCATCACTGAGCTTAGTGCTGTGGTTTCCTCCTGTTTGTTTTTGTCTTGCTGAGAAACCAAAGATAAGATATAAAAGTTACTGAGAAGTCTGACAATAACTTCTTTGGACTTTTTTCATTCACTTTTCTTTCAGCCAAAACCAGGAAACGTAAAGAGCACGGCCAATTTTGAGGATTAACATTTACCTCGTTTGCCCAAATGACAAAAAAAACACAAATCAAAGATGAATCTGGATTAGAAATTGTAGACTGACAAAATAATCCCAACTCAAAGTCCAATTACCAGCTTTTTCTGGAGCAAACAAGGTCCTAATCATCAGATTGAGTTTGCTCAGTTGTCATGGAGATGGACCCGCTGACATGCAAGTGCAGTAGGACTTCTTGTCCATGCAAAGTTGATCATCAATGTTCATTCTTTGCCTTCGAAATGGAAACTTGACAGAACTATTCCAACTAAAGGTCGACTTACCAGCTTTTTGTGTTTGTACTTGTGCCTGTGCATGAAAGCCATATGTTTGGGATTGTTTTGTCCAGCAGAAGCTCATCTTTTGTGGTATCTCTCTCGATGCTAGATGGGCTCTTTTTGGTTTGCTTTCTTTGCTAAAGTGAAACATTTTGTTGCAAATGTCCCTTTTGGTTTAG
The DNA here is from genome assembly GCF_042242105.1 of Pempheris klunzingeri. Lineage (NCBI taxonomy): Eukaryota > Metazoa > Chordata > Actinopteri > Acropomatiformes > Pempheridae > Pempheris > Pempheris klunzingeri. Next base: position 5,658,694 of record NC_092027.1, read on the forward strand.
GCTGTCGACAGGTACGTATGGGCTATTTCTTTAGTGGAAAGTGGTGCAACGGAAACAGTTCACAGCCATTGTTATCTACCATAAGAGGCACTTATCTCAGACAGAAATAAAATCAAAACTATCTGCATGGCTACACGCCACTAGAAGTACCAGCCCTTTAAATTTTAAGTCAGAGGTGTGACCTAAATAAGAAGTATGGTATCGTCCAGCATTAGTGAAGGTTGCATTCTTGTGTTTCATACAAAGTAGCTGCTCATACTCATCACAGACACTATTCATTAAACAGACAATACAGGCGCTGATTTTCGCCGTCACGGAAAAAAACATCTGAGTCATGTACCGAGCCGATGATTGGAAGGAGAAACACACACTGCTGAAACATGTTGGAGACAAAAGGTCAAACTCAGCATGTTAGTACATCATGACCTTCACAAAAAGCTGAGAGAGACTCAAATTCGAGGTGGAAACCGTGAATCAATTTGCACGAGTTCATCCATGAGACAGAATTAGCTTGATGGTTAAAGAATAAATAAAGCTTTTAGGATGTGTGAGTTTTCTGTTCTGCAATAGGTCAACTGTGAAAGATTAGGCAAATATGATGAAGATCAGGCACATGTTGGGTACTTTTTGGCATGCATTAGACAATCTACAGCACAGGACACATGGGGAAATTTGGTCTTTGTTTGTCATTGTTTTGGTTTCTCTTCCTCCAAGGCTTTAGCTGGAAGCAATTGCAAAACAGTGAAAACAGTTAAAGTAAATAAATATAAAAATACTAATAATTTAAAAAAAAAAAAGGTAAATGAGAGTGACGTAGAGTTCATGTCACATCATTCAGACTGCATTTATGTACTGCAAAACCTGTTTGTGTCAGGTTACGTCCAAGTTGTAGTTATCGCTCTGGGAAATCAGGATTTTCTTACAGCTACAATACAACAAACTTTGTGAGAAGTAGAACTAAAAAATGAACCACAAAAGGCAGTAAACCCACCATTACTAATAATATTAATAACAATATCGATTCAGCAAATTTTAAGTTAATTAGCTTTAAAATGTGATTAATTAACTAAACTGTTAAATTATACATTCTGAAAATCAAAGGAGAAAAAAACCCTGAAGACCACAAAAGAAACATTAAAAAAAAAACAAGGACAGACTTTTTATTTATGTTTTTCCCAAATATTTCAGTGACTAAAATTGGGCCTAGTTAGCGAAATTACAAGTGACACAGTGAAACACGCAGCTGCTACGGAACTTTACCAGTAGTGGTTGCTATGGCAACGGAATGTTGCGGAAAGCGAACACGCAAAGCTTCGACACCAGCGACCCCTCAGTGTGACGTCAAGATAGCGTAGTTTAACTTCTTTCTGGTACTAGCTGTGGCTCAGGCGTTCGTCACTTGGAACAGTGTTCCTCTGTGGGGACAAAGGTATTCACTAGAACTGTGAAAAGGTTACCGATTTCAAGAAAAACATCAGGTGGTGGTGAAAAGGGATTTAAAGATCAAGTGTCTCTGCTTTAGTCAGCATTCCCTTACACTCTCTGAACTTAATCACACACTCCCACGCACGCTTACATTTATCTTATACATGACTAACAGTCCTACTCAGCCTTTTGGCTCCAGTGTTTAAAAACTGGCTTTCTCAAGTTGCAGCTTGGCTCTGCTGTGAGGCGGAAACCTCTAGTTTGGAGAAAAACCCTGAGGGACACGTTGTACTGCCAACGCTAAGTGAAAAAAGTGAAATGCCACGCTCCTTCCCACCAGATAAAGGCTATTTTCTACCCCCAAATTTGCAAAGTTAACTCCACTCGTCTGGCTGTACGTCAGATGTGGGTTCCTGTCTCTGGGAAGAAAAGAGAGATAAACTCCACGTAGAATTTAACGCTGAAAAGCAAGAACACAAAGCCTCATAGTGTGAACCGCACTCAGTTTAGTGAGTGGTTTGAAATTTAGAGTGGCAGGAAGAGAGAGACGGAGGAGGATGCAGAAGTGGTATGAGCTTTTAAAGATAGCCTCCTGTTATTTATATAGATATGCATGAGGGCATAGGCTGAGTGACAGGATGACGTGCTGTAGCTTGCAGACCACAGCTCTCTGTGACTTGACAAAGCACACCCTAGAATCCACCAAAGAGCTCGCCACGCCCACACAGCACACTCTCTACACTACCGGGCCCCAGAAGTCGACCATACTTCTCTTTCTTCTTCCTTGAGCTGCTTTCTGTTCCTCTGCGTCTTGCCCGGCTCTTTATTTTTAGTGTGTTTGGTGAAAACAGGCCGGGATGGCGGAGCTGGAGGGCCTGGAGTTTGGGAAGTCAGACTTTGTGCTCCTGGATGAGGTGACGATGGAGCAGTTCATGGAGAATCTGAAGCTGAGGTAAGGCCTGAGATACTGTTAGAGAGGAGGAAGGGAGGGGAAGCAGCTGGGTGGAAGAGGTGCAAAGGGTAACGCTTCGTACGCGCCCAATATATGACAGAAAACTCCATGCTTCTCCAACTCTGCTTAGGCAGCTACGAAATACGTTAAAATGAGTGTAAAATAAACCAGATTTAGGTTTAAGGTCTCTGTCATTCACAAATTTACAAAACATTGTCACATTTGTCACAATAGAACCAAAAGTGGACATAAAAAGGACAGATGAAGTGAAAAAGAGAGAGACAAGCATTAGTCACTTCTCCCTCACTGTTCCCGCTCACCCTCATGTTCAGATATACACTTGTGGTCATCACCGCACGACACACATGTGAAGCAAATGAAGCACACGACAAGTTAAGTTTTGGGTTTTGTCTTGTGATCTTTCTGCTCTTTCTTGGCTCAACGCTTTCAGATTTGACACTTGCCCTCGTCCAGACAGAGGCGTTTTTTTTCTTGTCCATTCTCACTTCCTCAGTGTCTTTCGCAGGTACATCATGTCGTCAGTTCAAACTGTGAAAATTACACCGTTTTTTCCCAGCAGTCATCTGAGGACCAGCAGAGGCACCGAAATGTCAAACAACATCATATAAGATCTAGAGAAAACGACCCACACTTTCTCAGTAGACGTGTGCACATCAGATGGCTCTAAATCAACATTTTTCACAAAGTTGCACTGGTTTGGCTTCTTTGTTGGTTGGCAAATGATGAATGCAGAGTTTCATCACAGAGCCTGATCAGACTTGTCTGGTGGTGAAGCATAATGGCACTAAAATTTGTGCAGATACGTGTCTACTTGAGATCCCTCTGTCTTGTATGTGATGTAGCTGTGCAGTGCAGTGCATTACCAGGAAGCAGGCTGGTCCTACTTCTCTATTTTTTGGCACCAGGCCCAACTCTTACTCAGAGAAATCCTAGAATGTGTTGCACCAGTGCCGGAGCAATATTCCTGCTTTCAAGGCTGATTTTAACTATTGAAATAAATATATATAAACAAGCCTCTCAGTGGCTGATGCAACTGTAATCGTCTATAGCTGTTTCTCAATACAGCGGCAGGAACCTCCTGCCCACACAGGCCGGCCTTTTACTGAACCTGAACCAGCTTTTATATCCCAAATGACATGCTGGTGTGTTTCATGTTCAATCTTCAAAGTAACTTTCACTATTGTGACGGAGCAAAAAATATAATGTTTTATGGTGCAGTAATAATAATAATAATAGTGAGAACTGGAAAAGTCACTTAATTAAAGTGAGTTAATGTATTTAGTTTCTCCTGGATCTTTAATACGTAATTACTTATATGTTTATGATTTGCTTTTATTCTATATCATTGATCCAGTTATATTTTTTATTTATTATCATATTATTGTAATTATATTATTACCTCCTGTACACCCCTATCTATAGTAATAATAATAATAATAATAATATAAAGACAGAAAGACTCAAAGACACACATAAGGTTAAAAATACACAAGCAGTTCTCAAGGTGTGAATTTTGATCAGTGTGAACATGGGGGGGATCTATCTCTCTATCTATCAGTGTTTACTGAGACGTTGCACCAGCTGGTCTTTACTAAGCCTGGTCCTTAAAATGGACTTTAAGTTGGTTGCACCAACCACACTTAAGCCTGGTCTTAACTACACCCGGTCTTAACAATGGGCGTTCATGTGAATGGCTGTTGCTTGGCAGAATGCGTTGCTAGATTACACTGTTGACAGTCTCCTGCTGTTTTACTAATTTTGTTGCTGTTAATTTCTCATTTGTATTTCAATAATTTCATCAGTAGTGAAATACAAAAATGAATAGAGCTGTACACGCAGAGCAACTGCTGACTGCCAAGCAGTCCGACATTATTACAGATAAGAAAAATATTAACATGAGGCGATGATATAAAGGAAAAGAGTGAATTGTGACATGTTCACCCAAACGATGTTTCACCTCCAACTTGTCCACAACACTGAATGTGTATAAAGCTACACATGCAACACAAATGCTAACTAGAATTTCATTTACCCCTGTGGTGTGTTAATTTGACCCCTCCGAGCTCAACAAACCAACAGGAGGTTACACAAGGCTATGGAGCCCTTTAAACCACAAGTTTCATTTCCTGCCTTCAGTGTACACACACTTGTGTCACTTCCTGTCATCTGCGTATAACATGAATGGTACTTTTAACTCAAGGGTTTTTTCCTGGGTGGTGTGACAATGTCATGGGACAATGGCGCTTAACGGCTTTTTGCCCTCTAAATCAAATACAGTTAAATACTTACATACATACTATCCTGTAGATGTAGTACACAGCATATAATCGCTCTAAATCTAAATGTATACACACATAAATTATACTTGTACGTGTTTGAGAAGTATGCCATCAGTATGAATGACTGTCTTTTGTTTGGACAGGTTTGAGAAGGGCCGTATCTACACCTACATTGGAGAAGTAGTCGTCTCCGTTAACCCCTACAGAGAGATGGACATTTACGGCAAAGACACCATTGATGCGTACCGGGGCCGGGAGCTGTATGAAAACCCTCCTCACCTGTATGCAGTGTCTGATGCCGCCTACAAGGCCATGAAGAGGCGTGCCAAAGATACCTGCATCGTCATATCAGGTCTGTGTGCATCACACTGTTAACCCATAAGAACCTTTTGTCCTTTAAGTAAAATTATGGGGGATATAAAACAGACTAAATGGACCACAAGGAACACATTTCCGAACTTATTTTGAGATACTACAACTTCTGTCCAAGATCTGAAATCTTAAACAAATGTCACAGCATTACTTTTGGAAGTTGTTTCATATCAAGTTTTTTATTTAGGATTGGCAAATTGTTTGAAACTGACTATTTAATAACAAAAACAAGCTTTTTAAAATCAGCTAGTTGCGTCACAAGTTTTAATCAAACAGATTTTCACATTTTCAGAATGGTGTCATGGGAGCACTAATTGACACTGGGTCACATGACCGCTCCAGGATGCTAAATAGCTGTCACTGAGGGACTTCTTGAGTTAAATTCAAGGATAAAGCTGTGTAGGGAAATTTCCAGGATATTCAAAAGGTGTGTGACACCTATATCATGGTGTTTTCTGGGTTAGACTTCACCTCATGTGACCTCTCTGCTGTTTACGGCCTGAAGCTGTTGGACAGCGTTCAATACACTGGTTGCAAAAAACAAACTCTTAATTCTCTTGTCTGTGGAATGATCCCAGGTGACATTTTGTTTGATTAGAATTAATGCCGATCACATCCATGGAAACAAATCTGCTCGATGAATGTGACTGAGATCTTAACCTCTGTTAGTCCAGAGGTTTGGTCTGTGTGTGGCGCCAGATGAAAAACTATGTTGTAACCTCGAACAAAAGAGTTCATCCTCTGTACTGTGGCTATTTTTTCTGAGGCTTTTCTCTACATTGTCAGACTTGGTTCAGGTTCCATCAGTCTAGTTCTGCAACCAACAACAATTATTATAATTATTACTATTATTATTTATCTTACATTTTCGTTAGGTATTTTATTCCTTTTTTATATTTTAACTATCTTAATAATAACTTTGTTTTGACAAGCGCTGTATGAATAAAGTGTAGCCTATTATCATTAGGCCTATTATATTATTGAAAAATATCACTTGTTAAAGCTGTTGCCAATTAACCTATTTTTCTGTAGTTGACCAATCAATCAACCAATCAATCAATCAATCAATCGTGTTTTTTCTATGTCAGTTACTGCGCCTTTTGGTAGTTGGTCTCCTAGCAACAGTGTTCGAAAATATGACCTCATTGCACACATGCTAATGTTGTGTTAGCATTAGGCTAACTCATAGTTAGCTTTAGCTTTAGCTTTAGCTTTAGCTCAGCGGGCCGCCTGTTCTTCATCTAAAGTGAAGCTTTTTAGCCAAGTGGAGGCGCTAAAGGACAAGTCAGGATCACCAGAGTTACTCGGAGTCACATTTTAGGAAGCGTCAGTGTTTGTAAGTTTACTAAATAAGCTAGCTAGCTAGCTAGCTCAGTTGTCGACATGTTTTACTTGTAACCAAAGCAGTGTGACTGTGGCTCAGAGGACAGCAGCCCTGTTTGCCAGTTTAGGTGATAAATCTGTGGTGGAGACATGAACGTGACACCTCTCAGGTGCTCTTCTACAGGTATCTGTCTGCATGTTCAGACATTTAGGACATTTGTTATTTATGTGCCTTTTCTGGCAGTTCTCTGGGGTTATTTGCACAGTCACATAATACTGCTAACGTTACAGTACAGTGGGTACCCAATTGTCTAATCTAACTTTAAGGTTTTGATTTGTCTTTTATATCTATCACTAAAATCTTAAGCATAAGAGGTTTTTGTTTCCATCATGGTCTAAATACTGTTGGACCCTGCCAGGAATACAGTTAAGGGACCAATACTAATAATGCTAACAATGCCTGTGCTGACACACTATTACTTATCTGTACAGTAGTTTCTGCATCTCCATTCATTGTGCATTTTAAACAGAAAATATATGTCATATGTTAAGTGGATCTAGATATGGCTGTCATATTCTTCATGCTAGAAATATAAAAAACAGTAAAGAGACACTTGGTGATTGTTATGATATGAGGCTCTTCACCAGTGTTGTGAAATATCTGTGTGTTTTGTGTTTCAGGAGAAAGTGGGGCAGGAAAAACAGAAGCTAGTAAATACATCATGCAGTACATTGCAGCCATCACAAATCCAAGCCAGAGGGCGGAGGTTGAGAGGTGAGTGACCCTGGAGACATTACAGCGCCCTTTATTTATCATGAGAGGATCCAACACCAATAGATAATTGGATCCAAAGAATATAATGTTACCATGAATCATCTCACTTTCTTCCTGTAACTTCATTTTCACCCCCCTAATGGCTGTTCCTCACGCGCTTCCATCATTGGCCACCGCGATGCCATGAATCAGTGTGAAGAATGTGCTGCTCAAATCCAACTGCGTGCTGGAGGCCTTTGGGAACGCCAAGACAAATCGCAACGACAACTCCAGTCGATTCGGGAAGTACATGGACATCAACTTCAACTTCAATGGCGATCCCACCGGAGGACACATCAACAACTACCTGCTGGAGAAGGTGAGGACGGGTGTGCGGGATGATGGAGGGGGTTTGACTGCAGACAGGAGACCTAACACAGAAACAACAGAGTTATACTGTCTTTTGAGACATAATGAGCCCACCTCTGCAGGAAAGTACAGAAAAGTTCTGCTCATTTAGTTTTTAAATTACATCTTTGCTCCTGCACATGAATGTTTCATGAGGTGATGACAAAGAGGTGTGAGGGAACATCCATGAATAGATGTGTCTGTGAAGCTGCGCTGCTGCTGTGGCTGCTGTGGCTGCTGTGGCGTGTTAATGAATGGCTCACCTGGGGGTACTTGATGCTGCTGAATTTATCCGCTCTGTTAAACAACCGTCTGGCACTCAGAGCTGGTGTGAATGATGGTGCCATGATTCATTTTCAGAGCTCAGAATTACCTGTGTCTGTTCTGTCCGGTTTCTGTATCAGCGGTTAAAGTGGTGCTGTCACACAATTTGTAATCACTTTGGTCAGAGTCTTGAAGAAAAAACACAAACCAATATACTTTAAACACTGTTGTGAAAACAGCTGGTGCAAAGATGTTATCTTTATATGTGTGATTTCTCACGAGAGCTCAACAAACATCCAGGGAAAAATCAGATTTTAACCCCTGAAAGTGACCATTGACTTCAGAGTGTTACGTTCACTGTTTCGTTTGGACTACAAAACATGCCTTGACCCTCAGTTATTTGCCTCGTGTTGCCTCAAAAACTGACATAACTGATTGCTCACCTCTCTTTCAGTCAGTAGATCATTTGCTCTACCTTCAGATGCAACCAAGTGAAGTTTGAGACAAGCTAACATTCAATCTCTAGTAGTCGAAAAGCAATTTTGTGGAAAAATTAAAGTAAGAATTGACCGTGCAGGTAGGACAGCAACACTGAACTTTAAAAACGAACTCCAGGGATGCACTGGCCATCACACAATAATTGTATAACAGTGTAAGAGTGTTTGGTTACTACTGTAATCTGTCCTGTTCAAGTCCAGGGTGGTCCAGCAGCAAGATGGGGAGAGGAACTTCCACTCATTTTACCAGGTAAACTGTAATCTGTGCTGCTGCTGCAAAACATACACAGATGAAACACAGATGATGCTCCATATTACTCTTTTACTGCTCTGTGAACTTTGACAGGAAGACTTTCTCGTCCAAAGTAACCACAAAACAAATCAAAAAATACTTCTTCACAGTGTAATAATCATACTTGATCTGAACTTGAGTGTCTGATGTGTGTCTAACAGTTACTGCTGGGGGGCTCAGATGAGATGCTGGAGTCATTTCATCTACAGAAGGATCCTGCTGTGTATACTTACACCAAAGAGGGAGCAGAAACTACTGTGAGTTAGTCACCTTTATAAGTTTTAGTCGAAGCATTAAATGTGCAGTGTGCAGGGGGTGGGGGGGGTGGGGGGGTTATTTGGCAGAAATGGAATATAATATTCATGATTATGTTTTCAGTCGTGTATTATCACCTGAAACTGAAAATTGTTAACTTCGAATGAGCCCTTTATATCTGCTTGGGAAGCATGTCCTCTTCCATAGAGTCTGCCATGTTTCTATAGTAGCCAAACGGACAAACAGAGACTTTCACGTTTTCATGTTGAAGTGGTGGCTTGACTTTGGTGGCTCGAATGTACTGGTTGGAAGACGAAGATGAAGAAAGAAGAGGGATGTCGTTCTGTGTTGTGACGAATGGAGGATTATACTTATTGTTAGATTATTTAGCACAAGGAACAACAAGGGACCGTGAATCCTCATTGGCCACCGTAATGTTCTCCCACATGCTCGGAAGGGGAGTGATGAGCCGAGGGGGATTCATTTGGTTGTAATCTGCAACCTCACTGCTGGATGCCACCAAATCCCACGCACTGCACCTTTAAGACAAATTGAGCTATTTGAAAAACAGCTGTTGCGATACGAAATTACTTAAATGTTTGATTCGTACTTCTTTGGCATACATTGCAAAAATCCAGACTTCAGAAACGTGATATTGAACTTCACCTCATTATTTGGCAAACCTTTTCTAATACAAAATCCGTTTCTGTTTTCAGACGTCCAACAATGATCGCTCAAGCCACAAAGCGGTGATGAGTGCCCTGGAAGTGATTGGCTTCTCAAAAGAGGAGATTAACTCAATTTATCAGATCCTGGCCTCCATTCTTCTTCTGGTAAGTTATAACATGGATTGTTTTGCATTAATGTGGACGAGCCTGTGATTCTTGAGCTCCCCATCAGTAAAAGCATTAAGAAGTGATGAAATCACGCCTTTATAATGCGCTGTACTGTAATGGTTTGTTCTTCAGGGTAATGTTCAGTTTGAGACTGATGGTGAGAGTGTTCAGATCGTGGGGCTCGAAGCCATTAACCACATCTCTGAGCTGATCGACACAGATCCAGACTGCGTCAGTAAGAGCTTGCTGTACCGCACCGTGGCCACCGGGGGAGGCGAGGTCATCGAGAAAGGACACACGGAGACGGAGGCCTCCTTTGGTCGGGATGCTTTCGCCAAGGTGATGTTTATTCATGTGTTTATTCTCAAATCATTCAGTGCAATTTCCCCAGACAACATTGCTTATTAGGATAAGATTTATTTTTAACATCATAACATCATTTTTTATTCTAATTATCACAGTTGTCACATCATTTTAACCTCTGGCTCTATTAAACACACTCACTCTTATTTTCCCGCTATAGGCTCTATATGAGAGACTTTTCAGCTGGATTGTAGGACGCATCAACACTGTTATAGAAGTTAAAGACTACAACCCAGTGCTTCATGGGAAAAACACAGTCATCGGCGTGCTGGATATCTACGGCTTTGAGATTTTTGACAACAACAGGTTGGTGTTGCTACGTTAAGCTATTTATTTATGTATTCAGTGTCCGAAATTGACTCACCGTCAAACTCTGACACAGATAACCGAGGTCACAAGCGGTGTGCCCATAAATGGCACCAAAATGCAACAGAGCCTCTTAAATTAGTTTTTTAAATTACATGACTATTTTGGCGCAAACATTTCACCGATAGCCTTCATGACAAACTGAAAATCGAAACGCCTTTGATGCTTCGTGGGCGTTGGTATGTATTTAAATGGAAAGAAATCTAGAGTCATTGTTGCTCAAGTGTTTGTTCCTCTGTTGTTGGCCAGCTTTGAACAGTTCTGCATCAACTACTGCAACGAGAAGCTGCAGCAGCTCTTCATCGAGCTGATCCTCAGACAGGAACAAGGGGAGTACCAGAGAGAGGGCATCACCTGGCAACATGTGAGGGAAAACACACAAACAAGAGCACACGTGTGCAAGAGCTGTCGTGCCACACAGAAAAACACGTGCATTTGCAATTAGCTGTTCTGCATTTTGACGTTCAGCGTGACGTTTATGCAGGAAATGGTCTGATGTTAATGTGTGGTGATAAGTAAGTGTGTGGAGGTAAGAGGAGTGAATGGAGGAGAGTCTTAATTATCTTAACATGATCCCAAGTTTTCTCTTACATTACTCAAGTGTTGCCTCACAACAATATTTTCTCAATAAATGAATATATGATTTTTTCTCTGCTAATGTGAAAAAGCTGCATATGAAAAGTTATTTGTGGCAGATGCATTTGGTGCAGATGTGACACACAAGCAAGTTTTTAAGTGCAGCAGCATGCACTTCAACAAAACCACACACACAGCACATGCACACACACTAAAAACACTCACAAAAACACACTCCTGTGCAGAAACGTGATTTATAAACATCACTACATTTCCCCATTTCCATAACAATCTTTCTGTTCATACATAGATTGATTACTTCAACAACCAGATCATTGTGGACCTCGTGGAGCAGCCACACAAAGGCATCCTCTCCATTCTGGACGAAGCTTGCCTCACTGTTGGTCAAGTCACCGACACGGTCTGCCTGGACAGCATGGACACCAAACTGGCCCAGCACCCCCACTACACCTCCCGCAAGGTGAGAGCAGATGACAACATCATCTGTGAGGCTTCATCTCTCCTTCAGAAGAGATATATCACGATATTCAGAAGACCTTTTCTTTTAAACAATCCCTGCCCCACATTGATAGGTCGCTGCTTGACATGAAACTGAAAAAGGATCTCTTTTGCAGGATGTAAATACCAAAGTGAAACATTTAAATTGTTTAAAATCTGAATGAGGTGTTTTTTTTATGTGGTTGTAATTGTGGGCGGATAGAATCAAAAAACCTGCACACTAAAAAAACAGAGAAGCACATTGCATGTGGCCTCTAGTTGTTGAAGCAATTTCCGGAGAGATGTTTTATGCATGCTGTCCGCTGAGGTGTCATGAATTCAGACACTTAAAAATAAAGCAATTCTAAACTGCTGGGACTTAAAAATAGGCAGTTTTTAAAAAAAATAGGCTGGCTGACTGTTGAATGTTGCATTATGTGACAATCAGGACAGAGAGTTGTTCAAAAATCTATGAGTATATTATTGGTTGGTATCGACCACTAACACCACAATAAAGAATGAGACTATACAATCAAAAGTTATATAATAAAGAAGCCCTTTTTCTCAAAAAGTTGCATATTTTGGTTTTATTTTATCTAAAAAGAGCAAATAGACTCCGTTCTTCAATATAACCTGTAACACAGGTGCAGTTTTGCGTTGCAGTCAGTAGAGAGCAGAGTTTCTCCAGTGTTTTGCCTTCAGAAGGAGGTTTTCAAACAGGGAGCCTAAAATGCAGCCACCATTCTCTCCTCTTAAAGCTGACATCTGCACACTGTAAATGTTTGTAATGCACGTTTAATGAGAAAAAGTTTATTTTTTACTGTCGGCTCTGCACTCACAGTGTCTCCCCCTCGCAATTTCAGCTCAGCCCCACGGACAAAACCATGGACTTTCAGAAAAACTTCCGTATTCGCCACTATGCTGGAGACGTCACGTGAGTCGCTCACACATTCACACACTTTTTCGCAGTCATCTGCTGCGGCCCGTGCCAGTGTGTGGCTGTAAAAGTGACAGGATGGTTGTGCAGAGTTCATAAGTGTAAGCCATATAATCCTATTAAGGAGAGGTCAGTTCATGACATTGGTGGCAGTGTGTGAATTCACAGCGGCATTCCTGTGGTGTTGTTAGTACAAACTGTTATATTATTGTGATTATCTTATGATCTCATATTTCAAAATGTATTCCCAGAGGTTGTAAATATCCAGTGCACAATTTGATATGGGTATATGTGACCCGTAAGCTACGCTGTATGTACTGTACATTTAATTCATGTGAAAACAAATGAAGAAAACTCACCCGCACACAGAACGTGCCTCCACTAATGTGTACAGCCGGTCATACAGACACAACCATGTACAACACACCTGCCGTTGTGGACCCGAGGTTATTTCACAGTAGTTGTCTGTTTAGATTTCGCAGAATCAGTTGCCGCAAATGTAGCAGCTCTGATTTGTAACATATCATGACTCATTTAATGACTACACTTTGTTTTCCTGTTCGCCTCTATTTGATGGCTGGTGACAACCTGAATCCCTTGGTTGCAGTGTTTTTCTGTCACAAATATTAAGTCATTGAAATATCGTACATGCACACTCTGCAACAAATTGAATTAAGTCATTTTGTTGTATTTTATTGAATAAAAGCAGGGATATAACCTTTTGTGTTAGGGGAATTATAGGAAAGAACTGATCTGTGATGCAAATGTAAGTTGAAATGAAAAGTTGGTTATTTTTGAGATCATCACAGTTGAGACAGGTAAGCAAGATTTGTTCAGTTCAGATCAGATTCAAACACAATTTATAGGATTATAGGATCCATCATAATCACATTCAAGGTTATAAAAAGATGCATACATATTAGGGCTTTTTAACTTTTATCCTATTCTGAAAGTCATTCATTTTTGCTTATGTTAGTGATTTGCAGACTAGAGATCAAACAGTTTGTTCAGTTCCCTTCTCCATCACTGCTCCACTTCCTTAATGTGTTCACTGGATTTAAACGTCACAGTGGCCAGATGAGGCCCCTGGCCAGCAGTCACCCGTCATGGCTTTGGTTCCAGAAGATCCCTACCGCTCACGTGTACTGCCCTCAATCTAGAGAGGGGAAGGACATTAATATGTCAAGGGAACACGAGAGGAGGAGGAGGAGGAGGACGGGGAGGGATGCAGCCAGCTGATGAGACAATTTTGGCTCTGTAAGATGTAGCAGCAACAGTAATCAAGGAGAAGTGGAGTAGGGTTTACTGAGGTTCTTTGACTCGGGGAAATCCAGGCTAACACGATGTCGAACACACACCGAAACACAGAGCAATTTCATCCATGTCTGAAGCTCAGCAGAGCTCTCACAGACAATCACTGCACACAGTTTTTTCTCCCTGACCACCCAGGTCAACTCTCAGTGGTGGAGGAAATAATCTCGTCCTTTACTTAAAGGTATGATATGATTATGTCCACATTTAAGGGTTTAAAAACCTCTACACCTATAGTATGTTGGACATTTTGTTGACCTTATCTCAAATGTTTCCAACAATGTCCCAATGCAGAAAAATCCATAATTTTATTCAAGGCAACAGTGAGTTTCATCTGGTCAACTGTCTCAATGTCATCAAACCACGTCTTTTGTTATTGTTTTGATTGAGAGACCCCCAGTGGCAGAAATTGCATACTGTGCAAAAAGTACCAACACTAAACTGGTAAAGTGCTTTTGTACAAGCATTGAAAATTCTACTTAACTTTTCTATAAATGAGTATTTTCATTATTTTTCTCTGTTTGTATACCACCAGAACATAGTGAGAAAGGACCACGAATTAATCACAGTTACCTAAAGTCCAAAGTGACGCCTTCAGATGTCTTTTTCATCTAAAAAACGAATGATTGTTGTGCGTTTAGTGATGAATGTTTAATGTTATAGAGAATTAAAACTTGATTAAATGCACTTCCACCACTGCCAGCGTTAACATGACGGGCTGGATAAGAGCATGTGTGACAGACCTGCAGTGGTAATGACAGATGGCCGTCCCTGTCCCGGCATGTCCCCGTCACCCTGCCTCAGCTTGTCTCAGGGCCACGTCGGGGTCGCTCCAGCTGAGCTGTCACCCCTCGTATATCGCTTCCTGGTGGCGCTGGCCCCCCATCATCCCCTGTCACATCCCACCCCATCTTACTCTGGCTAAATATACCGTCGTCCTCGCCACCCGCTGGCCCCCGCCTCCGCTCTCACCGAACCACCACTATCACAAGCTTTGACCTACTTCGCTCCCTCCTCCTCCTCTTCTTCCTCCTCCTTCTTCTCTTTCCTCATCCTGTTTCCTCGTTTTCTCCTCCTTCTGTACTGCAACTCTCACCTGGCTCTCTTTGCAATCCACATTTTAATTCCCTGCAGTATTTCAGCCTGCAAATGCAGCACTTTGAGCAGCCATAAGATACATCATATTCCCTTACTGCACAACTTTATGCTGCGAGAAATCTCACATTCCTCTCAGTGTGCACTCCCTTTAACCTTGTACAACGCAGCCCTCTCCTTGCACCAGCTTTGACCTTCATACTTAAATATACTTTCCTCTAAATCATCCTCCTGTCTCTGGAGAGCAGCTGCCTTTATCTCTGCATGTCCTCTCTCTTCTGTCCTGTCCCAGCTCTGTCCTGTGCTGTCCTTGTAGATGAGTGTTGTGGCTTGTTATTGTGTGTTCTGACTGCTCTCTCTTTTCCTTTTGCGCTCTGTCTCTCTTCAGCGAGCTTCCCGGGATCTGGTCAGGTGGTTTTGGGCACCCATGAGCCAAAGGGACACATCTGTCATAGCCAGCCTCCACTTCTTTGCCTCCAGATGTGACAGTCTAGGACACAGTCGCAGACAGGGCCATGCAGACGACATGTGACATGCTGTGTGTTTGTGTTTTTCTTTTGTGTGTTTGTTAGGGATGGAGTATTTCCAATTTATGTCACTTTATGTACCATTAGCTTCAACCTTTTTGGCTTGTGACCTCTCTATGTGTTTTAGAGGGGAAATCAGTTTTTTGTAGCTGCTAAAATGTCTCACATGAGGAAAAGAGGTTAAAAAAATTCCATTATTTCACAAAAAAGCAAATATTAGAGAAAAGTCTCAAAAACTGAATACAAATTTGTGTCAGAACTTAGTTTTTTCTTCTTTTCTTCTCCATTAATCATCTCATGACCCCCAGAAAGTATCGTTACTCTGTTACTCTAAACTAACTAGCTGTGTATAAAGTTGTTAAAAGTACCTTGACCAGCTACAGCAGTGCATCAGTATTAACAGTCTATAATGTTTACTAGTACCTAGTAGTCATGGTGGCCATTTCCTCGTGGAATGAGTTTAGCAGGTAGTACCTCTTTACTCAGTAGGATTTTGAATGTATTTTTTAAGTGTCCACACTGTGTAAGTTGCATTGTGACTGAGAAAAGAGAGGGAGAGGTTTATTTGAGGCAACATTTGTACTACAGCAGGACTCTTAACCCCGCGGCTGGACGGCTTATGTAACTGTGCCTTACAGTGCTCCCGTGACCTCCCACTGATGCCTCACCAAAACCAACTGAGCAGTTTGATAAAAGGCAGACAGATCAGTTTGCAGACAGTTCAACTTTTTTTTTTCTGTTCTCCAAAACGTGAGCCGTGGGGCGAATTTGATCATGTTCCTAATTTGAAAATCGTCTAAGCGGCATGACCGTTGTTCTAATCCTCTGGCCTGAGGACTGTGAATCATGGAGCACAGAGTGGAGCCCGTTAACGTGTAATGATAGTGACCCTTATAGTGTCTTACTGCCTAAACTGTGTTACTTTCTGTCTGACTTCCTTGTAATTTTAACATCTTGACTATTTTTCTGATACTGCTCCTCAGTGGGGGCCGTCCTCCTTCTCTTGAACTACTTTTGGCCAATCACTCTTGATTACTCTCACTTTCTCCCTCTACGTCTATTACAGATACTCCGTGGAGGGCTTTTTGGACAAAAACAAGGACATGCTTTTCCAAGATTTCAAGCGTCTTATGTACAACAGGTGCCAAACACAGTCTCACTGCCAGTCTTTTCCAACATCATGATGCTCTTGACAGTTCAATAACTGGGTTAAGTGTATAAATTAGTTTCTTGTTCCCTCTGTTTCCAAATCACTCCATCGCTAGCCTACTTAATGACGCCCTTTGTTCGCTCTTTGCCCCCTTTTTTCCTCGCTCCTCGCTCTCTCTCGCAGTGCCAACCCAGTCCTGAAGGAGATGTGGCCAGATGGTCAGCTGAGCATCACAGAGGTCACCAAGCGACCTCTGACCGCGGCCACCCTCTTCAAGAACTCCATTGTGGCTTTGGTGGATAAACTGGCCTGTAAGGTCAGTGGTTTGACTTCCTGTTCACTTCTCTTTAACCTTTAGCAGTGGCATCTCATCTTTTAGCTGATACATGATATAGCTGTGTGTGCAGTTAATGTGATTTGGCCTTGTTTTTTAGTTATTGCAAGTTTTCTGTTGCATAAAAAAGTGCTGCATGGTAAGATAGATGCCAAAAATTCACAACTCAGTTCTGACCAAATATGTAGTTACTGTGTTTTGGTTCTGCAGGACAGAACTGGTGTCATAGCAAAGTCACAGGAGGCTTGATTTTGGAGTATTAATATTAAGTGCCAGCTTAGATATCCCCCTAGTTTATGGTGCTGCCATGATGAGGTAGATGCTCTGCACCAGTTTGCGCTGTTCTGATTCTTGTAAAGCCTGTATGAGTCACAGGCTATTCTGAGGCTGCCAGCGTAACTGTGTGATGTCAGTTCGTCACCATGCATGACAAAATATGGAGCGAGAAGCAGTATGCAGATGTCCAGGAGGAACATGTATACATGGCAATGTGCTCTTTTTGGTGTCAGAGAGTAACGGTTTTTGTAGGTCGTCAGTTTTCATCCTGTCTGACTGCGTGTGGAGCTGGGAAGGTGGTGAGGGGGAGGTGGTGGTGGACCACAAAATGTTCTACTCACCTCTCCTGGCCTCATCTCACTGACTGAAGTCTGACATTTCCTGCTGTTATTTTGGGATGGCCTGCTGTCGCGCTGTTGTAGCATCTCGTCTGAGGTAAAATGAAAGGAAACTCCCCTGGCAGCTGTTTTTTTTTTCCTTCAGGTCACATTGATAGAGCAGACGTTTTCTTCAACTGCTGTACAAAAGCACCTGTGCCCAGTCTGCCCACCTCATTTGCTCCCAAACCCCATTAACCAACTCCCTTCTTGAACCTCTGCTGAGTGGAAACTGGGGGCACACATGCTCATACATCATTGATGTGACGGACGACAGTGTAGGGGAGCGCTCAGAAAGTGCTCACCTCGTTCTGCCTTGTTCATCTTTCATGGACAGAGAGTACGAGACAGTGAAAACACAGCAGTCTCTGCTCTGTGACAGGATATCGTGTCCCTCAGAGATCCCTGTCGAGGTGCAGGCGTCCAGCTATAAATCCACACTGGAGGCTTAATGGTCTTCAAAGTTGTAATGTGCAGTTAAATGTGCTGTTAATAAGTAGATGTGCTGAATGTGTTATGAAGCTCAGCTGCTCACTGTAGCGTCTGTTGAAATATTCTGCAAGTCTGATTAAGGTCAGTGAACGCAGCTTGGCTGTGAAGTAGTTTACAAGCTGAGTGCAGTTTATTTACTCTCACAGTGAAGAACACAGCAGTGATGAAAATGATGACAAAAACATGCAAAAATCAAACACAAATACAAGTTTTTGCAGGTGATAAAACAAGGGTGTTATGAAAAATATCACCTCATACAAACACAGAATCAGTCCAAATATTGGAGGCACAAACCGCTGTACGTTTATTGCATCCCTGTAAATTGATGCACAAGCTAGTTACAGTAATGTGATGATGTGATACTTCACTGATCCCCACTGGGAAGTCAAGTAAAATATCTTACACAAAGTAAAAGCAGGCATTTCATGGTCTCTGGTTGAAAGATGATTTCTCTACTCACTCTTCAGTCCTTCAGCCCAACAACACTGGAACAAAGTCAGCTGAGAAGCTACCTGCATCTCTTTTGTCTCGTCTTTCAGGAGCCATACTATGTGCGCTGCATAAAGCCCAATGAGATGAAGTCTCCGGTGCTGTTTGACGACGCTCGCTGCCAGCACCAGGTGGCCTACCTCGGCCTGATAGAGAATGTGATGGTGCGCAGGGCAGGCTTTGCCTACAGACAGCCCTACGCTCGCTTCCTGCAGCGGTAAGTGAACACGATGCACGAAGCAAGACTTCTTCAGTGTTTCAAGTTCTTCCTTTGCAAATTCCTCTGAGAGGAACTTGAGAAAATGTCCTGTATTTGTGTACAGCTTCAACAGCTCAGGGTAACATCAGGGCTGTATAGTGTACTAAACTATCCCAGCTACTCTAGCAGGTGCTTCTATGATGAAATTTTACTTAAAATTAAGATTAATTGAGTTTCCATTTTCCATTTACAAGTGGAGGACAAGGGTGCACGCAAAGATAGAGAGCACAGAAAGTACAAACTTGATCCTTTTCTTTGAAAGTTAAAAGAAAATGTACACAGTCAAATAAAACCAGACTACTTTCTCCTTTTGAGACCAAGGCTGTTTTCATGATACTACAGAGTGCTCCTATTTTAGACGAAGTGGCCGAGTTGCCCTGGCTTTTAAGTCCCTTTATATGGGTTAAGGTCTAAAATGTTAGATCCTACACTTCCCATAATGCAGCTTGATAGATCCTTTTGTTAGATCCTC
This sequence comes from Pempheris klunzingeri, assembly GCF_042242105.1. NCBI lineage: Eukaryota > Metazoa > Chordata > Actinopteri > Acropomatiformes > Pempheridae > Pempheris > Pempheris klunzingeri. The sequence goes on from NC_092027.1 coordinate 5,677,894, forward strand.
TCTGCCTGTTAAATTTGAAGCACTTATCCATGTGCATGTTTCTAATGTTTCTAATGTGGGCTAAATGTGTTTTCTCCATGCCTCTCCAAGGCCAACATACCTGGGTGGTGTCACTTGAGTAATTTTCTTAGACTTGACAAAGCTTCTCCAGACCCACAGAAGACAATATACAACTGAGTAGTTGTCCACAGCTAAATCAAAAAGCCTCTCGTTTACAGTAACAAGAGCAGCTGTTCCCCTTTTATATATTCGGCTGGAGATGCTGAACAGCACCCTTGTCGTCATACATTTCCACTTCCTCCCTCTGACCATTCTGCAGGTATAAAATGACGTGCGAGTACACCTGGCCGAACCACCTGATGGCCTCGGACAGAGATGCCGTGGAGGCCATCGTCATCCAGCATGGTTTCCAAGACGATGTGGCGTACGGACAAACCAAGCTGTTTGTAAGGACGCCGCGGTCTCTCTTCACTCTGGAACAGGAGAGAGCCGCCCTCATCCCCATCCTGGTGCTTTTCCTGCAGAAGGTCAGCCATATTAGTATAACTATATTATTTATTTAGCACTCATCCACAGTGTCAACACGATTAGAAATTAAAAATGTCAGATCTCTGCAGCTATTAAAGTTGTGATTGTATTTTGATATGGCTGTATTGATCTGACAGTCCAGTTAATTGACACAGACCTAATTTATCATCACAGGCAGCTCTGATCATGTGATCACAGTTAATCACCCACAAAGTTATCTTCTCCTGTTACCAACGCAAGCCTCTGGGTTTCAGAGGGGAGTTTGCCTCAGCCTCATGAATATGTGGCTCCTGGTTATGTTTGACTGAAATTCATCTGCCAGCCTGAATCTTAATTTCCTGTAACAATAATTGGGATAATTAATGAGATCCAGAGCACAGTTGCATTAAAGTCAATTACCTCACTTGCTCAATGAAACACCCTTCTTCTTTCTTTCTCCTGACCTACTTTTGATGACTCTGCAGAGAAGTCTGGCTCTTTAACTGGAGCACAAGTTTGTCACTGGTACTCTCCTGTTTTTCCTCTCTTGCTTTCTGTCTTTAACACGTCCCTCTCTCGCTAAAACTCACAGGTGTGGCGTGGGGCTTTAGCTCGTATGAGGTGCCGGCGGATGAGGGCCCTCTATGCCATTATGGGCTGCTACAAGCGCTACAAGGTGAAGGCCCACTTCTGGGAGGTGGAAAGTAGGTTTGCTAATGTGCGAACCATGGCAGACTATGGAAAGAGCGTGGAGTGGCCGACCCCGCCTGCAGCTCTGTCCCAGTTTCACAACATCACAGTCATGCTGCATCGCAGGTCAGAACCCACAAACATGAAGCTCACACTCAGAATATTTATGTGATATATTTAACCATATTTTACTTTGAACAAACTGTCAGAAAATTACAAAATGCAGCTTACGTTTGCTTTAAAAGAAATATTTTGACATTTTGTTCTGGAAATATGAAAAGCTACAGCCAGCAGCCAGTTAGCCTGCTAGCATAGATACTGCAAAAACAGGGGGAAACGGCTAGCCTGGCTCTGTACAAAGCGAAGTCTGAAGACTCCAGGAAGTCACCGTGCTTGGCCAGGAAATAGTTCAGCAAAAACTGGCAGACAAAGGAGGACAAGTACAGATTATATTCACAAGATTCAACATACTAATTTAGTAAACTTTAGAGATGCTAGTCAGCAGACTAGCTGTTTCCACTCTTCCTTCCACTTCCAGTTGTATCTTCATATTAAACACACAGACATGTGTTGGTGCGGTGGCATCGATCTTCACATCTCAAACTCTAAAACGCTGATTTATATTGAAAGCAAGTCAACTTATTTTTATCTCTGGCAGATTTTTTCAGTGTGAATAAGTTCTCAGCAACTGCAGAATAACCAATAAAGTGAGTCTGTGGGTGAGTGAGTGGAGTTCTGGATCAACAAGGATGTCTTTTGGCACTGCAGATAAAGCCTATTTTTATCCCTCACAGACCTAATCTTGCAGCTGTTCCTCTCGCTGTATTGTTTTCTGTTGCACTTTGGTGTATTACTCCACCCACGTGACATGCCGTCTCGTTCTCATCCCCTGTTGTCAGGTGGTGGGCGAGGCAGATCGTGAAGAACATCCCTCCGTCTGATACGCTGGAGGTTCGGGCCAAAGTTTCGGCTCTGGCTGCGCTGAGTGGAGAGAGAAAAGACTGGGGGGTCAGCAGAGCCTGGGAGAGGGACTACCTGGCCAATGTAAGACTCACACATGAACCATCAACTAATGAAATGCAGTCTGGGTACTCGTTTTAATGTCCCAGCTGGGATCCACAACACATCATGCCTAAAGAGTCCATGAAGTCCTTAATTATGCTGGAGATTTGCTTTACAGAAAACTAATTAAGTATGGAGATTCATTCTTCACATCTATGTTAAAATATTCTAAAATCAAGGTTTCAGTTACATTATTTATTTATTTATTTATTTTAGATCTGCATGTGTGACTATTTTAATTATTATGTAATCTGACCCTCAGACCAGACCCAAGCCCAAGTTAACACCCTAAAAACTGCTTTTTTTGGCTGAACATCAGCCCAAAACCCAAAAGTATTCAGAATACTTTTAGGCCCTGGGTGGATCCCACATAAGAACGACCCTAACAGTGTATATATGCCTGACCCCCCTACCAGTCAGTTAGAACTGAAGAAGCCTCTTGGATGGGAGGTGAAACGTCTTCAAGTACCTTTAACAAGTCCAGTTGACTTTTGCTCAACTCCTAAGGAATAACTATGACCTGGATGACTGAGAATCGCCTTATCTACATGATAATAGGTGTGTCGTTAAGGTTAATAATGAGGTAAAGCCTTTTATTTTCATCATGGTTTCATTTATATTTGTTGTGGGACATTGCCCAAAGCTCAACACAATTGAATTTAGCAGCACTAAATTAGATTTTTCAAATTTTATTAAAATCTTGTAGGAAATATGCAGTGATATGACACTTTTAGTTTAATTATCTGTTTTTGTAGTTTCTACTCTAATGGACACGGGTGCAAAATAAACAAATGTTACTGGAAGCATTTTTGACAAATTCGTCACCACAAGAGGACCTCATTTACTATAAACAGTACAATGTGATACACCACACAACAAAACACTAATTCCTTTCATCAAATTGGGAAAGTCCAATGACCGGCAGAATTTCCCCCCCGAATTATCACAGCAGCAAAGATTTGAATGACCAGCAGTGTGTAGGATCACAGAAATCATCTGTTGTTGTGAATATATACGGTGCATGTCACGAGCCTCACAGTAAACAGCATGACTAAAGGAGGACGGCGCTTGTGAACACAGCCTTTCCTTAATGAGTCCCACAGTCGGCTCATTTAGCAGCTAATCTGGGGTTGTTTGGTGGATGGAGGATTGAAGGACGCCTTCAGGGAGCGTGAGCATGACTGCTGCAGACTCCTGAGTCACTCCAGCTTCACGTGATCGTTGCTAATTCCACAAAGACCTATAGATAAGTGCATGTAAAGTAGCATGCAGTCGGGCTGAATCGTGACTTGCATGTGGCTTAAGTTGTTTAGATCAAGTGTGTGAGTTCAGAGAGGGCAGTAAGACCAAGTAGTGTATGTCATGTATTCTCAGAAACCTTCATCAAGATCACAAGATTCATTAAATGTACTTATTTTGAAATGTAAGCTCATTTTGAATGGAGGGGTGTTTCTGTCGCGAGGATGAAAGTGAGAAAAAGATAACATCAAACCAAATGAATTTCACTATTTGGTCGTCTGTGCGTGTGAATTTGTCCCTTTCTCTAATTAGTCAATGTCAACGATACATTTTGTTTATACAACCTTTAATAATTATATTAAGAATTGGCAGTTTTATAGCACCTTTCAATGAATCCAAGGACTCTGTACTCTAACGGAGGCAGACAAAGCAAATACAAGAACAGAAAATACAGAAATGTTTGCCATGAGGCAGCGTTTGACTTGATTTGATTCAACTTTATAATTAATCAGAACAGTTATGCCGCCTTTGAATTGCCATCAGATGCTCCATTTCCTGCAGCCATTTACATAAAATCTTCCCAAACATAATCATTAAAAAAGGAGCAGCTGTAAAACAATTAAATAATAAATAATTAACAAGTCTAGTTAAGACGTATGATAAAATTACTTCACACCCTCTTGTATGGGGGGAGCCGTGCTCACCGAGAGAAGGACTCTACTGAGCAGGCTCCACAAACCTAAAAACTTTGGTAGCATGCTAAAATATCATAGTATGCTGCAGCATTGAGATTTCCCCCTTATTGATATTAAGGGGCTCAGCTTAAACCATGAAAAACCAGAACACAGTGCGAACAGGGTCCTTTTGGTATATTGATATACTTTAAATCCAGTGAACATTTTTAAAACTCATTGGTATTTTACCCAATACACATTTAGTTCATGCAAAATAGTTCTTAGGAAAAATGGTCACATAAAAGAAAAGACTACACGATGGAGAGTATGACACGGTTTTAGATTTCCTTCTTAGTGGCCCCCGACTGTATTTCTCATCAGGCGGTTTAGCTCCACTATCAGCCACCCTGCTCCCTCTCTAAAGGCACGACGTCAAACGCCGTGTCTGGTAACAGCAGCCCGAGGCCCCGAGCTTTGATCTGCTGCTTATGGAATTAAAGTGATAAAAAGGCTTGAAAGAGGCTGAGAGGGGTCACCCAGAGTTTCACGACCAACGAGGAGATACATTCCAGTACAGTAGCTGGTGGCTTCAGCCGGCTTCTTGCAATAATACGGGTCTTTAATTTCTGCAGGTGCGAGACTGCCCTCAGACCAGCTCCAGCTTCATCCGTGTTTCCAAGGAACTGAGGAACAAAGACATGTACAATCAGGTCCTCTTCTCTGGCTTCTGCAGGAAGGTACTGTACGTTGGAAAATAACATGGTAAAATGAAAATAGCTCTCTTTCTACAAGGTGTTTCTTTTCTTTTCTTGTTTCTGTTGAGCTTTTTGATGTTTTTGTCACCTACTGTGTTCCCTGTCATACCCCCAAGCACTTTCTCTCTTTTGTGTCAACACGTCTGTCAAGTTTTCGGGTTCATGTACCAGCGGTGAACACAACCCTCTCAGAAAGGAATATAAAGAAATGAGATTTTAAAAAAATCAGGGGATTAATCAGGAAAGGAATTGAATTATGAATTCACTACATTTTTTTCTTACCCTTTAAGATGTATTTAGCAGAATGGAGCCAGCTGAAGCCCTGCTTATTTTCATCATCATCATGCCCCTGTGGTTAATAGTAGCCATACTTTCCTTATCAGGGATTACAGAGAGAGGGCTTCCATTAAATTCTGGGTTCAGCTTTAGCCAAAGTTTATCTGAAGACATGTGGCCTTTGCTAAAGTGAAGTAAAACAACCTCCAACACTGACAAACCCACCAGAGCCGTTGCTTTTTTGTCTGAATTTGCCTTTTCTTTTCTTTTCTTTTGTGTGTTGCTCGTTAGCAGCTCCACAAGGAGAGAGGGTAGAGATAACCCAAAAGATCCTACAAGTTGCAACAAAAAGGCCCTTAACAGAAAACAAGTAAATGTTCAAATGTGGAGCTTTATTCTTTTCTTTCTCCCTCCTCTGCTCTCTCAGGTGAACAGATTCAACAAAAGCACAGACCGAGGCCTGCTCGTCACAGACAAGTACATCTACAAATTAGAGCCAAAGAAACAGTACAAGGTTTTGAAGAGGCTTCCTTTAGATGCTGTAAGTACTCACAAGAGAGAACACAATCATGCACAAACACACACACGAGCATCCAAATACTGTTAAAAACACATACAGTATAAGAGCCTTACTGTTGGATCATTGTGAGTTTATTCTTCCCAACATTCAGGCAGAACAATCTATACTTTCGGTCCATCATGTAGGTCAGCCTGTAGGTGGATGTTGTATTTCCCTCCACTGCAAAAATGCCCCGTCAAATGTAAGGCCAACCTCTCTAGATACTGTATAAGAGCAAAAACACTCATTTCAAGCAATCTAATTAAGCTTAGTTTGGATGTTTTACAGAGTTTCACCTATTTAAAAATATTTCAAATAAAGACAAAGCTGCTTATCAGGGCAAGGTAATTGACATTTACTTAAATTAGGTCAAAGGATTTTCCTTAGAAGGCATCAAATAATCCATTCATACTAAAACTAGTCCAACTAGATTGTGAATCTAAATATAAGATTATGACGCTTGGTTATATCTGCAGTTTTCTCAGTACTTGGTGTCTTTTGTGGTTATGGCCTGGTTTTCCTACCAGGTAAACAACTACATCTTTCAAATTCTATTTAGGTTTCCACCAAATTAACTGTCTGATGGGACAAAGAACGTTTTGAGGAGGTCGGTTAGTAAACCGGAGGAACTGCAGACCATATTTAGTGCCTGGGAGATTGTTCCAAGCCGCAAAAAAGTCTCTGCTCAGCGGAGTAGCACTTTCCAAAAGTTCAGCAACTTTTAAGGCGGGTTTGACCAAGCAGCTCGGTCAAACCATTGTTCTAGATATCAAAACTGATGTTGTGGATATCTGAAATTAAAAGCCCAATTCACATGAATGGCAACAGTGATGTGGATATCTGTTCATTTTGACAAGGAAGGCTTAAATTACTGCAATATATATCCAGTCAAAGTATCAAATGTTAAAACAGCGTTGCCATACAGAACTCACTATACTACTTTGTCCAATAAACTGTTAAATAATGAACCTCAAAAGAGGCCACCGACTCACTGTGCAGCACCAAGTAGCAGCTCCACTTCCTAATAGCTGCCACCAATGTGGGTCAGACCACTTGTACTTTATCCCAGCTGCCCTTTATTTTTTACTGTGTCCTCTCAATTGTGCACACACATATACACACACACACACACACACATCTTCCATCATGTTTGACCTTGGTCACTGCCATCCATCAATAATTGAGGAACGAACAAGAGCAATAACAGGACTCAGAGAGAGAGAACACCGTCTCCCTTTGACTCAAATGGCTTATGACCTGTTTTGGAGAGTGAAGATTTAAGAGAGTGTGTTGAGCAATTTATGTGTATGTGTGTGTGTCTGGAGTTGTGGTTTGTGTGGAGACAGCAGATGACAACTTCATTTAATCTGATGCTACAAGGTCCCTTGAAATAGCTTTGGTATTATGATTTTCTCCCTTGGTTTGAAACAGGATGTTGTGAAGGGACCTGTAGACAGCGGGAACTTTTTAAGAGATTACAAAGTCAGAGGCATTGTGACAGCTGCCTCTTCAGTAAGTCTCACTCCAATAAGCTTCCTGTTCTTCCAAAGGAATTTATTTTCGAATATATTAAATAAAAGTAAGAAAAAGGAAATCAGATAAATTACAATATGTTGGAAACATTTTCTCAGCTGTAGCTCGCTAGCATTATCTAATTACATGTGAGTTACTGTAGCTGAAAACTCGAGCCGACCTTTTAATGTTTCCAGCTGATTCGCTCTAAAATCAGCAGCATATATTAAAAATATGATGGCTTCATACATGATATTATGCTAAAAGACAGATGATCCATGTAACAGACATGGAATTAAAGAAATAGTGTTGTTTGTGTGTTTATGTAAATAAAAGTGTAATGAAAGTGTTACAAGAGAAAAGTTTTTCAGGATGAGGACAACCAAATATAACTAAAAGTAATCAAACAGAAACTGTCTGTGGTTGCTGGTGTGTAAACGTTCCCTGCTAACAGAGCTGCTAATGTTAATGCTAAACGCTGATATTGAAGCATCTTGTATAGATGATGTTTCAGACCTGAAGAGGGTTTTTTTCCAACCTGTCACCCCACAAAGTAACATAGTTGGCTGATGATATGCTTCTTGGCTTTGAAAGTAGCACTGTGCACTACTGTACAAGCTTCAATGATAAGGTGTTTTCTCCACTTGCCCAGTCAGAATAGAATAGAAAAGAATAGAATTTTTGCACATATTATGTAGTGTACAGGCGTAATAATGCACAACATATTGGTTTGTAAACAAGACTGAAATGACCATAGTCATATAGCACATGGCTGGTTGCAGACATGGATGGAGGAATGGGTGGAGGGAGCGGTCGGTGAAATGGTTAATTGTCCAAAGTGTGAATGGGTTGTGCAATGAGGTGGAAGTGGTTCAGGAATCTACTTGCCCAATCTCCCTCTTTACTTTATTTATTAGTGGCTATCAAATAACAACAGTAACGCTAAAACACAGTAATATGAATGGAATAATTTCATGTAGTTTGTTTATAAGGAAAAAATGATTGAAATTGTGAATTGAATGTGGTATTAAAATATCTTTTATCTTTAGGCCATTCATTTTTATAACTACTTGCTAAGTAGACAAGCCTTATTATTAACCCATGCACTAGGCACCAAGCTGGTTAGCTGGTCATGCTAATGTTTGTATCTTAGAGCGGACAAGCGCACTGTTTAATCTTTCTTTACAATTGTGCTCTTGTGTTTTTTGTTTTGATGAGGCTAAAAAAACAAAAGGCGCAGCCCTCCAAACTGTTTCTGTACAAAGTATTGCTCTCACCACAGCCTCACGCTCACTGCTTCAACATGCTGAGAGATCCAAAGTTTGACAGGCCTGCCGTGCCTCATTACAGATGCTTTGCTGTGATTGGAGGATCACTGTTCAGGGAAGGGCTTTGGGGAACAGTCATGACATATTTACTTTTACTTTTCTTTTTTAGTTTGGCATTTCAGCTTTATTTGACAGTGAGAGTAGAGAGAAACAGGAGAGAGAGGGGATGACAAACCCGGGCCGCTGCGGTAAGGACTCAGCTTTGATACATGGCATGTGCTCTGCAAGGTGGGGCGCCCCCAATTTTTGACATTTGACATATTTCTCATAGAAGCAGGCGTCAGTCAGTTTATTGATATGTCAAATGTCATTTATTTGACAAATATAAAATAAAAACACGTATAATTTTCTATACTGTGTTTGTTATGGTTTGCTGTCATTTCTGTCATATCAAATCTGTATATTATGTCCTTTTGGAGTTCATCACTGTGGGGAAAAAAAGTGAAAAGTGAAGTGAAAAGTGAAACAGTAATTGCATGACACAGATCCGTTCACTACTATATAATGTAATGTAATTTCTCTGAAGGTTTGTGTAAAGACCATCAACACCTACATAGTACATGAGGCATCACAGCTGGATGTCCAGCAGTGGTTTTAGAGCGAGGGAGAGAGAGAGAAAGAGAGAGAGAGAGAGAGCTCAAACCTGCCAGAGGGTTAAAAACCATCATTATGCAGCAGCAGAGCGGCTAAAGATAGCTGATGCCATTAAGCTCTGCTGCTCAGACTGAGGGGAATGAGTCTTATCCAGGTCAGAAACAGAGAATAGAGCGGTAAAGAAGCAGTGCAGCTCAGTCCTCACATTGTGCCACCAGACCCGTCGGTACAGAGTCATCAGGTCCGACCGTCGCCACCGAAGGCTTTAATGTCACGCAGGTCACAGACCAGCGTTACGAACACATGGAGCAATGTGACAAAACAACAGAATCGCTTGGGCTCATTTGTGTTTGTGTGAAACTGGTGAACACAAGCCTGAAAACAAAGTCACACAAAACAGCTGACCCTAATAGATTTCTGCCTCTTTTACGTAACATCAAATACTGACACAAGAACTGCTATGGGTGAACTGTGTAGTTGATTAATTAAGCTTTTGGCTGTTGGTTTGACAAAATCTGACACTTTGCACTCTGAGAATGATTAATTCAAAAAGTGATAAAGTAATTATTAATTGCAGCTCTAAAAACAACATATTTTGAATCTATTTAGATGATATAGCCTTGTGCTTACAGCCCAGTACAAAAAGTGTCACACATCAACAAATGATACTCTCTATCAAGAAACTTTAACTTTATTTATGAACACTTTTTACAGTGTTCACAAAGTTCCTTACAGATAACAAACCCAAAATGGCAACAACGAAAATGAAAAAAGAGGTAATATCTGCCATAAAAACTGCAATAATGTCAAAATAAATAAAACCTGCAATGACTAAGTAGCAAAATGTGTCTGTTTATCACATTTTCTGTAAATACAGTGAAACAGTGAGCACAGCTGGGTAACTCGTGCAGCTCTTCTGTCACTGAGGGGACGGGCTGTGCCAGAATGCGGCCTTGACAATGCTGCACGCTGCCGTCCCTGCTGGATTAACCTGTGTGTGCTGGGGGCCGTAAGAGGCTTAGTCCACCCTGTCCCTATCTCCCGTTCCCTCTCTAAAATCTGTGACGCAAATCTCTGTCTCCTGGTCTGTATATCCCTCATACTTTTTGTTTTAAGCTACACGCACTGTATTTTACTTGGGTGTTTATACAGCACATTTTATGCTACTCTGTACTTCCGACACTTTCTACTCCACTACATTTATGCGACAGCTTTAGTTTTTAGTTATTGTATAAATTTAGATTATTAATTTTAAGATAATGACCACCACTTGCTGTATGTTATTATTATACAGCCTCGTACTAAGAAAATCAACAATTTGACACAAAATACTGACTAAAAAATGATTTTAGCAGCAGTATATAAAGTAATTTGAATAAGCTCCACCTTTACCAGCTGTGACGTTGCAGTGTTGCTGCGGTTGCTTGTGCAAAAATCTGAATATTTCTTCCACTCGTCACATTAAATATGTACATCGTTCCAACTGGGTCACACCTCATGATGACTTTCACTTCACTGAACCCACACACGAGCACCGCGGGCTGAATTTCTCTCACCCTACATACTCAGAGCAGAAATAATCCACTGACTTCATTCATGGCCTTATCTTTGATCCAGGATGTACTGTATTAAATTCACAGGTATTATACATTGACGTGATAATCCCTGACATTTTTGTACAAATGAATCTCCAGCACTCTCATATGTGCCACTGAATATCGCTACCGTCATTCAGCCTGTAGTCGGGTCTTGTCCACAGCAGTGGCAGTAGAAGTATTCAGATCTTTTTTTTTTTACTAAACCAAAAATAGCAATGCAGCATTTAAACAATACTGTGTCACAAGTAAAAGTCCTGCTTTCAGAATTAAGTAAAAGTACAGAAGTATTATGAGTAAAATGTACTGAAATGTAGTAAAAGTGTTAAGCAGCATTTTACTTTTGTCTCTGGTCAAACTGGAGCTAATTCTAACTAAATTATATTCTGTTGGGGAGTTTAATGTGTAACAAGGTTTCATATTTTATCATAATTTGTAACTGCAGCTGTCAAGTACCAGACTAGCATTCATGTAACTCAAAATTGTACTTAAGTGTGCTCAAGTTGTGTTTCATCACTCTTGCACAGGAGGCAATAATGTTTTGAATCACTGGAAGCAACAAGAAAGTTTGTTTCTGGCATGAGAGCTTCTGAACAACATTTTAACAAACATTTTAAAACTGTTTGGTGAAGCTGATCTTCAGGGCCGAGACAAGGCAGAAACTATTGTCGGAAAGGTCAACAAACACAAAAACAAGCCTCATGGAGTACTACTGTAGTAACTCACGAGGATTTATATAAATAACCGTTAGTGTCACACTTTCTGTACAACTATAGACAGTGTTTCTCTTATCCTTACGGGGCTGTCTTGACTTCGTGGAAAAATCTGTGTTGTGTTTATGGGAGCAACACTGGAAGTTTCTTTGCTGTAGATGAAGGAAGGTTGTAGAGAATTAAGGAACCAAAATCGTCTTATTTCCCTCCAGGTATCGACCAAAATAACCCAGTACCAAGTAGTATTGAAACTTCTCCAGTCAAGCGATACCTGTGTTCGATCCTTTTTGTACACAGATCTAGAAAAAAAACACAATTTGTATGGTTTTTACTCGCAGCCAATCACAACAAGCGTTGTCCAGAGTGCAGGATGTCAAATAGTAAATACCTGAATACACAAATATCCTTCACTGTGGTCGCACACAGTCTGAGTCTGAGAACCGACTTTGTGGTTTTGTTTGTCCCACAGTTTACAGGAATGAGCGTGACCAGCGGTGTTGACCAGATGGTGGCGCTACACACGTCCTCCCAGGATGACGTGCTGCTGTGTCTGCTGCAAGGGGAGCTGTGCCCCAACCAGGATCGAGTGGGCGAGCTGGTGGGAACGTTGGTGGACTACTTCACACGGTCAGTTCCACAGACAGACGCTGTTTTCTCACCAGGGAAACCTCGGCAGGTTTATCCTGAGGTTTCCTTCCCTCTGTTGGCACTACGGCCTTTGAAGTATCCACATGAGGTGCTCGATAGCTTCAGGGACATCAAGCTTCTCACACTTAGATTTAGGACCTCTGGTAACGATTTCTCTCCACAAAGAGACGGTCACTGCTCCCCATCTGCGACGGTGCAAAGCTGAACAAAGTCCCAAAAGCTCAATCTGGACCAGATCATGAAGATTTATTCTGAAAACAGCCGTCAGAATTTATGGACAGAGCAGGTCGTCCATTAGTGGCAGGGCCGGTAGTTTGATCCCTGCCTCCTCCCATCCACATGTCAAAGTGACCTTGTGTGTGTGTGTGTGTGTGTGTGTGTGTGTGTGTGAACAGATGAATGAGAGGAACATTTTAAAAGCTCTTTGTCTGTTAAGGTAGAAAAGTTCTACATAAGTGCAGTGCAGTTGTAGATATTTCTACAACTCCAATCCTAACAAGAAAAGATGTAGCACTTTGATTTGCCATAGATCAAACTTTTTTTTTGGTCAGTGTGTCACGAGCAAAAAGTTTGTTTTAAGAACACGCAGGCACCGCTCATACCTGACATAAACACGCACCGTGGGTGATCACATGAGGACAGCTCTAAATGCAGGTGTGAGTGCACCTAAGATGCATTGAGGACAAATTCGGTCCGGGCCGTACAATTCCACATAGCAGGTATGTACATACAGCAGGCAACAAGAACAACAGCAGGGAAATTGGATTTTTGTGGATGGAGCCCACATGAAACACGCTGCCTGATTTCCATTTGGGCTGAAGATCCGGTACAACCAAAACCATAAGATTCACAGATTCATATCGCCATTGGACTTCTGCCCAAAGGCTCAGCGGGCAGAACCTGGGATCAGACGATGCCACCACCGGCGCCATCATCCCCCAGACTAATACCCTCACTGAAGCATTTCATACACAGTATAACGATGCATATTTGCATATAAAGCGGAGAAGTGAGATGCAATCACACTGGAGACGCACTCTAATGTCAGGTGTGACATATTGAGAACTGTCATCTTGTGATCGGAGCACCCAAGTGTTAATAAATGCTGGCTATGAACCATATGCAGGTGGGAGGAATGACATCAGCGGTGTGCAGGATTGTTTGGTTTTTTCAGTCAGTCCGACTGAAAGAACCAAACAAACCCTCAGTCACACCTTCAGAGGACTCTCTGGAGTGCAAGAACAGTGTTGTGATTGTTAAATACTAGTACTTCCTCTAGTTCTGCTACATCTAAAGACTCAAGGGTCTTAACCAGCAGCTGAATTAAAACGTTGTTTAATTAAGTGAAGATAAATCAAGATTTTTCTATTTGGTCCGTCTGATGCTATTAATGAAGCTGTTTAATTGACAGTATAGTTTATTTTGGTTGGTTAATAATCACACAAACAAAGAAGAAAAACAGACAACACAAAAATGTAAATTTCAAACAAAACAGTACAAAAACAGGCACTACAGTTTATTGATACCAAAAAGTAACATCAGACTTGACTGGCAGTCTCATTTCAGTGACCATTCAGTTATTAGAATTAGATTTATTAGAATTATAGAAATACAACAGACTGTTTTGCATTAGTCTGGAGCCTTTGTTTGTTAAATTCCTCTCAAATCATTTTAATTTTCTTTCACTTTTCATAACTTCTGGATATTTTCAGGTTGTAGCAGTTTCTGAGTTGCCTTGGTAGTTCTGTAAAGGACAGCAGAGGCGTTTTTCATACAGAAAAATGAAACGTGAATTAGATGAGATAGTGATTAGAAGTTTTTGCTGATGCTGATCATTTGTTTGTTTGTTATAAGATTAGACTGGTTTTCATTAGAGGGAAACACTTCAGCAGCTGATTTCACTCATTAGAAAAGTTTCTGCAGGAAGGAGAATTTAATTAGTGAGATCAGCTGGTGAAGTGATTTTTCGAAGGGAAAACATGCAGCCTCTAGGTGTCACATGCATGAACCACGCAGCCTCAGACCCATTGTTACTGGTCAGAGATCCCGGCTGAAGCAGAGTCCATCAATGCGGCTTAACAATTACGCAAATCATATTCTTGGCATTTATCAGCGTCATAGTTGTCGGTGTCTGCGACCCGCTCTGAATAACTGCTGTGAAATGAATCAGTCACGCTGACATTTATCACATTTATCACTCTGAACCTGATTTGTCAATGCTGTTTATAAAACTGATTCACATCCACGCACATTCATCTCTGCCAGACTTCATTTGAATGGCACAGCCCGCAAGTTTTCACACAGAGCAGACTGTTTTGGTTGTGTCGGTGGGCGTGTGTGTGTGTATAAGTGTGGGTGTGTTGTTTTAAGTCACTCACACAGCACCCAGTCTGCAGTGATTGGTCTCCCAAAGTATTAATCCTCCAAATCCTGCCAGAACCACACTGAGTGACGTAGAAAATGGAAAAAAACACAGAGTAGAGCTTGTCCCCTGGGAGAATTCATTGTGCTTCCGCCAAAATCCATTTTTTTTTTGGCATTTTTAGAGGTCTGACTCATTATTCTGGGATTTTATCTCACAAAAAGGAATTTCATCAATGAGCTTGAAGAGTCTTGAAAACAGGGTCCTCTTATCTGATGTTTCTGAAGCTTTCAGCCACTAATTATGATACAAAATTACATACAATACAAACTAAACTAAACTATCCCCATTTGTTTATTTGGATCCTTGTTAGCTCACAGCCTTTCTCCCAAGAGTTCATATTAAGATCATCACGATAAATCCATAAAATATTCCCAATATTTCCCAAATACAATGTATTTATATATACACATACACATCATACATAAGCCTACAGTGATGACATACACTCAGCTACCAGTTTAATGGCTACACATTGCTTTAATTCATGCAATGCAACAATAGTAATACAACAACCCTGCTGTTTAGCTGTATTGCATTACATTATGAGGTGTTTCTAATATTTTGTCCACCCCACTTAAACAGTGAAGGTAGACAAACTTGAGTTAAACAAAACATAAAATTCTTTAATCTCATGTAGATGTGAAACATGAGATGAGCTGTCAGGTTCCTCATCTGTGTGTTTTTACATCTTATGTTCTCTCACTTATTTTGTTTTTGCTCGGCTCAGAGGTCAGCAGACGTCAGCCGCTCCAGGGTGTGTGTTCCCACTTTTATGAGTCTGTCTGTGTGTGTGTTCAGCTAGCTGATCCCAGATCCCCGGTGAGGCTTTTGTGGGTTTTACGAGTCTTCGACTTTTGGTCTGGGTTTGGTGGGGGTTTGTTTTGGAGAGGGGGGTGTCTGCATCACCGGGGTCCCTGCAGCAGCTGCGCGGCTCTGGTTGGGGTGCGGCGGGCGTCGCAGAGGAGAGTCAATCACAGGGAGTCAGTTTCTGCCCTCCGCCTGTCTTTGTGCCACCATCTGCGGTGAATGGAGGGGGTCACGACCTCTACCAAGCTAGCTATAGAAAGACCGATGAGACAAAGTCAGGGGCGAGCTGTGTAAGTGTGTGAGCATGTGCAACGGGGGAGAAGAGGGTGAGAGGAGGATGACAACACACAAACACACTCCTCTTGTGCTTCCTTCTGTCAGGAAGTTAAATCCCACACTACGAGAGTCACGCGCACGTCATTTTACTTCATGAGGTTTGGAGAATGGTCAGGGGAGGAAGCCGTCAATGGGTCGATTGTGACTCCTGCTGTTTTTCTCTCATCTCCCCATTTCAAACATGAGAGTGGATCTGTGAGTGTTTACAGTTTAGCGTGTGTGTGTGTGGCTCAGTGAGTTGTACAAAACTGGGTCAGCGAACGCAGCGTTAGAGGCACAAGGTAAAATCTGACTTCAAAGCCACTCCGTGTTGTCGGTGAGGTCGGCAAAGACAAGCTGTCTGGTTTTCTGTCATGTCACATCCGTCTCTCGTTCCCTCGGCAGAGCGCATTCCTCCGCTCGCTCCTCTTCATCCGTCGCTCTTTCCTGTACGAACCCCCCTCATCCTCTCATCCCTGTCTCTCTCCTGCTTTCTCTTCCTGTCACCTGGGTCTGAGCTGTCAGCATGAATGAGGCGTGTGTGCGTGCTTGTTTGTGTGTAGGTATGTTGTTTACTGAGAGAAAGATTGTGTGTGTGTGTGTGTGAGTGTGTGTGTGTGTGTGTGTGTGTGTGTTTGGGGGGGGTTGTACTCATGGACCATCTGCTGGGACAGCTGGGGGAGTATGAGTGAGCTAAAGGCAGGATTTAGGGTATGATCTGCCCCGGCCTTAAAAGATCGAGGAGGATTCTTTACTTAAAAGGCAATTTGGGGATTTTATTATCTTATCGATCACTGACTCCTTTCAGAATAGAGGTTTCTAGAAGAGCTGTTCATTTGTCCCTTTTTCAAGCACATGTAGAAGTTTACATTTACAATACAAATACAAGCCCAATTTCTCTGTCCAGTCAAATACATATATTGGCAGAGTTATACAATATATTATGGCTGATTCAAACTAGATTGGGAACCACTGAACTAAACTATTAACTGTATTTAAAGTAGATCCAATAAGCTCAACCTCATTCAACAGAAATGAAATATATACGCTGATGTATCAGCATTAGCAATCATTATCAATCAGTTTCTCTGCCAAATGATCCCCATAACTTGTGATAACTTAAGTGGTTTTGACTGATAATACATTACTACTTTTAATAAAGTAGGATTTTGCAGAACTTTATGGTTAATTTGTTATGGAGTATTTTTAGATGTTGGTACTTTTATTCAAGATCTCTGTTGTGTTGTGTCCCTGCTGACGGTTTTCACTGTTTTTCTTCATCTGAACATCACATTCCCCCCCTTTTTTTTGATTTTGCACTTGAAGTTTCATCATCATGTCGTCATCAAACTTGCCTTAGCAGGGATAGGCCATCATTTTCGAATGTTAAATTATAAATAATTGAATCATTTATACGGCTAGCGTCTTGTTTTATATATATTTTCCTCTGTTTTTAACTGGCAATTAGTAGTACACCCGTCCGGAGCAGTAGCTTAATACAGGGTGTTGGGATGAAACCAGGTCTCTGTAAAGAAGAGCACAAATAGTCTCTGATTCCCTTTTCATCCAGCCAATCTTCCCGCAACCGGACTCAAGCTAGGAGCAGCCTTGAGTTCTAGCTGAGGCTGACTTATGGGCAGGTAATATATGTTTCAACAATAAAGGCAAAAAAATATATAAATAAAAGATAATGAAATGTAGCAAAGTTTGATTGAGCTACACCGGGGTATTCATATAATCTTCGAATAGTTCACAGTAAGTATGAAATAGTATTTTGGTTTGAAATGTCAGCCCCCAAGCCATAGTAACCTTTTACTCGCAACTCAGCAAAAATTTGAGGAAACTGTACACTGCTCCTGCCGTCTCTAGCAGACCAACCACTACTATGTGATGGAAGCCGCTTGTGATTTTTCTTGTGAATCGCCACCAACACCAGTTTGTAAAACTAAAGAATACCGCAGACACCAAGGCTTTCATCAGTGGGCTACAGGCTTAGTCACCATGTTGGAAATAGATAAAAAGACTGAAAATCTTCACGATTATAACTTAAAGTACAGGATCTGAATGCTTCTTCCATCACTGCAGCATTGTTCTTATGTTCTTAATTCGTTTCCTTAATATTCCTCTCCCTTATTCTGTTTTCTCTCATTTCTACTCTCCTCCTCTGCACTTTATTTGTTTTCATTTACTCAATCTCTTCCTTCGAGCCTCTCCAGCATTTTCTCTGCTCCTCTAAATCAGCACTTTCGTTTATGAATATGGAAAGACCTGGGACGGTGTTGCAATAATAGCAAGCTTCTGGGTCACCCCTCCCCTCCCTGTGTAACAACAAAATGAAGAGGAAAAAAAAAAAAGCAGATTTCATTAACCTCAAAGCATGCACGAGCAGTCTTGTGATGTGTCTTTAATGACCAAAGACGCACAGAGAGCTGTTACTGATGTCGAAGGACTTGTTGACTTTCTTGTTTGACTGACCTTGTTGGACATCAACAGTTTGTCAGTTCGAGTAGGCGTGAGCGAACTCGGCCCTCTCTATTCTAAAATCACTTTTTAGGTCGTGAAAGGCGTCATCCTACGCCTGAAATAGCTTCCTCTGTCTCTCTGCCTCCCCTCTTTTTTTTCTCCCTCTGTGGCTGTCCTCAATGTGTTCGTCTCTCAGTCGGTCCTGCCGGACGGAGCAACAGGAGAGGCAGCTTGTGCTCTGAACTCTCCTCTGTCGGCTTGTCCCCTCTGCTCACTTTGTGTCCCTCGTTTCATGTCTGTTTTTATGTTTTTTCCACTCCATAGCTTCTAATCTGGTTCTAGTTCTGGCTTCATATATGGCACGGGATCAGCGCCTCTGCAGTTTTGATCATATGGAGAGTAACTATGGCAACAGCTTTTAACCCAGGTGGAAGTAAATAGTGTATATTAACACTGACCTATTTCCTTCTCAGTCCCCATAGAGCCGGCTGGTCATGTGGTTCAGTCATTTAGCCACAAAGTCCAGCCTGAATGTAGCTGTTGATTACAGCCGGTCTGTATCAAGCAGGCTTGTTATCATCTGCAGCGTGTGACTGTCTGTGAATAATTCAACCTCTGTGCAAAAAAATATCTTGTTTTTATCATTTATAACATAAATCTTCATGGCATACAGGCCTATTAGAGACTAGTATCTATAAGTAGAGCTAGCAGTCTTTCTGTGTCCGTCTTTCACAGTTTTCATGCATAAATGAATAATATTTAGGTCACATAGTACAGTCTGGCATAAAGAAACTGCACTGTATATTTTTGTAAATAAAAGAAAATGTCCAACTTTAAGACCGGTTAGCTGAATTTTTACCATGTGATTCTGCATAATTAAGTAAATATTGCCACTTATTGCATCAAAATAATTGCTGCAGTAATGATTTCATACATTTTTCAGTCTTAGCAGCACAATAACTCTTCTACAGTTCTCCCGTTCGTTACTTTCGCAGTGTGTATGTGCTCTCAAGCTGCAGCCAAACTACAATGAACTGTCGCAAAAATACAATGCAAATGATTTCTCCCATAGTAGGATTTTCTGCCTCTTCCACTACATATTTAGATATGTTGTTCTTCACTTTTAATAGTATAAAATCGTTCTGTCAGTCGTTCATTACAGAATTAAGTCAAGGTTCCTCCTGCACCACATGGCTCTGCTCATCTGACGCCGTTCCTGAGCTCACAAACATGAACATGACTCTAAATTCCTCTACATGAGGAGTCTGGGGAGATGGAGGAAGTTCAGGAACTTCAACTACACCATCTTAAACAAGACAAGAGAAAAATTGACCCTCACAGTTGTTCAATTGCACACAAAAGGAGTTTTATGGTCACATGTTCCACATCCTGCCTCTAACACTAGATGGTTCAAGCAAACATGTGCTGCTCATTTCGTCTTCATACACCGAAACCAAGCACTGCATCGTCACTGCTACACCACTGACAGTGGGTGTATGACAGACTTACAAAAGCCCCATTCAGGCAGGATTAATTTTACAGGAGGAGGTGGGTAAGAGAATATTTCTCTTCCTTCCTTCAATAAAAGTTGTCCTTCCGGATGGCATTTTAGAAACTGGCAAATTACAAGAGCTGTTAGGGAAAACCATGTGACCTTCATCACAGGCGGATTTAGTACTGTATTTGAAATTAATATCATTGTCCGGTAATTATTTAGGTTTATTTAGAAAAACCACAGACATACACACTTCAGACAGGATTAAAATCACCGATCAGCAGGTAATATTGAAATTAGCTAGGTGGATAAGTTGTGGTTGGAGGTTACTGGGATTTTTTTCACTGTCTTGGTTGGCATTAGCTTAGCATTTTTTCTAGCGTTACCCAACACTAAGCTACTGGCTGTGTCTGAAGTTCCTTACCAACATGCTATTTAGTATGCTAAACTAATAGTAAGTGACTAGCATACTATTACAGGCCAGGTCTTATTTTAGAAGCACTTTTTGTCGTAGTGGTTGAAATTCCCAGCCCGACAGCAATCAATAAATGAAAGAGTTTGACAAAATATAGAAAACAACCTGGTGTCTGTGGCTGTCACAGGACTGTTATAAACTGGTCCAATCCAATGAAATGACTGGATGGCCGACCTGCCTGTCTACCTACTACGCCTGCCTGCCTGCCTGCGTACACACTGCAAGTGCACACATTACGCGTGGCCGTAGTCTCCCAGAAGGCTAAAGCTATTGAGATAGTCGCACAGGAAGGGTGGAGAAATTGAGGCCAAAATTTAATTCTCGGCTCAGTGTGGTAGTAACTGTCACTAGTTACCAGGACGAAGCGCACACACACTGAGCCGAAGAATGATAGACCGCCACAGATTGTCGATTAGTCAGCAGCACAAAGCATAGCCTCTGAGCCCAGTTAGTAGTTGCTATCAAGCCCCCAGGAAGTGTGCCAGACTTTGAAACCAATTTTACATAGTGGCCAAGCCGTGGAATTACAATAATTGCATCCGTCACATGATGCCATGGGACCCAAAAAGACTTTTTTCCATAGACTTACATTGTGAAAGAGACGCCTGTATATCTGTAGGGGGGTATTATCGGTTGGATATTTCCAGCTACTCATGCTAGTTCCTCCATCGTTGCAGACTCTGCCTTTACTGGGGAGAGGGGTTTTATTTTATATGGTGTGTAAAATATTCTAAATGAATAACAATGTTGAAATTGAAAAGTCTGGAGTTTATTTTTACAACTCTCTGCTATGACAGAGTGAGTGAAGTACTGAAAAAAGGTATTGTTTAGTCCCCAGCCCTAACTGTACTGAAGTGCTTTATCATATTTAGTTGATGCAATTATGTCGGGGTAGGATGATGTTTTTCATTCAAAACATCTGCCAGTGAACATGATTATCAGCTTTTTCTATGACTCAGTCGTATTTAACCATGTGTATTGTACTGACTGATTATGTTGATGCTCATGAAATCAATGAAGCCGTTTCCCAGGTGAAACCAATTTCACAAGAAGGTCCAGGCGGACATAAATGGTGCAGAGGGGGTGATTTGTTGTAGAGGAAACATTTAGTACTATGATTGGATGAGTGGGAGACATGAAGCGTTTAGCAAAAGACTCAAAGACGGTGAATACATTATATTTCCCCAGTGAACTCATTCCCTCAAGTTTACATCAAAGACCTCAGCTGTGAAGGAGCAGATTTTATAAAGACGTCCTGACAGTGCCTCCCGCTCGGTTGTTAAATCTCTGGGACTTTCTGTTCGAGCGTCTCAAAGCCTCCTGGGTGCACTCTCAGAGTTGGCTACTGACCTCGAAACTGCACCAGCATCAAAAGGCCTCTTTGTGGATTCAAACGGCGCACACGTGCTGCCTCTAAATCGACCTCAAAGTGCAACAATGGATTCCTCAGCAACATTTTCACTTTAAAGTACCACACAGTGATTCATCAGTAAAAAAAAAACCCACATTTGGCTGTTTGGAACCACACGATGAGTTCAATAACAGCCATCACTAAAAGGCGCCTGTCCAAAGACTTGCCCTGCGGTGGAACAAATGTTCCTCCTGCATAAAAACCCCTGATAACGTTCGACCATCTTCCCTCATTGATAATCGATTTGATGAGACGCTCGCCTCTTCGTCTGTGTGCTCCCTCACTGACTCACTGTTAAACTGATTTTCTTTCGCCTCAGAAACGTGTCGGTGGTCTCGAGAATTAATCAAAGGAAATTATTGGCGACAGTGCTTTCAAAGTACATCACACTTGATGACACACATTTATGATTCAAGTCATGTGCGTGCACGAGACCACAGTGTGTATTTTGCATCTTAAATCGTATCTGTACCATGTATAGAAATCCCTCTACATGCGTTCCCCCGTGCTGTCGTTACAGTGTGACTCATTCTTCTCCCTATAACAACCCCTGAGGAGACTCAAGACGCAGGGTGCAGCTGGTTCAAATAGGCCCACTGTTTCTGATGACGCTGATGGTGATTAATATGGATCAGTGATCAACACTGTGATGCCAAAGCGAACCCTGCGGGTTGATCCGCTCCCCACCTGCCCAACTTCCTCACACTCGTGGAATTAAGTGGCCTCGGCCCACGTTGCCGCCGCCGCAGACGCTGCTGTTGCCTCAGTGATAGTTGCCAGGCAGCTGAGGAAGTGCTAATTGAAAAAGTGCTAAAGATTGCAAGGAGGAAATTGCAGGCTTGTGTCAACCAGGTGCAGGTGGGTGGGATGGAAGAACGAGGGGCTCTGGGATGGAGGAGAAGCTACAGGTGAGTGCAAGACAGCTTCCTGTTGTAGTCCTTCTTCTCATATCTGTCCTTACAGTACAAGGCTACAGTCAGTTGCTGGCTAGCTTAGCTTAGCATGAAGAGTGGAAAGTGGAAGACCGCTAGCCGGTCAAAGAGTAACAAAGTCCACCCACCTGCATCTCTAAAAGCTTTGTCATTCTGTTGTGTCATCGGGAATCTTAAAGTTTCCACCTCACATGACTGATCGATGATGGGGGGGCCACACATTAAGATCTTTCACCAGGAGGACTCTGTCTGGTCTCCAAGAATATTGTATTCAAGAAAACACAGGAGAGAAGATCTAAATTTTCCTCCATTTCGTGGATCCAAAAAGTCTGCAGAGCTTTTCTTGTTTTCTGGCTGCTGCCACAGTTTTCTTTCTTCAATCCATCTCGACTACTCCCCTCCCCCTGCTCATGTCTGCTCCTATTGTCTATAACTCGTCGCATGGCTCCCCAGCTCGCCCAGATATTGAGCCTGCTTGATATCCTCCGGACCTCTGCGATGGCATCTTTGAACGGTTCACACATTGCAATTGAGCACTGAAAAACTGTTGGTGGTTGAGGCTACAATCTTGTAGTGTGAACTCGGCATAAAGCTTGCCAATTACAAATAAATATGAAATATGAAACTGGCAATGAACCGGCTGTTTAGATATGTCTTGACTCTGAACTGGAAGTTGCTATTCCTAGCCAAGAAAAGCACAACTGGAAGTTTTTCCAGTGGGGAATGAATGCATTTTAGTGCACAATACTACAGCAGAGTTTGAAATGGGAAGAAGTCGCATTGAGACACATTGATTATGTGGATACAGCAAGTGAGCGTGAGTCTTAAATAACACTGTACATGCCTCTGCAGAGGCAGGTGGAAAAAGCGCAATAGGAACAGATTTCCATTGACACGTCTCGTAATAGCTGAGAACAATACCTGTAACTGTGCTTTTAGCTTCCAACAATGGTGACTGTGCTAGCCTGAGAAAAAACTTTGTCACTGTTCACAGCAACCAAACGTGTAAATCAAAACCAAAAGAAACCTTGAGCGCTGACAATTTGACCTAAAGCAAAGCAGTCAGTGTCACTTGCAGCATGTCGTTTACTTATTATTCCTTAAATAAAAAATGCCAAAAACATCTCACGATAAAACTTAAAAATCTTTGATGGAAATAAAAGCATCAGACGTCATAATTGTTTAATCCAAGTAATGGATCTAAACCTAAAAAGTGGTGTCAGCACCTGTGAAAGAAAGACAGAGTAAATGGGTTAAAAAGGTTCAAAGGACACATTTATTTATCTTTTTATCCTGAAGCCCTCATAGCTAAATTAGATAAGCAGGTGGGTTGTGAGTGCCTTTCAACACAGATTGACCTTAAGATTAAGGTAGGGTTAAACTTAAGTGACTTAAAGGATAAACCTGGGCCCTATTTCTACAAATGTTGGGTTCAAAATGACTGGTTAGTAAAAAAAATCCCCACAGAGATACACCTGTAAGATACTCTTTGTTTAACGAGGAGCCGCTCTCTTCAACGCCACAAGACTTCATTAACAAAAACAGTAATTTTGCGTCAGAGTTGCTCGTCTAGTTGCTGTAAATTTGGTGTTTTAACACATTAGTTTGGATGTGAGCGAACCTTTTACAACACTAAAGTCAGACAATAACACAAACAAACCAATTAAGGCAGCGGTAGAAAGCATGAATAGGGCCCAGGTTTAAAAATACCAGAGTTATCCTTTAAGGTTGTTGGATGCAAACCTTAGTGTCCGGTATAAAAAACAAATCCTTCACCCAGCGTCCTGCCTCAGAGGTTTGGCAGCACCGTAACAACATCATGTCACTCCCACCTTTGTTTTTGAGATTCACGTGATTATCAGACAACTTGTCTAAAAGGTTTAAAGACATCACAGATGCTGTTGTTGTTTCTGTCTTGGAAAACTTGTGGTTGTCGTACATACATACATACATACATGTGAAGTCTGCACGGTGACTTCCATCGCTCTTGTTTACCACCCAGCTGTGACTGAACAGAAGCACTCTCGTGAGGTGTGAAGCCATATTCAGCCGGCTGTATTTAATCGTTGCCATGGACAATCCCAGCCTCCACAGTCCTCAGCTCTCTCCCTACATTTCTGCATCACAGGCCTTCACGGTGGATCATCCACCATCCTCAGGCGCAGCCGGAGGCTTTCCTCAACACGCACTCTGCTGGTGTCTGGTTTCACATGTGGTAGCCAGAGTGATGAGATCAGTATCACACAAATCAAAACCCCGCAGAGGTCAGTGGGTTTCCGCGTCGGGTTTGTCACAGTCCCAGTCGGGCCGGACAGCTGGTTTACAGCGTTCAGGGAGGCGGGGTTTGGGTTTGACGAAGGGCCAAGGGGGACTTTGAAAAAAAGAAAGCAAGGCCACACCTGTTGGAGTGACTTTGGATGAGCAAAGACACACATTTGGAAACGTTCAGCGACTGAGTTCAAATTCTTTTAGCATTAAGCAAATAAAGTGGCAGCTTACAGAGAAATTCATAAGCTTCCTACACAAACTGATATTTTGATCATTTCATAATATTGTTATTTACCCCAAATGATTTGCAGCTTGCATGTTTCGATCCAGAGTGACAGGTTAGAGTTATTTTTTTAATGTAATTTATTAAGAAACATGTCTCTCTTTCTCTCTCCAATTGTCTGCTTCCACGCTCGTCATGTCTCGCATGTAGACACCCAGTGCGCAGTAGGACGGTGGAAAGAGACAAAGGGTCAGATTTAGTGAGGCTTTTGTGCCAGATGTGACGTTTTCTGCCCCAAATACATGTGCTATATTTATGATTACACATGTCATTTGTGTGAGTGTCTGCAAGGTGCGTCCGTCTCCTCATTGCATATGCAATAATCGCAAAATAATAGAGGGAGACATGTATTATGTATTTAGGTGGATTTACTGAGGTCACACTATTTACAGTTTTGTAAACACGGTGCAGATGGGATTTACAAGAGCCACAAGGAAGATTGTAGCTCAGCACAAAGGCTGGAAGCACGCGGGTAAAAGTTAGATTTGATGAAAAGACGCAGAATATAAAGACTTCCTGGTTGTTTACATGATTGTTGTTTGCTCAGTTAGTAAAAATGTCTGAAAATGATTTATTTACTCTGAGGACAGGACTCTATCCAGTGTGTTTATCATTGAGCAATGAGTGTCTGTTTCTGTCTCTACACTTTCATTTCAAAAAGGACCTTTGACAGAACTTGGTTAACTCATTCTCCTGCCGCTTGTCTTTGTGTTAGCTAGGCTAAACATGTTCGAACAGGTTGTGATTAAAAACAGAGAAATTACTCCTCCGATAAATTGGAAAAGTCACTCAATTGCTGTTTTGTGAAGAGTTAGATGAAATGATTGATATCCGTGTCATCTCTGTTACGACACAGAGGTAGCTCCGTGAAATTTGTAGCCTGGCATAGCACAAAGAGAGGAAGTGGGCAACCTGTCACAACCACCACAATACTAAGATAGATATTAGATATAGATTACAGAACGGTCTAAATTAAATGTGGGACAGTTCCTCTATTTCATACTGTACATTAGTCAGATTGATCTGTATTTGTAAATGTTAATGTATGTGCAGTATGACTCTTTTTTTAATGCCAAAACCAATAAATAAAGTTAAAGAAAAATGACACAACAGGCACAGAAAGTACCAATAATATATAATATTCTAATAAAATAGTTATTAAAGTGATGACTCCACTCTCAACTCGTATCTCAACTGGGCGTGTACACTTTATTTCTGAGCTTATTGTTGTTCAGTGTATGTTCACTACATATTTTGAGTCTAGAGTGTGATTTGTGAGAGTTTTTTAGTCCTGTCTCTGCTCTCAGATTTTCGTCGGTCTGATGCACTCACCTGGTGTGTGTTTATCTACCGTACTAAACCAGATTTCCAGCCCTATTGCATAACAGCAGAAAATTATATAATCTGCACAAACAAAGTTCACCTTTGAAACGTGGGACTTCATCTGCTGTGATTTTCATCCATGTTTTTGAGGGGGACCAGTCAGTCTGGGGAGAATAAGGCACTATTGGTTACGTTAGCTTGTTCTTGCCAAAGTAGGCAGGCACTTGCCAAGTTGGCTTATATGCACGAGCCAGCGCTGCTTATCAGTCACATTATCAACATTCAAAGGTGTCCACAAATAGCTGTTTGGCAAATATTGTTCTGCATCTGCTTTCTAAAGCCCTCATGTTGGCTTCAAACAAAGTGCGTCCACCGGCAGAGACACAGGAAGCCAATCTGAAAACATTCACAGGAGAAATATCCTCACAAGCAGGAGTATCAGTCGTGGGCTTCAGGCTGTGACGTAGGTACGCACACTGCAGAGGCCGAGCCATGTGCCAGACTGGTGGGCTCACCCCGGCCAGGCCGAGGCTGCAGGTCCCCTAAAGGCCGAGAGGAAGCAGCGACTTCACGGTGGATCATCTTCAGCTGACTGTGCAGCCACGCGTACGTGTCCCAGCTGTCAGCAGAAGGATCGGGTGTGTGACACCGAAGCACCTGCACTCTGAACGCGGCTGTGATTGGTCGAAGTCGTCCAGCGATGGCGTGATCAATGACAAACTTTGTGGTTTTGTGTTTGTGGCTCTGGTGTTTGTGAGGCACAAATATCATCACGTGGCCGATGAGAGGAGACAAATTATCACTGTGGAGCTGTTAAAGATGGGTAATGGCCTTCAAACACACCTGTCAGTTTTAAAGGCTAAAGTGCGCCAGGGGCGTCTGCGTCGTGTTCCGGTTGCGTCATGGATGCCGGCGCCCGCTCTAGTCAATGCTTTAAAACTCAGCATCCCAGAAACCGCTCCGCTCCACTAAAGATGCATGCCTGGTCTATTTTCAACCAGTCTGGTCAACCAGCACAGCGCAGACAGACAGACAAACAAATGGCAAAGATAATCCGTTTTCAAAATAAAAGACCCCCCGTGCAGACTTTCAATCGTATGTTCCACCACCCCATCAATATTATTTTAGAATCGATGGCACCAGGCCAGACATTAACCAGTCAGAGGGTTTTTGTTCGACTAGAGGTTTGTCTTGGATGCAACAAAGCAGTAAATACACACAAGAAACACATTTAAAACAAACAAAATACAAAACATAGCTTGGACGTGGTGATTAGTTCCTACTCTGGATGACGTATTGCTGATCTGATCGACAGTAAAACAAAAATGTGTTTGTGTTTTTCTTTTTCAGCGTAAAAAAACTCCAGTTTTCCGTGAAGGTTTGCCGTTCGGCCGTTCAGCTTCACATGCGGGGCAAACCAAAGAGCGTCGCCGTAGAAAGCAAGCCCGGCCAGACCAACGCAGATTTCAAGAAGAGCCGAGACGGTTTCATCCTGCTCGTCCCGGGTAAATAACAGTGTGTCACCTCGAACCACCAACAGTTTGACCTGGACGAGACCTGGTCCCTGGACAGAGAGACGCTTCGATATCTGAACTGGCAAAATATCACTGAGGTTCACGTAAACGACAAAGAGGAGGTATGCAAACATGCCGGGACTGCCAACAGCTGTTTACTAGTGAGGGTTCTATTTTTCTTAAAGGTTTTAAAGCATCAGAGTTGCTGGCAGCCTGCTTTCTCAATCCTGAGCTGTAGGACGCTCATCGGACAATTACAGAAGAGACAAATAACTTTGGAAGAAACTTTGAGACATTAGGAGGTTTATAGGTTTGTGTAGAGACGCAGGACGCAGTTTCCGTACATACATGTGTGATACTGTCTTTAAGTTTGCTGTTACATGAGATATTTGTAAAAGATTGAGCAGAAAAACAGAAGTAAATGCACTTTTTGAATGACAAATTGTACATTACAATGCATAAAAACAACCAAGACAAAACAAACCAAATATATTTTTGTACACTGAAGTCTTTTTGTGCCTTGTTTCATGCTGTCGCTTTAAAAAAAGGGCAAACTGTGACAATTATTCCACGACAGAAGAAATAAAAAGGGGAAAGAGAAACCAGACAGTGGAGGAAAATAAATTATTTAAGATGAACTTAGGCGAGTTCTGTGTGTTAATTTGCCTCTAATGCTTTGCCACATGAATAGACAGTGTGTCTGTAGACATATTTTCATTATACAGTGATTACAATATTTCTCTAAAGGTTCTTTGGGGCTTTGAAGGAGAACTAAAGACATGAAAATATGAATGAAGGAGGTCAGGAGCCTTTCAGTGGAGGGTTTCCTGTACAAATACAGACTATTTCCAGTATCAGTTGAAGTTCTGGTGTTTGTATGAGCTGTTCTGAACAGCAGCGATCACTGAGCTATTTCCTCTGTTGTCCCCTCAGTGTCCTCTGGATCAGATCAGCTGGGCTGATAAACACACGGACGCTGCAGAGTTCAAAGCCTCAATGTGGTTTCAGTCAAACAGAGTTCAAAGAATTGATTTTAATTATTTAGTGTTACTCATATTTAGAGAAAGGAAGGAAACACACACACACACACACACACACACACACACACAACAAATAAAATAAAACATATTGTTGTGTTGGTTTTAAATTTAAATTATATTTAAACAATAGCTTGGAGAACTATTTCAGTAGCTTCTGGATCATAATAATAAATATATAATAATAAATACTGTTGTTTAATGGTTATCACTCAGTTCTCCACTCTTTCTTCTTTTCCAGTAGTTGAACATTTAACTAAATGTTAAACAGTTTAGGATTTAACACGCTAACGTTGTAATTTGCCACAG
Source organism: Pempheris klunzingeri (assembly GCF_042242105.1). NCBI lineage: Eukaryota > Metazoa > Chordata > Actinopteri > Acropomatiformes > Pempheridae > Pempheris > Pempheris klunzingeri. Next base: position 5,707,103 of record NC_092027.1, read on the forward strand.
TGACCACTGTTGAGCAAAGTTAAACAGATTTAGCATCACACCTCTGTAACATAAAAATAAAAAAAGGATCAAAGTCAATGCAGCACAGCCACAGAAGACGTCTTTTTTACTCAACATATTCTTCTCCTGGTACCTACATTACCCATAATGCAACTAGACCACTGATTAGCGTTGCTTAGCATAAAGACTGGAAACCAAGCCCCCATTTGGTCCAATCACATTTGGAAAGTCTAGAAGAGCTGCATGATTAAATCATTTTAGCCCCACTCAGGTTAGCGGAGGGCTAAACAAGCCCACAGGAGGTGCACCAGGATCTGAATACAACAATGGGGTCAGTCACATGACGCCACTGAGCCCAAAAGGACCGTGTGAAAGAGTTGTCAGTAAATCGGCAGATATATTTATATAGATATATAGTTTAATATATATTTATATTTAGTTTTATTATAGATATATAGTTGGCCAGTTGGGCTAACTAACTCTACAGCACGCACAGGGCCTTCATCACCACAGGAAGTGGTCTTTTGGCTTCATGCGCCACTGACCAACTTTCATTGTACTAAAGGATCCCCACCACCATCACTGCAACCATTTCAAAGAAGCACCTAAAGAGGTCTGCTAAGTTCACTTCTTTGTATCTCCACACCTGTAGACATCACTAGAGGCGGTTTATCAGCTGTGGAGCCACAAAAGGCTTCATACAACTTTTTTTTCACATATACAGCCACATTGCCACCTGACACCAGACACCTGGACACACACTCTGCTGTGTAAGATGGTGGAGTTCCCCTTTAAGGCTTAAATTAAGGTTCATTTTAAACACAGATGATAACGTCCACTATTTATAAATGTAGTTACTGAACAGCCCGTATTGTGTTTTAAGTGTGGACTGAAACTCTTGTATCTCAGTGAACAGTTCGGTCTGAGAGCTTTAATTCTGTCGTCCGCTGCCAGTTTTCATCCCGTCTCTCTCCGCAGTGACCTGTTAGTGCGACTTACTGACAGCCTGCCCTCACTGTGACTTGGCTTTCACCGCTCTCTGACACACTCCCTGCTGTGATTCCCCCAAATCTCACTGCTCAATAATACTCTGACACTGTGTGTGTGTGTGTGTGTGTGTGTGCTGGTTGGTGTTTTTATTTTTGATGAGTGGGATTTGCATAATGTGGAGACGGGACGTACTGTGCTTTTTCTGTATAATTTACACTCCACTCGGCAAAATCTTCTGTGTTCATTTAACTCTTGAGACTGTAAAAAAAATCATCGCTGCACTGCTGCGTTTAAATACGTTCACACTTATGAGAGTCAATTTAACACTTCAGCACAGTCCCGCACCTCCTCAATCAACACCCTGCAACTTAAAATAACTGTAACTGCAAAAACAAATGTACATCATGCTATTAGAGCACGGCCTGCGAACATGGATCTCTGCAAATGTCGTCAGTATCTCTTTCTTTGTGCGCCTCCACTGAAAACATTTAATCGCATCTATTTTTAGTGCTATTGGGTTGTTGATGTAAAGCAAAGCTGCAACAAGAAAACTTTCCTCATGCTCCAAATCTACTGTTGTGAAACCCTCTAAATCCCATGTTTAAACTGATGGAAATTTAAACACAGCTTCCCTTTAATCCTTTGAAGCGTCCTCGGTGCGGCAAAAGCACAATGATGCTCTCGACTTGTCGTGTGAGCGTCGTCCTGATTGGGGCCCGAGGCGGCACTTATCAGCTACTTACGAAGCCGTCCTGAGACATCCTCCTCAGGACGTTTGACGCCAATTCGCACCTTTATCCTGGTAACTTAACAATTCTCACATGACTGCGGTGTGACCCGCAGGTGATGTCCACGTGTGAACGACACAGAGGGAAGTCAGAGTGTCTGGTTCAGTCCATCAGTCAGGAGGACAGATCCCGTGTGGAAGGTGAAACATGCAGAACAGAACAGCAAACTTTGGACTTCCACATTGTTCCCAAACTTTTTTCTGGCGTGACTGAAATCATTCAGATTAAAGGTTCCAACTTAACTGTTTACATGGATGCTAAATAAAGTGAGCCCACAAGATGTGTGTGTACGTAGGATTTAATCAGAATATAACTTTTTTTGACATGAGCAAAGCGGTTCCACCATGTGAGCAGCATCTAATCTGCCCGAAATATCACAGAAGACGACGTTATCTTTACCTCCACGAGGGGCAAACATGTGCAGAAAGAATTAGCTTATTCCAGTCAGAGGGAAACAATTGTGATAAGCATTCACAGGGTCATTAGGCTCTAATCCTTTCCTTTCGAACGGATTATCAAAGTTTTTACCCCACCGCTCTCAAACTGATTTAAAATTGCCTCTGATTGGAACGTAACATTCAGCTCAACAGACTGGACCAAGATTTGCAAAGGGATCTTCCCCAAATGTGCTTCAACATCTACACATGAACAACGTTTTAGATTCTTCCATAGGACTTATTTTACACCTGCCTGCCTCCAGAGAACGGCCCCCAACCGCTCAAACCTTTGTTACAAAAAGGCAAAGTTTGCATACAGAAATTTGGAAAGGGGGTTGATTCTGTGATCCAGGAGGTCACCGGTAAACAGTTTATGTTTATTAATTTGTGTGTTTCTTGCTAAAAAATGTATCCTGCTGCTGCGATCCTCTCAGTCAGCATCACAGATATCAGACTCATGACCTCCATCATGAACTGAACACATTCTGGAGACTCTTACAGTCTTTCTTACAGAAACTCTGACTTGCTTGTCCGTGGAAGGAATTGGCTGATTATCTCCCTTTTTGTGTTTTTTATTTATTTATAGTCCAGTACTGTCTAGGCTTGAACATGTAACGCACTTTTTAATACACTGCAGCATTTGTTGTTGTTTTTGGTTGGGATTTTTCCCTTTTCTCCTTTTTTTACTGGGTTATTTGGATTATTAGTGGAATGTTAGGGTCCATGATTAAGCAGCTAACGAGTGGCGGCACTGAATAAATTAGAGACAAAAGGAGCCAGGTTTATTAACATAACATTATCTATCTCAAACATGGTAGAGCGTCATAATACTTGGCTTGTATCAGCTGTTGTTTGTGAGAACGGGGTCTTACAGGATGGAGCTTCACGCTGCAGTGACACAGAAAACAGGCCGATAATGTGCTCCATTCATTCAGTGTGTTGTGCTGCAGGGAGGTATGTGGTGTACAAATTTACATCAAACAAATAATTCATGTTTACTCAATCAACTGCTCGAGTGCTGGCGAAGAACGAGACCCAAAAAAAACAGGGTGCTGGTGCTGTGATGATATTTAGGATCTGGTGTGTTATATGGAACACAGACAGCTGCCTGAATGCCTGATGCTAAGCTCATCTGACTACCTGCGTCAGTGCAGGAAACGTCTTTGAACTCCTCCACATGCAGCTCATTTCTGTCTCTAGTGCACTAAACTAAAGTTCAGTCCTTCAGGATGAACCCCGGTTTGTTTCCGTCTGTCTGGACTCTGCTGTGGTTTCTCACTCTGATCACTGGTGATGAAATACGAGAGTGACGATAACGATGACTACAACGTTTGGGCAAAACTGCTCCTGAGGACTTTTAAACTGTATAATCACTTTTTCATTAACTGCATAAGCACCTTTTATTACTGACATTCTGTTTTATATATATAGTTTGGCTTATCATATTTATTTATTTATTATATAACTCTCGCTGCTGCCGTACCTCATTATCTCTCATTCAGTTTCATTCATTTCCTCTGTATATAGATCTTTATATATCTTTATATTCTATTTATATATCTATTATTTCTTTTTTTATGGACATCTTTCTGTAATGGAGCTCCCAGCCGAAGAATTTCACACGAGTGCACAGACAGCGGACATCTTGAATCCTGAATCTTGAAGTTTTAATGTTGTTTGGTGTTGGGATGCCGATGGTGAGCTTGGTGCTGCTCTACTGTCGTTTATCTGTGGTTGTGATTTTGCGGACGGTGTTTTAGTGATTTTTATCTCTGTAACCTTCTCACCATTAGTGCATGTATATCAGACTTTCATTTTAGGTTGTCTAACTGCCATGTTTTTGGCTTTGCTAACAAAGGTACAAGCACACATTCCTGATGGATTTTATTTTGTAGCCAGAACACCATATTTTTCCTGTTTACCTCACAATCGTCACAACAAAGGATAAAATAATTGCAGGATATAAATGGATACTCTAAAGACAGGATTATTATGTGTCTGTGCAGTTTCCATTTTGATCCTGAAAAGTGCCCCAGCGTTACCCACAATGCTTTTTGCCTTCAGGTTCTAGTAACTAGGTGACTTTAGTCAGCAGCTGTGCACCAACACATGAATTTTCCAGCACTTTTGGAGTGCTTGGTTATTTTGAGATCTCATTAGTCAGAGTAAAGTGCAAGTAAACATCCGGCAGAAATAACCGTCCTCCACACTTTGCTCTCTGGCTCTGTTTTGACTAAAAATGTGGTTTAGTGGCCAAACAAAGTTAATTGTGAATCTAATTTAAAGCCCGATTTGGTCAGAAAGGTCACATCTTTCTGGCACCACTGAGCCTCGCACTGGTATCACATACTGCGGAGGCTCTTTGTGTCCCTGCGCCAAGTGAAGGCCTCCAGCTTTGTGCAAATCTGCTGTCTCTCCTCTGCAGAGACCATCAGCTGCTCGATGATAAACTGGACACCACAGCTCTTCTCCCAGTTACAGCTCCACCAATCAGATGAATCACACGCCCCAAATGTTCGTATGTAATCAGAAAGAGATTAGAGCGCATATGCTGAATATGTTTATGTGTAATCCTTTAATCACTGATGTAAAAGCCACGATTTATAAAATTAAGTGTGAAATCAGTCTTTGAAAATGCAAATTGAAGCATATCCTCCCTGTCACTGATTATCAAAACGCATTTTGTGCGTGTGCTTCCTAAACAGATGAAGTGTTAATCATTCGATCAAATGAGGACATTTGGATTCACCAAAGCAGAATCTTTTTCAGAGACACAGAAGATTTATTCAGCCTGTTTTGTTTTTCTCGACGAACCGTGATAAGTTTAGTTTGATGGCAGCTTTTCCTTCCGTACAAGTGCGACAATTATTTCCCCGATTGTTTCCTCGTCACATCCGCGGCGGCTGCATGCTGCCAGGCTTTTTATTCTACATAATTTTTCCAATTATTTTCTCCAGTCACATCCCTCCTTGCTGTGACAGGCGTGTGAATAAAAACCACACTTGCAGAGTGACTAGCGGACGTAAACATGACATTTCCATCAATCCAGTAGTTAGAAAACAGACATGTTTGAATCAGTTCTGATGATTTAATCTGAGATTTGTATTGGATTGTGATGAAGTTTCTTGGTTTCTTCTCACTGTGCTGCACAAACACAATTCTTCTGCTCCTAATCTAATTTATCTGGGCTGGCAATTGTTGATGCAATCACTTAAGGCACCATGCAATTCCATTACAAAAAGACTGGCACCTGGTCCGTCTCTCTTTAGAGATTAGCAGCCCTGCAGCGAGGATTTGGTAATGAGTTGGAGAGGATTTACCAGTGGGAATATAATATGTGTCCCAGAGCTGCTGTGTTTTTCCCTCTAAATCCTCTCAGGGCAGACCGGCCACTGGTTTGGTGAGCGCTGCAGGTCCTCCAGCAGGTTTCCGTCATCAGCCCGAAGGGAGGTCACATGCTGGAGATTACAGTAACATGAGGGGGGAGATTGGTTTTTACTTTGGCTCACTCTGAACCAACATGCCATCAGTCTGAATGCTTACTAATCAGGAAATATTTGAGAAACCAGAGCACTCAAACGTGATTTTTTTTATTGGTGTAACCAAACTACAGCATTCAAAACCACTTCCCAGCGTTTAAAATAATGCATATTAGTATTTTGTTAGTTGGCAGCGATGGAAGACACTTTATTGAAGTAAAAGTAATGTTACCAAGTAAAAGTCCTGCATTCGAAAAGCACCTTAAACTTAATAGTTCACCAATTTGGAAAACACACTTATTTGCTGTCTTGCCGAGAGATGAGAAGATTGATGCCACTCTCATATCTGTACGATAAAAATAAAACGATTCAAAACATCCTTACAGCCGAGTGGATATCCATCAAGACTCTGAACCACCACGGCTCCGCGGCCTGGTCTCTCATTTGTTCTGTACACAACCTCTGACTGACGGCCTCTCTCAGCTTTTCAGTCGAACAAATAAACAACTCTGATAAATGCCGCAGTCATATTAAGACCAGCAACACAGTCTTCATGAACCTAATGTTAGCTGCAGCGTTCACAGGGCTCAGAGGCTGTTAGCTCGCTACACGGCTCTGTTGTGCTTCATACTGAGTCCAGACTGTCGTTGAGTCACGGTTTGAATTTTGGCTGCGCTCGTGTGACTCGTTCGCTCAAAGACGCGTGCAGGTATGTAGTTGGGTTAGTAGACAGGCAGGTCGGCTGTCCAGTCATTTATTTTGGGCCAAGTGAAATGAAATGATGGGTTTATTACAGGCCTGACATTTCTTTCTTTTTTATGTCAAATCATTTCATTTATTGACTGCCGTCTGGCTGTGATGAGAATATCAACAGATATCACCATTTTCTTTCTAAAATAAGTTGCAGACCACACCTGGAAGTACAGTAAATACATTTACTCTGGTGCTCATTTACCACCACTGCTGTTGGTTTTAGCACTTTATAAAGCTTTAACAGGACCTCTGATTGCTCTTCAGAGAATCTGACGGCCCCTCCGGCGGTGTCCTTCGCCCCCCACTTACGGGTGCATGGCTGAGTGAACCATCTGTTCGCCCAGTCGGGATGTGCCAGCAGGCTGCTGCTCTCCAAGGTCCCAAACTGTATCGTGATCTGTAAAGAATCTCACAGTGGAGACTGACCCCCATATCAAATTATACGATTCCTCTGAACGCTCAGCTGAGGCACCGGATCTTTACCCTGATGATGGTTGAAACTGCCGGACGCTTGGATGAAGTAGTTAGACTTATATTTTATTTATGCATGTGTTGGTCACATTGGTAGTTTAGTTTATAAAGAGTTACTGCTGCTACGCCTGTCAGTCTCTCTGATCTCGTATGGCACATGTGAAGTTTATTAAGATTATCGTGTCAGGTTTACCTTCAAAATATTAATATTTCTGAAACAACGTGCCCTTATTTTCAGACAGAAGTACACAAAAGCAGGTTTTTCAGTTCCAGTTGTTGAATTGAGCTGTTTCTAGCAGATTTTATCAGCTAGCTAATGATGACTAGCTGATTAAACAAATATTGGCTCCATGATTTGGTTGAGAACACTCTCCCCAGCTGACCTTTTATGGTTTTTAAAGTTTGCAAATGAAAATCTTGAAAAGAAATGTGCAGTTGATGATGTACAGGACACAGCATTGTTCTCTAAGAGCCTACGTACTGCAGGTATTGGCAGTAAGATGAGTTAAAACGTAAAATCTGAGTTCTAAAGTGACCGTGTTTGGCAGCTGAGCTTCCACACTTGTTTGTACTTTCAACCAGTTTTAATATTACAAGAGAAAAGGCTTCTTGGATGTGGACTAACCAATGAGACTGGTGAACTTAAAGCTATCTCAGGTTACTGGAGCACATTCTTTTTCATTGCTCTCATGTACATACAGAGAACAGACATACAGGAAAACAAGCAAAGCTGAACAAAGCAAACACAAACATTTAATGTAAGCATTGACATTTAACTGCTATGTGCAGATTTAGTATCTATGTGAAAAAGGTGGTGTTAATGTGAGGTTTAAGTCTGATATTGATTACTACACAGCTGTGGGGATATAGTGGATGTGTTACTCATGAACAAGGTTGTTTAATATAACTTTTTTTTTTAATTATTATTTTCACTCTTTTCTTTCCTTGTACTTTGTTTTGGTGGTTTGGACGTCGGCTGCTCTTATAAAAGTCAAAGATTGTGCTGCAAATGATTGAAGTTATCTTTTAAAAATACATTTTTTCGCTATTTAAAGCTGACATGAGCAGTAATTTGTGTTGAGATTGAACAAGAAAAGTCATACCAGCCTTACAGCACAGTTTGAATTGATAATGTCTCTAGGAAGCTTTGACAGAGGGGGGTTTTTTTTGGAGCATGTGAGATCCCTGAGGGCTGATAAAAGGCAGCAAACAGCAGCAGCCGAGGCTTTCAGAAAGCCACTGGGAACGCACTATAGAAGTGTGACACTGGGAGGCAGAGAGTTGCGTGATTTGTGTCCTCGGAGGACAGGAGAAAGCTGGAAAGGACTCAGTCAGGCTGTGGCAGCCATCTGCAGCGATGCCTCTTCATTTCATCTCATCTGTCCTCTTTTTTTAAATCAAAGCATCCTGGCCTCACCTCTCTGCCCTCTGAGGTGTCCCCAGCCTCTGCCACTGACCCCGGCTCCATATGGTTTTCACCCTGCTGCCCTCTCACTCCCGCATTGTGAACGGATTATAAATGGCATTTAAATAATCATTTTCCAATACCTTCACACAGGCAGATGCATCACGCCTCGCCCAGTAAGCTGCTTTCACTGAAAAGTCATTTTGAGTCTTTTGAGACATTTGTTATATGATGAAAGAAAAACGTATGTTGAAAATGAAAACCCCCGCACTTTTATTCTGGGTTGATTGTGGTTTTAGCCCTCTGCTAACTTGAATCGGGATAAAATGATGTAGTCGTGTGGCTCTTCTAGACTTTCTTGAATGTTATCGGACTGAATGGATCAAATTCTGATGTTAAACAAGTCATTTCACAGGGGACATCTCTTTGACAATGTCTTTTTGTGCCCAAAGGCATCACGTGATTGGTTTGGTTACTGTTAGAATCTTAATTTGAAGATTAATTAATTATTCATTTTTCTAAGCAACTTTTCGAAACAGATTACTGAAACATTCATGTTTTTAAAGGATATTACAGTTAGCTTAAATCATTTGCAATATGAGATTTTATACCAGGAACAGATGTCATCTAAACAGGTTCGATGAGTGTTTTCCTGATGTTTGAATCGTCTGGTAAACTTATGCTACAATACTATAAAAGCAGCACAAAATGGAAAAACTGACTAGCACTGAATTTGTACTTGAAGTAAATGGCTTGACTTGTGTGAATGTGCTTCACTCACCACTGGAAATGCACAAACTGTTGAACTGAACTCTGGGCCTGAGTATTTCATAGTGTTTATAAAGTCGTGTTTTCATTTGATTTTGCCACTAAAAGTGAGAAAAAATGTAAGATTGTGTGTAAACCAAGTGCACAGTTTGTGTGTGGAGATCAGTGATAACACACACTGACAGGCAGCCTGAGGCCGACGCTCTGCTGACCAGAGCTGCACCTAAAAGCTGCACATGAGAGCTGCTCTCCTCATTTTAAACTCACAGAACAAAGCACTCTGAACTCTGCAGCGCAGACTTTGTCCTTGCTTGTTTCTAGGCTGCACAAAGTTTCATATCACACTGAGAGGAGACTGTTGCTGAGCCGAGGCGGCATCGCAGCGTTTCCACCTGTGGTCGGAGCAGAGAGGTTGGTTGATTGACTGCAGAGACATGCTCAGATGGAGCGCAGCCCCCCCTGTCAGGAAGCCAAAAGGCCATCTGCAGCGCTCGGGCTATTGTGTGCCCGTGCATTAAGCTATTTTATGCCCCACATGAATTTACTGCCAGTCTTCAGTTAGCTGGATTGCAGGCGGAGAGTATATCGTGCGTACTGTGTGGAGAACAAAGGCAGTTTTAGTTAAGTGTGTGAGCCTCGCAGATGTAAAGCTGCATGTGCATGAAAAGAGAGAAACACCAGATCTGGATTTCAGCTCAATACTTTATTAAATAATCAACATAGTAAACATCGTCGTCATGAAAACGGAAAACAAACAAACAAAAAAAAACATGAAAAATGAAACAGTCACATTTGTTTTTCTTCAAGTTTTCCCCATCAACAGTATTTTACTTTTAGCTACACACACACACACACACATTTTAGTGGCTTTACAAAAGTCACTGGAGGTGATGTGCTGCCTCGTTTTGGTGTGACAGTTACAACGATGGCTGACGAAGGTAACTATGGAAACTCGGGAGGAGATGGACACTTGACGGTTTTATATTTATCTCCGTATTAACATCGGTCCGGTGTCGACACAACACAAACGTGACGCTGTGATGGATGTGAGGTTGTGAAATTTAAAAGCTTTCAGTGAAAAATGCTGAAGCGTTAGAGGCGAAGATATACAATCAGTGAGGACCTCCAGGCAGAGCTGGAGCTGCCTGCGACAAACGCTACATGTACAATAGCTCTTTGTGTCATCAGCTGGTGCACTGATGAGAAAAGCTATTGATAGCCGCTAACTTGATCATTTCTATATGCACACTGTACTGTGAGTGTGGGAATCTGAAGGGGCAGTGAGCAGTAGAAAACACACCATGACCACATGAGACAGCTGAGTTTAAAGTAAGAGATGTTAAGTTATAATTCTGCTCATATGAGTTCACATGCTTTGCTATTTCAGGACCAAGCTTGAGAAAATGAGAGTTGATTATTGTTTTTTTTTGTCTCTATTGTTTCTAAATATGAACAGACCACCATAACGATGATAGTTACATCTGCAGTCAGAAGAGACTTTTTAACACTGTTGACATCATGTTTCCTATAAAGAAAAACTCCATTGAGATCCAGTTTTAAGTTAACAAAGAAATAATATTTCGTTTAAAACATCACATATAAAAATCAAACAAAAGCAGAGGTAAAAAAAAAACAAAAAAAAAGAAGAAACATTTCTACACTACCTGGCTGGCATGCATGCTACTACACAGCAAGAGTATTTCTTTTTGTTCGTTTTGTTCATTCTTAACAGCTCTTTTTGTTACACACCCACATATTTACATCATCAGTCTAAGGTGTACCTTTGAACTCTCACACCAACCTACAGCAGCAGCATACTCCAATAACTCAGCACAACTCATAGAGCTGTGGTATCTTCAGGGACACGTCTAGTGGTGCGCCATGTTTGTCTTATTGTCAACAAAAGAAGATAACTAACAATGAATTGATCGACTATCAAATACTGTCACTGTGATTAGAGCCTGATGTGTCTAACACCTCTGAGCCATAGGGGTCATTTTATTAAAAACACATCACTGTCTTTTTAGAAATTAAAATGTGTATGTCTGATGTACTTTTTACTTCTGTGTGAGTGATGTTTCCTACAAGTGCCCAGCTTTTTTAGGAAGCTATTTTGACATTTTTAAGAACAAAAGTAAACATTTACGGTATATTTTTAAAGATTTATGTCTTTAGTAAGAACAAATGGGAAGTGTGAAAGTGCTAAAATACGCTCTGATGCACGGCACTTGCTGACAATAAGAAAAATATAGAATAACACCAGACTTATCCATTAAATCTTTTATCACATTGTTCACTCAAACCCAAAAGTCTCCAAAACAGAGCCGGTCTAAGGCCCATCTGAAACATTCTGTAAAGCCGAGTGGTCAAAGTCCCCGATGAAGATCCGATCCACAGAGAAAGGTCCAGTTTGCACTAAAGGTCCTAAATGTCCATTTGTTTCTACGCGTAAAGAGTCCTAAACTATCCACGGAGATGTCACAGGCGTCATGTGTCTGTTTGCCATCAGTCAGGTTTAGAGCTCGGGAATCATGCTGAGGGGTTTTGATTGGATGAACAGAATTAGAGCTCCGGTTGAAATGCGAGTTAAGTGGCTTGGAAACCACACCACTCTGTGAAACGATTGGAGGAACAGCTACGTGATCCAGCTTGGCGACTGATTGGACAGAGGTACTCAAAGAGGGGACAGTTGCCTTTTTTTTTTTTTTGGTCATCACCAAATTACACCACATTTAACTAACTGCGTTAAAGCTTAAACAGGTTTAAACGAATAAGGTTCCTCTGTGTCTGTGCCATCAGTGAGCATGAAGAATGAGCCAAATGTGAGTTGTTTTTCATCAACATGCTGTACTGTATCTTCTGATATGATTAACATCCAGGTCTACAGGAGATGGGTGGTGGAAACAGATGCTGCCCTTAACTTTGACCGACATTCACGCACAAACACAACCAACCCGATGCCAACAAACAGTCCCATTCTGCTCTTCCTCGTCCTGACAATGGCTGGCGGGTGTGGGGTGTCAAATCTAATGAAACAAGCAGGGAACAACAGCTGAGTGTGTGTGGAAACTGGGTTGGAGGGGGCGAGAGGGGGGTGTGAGTCAAGACACAAGTGTCCTTGTCAAAGTCGGGGCCGGGCCGCAGAGAGGGAGAGCTGCACTGGCCGCAACAACGAGCCCAAAATGTCTGCCAGTCTAAGCTCCAGAAAACGAGACGGCGGTGTCTCTGCGCTCTGCTCTCTGAGCGTGAGTCACCGCCGTCACTCCCCTCTGGTTGACTGGTGTGAGCTCATGCGAGATCCCTCAGGCGAGCAGGGAGGCAGGCTTGACTCCAGCAAGCCTGGGTGAGCTGGAATAGGCATCAGGGCTGAGCTTTGGGTCTCTGAGGCCTCCGGTTTGTTAGAGCAGGATTTTGAAGACTGTATGGGAAGTGTGACACCAAATCTCATCGGATTCTGAACCGTTTACTTATTTCCCTGTGTTTTCATCCCTCGCTCCCTCTCTCTATTTGATTGGGTGGGAGGATTAGGACTGGATTACCCAAGGAGTGGATGTGTACCACAGTGTTTGTTTGCACATGTGTGTAAAGGTCGGCTCTCGGAGGGATGCTTGTTTATCATATGACCTTGTGGGTGAGCGTATACTGTAGCGTCTCAGCAAAGTGTGAAAGCGCGCCTGCTACATGGGGGAGGGACGTGGAGTGCCAAAACCTCCAGATGCCCGAACACAATAAGATTACGGCTTTACCACATGCTATTGTGTGCAACACATCTTGGCAGAAGACAAGCATCCATGTTTTTAGGTTTGAAGCAGCTTCCTGAACCAACAGCATCCTAATTAAAACCAGTGGTTTTCTTGGAAATTACTGAGTAATTGTACTTTTTCAGGACTCTGAATAAAATCTTTGGTTAGACTAATAAACCAGTAAACATATGCGGGGTTGCAGGTAGACTTTGTTTCATTTTAAAGAGTGAAAAGCCAAAAACCTCTGTCCTATAAAAAGATAGAGCCCAAAAATCTGTAAATGTATCCACTCTGGTATGAAAAAATTCAGATGAAAATCTGAATTTAAATATATCATTTGCAGCACATATGCTTTGCAGTTTAACTGTTTAATGTATTTTCAAGACACCCTGATGCATACTTAACAGTTAATTTGTGCTCTTTTGTCTATTTTCTACTACTGGACACTTTTTCTGAGCTATCAGCACTGAACATTGAACTGTAAACTTCTTTTTTTTTGGATGGCTGAGAACAAAAAATAGAGATCAAATTATATTTAATCTGATCTGCTTAAAAACATGTGCAAATACACATCAAAAACACATGGGAAATAGAGATTAAAAGCCTTGAAGCACAAATATAAATGTGCATTCAAGGGGATAATTTAGTAAGGGGCGCGAGAGGGACAAGAGAGTCTCTCGATGGCAGATGAGGATGCACAGGTGACTGATGAGAAAGTGGGGCAGATTCAGAGGCAACAACAACAAACCCCGTCAACCACAACCGCATTCATCTGCCATTCCTGCCTGGTTGCCTCTCTGAGAGCTTTGCTGCCTCTGCGTTGTACCCTGAGCTGCACACGTGTGTCACACAGCGTTTTATTCATGCACCGAGGATAATAAAGCACACACGACATGGTATTTAAGTGTGTGTGTGTGTGTGTGTGTGTGTGTGTGTGTGTGTGTTTACAGTCCAGCCCGGTCCAGCCTGACCTGGATTAGCCACTGAAGCTCTGCAGGGCTGCCGAGTGGACAAGAAGAGGGCAGAGGTTGAGAGGGGGGAGGGGCTGCAGTAATCTGCTAATCTCATTAATACCACGTCTGTGGGTGCCCTGTCAACAAGACGCAGGGAACAAAGGATGGAGTAAACAGCTGATGACCCTGGCTGCCGTCCACTGCACAATGCCTACACACACACACACACACACACGGCCAGGCATACTCTCACACAAAGCATGTCAATCTTAAATCCATATTCTGCCTCCACCAGGAAACTCTCCTGAGATGATATAAAATAGAAACACAGAGTCCACTGGCAGGTTTGAGGGAGAATTAAAAAAAAAAAGGCAACTGTCCCTTCAGGCCAGACGACCCCCAAAAGGCTCCACAAAACATTGCCTGTTCGTTGTGCTTTAGTGATTACACGGCGCACAGCGGGACCTTACGTGGACCTCTCAGCTGTTCCCATCAGTCTGAGTCACTTTTCACTGCTTAGCCAGCAGCGGATGTCATGACGGCTCCATGTACTGTCCAGGAAAATATAACTTGGGTGGATTTTATTGTCCTGTGAATCCACTGGGATGTTCAGAATATAACCAGTGAAAAATCCTTGACGGTATTGTGTGAGTGATGACGGCATCTCCTCCTCTGTGCACACTGATTGATCACATTCAGATGGGGGAGGGGAGGGGGAGGGAGGGGGGATGCTGGGCAGCCTGACTGTGCAGATCCAGAGGGGCAGCTGGGACGACTGGGACCAGACACAAGAGGTGAGATGGGACAGGTGGACCAAATGGTTCCTCAATTCAAGTAAGCTCAGGTGGATATTCCAGGAAAAACACAAGTGTGTTGGCCAATTATCAGAGAAAATGTTGGGGGAATTGTTTATTTCTATCTGTGGATGGAAGGGACAATGGCAACAAACACAGATGGAATGATTAACTATGTCTATATAACTCTGTCAAGATAGGCCTTCATCACTCCTGCAGAGCAGCAGAAGAAGTACAAAAGGAGGGAGGACTGTGTATGAGATAAATGTGTGTGTCTGTGGACAAGTATAAGTGTGCATGAGCGTACAAAAAGGCATGCGGTCAGCAAGGATGGGTGCTCAAACGTCCTCTCACCGATCCAGCACCCGACTGTAGTCCTGAGGGCCACATCCGCCCTCACTCTTCAGTTCAGCAAATACTTGTGTGAAAAAGTGCGGGTCCGCGTTGATGCGCAGCATCTTGGCGCTGGTGGCGTCGATGATGGCGAGGCAACGGTCCCAGAAGGCCTCCTTACCCGCCTCAACCAGGAAGGGCTTGAGCGGGTACGAGATCTCGTTGCCCATGTAGGAGTAGGACAGGTAGAGGCAGGTGAGCAGGATGGCCTGCAGCTCGTGCTCCGACGCCACCAGGTCTCCATCCACGACGTCTCGGCACAGCATGTAGACGAAGACCACGTTGGCCGGCGTGACGAAGGCCTGGTCCTGCCAGCCCTGCAGCAGCAGAGAGCGGTCCACGGCCCGCAGCCAGAGCACCGGGTCGGCTGGAGACAGATGCTTCAGACGGTAGCAGCGACAGCACAGGAACTCCCCCAGGCAGCGCAGGAGCTCGCTGGTGGAGGCCTGGACGATGACCCGCTTCGGCGATGAGGCCACTGTCCCCTGGGGAACTTTTTTCACAGAGGAAAGCTGCTGGGACTTGCTGTAGCCACACCCGTGCCCCTGGCCCAACCCCAGGCCGTAGCCCAGCCCCAGACCCAGTCCTGCTGGGCCCTCGTAGCTGGACAAGTTGGCACATGACAGCGACTTCTTCACATTCTCACGGTTGAGGTGCAGCACGGGGTCCTTTTGGTAGATGTTGATGCTGTTGTTGTTGTTGAGAGGATCCCCGAGGGCCACGGGGCCGCAGGAGCCTTTCTTGGAGTTGCCCTTCTTCTTCGTGGAGGCCACTAGTCGCTTCCATGTGAGCGCTGGGAGGAAGATGGACTGGCCCCTCTTCAGCCCGCGGTCCTTCTGGCTGTTGAGAGAGCGGCTGCTGATGCTCGGGTAGTGGCTGAGCGAGCCCGGCCGGTTGTCATAGTACCCTGATTTCCGAGTGCCAGGAGACAGTGATAGTACAGTGCCCATGGTGAGTCAGTGCTCCCGAGATTATACTGCCTTACTGCTGTTGTTGAGAGAGGACGCGCTTGAGATAAGAGCTCTCTTTTATTTCTTCATATCCAGCAAATCTGAACTCTCAACAAGGAAACAGCATGAACAGACGGGAGGTGCAGACATGTCAAAGTGAGCTGGACGGTTCAAATGACTGTGGCTGCAGAGACAGTACCTGCAACAATGAAACACACGGAGGGAAAATTTAAATGAAGGTACAGTAAAACAGACACACACAACAACATCTAACCCCCCTTTTATTAATACATATGAGTCACATGCTGTAAAGTGCACCTTAACCTCTTCACTCCCACTGATCCCCTGCCATTAAAACCTAGAAAAGTATGATTAAAACCACACTTAAG
Organism: Pempheris klunzingeri; assembly: GCF_042242105.1. Lineage (NCBI taxonomy): Eukaryota > Metazoa > Chordata > Actinopteri > Acropomatiformes > Pempheridae > Pempheris > Pempheris klunzingeri. Next base: position 5,723,416 of record NC_092027.1, read on the forward strand.
AAGGTAATCAAAGTTTCCAAAGGTGCGAAAAATTGCTCGATACTGATGCAAAAACGACATTTGCAGCCATGAAAGCACAAACAGCTCCAATGAAGAGGCGCCAACACAGAATACCAGCATGCGTAAAATTGGATTTTAAGCAGTTAAACGGCCTAATTTAATCTATGAGCTCCTGCTCTCTGAAACCTGTAAAGATTCCTGGATTTAAGACTATTAAAGGGACTCTTATCTTTCTCCTAATGACTGAATGAAGGAGCCAAGATGGTAAACAGAGCGCACACTTCGGGCTTGTGACACACATCACTCTTATTCTTCTGTAACAAGCTGCCGTGTGTTAAAAATAGATGATGTAGTTTCCTTTTCAAACGCGCTTCTTTTAGTTGAAAAATATGACAACTGTGGCATCACACAAAAAGACATATGTAACATTTAATCTGTCCTCTCCAGAGCTCACTCTCACCTGTGCGTACGAGGTGTCCGGGTACGAGATGCCAATTGTTTTTGCCGCAGTCTGCGGTGGTGCAAAGATACAAAGGAGCGCAAGAAATGCGCCGTTTCTGCAGCCACAGCCGACGGCAGGGAGCAGGATGGCGATCTGTCTGCAGAATTAGAGACAGAAAGTCACTCTTGCAGGAGCTCTGACCTACTCTTCAAAGATCCAAGTCTGGAACAGCGCGTCGGTCCTCGCCGGGTGGGGTGCAGGTGTCATCCTCCGCTGCACCTCAAACCAGGGCGAGAAGAGAAGCTGACTTTGGAGACGCTGCTTGTCTCTTCGTCGGTGTCTCCATGTCCGAAATGAAAACTTTCACAGTGTCTGAGTCCTTTCAATGCATTCCATCTCTCAGATCCGAGCGTAAAGTCTCCTCTGTCCTCTCCCGGTTCAGTTGCCGGTGTCCGGTGCAGCTGTGGGTCCGCGCTCTGAGCTCCAGACGCCCACTGACCGCGGATCGGTCCCGGCAGTCCGACCTCTGGACGCGCTCCGCTCACATTTAGGGCTGAGCAGCCAGTGAGAGAGCAGAGCGGCTCATCGCTCCCGCCCCGAGACACAGACTCCTCCTAACAGGGGCTCAGCTGCCGCCTGCACACACACACACACACACACACACACACACACACACATACACACACACACACACACACACACACATAAACAAACAGCACAGCAAACCAGAATCGTGATTATTGATCATCATCATCATCACCCTCATCTTTCCTCAACTGGCCTTCACTTCTTCCTGAGACTTCTTCTTTTCTGATCGAAAGCTCCTCAAACAGCTGCTAAATGGTCCCTACAGTCACATTTGCCCTGTTCTGCTGTTTTCCAAGTTCAAGAATGAACTTTGAGCCTCAAAATAAAAGAAAACAAAAAAGATGTAATAAATGGAGAATGAAACACAAAATCCTTCATTATGTTTTTAAAGTATAAAAGTATCAGCCTCGGAATACTGTGTACTTAAAATATAGAAAGTAAAAGTACTCATAATGCAGAATTATGCATTTCAGAATATATTATATTATATTATATTATATTATACATCAATGTTTACACCACTTTAATGTCACAGCTTATAAAGGTGGAGCTTTGCTGCTGTGTAGCTTATGAATTTCATCAAGGGATCACTAAAGGCTTTACCCATAATAATAGTTCACCTTTTAGTTATTACATTTTATATCATTAATCTGAGTCCGGAAAATATCTGCAGTTCTCAAACAAAACCAAAAGTACAATATTTCCCTCCGACTGTAGAGGAGAAGTATAAAGTAGCAGAAAATGGGGAGTATGGACTTAAAATACTACTTAAGTACAGTACTGGAGTTACATCTCACCACTGTAGTAGCAGTAGTAGTACTGGTAGTAGTACTGGTAGTAGTAGTAGTAGCAGTAGAAGTGCAGCAGCAGCAGTAGTACCTTTTGTTTAATAAGTAAAATTTGCTTTTCGTCTGCTCTGCATAAATTACTTCATCTGCCAGTGGTGCAGAATGCATGTGCAAACTGCAAATGGTGCAGAATATATGCAGGTCAACAAAAATGTAATAATTTGAAATAAGTTATATAATCATCCCTCAGAAGTCTGGAAATATATGTGAGAAATACAGATGGATAAAAGTCTGAAGGTTCGTATCATTTATAGGATTATTAACGCACATGTCTCTCCTGAGTGTGGTGAGAGCTCCTCTCTGAAGTTTTTGTTATATTTACTGATGTTTTGATGCCTCTGTGCACAAATAAAGCTTTGTGAATCAGATCATGATGAAACAGGAGTGAGTAACCAACACCTGGGCGTCTCTGCTGCAGGTTACAGTACGTAAGCCGCCCTTACGTGGTGGCAGGTCGTCTCTCATTATGCAACCGTCTTCATGGGTCCATCCTGTATTGTAGGTCATGGACCTGCCTGAGCTGTCGAGTGTAAGAGGATTAGATACATCGTTTAGAGGGATGGGCAATAAAATATCAATGACACCATCACTGTGTCCTTCCATTACGGCTTTAGATCTGTCTGTGCTGCTTATGCTCGTCTGTTAACATTCAAATAAATGATGCAGGAGGCATGAATACACATGTAATGGATGAATAGATTGTTAATGTTATATAAATCAGTGATAAGCAGTGGTGGAGGGTGGATTCAGATTGTTAACTTAAGTAAAAGTATTAATACCACAGTGTAAAAAAACTCTGTTACAAGCATAAGTCCTGCATGTTATTTTAAAGTATGTTAGTATAATCAGGAAAATGTACTTCAACTATTAAAAGTTAAATTAAACGGAGCAGAAGAATCTTCCATGTGAGTATTAAACTATTTCAAACAACATAATGAGATTATTATTACTCATGAATTAATGTAAAAGCAGGATTTTACTGTTGTAGTTGGTTGAGCTCATTTTAAACTATTTTGGGACTGTAACTAGTGATGAGTTTGATTGTGGATGAATCTAATGATTATTTTCTCCCTCGTTAATCAACTGATCGTTATGTTCATAGTAAGAAATGTGGTCACGATCACCCAGAAGTGAAACCTTCACACAGAGTTCAGTCTAAACAGTTTAAACCTTGACATTATTAAACATCAACTAAAAATATTAAAACAATTCCAAGAAGAGTAGAAAATCCTCACGTTTGTGAAGCTGTTTGTGAAAATGACAATTATAAAGAATAAAATGTTAAAAATACAAAAATAAAAGTCAATGAAATAAAATAAATACATAGCAGGTATAAAAAATAATGTGACACACTGGAACTTTAAAACTTAGAATAAAACATTACTACAAATTAAACTAATTATACCATAAATAAATGATTAAGCCATAAATAAAACAATTGTTTTATCAATCAAATGCTTTTACTTTTGATTTCCCTCACATCCCTTTGACATCAGTGGACGTCTAAAGACCGTTCTGGGAAACAGGAGGAGCTGTTAGGTAACTTCATGAGAACTCCCTGAAGACGGGAGCTTGTGGGAAACCAGAGAATAAACAACGTCAACAAATGATAACGTGCAGATGAGATAAGAAGGGTGGTAGTGTTCACAACTCTTCCTAGAGGACACGAGGAAAAGGACGGATTGTTTTAGGAATTTAGTAGTTTTACTACTCTACTTCTTGTCTTTAAACATGTCATCATGATCAGATTCAAGCAGCCGATACCAGAGTGATCATTTTATTATTTCCAGCAGCTGACAAAAACATGTAATAAAAATTAAAAAAACATGTTTTTGTACCTTTTGAGTGGGTTCAGCTGAACCTGCCAATCATCCTGTCAGTCCACACATGAGACCGACTGTTAGCAAGTTGAAAAACATTGATCGTAGCAGCGATCTGGACTGAACACAGACCATAGGGAAAGGAAGGCTCACATATGAAGAATGAACCTGCTAAGCCAACTGACTCCCAGTGGTGCAGGTGGCCTTGAGGTTAGATGGTGCAGAAATGCAGGAAATTTGTTTTAAATTACACTTTTTTTTCTAGGCAAAGATCCCCGGACTTCCCCGCCATTTATGCACCTTTACAAGTTTGTTTTTAAAAACATAACCAGGCCCCCATTCGCACTCACATTTAACAACAAAACATCACAAACTCAGCAACAGAAAGACACCAATACAGACTAAGTGACCACCGCCACAACAGTGCTGCTATTATTAGTCAGCTCAATATAATTAGATTCCAGTCTAATGCGGGCTACAAGTAGTCCAACCAACACTGAGTCCAGATCAACTTTGACCTTTGATCTGGTTCCTTTCTGTTTTCTAAGAAGCACAAGTTCATCAGAGTTTCCTCCGCACTGTGCTTAGCTCTAAAAATACACAACTGCAGTAAATTTAGCCGCAGAGACGATTGTATCATCCATCTAAAGGTGTAAGCAGCCCTCCCCAGCACCATGTGTGCCAGATAACTGTTTGTGGCACAGCACCATTCACTATTCTGGGTTTGTACAAGGTCTGCCAGCGGCCTCCAGGACAGGAAACTGGACCAAAGCTCAGGAGTTGTGAAGGACGGAAAACCCTCTGAGACTCAAAGTCATAATCCCATCGTTCAGACAAAGCGCGGGTCTTGATCTCTTTATGTGGCTCTCATCCTTCGAACATAAACCTTTATTTATTATTATTTACAGTAAACTCCAAATGATAGTACTAATACCACACTGTGAAAATACTCTGCTACAAGTAAAGTCCTGCATTCAAAGCCTCACTCAAGTAAAAGTATGTTAAGAACCAGAAAGTAAAGCAAAAGTGCCCAAAAATAGTCCCTGTCAGTGTTTTACTAATAAAAATTATGGTTTTGGATTAACGTTGCTGCTGCAATATTGTATAAGTTTTACTCAAGTTTATCTTTCAATTTTAAGGTTGTGCTAATTTCAGCTGCTTTATATACTGTTGGGCAGTTTAAGCTACAGCAGTGCTTCATGGTCTATAACATCATCATGTGTTTATAGTGTGGCTGTTTTTAGAGAACCACACCTTCTATGAAAAAGTCAACTTTTCATCAGAAACACAGCCTGTTTTTAATAATAACACTGAAAACAATAACAAAATATGTCAATATAACATGAATAAAATAAAAAAAACAGTATATACTGTATAGTAGATAATTACATGAAAATAAAATAATGAGATGATTCCTTATTCAGTGTTATCTAACGTAGATCAAAAATATGTTGGTGCTGATGGAAAGCAGGAAAAAAGAGTCCTACAAACAAGACTTTATTGCAGTGGCTAAATTAGTAAAAAAAATATTTTGACCACTGAGGGTCTTCATCCAGCAGCTGTCTTCCTTTTTGTTTTTCTTCTTTGTACTGTTTTAAATCAATTATTTAGCTTAAGAACTGCTTAAGAAATCCAATTTATCAGAGAGAACTTTGGAGATTCCTGGTTTTAACTGGACATGGAAAACAGCAACCTGAAAAATAACTGAAGCCGTCAGATAAATGTAGTGGTATAGAACTATAATGCTGCATAAAATGGAAACACTCAAGTACAAGTACCTTTAATTTGTACTAAAGTACAGTAAGTGTGTAAATGTACTAATTTACATTAAAACACTGTTAATGAGAGAATCTTTCCTGCAGCACAATACTGAATACAACGGTGGAAAAGACAAACATATCAAAGGACCTCTCAGGAGTTCCTTCAGAATCAGAAGCTCTTTGGTTAAAACCACTCATCTGATTGATCACCACTTTATAACCTTGCTGAATATGTCTAAAAGCTTGTTTGGCAGCATTTCAAACAAGCTGTCAGGATCACAGCTGTCCACTGCATTTATTAGTGAGTCATCATCCAGAAGAGAGGAGCCTTAATTTGTGCTCTCAGACAGACAAAAACCCCTTACTGTGCATTTACTGCACCTTTATTGTCCTGCATGTTTAATGCCACAGCAGGTAGAACTGAGACATGTAGACCAGACCCTGTTTTTCCATCCCGCTGACCAATGAACAACCACACTCAACCCTGCAATAACAAACAAATAAATGCAAGGAGTAGCTTGTGTGATAGATTTTGTAGCCAGTTAGCTTAGCTTAGCATAAAGACTAGAAATAGGTGGAAACAGCTAGCGTGGCTGTGTCCGAACACACTGTAAGTTGTCGTTTTTACTAATTTACATTTTTATGCATTACACAAACAAGATAAAATGTGTTAGTAATGAGCTTTAGCGGCGCTGCTAAGTAGATTTTATTACCTTTGGACAGAGCTCAGCTTTATGCTAAGCTATGCTAAGAGTGGTATCGATCTTCTAACTAAGTTTGTGTGCCAAAATGATGAACTATTGCTTTAAGAAAGACAACCAAAGAGAAATATTTCTATAATAAGGAAGTAAAACAATAAAACTAATAATAGTGTGACAATGTTTGTCATAATGTACTTCTCACACTGTTCTCTAATTGATTTAAGTATTAACAATAAAAAACAGAATAGATGAGTGAAGTTTTTGAGTTCAGGAAGGTGAAAGAATCATACAATCAGTCACTGAATACCAATTCTTGCTGGGTATATCAGTGAAACCTCTCAGTGTGTATGTAATTTCTCCAAAATGAAGACTGGACATCAGATATTCTCACCAAGAGGAGGCAGGGGGTTGTTTGTTTTCCATCTGAGAAGAAAAATGCCTCCAGGCTGTAAGTGATGTTAAGGCCACAGTGTTGTAATACCAGTCGATTCCTCAGATGCACCACAAATAGAAATCAACAGACAGGACTTCAGGGCAATACTGAGAGCTTTAGACACTGTTATCATCTCTTTGAGTTCAGTTTTTCTTAATTGCTCAAATAACATCACGAACAGAACATATAATGCGTGAAAGGAATAAAAAGGGAGTAAAGAAATCTCACAAGACGAGATCAAAACGTATCAATGAATAAAACAAGCAGTGCAACATACAGAAAAAAGCATCACAATTAACCCCAAATGATACTTAAAGATACATACATAACTTAAGTTGTTATAAAAAGGCACATTATTCTGAGGTTAGTGACAGAGGAAGTTGTGTTACAGTGTGGTGGGATTCCCCTGACAGAGTTGTCTGGTGATACATGTGTAAACCATCATTAAACCATCTCTCTCTCTCTCTCTCTCGTTCAAACCCAAATAAAATGCAGAATGAGTAGTTTTATCCCACGTCGACGGGATGCAGACAGAACAAGCAGGAAGCAGTCCTCCTCTGGCACAAACAATCTCTGTTTTCTCCTCTGGTCGGGTTTTTACGTCAGTGGTCGCTGTCTGATTGGCCAGAAGAGCTGTATAGGGGAGATCTCCTCATTCAACACACACACACACACACACACACACACACACACACACACACACACACTCACACACACACACACACACACACTATGTTTCCTTCTCCATCCTCACTTTCTCTGCTGTTCTTCCCTCTCTCTCCCTTCAACAGCTGCAGGATTCTCAGCATCTCCTGCACAGCTGACCCGGATACACTGACGGCTATGAAAAGAACTGTTGTTGTGGTGGTGGTTGTCCGGCACCAACAAACCCCCCCCATCCCTGTGCAAACACACACACACACACACACACACACACACACGCACATCACCACTTTACAGATATTAAGTAGGAAACACAAGCTGTGGTGGCTGTTGGTGTCATCTTAATCCTCATTTTGACTTTTTACTGAGATCAAATGTGGACGAATGGCCTCAAACCACAATAAAAACACATCTGAAGACAGAAACAACAAAATATGCTGATTTCTAATGACATATATGAGCACCTTTTAGCTCCCTCCATAGGATGGATGGGGACCAGCCATAAGCAAACAAACTACATAGCAAATGACATCACATTACATATGTAACCCTAACGTTGTGAAACAGTCACAGTTTGGTTAGGTTTAGGAGAAGAATTCAGTTTGGGTTAAAAGTCAATTCAATAAAGTCTTATGTCATCTGAAATATGTCAGTTTAAATAGGTTAGCGCTGACTTCTGGTTTCACACGAGACACAAACAGCAGTTTCCTGGAAGAAAGCATGAATTTATTATAAGACCTACTGGACTGAAGGTCCGAGATCATACGGCAAAACATTTTTTAGCCTCCAGGTTCTTTCCCTGCCCCTCCCAGGCTGATGAATGGCTCCTACCACAGCAGTGGCCAGCAAATAAACAATACAAAGAGTGATAATTAACCCTGTTTATAGCTGGAGCTTCCCTGTTTACATGTTTACTGACATCTTTTTAACAGTGGTGGTTTATAGAGGAGATTTTCTGTTGCAATTCTGCGAGTGGCCACTGGGAAACATTGGAAGTAAGGCTGAGCAGCAGTGCTGCATCCAGGTCTTATAATTCATCCATGGGTGAAAGTCCTGTGTTTGACCCGTCCATCCATCCCGGCCTCCTCCCAACTTTATCTTTTACTCCTGGTGTAATTACTCCGGCCACTAGGGGTCACTCTAGTGGAAAAGACGACCAATTCAATTTCAATTCAATTCAATTTTTTTGTATAGCCCAATATCACAACAGAGTGTCTCATAGTGCTTTACAAAGCCAATGGATCAGTCCGGTGGATCTGTCCATGGCCACTGTTGCTGTTGTCAGTATGAAGATGGGCTTGATATTAAAGCCACTCACACCTGCCGAGAATCTTAAATGCCCATGTTAGTGTTTTTAACTGCAGTGTTTATTTAAAGTTTTCACGGTTTTGTTCCTTTTATTTAAATCCTAATTTTGGGTCCGAAATATTTTTCTATACCATTTGCTGTAGTTTGACCCAGTTGCATTATGTAATTAGGATTCGTCCTGTCTTGTCCCTTATTCTGCAGCAGGGGAAGAAGACTGGTGCAGTCGATAAAGCAAACTGTTTTTGAACCAATACCTCTATTACAAATGAGGCCCAGTAGCTGTAGCTTTTTTCTTTCCTCTCATCACAGACACTTTCATCCAGATCCAAACGCTCAGTGGATCTGTCTTGCCTTTCTGTCACACACCCACTGATCTTATTTGATTTTTTTTTTTTTAAATACAGCAGCATGAATTCACTGAAATGAAACCTAAAATTAGTTTTCTGTAGCAGCAGGGGCTACTGTTTCCTCATTTGTATCATTATCATAGTTTTTCTTGGTGTAATTGTGGCTTCTGTTTTCTCATAAAGCAGCTGTTGTAATGGAGCAGCTTGCCTTGTTTGCCTTAAACTGAATACTTTATAACCTTGTAGCTCGGCCAAGTGCTGCAGCCTCATCTGGCGTCTTTTCATTTGGACTCTGAGGCGATTTGGGTTCAGTCGGGGGCACTTCAGGTTGGAGAGGATCCCATTCACAGCTCTTTAAAGGGAAGAAACAAAGGCAGCCACATCAAAACAAAAAAATGATGAACAGCATCAGAAAAGAAAGAAAAAAGAAAAGACATCAGAAATGAGAGGAAACCAGGGCAGTGGCTTCAGAGAAAAGGAGTGGGTGAAAGGCGTAAAAAGAGGACACAGACAGAAGGGGGAATAGAGATGCAGGAAAAGGAGAACAAGAGTGGGAAGAGACAATGACTGGGGGCTGCAGAACGAGGGCACAGACGGGCAGAGAGGGACAACAAGCTCAGCTGTGGATGCTGCTGGAGTCAGACAGGTTCACCTGATGACACATCTGTCAGTCTGACTCACCCAGACTCTCTAATCTGCCCCTTAAAGACCAGCACAGAGCAACAGACGACGCCGAGGAGAAAGACAACACACGCCACAGCGGGATTACATGATGTTTCATTAAACATCAAATAATCACATGTTGCACTGTCCACTGCTGACAGCGTCCTGAATGAAACAGTCTTTTATTGTCTTCTCACATCTAATTCTATCTGAAAGAATCCATAAGTACATTTACTCAAACACTGCACTGATGTACACATTTGAGATACCTGTATTTGTCTTTTATGCCACTTTGTGCTTTTACTTTACAGCATTTCTGAGGTCAATTTTTACTCCATTACTCTACAAGTTACTTTGAAAATAAATAGTTTACATAAAAATAACATAAAAAAAATGATGAGCTTATAAAATGTGATGCACAAGCATAGATTAAACTTCCCAACTGTATATAAAACCACAATTATGCAGTGGGTCCAGCTCAACATCTGCATAATTGAAATGCTACCTACACATTAATGCATCAGAAATAGTAATAATGTAATATCTAAAAATGCGACGTGCACAGAGGGCATTTTCTGCCTTGAATACTTCTAGTTTTGATTCTGCATTAACATTTTAAAAGACGGATATTTACTGGTAATATAGTATTTTCTGTTTTTACCGTGTGGTAGTTATAGTTTTATTTAAGTAAAACCAAAGATCTGAGTGCTGTGAGCTTCAGTGTCCCCATAATTAAACTATTTTTCAAACTGATGGGGCCATGATAGAAACTCTGAATAGTTGCATTTGTAATCTCTTATAAAAACAGCTGAATGGAAATGATATGTCATGACATCAAACTTAGTGTGCTGATGTACAAGACTACAACTACAAGTGCACATATTCATGAATAATATAAAACTGGGTGCAAGATTGGCTGTTACTGTTTGATTGAGTAAGAGGGCTTGTTGTCTACTATATGAACCAGCACTGTTCTGCATCCACATGGTAACACTGCTCTCTAGTGGACCATTTAAGTCCATGTCTTCTTTTCTGGGAGGTTCTGCTTTAGATCCACAGTTTTAGTAATGAGAAAAGGTGTCCATGCTGGAAATGTGAGAACTGGAAGTAAAATGTGTACTGTCTCAGTGGTACTGACATCTTGCACCTAAAGTAAAGTAAAGTAAAAGTAGCTACCTTGATGTGAAAATACTCTACACTCTACACTTTGATTAATCCAAATTAATCTATGACAATTTATCACATCTGGTAAATATAATGCCGTAAAAAGTACAATAATGGCCTCAGACATGTAGTGGGGTAGATGTGGGGAATGGGAATAATACAGTGCAAGTGTCTCATAATTTAAGAGAGTGCTTCAGAAAATACAGTTACACTATTAAATTAAATTCATTTGATTAAACTGGCCGATCATAGATATCCGTGCTAGCCGATGAGATCCAAGTTTGTGGCGGCTTAAAAATTGATGGCCAATTATGAGATAAACGGCGTGTTTGTCTGGTTGATTTGAAAAAATTGTGATATTTGTATGGAGACTTGCAAGGGTTCGGTGAAAAATTAAAGATGGCGGACGGCTGTTTGGCCAGGTGGGAGTGGGCGTGGCCTGTGACGGTGCGTTAATAAAATAACTGACAGACAAACAAACCAACATGAGGGACTGAAAATTAACCTTCATGGCGGAGTTATTTCTCAAAACAACCCAAACCTGAGTGACCGAGGAGCTGGAAGAAAAGTCCGTGTGACATTTAGCGTTAATTAATTCATCATTAGTGTCACCTGCAGGAGGAAGAGTGGCCCGTCAAGGTAACGTCATGCTAACATGGATGCTAACTGAAGCTAGCTTGATTTGTTTACACTGTCCAGACACTATTTAGCTGCTTTCTGCTCTTCTTTACCTGAGTTTATCTGTCATGTTAAGTTACTGCTGCTGCTGGACACAACTGATGCATCTCAAATAAGTAAAATATGCTTTTACAGTCAGTCACCTATTAAACTTTAGCAGCACTGACTGGGTGTTGTTGCTGGAAGATGTTAGATAGTTAACTTTTTCACCCTCTAAACCTTTTATATTATTCATCTTATCTGTGCGCTGCAGCCTATTTGCTTATTTACCTGTATTGGCTCTGATTAGTTTATTATGAGTGCAAATTTATAACCAAAAACTGCACCTATTTGTTGTGTAATTGTTCAAAATTGCTAGAGGAATATGTGTAAAATTACCTGAGACAGCTACTGCATGTGGTTGGTGCTGAAGACACTGAGTTAGAGCTGCAACAACTATCAGACTGTTTATCAGAAACTATTTTTATAATATAATAATCCAGTGATTCATTTTATAAACACAAATTTCAAACGTTTGATGCTTCCAATGCTCAGATGTGAGGATTTGATGCTTTTCCAGCACAGCATTTCTCTCTGATATTCACCATATGATTACTTGATTGATCAGTTATAAAAGAAATGGTTAGTTGCAGCCCTATTATGAGGTAATGTATGAGGTATTTTACCTGGAATTTGGTGGTTTCAACAACCTTTTGGGAGTTTATGTTCTGTGGTTAGTAGAGATTTTACAGGTTGATTCCAGTATTTTTTCAACAAATGAAGCATTTTGTACCAGAGCAGCATGTGGGGGCTTTGAAACAGCGCCTGGACCTTCAAATTTGTATTAATGAACAGTAACTGACTAAATAAGATGGTGGTGGCTCAGATTCAGGAAGGTTTCAGAAAGCTGAAATGATGCTCATGTGTGGTCACTGATTTAGTGTCTCCTGATGCTGTCGACAGGACGTCCCAGTAGAGGGCAGCAGGTACATGTGGTGAAGTCGGCTCCTCTTGGCTGTGCGCCTTTGCTTCTCTGCACATTGATTGATGTTAAATCCTTGGGTGCCAGTTTAGTTTGGACCGAACCTGCTTTGGCAGTGTGCTAAATGCTTTTTATAGTCTCACTGGGCTTGGCAACGGTAGTAAAACTCAATTGACTGCCCCAATTAAAGTGAAGCCTTTTATTCCTGGCAGCACTGCTTTTATTAACAGTGATGGACTGGTTGTTCATATGTTACTGCCGGGATCAGAAATGCAGCAGACAAGAGGCCGCAAACAGTATTCAAATTCCCACAAATCCTGGGAAATGATTGACGAGTATGTCTGGTATGTTAATGCGGTGGAACTAAAGTGCGGTCCAGGGACCTTCCGAGGTCTTTGAGAAGGTCAGGACGGCCCAGAGCAGCATGACAAATAGTCTCATAATGATTAACAAGAATTTATCCCAATAGGACAAAGTAGAAACGCAGTGATTTGAATCATATGTTTGTCTGCATCATTTTTTTATGAATCCAATAATATCAGATTATGGCCCTCACTAGAGCTCAAACAGTTAGTCAGTTAATCGATTAGTCAGTTGACAGAAAATAGTCATCAATCAAGTTTTCAGCTAATATGCCGAAACGTTTATGATTTCAGCATCTTAAATGTGATTCGGCTGTTTTCTTGATTTCTTCTATGTAATTAAACTTTGGACTGTTGGTCGGACAAAACAAACAGTCTGAATATGTCGCCTTTAAACATTTTCACTATATTCTGTCATTTTAAAGACAAAACAATCATACAATTGAATAATCACAGAATAATCACAGCCCTTCTGATATGACTGACATGCTAATGTAGTGAAACTACATTTGGCTGCTTTGTGTACTGTGAGCTGATTTATAATTTAACAATAATTTTATTCCTGTTTTGAACTTCTCAAATGTATACATTTTCAGCTTTTTCTATTTCAAGTCATTGTAAATTGAGTATTTTTGGGGTTTGGACTGTTGGTCAGATAAGATGGACAATGTGAATATGATATCTTGGGGTCTGGAAAACTGTGATGGACATTTTTTACTATTTTCAAACATTTTAGAGACGTGCCAAGATTAGGCGACATAACTACCCCGCTACCATATCTACCCTCCTTGTTTGTGTGTTGGCCAACCTGTCTGTCTTTGACCATCATGCCTTGGGGGGGGGGGTTGTAGGGTCAAACCTGTTAACCTCTCCATTGAAGAACACATCATCGGGGGGGACGATGTGCAGTTCACTACACCTTTAGGCACACAAACAGACACCCTGATCCCACAGGCAGAACGTAGCTTTCAGCACCGAGCAAACATTTGATCCGACAGCGGATCAGCCAGCGAACCCTCACCCCTCATTAGCCCGCCGCGTTTCACTCCATTGCTTGTTTTTGACAATGTACAGATTGAAAAGATGCAATAGAGCTGATGGAGGACAGATTAATCTCCTGAAAGATGACATGTATATATATTTATATATATATATGCAGCCACAACATCGTCTAGCAGCTTCGTTCATGTTGGCGACTGCGGTGTAGAAAGTGAGACATTAGCTGTGTGTTCAGCATGTGATCTAAATACCAGAAAGTGAAGCCTTTCAGCCCCCTGTTGTGGGATTTTGGGGACAACTTGTTTGTTGTTGGAGAGCCGTCTGTGGTGTTAACCCATGACCCCGCTGCCCTCTGACCCGCGGGACGACAGCTCCATCCACGCGTCAGGGAGAGGGGCTGTCACAACGGAAGCGTCCGGGCCGGACTGATGGGGGAGGCAGGGACAATTGGGGTTGTCGGGGCTAAAGCAAGATCAAAAATGCTGCACGAGTTAAGAGTGTCAGGCTACCGGATACAAGATCTGTCTGCAGGAAAAGTGCAAATAGATGCCACCGGCTGGACGAGGGGGGGTCAGGATTAAGAGCTCAGTTTGGTGAAAGATTTCTTGGAGGAAGTGATGTGTCAGTGAGCGGGTTAAATCAGTGACTCGACACTGAGACCAGTGGCAAAGATGGTGACTGGTATGAAAAAGTAAAGCTTGCAATGTTGCACATTTTGATTGTTTTCTATTAAAGCAGTTCCTTGTTTTTACAGTAAAAGTCTGGCTTTTATTGAATTAAAGTTTAAAAAAAGAAGTTTAAGTTTGTACACACTGATGAAGAAGGAACATACATGTGGATTTTGGATTAATCAGACTTAATGAGTCATCTGTTGAGCGAAAATGCAGAAACTTCCCTGTTCCCAGGTTCCTAACTGAATATCTTTGGGGTTTTGGTCTCGCAGACATTCAAAGGCGTCACTTTTGCTGATTTAATCAGGAAAGTGATCAATAGTTGCAGCCAGAGCACATTCTAGATGAAATGTTAGAAAATTATGAAAAATTCCCACCAAGAGTTCCCAAAGTAACATCTGCAAATCACGTTTTTTGTCCGGCTCACTGTCCAAATCTACTTACTTCCCAGGGATTTACTGTAAGACAGAGAAAAGCAGCAACTGATGAGTGTAGATGATTGAATCTTTTGTAAAAGCACAAACTTTTCAATGTGCCATTTTGTAATAATGACACAACCATAAGAACAGTTTCTTGGATTTTGATTATTTTGGTTTATAAAATATCAGAAAATAGAGAAAAAATTTTCATCATAGTGTCTCAGAGACAGAGCATGCATCTCCGAAAAGCCACAATATTCAGTTTAGATTGATAGAAATGCAGCAATTACTCACATTTATGAAGCTGGAGTGAGAAAGTGTTTGAATAATAATAATTGTTTTCTCTTTCTCAGCTGATCATTTTATTGACTTTGTGTTGAATACATCTTCCCTTTCTTCTGTGAAGAGGCAGAACTACAGCGACTACGGCCTGTAATATTTAATAGAATAAGAATATTTAAAGGTATCATTTGATGTTACGGTGTAGCCATAAAAAGATGCTTTGGATGGAATATTTTACTTTCAAGTTCGAGACATGAGGGGATTCTTTCGCCTTTCATATCGCTGGAGAGCCGCCTTTTTCCTGGGTTTGTTTTGGGGAAACATTGCATGTTTAATGTTTGTGTGAGGAGCATATGGAACGTATATCAAACAATGTCTCACAGTTTGGAAAGAATGTTTCAGCTGAAGCGACAGAAAAGGGAAACTTGAGGGGAACATTGGGGTTCAAGTGGTCGAGGTTCCTGCTTTACATTGGCTGTTTATTTTATCTGGAACTCTGCATCCATCAGATTTTGATGGTTCGCTGAATTTATCACCGGTTTTTGCTGATAACCACCTTCCAGCGAGGTTATAAGGTCCCACATTTGTCACGTATTTTTCCAGGTGACAGGTTTTCCATCTACCTTACTGACGTGTCCTAATGTCTGCATCGGCATCGCCTCAATATCAGCTGAGGGAGGCTTTTTTCATCCCCGTGTGCGAAGCCTTCAGGCTGTCAGAGGAGAATGTCGAGGTGGGTGACCACAAACATCCGTGTGCCCGCACAGTGTCACACATGTATCACACAGGCTCACATTATCATCAAAGCCTGTCGCCTCAAACATGTGATACGACCTCAAAAGAAAAAAAAAGGGCAGACATCTTGCATTCCTGAGCCCATTCCACAAAGTACAATAACTTCCTTGAATTCTTCGACCCTCGACGGCGGAGCCAGGGCACATCCTGTTGTCCTCGCGGCACTTCCTGCTCATGCAGCTCAATCAGTCTTCCCCGTTGCCATGGCCACTGGAAAACACTGCGCTCACGTTTAATATGCACGCTAGCAGGTTGGATGATCATGGAGGGAGAAATAAAGAGATGTGACAGGAGGCTCTTCAGTCTTAGAGCGCTGATGGTGGTTCTGGCTGGTTTTTAACCCCTTAACCCTGGAGAACCCATGGGGTCAAATTTGGCCGCTGTTAATTGCTGCTACCCAAAGTGAACAAATAAAAAAAATTGTCAAATTTAACTTCAAAAACCCAGAGTGCCACTTCTGTCTTAGTTTCATTGTCTTAGTTTCATTTTTGATTTTAGAAACTTTACTGTTGTTAAAATCACACACGCTGACAGTATAACATATGTGTGTTCTGTATCTGCTTGTTCCTTCCCTTCACTGAAGTTTTACAATGTTAGACTCCATGTTTTTATGGCTGCACATTCAGATGCAAGATGCATTGTCTTATAGGTATCTAACTTTTTTAAGTTTACTTGTACAGCACATTTCAGCAACAAGGCAAAATTCAATGTGCTTCATATGAAAATATTAAAAGGACATTTAAATACAGCAGAGATGATAGAAGATAAAAACAAGCTGAAATAGAGCAAGACAGGTATAAAAATACAAGAATGACGGTTACAGTTAAAGTATTCGGTTTAATAAAAGACAGCAGCACACAGAAAAGTCTTCAGCCTGGATTTAAAAGAGCTGAGAGTTGCAGCAGAGCAGTTTTCTGGGAGTTTAAGAGGAAAACTGTCATTACGGTGTGTGATACTGTTAAAATTATATTATACTCAATTCTGAACATGATTTTATTCTCTCCATCTCTGTCTTTGTTGAATTTTAAAATTCAGAGAGCACATTCGAGGTGAGGTGCAGCCCGGTTGGGATGCAGGCAATGCAAATCCACTGAAATAAGTTTTGGTTTAGATGTTAAGGATAGGGAAGCATCATTGTGTGTGTGATAGTTATGTGAACAATGCAAGCGGAAGTGTGCGTCATCCAAGAGAATCTGTTGTGATACTTAGCTGGAAACACTCGGCTCTGAACATTACATTGCTATGCAAGATAGATTTAACCTAAACAGCCTTAGTCAGAGCTGTTGCTCCTTATTGTACAGCCCATAATAGCTGCATGCTGTATATTTACTTTTTGGATGAGCGCTTGTTTTGTTTCATAATCACAGTGTTGCTGCCAGCCCGGCGTTCATTTGTCAGCCTCCAGCAAGGCAACCGTGGCCAAACTTTGTGAGAGAGAGACAGAAGGAAGGCAAGCAGGCTCTCTTGGGTATATACGAACCCTGGAGGGATGCATTCAATTCTGCTTCCTGCACTGCTGCGTCTCTGCAAGAGCCCACAAGCCAGAGAAAATCAGGCTGGCAACAGGCCCATGTAAAGGAGTGTTTACCAGGTCAAAGGATTTGTTTGAGGAGGAGTGTTTTCCTCCTTTTTATACTTTGCTTCATGCAAGAATTTGTGCTTTTCATCTTATTTAGAGGCGTTTTTTTTTTTTTTTTTTAACCGTCACTCCACACGAACCTCACCTGCAGACACCGCGTCACTTAGCGCCAGCTTTGAAAGCAGAGGAGGGATGTTACAAGCCCTCATACCCCGATGGGATGAGGATGAGCGAACGTTTGGAATGGCCAGAGATGGCAGACGGAGGTGGCGGTCCATGACATCATGCATCAAGAAGGTGATACCACCTCGCCTCTGGCAGGGGTACACCCGTATGCCGGCAGTCTGAACGCCACGCCTCCATCTGCTGCTTGTAAACATGGCGTCTGACACCGGCTCCGGCATTAGTACAGGAATGATCAGAATCTGTTTGGGTCTGTTTTATCAGTCAGACAGCTGGAGTTTGACCTGCATGAAGTGAGGAGTAAAACTTTATTTTTTCAGTGCATTATAATTTTTTTGCTCTTCTGTTTTCCCCTAAATCACCCAGTTAATTGTTATGTCACAACACTACTGACATTTAGTGGAGACTGCTGTAATGTTAAAGATGACGATGAGGGTATTCGTGACTGTACACTTTTCCTCATGACGAGTCCCGTATCTCGTCATGCTGAGGAGTTTTCACGCCTTTTGGATTAACCGTATCAGATGGCATACCGGATACATGAGTATAGACGAGGGCGTAGTTGAGCTCGGATATTCTTCAGATCAGGTTGTTATCTGAAATGCCCCTACACGACGGATCCCAAACATACACAAACATTTTAATGCAGCAACAGGAACATATGGACATTCTGTTTTGCCGTGATATGACGTTTTTAGGGTCTCTGGCACCAAATACTGTATATATACGTTATCATGATGTATCAGTATGAAATCCTCCTGTGGCTGCAAATGAAGTTACGGAGGTAGGTAATCATTGGAGGTGATCTCCTATCTTAGATGGTGCTGAAATTTCTTTGACATTTCCAATCATTCACTTTCTCTCAGTTATGACGTTATTTTGCTCTAATCACACTGAAGAAGAAGTGCCACTGATAAACATTTCAATAAATGTGGGTAAGATAATGGTTGGTGAGATTATTAGGCTGTCTTGGGTTAAAGGGATGGTGGAGGAGAGTGGAGCAGGAGAGAAATCTCCATCAGCCATTGGATGTGCATCTGTCCAAGGCTACAGCCTGTCTGTCCTTGGGAGCTGGATCTCTCCTTCACTGTGGTGCTCCCGGAGGTTTCTCTTTTCCCACTGGGTTTTTTGAGTTTTTCCTTCCCGAAGAAGGAGGGTCATAAAGGGCAGGTGATGCCTCGGACTGATCCATCGGACCGATCCATTGGCCTCATCGACTGCTGGACTCTTTATTAGATTGTTTGTTCGCTTACACTTGTTTATTTCAGTGAACTTTGTAAAGCACTATGAGACACTCTGATATTGGGCTATACAAATACATTGAATTGAATTTAATTGAAATCAAAGACTAATCATGCACTCCAGACACCAATTGTTCTGTAAGTGGTGGGTCAGAGAGGCCTTGTGTGTGTGATAGATCAATAATAAATAAATATGTTCTAAAGGTTGTTTTAAACGTTGGCAGCATATGTGCAGCACCCAGATACAACAAAACCCTTTCCCTGTGCTGCTGCACAACATCCCAGTAGAAACACTGAAGAATACTTTATAAGCTGTTGATGCAATGAATGACAGGTCGGCACTGATTGATATGACACGTCACCTCTGCACGCCTGCGGTTGGCTGATTCAGTGTTTCAGACATTTGTACATGTAATCATGTGCATGTAATCTGTACTCATAACATTTCAGAGTCACCTTGCCAAACGTGCTTTTATCTTAACTATACAAAGCATTTAAATCCTACTTTTTATTAAGGAAGTCAAACTGCATAACCACTTATTGGAGCTTGCAGGACACTTGCATGTTTCTGCCAAGCATCCATTATAGTTGGAAGTATTATTGCCTTCACATACCTTTTAGGTTCAGACATTAGACATGAGTTAAGTTGCTGTAAAATTAGATGGGATTATGCCACAATACAAACACACGCAGATCTGAACACCGGGTTCCAGTCAGTGTACCTCAACATTTGACATGTTGAAACAGATTCACTTTATTAGCGTTTTCAGTGTTACAGTGATATTTTTTTAATGTGCTCCACTCTGAGCTGAACTGAGCGACACCGTTTATTGGCTCTGACATGATCGTCGAAATCCTCTTTAAGCCTCTTCCCCTCAGCTCTGCACGCTCATCAAACTTCACTCAAATATGTTATGATCTTCTAACTGCTTTCCCCGACAGGGCAGCATGTAAGGAATGCTGCTTAATGTCACCGGCTGTCAGTCCGACTTAATGCGAGCCGCTCTGTAACACTGCGAATATGTTAAACCCTGTGATGTCATGACGTGAGAGTCGGGGAAAGAGAAACTGCCGGCACGCGATGTTATTAATAGAGCGATGTACGTGTGCGTGCACTGTGTGTGTGTGCAGCTTGAGGAGCAGACAAGGAACAGATTTGTCTAATCAGAGCTCCCAAAGGTATTTTATTAGAGGTGCAGATGTGTGCAGAGATCAGTGCAGATTAAGAAGCGTATGTAGGAACTCATGAAGGAATCTTCACTTGTTGCACTCAGTAAGGTGTTTTTATATTTAACTGTTGTGCTGAGTTTGTTTGATGGTTTCGGTTTCGCTTGTAAACTAAAATTAAAGGGACACTTTAACTGATTTTCACGTTATCTGCAGTTGCATTGCAAAACAATGATGTCAAACTCATGTCTGTGCTGCTGGAAAGGAAAGAGTCATGGCGGAGAGGAGGAAACTGTTCAAAGCTTGGCTTCGTTTTACATAGTAAGGTGACAGCAGTGCTAGTTAGACTATCTGAAAAATGATAAACTTGATTAGGCACGAGGACAGAGCAGCACGTAATGTGTGCATGAAGAATGAGTGGTGGAGAAAGCGATGGTGAATACAAGCGGAGCAGCGGAAAAGCTTTGCACTTTCTTAACAGTTTGTTAAGAATAAAAGCTGCAGCTCTCTAAGAACAACGTAAAGCTCCTGTGTGTTATTTAGCTGCTGTGAATGTGGCAGTATTAACCCCAAAGTAGGAGTCTGAGCAGAAAGGGCCGACAGTGGAAACACCAACTAGATGCTGAAACATCATCAAGAGAGAATCAGAGTGATAAGTAGAGTCAATGATGGCTTTGGTATCAATAAAATTGTCAATTTCCATCCCAAGTCATCTCTTGGATGTTTACAGGTTCAAGGGCCGTTGCTTGAATGAATATCTGACTTAACAGTTAAACTAATGAAAACCGTAACGCTGCAGGCATAAAGTAAAAACAATGAGCTTAAAGATTTCAATTACACTACTCACAAAAAGTTAGGGATATTCAGCTTTCAGGTGAAATTTCAGGATGAACCTAAAATGCATTCTAACCTTTCCAGGTGAACTTAATGTGACCTTCTCTAAACTTTTGAATGCACATGTCCAACTGTTCAGTGTCTCAGTACTTTTTGCACAAGTTGCTGTTCTCTAACAAGAAGCTTAACAGCAACATTCACAACAGGTTTGATCCATGAATCCACCAATACATTTCCTGCTTCAGTTAGAATTGGTATTTAAACAGTCCTCCTCATCCTGCTGTTCACATTCTGACATCATGAGACCAAGACGACACCTAACAGTTGATCAGCAGCACCTCAACACTGGAGGCTTCAAACAGGAAGTCCTCAGACGGAGGTGTTCACTGAGCTTAAAGGGTCACAGAGTGTCATCAGGAGGTTGGAACAGAGATACAGAGACTGGAAGAGTCACAGAAAGGAGAGGAGTGGACGTCCTTTGGCCACATCCCAATTTATTGTGGCACCGAAAACATTTTGTTGTGGTATACCTACCACTGTTGTTAGATTTTCTTTCAATAAATTGTTTAAGATGAATAAAACTACCAGTGCATGCTTCTACTTAAATGCCCTACTTTCATGATATAATATCACCGTTGCATTAACTTTTTACATTTTCCATATATTTCATCTGAAAGTCGAATATCCCTAACTTTTTGTGAGTAGTGTATTTTTCAAGTCAAATATGGAGGTTGATGCTGCTCAGACCAGGAATGTTTATCTTGGATGGAAGAGTCTCAATCTCACTTTTATGGTTAAATAAATAAAATAAATTGAGACAAATACTTTTGTTTCTTACACATCACAAACTTGAAGTTAGACACGTGTTTACACCTGTTATCAGGGTCTCAAATGTGTCCATGGTCGTCTGGTTTGTAAACGATGTAGGCCTATGTGTGGATGTGTGCTGTGAGATAATATCTGATAATCGCTGCTCATCAGGTGATAAACGTGATGAAGATGGCTCCACCGCATTTTGTGAGCTCTGTTTTAATGGATTTTACATCAGCTGAATGTGCCAAAGGTCAAAGTTACACCAAAATATACAAAAGGCTGAATCAAAGAAAACACAAGAAAGAGACAAACCGACCAAAATCAATGTCCAGGAGCTTAGCGGGGGGTCAGGGTCTCCTCATCCAAAAAATGTTGGCTTTTTGAATAGAATAAGATATATTTGGTTGTGCATGTATTAGAAAATACATAATCATTAATGGGGTAAAGGCGAATTAACATGAATTAAATGTAGGATGATTTATTTTGTAAAATCTAAGTAATAAACTAATCAACACTAATTTCAACAGATATATTCAGATGTATTTACTGTCGTGAGTCCAGTTGGTGGTTGAAAGGGTTATTGACAAATTACTTAATGTATTCTGGTATTAGTACAATATAAGTAACCTGTACTGTTGTGCTAATATCAGGTATATTATTGCTTTTTACAGGACAGGACAAGTTTGAGGTAGATACTGTAGATCTGTTTTTGTTCTTGTTGTGTTTAAAGTAACAGTGAGGAGCTCCTCAGCAGTGATGTTAGTGACTCCGGCTCTGCTCCACGTGTTTCAGGAGCTCTACTACCTGCCTCACGTCCTGCTTTATTTCCCTGCTGCTGCAGCCGCCGCTGCTCGAGGGCAGCAATCCCATAATGAAGTGCTGGAAACATCCTGAACGCGGCGGTTGTGGCTTCTTACCACCACCTGAGGTTGGCTTGTCAGTTATCACAACAACACTAACTAAAAAAAAAAAAAAAAAGATGTTTAGATAACTAAAACTCTTGTAGCACTGCCTTGCTATGTAGCTAAACGACTGTCAGCATTACGCTTAATTACAAAACTGGTATCTGATCCAAAATGCAAATGACATAAACCACCTGTGGTTATGAGCTACAGGTCAACAGGTAACCTGTGACTGTACAATCCTGCAAGTTGATTTTAACCATTGAGAAGTTAACAGTTGAATCTAACATGACCTTGAGCACTGTAGATTCGAGACTTGACTTGGAGGCTTCGAGTTGGACTACATGAGATAAAAACATTGAGGACTGGGACTGAACTTGTGTTGAAGTGACTCAACTATAAGATTTAGAGGGAGTGTTTTGTTGTGAAAACCTTTTCGCCCATAGCAACATTTTTTCTCACAACCCTAATCCACATTACAGAAACGGTAGCAGTCAGTTCAAAGTCTGAATAACCACAAACATCAAACAACCTGTCTTTCAGTCATAATAACCTGGCGTTCTTCCTGGTCCTTATTACAGAGTCAGTGATGAAGAGGAACACATGTGATTGTTCCAGTTGAACCTGAATAACAACCAAACCGCAAAACACCGGCAGAGCCAGAGAGTGAGAGCGAGGCAGCAGGAAAGTGGTGGGAATGTTCATTGTTTTTAAGTGTTAGAAAGAACTCGGCGTTTCCCTGAGTCACCAGACTGTTGGGACCCTCGTTCCCTCTTTTATTTTTTTTTACCTGAATTCTTCGAAGGCCCTCGATTTTAAGCCCTCCTTCCTGTTACTTCGTCTGCGCACTGCAGCTGTTTTGATTGGTCAGGAGCTCCTCGTGAGGAGTGGTGAGAATGCAGCTCTGACACATATGCCAAAGTCCTCAGGGCATCCATAGTTCAGAGAGGTTGAATTCTCACCGAGTTAATGCTTGACAAATACAAAATTACAGCTTCCACACTCTGGTGCCCTCTTAGTCTACAGTTTTAATACCTAGGTCAGAGTAGTCAAATTAATCTGGAAATCTATTGTAATCGCTGATTGAATGATTGATTTTGACTGACGTTGCTCAGGGCAAAAAGAAGCTTATTTGGAATCTCTTGAAAGAGAAATAAAATGAAACCTGTCTTGGTTTTGTGTAATTTTAGTCCTGACCATGTTTCCTAGCAATAATACTAATGTATTGCTAATTTGAGAGCAAATATGTTTTGACATAAGTCTAGTGGTGCCTGGATTATGATTTTTATCAAAATGATGAGGCTTTTTTAAAGAACTAATCTGCCAAGTAGCAAAATGTGAGTAGTTAATATAGATGCAAAGTGATGATGATGATGGTCTGTTCTCCCTGTAGTAACAGTTTGTAGCATGATTTATGTTTTTATGGTTCTTGGGGGTTACTCTAAGTCATGCTCTTGCCTGGAATTAGATGAGAAGACTGATACCACTCTCCTATCAGTGCTTTAAGTCCAACATGCAGCTGAATCAAGAACTAGCTTAGCATAAATACTGGAGACAGGCTAAGCAGCTAGTGTGACTCTCTCTGATGTTCAAAAATACATCTGTTAACATCTCCAAAGCTCACTAATGTACATTATGTTTAATCACGAATCTGTGTACAAACTGAAATCTAAAAGAGACAAAATGGTATTATGGGGAGTCACGTGCTGTCATTTTTTTGGTGAACAGCGGCCGCAAGCAGTGACTGTGAGTTTCATGTATAAGATACAGCATCTTAATTAGTTTAGAGGACCTCATAGATGTATTTTAGAGGTTCAGACAGGGTTTCCCCCTGCTCCCAGTCTTTTTGCTAAGCTAAGCTAATCGCATCCTGGCTGGAGAGTGGTACGGATCCTTTCATGTAACTCTTGGCAAAAAAAAGTGTAAAAGCATATTTCCAAAAATTACTTTTTGGTCACTCAAAGCACCTGGTTACATTTAGTGAAATATTGTCTTGTTCAATGTTAAAAACCCCAAGTCTTTTTTCCTGCACAGTTTGGGGTGTGGATTATCAGGCAGTTTCACAGACTTTTCAGAGATTTTCTTCCAGGTTTGTGAGCGCAATTACTGGATTTTCTTGGGAAAAGGCAAATAACTTCTGTTGCAATGAACTCTATAGACTGGAACCACAGATCAGTTGATGTAATGAATGCACATAATTTACTAGCTGGAAAAAACCCACACAGGACAACTTTTGTGCATAACGATCCTAAGACTGGAGAAAATTTTGGCAGTGAACGTAATCCAGGGAGCAATTACGCTTCCTTCATGTATTTGGCAAAACCATTGAGTAGCATGTAGCCATAATTTCTTGGAGACAGGGTTGTTTAGTCCATATCACAATTTTAGCATTTAAGCCACAAATCTCAAATTCAGCTGAAATTATGTTTTAATTGATGTTTACATTCCAATTTCAGCAATTTCCAGATATACCTGCTGCATCCTCCTTTTCTGTCATGTCATTTCTGTGCTGCTTAAGGAGGTTTTTATGTAAGAGCCTGTATCTATATTTAAAATGATTAATCTAAGTTTGTGATGATTATGAGGCCTTGAAATGCAAGTCGGTGCAAACCACAAGTTTGTTTATGACAAGTATATCCTTCGAGGGAACAGATTCATTTTGCGTCTCATAATCACAGAGTGTGGTGTCTGCAGTCAGCTCTGCAGTTTGTCAGCAGCAGCACGCCCATCACGTACCAGCTAGTGTTATATGATAAACAAGATGTTAAATAAATGAAACGCCTGACCTCGTTTGGTGTTGCATAACACAGTGGAAGGCGTCTTCCTCAGGCCTCCTCTGCCCGCTGATGATAAAAGCCGATACATGTGTTTGCTTTTGAAATACTGGTTAGTATTTTCATAATATTTCCATGCGTGGAGACTAACAGCCAAGACATTTGACATTAATTGGAAGTCGTCCAGGATTCTTGCCCAAATGTGCGGACGTAGCCAAACCGGCATGGCATACTCAATCCTTTCACCTTGACTTCCCATTGAGGTTATGGTTGGAGAGGGCGTAGAGGTGAGAAAAGGATTTAAAGTGAGCAGCATTCCACAGGTTGTTGTCATTTTATGTTTTCCATTACATCAGAGCCGAAAGGCATGAAAGGAAGAAAATGTCTGTCAGTTAGTGAGACAAATGTGTCTCGTCAACATAACATAACATAACATAACATATCATTATGAGCCCTGACATTGTCTGCTAAAGAATAAGAAGGGACTCCATGATGCACACAGGACGGCGTTTTGATGTGTCATGTACTGAACATTTTGGCTTTGTCCTCTCAGGTTCCTGGCAGCATATTGTCTTGAATAGCTGAACATTATCGACATTATTCACGACTGGTACTTTTTATGAGGCAGCTTGAACGGCCTCAGGTCCTCATTCAGCCTCGCTCTTATCTGCAGCGCTGCAGGAGCCACTCTGTGGTTCCTGTTATTGCGATCCCGCGTTCTGCAGGCAGATACTTGCACCCACTGTGGCTGCAGCCAAGCTTTCGAATTTTCCACTGCCTGACAATTCAGATTGTATAAACCTCGATGGCAGAAAATAAGAATTGTTTGTTATTACAATGCCAGTCTACAGTGGCTTGAGCGTGTGTTGTTTTGACTCTGAGAACAATCAACTGTTGCAATAAAAGAGCCTCCCTCCCTCCCTGCACAGCTCACCCCCTCCCCTCTAACCCCCTTCCCTTCCCTGTTTATTTACAGCAAGGATTCCTCTAAAACTGTCAGCATCGGCTCCTAATTCTTTACTTTTACTGGAACAGGGGAAACACCACAATTCTTTGGAATAAACCGTAGAAGAATTTCCTGTTGTGCTGACTGTCAGCAGGTTGTCTCAGTTAATTAAAGGATGATTTAAAGGTGTGTTATGTAACAATGAAATTTAGATTTGAGACCATGCCCACTGCACTGTCAACACCTGTACTTGTTCTTTTGGAGGTGATTCTACATTGTGCACATGAATGCACTGAAGGTCCCACTTTTAAAACCTCCTTTACTCCACTGCTGACCAGGCCCACTACACCTGTCTAATACCTGATGCTTGCTCATGTGGGGATTCGTGAATCCTTAATTTTGAATTCTTGAATCATTAAAGAGTTTGGTCTAGACCTGCTCTTTATGGAAAGTGTCTTGAGATAACACTTGCTTTGAATTGCCGTTCTAAGTAAAGATTGATTGATGACTGATTGACTGTCAAGCTTTGTACATTGCCACAGCTTACTGTGTGTCATTAGTATTTTACAGTAACAATTAGTTCTCTCTTTCAGACATAATGAAAACAAAAGCAGGCTTCTAGTTTCTAGTTTGCTGGCTGAAATGACAGCTGCTGGCAAATTTACTAACTACATTGTCTGTGAGTTGCATAGTCTTATATTGACAGATCCTGTCCACCCCACTGATATCAAAGAGTAGGTTAAATTACACAAACACATCTCTGTATAATGTAATATCAGGCTGACGGGCAACTGAGTCAGAAATCTACTTTTCCAAAGTCATATTTTTACTTGCCCCAATGCAAACTGTTTTATTTATTACCAGTTATCAAATAACAGCAAAGACTAAAGTTAATGTTCTAGTTCATCTTTATTTAACTAAACAAAACAGCTGTTTGAGTGTGATCCAGGTATCTGCTCCCACAAACAAACACAATAAAAGTAAAAAAAAAGTTCCAAAAAAAGTCACTTCCACCTCAGTCGTCTAGACGGGGTTCAGATTTGTAGTGTCACACCTCGAGCAAACCACTGTCCGCTGTGAAGCTTGTCTGAAGTCTGTGACGACTAAAAGCAGCAGCAGGGCTGATTTACATGCAGCAGCTACAGGTAACATTACTAGAATCATTTCATGTAGTTTGCTTTTAAGAAAAAATGATTAAAATGGTAACTTGGGTGAGGTGTGAAAAAACTTTGTTATTGTGAAAACAGTTCAACAGAACCACAAACTGCAGCCTCCAGAATGATCATAAAGGTCAATCAACACATCTCTGACAGTTTCAGCAAAAACTGAATGTTAAAACCTTCATGACAGTCTGATTTATTGGATGACTGTTGAATTAAACTGCATTAGTTTTAGATAAGTGTATCTAATAAACAAGCAGCTGAGTGTTTAGAGGATCTAGAAGTGCTGTAGAAGTCTGGTTTCTTTAACATTTCTTGATGTGATTATCAGAGGCTCTAAAGATAAATTAAGAAAACTCAATATTAACTCACACCGAGCTTTAATGATCAGTCAGTGTGTGGGAATGTTTGAGAAAGTAACATAAGTGATCAGGGATCAGGAATCAATAAACGATGTGGAGGCAGAGAATCATCCATCACGCAGCATGGTACGGAAAAATTGATACCATCACCTCACAATGTACTGTACCTTTTTGAAAAAAAACCTCAACGTGACCTAAAATCTGATTGTTGGAAAGTCCGGAGAAAACAACAGGAAGCTGAGCTGCATGTTTGTGGAGCAGGTAGCTTACAAATAATTATGTTGCTTTTGTGAGCAAGATAAGAAACAAAGGCTGTGAATTAAACAGAGAAACTGCCTGAAATGGAAAACTACTTACTGATAGACTTTAAAAGCTTTTCAGCTTTCCTCTCCAGACTTTCCGTGTGAGGGGGATTTAGGGGGGCTGTAGGTGGACAGTGGGTGGTGGAAAGGTGGGAGTCTCTCCTTTCAAAAGGGCAGAGAACAAAACAGGAAACCATCCCCTTGTTTTGGCTCGTGGTTGCTACAAGTGTTTGGAATTTTGAGGAGGTGAATTCACATGTTATGTTCACGTCTGTGCTCAGGTCAGAGCATGCACACGCAAACACAAACACATCCACATACATTCACACACACACACACACACACACACAGCAGAGGGAATGTCTGGCATGCCTCTATAAGCAGAGACACGAAGACTGCGAACCCCCCGTGGATGTTATGAGTGAGCGATCGCTGAATAGACTAAATACTCGCTGAGGTGGTTCGGCGACCTTGGTCAAATCTGGACTCCTATTCTATGTGGGTCAAAGTGCTATCGAAGCTTGTGCCCTCATGAGTTTGGCTGACAAGTTCAAAAAGCATCATGACCTCTTTTATGTACCGTAAACTTAACACAGGTCCTGGAGTTTTATCTGTCAAGTTTAAATGCCTTCTTTTTTTTTGTTTTAAGTTGCAGACAAGCAGAGAGCATGGTTTCTTGGAAAATGTCTTATCACCCCAAGCAGACAACAAGAAGCGGGGGCAGAGCTCTGTTATTGTTTTGAAAGAAATCTGGGAACTCATGCTGTTGTTGATGTTGTTGTTGCTGCTCAGAGGAGGCTCTCCTGCACTTCCTCTGGCATCATATTGTTTTGGCATACTTGGCATCCTTGTGCAGTTTGTGTGTTAAGGCTACCTGGCACCCTTCGCCCCCTGACGACAGAGCCATCAAAATAAGTGACACCTATTCTTCTCTGCTAATGCGAGGGAACCTCCCTGGCGGATGTCTTCCTGTAGCTGTCAGGTCTTTGCTTCTAGCCTCATGATAAACAATGTCTGAAGAGATGCGTCTCCTGAGATTAAAGTTTTTTAATGCTTCCTATTATTGTGTGAAACAATTCGGTAGCATCGAGGTCAAAGCTGCAAAGAGAAAACAAAGAAAGTTTTGCCTGTAATTGATACATCGATTGTTTCGAGTAAGTAAAAGCCATCAGTCAGTCTTTTCTCTGCCACAGTGTGATACTTTTGACTTGATATTTAGGGGCGGAAGCAGGGGACAACTTCCCACTGGCACTCAATCAAAAGAAATGTGATCTGAAATCTGGTTTGTTGAATAATGTTTTTTTGGACTACAGAATGTTGCAAGTAGCAAATACTTTCATTATCACTAATCTTACAATTACATTTTTGATTAATTGATTACTCATTTAGTCTATAAAATGTGTGAAAAATGAATGGACATCTTTTCTTAAGTCCAAAGTAACATCTTCATATCTTTTTGTTCAAACAACTCTCTAAAACCTGAAGAGATTCACGTTTCTGAGACTAAGAAAACAGGTAAATATTAAAATTCAAGAAGCTTAGAAAAGTAAATTTTAAGAGTTTTTTTTGTTGCTTGACTAATCAATAAATGAACAAATTGTTTCAGCTCTAGACCAAATAGATCATACCTGATCAATGCTGTGCTACTGTACTGCTATAATTATTACTTTTGTCTTCTTTTTTGTCCTTTCAGATTTTTATTTAGTTGTTCATTCTGTGTGCAGTTTAGTTTGGATATGAACACTGTACGACATTTTAGACATAGGGTATTAGATTTTACTTAAAAACTACCCATCTGATATCTGTTATTTATTTTGAAAGAGTACAATTAATCAAAGATGTAAAAAAAAAAAGTCACAATTTTGTGTTTTAATTTGATCAAAAGTATCTTGGAAAACCAACAGTTTGAAGAATAACGTGGAAAAGAGAGACTACATTTTCCTTTGTTCCTGTGAACTCAACACTTCTCTCATTACACTCTGTGTTTTTTGTTTACACATACATGTTGTCACTCCGGTTCAATAGCATGGACCTTTGACCCCGCAGAAGTACTTCCAGGTGGGGCCTCTCTGGTCTCGCCCTGACACCGAGCAGAGACCTCCTGCAGCTACACACAGATATTCCAACCCTAAACAAACAGTGATCTGACCACTCAGAAATGTCACGTGACCTCTGCCAGCTCGGTCATGCAAAGACTGACGTGCCTGAAAATTGAAAACCACCTTTCTGAACTATCATCCAAGGTTTTTACTGTTTGATTGTTCCAAACGATGTAACGCCGAGAGACACATTTCTAATTTTGAAAAATTGGCAGGGATTTTATCGCAGTGGTAGGTGTGTGGCATCTGTATAAGTCTTACTAGCATGTGTGTGTGTGTGTGTGTGTGTGTGTGTGTGTGTGTGTGTGTCCATGGCTAATCTCTCAAACTACTGGAGCAGCCTAATATTGTTTGCGTACATTTATGCCTGTATACTGAACAAGCTCTTGTGGTTGTGGTGATTCACAGTTTTGAAAAAAACCTGTTTTATGGACTGTTTCGTACAGTCACTGACTGCTGACTCCTCTGTCCTCTTAACAGGCCAGGCAGGGACACTAGTCTTCAACAACTGCTTTAGTTTGACATCAAAGAGCAAAAGGCCACATTTTGGCCTTTTTTGTGGCTCAAAACCTCCATCCATAGACAAGCTTGGTCTCGTTTTAAACCGGAGCACCTGCAGAGTAATTCTATACACAGTATGTTATGATCCACTAAAGTTATTCACGATACAACATGAATAAATCCCTGTTTCTGTTATCTATGCTGCCATAAGGGAGCCGATGTTAACACAGCTGTTGTGTCGAAGTCTGTTCGCCCATCAGATAGTGTTCCCTGTTGGCATGCCCCCTGCGGTTGGGTTAGTTTTAGGGTAGATTATGGTTAGGCGAAGCAGAGATCGTCTGGAAAGCTGCACTCTACTGAGTGCACTTGTCTAGTTTTAAGTAATTTATATACTGCTGAGGAGCTTAAACTATAATAATGCACCAGAATGTGAGAGATTTTGTATTAATAATGTGAATCTGCAGAGTAACTAGTAACTAAAGCCACCACATGAATGGAGTGGAGTAAACAGTACAATATATCCCTCTGATGTGTTGTGGAGTAGAAGTATAGGGTTTCATAAAATGGAAATAATCCAATAAAGTACCTCAACCCTCCTACCATAAATGATTATGATCGTTACCACAGTACTAATTTATCCATTCAACCTTTCTATACCATGCTGATTATCCTTTTACATTACAAAGAAGCTGATCAAAGTCAGTTCTGCATAATGACTCGCTTGGTTTCATCTCTTTCCATCACAAACGGTGCTGCCTGTGGCTGCAGATGTGGACAGTATCAGCCTGCCTCCTCATATGCGTGCTGCATATGAGGAGGCAGGCTGATACTGTGGCTCCTGTGGCTCCAAACATCATCAGCTAAAGATCAGCTGTCAGGCCATCGTTACCCAAATCTGCTCCATGTGTCAGAAGAATGTGTGCTGGACAAAGGCTGCGACTTGTTGCATTAGCGAACCTGGAAAGAAATTATCATGCCTCCCTCCAGTTCCTCAGGAATGCTGGTGTGTGAACCGAGGGGTCACTGCAGAGCACACAGAGCATGAATGTGAGGAATTTCTTTTTCCAAAATCCTTAGCAGGTGCCTGCAAGCATGCTTACTGTACATGTAATCTTCCCTAAGGGGACTGCGGCGCCCCCGATATCACGCAAGCCTCCGTGCGACTTCTTAGTCATATCTTTCCTCGTCTGCTTTACCTGCGTGTCTGCGTGCTAAACATTCAACCAGTTAGCCACCAGGATGACTTATACAAGACTGTCTTATGTTCAACACTCCAGACGCCACCCCTGAAGTGGATACCTAATATATGGAAAACAGCTCTGTCATTATGTCTGCCTGCTATGTGGAAAATGCTCAAGAGCATAAAGTGTTCACAATGCTTGAAGTGTCTCTTAATAGAGTTATACAAGTGAATCCATCCTCGTTTTCCAGCCGATTTCACTCAACCTGAATGCAGCAGTTCATGGAAAGTTTGCAGAACTGCAGGGAGGTCTGTCGGCTGTGACAGACCAGCGAACAAACAAACTCGGGTGCATTAAGATGACGCTGAGAGAGGCAGCAGGCTGAGGAAGGGGATGCTGTTCACAGTGTGGTGGTGAATGAATGATGCCAGGTGCCACCTGCACTGGACAGACCCCACAAGCTGCATCTGGTTGAGTTGAGAGCCGTTTCCCCTGATTTCTGTCCTCACGTTCAGCCTGTTTATGTGACTGGGTTCCAGTCAGTAGGCCAGGCATTACCGGGAATTACCTCCAAGGTTCCTGTTGTTCATCTCTCTCCTCCTCCTCCGCCTGTTTTTCTTCCTCTTCTTCTGTCAACTTTCCGTTTGGCCCAGTAATACGAGGTAGTTTTATTGAAAGTAGACTCTAGTTTTAGCAAAATATGTCCAAACATTTGACCAGGACTGAATGCTGACTATTAAGATTGCACAGGATTTATTAATTACATTTTCTACAATTCTACACTGCATGAATCTTTAGGAGCTTTAATGTTTTTCTAAGTCTAAATGTGCCTGTGCACACATGTCATTGTGCGGGAGATGGGTCTAATATAATCTCTACAACCCTTGTCAGGTTATATCAGATTGTGTGATGAAAGCCTGGTGAATCATCACATGTGAATCTGTGATGTCTGAGCCAAGAAATGTGTCGTTTGTAGTTTTACCCTCCAACAACTCCATCCTCCTCGAGCAAACGACTGCAGCACGACTCCAGAGATAAGCTGCGCTGGTGTTCATGAAGCTTTAATAAGCTTTTTTATTAATTACAAGAGGCATCACTCTGTTTTTTGGGTATTTCATTATTGTTGGGATACTCCTATAGAGGCACTATGATTTTTTTAGATTCTTGTTTATATTAACGGTGTGAATTAACAGAATATGTTCTGACCTATATCAGGATATGAGGTTTTGGTCATATCATACATCCAGCACACTTGGATATACCTTTTTTGAGAGGAAATTTGCATCTTTGTACTGGATGAAGAATTGTTTACTCATGACATCAGGCTCTGCTTAATGCTTTTTTGTGATTTTTTCTGTAGCAGTTGTTACAAAACATCTATTTTTGATTACTCTGTACCTCTGCTCTTGAACATGCTTTACAAACTAAGATTATTGTTGTTATATAATTGATATTAAAGAATTCAGGTGCAAGGGTGGAACGTGTCAGAAGCTTTTTGGCGTCAGTCATCCCTCCTCCCTCTGGGCATCACTGGTGCCTTAAACTCCTTCCACCCTAAACCCTTCCCTCACACCCCTCGACTAATTTACCCCCTCATCTCCCTGAACCCACGACGAGCTGCAGGATTACTCCAGTATGAAGCTGTCTGTCGACGCCCGCGGCCTGTGGCAGCGAGGTAATGGAGCAGTTAAAGAGTATTTTGAGGTGTGTATCTGTCAGGCAGCGCAGCAGTGCTGCAGGCTCATGGTTCTGGGATTAGCGTGACAGTGGAGGGACGGGGCTGTTTCCTAATGTTTGAGCTGGCTGGGTGACCTCATTGTCAGCAGAGGACACGCTGCATACCATTAGCCTTTCCAACCGCCTCAGCAACACAAGAGAATATTTCATGATATGGCCAAAGAGCAAGAAACTATAAAGTTTATTGCATGTGATTGTGAAGCCGTTGTTTCCGCCATGTCTTTGATGGCTTTAATCGTCCCACCAGGGGCCTGAACTCTGTGAACTGTGAGTCCAGCTTTGATCCATAGTGTTGTTGCCCGGGATCTCTGAGGGACCGGTCAGGAATTAGGAGAGTTAGGCTCCATCCACTAACAAGCGGTGTCACCAGCACTTTGCCAAAATATTTCATGCTTAGCCAGGCTTTCCTTGAAGCTCATTACCTAAGAAGAGCGAGGAAGGAGGGGTGGGCTGCCGGTGACACCAGCATCAGGCCAAGATGAAGAATGTGGATAATGATGTTTGTAAAGATCTGCCTGCATAGAAATTTGAAATAACAAATGTCCAAATGGAGACGTCTGGAGTTCTAAACTCTTTCAGCAGGTGAAAATATTTTATCTCCAAACATCAATATTTTTAGACCTGCATGTATTCCTGTTGATCATTGTTGCTGTAACAGAGAACTATGAGGAAACATGAGGAACCCATTTGTTTTAGCATGCTATATACTTCTTGAAAAACACTCAACTCAACTTTCATTCAGTAGCTGTTCTGGGGCTTTCGGTCGTATCACACAGTTTTCATCACCAGATGAATGCAGTTATTCTGAGCAATTCTCATCCATGTTGAGTTTGGTATCTATAAAATTATACTAGTATATTGTGTATATACCTTTAAAAGATGCATTAAAAACCCATCGGTACCCTTTTAATATCTGGTTTTATCCTTTTATTTAATCTTTTGGTAATTTTCATTTTTTTTTGTCTACTTATGTTGAAATGAGACACTGACAAGTTGTTATGGCAGAAAAACATTCTTATTTCTTTATTGTTTTCATCCAGCAGTTATGAAGCAACATCCTGAGGAAAATATCTGGCAGCTGCTAAATGTTCCACTATGTTCACCAGCTAGTTGCTAACTGTGTTCGTCAGCTGTTTGGTGCAGAGCATGTAGTCTACAGTGGGTTTGTAGAGCTTTTTAGCTGCCTGCTGCTTCCCAAAGTGACACTAAGCGTGAATCAAAACAATTAAGTTGTGGATCAGACAGAAGGAACAATGAACTGAAACTCACTATAAAGCTCCATAAAGCTGAGGGGAGCTTCAGATTCACGTGATAATTCTCTGCAGGTTTATCACAAGGAGGAAGCCTTTTCACATTGACATTGTTATTTTAAAAGTATTGATTATAGCTATTTAAGCTTAACAGTCCAAACACAGGTTATGTTAATTGGTGACTCTAAATTGCCATCATCTATGGCCAAATTCTCCCCCATCTTACAGGTGCAGCATGGAGTCATTGCTCTCGCAGAGGAATAATCTGTCGCACTACCTCCTGTACCTCCTACAGTGTCTGTTATGACACTTCTGTGATTGTACTTATTAAACAAAGGTTTTGATGTTGCTAACTAGTGAGGTTTAGAGGTGGAAGTAGAAAGATTTTGTTACATTAGGACAGAGCCAGGCTAGCTGGTTCCACTTGCTTTCAGTCTTTGTGCTAAGCTACGCTAATCAACTGCTGGCTGTGGCTTCATGTTTAGTGAACAGACATGAAAGTGGTTCCAACCTTGTCATCTAACTCTCAGCAAGAAAGCAAATAAACGTATTTTCCCCCAAATGTTGAGCGACTCCTGTAGAGCAGAGCCTCTGGAGATTTTTATGGACGTCAAATCAGCTGGAAGTAAAGTGAAGTTTCATCATTGGAAGTGCAGATCGTTTCAGTGACTGCGGTATGATTGGAATGTTTATTTTAAAAGTGTTTTCTGTAGGCGTGTTCGGATGAAGACATAATTCAAGATGATTGCTTCATCTCCTCTATTTGTCCACACTTACAATAAATACTGACGGATTTCAGGTATTTCAGGGATTTATCTCAAGATCAGGTGAGACCTCACCTTGGTTTATCGTAAGCAGGCGATAACATCAACGTGGGGAAATAACAACAGGATACTGGTGTGATCTCACCACAAACAGGGAAAGTAATCCCATCAATTAGAAAGTGACGCATGCTGTGTGTAAAAATCTCACCACAGCATGCTCACTATAAACTCATTATTAGCAATATGTAGGTGTAATGCCATATTAAGAGGAAATGTATGTTAATACAGACACACTGTAGTACTGCTTTGAGCCCACTTTACCCCATGCTGACACCGGGCACTCTAACCATCCTGGACATGTTTTTTTCTCCTCTTCATTCATCTTTCTTTCAGCCTTTTGTCCCTGACTCTTGTCTTCCTCTGGCCTTTCAGGAGAGCGTTCTCGTTTCAGGTTCAGTGACTAACAAGCATTTAACACAATAGTTTGAGTCTGAGAAATGGGGTTCAACTTGGTCCCTGTGCAGAGAAATCCAGTTCTTTCCAGTTTGTTAAATGACAAAAAATGGAGGCATTGTTTTGGGTTTTTTCCACAGTACTTGTGGATCGTCACTGTGGTGACAATACAAGTATTAAAGGATAAGGCTGGTGTCATCCTGCATTGTTCTTATTGTCGATAAATCCCATGAAAAGAGTAAAGCCTACAATGAATTGATCCACCTAACCAGTATCTTCTGTGTAGCTAAAGGCTGTTGTAACTTTTTACTCCTTAGAGCCCCATCGTTGTCCAAAAATGCTCAAAACGCATCAATCAGTCACACCATTGCATCGTTATAACTGTATTAACACCAAGCCACAGTAGTTTGTTTTGAGTCAAACTTTCCGCCAGTAGTTCTCACTAGAACTCCAAATCCACATTTTAAAATAGTTCCTGTTTATTTTGCACTGTTTACTATTTAAAACCTACATTGCCTGTTTTAAGAAATGTTTTAAGATATTTCTTGGCCATTTTTAAACCTTTAATTGTATATTTGTGACCCGTTTTTTAAAGATTTTCACCTTCAGTAAGAACAAATGGGCTTCAGGGCTTAGAGTCACTGACAGTCGCAAAGTATTTAGAGACAGACTACAACATGTTGTTTTGGTCTTTTCATGGGATTTGTAGATGGTAACAAAAATATAGTGAGGCAGCAATTTAAACACACTGCTGAATATGAGTTATTGTGTTATAATGAAAGATATGGATAATGAAAGGATAGGTAAATAAATTCAGGTGGCCATAAAGACACCTCCAAATGAACAATACTATTGCTCCATGTTTGCTGGTTATGTAAATTAGCTGGCCGAACGAATTCACTGAAACAAAATAGCGATTTTTTGTGACGATCAGGCGAATGTAGGCTACTTATTAAAGTAAGGCAAGGCATGTGAAGGGACACGGTGACATTAAGGTGTTCAAGGTCCTCCACTTAACCACCAGTCCTCCACTGCGCCTCATGGTGTCACACCATCATCATCTTTCACTCTCCAAAAACAACACACTCAGGTGAAGCGAGACGTTGGCATGCAGCAGCATTTCTCCCAGCAGTTACTTTTGAAAAGTGTCTATTTTGATTGTGGCAGTGAAATTGCTCCTATCTACAAAGGACATTTCATTTTTTTTCCTTTTACTCCTTGGTCCCTAAATGCCTTGTTAAGAATAACAAACAAGCTGCCAAGATAAATCACGCCATGTTTCTCACTCCTAGTTCTAAAGGCTGCCATTTCATCATGCAGCTGTCATCCTCACAGCTCCGGCTCTGAGGCAGATAAAGGGTCAAGAGACTAAGAGGGTGCAGAAAGCAATCTGTCCTTTGGCCTTATTCACTGCACACAAACACACAGCCAGTTTGCATCCTCCTCTCTGTGGCTTTTGGCAAGTGAGCATGAAAGGGAAATTTACATTGATTTGTCCGGATGTCTGCGTTGCACTGGCCAGAGCGGTGATATGAGGTGTTTTACTAAGGAGATAAAAGAGCCGGACCAGGACACATGGCAGACTGAAGAACACAACAACACTGAACGGGACCAATGGACAGGATACACTCAGCTAAACAAATACGACCTTTACATTGATAAATGTGCGACATTAACACTTCCTCTCCTACAGTTTGGAATGCCAAAAGATCTTAAAGGACCTCTGCAGTGTTTATGTATGTTCTTTCTGATTAACAACGCGTTAAAAATTCACCTTAGAAAAATGTCAGGTTTAGATTTTATTTGCTGTTTCGAAACTAAAACAAACCAATGACAAGACAAGAAGTCCTCCACATTAAACCGGACTGTTGGAGGGAAATGGGAAACAAACAGTGGTCTTGGGTGTCAAACTCCGTTATTTGTTGACCATAGGGTTGGGCAATGTGTACTGAATTGGCATATGACGACAGCCACAGTGAACCGTCATAATGCACATCGATCTTTCCTTGAAGTTTCTTCCTCTCTGATCCCGATGTTACGATGGTCGAGGCTCAGTGGTTGATGGCTGCCGACCATTAGCGACGGGCTCAACTCTAGTTGACCAAATGATCTTCTGCCGTCTTTGTGTCTCTAGAACCACGTCACACTAGTGTTCTCCCTCATTTTCTCCGGACAAACAAGCCATCAAACGTTCAGATACATGGTTCAGCAGTATGTATCTGTTACAATCTTCCCTGCCACTCCAGCAACCCAAAAATTCAAAAGATCAGAGCCATATTTGAATGTATACATCGAATTTAGGATGAAATGAGGATATTTTGTCTTACAAAATAATGGCTTGGGAAGTTGTTCTCACTGTACAAAGGTTTGTGTGTCTGACTGCTTTGGCAGTAAACTGGGTATTTGCAGTTGAGATAAATGTGTGGGTGCTTTGCCTTTTAATTTTTTATTAATATCATTTGGTCTGGATTTAGTATTGTTATTGTCTCAGCCTTCATCTTAAAATCTGATTTAAGCGTTTGGTGTGGCAACAACAGCACAATGTGTGCATCTTAATTAGCCTGTTTAACTCACCTTCTTCTGAAAAACAGAGGTTTAATTGTTCAAAACTCTAGAAGACAGTGATTCTATTGTTGTGAATGCAGAGTGTTAAAAAGGTGTTATCATATTGATCAAACTACTGAGGAAACCTTTGGCTCATCTATACAATTTGTAGATGTGAAACCTCCGCGTCCTAATTCAATGATTTGCTGAGCCAGACAGAGTTAGTGATATTCAGCGCTTTATTCACAACCAGCTAAACAAGTCTGATTAACTTGGTTTTGTGTGGTAAAATATACAAGACAAACACTGTGCTATAAAAGGACACAATAAATCTAAAATAGCACACAGAGCGGACACTAATACAGCAAACACTGTTGACGCTGCTGTGACAGTTTATTCAGTGTCTCACTCAGAGGGGAATATCAGAGTTGATCAATGGCTGAGCTCCAGTTTAAACTTATCTGCTGGTGTCACTCACCAAAGTGACTGAAAGGAAGACAAAGAGCAGTGCCACTTGTCTGTGCCGTTATCGCTAAATAAACTCTGTCTGACACAGAACCAAAAAAATCTGCTCAGTTTTCAGCCACAAAAACTGGACAAAATAAAATTTGTCCCATTTTTGTGACCCTTTTTCAGGACCAGCTTCAGTGTCAATGCCATTGCTTCTTAAATCTGTTAAAATTATTGTGAAGATTCATTCATTAAGACTGAGGCAAAGATTCATCTCTTGTCTTTCATTCCATTTGTGCACAAAAATATCAAAACTGAACAAGGGAGATTTTCTTTCAACCTCCCCCAAGGATGGTCTCTTTTTTCATTCTGGGTATTCTACGTTTTTTCCTGAATTATTTCCCTTCAGATCACACTATCTGCGTCAGAATCCAGCAGGTAGATTACCACCGACTTTTATGAGCCCCTGCAGGTCGGACAGTATTATTCCACAAAGAAAATGACGCACCTACAACTCCAAAGTTTCAATCAAATTGCAGATGATGGTGAGACAGCCCAAGAAACAGAAAAATCAAACCCTTAGAAAAACATTATTCTCTCTCTTTGTGGAGTTTAATTGGCAGCGGCACTCCAAAGTTGTAGTTTGGTATTTGCTTATACACATTTTGTATCATGTCGCAAACAGAAAAGTAGCAACATCGACGTCTTCTGTCATTGCAATTTTTACAACCTTCTAAAAGAGCATACTGTTAAAATGAGTAATATTAATAGCTTTATACTATTTAGGCTGAAACTGGGACAGAGGCTTGTGTTATGGATTAGAATTAACACTGCAGCCTCATGGGGTCACTGTTGTAGCTTTAGCCATAGGCTCTATCACTTTTCTTATTTAGACGTTTACAACTATGTACTGTGATAGGTTTACTAATGCCTCCATGTGCTGTGTATACTACAATCAGAGAAACAAACTCTGTATTATGGAACAAGCTGCTCAGCATTTACAGGGTGACAAGGAAGTTTTATTTTGAATTTTCATCAAAAAGACATCAGTGTTTTAGTACAGTGTTGTGGTTGAGTGTTTTGGTACAGTGTGTGATGACAGATAATTACTACAAAGCACAGTTTCCAATATTTTATTTTATTACAGCACCCAAACAAGAGTGATGTACATCTTCCTTTTATTCCAGCCCAAAACATAAACCTCCAAAGTGATAACTAGCTGTGGTATAGTCAGTTTCATGTCAAAGAGTCTTAGATAATGTGGGCTTTCGGGTCGCACCTGCTAGCTACTACTGTACCACCTGTGAATCTGCAGGTGGTACAGTAGTAGATCCAGTGCTGCAGCTGTCAAATGCTGTCCCACCTGCAAGATGTTAAGCAGTACAAGTTTGGAATGAGAGTTAACTGTTCACTGTTTGTCTATTTTAGCCATGTGACCAAGAAACCTGACACATGGCCTCTAACCCCCTTTAGTTATTTTAAAAGTGCTACGATGGCACAGTGGCTGACCTTTATATTCTTCAGCAGCTTGTGAACGCTGGTAAAAATGGAGGCCATTCAGACGAGGAGAGGAGCAGGCTGACCCCGCTGCTCCCCCACCCTTCTTTCTTCTGCCCCGAGGCCGTGTCCCCGCAGGGAAGGTCATCACAGCCTGAATGGTGTCCCAAATAGCCCTCATAAAGGCATAGTTGGTCCAAGACCCCCATGGTGGTCAGGTAGTGCGTCAGGGTCCTACAGACGAGGCAGGGCTCAGCACATGAAAGGTTGGCAGGAGAGGAGGATGAGATCTGACCCTCCAACAGTCACACTCATTAAGAAACAAGAGGCCAAGCTAAAACCAAGTGTAATTATAGAGAAAAGAAACAGTACCATCCTTAGATAAACTGTTCATCTGCACTTTGTATAAGGGCCTGAAACTAACACTTATTTTCATTATCGATTTATGCATTAATCATGTTTGTTCACATTTGCAGAAAGACTTGTCAATGCATTTTGATGTCTCAAGAGGTGTTATATGTTTTTTTTAAATAAATACCAACAGAGAATCTCCCCTGTTAAAATTAAGCTCAGTCAATGATCTTGCGGTAAATAAAAAGGCATCACAATCACCAATCTGAACATACGTTTTTTTGTAAAACATCCATAGTAACAGTAAGAGGCTACATTTATAGTTGTACTACTGTGCCATAGTTATACGCCCCAGAACCAAATGAGGAAACCTTATGTTACTGTCCAATTGTTGGGGTTGGGACCTTATGTGGAGCTGCTTGATGAGCAGTCACAGTTGAAGGGATTTTAGGCTGAAACATATCCTAATCTCTTCACAACTCTTATACGCAGTTCAAATTTGGATACAAATGTTTTCCTCTCAAAAGGACTCCTCTTGACACCATTATAATTGCTGGAATCAGTTTTAGACAGAAAATGAGTCAGCATTTAATATTTTGTGCAGCTGTCTGAACTTCCATTAAAATTTAAAAGAACTGGTTGACATTTTGAAAAATATGTTTATAGGCTTTCTTGCAGAGAGGATCAATAGCACTTTAATGTCTGTATGGTAAATATGAAGCTAAAGCCAGCAGCTGGTTAGCTTAGCATTAAGACTGGAAACAGAGGGAAACAGCTACCCTGGCTCTGTTCAGATGTACCATAATCCACCTATCAGCACCTCTAAATGCTCATTGTTAACAACCCTACAGAAACGGATGTATAGAAATGGTAATTATTTTATTTTATTATTCATTTTTTTTATGGGAGAGTTATTTCTTCAATGACTTCCTGCAGTTTCCACTGGTTGCCTGGCAACCTCACAGTGATGACACGACTGCCAGGAATAAGTGAACTTCCCAATATGCCAAACTGTTCCTTTAAAACCAACAACTGACTCATATTCTACCATCGTGGTTTCATTCTTTGTGCATTATGTGATATTCCCCTGTACTCTGATTCAAAATTCCCCGTTTTCTATGAAATGTATGTAGTTTAGGCGGATGTTCGCACTGGGTTGCGATAATCTTCCATGTTGTTTGGGCTAGAGGTGTCTGAGGATGTGCTGGCTGTCAGCTGAATCGCCTGCTGTTGACAGAGTTTGAGTTTTGTTTTGGAACGGCTGCCTCAACATGCTGCAGGTGCACACAATCTTGTTTAGTTTCAGGCAGATAACAGCAAAGCAGTGAGGGAGAGGGTATATTATTCAACGACAGGGCGAAGCGACATTATCAGAGCCTCACATAGACTATCATAGCTGAAAGCCAGGGATGATTAAGGGATAGCAGAATGTGTAAACACTTTGTATCTGTTGCTTCATTTGTGTGTGACTTTGTGTGGAAGTCAGTGGCTGCTGCTTGTCATGGCAGATCACAAGTTTGTTTGTCAGGCATATGAACTCTACCATAGTCGAGGCAGGCTGCACTTTGGAAACATGGACCAGTGTAGACATAATCAAATTAGCTGACTGTAACTGGGATGTTTATACATTTAGGCTCCCCTTGGTTGGGTAACAGAAGAATAGCTCAGCACCTCAGACCACAGTCTGCAAAAGGTGCAGGGTTTTGCACAACAGCACAAAATAAACACCTGTACTAGTGTTTGTGCTTTGTCCAGTGGTTTCGCCCACATCTCATACAAATCTAGCTTTTTCAAAATCACAAAAGTTATCTATTTAAATGGCTCGATTTGTACACAATTCTGTAATTTCTGTAATGTTTTACACACTAGATGAGATTTATGGCCATTGCACTGAATACTTTAAGTGCCAGTGCAACAACTTACAGATCAGCATCTAACTAGAAAGTGCAAACAATTGCAAAGTGTATGTAGATAAATTATGATGAAATATGTAATGAATGAATAACAAAAACTAGTGTGATGTATGTAGAGTAGTATGAATGTAATTATGTAGAATGAAGACATAATGCTGCTATGTACAATGATGAATTTAAAAGTAAAGGTGTTAAACTTACACAAAATAGATGTATCATATATTCAGGGGACTGCAAGCACAAATAGCATGAAGACTGTGTAGTGGTGGTCCAATAACTGTTGTGCAAAAGACAAAAGGCGAAGTGAAAGTCCTGAGGTGTTATGTGTGAGTAGAGAGGTCGTTATCAATGTCCAACTCACTTCATGCTGCTCTTTTTTCATTATTTATTTCAGAAACATGTTGTTGTGCTGTTGCAACTCTGACAGTTGTTACTTTCTGAAGTGCCAGAGGAAACTCTTTCCTGTGAATTTGCAGAGCTGCAGGCTGATTGTCAAGCTACAGTAGTTGAGCTCCAGGGAAATGTCCTCAAAAGTGATGAGCTATCACTTGATGTGAATAACCAAACTCAAACTTTCTTTGTGGCAAGTTGCATTTGATAATAGCTTTGCTTGATTTCCCTTAGAGTTATAATCCTTAAGATTTCAGTCCTGGTTAACTTGGCGACACCGGTACTTACAGGCAGAAAGTGCAGGTTAATAATGCGGGTCTGTTTACAGTGCAGCCAAACAAATTCAGGTTGTTTTGATAAAGATCTCTTTAAGATGTCTTTATCAAAACAACCTGAACAACATTTTTTTCCATAGTGAGTCATGAGCAGTGTGGAGTTTGCGTGAGTTTTCTCCAGGTACTCCGGCTTCCTCTCACAGTCCAAAGACAATTATGTTAATCAGTGACTCTAAACTGCCTGTAGATGTGAGTGTGAGTGTGAATCGTTGTCTGTCTCTGTGTGTCAGCCCTGTGATTGACTGCCGACCAGTCCAGGGGCACCCCGCCTAACTCCTAATGTCCTAATCTCCTAATGGGACAGGCTCTAGCCCTCCTCCCGTGACCCTTAAGGATAAACATTATAGACAATGGATGGATAGATGGATGGATGGAAGTCATGAGCAACTGTGATTTGATTTCATGCTGCCTCAGTACCGTTAACAGGAATGGATAACTTTGTTGAGAAGTCCTGTGATATTTAACGCTGATCCACCATCAAAAGATACAGTAAATTATCACCATCTTGTTTTGTAGATGCATTTTTGATAAATGACCACTGTCATTACTAACCTCTGTTTCAAGCACATTGTGTCTCATGTGACCACTTCACAAAAAAAGCCACCCTTTGTGTCACTGGTTGAACACTTTGACTGTGAAGCAGCGACAGAAGGAAATATTTGGTTAAGATTAGCAGTAACTTACTACAGCTTAAAACAGTGTTAGGAGAATCAACAGAGAACAGTGACGCTGATATCAATGAGATAACATTACAAACCAAATCATGGAAATCACAAGAATTATAATCTTTATTCAGAAAAGGATTGCTGCACTTGCTGCAACAGAATTTTTTTGACTCTTTACTTGATG
Source organism: Pempheris klunzingeri (assembly GCF_042242105.1). Taxonomy (NCBI): domain Eukaryota; kingdom Metazoa; phylum Chordata; class Actinopteri; order Acropomatiformes; family Pempheridae; genus Pempheris; species Pempheris klunzingeri. The sequence continues at coordinate 5,767,897 of NC_092027.1, forward strand.
TGTGTGTAATTAGACTGAAATGTGTTTTGTAGTGTGATGGATTTATTTTTACATCTCACTTGTGTTTTCTTAAAGTTGGCATATTTGTGTTTGTAGCCAGGGACGGACCTTTTAATTGCTCTTCTATCACGCTGTACCATACTCGCATCTCTCTGTGATCTATAATCTCTCACGTGATGGGACCACAGGACCTGTCAGGCCGTTGGTCTCCACTGCAGCTGCACCGTCCACATTTCCGCTGGTGCTGTGAGTGTGTTATTCACCGTTGAGTGGGGACATGTGGGGCCTCGGAGCAGACTGACAGACACTTTGGGAAATGGGACAAAGTCTTGCAGGAAATATGTCTGGAATTTGTTCCAGACAGAAGGAGAGAGAAACTTTCATAACCAATTCAAATGAAGGTTAACAGTTACCGTAACGTCCCAGTTTATCAGTGATGTAAGTGTTTAACCCTTCGGCCTTGAACATTAATTTCAAGGATATTAGCCAAGCTGTGGATATCTTTTCATCATCCACAGTATGCACAGTCATTTCTGGTTAGTAATTCACTTATTCACTGATAACCAGGGTCCAGGTTAGGAGTCAGGTCTTCTATCTGCTGTAGTTCATCTCCTGGCTTGTGCTGCCGTACATCCTCATAGGAGGTCGCTGAGAATTATCTGAGTTCAATTGCAGGAAGGAAGTTAGGGCATATTTGATTTTAAGTGTGAAGTCCAGCAGTTGTTTTTGACTGAGTTGTGTTAATTGTAATTGCAAATGCAGCACTGACTTATGTCTAAACTTTATGCTTTTTTCTGAGTCGTTTTAACTCTTCATGTCTCTGTAAATATGTTTTCAGCTGCTTTCTTTCTTTCTATACAGTCTAAGTAACCTATGACGAGAAAGTTTGGGCAGACGTTTCTTTAAGGTTTCACAAGCTAAAAAAATTGGAACCACTGATGTATGAGTCCTTATGATAACATGCTCTGATAATTTTTAGAAATGCTTTCCAAATATACCCCAAAAAAGCCCCAATGTACAGCAGATCACCTTGGACACAACCCAAATCTGGACAGTTTAAGCGTAAACCATTGCCCTGTCGATAAGGGCTCACTTACAGGTGCCCCAGCTCATTCGTGTGAATGCACTTTGCACAGACCCGCTGGCCTGCACTGATCTGCACTTCAAAGAATTTGCATATTTACAACCTGGGTTGCATCCACGTTGTACTAGTACACACATGTCAACAGTCTTCTCATTCCTGGTAGCTCCCGTATTTATAGAACTCATTCTGCAGCTCGTCCCTTATTGTTGTTACTCCCTTATTTCCCGCCTCAGGACGGGATTAAATCTCTGAACTTCCAGTGAACTACGTCAATCAAATTTAACACATCAAAGAAATTGGATACGTGTTGGAGGCTAATTTGTTTTCTTAATTGTCCTCCAAACGTTACAGCAAACCTTTGATGATATAGCAAAATGACATGATGGTAATGTGCTACCTGTTACAACAAAGGCTTGGAAAAGGTTCAGACTCTTTCAAATAACATTAATTACCAAAACATCAGCATGTTATGTAATCTGATTGGCCCAAGATTATCGCCTGTCACACTTGGAAAATGGCTTAGTTATGATTATTTCCATTTTAAATGATTAGCATGAGATTGTATCGAGAAAATGTGCACAGCTAAATTTATGAGGCTATAAAAATATCTCCAGATATATTAGGAATACTAGTGCAGAAATAAATCATAGTAGGCAGTAGCATGTGTTATTGTTTTGGCTGAGACTGCTGTCGGATCCAAATACTTTGTTTGTTGACAATAGAGGGCAACGCAGAAGTTCAGGCTCCAATGTGAACAATCATCTTGGCACAACCGTACACAATGAAAGGCTGAGCTAAAGAGAGCGATGATGGAGTATATAAAAAGACTTGACACAATGAGACAAACCCAGAAGTTTATCACTTGGCAGCCGTCTTGTTGAAACAACAAGCGGGACTCTTGGTGCGAGTGTCCCAGCCCAGGTTGGCTGTCACTGGCAGCTGGATGGCAGAGAGGCTCCCAACACTCGCTCAGGTCATTCACCTCTTCAACACACTGGGTTAGTCTGGGTCAGGGTTCTGGGTCTAGGGTCAGTGTGAGTCACACTGGCAGTGTCAGGCTTTTATTAAAGGAGCAGTTCAACAGTTTAGGAGATAAAAAAAAAATCAGTCGGTGTCCAAAGTGTAAAGAAAAATGCCAAAACAACAGCATTTTGAGAAACGTATCCACTGTCTTTCTGAGACTGAGATGAAAAGATAGATATCAATTCAAGCTAGGATGTGTGTAGCCGAGCATTAAGATTTTCAGGCATTAAAAAACTAATTTGTTGTGTTAACAGTACTTTTTATTCACAGATTAACCAAACATTAAATAATAACCAGCTAACTTTAAAGGTTCTATATATCTCAGACCAAAACAAATGTCTGTGAGACAAACAATGACCAACGAGATAAACAACGAGTGAAGTTAGTCTTTTGTAAGCAAAGTCAAGTGATGAGGTAAGAGCACCAGGCAAGCCAGAGGATGAACATGGCTATTATTTCCTTGTGTGGAATATTGATTTTTACAGTTTTGATCCTGCTGCAGAGGCCAGCTCTCTGGGGCGAGGGAGAAGGGGACGAGGTGGTAGTAGAAGAGTGGAGGAGCCCGAGGCCGAGCAGCTAGAGGTGCATGGTGCACAGATGGGGCAGCTGGAGGTAGTGATGACGTTTTTAGCTGAAGAATGTAGTTTCTCCAGTAGAAGAAGTCGCCTACAGCTCAGTGTCTCAAACTCTCATATGCATTTGCGTCAGTGTTATTTATTCTCTGCTCAGGACACCATTACTCTACTGTGTCTTTAAATAGCAAATAGTTAGTTCTGAATGTAGTATATTGGACCTCTTGATGGGTGTGTGTTTTCACTTTAAAAAGATTGTCATCAAACAAACAACGTCCCAGGTCTCTTCTTGGAAACACAAGCTATTTAGCCCACAGTAACCTATAGACTTTTAAAGGAACATTGGCTTAGACTGACACAATGTGTTATGAAACAGTTAAACAGATAAAAGAAATGCTTGAGTGACTCAAACATGCAACACAAAAAAGGTGCTCATTGTTTCATACAACACCAGATTAAAACTAAGATAATAGAATTGATCCCTGATGAAATGTCTTTTTTGAAGTGAATTTTTATACACAAAGGGAAAGGCTTCACCGCTCCATACACACCATCGGTGTCTATCAGCATTTCCCCCATACATCCCTCAGAAGGGATTTTCAGCATGTGTTGAGAGACAGAGCAAGAAAAAAAGAATAAAAGCTTAATCTCCACCTGCCTACCAGTGCAAACAAACACAGTGACCAAGGAGAGCAAAACAAACAGGAACACTGACTCTCTTAATAACACGTGTTAACATGCATGCTGCTGTAAGTGTGCCAATTTATTTAAGTATTTTCGTTTGAAATTATCTTTGGAAAACCAAATCACATTCCGTTAGTAGTGTTTGCTCTGTGCAGTGTTTTCTCAGATAGTGTAATGTTTACTCTTGGTCCAGTATATCAACACTTACTCCTGACATTTATAACAGTGAGCAGAATATGGGACAAAATCCTCGAGCCAAAAGAGTCATTGTTATCAGTGGCACACAATCATTGTAATAAGATAATCTTACAACAGTTTTTCTATATGAAATGAAGCCTCAGGGAAACAAGACTTGAGGGCCGGTTACACAACAAAAGATAATGATTAGAATGATAGCTATAGATACATCATTTTAAAAATCGCTCTAATTGTTCTGGATAGCAAAGTCCGCACCACAACTACAACAACAACAGAGGACAACGATATAGTTGGCATCACTTTCAAAGCGAACAATAGAAACACTGACTGCCAATAAAAACAATTAAAATTTTTTTATTTTACCTGACACATACTGCCAAACAGTGTTTGGTGCTGATGGTTTTAAAGGAGGAGTCAGTGGATCACCAAAGTCATCCTCGGGGGACAATGAATGTCCGGACAAAACTTTGTGGCAATCCATGTAGTAGTTTTCCAAAGTGATGGATTAACTGACTGACACCGTCATCCCTAGAGCAACACTGCCAGCCCGACTAAAAATACCTGAACATGTGAGTTAATTTTGCTGTTTTAAAGCTTTCACTGAGGTTAAACTGTACTTCCACATAGAACACCCTTCAGGCTTTTACTTGTCAGACACTGATGAAGGTTCAACAGGGTGAATTATTGTAACCCCATCTGGAATGCTCTAAAACTAACACCTGTTAGCCACTTGCACAAAAATGCAAATAATTACTTGAAGTGCCAAATATATACATATTTTGCCATGCATTTATTATCTGTATGCATGAAGTGTATATATTTGTGATGTAACATGTATCTATCTAGAATGTTATTATGAATCTTACATGCGACCTTGACTGAGTTTAACAGGGTTCACGCTGTTCCTGACACTGTTCCTGTGTAATTCTTTGCATTCTGAACATTCCCTCCAAATGTGCATATGAGTAACAGCTGACAGGACCCCCCACTCACTTCGATTTCAAACTACAGTAAAGTCAAATAAAGCCAGGGAGAGCAGGAGCATAACTGCAGACACCGACTCATCCTCAGTCATGTCTGTCAGCAAAGCATTTTTTAAATATCTCAGGGATATTCCTGTAATGCTTTTCTGTATTTGCTGTGCTCCTGGCATGGAGAGAGGGATTCTCTGGGTTGGGTATGACTGAGAGTGGGATTACAGACGGATAAAGAGCTCAGAGATTCCTGCACAGTTTCCTATAGTTAGTTGTCTGAGAAGTGTGTCATCCTCTCTCGCCCAGATGTGGATCAAATTCAACCACAGAGGAGATACGCTGAAATTACCAGTCTGAGTTTCTCTAAAAGGGCAACGTCTTCCTCACCAACCCAGCCCCCCCCCCTCCTGAAGTGAATCTCCCTGACAGGTTTCTCATGGTGCTCAGTCATCCAGATGACTCCTGCTGACCTTTTCAGCCAAATCCTGAGTTTGACTCACCCGGCCACAGTAATTAATCCCCTCGGGTCGGGCGGCAGCAGGGTATCGTGAGATGCCTTGGCACAGTTGGGAGCATTAGCCTGAAAACAGGGCGTGTGGAGGTAAACGCGGGGCGTTGGTCAGACGTCAGAAGTCGAGGCCAGTCCACCCCTCCCAGACGTTCCTCTCACAGAGTCCTATTGTTTGCCTCCTGAGCTCGAGAATTCCTGTCGAGTCGAGGAGATTCCTCGCTGTGTAATGGGGTATTATGTTAGCGCTCGCTCTATTCAATAGACTAATGAGTTATGCCAAAAGCTAATGTCTCAGGGGAGTTCCTTGCATAGAGCTGCATAGTTTAGAGGGTAAGTGCCATTGTGTTGGGTCCCAGGCCCGTCCACATGCTGTTAACCTCCTCAGTGTGCAGGTACATGGAGGTGTCTCCTTTTAACAAAGCGACTGCAGAACTGGAAGCTTAGTAAAGCTACAGCTGGCTCATGACATGGAGGGCATGCCATGATGTTGGAGATAAGAGTGAACTAGTCATAGTCATAGAAGCAAACATGCAGCAGACGTTTTGATAAAGGTGAGCTGATAAGCTGTCCAGTCAGTGTGTTAAAAGGGCTGTAGTGATATGGCTTGTCAACAGAGATGTGGTGGAATATAATGCAGTGGTGGAAGCGGCTAAGTAGGATTACTCAAGTACGATTCTGAGCTACTGGTACTTCAGTATTTTCATTTAATGCCACATTATACTTCTACTCTGCTACATTTCAGAGGGAGATATTGTACGTTTTACTCCACTACAGTGATTGACAGCTTTTGTTACTTTTCAGATTCTGATATTACTTACAAACCATATGAAGAACATGTCTTTTATCGATTGATTTATTGATTGATGTAAAACAGTTCCAGTAAGCTTCATTTGGATCAACGACAATGTTAAAATGCTTCTTACAAATGAATGACCGCTAACAATAATCCAGTACATAATGTATATATAACAATGCATAATGAGTACTTTTTCTTCAGTAAAGGATTTGAATACTTCCTCCACCACTGAATATTGGTCAAAAACAATTTGTGCATCACCTACGTCATGCGTCATTTTCATAAATACGTGTAGAGAAATATTGTAACTGAAAAGTGTGCAGCTTGAGCTGGTTTTCCTGTACAACCCCAAGAGAGTGCAATATCAATGCAATGCAATATCTTCTTCCATTAACAGGTTTGTTTGGCTGCAGGGACCAATGTAACACTCTACCTCTATCAGCTGAATGCATTTTTCTAGCCTGTATCTGCTGTCCCAACTGTCTCCTCCAGCAGACAAGTCTTACAATTGTTTTGCCAACAAAAGTAAGTTGGTCTGCCTGGAAAATATGACATCAGTATTATTATGATTGCACCACGCACGCAGGAGGACACAGCAGCGTCTCCCTCAATAAGCCCGAGGCGCTGAATCCACCGTGGATTTGTTTGCTAAATGGGCTGGATAGATAAGACTTTTCAACCAATTTGCACTGGATTGTTCTCTGCTGCCAGTCCAAGCAACTCTGTTGATGAGTGATGGGAGCGCACCAATGTTTGAACTGAACCCAAGAATAACTTGTATGACATTCATCATATGAGTGACTGAGATACAGAAGGGACAGATCTGACAGATTGATGCACATTTCACTGATTTAATCTCTGCTGTGCAATTTAAAATGGAAAAAAAAAAGGTGCCTGTGGTGATAGAAATAACTTTGAAGAACTATCTGCTTTAATCATCGTCCAATGAGGAGTTTACAGCTCTTCTGCAGAAAGTCTTACTTTCTAAACCGTTGCTGGGTGACTCATATTAAGGGATTCTTGGCATAAAAGGGTTTGTTGTCTTAGTTCCTGCAAAGCTGGTGTTTTCATGACACAGTGTTTTCTTTTGACAGCAGCAAAATTAGCCGGATGAGTGATTCACCTAAGTTTGATGAAATGATTTATGAGATGAGATGAAGATAACCCCGGAAGTGTCAGGAATTTAGGTTTCGTTTAAGGAGGAGACCAGATGCACATCCCCGGGAGGAGGAGGAGGAGTGGCAAAGGGTGATTAAGGGACAGCAGCTGTAAATGATGGGCGTTTTCTGCAATAATCATCAAAGGACAGAGAGAGGAGCCGAGGTAGCACCGAGAATAACGTACAACAACTGAGACATTGCTCAGTTTTAGCTGAGTCACTTATCAGCAAAAGTTGTGAGACTTTTGACTTGAGAAACAATGTGAGAGACGTGTCTTTGAAATCCAAGCTGCTGAAAGAAGCCTTGAATCCACTTTGAGGCGACTCAGAAATCGGTGTGTACTCTGGTTTGGCACAGAGATGAAAGGGCAGGGTTAGCGGGGTTTTATCGCTCTTTGCCTTGTTGTCCTCCACATCAACACTTTCATGTTATCACATCAGCCTGTCTCTCTCCTTGTCCCCGTCTCTCACACTTTGTCTCACATATTTTTTTTTACCACCTTAAACTCCTGTAACACTGAACCCTGACTGCTTCTGTTGCACCTCTGACTTATAAAATGTGAGTATTTGGCCTGTTATTCCCTTTACTTTAACCCTTTTTTTCTCTGGTCAGTGATCTACTTTACATACAGCAACAAGAACGAAGGAGCTGATCAGCTGTTTTTAAATAAGTGTGTAAAAATTTATTAAAGTTCGGCCAAAATTTGGCACTTTGGTGACAAAACATTTCATAGAAATGACAAACCAAGCATGTGACGGGCCAATATGGCCATCAAATTACAACGTCTAAAAAGAATAAATAAATAGACAGTAGCAACAACATACATACTTAGTGAAAAATTAAATTATGATAAATGGAAAGAAATCTGTGATAACATAAGACTCCCAGCAGCTACTGAACTGCACAGCTACAGCGACCTGGGTCCTGACATACAGGAGGACGGCCTGTTACGTAAAATGCAGTAAATAGTTTCAGTCAGTGAAATAACGTCTTGTGTAAAACATTGACACACACAATCCCTTCTATGTAGGCATGCTGGTCTGCTACAATGGCAGACTAAATATAATAACTAGGACTGCCTTCATCCATATATGGCAGCGGCTTTATTTTCTGTAACGGGGGTTTATGGTTTGTCCTTCCAGTAATGTCGAGTTTTTGAAATGCTCTTTGGTCCAAAGGAGTAACAGCGTCTGACCCTGACACCTACAAGATCAATAAAACGTTCTTGATTCTGCAGCCCAGGGCCAAGTCCTCTGTTGGGCTTATCTCCTTTCACCTGAACTCCCTGCATCGTCTCCGACCTCGTTCATCTGTCTGACGAAGTGCGACAAGTCCAGTTGTAAATGCTCTCTGCTCTGCCGCAGACGTCTCGCGACGCCGCGGCCACGAAGCCGTCATGGAGGACGTCTGCCGGCCTTGTTTGGGCCCTCCATTGTCTTCCACAGGGCTCCCCGCTGGGAGAAGGCTTTAGAGAAGGGCCCACGGTTATGGGCCCCTTTCCCCCTCTGTGCGACAAGGTGCGGAGGTCATCTGCCGTCTTTAGGACGCCTTGCTCTCACCCTCCCACGCCCTCGCCCTGTGGCGCTGTCTGGCCCTCCACTTCGCCAGCAGCAGGCGGGTTTTCAAGGCAGCCCTGATTGCCAGAGGCCACACCCGTTTCTTATTGCTGCTCTTCGTCCTGTAGGCGAAGACAGAAAGCAGTCAGACATGTGGTCCATCCATCTCTCAGGTCATGTAACAGTAACCCTAAAGCTGTCGCTCTCATTCACACCACTGACTGTCATGGAGGACACACTGAGCAGACTGAAGCAGTGATCGTGCAGTGTGTGTGTGTTTCTGATTATTACTTTTAGTTAGTGTGAAACATGACGGTACATGAGTGCAGCTGTGGCAGAGAGAGGCTGATCACAGACATTACTCTCTCAGTGAAGTGAGGGAAAGGGGTGCAGCTGACTTTAGGTGGATTCCATACAATCTTAGAGGTTTTATGGATTTTACAATGCTGCTCAGGCATCATACTATAAAGGGAAGTACTTGCTTGGGGGGGCTTATGTTTAAATTCTGGTCTCTGATGAACGTGTTTCAGTCTCAGGCTCACTGAGCTTCACAAAAACATGCACTCTGAGATATTTTGCCCTCCAGAGGACCTCGGTGTCGTGTGATGTTGTCATTACCATGTTCATTTATTTTGCAAACAGACAAACTGGCATTCAGTCTGAGCAAGTCGTCTCACCTCTTAATCCTGCCCGTGTCTCCTGCCAGCTTGGGTTTGCACTGCGCCTCAGCACAGCCATCGCCGTCGGCAGAGCGGATCACGTCTGGCAGCGACCCAGACCTGAGGACAGAACACCAGGACGGCGTCACATGACATCCCTTTCCGGCACATTTAGGACATTTAAGATGCCAAACCTGTTCTGACGAGCACTGAAATGATAGACTCCAGCACGGCTTATTATCATGACTGTGTCTGAGATGTCTCACACACCTGAGGCGGCTCTCCAGCCGGCAGAAGTTCCTGCATGTGTCGTCGTTTTCGCGGGAACACTGGCAGCGACGTCCGCTGCTGGTTGCCATGGAATCCGCCACCGCGCGCCTCGTCCGCGGAGCGTTGCCCATCCCGTAGGAGACCACGCGCCTGCAGGGACGGAACGGTGACACGGTGAGAACCAACAGGTGACGTTTAAAGAGTCGCGTCTGACGTCAGATGCTTTTAAGTTAGTTATTAAAGTAAAAGTCAGTTGGGGAAACTTTACTGAAGTCTCCAAAAGTGGACCGAACTTCCTCGGTGCAGTTATCTTACTGTTACTGTTTCACTGTCTAACAAATAATTCAAATAGATCATCAGTTTCCTGTTTAAGCTCAAATAAAGGCTACTGTGTTACTGGGACTTACTCAGGTGTGTTGACCCATATGATGTCCAGGTGGCAGAAGTAGACGCACTCCTTGTCCAGGAAAGTGGCGCAGGAGCAGCGTTTGGTCCGCACATGGCGCCCCTGGGTGGCTGCGGAGGCGGTGGGTGTCTCTCCAGAAGGCGCCGATAGAACTGGAATGAGATAATCATGATCAAAACAGTGCATTAGGAATATCTCTGTGGAGCTACATGGCAGGACGGTGCACAGCGCAAACGTCGAGTCTCGTAATTTCTGCAAGATTTTGCTCTGCTGCTTTGCAGAGGTCGGATTATATCATTTAAATTATCCAAATGTTGTTTATTATGTAACTACAATCAGCGTTAAGCCTCCAGAATAACCTGCTAAAATCGGTCTTTAGCTCGTAAAAAGACGCAAAAGTTACCTGTGCTCAAAACCCAGGAGTGCATCACTGATAGTGCGGAAATCAAAATGTATAAATCCATTTTTCCAGAATCTTCTGAGACAAAATATCGCTCAAGAAAATTAATAATCCACCAGAAGTAGAAAATTAATCATCCAGCGTGTGTTTCCTTCGCAGAGTCCCGGAGATCACAGAGGCGTCACAGTGCGTCTCTCTGTCAGTGTGGCCCCACATGTGCAGCCCTTTGACTTTATACAAGTGCTTCCCTCCTCCTCCTCCTCCTCCTCCTCCTCCTCCTCCTCCTGCACACTTTTGTCCTTTGGCTCGTACCCAGACAATGATGTTTGTTAGGAGTGGGCCGCTGATAAGCAGCCGGGCGCACCGCCTTGAGATGCCTCGGTCCTGAGTGGGTGGATGAGGGAGACGCAGGGTGAGAGAAGGCGACCTGAGCCTCAGTGTTGCTGGACTGTGTGGAAGAGCTGCAGCTGCTCTGGTGAGACAGCAGGTGGGAGTCAAGCAGCAGGTTTCACTTACTGTTGTCATAGTGAGCACTGCGTACAGGAGTTTAGTAGAAAGTTTTATTGTTAAGTGTAAGTTTAGGAGTCATTTATTATAGGATTTACAATGTTTTTGAATTCCACAGAAAATTCTTTTTGTTTAAAATCATAAATGAGATCATGGAGAAGGAGGTAAGAAATAAAATACAATTAAAAGCCATAAATAAGAAAAATACAATATGAGAATAGAGATGAGACTAAAACCCAGGACCACATTAGACTTTAAATGTGTGTATGTTGAATATACATAGTACAAAGATAGTGTGCAGTAATAGATCAGAATTATTTTTTTTTCTATGAAGCTTCCTCACAAATCTCTTTATGTGACTAAAAAGTGTTTACAGCAACTTGAAATAACATCACAATGTTGTATTTTATGTCATTCAGTGAAAATAGTAATAAAATAGTACTTCATAAATCTTAATTACAACAGTAAAACTTGATCACACTAAAGCAGTGATGTTGTCACATACTGAAGTTTGAACTTTGAGAGCACATACTGAACACTGCTGCACACTAGTAGGAGGTGATTCTGCCCTGTGAGGAGGAATTAAAAAAAAAAATCAATGCACCTCACTGCAGGGTTAAAACTTACAACCAGCATTACATAACCAGCGCAAACATCTTTATCTATGGTCCTTTTTTTTAGCTAGATTCTTGTCTTAATAAACCACCAATACTGCTTAAAATACAGATGTGCATATTTAAAAACAATATTTATATTCTACGAGGTGATCTATCACCCTGGCTGGATGCTGTCTTACAGTACGTCATCCCTTTCTGATGAATATCAAGTGTCGCCTGCTCTGTACTTTGTGCTCCTTGATTGTTGTGTTTCTTTAATTGAGAAATAATTACCAACCGCACAAACAAGCTCGAAAGTGGCTGTTAATCTAATGGTTTCCCACCACCAGTTGTAATTAACTGTGGAAACTGAGGGGGGGACTGCAGCTCCCTAATTCAGAGACACTTTGCTGTGGGCAGCAGTGGAAAATTGACCCTGTTAGTGTGTGTGTGTTGGTGTGTACACGCGTGTGCCTGCATGCTCAAAGTGGAAAAGTCTTAGGTTAAGTATCCTGACATGCTGCAGCTCTGAGGCTGGTGTTCACAGTTTCCACCGGTCAGGGGAACAGCTCACGCTGATGGCAGGAGGTCCGGAGAGAAACAGAGCAGCGTTAGAGGTCGGTTAAAATGCTAACGCTAAAGTTTAGCCAGTTGAACCATTGCAGCTGCTGTGATGTTTGTTGGCCTTTCTCAGCACTAGCAGATAAACACCTCTAGGGGTCTCTGCTCGCCTTGCTATGTAGCTCCCCCACAGGTTTCAGTGGGTGCTGTTGGGGGAGGGGGCGTGATGATGGGGTCTGTACTGTAGATGGATGAGTCACCTTCTGAATGGGGTGGAACAAGGAGGTTATCACTGGAAAGCCTCTTGAAATGAGAGCGAAGTTTCCCTCAATGAGACCAGATTGCCGTGTTTGGCGCTGGTCCTTGGAGAGCTCTTTACAATCATTCCTCTTGTTCAGGTGTAAAATAAAACAAATATGATCATTTATTAATCAAGTGCCACTCATTTGATTGGTAATTGGTGATTTTTACTGAAGTGGTGTCATTGCGAGGCCTCCTGCTGATTGAGTCTGGATAATGTTAGGTGTGCCATATATCACCCTTTATAGTAAGTGGGATGTTGAATTGTTTTATTGTGTTCGGCAGGAAATTCTTACCTTATTTTGTCCTCTTCATATAAAACAAACCAGAGATGTTGAAATTTCTCTTTCTGTTGAACAGCGAAAGGTTAGACAGCAGAGCAGCACTGCTGAAGCAGACCTAATATAACCACAGTGGCATTTATTTTAAGAATCCCAAAGTACTGTCATGCAAGGAGCTCGTCAGCGAGGGCTGATGGTTCAGACCTTGTACAGTTGCTGTAGGTGATCAAAATATCTTTTATGAAAATCTCTGATTAGCTGGAAATTGCACACAATTGTTAATCATTAGCTCATTATGGCAGTTTGGTTTAACCTGTGGTTGCTGGGAAATACTTATACGTCATATTTTCTGTGTTTATTTAAGTAGCTGATTAAAACTAATTTTGGATTTAAATCCTTTACTTTTTCTTATTCATTTATTCATATCTTTTAATTCTAGTTTGGTCTCTTTTATTTTTATACTGTTTAATCTACTAAACACATTTTGGAGAGAAATAATTTATTTTTGCAAGTAAGTTTTTATTTATACTTTTGTTTTTCATTCTAATCTTACATCTAAGAGTTATGTTCATTAATGCTTAATCTACCAAATATCTTTGTCTTTTTAAAATCGATGAATTGTTTGGTCTGTAAAGTATCAGCAAATTGTTTTGTATGACTAGATTTGTCCAACCAACGCCAAGGATGTCAGAAACCACAAAATATTCACATTTTAGAGGCTGACACCTAAAAATTGTAAATTATTGCTCAAATATCAAAATTGTTGCCATTGATTGATTAATCATTGCAGACAGAATTATAATATTTATAATATTAAATTAAACTTATTCGACAGCAAAATAGATCATAAACATACACTTCACAGCGCAGAGTCCAGAGTCCGTCTGTAAAATAAGCAGTGACGACACATTTCTAGTGTTAAAGTGACAAAATACAGTGACACCACTTAAATGTTTGTAAACAAATTTTTACTGATACAGTTAAGAATATTGATACAGCAATGTAAAGCTACCATAATGCACATACCTATGGACTTATGAATCATAATGGGCACTAGATGGATTATAATAAATAGTTGAACACAACATCTGTACACAGAAACATTGCCCCATAATCCATAGAAATGTACATATACCAGTACAACATTTATAATTCCATAAATTTACGAATGACAAATCCTCCAAAATAAAACTGATATCCTCCATTGTTATACCTCTCTTTACTTCTATTTTTTTGAAATAAACACAAGTAACTACTGAATTTATAAGGAATTATTTACAGGTTCCTAAACAAGAAACTCCATAAAGGCACAATTGTCTATACAACATGTACAAAAAAAGAAATTGTCTGGAGCTGACAAAAAAGTAAAAATAAAATGATTGGTCATCATTATAATTATCATATGATTGCACATACAATATGAATGTCAGCATCTGTGCTTTGAAAGGTGATTTGCAAAGAAACAAACCCCTGAAAAGTGTTTTCAGTCTTAGAAAGTGACGAGAATTACAAAAGAGAACAAGAAGAGCTTTCCATTTGGGGTTTTTCAGGTGGCAATGACCAGTCTGTCTTCATCATCACTGGATACCTCATTATAGTCATCAATTACCTTCTGCCAGCTGGTCACTGGCGGTGGTCTTGGATGTGCAGGATCACTAGCTCCCTCAGCTGGTGGCTCTTCAGCACTGTCTGCTCGGCTCTCGGGAGCTGGTGACGGATGCTTCCGTGGGGATTTATCCTGTTCTTCCCTCTCAACAGTCTGCGTGAACTCTGCCCTGCCGCCTGAGCTCAGTTCTAGCGAGCTGCTGACCTTCAGGGGGGTGGGCGGTGAAGCAGGCACGCAGCTCCGTGAACTGAGCCCATGTTCACTTTGAGATGGCTGTGCTCCTGGAGCTTCAGGGCTGGCTTGCCTCTCTGAGGACGAAGGGAGAGGACTAAGGGTGGAGAGGGGGCTCAGAGAGGGAATGATGGCAGGCAGGGCGATGTTAACTATCTGCACACCTGGGATGTGTGTCTGGGGGCCGGTGCTGCTTTGGGAGGTGGGGTTGGCAGCTAAAACCTGCAGCCCGAGAGTGGCATTGAGGGTGAGCCCTTGCTGGGGCAGCAGCTGGGTGGATGCCAGGCCTGTGTTGGTCAGCCCCATCAGGTTAAGTGTCTCTAGGCCTACCGGCTGCATTGTTTGAGCCTGCAGACCAGTGACCTGCCCGAGAGGGAAGCAGGGCACAACACTACTGATTGGTTCCTGGACCACAAGTGGCTGGGTTTGCAAGCCCTCTGGGTGGGGTGGAGTGTTGGGAGCTGGTAACGGGCTCGTGTTTCTGTGAATGACGCTCACTGCCGGGATGGTGAGCTGGACTGGGCCAGCCTGGATTGGTACAAAGGTGGAGTAAGCTGCAAGGCCAGCAGGCACCAGCTGGATCCCCCCAACTGGGACCATGCTGTAAGACGAGCGAGAGGGCTGCTGGGAGTGCAGGGGCAAGTGACTGAACAGGTGGGTTTGGGTCTCTGCTCCTGGTGTTTGAGAAAGACCCTGTGGAGGAAAGTGCATGGGACCTTGGGAAATGTAGGAGGAAGTCTGAGTGCTTCGGTCCACTGGTATGCCCGACTCACTAGTTGCCACAACAGGAGGGGCAGAGGAGACGTCCTGCAAAAAGAGAGAAAAAATTAATATTCACTCGACCTAATTTTGCCACAGAAGATTTAAAGAGGTTAAGAAGAAATGGTCTCTGGAACAATCTGCCAAGCTCCAGTCAGAATTAATAACTATTCACCTTTTTTCAGAGCATTCACAGGAGCTTTGTGGAAGTGCCTCGCATGCTGGATTCAAAGAAAAGGTGTGGATAGGAAAGAAGGGAGGCAGACAGGGAGGGGTGGAGAGACACACAATGAGAATACATGGGTCTCACCTGGCCTAGCTTGGAGCCCTTGCCTGGCACGGGGGGACTAGGGGGCACATCAAAGTCAGGGTAGTCGATGGACATCTGCCTGCATGGTGACACTGGGCTCATCATATGCACTGACTCTGTGTCTGAGGTGTAGCAGTCTGATGTGGTGGCAACAGGTGGAGGAGAGTAAGGGATGGGCATGGGGCTGTAGCAGGACCCAGAGATGGATATCTGCTTGCTCAGGGACACAGGGCTCATCATGGGGACAGAGTCAGACTCTGATGTGTGGGAGTCAGGAGCTGGAGGCTGGGAGGGGGGTAAGGAGACTGAGCTGATTGACATCTGGGCGAGGAGGGCACTGGGAGGGACTTCAGCCTCTTTGCAAGGGATATGCTGTGGGCTGGCAGAGACTGAGGGGTTGGTAGACAGGCCAGACTCTGCCTGGCTGTCCTCCTCTTCTTCCTCGTTGTCATCATTCTCCTCATCATCAGGGCCATCGGAGTCGTCACCATCTGAGTCTTGACGGTCGGCACTGCTCACCTGACTGCGGTCTCCTGTAGGTGAAAGAATATGTAAAGAGGAATGCAGAACATATGAGTCACCAGAGCTGGTGTGAAAATAAATAGGCCCTTTGGTAGTAGTGAACCACTTTCATTCATTAAAGATCTTCTATTATCGTGTTGGTTTCTTTAACTCTGTGAGAAAATCCAACATTAAGGATGAAAACCAGTGATGTTTTACACCGCTGCTGCTGCTGCTGCTGCTGCTGCATAGTTTCACGCCCTAGACCACCATACGCCCCTGAGCTCCATCACAGGCAGAGGAGGAAAAACAAATATGCTCTTAGAGACTGGGACCATAGAATGCTTTCAGGCAGCTTCTCTCTCTCTCTTTTTTTTTTCTTCTAAAATTAGACGCAGCAATTTCCTCTTTCTAAACGCTGTGCATGCCGCCCACATGCGCTTTGAGTTAACAGGGGAAGAAGCTGCATTTAGAATTTCTAATTAGACCATGGCAAAGCTATTGATCGACATAGCTACAAGAGCACAAGCAGGGACAATCCTTGTTCTATATCTCAAGCCATCAACAAGAGAACTATTTAAAAAAAGGGCAATCCCGCTCGAAAGCAAAGCAAATGGAGGAAAGGAGACCTATCTGTATTAAGTTACCATTACATTTGTAAAAATATATTGTAAATAACCCCTGAATTTACAGAGAATCAGTTTCTTTTTTGATAAGCTATGGCTTTGAAGCACATAATGATCCCTCTGTATTTCGCTCTAAGCCAAGGCTCTGCGTAGCGAGGCACTGTACCTGAGTCCTCTGCATCCTGATCCTCAATGAGACCCTCAGGAACCCCCATCTCCATGCATTTCTTACTGTGGGCTTTGGATTTCATGTGCTTGGTCAGATTTCCTGAAAGAGAGGCAGTGAGGTGTTACGGGTGGGTAGAGCTTGAACAATAGCACAGAAGGAGTTTATGTAAGAGAATGCGGTCTTTGGGCAAGCTCTATGTAAAGGGTGAGTAACTGATAAAGACATTTTTAAATGAACGTGGGTTGCTCTGACACCAAGTACTGTTCTGCAGTGCGGCGTGGGTAGGGAAGTTCGATAAAGAATGGTGAATCATACTGTCTTGCTTTAAGAGACATTGAAAAAACATCTTCAATTTTATAGCCCCTAAAAGGAAGAATTGAATTGTAGCAGTTCAGTATTATATTAAAAACATATTGTCTCAAATACAAATTGTGGTGAAAACGCACTCAAAAATCTGCAATCTGCTAATATAATTTTATTCAAAGTTGTGGTACTATCCAGTAATTTAGAATTACTGTAACACTTTAAGGCTGTTTAGATTAGAATAAATCTCAGATGGTTAACTTCTGCGTAAAGATATTTATACAACCTCAGAATATATTACAAATGATTATGTTTTTCTTCAATGCATTTTAGTAAGAAAATTAATCAAGCATTTTGATGACAAAATGTTTATCTTAAAAATCTCTATCATATCATGGCTTATGTACAGAAACTAATGCAGTGGCTTTGGATTTTTGCAGGTTTGAACACTTCTGAGCTCGAACCTTTCGTCTTGAAGGAGAAGTTGCAGTGGACACAGTGGTACGGCCGGACGTCAGAGTGGGTACGGATGTGTTTGCGCAGCATGCTGGGCTTCTTGCAGCGGATCCCACATTCCTCACAGATGTATTTACCACGTCCACGTCCACGCACGTAAATATACTCTTCGTTAGATTTGTATCTGTGGAGTAGCAATAGAACCATGAGGGATAGGAAGAGGCAGGAAGACAAAAAACATAAAATCCAAATATGACTTCTAATTGTAATATAATATAAAATTCATGAATCAGTTTCTTAATTGTTCTGAATCTTACCCGCCATCAAATATTTTGACCCGTCTCGGCTCTGATTTAGATGTCAGGTCCTTGTCTGACTCGTTGCTGGTCTGAGTTTCTGGTTGCCCCTTAGGTCTGGTTTCAACTGATATAGACTTCTTGGTTATTGGCACCTACAGAAAAATTAAGTGATGTATTTATTGATCTGATTTAAGAGACAAGGCAGCAATATAAGAAAGCCATTAAACTTCAGACATTGCAGAAAATGGGTCCTTACCATGGGCATGACGTCTTTCAGCTTGCCCGAGTAAGACAAGATGTCAGATTTCCCATTAGTTCTTATGGCTGAGGTGTAGTGTATTTTCTTGGAGCTTTGCTTGGAGTCGAACAGAGACATGACCACCTTGGTTGGCAACCCAAGTGGGTTATGGTTATTGGGGCTGACTGTCCAGGCAGCATATGCTGAAGTCTTTAGGTCAGTCTGTGGAACATGAAGAGGCTTCCTCTTCATCAAGAAACACCACGTGAAAGTGGTGGCAGTCTTCAGGCTGGGGAAGGACAGGCGATGACTGTCTTTTGTATTAACCACAGACACAGATGTGGTCAGTTTCACCTGACCACAGTGGAAACTGGAGGGCCTAATAGGAGATTTGGCAGGGGTCCATCTCTGTTCCTCAGCTTTCTCTTGGGGTTTCAGAGTGTTAGTAGCTGGCATGGAGGTGGCCTGGCTACCAGGTGTAGTATTCAGGCCAGGGCTTGCTTCCTCATGAATAACAGTGCTGGTGCTTTTTTCCAATCCTGCACTGTCAGGTGACATAGGTTTAACATCATCAGTAGCCTGTGAGTCCTTCTCCCCGTCTGTTTTAACCTGTGGCAGAGGTGGGGCCTCAGTTTCAATGGGACTGTCCACTGGTTCAGTTGTGCAAACCTGCCTGACAAGCGTTAGCTTCCGTTGTCGGGTAACCTCTGACATCTTGGAATTAAGATAATTGACTGATCTGCCATCAGTTAGACAGGCCACACCATGTTCATCCTTAGCCCGTTTTTGGTGCTTTTCCATGTAGATATCCAAGCTGTTGGCAGGTGACAGCATTCGTTTACTTGAGGCAGCGGGTTCCTGCTGTGGGCAGAGAGTCACTGATGCCAGTTTCTGTGTGCAGTGTAAAGAACCAAGAGAAGGTGCTCGTTCAGCAGTATGGTTATTAGTCAGAGTCTGAGTTTGAGTCCTATCCTTTGCCGTTGGTACAGGATGAGTATCACTGTCTACATTGCGAGAGGACAATAGGCTATTTTTATTGGACACAGAGGGAGAGGGGTGTATTTGCTCATGAGTTATGAGGATCTGTGGTAATGGTATAGCACCTGCTTGGGTCTGCTCAAATGGGTCTCTTTGCCGTCGACCTGACAAACCAACAGTCTGTGTTTTAATTTCAGAGGCCTGTTGATTGGGTTGAGCAACATATACTTTTTGGAGTGCATCTGATGGTTTTGAAATGCTCAAAATTGGATTGGCAATAGGTATTGTTAAAACTGGCAAGGCTATCTGAGTTCCCTGTGTGCTGGAGAAGGAAAATGTTTGGTTTGCTCTAAGAGCGGGACACTGCAGTTGGTATTTGGGCACAAAACACTTCTTTTCTTCAGAGTCGGCTGGTTTGTTTTGGACATTCTCACGACAAACTAAGATCTGGCTCAGTGGTGGTTGTATCTTTTGGCATATTTGAACCCTTGATGTTTGATGCCAAGGGTGTGGAAGGCCATGGACTTGAGGCTGCTGAGTTGGGCTACCCAAATTAATGCTTTGCACCATTTGCTCATTCTTCTGCAGGGGTGCATCTCCAGTATGCAGGATAAAAGGTTGAGCCATGGTGCGCCTATTGGCAATGTGAATCTGCTGGGATCTATTCTGAGTTAAAGAGCTAACATTTGTAATGGGAGGTATGACAGCTTTCCGAACAGGTTGCTGACTCTCTGGGCCAATCTTTAAAGACATCTGGCGAACTAATGGCCCCCGCCTCCTTTCAATAAGTGGCACTGGGGCAACTTGAGAGTTTTGTCCTGTTTTTGGCTGGCCAACTGGAGACAGAGATCTGCTGGGAGATACATTACCACAGTCAAATGATTTGCTACGGTAGTCGCATGATATCTCCACAGAGGGTTGAGTACAAGTGATCTGTTCAGATGCAGCACGCCTCATCATCCCAGGCACGCCAAGGGTGTTGAAGGCTGTCGGCAAACCTTGAGGCTCTGGAATTTTGCTGACACACTCCCCTCTGGAAGGACTCTCCGACCTGGATGGCTCATCTCTGTCAAAAGAGGCTGATATGCTGGAACAACGAGAAAGACTACTATCCCTGCTGAGGCTTCGTGAAAGACTGGATTCAAAACTGGATTCACCCGAGGAGTGATCCATTTGAGCAAGACGGATTCTTTTCTTTTTTGGTGGAAGTTTCTCCGCTGGTAACTTAGACAAACTCTCACTTCTCTGAGGCCAGTTGAATTGATCAGCAGGCTTATCTGCTGGCTCAGCAGTCTGTGACTCATGTTCTCTGTCGGGCTCCTCTGTGACAAGGATCTCAGGAACTTGGATGTTATTTTGACGAACCAGACGAGACTGATGGGCAGGAGTAGCATTTTCACCAACTGCTGCTATTGTGCCATCAGTGCATTGTTCCTTCCTTTGTTTTCCAAATTCAGCACTGTTGGGTTTTGATATTTTTTCGTGATAGATGTCACCAGAAACATTTGCAGTTGCATCTGTTTTGAGCTTTAGGGGATCCTTCTCCATAATATCAACCGGAGATGCCCTGTCAATAGATTCTGTCTCAAATGAATTGGGTCTGCTAAGAGAGTTGGTGTGTCGAATGACTGAAGTACCGCTGCCTTGCCTTTGCAGGTCTCCTTTAGTAGAAGTGCTGATCTGGGTCTCACGTATTGGGGACAGTCTGGAATCTGAAGTATTAATACCTCTTGCTACGAGCTGAATCTGAGGTAGCTTTGACTGGTTGTTTTTGGGCTGTACGTCTACTATTACAGCATGCTGTGAAAAACTCCGACTTGCCAGCGCTGTTGGTAGCTCAAAACTAACTGAACAAGGTGGAATGGTGTCAGTAGGAGACTGATCATCCTCATCTCCGACACTTTTCATTTTCCTTCTCTTCCTAATTGATGTCTGTTGATCAAGTACTCCTGAGCCACTAGTTGATCTAGGGACCATGGGCTGCATTATGTTTACGTGAAACACATCTTGATCAGTTTCTTTAACAGTGATTGGCTTGTTTTTTGGACCATGAAGCTCAGAGCAATAGAATTTCTTGTGTGTTTCAAAATTCTCTAACTTTCTGTACCGATTACGACAAGTTTCACACTCATACATTGTGCCTTTATTCTGCTGAGGCTTTCTGTTTCTGTCCTGACTGTACTCAAAAGATCTGCTTTTCTGCATCAGCTCTGTGGAACTGCTCGGACCATGATAGCTCTCATCCATGGAGCGAACAGTAGGGAGGCCATGCCCCTCGCTTGTGGAAAAGTCCTCCACTGCTGCTTGTCTGACTAAGGTACGAGAGTGTATTGCTGGATTTGGGGTTGATGGGGCTGATGAAAACACATCATCATTCAACGAACTAATTTTGTCATCAAATGACTGACAAATTCGCAAAGGGTGGGGGAGGGGGGCAACATTAAGTGGAAGAGCAGAGTGTCCTGGTGTAGTAGGCATAGAGTTACTCCTCGTTATTGGCAAACAATCCATTGGTGGGTATTGAGAAGGAACAGAGAGAAGAAATACTGGCTTTGATTTATCTGTGGGAGTGAATGGGGACTTAGGGATGTCTGAACTGGAACTTGACCTTCTTCCCATTGGTTTAAGATCAAACTGAAATGAGTCTTTAAATATGTATGATTTAGGAGAGTCTATGCTACCTCTCCTCGAGAGAGATGTCCTCCTCGGCTTTACACTGTCCAGCTGCTTGTTGTCAACTACTGCCTCATTATCAGATATCAGCTTTGAAATTCGTTCTTCCAGGGAGAGTGCTTTGGCTTCCAACGGTGGACGCATCTGTCCGTCTGGGGCCCGTGGCTTTTGCTCAGCTGCTACATGCATTACTGTGGCAACTACATGAGGGACATTGGGAAGGGTATTCTTGACAATGTCAATGTCCACTGGTGGCGTTATCTTAACAAATGGACTGGGTGGACTCATTGCCTGGTCAGCACTTTCAGAACGAGAGAAGTAGCCAGAATCTGTACTTCCCAAACTGCGGGGACTGAGTAGACACTTGGCCTGTTGCTGTTGAGAAAAGTCTGTTGCTTGTTGCCTCTGAAGCTGAGCATGTCCACTTAACAACGGAGACTTGCAATGCTGGTCTTCATCTTCGCTCACCGTGTCTAGTGAGGGATTTGTACCATCTATCTCTTTCAGGGATGACAGGACAGTGATGCTTGATCTCAAATTGGCAGTCTGAAACTCTCGTTGCCGTTGTGCAGCAGCTGGCTCCGGCGCTGCACCTGTAACTCTTGGGCTATCTGCCCTCAGAGGTGAGACATTAACTGGGTATACAACAACTTTTGGAAGTGCAGCTGTCACTTTGGGCTCATGAGCCCTCTGACCCGTGACTGGTTTAATCGACTCAAACACAGCCAATGAGTCAGCCTCTCCATGGCTTCCTTGTGTTGTACCTGCACTCTGTAAACTATTTTCAGACAAAGCCGCCACACTGCTCTGTGACGAATCAGGGTCCAAGTCCGCAGTGCTACCTTCCTCATCACTGTCCCCGCTGTCCTCTGCCTCTGAATGTGTTCCAACGGCTTTGTCAGATTCTTGAGATAGCGATCCCCCTCCAGATTCAGAGCGTGCAATGAGACCCAGTTTTATTGCATGAGCGTGGGATTTCTTGTGCTTGTACAAGTTGCTCTTGGTTTTGAATGAGAAGCCACATGTAACACAGGGATATGGTCTTTCTCCTGTGTGAGACCTGATGTGTTTGAGCAGCACGCTGGGTTTTGCACATGCCCGACTGCAATATTCACAAACATACTTTCCTGGCTTCTTAGGCTTTTGGTCCTTGTAAACCTGCTCAGCGCCAAAGTTCATTACAGTGGTCATTTGAACTTGGTTGCTGCCAGGTGTAACTGGGACCTGAATAGTGCTGGGAACACTTGCTGAGAGGGACTGGCATGTGTGAACAACAGGTGGTTGGCTTTGTGGCAAAGCATTGGAACCTGAGGGAACAGGTGCATGGGTTATAGTGGATGGTCCAGTATTAAAGCTCATATGCAAGCCAGGCTTTTCTGGATTTGAGGCCATAGGCATAAAATGTGGTGTAGCGAGTGGAGAGGATTGCATGGGAGTACCCTGGGGAGACGTCTGCACATTTCCCTGTAGTGGTGATGCAATTCCGATAAAGTTGCCTTGTTTGTCAATATAGTAAGTCTGCATATGAGAATGTTGGGTCTGGAGACCAGCATTGACAGCTGGCATTGTTAATTCACCACTAGATTGAGCATTGGGCGCTGGTTTTCCAATGGCCTGCAAGGAGTTTTTTCTCTCAGCCAGTGTACTGAAGTCAGGTTCCATGGCCTTAAGTAAAACATCAAGGGGCGCACTGCTCTGGTAAGGGTCTCCCTCAAAGTTGGGGAGCTTGCGTTCTTTGGGCTGAGACACTTGAGCAGTAGTCAAAGAGCCCTCCTCACCATCAATGGGCCCAAGTGATGGAGGTCCAGGGGACGTTTCCTCCTTCTTCAGCCTTTCAGCGTTAATGGAAGATGACCCCTTGTGAGGGGATGCTGCAACTGGCTGGGCATATTGTGGGTCTGTCTTCCCACTGGGTGATGTGGAAGGATTGTGGGAAGGACTGTTGGAGGAGGAAGGTGAAGTTTCCTTGAATGGTGCTCTGTGGAGTGCAGTGTCAGATGTTTTTAACTGCAGGGGCTTTTTCACTGGAGATTTTGGAATTTTCTCTTGCCGATTCTCTGCCACAACCTTTTTCCTCTTCAGGCCTTTTATGTTATCTGCATTTCTTCGACTGCTTTCAGATATCCCTGTGGAGAAAGAGGCAGAAAAACAGTTGAGAAAAGTTTGGAAAAAGATGGTGTTATTGTATAAACACTCTACCATATGGGCAGAGTGAGCTCATAAGTCCTTTCTGAGAAAACTAATTTTCCTGAGTTTCCTGAGCTGAATTGTTTAAATTTCCTTATTGGCTTATGAAACTAATAACACTTAAATTAGAAATTAGAGTGCAGACAAATATAGCATGATGTATTTGATTTAGGGATCAGAATGTTAAGACATTCGGCTATTTGATATGAAAACATTTCAAAATTAGTAAGATGGTGGAGAGAGAGCTGACCAACAGCCAAAGCTTTGGCACTTTGATGTTTTTTTATGAAGTTGATTATACTACAGTCATTTAAGCATCAGTAATATTTAACTGAATATCATTCCTAATTAATGTCAACAGTTAAGCATGTGGAAGAGAACAATGAGTAAAGTTTTTCTATCCAATAATGATTAATTGTGATTTCCATTGATAATCACATAATCAATAAGTCTAATTACTATACATGCCATTTATTAATTACAGTTGCTTTATAACCTTTCAAAATGAATAAATGATATTTATTACTTAAACAAATAAAGAAAAAAGCAAATAAGTACAGTTCCACTCTTTACTGCAGTATTTTGTAAGTGTGATTTTGTAATTATGTAATTGTATTCAGTTACATAATTGATATTACATTCATGGCTGTTGTATAAAACAAAACTTTTACTCAACAGCTGTTAACTTAATAACTTATTACTGTAACTTTAAGATAAAGAGCAAAACCTTCCACATTACTTTTCTTCAGTTTTATTTACCTCTTTTGTTGGATTTGGATGGGGATATGGTTTATAATTTGGACACATCACCATTACTTTTATTTATTTGCTGTGAGAGTAATACCACAAAGGCTCACGCTTCATTACACAAGTAAACGACCGATTTTTCCCTTTCATGTTTTTCCGACTCTGGACGTACACTTTGTCATCTTGGCTGATCAGAAAATATAACAAGAAACTGCATTCCAATAATAAGGCAGTACTGTTTTTAAAAGGGCGCACCCATACCACGGTGTCCCATAATTTGTCATGTTGGCCCTGCAAATAGTGATTCAGGCGAGTGTTTTTAAGGACATGTTGCATAAGATTAGCTGTGCCCTGTCACAGTTTCCTGGCTTGAGAAGGTATTTCCCAAGATGAGGTCAGGGTTCCTTCAAGGCCTCTGGCATAATTAGATTGAGGAACGCCTTGTCTTTACGCAAGTTAATCCATTCTCCACACAAACATGCAACCACAGAGCATTTAAGGCTGCACACAACCAATGTAACACGCTCTCAAAGTAAGCCCTGTGATTTTTAACAACTCATTCTCAAAGACGCCTTACAAAGGAACATATTTGCATCAACTGCTGCTAAAAAGACACTGGAAAGGGATTAGTTACTCCCTCCCACTGCAAGGACAAGTCTGCAAAACAGATTCCATGACTTCACCACAGCTTTTCCATTGTAAAAACTACTTCACAAACAAACATTTGTCACAATCTTTAGCTATAATTTTTATGGTTAGAAAACGTTTGTGATGTTTAATGTAAAATTAAGACCACGCCTTAGTGATCTAGTGTGAAACTTCATTACCTTTATTTTAAAAGACACTTGTCAGGGGGATTAACATTTGGACCTCAGTACCCGCTGAGGGTGAGAGGGGGATTGAGACATTGTGCTCTTTCTATTTAGCGTGTCCATCCAATCTCAATTACAGTGGATGATTCAATCAAAGCTCGCATGTCCTGCAAATAAGCTGGGTTTTTTTTTTTTTTTTTTTTAAAGGACAGTGTTGCAGAGATGAGGTAAGCTCAGCTTTAACAGACACCATGAAACGGCTTCGGCTCAACCAAACTGGCTTTTCTATTTAAATCTAGTTACATAACAACCCTCTCAATACAAGAAAATGTTCTTCATGCATGTAATAATAAACATTACGGTAGTGTCACTGCAATGTACAGTGCTCTCTATATGCACAGATTAGCATGTATATATATATATATATCACATTTTCTGGATGAAAATTGCTTTCTATGAAACTAAATATTTCACTACATTGTAATCATTAATTTGTTGCAAATGTTACTTTAAAAATAATTATTATGACAGGTCACAAATAAAATACAAGAGAGCAATAAACCAAAACCACCAAAATATTTGTTCACAAATGTGGAAGCCACATAAAAATACTGCAAACTGTTTTACTATAGAGAAAACTAACAAAAACACAAATCCAGATGCTACACAGTGACTGCTGTCGGCTTTTGTAACAACTAGAGACCAATTATTATTATTATTATAATAATTATTATTATCTTCATGTATAGATTTCCTTAATGGAGATAATAACTAAATCAATAATGGAGCTCAGTTAAATTACAGCTATAATCAAGGAAAATTCTGATAAACCAATACTACAATGTTAAACACACCATATACAGTAATTCACATTTTTCACTTGAAATTCCAGAATAGTGAATGTTGTTTTGTGCTTTCAATTGAAAACCACCCATTTTATTCATTTTAAACCAACAGGTGTTGAATAAGAAAGCACACATTCTATAAAATCAATGAAAAAGCATTCATTCACTTCTTGTTAAAAATGTTTTTTAAAATATTTCTTACCTTTCTGTGAGGCTTTTGGGTCTTTGAGCTCCTTCTGTGCCTCTTCGATTTTATCTGTAAGACAAGAGCAGAGACCACTTTCAGCAGGGAGGACAGTGTTGCACACACACTCTCGCTCCACAGTGAAGCCAGTGCAGAATGGAGCTAATGATACTGGGGATGCTTCCCACACGGCTGTAGCAGGACGAAGGTCTTTCAAATGAAAAACAGATATCCTTCCATAGCTGAGAGAGAGCACTGTTCCATTATGGAAACTACTGTAATCATGAAGGGGTCAAGCCTGTGTGCACACACAATAACACTGCCATGCCAGCACACCCACTTAAAGAAATAACAACGTGAGTATTTATGATAAACAGGTTAAGTTTGCAAACAAGTCAATATGGTGGGTTCATTCTCATTATTACTGAGACTGAGCATTGACCCACGGATCAATTTGCATACTGAAATACTGTTTACACCCCTAAGGGAAGATTAATTCCACTGTGGTCTACTATACGTGACAATCATCACCCACAAACCAGCAGGTGAAGAACCTGGTTCTGTATGAACCATATGAGCGTGTGGGAGGTGACGCAGTGTTCACTGTGTGTTACTGTAATCAATATTAATTATATATACTGGCTCAATGTGCCGTTAATGGGTTATTCACGGTGGAATAGAGGCAGAGAGGTGAACCGTCTGTTTCCTTGCTCCTACCACTGGCTGTGGGAGGAGGCAAGATCATCACGAATGTGTCCATACATGTCCAAGGCTCATTATTTTTAGTTTTTAAATTAACAAAATCTTTAATATATCCGCTTAGTCGAAACAACAGGTGAAACTGTATTATTGATTTCTGGAAATCCACTTCACAAACACCCGAGTGAAAGATATAAAAAGATTTACAGCGCACTTCTACTCTAAAAGATTGTTTTCATGTTATGCAGCTTTTTGCGTTTCCTTCCTATGTTTCTCTTCAGTTTTTATCACATGAAACATCTGAGCTGCCACAAGACGGTTTTGTGTGGTAAAAATTCCTCACTTTAAATACATACTTCTTTAACAAATGTACTACTCCGTAAAAACAAAAACAATGAGCGTTCTACATGTGTAAGCACCGCTGTGCCTGCAACCCCCTCGCATTAAGTCACAGAGGAGTATGGGCGATTACTGGACAAGCCTGGCACTACTGAAGCACGCTTCTGCCTCCCATGACCACGGTAACTAGATGGAAAAATAAACCCTCTCTGGCTTCTGTGACCTGCTCATGACATTACACTGCAAGGCGAGTCCTTCAGGACCAGTGGTAACAATTTTGTCCTAGATTGCACAAATGTTAATGGAGAGTGAAAGAGGATGTTCTTCTGTGGTTCCTAAAATCACAGTGCGATGCCGGGAACACTCGGAGGAGGGGTGGACACGAGCGGGCTGCAGAGGAGGTCAGTAGATTATGTCATTGTGTGTGTGTGTGTGTGTGTGTGTGTTACTACAGTCACACCCTTGTTCATCTCTCTCTCTCAGTTTCTCTGTACATCCCAGGCACATGCCACAGATTACATAATCATGCGTCCCCACCCCTGTGCTGCCGTGGAGCAAAACAAAGGCGCCCTGCCAGCAGAAACACAGCAACCGAGGCTCATGAGGAGAGGGCAGAGTGTTTATGTGCCTGTCTTTGACAGAAAAGGTAGACAGAAGAGAGGAGAGAGGTATGCGTCTCTGTGTCTGCTCCATTTACATACAAATGACCATGTGAACGCCCTCCGACAACAGGAATCAGGTACGCTGTGTTTTCCTGGCAACGACGCTGCCGTGGTGTTTCTCCAAACAGAGAGGATCCCGAAGCTTCCCTCAGTCACCACGACTCAACCTCACAGCTTCCTCAAGTAAATGGCTATGTTATTGCAAACCAATTTGAGATAATAAATGCTTATTTTAGTGGTTAGGAGATTTAGAGGTAGATTTTTGCTAGCGTACGCTTCATTGTTTGCACAGCTTGATACATGTGTCTTGTATTAGACCACATTGGCAAACCGAGGCGTAAGTGATTACTGCCCAACAAAAATCTTATTAGTGGCTGTGTATGATAGAAGACCTGAGAGTAAGCCATTATAGATCAGATTGCACTTCTTACATAACAAGCCGCAAATAAGACCCCTTATGCTGAATGACACCCATGAAGTAAAGCTCTGAAGCATGGAAAAGAAGGGGAAGCACCAGCTCAAATCAGTGGAAAGGGACAAGGCAGCATTACCCCCCCTCAAAAAAAATATTCCATTCACAGTGTCCAAGTTATTAGGACAGCAGGGAATGATTATAGGGTTGTTCATATTTCCCTCATTATGGCTGCTGGGGTTGCTGAGGTGGTCTGGGTGACGGCTGCATACTTCATCTGAAATCTGTGTAATTGTCCCGTAGCCACGGGGAAACGATAAGAAGAATGTACACCAGTGCGCATCGTGGAACATGACAACAAAATTTGAGAGAAAACACAGTTTGAGGGCACCAAACACAAAAACCCCCACTTTTAACTAAACTGTTTACAAGTGTGGTCTTAAACAAAAGAAAAAAAAAAACATAATTCAAGTTAAAGCTTCTTTCAACCAATAAATGGAACTAAAAATTACAAAGAGTCTGCAAAGCACATTGAACACTTGCCTAAGGGGCTTGGTATACTTAAACAGGCAAAAAGCATGTGAAGCATCTGACTGGCTTTAATAATTTAGTAGAACACAAGTCAATGCACTCTACTAATGTCATTTAAACACGTGTTTGTGATACTGCATCACACTTCAATCAGAAAAGGGATTGATCTACATCTGTTAAGTATGACACGTTGTTAAAAAGGAGATGTACGGTTCAGTCATCTTTCCCTCCTTTATCTGACACTGTCCAATAACTCTGCTGCAACAGTCCCACAGATGTGGGTCTCAGCTGACAAAGCCGACAGGACAGCAGTGAAAAGCAGATGGACGTTCGCTCTGAGTCTGAAGGAGGCCGGCTCGTGATCTTTGATCTATACACCGAGACACCTAAGGGTATGTAGCGGTCAGGCTGGGAGGGGCCTGAGTGGGCGGGAGCATGTCAATTAGGCAGGAGTTTGTGGGCGAGGGAGTCGGTCTCCTCGCTGGTCGCTGTCATGACAACCACGAATCTTAAATGCAACCCCCCCCTCCCCTCCTCCCTGCATCTTCCAGCCCACTCCTCTCCCTGCGCTGCCGAGGATGAGTGGGAAATGTGATTATTTGCGCCCTGAGGGCCAAAGTGACGTCACTGCACAGGAAACGTACGCACTTTTGGACCCCAGCGCTCACCTGATGTGAATTTACAACCCCTCAGTAATGGCCAGGGGGCTGCTCAGTGGGAAGGGAAGCCTATCGTCACTCCATTAAGGCATCTGACAGACAATTATCAGTCAAGACGTGGCCGCAGATACAAACACATGCTAATGAGCTGGAGAACCAATTTCGCCTCTGGAAAATGGACCTAATAAACCAAACTTGTTTGAGGATCTAGACCCCTGCCTGTCTAATGAATAACATTATTATATTACAGCGAAGTGGCAACTTCAACCCACATGAGGCAGAAGCACAACTGGCACTGGATCCCCCCTGAGAGCCCTCTCTGCCTGTTGGCTGACAAATAACCACCAGGCTCCACACGCCCTCCTCCCCTCGCTACCAGCTTGTAACACATTCATATTTCGCTCAACAGCCTGCCCTGCTGGGCCTCAACATGCCAAATGGCGGCCATCAACGGCATAGTGGCAGCTTTTCATAGGCACCATATGTACGGAGTTCACATGTTTCAGATGGCCCCGCGGCTTGGCTCCGTTTTTTTTCTGCTAGCATCAAAGATATATGTTTGGGGGGGGGGGGTTGTTTTGCAATAACAGCATCTGTGAGGGTTGAAGTGTCATCAGTATGCGCAACACTACACCAGTACACCAGCAACAAGCCTGAACAATGCCAGTGGACCACAGTGTGTGGGCAGATGGGCGTCCATCAGCGGTAATGCAAATGCTGCAGCAAATCGGTTCACAGCGAGTCACTTTATCGCGCCATATTTAATGTGTTTAATGGACAAATGGGATCATAAGTGTTAAGGGTTGAAGTCATTTGCCTGTTAGTGTGGAGCGACCTCTCACTCGGCTGCAATGGATCCTGCTGATAATATCAATTCAGACAAACATACAGTGGAGCGAGGAGCAGCCAGGAGGACTGATGTCTGGACGATAGCATGTTGATGTCTGGGGAGATTGGTTCTCTGCCATCCGGATGTGGACTGCAGTGTGTAGCATGCCAAACTAAAGCGGTGCAGTGTTTGGAGAGGAGAGGAGAGGAGAGAGGAAGAAGAGATAAGGAGAGGAGAGATGCCTCAGCAGGCTGAAGATGACGAGATGGGAGTCGGCAGCTGCCCCCTTCTTCCCTGTCACTGTGCGGGAGGGAGATGGAGATTATGTAACTCGAGCACCTCCACCAGCCTGCTGTACACACCCGGCTGTGTGCAAATACACACACACTAACATCAAACACACCCGCGCATCGGCTGATGCCGTCTTGGAACAATCACTAACAAGGACATTTATCAGCAAGCAAAAACACAACAGGTAGACAGAAACCTAAATGTAGAGCTGAAATGAAAAGTCCATTAATCAGCAACAGTTTTGATATTTCTGCAGTCGCTTCAGTCACTCATAAGTCATATTTTAGATCGATTCATCAGAAATAGCACAAATAGCCCTGGATTTGCTTCTTTTCTTTGCCTTAGGATGGTGAACAGAGTGTCTTTGGGTTTCAGACAGTGCCGGGCTTTTTTAACTGTTTTCTGACATTGTACAAACCAGCAGAATAATCATAAGGAAAATAACAGTTGCAGTTTTACTTACTCTATAATGGGGGTTATTCAGCATAAAGTCCATCTGCAACAATTTCAATATGTTGTTTTCAAGCAAAAAAACCTCAACGTGTTTGTTTGTTTTAACATTAAGTTGAATATTTTTTGATTTTGAACTGTTGCTCAGACTAACCAAGCAACCTGAAGACGTCAGTATCAGGTCCTGGGAGCTTGTGATGGGATATTTTCTAGCCCAAACAATCGACCAAGTGTTTGTCTTTTCAGTTGGAAAATGTTATTTTTAATATCGCTGAATCTGCCAAACAGAACGGTCTGAAATGCTGTTGGTAGAAGTGAAATCCAAATCAGTATCACTCACTGGAAAAATGCAATCAGGCTTCATATGACAGTAATTCTATTATTAAGCAAGGACGTCTCCTCCTATAATAGTCACAACAACAGCTGGGAGACACATGAGCTTTGCAGAGCTCCCCGTCACCTTTAAGGGGAGTCTGCTGGTCTTATCTCAGCTTTCTTCCTGCGGCCTGCGGAAGAGACGCAGCGTTTCTGCAGCCCTCAGCAGCTGACCCGTGCAGTAAGCGGCCATAAGGGTTGCGGTCAGCATCTGACACACTCTTTATCATCACGGACACGCCTCTACAAAGAGACTCCCGACGGCCTCGAGGGAGATGAACCGGTCTGAGAGCCGGGACTGAAGGACTCGCAGAAGAGGGAAAGTGCTACAGGACGTATGCTGCACTCTCCCTCTGTAATCATGGACAGACGTGATGCAGAGCGGAGGAATCCCCCGCCATACAGAGAGTGTCCCATTACCTCGCAGTCTATCATCATCAGCCGGCTCAGAGGGAAGAGCAAAGTGACTTCCCTCTCCCTCTCCTATCTCACATTAGCCGGACTGGGAGCTGGAGTGACTCGCTCTATCAAATCTAATCTAACAAAAGGACAGAGACAGAGAGAATGATGGGAAGATGAAGGGAGGGTTTAGAGGAACAGAGAGCTCGGAGTTCAGTAGTTTTCTTGTGAAACTGAAATACGTTTTTCAGCAACTGCTATAATCCATGATCTGCTCACATCAGTCTCCTAATTGTACTTCTAAATCAAGGATACTGAGATTTTCTGACAGCAACAATACATCCCAGCAAGAGGAAAGAACCACAGAAGTCACAGCAATGACGGGAAAATGACTAAAAATAGCTTGTAGCTGGTTTCACACCACATTTAAGGATGTCGCCGTGGCAACTTGTGATTGAAGCTTTTTAGAAGTGCAACTAATTATTTTCATTATCATTTCACCTTGTTCGACCAACAGACCAAACACCAACCACATATTCACTTTGCAAAGATTTAACAGAGGAAAAAAAAGCAGCAAATCCTCACATTCGAGGCTAAAATTTTGAATATTTGCATGAATTACTTCAGAAATTGGGGATTCATTTTCTGTCAATGAGCTAATTGATTAATCAACTAAATATTTTATCTTATTTGCGTATTATTCATTCAGAAAGTTTCTGATTTAATTGACACAGATGACATTTGACAGTTGAGAACTATATTAAACTACAAATATCCTTCTGGAACAGACCAAAAACAGTCCACACAAAAATCAAACATTTTAAAATGATACAAGGAGAGCAGGAAGAGGGAGTAAAACACTTGGCATGAAACGACGCATTCGAGCAAGTCCTGCTCTCTCTGCAACCTGGAGATCAGCTGCTGACTGCTAAGCATCAAGGTGGAGGCAGGGAGGGAGGCAGCAGCCGAGCTGTTTACCCTCCACTGGGGGAGACTGTTTATGTGCAGCATGAAGTAGTGCGATGAATGGAAATGACGGAGCCAGGGCAGGTATGAGTTAAAAAAATATATATATATATAAAATACAGCGTTAACTAGAGCTTCAGGCAGGCACCTTTTAATAATGTATGTCTATAAAGGGGGAGAGATCCAGATCCTGCACACAGAGCAGCAAAGATGAACAATATGTGGATTTACTCGTCCAAGTTACCTGCCCCATTTTCTATGACAGCAATTAGGGGACGTCTTTAGAAGCAAAGTTATTACTCCATCCTCGTAATGATTCGTGATGAAGCTGCAAACACCCAGTCAACAAATGAAATATTGATCTCCCTCCTGCACACACACACACACACACACACACACACACACACACAAACACACACACACACACACAAACACACACACACACACAGAGACAAAGACAGTGGTTTGGTGCGGTATCTGTACAGTACTGCTGCCCCCGCAGGAAGCTGTAGGTGGAAGAAGCAGCAGACTGGAGGCCACTGATTATTGGGACTGCGTGGGCACGCTTGTGAAAAATTGATATTACGAGAAACCTACTGGGTGGGTAGAATAGTGTGTGCATGTGTGATGGGGGGGTTAAATGGAGCAGCAGAGATTAACCTGAATGTGAATATTACCTCTTACATCTTTTTCAGACCACACACATACGTTTAACCTTCCCCCCCCCCCAAAAAAAATCTGCCTAGACACAAACAGCCAGACTCCAAACACGATGCAGAAAAAGCAGCGCCAAAAAAGCACTAAATAACGATTTCCTTCCCTCACAGTCACAAATCATGGAAGGTGTGAAGCCTGTAAAGCCTGTTTTAGGATGTAGTAAAATAAATCAGAAACTGCCTGAGAAATTAGGAATAAAACATGCATTTCTTCAATGAAATCATTTACCCCAGCGGTTCCCAACCTAGGAGTCGATAATTCACTCTGAGATGATTAACGCTCATTTAATCTATAGCGTGTCAGAAAAAGTTCAAACACAACTTCCCAGAATCCATGAAGAAGTGCTTGTTTTGTCTGACTTGCAATCCAAAATTCAGACTCTCAGATTAAAATGATAAGATGGTGATGGAGGACAAACTCCTGTGCTTAGTAGTACTACTAAAACCACTCTGACAAAATACTCCATTATAAGTGAATATCCTATATTGAAAATGTTAATATCAGTATTATCAGGTAAACCTAGTTAAAGGACCATTTCACCAACTTCATCCGTATCTCTGTCTCTTAGAATCAGGGACATAGTGTGAAAAAGATCTGCAGATGTTGCCGATGTCTGTTGTTCTTCCATGAGCGCCGTCTGTTGGCGTGTACAGTGACGTAGTTGGTGGTCTGGAAGAACTACAGGCTATTTTACTTTGGATTACTAGTCTCTTTCTCTGGGTAGCCAGGGGACGAGCTCTAGATGCCGCTAAAAAACTAGCTGCATTTTCATTAGCCTGAACTGGCATCCCCACAGACGAGTGCAGAGCATATTGTGGACAACAATATATTTCATAGTGTTTTGGCAGAACTCAAGTAAAGTACAAGTATGTCAAATTTTAACTTCCACCACTGATCCTCACGTTTCATAAAGCAGAACTAGAGAATATTTTTGTCTGATAATTGAGTAATAATTTAAGTCACTTTTCAAATTCAACAGCAGTTAATTTTTCACTAACACACAGCTACGGTTCTACAGAAAGTCCAATCTGAACTCTTCAGTGTTTCAGATAAGACATGAAACAGTCATTGAAATCCAGCAGTGAGCCCTCGACTGTACACCAACACCCACTTCTTTCTTTGCGGAGGCTAAAAAAAAAAGTGGAACTAAAACAAGCTGCACGTCCAACTTCATCCAGTCAGCATGTCGAGCCCCCCCCCCTCGGGGTGAGGGCTGTGACACAGAACTAATGGAGCTCTGCGACTGATGGCCGCTGCATCGTCAAACAGCCGCACAGGACAGGAAGCATGTTTCGTGCATTTCAGGGCAAACGCAAATTTTGCACACATAGAGTAGCTCTGTGCGTCAGCCAAGGAGGAAGAAGAAGATGGAGGAGGAAGATGAGGAAGGAGGGGTCATATGCAGCTCAGACTTTAAAAGAACTCCACGTAGTAATCATGATAATTAGAGACGATTATTTGTTTAATCTATTAGTTGACCGACAGAAAATGAATTAGCATAAATGTTACCATTTGTTTGAATCTCAAATTTGACATAAAAAACTCTCTCTATAAAATATAAGCTTTAACCTTCACTGCTACTGTTCCTGCTGTTGTTAAACAGTTGTACTATAAAGGCTATGTGTTATTTACTTTGGATAAGAAAACATAAATAAATAAGAGATACAGAACATTTTAAAGTAGAACTTTACTGCGACAACTTGGTAATTCCCTTTGCAGAGGAAGACAGTACGATACAATCAAAAGCCCCAGAGCAGCTGCTGACTGGACTCTGGGGAGAACGTTTCACCAACTGCTGTTTCCGAGATCAAGAATGAACTTTCACTCTTTTTTTAAAGAGTTTCTCTGAGGTTTCGAGTGTTCGTCCTACTAAACAAGCCATTTTAAAAGAAACAGTTTCACACAAAACCCACAGACAGTCATTTTAAAAAAAATTGTATGGCTTAAAACGTATTGTTAGTGAGTTTTAGAGGTGCTGGTTTTAGAGCCAGCTTGGCTGTTTCATTGCTTTCTAACATTTTTTGAACCAAAAAAATTGAATAATTGAGAAAATAATTGGCAGATTAAACGATAATGAAAATAATTGTTGGTTGCAGCCTTGTTAGTTACTAATAGTTGCTGCGCTTCTATGCACAAATGCTAAGCACTTAGATAGAAATGACATTCATCTGAGAAGTTCCCAGCCACACAGTCTCTGAGAATGGACAGTTTTACAGTGATCATTAACACCAACACCAACAGAAAACGTCATCACAAATGAAACCCAGGACTTACACATCAGTCTGTTTTCTACGGAGCAGCCTGGTGTCCCATCAGATCAAAACTGAAAGCAGCGTTTCCTTCAGTTGCACGCTTAAAGAAAAAAAAAAAAAAAAAAAGAAAACAACACGAGTCCCTCAGGCTTGACTGTCCCTCTGCCCACTTGTTTTCAGTTACCGCGGCGCCACGATTGAGTGACAGCACGCTGACTGCTTCCTGCCTTTGTCGTTCCGTTTGACGAGAGCAGAGATGTCGCTGTGGACAGCGGCTTTTAGCAGAAGTCAAAAAAACTACACAGGAGCTGCTCACACAGCTGACCTCAGTGTGACCACCGACACACGAACATCCCATTCAGCACCAACAGTTACTTTCTAACTCTGAATAATGCAGGAAATCTCTGTGTGCACTTGGCTCTGAGTGTTTCACAGCAATCTATAGGACAAAATGTTCACTTCTTACCCGGGGCTCTGCTGATGTTTCATGGCACAAACACTCAGAGGCTCCTTTTGTTCGGGAACAAAAGGCAACTGGAGACAGAACAACAAGTGCATACATACTCCTGTGTCAACACAGGCAGTCACAAGTCTGCACTTCCGCCCTATCAGCTGTGGCTCTGCAGCGGTGCGGGGCGTTGCCAGCAGTTTCCTCAGAATAATGTGACGAGGAGGGGAATTCCTGTAAGGCCCAGGAAGACAGGGGTGGGGAGGAGGGGGGGAGGAGGAGGGGAGGGCCTGCCCAAACAGAGCAGGCCGGGTGACGTCACCTAAACCAGCTTTGGCACCCTCCAGGGGATCCTTCTCTCGCTCTCCCTCCCTCGTTCTGTTTGTGTCGGAGGGGGGAGGAATAAAATGTCCCCGACTGACTGCTGATTGCCCAACAGCTCACCTCGTCTCTGTGTGAGGAAGACTCTGAGGTGTTTCACCTTTTTTTTTTTTTTTTTTTTAAAAACCTCAAACCCATGTCCCACAGCTTCTTTTTCTGTTCCTTTTCAATAATGAGGTTGTAACAGTCGTATGGTTTCAGTTTACTTTTTGTGTCCCGTCCCCTCAGACGTGTTTTAAAATGCTACGGCCACATCTTGTTTACTTCTTCTTTAACCAGATGCTTCCTGATTGGAATCAAAATGTTGACAATTTGAGACCGTCTCATTCGGGGAAGGTTTTAGCATGTATGCATGCGTTTGGACAACATTTAACATTTACAGATTCCCTCCAGACGTGGAAGCAGTACATTTGTAAATAGTGTGTTTGTCGAAGACGATGACAGTAACGTTTTGTATTCATGGTAGCTCTCACATGACAAATCAAAGTGGTGTAAATAAGGAAAACCGGAAACTGATGAAGGCGAGATTGCTGAAAACATGTGATGAATGAAGCTCTTTGTACTGGAGAGGAGTTGTGCAATGCGTTTTAAATGTGATGGACGTGAATTGAAGCTCACACTGTTCTGTGACTTCAAACATTTTCTTACTTTGAGAACCCAGATTCAGAGATCTTGAATTAACATCTACATCCTTCCTCACTGGAAAACACAGAACATATGACAATGCAAATACGTTTGGTTTCAAAAGTTTAACTTCTCAACACATGACTGAGCTCTGAGGCTTCAAGTTTCACACCACACGTGTGACTTGCACTCACTTTCAAGTGAAAGAATCCGGTGCTTCCAGCTTTTCATCTGATGCTTCTCTCTGTCATATTTGATAGTAAATTGGACATTTGGAGGTTTGGGCTCATTGACTGGTTAGCTGGAGCTCCAATAAGATGCACACTGGACCACAACTGACCTCCAAACCAGTTGAGATGTCACAAAATCCTCTGCCAGCGTTCTCGTCTTTCACTAATATTTAAGGTGAAGCTTTCCTCCTTCAATAAAATACATTAATATGAAAACAGCTTTCTAGTGTCAAACAGACGTTATTCTGCTCAGCGAAGCTCAAACATCCTCGTAACAATGAGCAAAACGTTTTTTCAGCGGAGGGCGACATCAAGTTTTTAATTGTAACATGTTTCTTTGTTCTCTTTTTTTGTTGCTTGTATTTTTTGCACCTCTAACCAAATGGATTTCCTTCTTTGGATAATAAAGTCTTGAAATGCGCTGTAAAAATAATGTTTCCCTTGTCATGCCTTAAAAACAACGAGCCACTGCTGTTCTTTATCTTAACTGAGGAAATCCATGGAAAATGGAGACACCCAGCAGCAATATTGTTTTTCTTTTAACTCAAAAAAAAAAAAGACTCATTCAAGGCTGTGTGTGGGTGCAAAGAAAAAAAAAAAACCAAAAGTCTGGAAGTGGCTGTGGAAACTGCAGGATCTTTTTAAAGTCAACATGAAATTGTGTCTCTCAGTAGCAGAGCCGCCTGGTAAACAGTGACTGACTGACATGTTGACAGTGACGGGCTGAGATAAAGCTGCAGGGTCTCAGTCGGATACAGCCTGCAGGTCACTGTGGTGGTGGTGGTGGTGGTGGGGGGGCTCACTGTGAGCTCTTTAAAAGGGACCGGGGTCGATATTTAAAGGAGGGGATTCACCCAGCTCAGGGCAGGCAGGCTGACAACCGACAGGCATTACATAAACATGACAAAAGCGTCTCCCTGAGTGGCGTTCGCCTCTTTAACCTCACTGTACTGCACTCTGAGGAATCCAAAAATAAAGCAGAGGGAGCTTCCTCTTTGTTCCAGTTTGGGGAATTCTGAGGGTTTTACAGTTTGGCCACAAAAGAGGTTCAGAAAATCAGACAAATATTTACCCAGGCCAGAGACAACAAAGAGCGTGACCGAGCACTTTTTGCAGTGTCATTGCCGTGGTACTGAAGATAAACACTTCGCAGGATGAAACTCCAGGATCAACATCGCGCTCTGTAATTAGGCCGGCCAGAGCGACAGCACGAAGTTGGTGTTGGCGGGGAGAAAGCAAAAATAAGCACTGACTAACACAGGCGGCTTAGCACGCAGTCACTCCCGTTCTTTAAAAATGACCTAAAGAGGGATCGCTCTGCAAACACGGCCCTGCGTACATGTGTGTTAGCAAGTGTGGAGGACACACTGCGTCATCCCTGTGGGAACATCTGAGTTAATGACAGCTGAGCTGGTGATAATGCAGCAAAGCCTGAATGAAGTAATCCAGCTAGTAACCTCTAATACCTCCTACCCTGTGTGTGCCGGGGGTCCATTAGGTTAAAGATGTCGACAAACACACACAATCAGGGTAATGCGTGAACACACTCCCTCAGTCATTCAGCTTGAAAACCGTCATGAATTGAACTGACTTTGTTGCCAAAAATGTCTATCCTCTCTGCATACAACCAGACGCCCACGCTGACCCCTTCATACTCTGAATACCAAACTGAAACCAGTCCAAAACCACGCGGGGAGGGCAAGGGAATAACAAAGCTCGACTGCAGAGTTGCACACTTTTTTTTCTTCCTCTATTCAGAAAGCTGCCATCATAACTCTCATTTCATTCAGTTTTATCTGAACACTTTAATGCAAACAGTCGTGATCAGAACGGCATTCAGCTGCACACAAAGGCCACATTCAGACTCCATTTCGTCCATCTGAAATTAGCTGATTTTTTGGCAAAATGCTTCAACTTTCAAACAAATTGCCAAACTGCAGTCTGAAACCAGCACAGTCACCAAGTACAACTGTGATGTATTAGTACTTTACTTGAGTATTTCAATCTTCTGTTACTTTATACTTCTACAGCTCTACATTTCAGAGGCACCTGTTGTACTATTTACACCACTACACTTACCCAACAACTGCTGTAAATATATATTAAACACATATTAAGCTTCTAAAAACAAAGTGTTGTTAAACCAGCGGCTCCCGACACATTTGGCTGCTGGTGTTTAGTTGGGACACTGTGTCACGTTTCAGATGTCTGAGCTGTTGACGGACATTTCTCGTCAAAACTTTTCACATGGTTTCCTTAAATTTCTGTTCAAATGATCCTATATTTCACAAAAAACACAGATAAAAGAAAAAAAATTTTGCTTTAGATTTATTTTGTGACCTTTTGGAGGGGCCTGATCCTCAGATTGGGAACCACTGAACAAAACCATATATAAGTAGTTTAAAAGTAGCTCCACCTCGACCAGCCACTAGAATAAAATACTATTTACATATTGATGCATCAGCATTAACAGTCTAATAATAAAACACAGTACCAGGGTGCTAGTACTAGTACTTTTAATTTTGATACTTCGAGTACATTTCAATGATAATACTTATGCACATTTACTACTTTAAATTTTAACTGCAGGACTTTTACTTCTCTGGAGTATTTTTACGTGAAGGTATTGGTACTTTAAGTTAAAATCTCGAAGATCTCCGTGTCCTTCTCTTTGGCAGCACCTATGGTGATAAGCGGTAATCGCAGGTATGTTTTTGGACCTCAAAGATCAAAACAGTGCGTGACATCAGTCAATTGGCAGTAACTGAGCAGAGACAGAAAAATAGCACACTGCTTCATACACAAGTGAGTTAGAGACATGGATGTATTATAAGACCACGTCCGCCCACCCTCTCTGGCAGAAAAAACACTGCTGGGTGATGGAAAACGGTAACGTCACTAACTGTGTGCTGCTTGTGAATTTTCCCAGGGATGTCGCCACCGACACCCAGTTCTAATCTTCTAGTGAAAATGTAAGAGCTT
Source organism: Pempheris klunzingeri (assembly GCF_042242105.1). Classification (NCBI taxonomy): domain Eukaryota; kingdom Metazoa; phylum Chordata; class Actinopteri; order Acropomatiformes; family Pempheridae; genus Pempheris; species Pempheris klunzingeri. The sequence continues at coordinate 5,808,605 of NC_092027.1, forward strand.
TCATCAGTGGCCATAGGCTCAGTCACCATTGTGTTAACTCGCTCAGTGATAAATAGTGGCCATCAGCAGAGAACAGCGGCGAGCAAGCTACAATGGCCATAATGTAATCCTTTGGGGCAATTGCACCAGATCAAAGTACGTCCATGTGAGGCGCTTCATTTGTCACCGACAGGCACAGATTGTCTGACAGCATTAAAGAAAGGATCCCTACACAAACAGACCTGTAAGATCCTTTTTTTAAAACCAGGAATAGCTGGTGTATCGCACTATTCAAATCCACCAGACTACATTGACCAAAACTGTAATTTTACATGCAAGCTGCTGGTCTTCTGCTCTCAGTTTTGTTTGTGTCATTGAGTAACTTCAGTGTTTTAAAGCGTTAGTTTGGGTCCAACTCAGTGTTTGTGTAACACACAATAAGACAAACAAATCAATCAAGCCAACAGCCGACTAGCGACGGGTTTGAATGGCGCAATACAGCTCTTTCTGGTTCTCCTTCAACAGACATTTATTCAAATTAAACTCTCAGACTATTACTTTAATTTAGAGGATGTGAAAACTGCTACAACCACTACAAATGTCTATCCACTGAGGGCCATCTGTGGTGAAATTGTCAAAAATTCCAGAGAGGCTTGTATACGACCACTTACCATCAGAGGCTGATTCATAACTCAAAAGAACTGATGTAACCGTGTGTCCAATCAGAGGAATCCAACACAGTTCTGGCCAATAAGTTTCATACAGTTGCTCTCATGTCTCCGAACTCTAATCACAACACTGCCCTCGCCACGGGAGACGAGACTATCAAAGCAGCCAAGCCTTCTAGGAAAAGAGACGACTCCTAATTAGATCTGCAGCTCATGAGTACAGCGAGAGGCAGCGAGTGTCACAAAAGGCTACACGGGAAATGAGGATCTAAAAGGTATGCGAGGTCATTGATCATGTATCCAAACAGCATTTGGATCAACGTCTGTATCTTGGCTTCCTCTCACCTGTCCTCCTCCTCCTCCTCCTCCTCCCTCCTTCTTTCCCCTTTTTCAATTTCAAAACAAGGCTCGTCTCTCAGCCATCACACTCTCCTCCATCCTCGGCCTCCCACTGCTCACCCCTCAGGGGAGGAGCTGGGATGATAACGAGGGCTGTTGTGATCGCTGTCAGTGTTGTGCATGAAAACATGTGAGACATGTTAGCGCAATGAAACCCATAATGATTTAAATTCAAACAAATGTCCCTTTTTTCTTGTCTTGGTTTTAGGATGAAGGCAACGCTTTTATTTCAGGCAGAACCCACAATCGTTAAGTCAAACAGCAGCTATTTTCATAAACAATGAATCAATTAGGTCAAAACCTTTACAGACAAACGATCCGTCATTTCACATATTGCTCAATAGCATATTTTTTTCAAACCTGCCTCTTCTAACTTCCTCATAACCAGTTTGTACAGGTCTTCTCTTATAAATCTGTCATCTCTGTGCCAAACTCCTGATAACTGGTGGTTAACTATTTTCTCAAACATCTCTCAAAAGCTCCTGCAAATCAAAGACATTATACAGCTGTTTTTACTGGCCGAGTAGTTCTCCTGATGATGAATGAACTGATCATCGTAAGTAAAGATCTTCTGTCGCAGAGGAAGTGATGGGCCTCACCCTTACGCAGTACTAATAGTGGACACGAGCAGTTATAGCCAGCTACAGTATAGACACTCAACCCTCATCAAGAGAAAATCCACAGAAAGAGACTTCACAGCACCATGTTAGAAAAATGTTGGGAAACGTTGTATAAACACATCACAGCATGAGCCCGCAAAATGTCCCCAAACTATGATATAAAAAAACACCAAGATTCATCAAGGTCGAAGTTCTTCAGTGATGAAATCCAACATGGATCCTGTGTTTATAAAGAGGGCTCTTAATATACAGAGCAGTGTGTAGTTACAACATGTCATTACAGCTCGTCGTTACACTGTGTTGCTACAGTGTGTTGCTACAGTGTGTTGCAACACTGTGTTGCTACACTGTGTTGTAACACTGTGTTGCTACACTGTGTTGCTACACTGTGTTGTTACAGTGTGTTGCTACACTGTGTTGTAACACTGTGTTGCTACACTGTGTTGTTACAGTGTGTTGCTACAGTGTGTTGCTACAGTGTGTTGCTACACTGTGTTGCTACAGTGCGTTGCTACACTGTGTTGCTACACTGCGTTGCTACAGTGCGTTGCTACACTGTGTTGTTACAGTGCGTTGTTACAGTGTGTTGCTACAGTGCGTTGCTACACTGTGTTGTTACAGTGCGTTGCTACACTGTGTTGTTACAGTGCGTTGTTACAGTGTGTTGCTACAGTGTGTTGTCGGCTCGCCTGGAGACCGGTGGCCGGCTCTGTAGACTCCCACAGGGCTTTCCTGCAGCTGCTCTAAGGCTCTCTGGTTTTTTTCCTCTCTGTGGATGCCGCCAGACAACCATCTGCTTTTATAGCTCATTTAGCACATGCACGCTGTCACATATACATGTCTGGTGCTGCATGTAAACACAGAGGGACATGTCTCGGCAGTGGTCACAACAGACAGCCATGTGTATGTCAACCAGCGATGCGTTGGCACTTCACTTTCACAGATATACATCACTTAACCTTCCAGGGCTCTTTGACCAGCAGCCCAAAACCCTACGATATTTCATTTATGCTAATTTGACAATCAGTGAACACAACAATCATCAATAGCAGGAAGCAGGGTGATTCTGGGAATTACCGGGAGGGAAAAGCAGCTTTAGGCCTTCGATATGCTTCTATTGGATACTGCTGCTACTTCTTCCTCTCTGATGTTGTTGTTGCCACCCACCTCCACGCCATGCGCTGCTGTTACTCCGTGCTTTTCTCTGCCATCGGCAGTAGGCAGGAGGTAACGTTACATAACCACACTGAACACCAGCGACATGGCGTTCCCTCACTGTCTTTTCATGTTCCTCCTCCTCCACAATTTCCCCACCTTGTCCTCCCGTTCTCCTCCCTCTTTCTGCCTCTTTCCATCATCGTCACCCTCTTTTAACCCCCCTCCCATTTTCTCCCTCCGCTACCCACTCCCCTCTCCCCTGTCTGTATCACATTGGAGTAACAAAGACGTGGTAACCAACATCATGTCTGTTTTTAAAGAAGAAACTACTCTGATACCAAGGCGGTTTGAAATGGTTTGTTTTGTTTGCTTACTGTTTATTTTATAGGAACAGATACACTATACAGAATTGCAAATGTCTAATGCACTGATTCACAGCATTAGTAGCTACTTCTAAAGTCATAAGCCTGTCCATAGAAGGGCCTTTAAAATAACAGACCTAAGACATGACAACCACGTTTAATTATATTATTATTATTATTATATATTAAGGAGCCTATAGGAGCAGCATATACACAGTTCGCCGTCTGACCAGCAGCCCAAAACCCAAAGATATTGTTATAACGTAGGAGGAGTAAAAGCAGCTAGTTCTCACATTAGAGAAGCTGGAACCACCAATATTTTTGGCATTTTTTGCCTGATAAGCGACCTAAATCTGACCTGACAGTGGAGTCAAAGGTCAGGATCAGCCGACTTTTACAAACGGTGGGTCGACCTCTCAGCCCTCAGGCTGTTTTTCACAAACTATAATCAGACAGCGCCGCCGTTTCAACCATTCTTTTGTCCTTCTGTCCATTGAAACCCTCAACACCAGCCAGGCTGAAATATGAGTATGCCGTAGCTCGCTATTGATTATTGATTTTTGTAATGTAGATGGGCATGTAAGTCTATCTCATCTTAATCACTTATCAAAGTCAGCCTAAAAGCATGTCATGTTTGGACTTTTTTCTGGTGTTTCTGCTCTCGCACAAATTCATAAAGAGCATAAAAACAGGTGAACAGAAATGTAAACATAACGAAAACAGGAAATCATGCAACAGCGCAGGATTAACTGAGGCCGCTGCTGAGGTGGATGTTCCCAGGAGAAGAGCTAATAAGATGACTCATTTAAAGGAGCGTAATAAAATTACAGCGGAATAGACAAAGGAAAGGCAATTAACAAAAGGATGTTTGCAAATAGACAGTCAGAGTGCATGCAGCCGCACTCATAACTGACCTCAGTGTTTCTTCTCTGTAACAACAGGCACAGCTATTCCTACATGGAGCCACCCGGCGGAGGAGAGGAGGGGGAGCCAAGTGAGTCTGATGATCTCAGCGTGTGCTAGAAGAAGTCAGAAGTGTCATAAGTTCAGCTCCGCTCTATCTCTGGACCGAGCTGTTGCATAACACCAACAGCTCACCCCAGGCTGCCATCCACGGGCTTATCCCGTCCTCCTGCCCATGTCCAGCGTCTGCTGCTGCTGCTGCTGCTGCTGCCGCCCGAATGAGGGGGACCAACGCCAACGCTAGCTAGTGCTGACGGGGTTAATGAGCCGCCGGAGACATTAACCTCTTGACCGACATTGTTGTTACTCAGTAGAGATGCGGATAGGAAAGATGGCAGCCGGACAGCGGGAAATTTGTTGGCTTGTGTGGGAATGTAATAATCACATTTTAATAACTGTGTACTTTACTTTCACATTCTTTTCTGCTGAATTCAAAGTGCAAAATAAGTACAGATGAAACAGATAAATGAACTTGCAGCTATTTTGATCATTGGCTCAGTCATTTTCAAGCAAAAATGCCAAACATTTTAAAGTTCCAGCTTCTCAAATGCGAGGAGTTTTCTGCCTCTGTTCATCTCACATTATGGTAAACAACTATGTCATTAACTAATACATAATCACTATGTGTCTGTGTGTGAACAAGCAAAATGAATATTTTTGGGTTTTGGATGGTTGTGTGAAAAAAAAAAAAGCAATCAGAAGATGTCACCTTGAGCTCTCGGAGACTGTAAATGGATTTTTCCCTATTTTCTCATTTTACAGACCATAATAACCACTGATCAAGAAAATAACTGGCAGAATAATCTATGCAGAAAGTAATAGTCTCAGCACATTTTAAATACCATGTCCCCATGAAGGAACAGTAAAAACAGAGAGGGAGGGAGGGAGGGGAATTACAAACTTTGGCAAAATTAGTGAGGAATGAAACGATGCGATGACACAAGAGAAAGAGAGAAAGAGAGAAGACAGAAGCAGACGATGAAAGTGAACCCACACTGAAACAAAAGCCTGCAGCGAGAAATAAAACACAATCTGCTCAGCACAAAGACGAGACCTAGCAGCAGTGCACAATACCTGTAAGGAGGCAGAAGTGTACCAAAGAAAGTCGGCACTTTCTCAGAGAGGAGCTGCTGGCTGCTGTTCCCTCCTGGAGTCAGACACGCTTACGGGGGAACACCTGACATTCCCGACCCAGACAGGCAGACACTTTCCCAGCCAATAACCGCTGACATTCCTGTGCCTCTCTGTCTCCCAGAAGATAAAAAGAAAGGAAAAGGGGAAAACTGAAATGCCACTGCAGAGCGGAAAGCCGAGCGTCTGGCCACCGTCTGTCTGTCCTCACACACCGACACACAGCTGTGTTTCTGTGCCGAGAGACGAAGGTTTCACTTCTCACTTCTGCCTGGTCTCTCCACTGTCAGTGCAGCAACCACGCTTCTTTCTCCTCCCCGCCTGCCCGCCTTTGTGTTCCTTCTCCCCCCTCCTCTCCTCTCCTCTCTACTCGTTCTTCTTCTTTTTTTTTTTTTTAAATCCCTACTTCAAATCAGGGAAAGCCCTGCCTGCCTGCCTGAGTGCTGACTTCCCTGAGCTGAGAAGCAGCGCTCTCGCTTTTTATAAAAAAGCAAAACAAAGCAGGATGGAGGCTCTAAAAACAGCTCAGGTTCCTAATTCCTCTGTAACTCACTCACATACACACTGTCAACATCAGATTAGCAGCTAACCTACTTGTGGCGTACAACCTCCCACGCCCCCGCAGAGGCTATAAATACTCATCTATCCGTTCTGTGCATTGATCCGATCTGTGTAGGGCAAGCAGGCGAGCGTCAGGGACTAGTGAAGGCGCTAATAGGAGAAGCCACTGAGCCTGCGTGAGGTACGCTACGGTGTTAACCTGAACCTGAACACAACACCGCCTCCACATCAGCACACAGGGAGCAGCCTGCTGAGTACGAATGCAAGTCATGATTGTTTTTATTGTCGTTATCGTTTAATCTGCAGGCTGTTTTCTCACTTAACCGTTATTCTGTAGAAAGTCAACAGAACAGTGAAAAAAGTCCATCTCAGTTTCTGTGAAATTGTTTGTTTTGTCCAAAGAACGCTCAAAAAACACAGATGTTGAGTTTACTGTTGCACAAGATGAAGAATTCTCACCATGGAGATGCTGATTGGGAAGAACTGTTGCTCGAACAATGACTGATTTTCAAAATAAGTGTCATTAATTTATTGTCAGTCGAATAATTGATTCATCGACTCAAAGTTTCAGCTCTCGATGGCCACTTTATTAGGTACACCTGTACAATCTAATGCGAGTCAATTCAGCTGTTCTGCCACAACATCTATCTTTATAAAGGTTATACTGTATGTTATGTAATATATCCGCTGAATTAAAGGTGTTTTCTTCACAAAGTACAATGTAAAGTCTTTTTGGGCCCAATGGCATCACGTTGACGGACGCCACTGTTGTAATTACACAGTTTGGCCACTATGTGAAGCTGGCTTCAAAGCCTGCCGCTCTTCCTGGGGGCTTGACCTACATCCATGCTGTGTGGAACAACGCAAAGTGCTGTCCAAATGACAACAAATATCGCCGTAAACATTATGATTTGTGACATTTTTCTAGTGTCACGTGATTGTCATATTGCACAGCTGTGCCTTTAACTATAACCTCCAATAATAAACCTGTACATCCGTCAGCAGACACCTGTGGCACACAGCTCACACGCCGAAGAGACGAGAGAAGGAGGTCAGAGTACAGGAGCGGCTTCGAGGAGCGAATGTGATTCAAATTTCTGCTCTCATGAAGAGTTGCTGCGGGCCGATGCTGGAAAATGTGTCGGATCATTACAAGTTGATGTGTATCAAATCACCACCGGTGTGGGATTACACAAAAACACAACGCTGTGTTTTGAGTTTAGTGAGTTTAGGGGTCAGTCTGTATAATGAGAAAGACTGACATCACAATTTACCGGATTTTATCCAAACAGCTGATTTTACCTAAATGCAAAAGATAATTAGTTTACAATGATTACAGGCAGAGAATATTTGGCGTTTCAGGTCAATAAAATGACTTAAATAATTGAAGGTATAGTTATATATTTTGGGAAATCCACTTTCTTCCCAATGGTGAGAAGAAAAAGATTGACTTCAGGAAGTAACTGTGCCCCAAGTTGTTTATACTTTCTCTAAAACCACAAATTGGCTTTTTTACTTCTCTGTTTTTGTGCAAATTAAAAAAATGAGACGTGTGATCATCTGTGAGCTTGAGTGCCAAAATGTTGAACGAGTCCTTTTAACAACTATCAAAACTGATGTTGTTTCTTTTACTGTGGCTTATCAATTCCTATCAGCAGAACCAGTGAGGATACAGGTTTTCTTCATCACTCACTACACACACACACACCATCAGACACACCATCAGACACACAGCGACTGGACTGCAGCAGCACCTGCACACATCGCTGAGACTCACCGTTAGTCATGCCGTGTACATGGAAAATAAAATCACGGTAATAAACAATGCCTGCATTTCATTTTACAAGACACACCTGAACCGGAGACTGAGTCACTCATCGACGCCCTGCAGGTTCCCACACACAACTTCTCACTCTCCAGCACAGTTTCACACAGCAGCAGCTTCCTTATTTTTCACTTTTCGCTGTTTCTTGACTTTATTTTAGTGACAGTGGAGGCGGACAAGAAACGGGAGAGAGGTGAACGACGTGCACCAAAGGTCGACCCCACCGGCGACAGTTGAGTCCATACGGCCACATGGCATCGCTGTAACCGCTCAGTTACCCAGGCAGTCCCAGCAACCTCCTTATCTTTATTTAATTCAGGTTTGGGGGTGGCTGGCAGCCGTGCTTAGTGCTCTGACTGAAATCATGCAGAATGTGAGGTCTAAAAATATAACCAGAGGATTTTAAAATCACCCCTTTTTCTCGGTGTTGGAGAAGGAGGGAAGTCGCAGCTCAGAATCCCCCAGAGTCTCTGCCACCCGAGAGGCATCTTGAGCTCAGAAACCACCCCTCCCAACATCTCTCCCCATGGCAACAGCAGCTAAAGGAAGAGATGGCTCGTGTTACGCAAGAGGATGAAGCTTTGCCAGCAGGCAGGCACCCCTTCCTCCTCCTCCTCCTCCTCCTCCTCCTCCTCCTCCTCCTCCTCCTCTTCCTCCTCCTCCTCCTCCTCCTCCTCCTGGCTTTTACACATATTTTCACAGCCTCCCCATTAACCCTCTTTACGTTTGTCCCAATCGTTCTCCTTCTCTTCCATGCTCTCCTTCACACCTTTAACTCGGGCGCTCTGCCATCTTACCCTTCCCCATCCTTTACTGCTGCTTTGCCCCCTTTTTTCATTCCTCCTTTCAGCCTCTCCTCGAGTCTTTTTCATAGGCATTTATCTTTGTCCGTGGCTGCAGGAACACTGCGCTGCTGGCTGCTCGGCTCAGCGGCTTTTTCCATTTTTCCATTTCTACGGTCAACTGAGCCGATAGCCGGTGTGACGTGATTGCTTGATGGGAGGCACGACGTGACCGCCTGACCCTGCTGAGGGGAGCGGAGCACGAGTTTCCCATCGTAAAGCCTTCATCAGATAATCAGTGTTTCCAAGTAACATTTAAGACTTTTAAAACCTTCTCAATATCACATAGAAGGAAATTTAGTCTGTTTCACGATCATACCGTCCACAGAATTATGGGAAAACCAGCAGGGACAACATGGAGTGGGATTATTTATCATATTAAAATTCTTCAGCACTTCCCAACAGTATCTAACAATGAATCCAGATGATACAATAAAAAGGCAGAAACTATTTGGAAAAACTATATTTTATGTTGTATGCAATGAACTTTACCTTCGTATTTCTATTTGACTTATTATTTCAACCCAAACCATCATCTTTTCCTAAATCTAACCAAGTAGTTTTGGTGCCTAAACCTAACCAAACTGCTACTGAAAACTGATAATAAAAGAAAACTGTAGTAAACCAAGTCTAAAAATAAGAAAAGCCTATATTAACATATAATCTCACAAAGGGTTTGAGTCTTCTATGTGACCCATTCGGCCACCACATCCTTTAACGCACCTGGGTGCAAAAAGACTCTCCGTATATTTAAATGACTGCAACCTGGACAGTGTCGACATTTTTGCAACATTTGCGATAACAGAAAACGTAATTCAGGCGCCGTCACATTTCCTCCAAATTGCTGTTGTAAATTAGTTGAGTATAAAGATGATTGCGAGGACACCAGGTAACCTGGACGATGCATCAAGTTCTCACACCTGTTCGTCACCTGTCACTTCTGTGTCCCCTCAGCCGGCAACCTCCTGACCTCGCTCTAAATATACTGTGTGTGTGTGTGTGTGTGTGTGTATACAGTACTGGCCCTTCACTTGTGTGTATATCTTTAAAATATTGACTTGACCTCGCTGACCTCACTCCACCTTCCCGATGACTGTTTGGGGGCTTTCAATCCTTCACCATCGACCCCCGCTGGAGTCCACTGGGTCAGGGTGGCGAAGGATGAACACCCCCCCTCACCCCTTCCTTCCCTCGACACTGACAGACACTTCAGGACACACAACACTCACTTCCTCCCACTCTTCCTCCTCCTCCACATCCTCGCTCAGTTGATACCTTACAAACGCACAAACCGCACAGACGAAACAACATATTTCCTGCTGATGGCATCTAGCCTACACAAGCAGCGAGGAAACGATCAAAACAAAGAGCAGACTTTATGAATGAACAGGCAGGACGGCTTCTCGATAGGAGGCGAGGCCCCTGCTTCTTTAAGAGGCCCTACAGAGGGAACTTGTTTGCTGACATGCGAAGGGTCCAGTGATTCCTGTAAAACGCCCACGGTCTGGAGTTATATAGCTTTCAGCTCCATTATTCAGCATCCTGCTTTCTGCTGACTGACTGTGTGTCTGCCACGTTGCAAAGAGGATCAGCATCCAAAACTGCCAAGAACCAGAAATTAGCAAAGACCCTGTGGTCAAAGTCATAATATTGTTTACCTATTCTTTGAACTGATAGTTTATGATTTAATTTCTTAAAATTCTTTAAATTTTTGGCTGCATTTTGTCGCATTTAAGGCTCTAAATTCAAGCTTATTTCGTAAAGAAGGGTGTTTATTTAAAGTATTGGTCAAACTATTAATTGATTAGTCAACCAGCACAATATTAAACAACTATTTTGGTAAAGATCTACTGAAGACATATAAAGGGCAAAAAAAGGTCAAACATTAACTAGATCCAGCTTCACAAATGTGAGGATTTGCTGCTTCTCTCACTTTTAGAGCAGTGTAATCTGATTATATTTGAGCCAAACCAAAACCATAGAACCATTAAATTCAATTAAGTGGGTAATAAAAAACAGTCAATAAAAAGGTTCAGGTTTTGTTTGGTTTTTCTTACATACTAGTGTGTCCTCCAGTAGCCTCAATAATGAGCCTGCACTGGTTCAGACACTGCTGTGCATCCAGATCTGACTTTACACAGTCTGGATCTGATGTACCATTAGTTGTTTTGATGTCAGAGCTGAAGTTCGGCATAGCATTGGCACCAAAAGCAAAAAAAACGGAGTACGGATCTGGAGCTGCGCCGTGGTTAGCTTAGCTGTGGTTAGCTTAGCTTAGCATAAAGCCTGGAAGCAGGAGAAATAGCTCGCCTTGTTTTGTCCTCCACAGTAAAAATAAAACACCAACATCTCTAAAGTTTACTATCATGTGTTTTGTTGTTAAGTAAAAGCAGACAAGATGTTTTAGTGGCACCAACAGGAGCAGCTATTGTCTCAGCGGCTCTGTATCAACAAACAGAGCAGAATATCCGTCACTGTGCACCACAAAAGGTTTGCTGCAATTTTCTTTAATCATTTCAAATTGTTTGTTGTGCTGCTAAATGCACAGCCTTCTTAAAATCTGAGCGTCTTCACTCTCCACACATCACCGGGATAAAAAAGATGGTTGCAAGGACCAGCGATGGGAAACTGAACTCTCTGAACGGAGCGAAGGGTCGTTGTGTGGAGATCTTTAAGAAAGCAAACGTGTGCTGAGGAGTGAGGTGGAGGTGTGTGTGTGGGGGGGGGGGGTCGCTTGGGTTTGTCTCCTGTGAGCGAAAAGCAACAGCTTCTGTGCCCACGAAGCCTGATAGTTAGTCATTCCTCTGCCTGATGCATGTGACTGTAGAGAAGCACACAGCTGCGCTCTGATTGGCCGGTGCGCTGCAGCGATGGTGGCAGACGTCCCACGCAGCAGCGAAACAAGAAAGTGTCAGTGTTGATAAATACGGCCCACAGCCTGACCTTAAGGAAGCCACAGCAGCCAACCTCTGCCTTCTCACCCATCTGCCCACCTGCTCTCTCCTCCACCTCAACATCTGGTGAGCACAGCGGCAGACGACCTGTCGCTCCAAGTCAAGGTCTCCCGAAGGCTGACTGGGCCGACGAGCTGAAACTGAAATCTAATTTATGAGCTTAAATTCAGCATAATGTGTGCAATCACTGAGGGAAATACATCAGGTTTAATGTCCTGGATGCTGTGAGCAGAATTAAGACGCCGACATTGAATTAATTATGAGCTATTATGTTGCTGCAGCAGACTGCTCCCATTAATACTAATAGCAGAGTCTTCATACACGTATATAAAAGGGAAGTCGAAGTCAGCAGCTCTCCAAACGGCCTCATGAATCAATGCATGAGCCTGACTGGACCAGACGGAGCTGACTGGAAAAAGGGTGTCAAGCAGAGAAGGGGATTCACGGTGGAACCGGCGAGGAACATATGAATGTACCTCCGGGCTTGTCAATCACAGGAGGGGGAGCGGCGTCTTTCCCCACCAGATCTAATCTGACACCCACAGGTTCTGCGATTTGTTACGGAGCAACATCCACTCCGCTTTCTCCGTCAGACCTCACTGCCCTGCTCTCTGCCCGCCACTCTGGGCGAACTAACAGTGTTGTTGCCCACCTTCCTCTTGGAGTGACTCCTTATTTTTCCATGTCACATGCTTCCTGTGCATCACGGCGCATCTGATGAGCCCGTTTGATCCTGTGCTGCTGTGGTCTTTACGTAAATCTGACCGTTTCCAATTCAGACTTGTTTTGAAAGTGATGGGGAGATCTTTACGTGACGGTGACTCAGACGTGAGGCCGACATGTCAAGGTGCCGGCAGATTAACGAAAAGCGCTGCATGTCTGAACCTCGTCTGTCTTCAACCAGGATTTAGTCTATCTCACTTTATCCCACTTTACTGTCATAGTAATCCCAACTTTCCTTGCTTTTTTACTATTTTCTGTGTGTCTGTATAAGCTCCTCTTTAACCGGTTTGGGCTTTTTTCCCCCCAGAAGGCTTTTCTGCCTTCCTTTCGTCTTTTTGCCCCTCTCTGCCCTCCCTCCATGCTCGTAGGAGGTTCCAGCAGTAGGACACAAGGAACAGCACCTGCAGCCCGAGACTCATGCTGCTCTGTTTCCCTGGCAACCCCTACATTGGGCTTTGCGTGTGCAAACCATTAAGCAATGCCAGCTCTGCATACACACACACATGCAGCTGCACACATACTTACACACACACACAGAAAAGCACCCCCACACAACAACCCTTTTAAGGGTTTTCCGGCTGGCAGACTTAAGCTTCTCTTTTTTAATTTGTGCCGTTTTTCCAACGCTTTTTTTAATGTTTTTAACTCTGGCAGCTCGACTGGCGTCACATTTTCCCCACGATCGTAAAAAAAAGGGCCCCCTGGGAATCAGCAGCCCCCGTCTAACAGAGGCAGGTTCTGTTGGGGCATTTCTCTGCAGATGACATACATCCTCAGAGCGTATAGGGGCTCTCCGCCCTCGCAATGTGTCATGAGCACATCTCCACACAATGTGACATCCAGCCCCGGCATCAATCCTACGTCGCTACCGCAGGGAGGATATCTTCCAGTGTTCTGGGTCTCTGTGCTGATGGGAGCAGAGGCAAATCCTGCCAGCCCCCACCCTGTTTTTCCCCTCGTCATTCCTGCTCAGTCGCTCACCTTTCGGAGTTGCCAACATCAATGCTGCTCAACCAAGTTTCCAGGAAGTGGCTCCGCAGGCCACAAGAGCTCACCTGTGGAGGGAAAAAGGTGCATGTGTGTGCACACGCACCAACCGAGTAGAAGAAGGTCACAGTTCGTTAGCTCCAATTTAACTCGGCCTGCCTGAGCCCTTCACTAATGCTTCAGTTTGAAAAGTTTAAGCCCAATAATTTGACTGATTGGGCAGCAGTCCTTGTTGTAGACACAAGACAAAGCCCAGGACACACACACGAGGCTGTAAACACTCAGGTCATCCATCTCCAAGGGGTCATACGTAAATGACTGAGTGGGTGGCGAGTTTACAGTGACACACACACACACACACACACACACCTCAGCTGTGGACGCCTGAGCAGCAACAGGTTAAAAAAAGTCTTTGGGAGGCTGTTAATGAATGACACCTTGATCATTCGAACAACACGGTCTCACAAGAAAATGCATCTGTGCCTCCACAGAGTGCCGCTCGCAGCACAGATGAGAAGGTGCGCGACTTAACGAACGTGGGAAACACACAAATGTACACACACGCACACAAACACAAGACCTTTTCTCCACGAGCGGGCGGGTGGTGTTAGCTGTGGTATTAGTCACCAACGTCTGATAAACAGGCAAAGCTGTTTGATAGACAGTCAGACTGAGAGTCTGCACACAACAAATGGTTTTAGTTGGGGTGGGAGGACGAAAAGCTTAAGCCAAAAAGAAAAGCTGAATTAATGTCTTTGTCTTATACGACAGTAAAATGATAATAAACTGATTAACTTTGGGTTTTAGAGCGTTAGTTGTGCAAAACAAGCCGTCAGAAGTGAATTTAGACTTTTTATTTGATTGAAAATGGCTTAAACGTCGATAATTTATTCAGTTACAGTCATGACTGGTCGACCTTTCCAGTGCTGTAACTAAAAGAGCTCCATTAGGATTAATAGCTTCTCCAATATCTGGTTCAACACTTCAACGTGACATACAGAGCAGTTATCATGAGAAACAAATGCCGGCTCACAACAGAGGAAAAAACAAGATGTCATTACACTGAGGGATGAAAGAGAAACTTATCTGTAAGTGCTGCGAAAAAAACACACGTCTAAAAGTAGGAAAAACTAATTAAAAATAAAAAGGTCTGGCAGTGCTACTCTAACTTTAAAACTAATTCATATTCCTGGTTAGGCTGCAGCAAGCGATTATTTTCACTATTAATCCTTTGTTCTACAAAACACAAAAAAAAATGTTGAAAGAAATTCAACAAATTTCATGTTGCAATGTGTATTTCTAACTTTTACATGAAAAATAACGTTAGTAATTTAATTGATTATATAAGATAGTGAAAGTTTGTATTACATTTTCCAATCAAATTGACCAATTGCTGCAGCTCTGATTCTTAAAATTCATGAGAAAACAAATGATAAAAAGCTGCTGAATTATGCCTCCGTGTTCGAGTGAATTTACAGTGAGCACATTGTAAACGTCTGACTGGCAGTAAAACATCAACACGTCAAAATTGGAAAACTGGCCGACTCACAGATCGGTTTCCTCAGAGCCAGATGTTACCAGGTGTCGGGGAGGTTTCCTCTCCTCGCCACGCAGTGTCGTCACCCTGAGCGCTGATTAATCACAAGGCGACCGCCCTCCACTTAGCAGGAGGCCCAAAGGCGACGGCAAACGCGGCCATTTGTGAGATTCACCTCATAATCAACAGTTCACACCAAATGGAAAAGAGGGCACTGGTCTCTGATAATCACATATTCCATCATCAGAAATGTGTTTCTCACAGTGTCTGACCCACGAGCGGTAAAAGGACTGAAATATCTGCTTTTATTCCTCCATTAGAAAGAAGGAAAAGACATTAACCCACATTTCAAGATGGCAAAGTGAGCCTCTTTTCTCACCATATTCGATTTCATTCACACAAAATGTGGCCTCCCTCCCTGTCCCAGCTCTGCTGCTCTGTCAAAGTGAAAGCTTCTCTGAGGTTACCTCCAACTTCAGCAGACATCCCTGAACTAGTTTCAGCCCGTCTTGTTGTAGTTACTGTTGCTAAAACCCTGGTTTGTTCCCGCCCCTGGGAGAGAAGTTCCCTTTGTGTGAATCTCGCTGCATTCGCACACTGTAATTTGAAGGGACCGTACGGAAACACTGGTTTGGCTGCCTGAGCGTGACACAACATGTAAAAATCCATTCGCTCGGGCCAGGACGTTAACTCTTTCTCTGCACCTCTGAGGTTTTTGCACAAGCAAAATGTTTTTAACAGCACAGCAGGTCCAGCTCGCTACTGTACGACACGTTTAACGTTGAGCTGAAATTCAAATCACTTTTCGCGTAAAGGAAATCTAAACCACAGTCTGCTTTTTAAAACAGACTACGACAATAATTTTTGTGTTGTTGTTTTTTTTCATCATTCTTGTTTTTTTTATTTGTGAAAATAACATCTAAAGTTTCGACCCCCTGTGTGGGCGTCGTCCATGGCAACGGCTGACTGACATTTGAGTTGCTAGGAGACGTGGAGGCTAGTTAGCCCAAGGAGGATGTTTTACTAAGAAAACATAGTAATACCTGTATGGAAATACTCTGTTATGAGGAAAAGTCATGCATTTAAATTTTTACTACAGTACAGTACAGTACTACTTAGTACAAAAGTATTTGTACCAAAATAAACTTAAAGCACACATTATGCTCAGTGGCCTATTTTTTAAATAATTAATGATGCATTCCCATGTAAACTGGTAAATGTAGGGATCAGTTTAGTTCAGGTGAGTCTTGTTGATGTAAAATCAGAATTCAATTGAACCAAAGCTGTCAAATAAATGTAGTGGAATAAAAAATACAATATTTGCCTTTGAATTGTGGTGAAGAGGTATTAAAAAACTGAAATACTCAAGTTGAGTAAATGTGCTCAGTTACTTTCCACTTTAAAAAAAAAAAACTTCTTTATCAATAAACAGCATAAATATGCCGCCTGATTTCTTAGAAAAACTTTTAGTCACAGGTTGACTTTAAGAAATGAGTAGATTAACGATCAGATCAGGTGTGCAGGGGACAGTGGGATTAACAGGGATTGGGAAGGGGCTTCACAGCAGCTTAAATAAACAGCATGAGGACAGGCCAAAGCAGAGAGACATCACAAACCTGTCTGACATATAGTTCGAGACACTTCTTCGGGTTAAATGAAGCTCCGTTCTCCTCAAAACGAGGAGTTGCTTTAACCCAAACAATCACACATCTCTGTGTGAGAGAATCACTGTGATCAGTGCAGGTCGCTGCTGCAGTTTATTCTGACCTGGATATTTAACCACAGCCAGCGCTGAGGTCAGTTGATCATTAACAGCAAACTGTTGTCAGTTTGTTGCAAATTACTGAGGTGGTGAAAAACAACATGGAAGTCTAAACCGTCTTCATCACATTCAGATTTTGGCTCCTGAAGACAATTCTGCACCTGCATAAAGGATAATAAACACAAAGCTTGCAAATTATTCTTCTAATCATTAAAGTAATGAAGCACAGAGACTTTCTTTGTGTGCAGAAACCTCCATTTCAGCACAGTGACTGATGCTGGAGGGATGAGAAACTCCATCTCCGTCTCCCTGCGTCGGCTTTATAGGGTAAACATTTTCCACCTTGTTAAATGTACCTCCTTTTCACTGCAGTTGTTCACCGTTTATCACGCAGCGTGCTCTCCGCTGGAGCGGAGGACCAGACCTGTTGGGCCCTGGTGCGAGGAGCCTTTTTATAAGCCAGCAGGAATGCAGAGTCACTTCTATAAACACTGGTGTTGCTAACAAGTCTGGGCATTTTCAGGGGCACTTGGAGGAGGCAGAGGACGGGAGAGAGAAACCAAACGCCACACGGACGGATGACAAACACCACACAGCCGCTGCTGCTGCTGCCGCACCATCTGCATGAAGACACCGAGGAGAGTGAATGCAGCTCGGTGCTGCACATTGTCAGAGAGGTTAATAAACGGCAGTCATTTCTAAATCAGTGGGTTTTAACTTTGGGTCACATTTTTCCGTTGCAGCTAACTAGGTCACACATCCTACAGCGTGCTGCACGGCCGCGACTTCAATTGAAAGTGAAAAGAGGAGTGAACGTGTTTCCTTTTTACTGCACAATTTAATAGCAATTCGCCAACACGAGCCAGTTTTAACTGTATTTTCAGAAAAATCAACAGAAGAAAAGGCACATTTCCATCAGCTGCTGTTATATGATCATTGGAAGTTGGTGGCGCTTCAGTCAGATGACGAGAAAGAGCGGGAGTAAAGCTTCAAATGTTTTAAAAAAATGTGTTAATGTGAGGAAGGTTTCAGCCTCCTCATCTGTTCCATGTACCACCAGGAACCACTCCCAGCCAGATTTAATGCATTACCTTCAATTCTGAGGCATAAAAACTTTATTTTTAAACTCTTTATATATTTTTGAACGCAAAACTCTTAATTTGTAAAGACACCAGTAACTAAAACTGCAAATAATTAGGAAAAATCCAATATTTCCCTCAGAAAGGTGGTGGAAGTATAAAATATTGTGAAAACAGAATATTCAAGGTCAAACACTCAGGATGCAGAAAATCTAGCAATAAACTAACTTTTTGGTTGTTTTTTTTTTTACACACTCGTGCACACATGAAGAAACCTGGTGTGTCAGTACTTCGCAGGCAGCTTCATGTGTATTTCTGCTGATGTGAGAGCGTCTGTCTGAGGGGAAACCACGGAGGATCCCGCCAGAGCTGCTTGGAGACCAGCTGTTTGACTAAAGTAAACAAAGACTCAGAGGAGGGGGGACAGGAGTTCCTAACTTCCTGCATTGTTACCCACAAACTGCGTCATAGGATAATTCCTGACTGAACACACACACACACACACACACACACAAGCAGCACATGAACTCATGTATCTGCTGCAAAAACTCTGGTGAAAATGTATAAAAGACGTGTAAAATCATCTTAGTGGAACGTTTCACCATTTTTGCATTTCGTCCTGTTCGTCTTTATCTTATTAAGTGTTGTTTATCTGTCAGCTGCCCCTCGAACTGATTCACTGAGCTTTGTGTTTTCAGGATCAGAAAATAAAGCTTGCAGCTCAAAAAGCTGCGGATGATTCCTTTTGTTACTCTGTTAACTGAGTGTGACAGTTTATTATGATTCAGATAAAAATACAGACACCTGAAGTATTGATCAAAAACACCTCCTCTCAGCCATTTGAATTGAAATGTCCATGTTTGGCTCATTCACACGGGGAGTTACCAGTTTCTGGAGAAATTTCTAATTGGGGCTTAATGATAAAATAATAAAATATTCAGTTTATAAACTTTCAGCTAGATCATTTTGTGGTGACAGTGTTTTCTATTGAAAAAAGTCATAATTAAAAACTAACCAAATTTGCTTTAGTTGGTGGTCATGTCCTGTTTTATGGCTCCGAACATCAGTTTGATTATTATTTCTGTGTGGTTTTGCATTTATTTACCAATCATGAGATGTGATATCAGCCAGCACAGACTCAAATAAAGGAAAACTTCCTGCAGCGTTGAATTAATGCCTCTGTGTCACAGTGACAACAGAAAATAGCAGCTAAGAGCATTTGAATCATGAAGCACTGTTTTAGGCAGCAAAGGGATTTATGGTACTATGGTTTTAAATAATCTGGACTTTATATGATCAGTAAATTTGGCGATTAATTCAGCTGCAAATATGATTAATCATTTAAGTATTTTTTTTAAAGCAATATTGCCAAAAACTCTCAAAATCAAACCTCTCAGCTGTGAAAATCTGCTGCTTTTCTTTGTTAAACATGACTGTAAACTGAATATTTGGATGTTTTGGGCTGTGAAAACATCTCGAGCTGTGGAGGTTAGCAGAAATTGAACAAAATGATGTGACAGGAGAGGTCAAAAGTCAAATACCTATAACATCGACCTTCGGAAAAAAAAAAGAGGAAAAAAAACTCAACTTACTTGGAAGAAAAGAAAAAAAGCTCACTATGAATCTCTTTTAGAGCTTCATGTGACACAGTCCAATACATCAGCACCACTAGCAAGGGCCTGAAATATAACTTAGAAAAGCAATAAAAACTTGTTATAGTTTTATTTTCTTTACTATAGAGAATTAACGGCACACGGCACAGATCATTACGAGCTTCTTGAAGTGAAGATTCATTGCGGAGCTGTTTTATCGGACAGTTTTAGAACATAACTACTGACCAAGGATGTTTGCTTTTGACATTAAATAAAGCTCACACTGGGGTTTTTTTGTAAATTATGGTTTAAATAATCATTAAATTGTAGTCAAGAAGAAATAAAATACTCAGTCTGAATAAAACTGAAGATAATATCTCATCATGGCTCCTATAAAGCTGGAAGTGACAGCAAGTTTGTACTCGCAACCTCCCAAAGGCTCTCCCACAAACCAGCGAGCACGCCTTAAATTGACCTGATGGATGGCGGCAGTGCGGCCGGGTCAGGAAAGTGTCAGTAAAAACAACTCATCCTTTGTGTCCTCTTAAGGGACAAAGTGTGTCAAGTCCGATTTCAGACGGCCGGGAGGAAAAATGCTGCTGTGGTTTCTGTTATACCAGAGTGAGACCGCTGCCAAGCCTCAGAGGCAGAGACAACCCGAGAGGAGCTGAGGCTTCCCATCGTCCAGCCAACACTCTGAATACTGAAATAAATACCACGTTTGCATCTGTGCTAAGATTAATTACTGCCGTGTTATTACGCCAGACAAATCCTCTGTTAAAGGCCAGTTTAGCTCTGAGCTGGGAGTTCTTTAAAAGCTAGTTTTGGGCATTAAGCATTGTAATGCGGTGGCTTCAGGGCAGCACGAGGAGGGCTCTTTGAGTTCCCAGGAAAGACTTTCTCCACAGCAGAGTTTAAGCATGTGATGGCATGCCATGCAATTAAGGCTTCCTGTCTGATGAAGGAAAAAGCTTGAGTGTGAGCCCGGGACGGGATGTGATGAACTGGGTCAAAAGGCAAAACAACGAGCTTAACAAATGTCTCAACAAGTCTTCAGACTGCGGGGAAGTGAACTGGGTACTCCCCAACAACATGTTGAGAAATTTCACCAGAACTGGAGGCGTTAAATTACATCGAAGTCAAGTTAACACCTCTAAGACACTGTTCTGTTAGGGAACTGCTGCTACGTGTAGTGCCTTTTAATTTTAAAAACACTGAACAATGTGGACAAAGATCCTGATAAGACAGCATGTTTTAATCACAATGAAAGCTGTAGAGCTGGAGGGGTCGCCACAAAGAGACGCAAAACGACAATGAAGAGACTCAAAATAATTATAAAGAGAACCAAAATGACCACAAGGAGACACAAAAGTATGGAAAATGACTACAAAGAGATGCAAAACAACTCCAACAAAATGGCATTTGCCATTGATTTACTCCGCTGAACAAACAATGTGACTAGTAATCATGTACAGTTTATTGTTGGCTTAAATTACTGTTGGCTTTAAATGTGACATATTTTCACATTTTCACTCATTGTACAAATATGCCTCCTCCTTTAAACCCTCCATCCTTTCCAAAAGTCTCTAAACCCGCCTCCGAATTAAGGATCTTCCATCCAAATCAAATTAGAGTCAGTTATGCTCTCCAGTCCAGATCTTTTACCCTCTTGTTTAAAAAAATCCCCAAACACTGCAGCAGCTGCAGCGTTTTAATGGAACAGTCACCATTAAAAATAGATTCAAGTATCTGTTGGCCGCCGATTCAATCGTCCTCTGTTGGACAATGTAATGTACTGTTCTAAAGCTAAATTATTTATGTTGTTTAGCCAAGTGAGCTCAATGGGAAAAAAGGAGCACAAAGAGTATTTATATGATAAATAAACAGAGGGACTATGGCTCGCTGCTCTCACACACACACACACACACACACACACACACACACGAGGAAATCTGCTGTGTGGATCGACTGCTGGGGAATGGCAGTGATGCACATTTTCACACCCAGCATGTAACGCTGCAAATTCGTAGATCTGTGAACTCCAAACGTCTGTTGACACGTAAATCTGTCAATTCTCAACATAACACGAAGTCCTTCAAGCCAAGTGGTGTTCTGTATTAGCACGGGAGGACGCTGTGACTTCAGTATGCAGTGTCAGCCCTGTTATCTTCACTGTCTGCTTTTAATACACGCTCTTATATTTCTGTTTACGTTATTCTGCCGCATCGTCAAAGATTCACCTCGTCTCAGCGCAAAAGTGCCCATTTTCTCACTCGTGGTGACACATTCGTGCTCACCGAATACTGTTTGAGTAGAATCATCTCCTTTTATCACACCGGCCTCATCAGATACGAGACAATAAGACCAAACAATGCAGCCACAGACTTTGCTGAGTGTTAATGCAGCCAGAATGATCCGTTTCCATGTAGATGTGAACCTAATAATACTGTTTCATGGTAACACCACATAAGCTGTAATGTGACACATTATTATTTAACTATTTTCTGATGTGTTGATTTGTATAAAAGCACAGCTGAGCACGATGTTTCTCACAGCTTCACTGTGGAGGTGTTTGCTCCAGTAAAGAACCCGATTGGACCCTCAAACACACCCAACAAATATCAATAGATGTGCCCACTTTTTGCTGGGCACGTGTAGCGAATACGATTTTTCCACAAAAAAAAGTTAATCTCCTTTTCCGTCAGTGGCAAACCCATTAATATGTGAGTAACTGCTGCTTCACTGAAAAGGGCTGAATTTTGGGCCATGATTGGCGTCCAAACGAGCTGTGATGTAACACGATCATCTAATGCATAAGATCACATGTTAAACTCAGATTTAAAGATGTATTTCACAACTGGAAAGATGGGCTTTGTCATAAAACTGCTCAGTAGGAAAGTGCAAATGTTTCTGAAATGTGGTGCTACATGACAACAGAGAAAAGGGCTGAAGTATTCCCTTTTTGCTCAAAAAGTAGAAAACCTACAACAACCAGAATGCACTGCTCCGCTATCCTCACCGGCTGGCGGTGCTTGACTCTGGCAGGCTCTTCCTCCTCCGCACTGTACTCTGGCTCATGTACATGGTCCCAAATGTCTGATCTCAGTATTAAAGGGGGCACTTTTATTGCCTTTTCAGAATGAATGTGTCCCTGATGTGTCTCTCAAACTATGAAAAAAGATCATCCTGTGTTTTTCTCCTGCTCCATCTTTTAGTAAATGCGTGTAAAAACACACTGTCTGTTGATCATGTGACCTCCTCCAGCGGGCTGATGGTTCAGTACTCCTGAAAACCTGAATCCACCAACGCTAGTTCTTCAGTCTTCATGTCCTCCCACCATCTGAAGACCAGCAGAAGTTGTGATGGAAATGTCCTCACATCGACTGCAAAACACTATTGTTGTGTGTGTGTGTGTGTCTAATGTTATTTTACTGGGTCCTGTTTTCAGGACGGGTTTACAGTGTCCGTGTGCTTTGTGTTGTTTATTTGGTAGCTTAGCTTAGTTACACTTGGTGCTAGCATGCTGCTTGGTTAATGTTTCCCCTTAGGACACTGCAGAGCTGACCAATCAGAGCGGACAGGACTTCTGTTTTAAAGAGACAGGAGCTAAAACTGAGCATTCAGAGAGAGGAGGAAAAGAGCAGTATGCACAGTAATGAGAAAAACAATGTGTTTTTTGAACATTACAACATATTCTAGCAGGACCTCCAAATATAAAAAATTAACCTGAAAATAATTAAAATCATTTTCTTACAGCGCTACAGAAAATGCAGAAGTACAATCCGTAGTTCGATCAGAGGCTCTCGAGCAAAAGTCGGCTGGATGGCATGACTTTTGCTGGCAAATAAGTGAGGAGCTCTGAGCGAAGGCATCACGGAGGAAAGTTAAGCATTGCTCATCTGCATACACAACCCACATTGTGATGATATAAAGCTGGTTGAAAATCAGCAAAGTTCCCCTTAAAGATAAACGAAACTTTCCTCCTTCTGCAGAAGAATGTAAAAAGAGCCGTCTGCTGTCAAACTCTGCACAGACGTCATTCTGCAGAGTGACGGTCAAACATCCAAGTAAAGTAACAACAAGGACACCACATTTCAGAGCAGAGAGACTCCACCAAGTCTCTGGATAACAATCATCATTTGTCGGACATCAGTCTGACTCAAACTTAAACTAATATAAAGGAGATGAATGGGGGGATCTGGCAGCACTGACTCCAACAAAGCAATGTGGTGTGGAAGTAGTTTGGCTGTACTGTAAGCAGTCAGATCTATGAGTAAGAAAATGGTAAAGGAGGTCGACACAAGAAACTCAAATCAACTCAAACGCCAAAGATCACATGATCGGTGTGTTCTGTTAAAACTACAATGTCAAGGCATCACTTCAAAGCAGGACCGCGATCATGACCACCTGCTCTTAAACCAAACTCGACTCATATTTCAGGACACTTATCCTACGATTTTAAGCTGCTGTGTGGTCAAAAGAGACGACTGAGCGGCTCCTCGTCAGACTCACATCCAGATCAACGGATCCACCAGCTGACAGGAGATGCAGAGAACAGCGTGGATGCACACGGACGAGTTCCCCCAAAGGAGTGCCGACTCACCTTTTAAGTTTTTCGGGTTGTTCTGCTTGGTGCGCGGCATCTTTCTGCCTCAGTTCACAGCTGCATCTTGGGGAAAGCGGATTCAAGCGTTGGACCTTGAGAAGAGTCGACTCCTGAGCCGCAGTCTGGGTACATCTGCAGGAAGAAAAAAAAAACAAACACACACACATATCGAGTCAGAATCAGCTAAACGTGAGCTCACACACATCAGTGAGGCGCCATCCTGGCTTTGCGGTGTGTGGAGCCCTCTGCTCTCACTTGGCAGCCGTCTGGGAGTCCAGGACAGAGTCGCTGATTGAGTTTATTCCTCAAACAGGTGCCCCGGCCACACTTCTCATCTGCGGCCTCTCCTCTCGGTCTGAGCTGCTGTGTAATAATGTGCAGTGCGGCTCGGGCTATTGTCTGCTGTCAGTGGGAGGAGGCGTGAATGTGTTCTACCCATATCAATATAACCTCTGCAGCAGCTGCTATCTGCCACTCTGATCTCAAACAAAAAGACAGAAGGGTGGGGTGGACGATTCGCTGCTGTTTGTAGGAAGCGTCTGATTGACATGTAAGCGGCTGATACAGGGCGCCACGCTCTTCACTTGACGAATGTCAGCGCGGATGACGAATGATGCAAACAATGAGCCCCTGTGTGTGCCGGTGACGAGCGCTCGGGGCAGCTGGGTGGCCACACAGAGGTTACTATCAGAGAAATCTCCCCCGCTGAAGTTAGATCACTGCACAAAGTCGAAAACATCAAAAAGGCTGAGCCCACCTTCAGAGGGGGAGTTGTTTTCACTGATGCCCTTTTATAAAAATGAAAGATCAAGAGCTTCGCAAAGGGTTCATGCAAATGCTGCTGTGGTAAAACAAGTGAGGCAAAAAAAAAAGAAGGTGGGTGTTGAAGTTAAATGTTACCAAGATGTCAAACGCACAGAGCTGCATGATGTGCACAAACAACCGCATAGGAACAGCTCAGCTCTGCATAGGCAGGAAAAAAGAAATCACAAGATCATGAATAAATATCTGATTTAACCCTATTTTTAAGCTTACTCGTCCTTGCATCATCTCCACCACGTACCCCCACAACACCTCTACCCCTGCCAGAGCAATGCATGTTGCAGAGAGCAGCAGTGCTTCAGGAATCAGCCTTTGTTTCCCCCCCCCCTCACTAATATTACATAACACTTACTACAACTGGATGATGGGCTTTTTTTCTCTCCATACAGTTGGTACATGTGGCGCTGGGCTGAGCAATGACATCATCTCACGGTGGATTTCGGTACGGACTCGCCGTGTGCGCGTCGCCCGCGACAGGTCGCATAAAAAACACGTCCAGGTCGGCTTAAAGTCGCACGACAGAAAGACGAAGGGATGCTCACCTGCACCCCCCACCTCACCCCCCCCCCTCTCTCTCCTCTCACTGATGCACTGTTGTGTGTCGGTGCAGGTTCGACGGCGCGGATGATGAGGCGGAGGAGAGAGACATTTCCTCTGGCGTGTCTGTCTGTCTGTCTGTCTGTCTGTCTGTCAGCCTGTCTGCGTGTCTCTGTGCATGCATGCGTGTGCGTGTGCGTGTGCAGAAATCTGAGGAAACACCCCGATACTGACACAGGAGAATTAAACCTCTAACGTAACAGTAACGCTATGTCCCGACCCTGTCAGGCTGGCATGCACCTGCAGGTGACTGATGAGTGATGGCTTCCTTCACACCTGAGGATCAAACAGGGGCATTATGTAAAAGCACGCTTAGTCACGCGCTGACGGCTGAGTGGCATAATTAATAAGAAAATATAAATATAGAGTGATGCTGCATTTAGATTTCTGGCCACGTTGCACAGAGACAGAACGAGAGAGAGAGAGAGGGAGAGAGAGAGAGAGATGAGCGCCAAGTTCAGCGGGTGCAGCCATGACAAACACAGCAGAGGGAATTAAATAATTGGGATTTAACTGCATGCAATGAAGTCAGCAGAAACAACGCGTGGGAATAGCGTATTTTGTGCCTTTAGCAACACGTGAACGCCCTGTAAGTGAGGGAGGAGCCAGGGAAAACCCCTCACTGTCTCTGCAACAGCGCTCGACTGGGACTCACCCCCCCTCCCCTCTCTCTCTCTCTCTCTCCCTCCCTCCCTCTCTCTTAATCCAACAAAACAGCGCCGCGGCCAAAACCTTCAGCCTCCACACATGCACATCTATCACAGCAGCAATGACAGTGGACACATGATGAGAAACACTGTGGCTCACCTATGAGGAGAGCAACAAAGAGCGCTGCGTAGAGGAGCTCAAGTTGAGCTCGGTTTGCTGCAGAAGTCCACGCAGGAAACGCTGCGCCAAACCCCGGGCAAGCTCACCTGCCCGTGCCGGGGCTGAAGCAGACCCTTCAAAGTTCAGGCTCAAACCGGACGAGACGCTGAGATAAAAGCATGTCCGACCTGCTGAGGCTGCAGCGACCTACAGCCCGGTGACAGACCCCCGCTCCGGCTGCGGCTCCAGCTTGGAAAACACGCACAAAAACACCAAACCAAACGAAGCGCAGACAAAGTGTGTTTGTGGATCCTCGCAGGTGCAGCGTGAAACACAGCTTTTGGCGTACGGAGAGGGGGGTTCAGCTCTGTTTTCTCCCTACACCTTCTCCCTCACTTTCTATTGCAGGAAACAGACAGGCCCACTGACGTCAGCGGGGGTCCCGTCTCCGCCTCCCAGCCGTGGGGTGTCCTCTCCGGGCCGCGGGGGGCTCCAGACGGCCGCACCTTAACCGCAGCGCCGCGGACACCGAGGCCAGAAATTCCTCCTCAAGTCGCTCCACGTTAATCTAGATGCGCTTCCTCCTCCTCTCACGCTGGGACTGCGTTGAAGCTCCTTCCCAGTCGGGCGGTGAGGTCGTGTCGTGTGTCGCTCACCCCCCCTGGCGGACCCCCGCCCGCCCTCTCTGCACATAGTTTAGGACTGACGGTTTTCCCGGAGGTTCCTTGTTGTCAGGTCACGTTGTGCCCCTCCGCCACTACCGACCGGGCTTTCCCATGCACAAACCCGCGGCAGGGACCCAACACTGGGTCCCTCTGCACCGGCACTGCAGCCCGTGGTGGGAAATACAAAACAACGTGGCTGAACTGTGGCCTCCACTCCTGCAAATCAACCGCAATTCTATATGACTCCATGATAAGAAAAGTAATAAAGTACATTTACTCAAATACTGTGCTCAACCCTCTATTGCATGGCGTTGCCAAATGTTTGCAATTACTCACTAAAAGGCTTTAATATGAAATCCATGTTTTACTTTTTGGTTGTGAAAATGAGCTCTTTTACTGTGTTTGGACAAATAATTAAATACATCAAATTCCCACTAAATTCTGCTCCTTCTTCCATGGAGATGTGACCCTGATCTGATGCCCCTAAAGTCAGCTGGCTGTTCAATATTTAGGCAAAATCCTTCGGAGAAGAGTGATTTGTAAAATTAGTTTGATGCCATATGGAAACAATATGCATAATGTACTCTTCTCTAAAATGGGCCATTCTGTGTTTTAATTATTACTTTTACATTTGGTTATATTTTTGTACTTTTATGTAAAAGGATGAAGATAATTTGGGTACTATTTAGGTTAAAACTCTGAGTATTTCTTCCACACTGCTAACATTTGTAAAGCAGGCCTTTATTTTGGTATTTTGATCAGTTGAGAGCATTAAATTCACACATCTATGGGTGGAAGTGTATGTGAAAGCATATATTGTGTCAAATGGGTTTCAAACGACCTTTAGTGAAGGCACGCCCACTTTTACACTTGTTCCCCCTTCATTTGCTCATATTTTCCACAGGAGCTTTACCATAGCAAGTGTTCAGGCTGTTGTCTTAAAGCTAGAGAATAGAAACGCAGCAGCACGGAGGGAAATTTTATTTTACTTCTTGTTCACCTTTCTTCCAACAAGCACAAGACAATACCATTTAACAAGGCCATCCCATGATGCAACATGGCATCACAGCGCACTCAGTCAAATAAAGGTCAAGATGATGTGCTTTTAAGCTGCTAAAATAAGTTGAACATATCTTCATGTGACTGGCCGCAGAGGAAACTAGGTGCCTGGGTGCACGGGAGTGTCTGGTGCCAAGACACCATGCCGTTATTTTTATCCCGTGTCTGCGGCCGTCCTGTGTGAGGTGGTGCGACACATCACCGACCGAAAAAGGTCACTCTATTAGTTGGCACATAATCAGAAATAACCACTCAAATAAATGTGTAGATGAATCGAAAGTTTTCACCCACCTACCAGTTAGCAGAGCAGCGACAACATGGGATTAAAAAAATGTTGCAAATTATATTTTGTAATTTTAAACAGATTTTTTGACCATTCAGTTTTTATTCCAGCATCTTTATCCTCTGCACCATTGCACTATTATGTTCTTTACAATTTTCATTGCTTTTATATCTCATATAACCTGCTTCCATATGTAGTTTTATCTGTACATAGTAGGAAGATGTTTATGTTTGTCTTTGTGGTTGTTTTTTGCGGTAGAACAGGGGAAAACAGTTAAATTATTCGTACGTGCACACATATATGTGGTCAATAAAGCCGATTCTGATTCTGGGTATTGAATTTAATGTTTAGTGCCAGAAGCGATGACCCAGATTACTGAACCGAACTGCAGCCTGAACATTTTCTAATTTTTCACATCAAGTAGTTGCAGTTGCTGCAAAAACCATCTCTGAGAAACACGCTGTCACCCAAAGAAACTTTGCTGCAGTGAGGCAGATCTACCCATTAATAAGTGATTGTGTGACAGCCGCCCACCATCGTATCACAGGCTTCCTGCAGACTGCAGAGTGGGACTCCTGGCTCAGTCGAGCTTTATGAGTCACCTGTTTCAACTGCAACAACTTAAAATGGCACATTTGAATAGTGGAACTTTTTTTTTTTTTTTTTTTTTCTTTTCTGCAAGAATAAGAACGAGGTGTCGTCTCTTCACAGCCAGAAATCTGAACACTGATGCAGCGTTTCTGTCCGTTTGGGAGATTTATTTTGTATGAATGAATGAGGGGTGTTTGATGGCTTCACGCATGTAAAAGTGATTCAGTTGTCGCAAAAATTGCAGCAAGGCTTTCTGACAATTTACATCAAGTAAAACTGTAGTCACAGAGGCATTCACTGCTGTCTATGCGCCCACATAAAAATTCAGATGCTTTTGGTTTGTCAGTGCAGGATGAAGAAGGCAAGGAGGGGGAGGGAGTGTGTGTGTGTGTGTGTGTGTGTGTGTGTGTGTTGTGAAAACCTTTTTACATAACCACATTTTTCCTGAGAAGACAGGTTTGTTTGGTTTGAGCTAATGCGATGCCAAGAGTAGAACAATTGTTTATTAATTGAGCCCTCAGCTGCCGCTCAGTCAGCCAAAGCCAATGCAAAAACTGATCAAATCTGAGATTTTTGTAGTTGGAGATGGACTAGATCCATGTGTGTGTCTCAAGTTCAGCAGAAATATAATATCGCTGACTGGAAGTGTTTGCAGATTTGGCGTAACTAAGTCTGGGAGGGGGGGAAGAGAGGGGTGACGTGGACCTCAGGACCTGCTCTTCTATACTAATAATACAACTCTTAGACAAGTTATCAGGCTTCCTGCTCTCGCATACAACACATATGATTTTAATGTCTTTTATTATTTATTAGTTGTCAATTTTATTGCTTTTCAATTTGACTATTTGAGCTATTGGATACCTGAACTTCCCCTAAGGGCTGAATAAATCGGTCTGTCTACTTTACAGTGATAACAGTGGAACGGTTCAACATGTGACATTCATGGTCATTTTTTTAAACAATTGGTCTTCAATTTCACACAGAAATAAACAAGCAGGTTTCACATTTCGCAACGATATGCACCATCCATTTAATCAGTTGCAGCTAGCTAACGTAAAATTTTATTGTCCCAGAGGGAGATCTGACATTTTTAAATACACATGTGAATGCTACACACATGCTAAAGTGCTAAAAGAGTTTAGAGTTTGTATGCTTACTTGAGAAAAACAGAGACTTTGGACAAGCAAAGCAGAGCTTCTAATGTTATTCTACCATCCTGGCAACAAACAAACATGGAACCCCACCTTTTTATAACATAGCTAGCGACATGCGACATGCCTGTTAGCTTTGGAGCCAAGGTTGGTCTTAACCAACCTAACTTACTAGGTTAGCTAGTTAGCCCAGCATGCTAATGTTTGCAGCTTGTGCTGGAGCAGATAAACACATTGTCACACACACACAAACACATTTCTTACACTTGTGTGTTTTTAGCTTTGGAAATGTGACTTAAGAAGACATTATGCTGCTTACCTTTACTCCATGTTCACTTCAGCATGAGGAGAAATCAACTTTTTTTTTTTCCACTTGTGCCACGCAGCTAAAATGTGTCCTTTTCTGTTCAAGGCCAGCGCGGAGAAACAAATCCTCGCCTTTGTTTCTCCAAGAATTCACTTCCGTTGTTTAGAAAAAGCTGCCAAAAGTTCAACTACAGCTCCAAAAATAGAATAAATACATGTATTTTACCAAATCCAGACAATTTGGTGTATTAAAAGTTTGGCAAGCTCCCACCTCCTTTGTATTGAAGTGATAGTGTCGCTCTGTATATACAGTATTATATCTGTTGCACAAAGAGGAATCCCTCCTTTGTTGCTCTTCCTGAAGGCTTCTCCTTATTCTTCCCTTGTTAAAGGACATTTTGGGAAGTTTGTCCTCACCTGAATCAAAGGCCTCAGGTGTGAGGAGTGTGTCGTTCAGTTGACCTTTTGTTGAGCCCCTCGCTAAAATGGCTACTGTCCACAGTAACGTCAGCAGCCATACTTTTAGCACTGACAGTTTTCAGAACAAGTAAATAATAATTTTAATTTTAATAATAAGAATTATTATTAATGTTATTCAGCTGCCATTGTGCTAAGCTAGTTAATTGCTATCATTGCTAACGAGTGTGTGCCAGTGTGGCTACTGTTAGCAAACAGACATGGTTGAATATTGATATTTCAGAACTATTATTCCATGAATGTGTTAATATTTACTTTGAACATTTTAAGGGGGTTGGGACTTTTGGGAAATTTGTGATTGATGGTTTTGGGCTGCATAAGTCAAATTTACAGGATTTGATTTGACCCCTCACACTACTAATATAGGTCTGAGTGTCATCTTACACACTCAAGCAGTCTGACGAGCCAATAGTTTTTAATAGCTTCTGCCTTTCTGATTGACTCCTGTCTGTGTGAGGATCTGGATTCCCTGACAATCAACCCCGCCGTGTCGGTTAGACCTGTGACAATGCAGCAAAATAATAATACTGTGGTCATATTAAAGAAGGGGACTTCCTCAGCTGCCCCCACAGCGGTGTTAGCGAATGGCAGCGGGGCTATTAATATCCTAGAGTGGTTACAGAAAATAAGCACAGCTGCCCCGCAGAGCTGTCCTCCTGAACAATAGCCTCTTATGTGAAGGGAAGGCACTGCTGTTTGTGTCATGGGGGGTTCTTGTGCTGTTGTTGTTTTTTACATCTTTATTTCCCTTCATATCAAAAATAGATATTTATTGAACGCGACCTTGCAAAGAAAGACAGTATTCATAAGGGAATGCCTGAGTGTCCTATTTCTCTTGGCACACAGCGAGGCATTTGGATAAAGATTGATGTTGCTGAAGTATTTATAGGGTGGCGTCCTTTTCATCCTTTTTTTTTTTTTTGTTCTATCTCCGTACACTTCCTATTCCTGCAGATACACAAGGAACTGGCCATAAACAGCCTATATAAATACAGTACAATTGTTTTGGCATCCAAGCTGTCTTGTGGAGATAAGCTGTACCTTATACACATATCACACTGGACAGTTTTCCATTTAAACACCATTACAGAATCAAGAAGCAGAGTGCAAATAACTGCTTGCTTCTCTAACAAACTATATTTCAGGATTTTCAATTAGAGGTGGCCTGCGTGGCTGTAAAATGTAAATTATGAGGCTATAATGTCCATTGCCAGGGTAATTTGTATCCATAAAAGTTTTTTTTTTTTTTTAATCATCAGTGCAACAAGGCTTTAGAGAGGAGACTGCAGGTCTAAATTTGACTGCTGTGCATTGGCTTGAGTAAAACGTCCGTGTAAAATGTGTCCCTATATTCTCCACAGCTCTGATAAATGGTGGGATTGTACACATTGCTGGTTGCTTTGTTTACACCGCAACATATGATGTTACATAACTGAGGCTGTTGCCGTGGCAACGCTAAGACTCCACCCCTGAAAGAACCACCCTTAGACAGACACACACACACACACACACACACACACACACACACACACACGTCTTGCTCAGGCAACAGGACATTTTCCAGCCACATGACTCGACTGGTTGATTTAACGCTCACTGATACACACTATTAACGAGGCCTCTCTCTGAAACGGTGCTCCCAAGACATATTTTACATTCACCAGGAGGGGAGAGATCTCCGCTATGATGGCTCACCGCGCTGTCGTTTGATAAACAAATCAAACATTAACTGCAACCTGCAGTGAAACAATCCTGTTATTTATGGCCGTCATCAAAAATGTGATGTAGACTCTCCCTACAGAAGAATGTGCGTGTTGTCAGTGGCTGAATGGAAACCGTGTGAGTCAGTTTTCATTACTCTGTGTGAGCAATCAGCTCCTCTAGTTGAATTCAAGGTCAGGGAGGCGCACCTGCCTTCCTGAGCCGTTCAATAACAGCACCAGGCTTCCCCACACAAGAGCTGTCTCTTTGTGTTGAAGGGTACAGCGTTGAGTGCTCTCTCTCTATCGCCACCTGACAGTCCATTGAACCAGCTTCTAGTCCAAGAGACGGAAATAGAAGCTCAGGGCCTTCTTCCCCTTTTGATGTGTCTGTCAACTAACTGATCAGTTCATCAGTGTAATACTCCAAAAGACATCTGCAATGCTTCTTTTATATAATGACATGGCAGTCACTTTATTATTTCAGACTATGTAAAGTAAATTCTTAGAGGGGTAGAAATCAGTCAGTTTGTCGGCCCACGACTTTGGTCCAGACTGAAATGACATTTATGTTCCCCAGAGGATGAATCCTACTGACTTTGCTGACCAGCCGCCACGATGCGATCAATCTCAGAACCCTCAAACTATTGTCTGACATCAGTTTAGGCAAATATCTGCATATAATTAAACTATCTAGTTGTCCAAATACCTGCAAAACCGATGATATTCCCTTAGAACTCAGTTGTACTTTGGTTTAATTATAAAATGGTAGCAATGGTGCAAACACACCAAACTAAAATGGTGAATATGGTCAATAATATACCTGCTAAACATCAGTGTGCCACAGCACAGCCTCACAGAGCTGCCAGCATGGCTGTAGACTTGTTTTGTTTTTTTGATAACTGGATCCACCAGTGTTTCCAATCAGGACGGTTCAACTGAATTCTTCCTGGCAAGTTGATTGAAGTTCAGCCCATGCTGTGGAAAAGGTATGTGCGTATAATGTATCGTGTGTGTATAAAGTGTTCAGGTATGGATCACATGTTTCAGTGTATCCTCACATACACGTAAAGAAATGAAACCATGAACTTTCAACATGTAGGGATTTTAAAGTGTCTCAAAGTACGCAGCCAGGCATCGAGCCAAAGATGTTTCTCAATAAAAATCAGGGAGGGACAGTGTGTATTTAACTGTATTTTAGTGTGTGTGTGAGCAGACATGATTGTTGGCCCTTGGAGGGAGAACATTTGACATGTCATCCATCATGGCTGTGCAGAGCTGTCAGGTCAGAGAGCTTCAGCTGCCTGTCTTTTACCGTTAAACATGTGCAGCACAAAACAAGATTACTCAAACTCTGTATAGTTTTGTGCATGAACTGTGGAAAAAAGCTGACATTTAGGCCTATTTGGAGATTTTATTTGTGTAAATCATGGTTAGAACTAGAATCCACTCAAGCTAAAGCCACTTTTAAGGCCGACTAAGCATCGCAGAGTATGTGGATTTGATGTTTAATCAGCGAAGCAGAAGTGGAGAGATGTTGAAAGATTTTACGCCCTACACTAATCCCTGGTGAGAAAATCACTTTACCCGATGCCAGCTTTAAATGCAGTGCTTCTCGGAAAAGTATAGCTGAGGTAAACCCCATTTCTGTGCCCTGATCAACCCCAGTGGCTCCATCCAGCTCCCAATGCCCTACAAAATGAGGCTAAAGGAAAAATAAATTCCCCTTTTTTCACTGTTCCCATGTGACCCACATCTTGTCCAGAGGAAAAAAAAAAATCTAATATTTATTTAAACCACTCTTTAAGTCACTGCCAACATCCTTCTCTGGGATTTTGTTGCGCTGCATTGAGTCACAGCCACAGACTTGGTGCCAGTGAGTTTACTACAGTCCTGCAGAGTTTCCATTCAGCTGCAGAGACAAACCTGCAGATTGGGGTACGACACCAAGCTGGGGCCGTGACGACATCTCAACAGCATCGCTGAATAGGATGTGGGTTGAGGGAGCCCAGACTGGAATCCTGGATCCCAAAGTAGAGGAGTGTTTTTGGGAGAAGCCTGGTGTTGTGTCAACATTTCCAGTGATGTTACCACAGAGGGAAAAATCCCTGCTATTGGGAAGGCCAGGCTGTGCTAATAAGGGAAAATGCTTTGAGTGTCTACTTGTATGACAGTAAAATACACCATTTTGAAGGCGAAGCAGTTCCATTTCAGGGTGGAGTAGAAAAGAACCATTAAAGAGAGCAGCTGTTTGCTGGTAAATTACTGTGAACACTGAGACCCCTTTAGTGTTAAGTGAGATTTGGGAAGTTTTGGCTACCTGGGTATGGCTGCCTTCGGTACTTATCAAGCTAACCTCTTGCCAATGTTTTGTCAGACTAGTTGTTCTCTAAATCAGGCTGCACCATGAAAACCTGAGAAATGTTCTGGCTAGTAAAATCCGTTGCTAGCTGCATCAACATAGCATACAAAAAAATAACTTCCAAGCAAAATATTGAATTTATTGTGAATTTAGGCATTACTTTTATAGATTCATTTATGCATACAGTAAGTGGTTTAGTTAGTCGACACTATTTAGCTGGTCATTTTGTCTGATGGTATTCATTTTTGTAATTGGAGATAACCTGTGTATTCAGTGCCTCTTCGGTCTAAACAGGTTGCGTTAGCAACATAACGTTAGCATAGTCAGTCAGTTCAGTTTTGGCTAAAAAATTTAATTGTCTGACAATTCATCTCTGTGTAAGAAGTAGTTTATGTGGGGCAACCCATTTTAATTTGGTGACACTGCATGATTACACTTCCTTATATATATTAATCATGCTGTAACAAAGGTTGAACTTATTAGGGAGTGGTGCAACCACATCCTCTGCAAGATATTTGTTTGTGAACATCACACACACACACAACTGAGCCTTGATGGGTTTTTAAGGATGATTTTGAAACCTCTTACACTTAAAATCCTGATTTTAGGCACTAACATAAAATATAGTTGGAATGTAGAAATGTAAAATAAAGAACTAAAATGTGAAAGTATATGAAATTAATTGGAAACCTTATAAAACTTTGTGGTTCATGCATTTCCTAAAGATGGACTGGTGCAATGTTGCACTGACTCACGAGCTTACCATTTCTTCAAAACAGACTGGAGATTACTTATGAATACTGAAGTGAAAAGTGCTATCTGAACCTGCCATGTGTTTTACTTCTTCTTTTTTTAAACAGCACACAAGACAACAATGCAGTTTCTCTCCAGGCTGTTGCTCTTTTTCTCATCTCTAACTTTATATCTCAAATGGTAGCAGTGTTCCTAAAAGTTTCTCATAACCAATAAATGAGTTTCATGAGATATCTCACACGTAACAGCATTTTTGCCACACTAGTCCATCCTTTAAAATCTTTATTTTGGATCTGCACTTTCCACTTGTTTGCATTCCGAGTGCCTGGAAAACATTTGCGGGAAGAAGACGGAAAATAAAAAACCAAGGGAAAAAATCATGTCAGCTGTATTGTTGCTACTTTTAGACCCTTCACTGGAAAAGAAAGAGGGCAGGAAACAAAGAAACACACAGGGGTTTGCTTGGAAAAATGCAGCTTTAGCTGGAGAGGAGGAGCCGGATGCGGCTCCCCTGGTACTTAATACATCAGCTGATTTATGGGTTACACCAGCTCTTAATAACCCTCCTCTGTCCCTGCATGCGTGGGCCCTGGGGAGCGTCAAAGTAGTGCAAGGCCTAATGCAATGAGCAAAGAGACCCAGAGGTTAGTGTTGTTGGGGAAGCCTCCATTACCTAATTTATGTTTTGTGCTTGACTTGGAGATCTACCTTGTGTGGTTCTTTTCCCCGCAGACACACGCTGATGAACATTTTTGTGTCACATTAAAATTCTGGGTTATTGCAACCTACTTCTTAGTTTTGTAGGTTTGGCCATCAGTCCTACTGGTTACGACTAAATTGTCATAAAATCAGTGGCTGAGATCTGGAAACACTGCGACACTGCCAAAACTAGAATTAGATTAGATTAGAGACAACTAAATGTAAAATATGGTCACAATCTTCTGTTTCTGATTTATAGTGTTGAAAATGGCTTGTAGAGTGTTCCTGCAGGGACATTTTAGTGTCACAGTGAAGCTGACCTTTCACCTTTTGGATATAAAGTGTCATGTGTTTGTGTGAAATGTCATAATTAGTGTATGAATTGTTGAGTTATGGCCAAATACCTGTTTTGTGAGGTTGCAGTGAGCTTTGACCTTTGACCACTAAAATCCAATCAGCTCATTATTGGGTCCAAGTGGATGTTTGTGCTGAATTTGAAAAATACATTTAAAAAAAAAAAAAGGTACCTGCACACCCACTGTGGCTGGCTCAGAGGTGTATTAAAGTTGTGTGATGGGGGCAACAAGTCAAAACAAGTCAAATATATATACACACTTCATTTTGAAAGTGAAAGTGAGGGCACACAAGTGGTAACTACCATAAATATTGTAGGTCAAAGATAAACCGTGCAACTCTGAAACTGTTGTCAGTGGTTACACTGGACAGTTTGGGTGCTAATTCTACCACTTAGCTTCGTTTTCTCGTCTCCTCATTGGGGGCTTGAACACACTTCTCACCGAGGTCTAGATGAGAAGATCGATGCTACTCTCAAGTCTGTCCACTGAATCAAGTTAGAACCAGGAGATGATTATCTTAGTTTATCTTAGCTTAGCTTAGCATAAAGACTGGAAACAGGTGGGAACAGCTAGCCTGGTTCTGTCCAGAGGTTACAAAAACTGCTAATCTAAAGTTCACTGATTAACATGTCAGTTTGTTTAACCCGTACAAAAACTGCAGAGTAAAAATAACAAGTTGTGGTTTTACGAGGGTTATGTGTGGACTTCCTGGGGTGTTGTCGTCACCATGAGTAAATAACGTGTTAACTAGTAACCATCTCCAAGCTTCGGCGTTGTATTGATGTACAGATATGAGAGCACTCTGGGCAAAGAAGCAAATGTTTTCATAAAACGTCAAATTCTTCCTTTATTATGAGTGAAGCCCTGACATGCGGACCAATAACAAAATCCAGATCAGACGGAATGGATAAATCTAAAACTTGAAGTGATTTAAATGGGTGTTCCTGCATCTGTCTTGTTAAGTTTTGTTTTGTTTGGATTGTCTGGTTTGGTCAAACTGGTTTGTTTTGGTTTCTTTCTCATTTAACCATCCTGTCATCTGACATTAATGAGGAAATGAAACTCTCTTGGTTACTGCTGTTGACATGTGAAATACAACGTTTCCCCAAAGAGACCTGCGACAGTAGCTTACTTCTTACTGCCAGCGTCATGCAGAACACTTCAGGTACTTCCCTTGATTGTGCGCATATTATATTGTTTATTAATTTTTGCCTTCTTATCAACCTTAAATGTTAACAAAAGTTTTGTGGCATAGTTTGTGGGCATAGTTTCCTCTAAATGTCAAATAAAATAGTTTTTCACAAGTCTTTTCTCAATTAAGCAACACTTTTTCACCTTCACTGGGAATAAATCATTAAAACAGGAGCACTTGGGACTGGAAACATGGGATTTTCAGGTAGTTTAGGTATATTAGCTGTAATCAAAATCAAATGCAGGCAGATCTGACTTTCATCATGGTTTTTCTCTGAAATACGAGACGTTAAAAAAAAAACATCACGCTGTGTCTTTCACTAGAAAGTGTAATTGTTTTTGGATGATGCAGAAATCATGTTAAAGGTAAATGGTATAAATATATGTGGCCTCCAGTTTACTGTGACGCACTGAGCAGTGGTGGAGAATCATACAGCTGTTGCTGTGTGCTCAGCTCTCTTACGCCCCCTGTGGAAAAAACAGAAACATAACTTAAACCTCTTACACCTACTTTCATAGTAAATTGTACCTTAATTAATATTAATCACAAATAAAAGCACATATGAGCCAAAACACTACAGCTGTAACATTTTTTTAAAGTTTATTCTGCGTCCTTTCCCTCATAAAACACATCACTTTATTTACAAAGACTAATACACTTTCATTGTTCTTGTACTTTACTTATAATACAATATTTTAATCCAATACACTATATTTCAGAGGTAAATATTTTACTTTAATATGTTTATTTTACAGCTGCAGCTACATTGCAAACCTATGATGATCTTATAAGAAACCGTAAATTGTTATACAGTAAATTAAGCCACCTGACAGTGTATAAAACAAGTACAATTAATGCAACAATAATTATCCAATAATCCATTTAGGCGTGTACTGAGGGCTTTTACTTTTACAGAAGCACGACTCTAAATGAATGATAATGTTGTTCCGTCACTGCTGGATGTGTAAAAAAGCAGCTGTGCCAACGAGATCCCCACCTCAACTTAAAAAGGTGATTATATGTCAGTCAGTTTTTGCACTGGAGATTTAAAAATGAATGTATATTGAACTAAACTGAATCTAACTCCTCCAGCTCCTGGGAAAGTTTTCAGCACATCCTCGTGCTTCCACTTCCACTGTGACAATCTGATCTTTCTCCTCACTTCCTGTCATATTTGATAACCGCTCCGTGCTGCGATGTGAAGCCTCTGGGCCCTCTGTCAGTTTGTGCTCACCGCTGCAACTGACTGATTTAACACTCAAGTCTGATTCTCAGGTCTGTCCACGCAGAATTGAGCATCAAGTTCACCCCAAAACATTGCTGATGTGTTCAGGGGGCTCGATTGGGTAGAGGAGCAACCCCTCAGTTGAGTCCCACATTGATGAATTATACATGCCTCGCATCACACCTCCCACGCTCCGGCTTATGTAATGTCAGCCACGCGTGGAGAATCGTATGCCGTGTACGAGTGTCTATGTGGATGTATTTATAACCACACTGGGATTGAGGGAACGGTGACTCATTCTCTTTGCTCTTTATTTTTACCCCACAATCTGCCCACCCACCCATCGCCTATTTCTAAGAAGAAGAAGAAAAAAGGGAGCATTTGTTTTGATGTTACCCAACTGTACAGTGTTTTTATAATATCTGCATCTTCTTCAACCAAACCCAGAAAGATGTAAATAAATATGAGATTAAAAGGCCTCCTGTAGGATGATTTCTCCTCTATAAACAATGCTGTAATAATGAGATCAGCGGGATCGATAGCTCTATGATCTTTATTCGTCTACAGAAAAACAATTTGTTGATTATTTACGTCCATCCTCTTAGTAGTTTTCCTGAATCACAGGTTTTGGGGTGTCAATAACCAAGCTCTCAGCTAAAATTAAACATTAATACATTTTTAGATTTCAGATTTAGATTCTTTCATATCTTGAACTTAAAAAGCAAAGCAGGCCAAAGAATGGGGGAGTTGAAATAAATCACTTTTGGCAGTTTGAGTCAGTGGGCATTCACTGAGTCAAATAATTTGCAGCAAAACCCAAAGCTGCTTCTCACAGCAGGTTTAAGACCTTCTAATGTGCCCAGAAGTGTGGAGATATTAATAGATCTGTTCACGACCAGAAGCTGTATAAAAGATGTGGACGTAACTTCTGGGTCTGATAAGTGAAGCCAACCTGCCTGCATTGTTTCTGATAGTCAGCAGAGTCCAATTATATGGAAGTCTATAGAACAAGCCACCTTCTCAATTGATTTATTACCTCAGGAAACACATTCCTTGTGAGTTTATGGTCTCAGTCGCTAGTTTCAACTCTTCTTCAACCCATCATGATATTTATTTAGTAGATTTTGGCCCAACTTAGTGTAAAACAGGTGATAAAGCAGGGTGTGCTTCAGGGGAGGACTACATTTTCACTAACCAATCAGAGGTGGTCTTTGAGGAGCGAACATCACTTCTGGTTCCAAAAGACCAAGATGGCGACGGCGATAAAGCCAAACTCAAGGCTTCAAAAGGACGGTCCACAATCCAGTGAGTGACATATATATATACATCTTATATCTTATATCCAGTCTGTGTTGATGACTCATGTACTTTGTGTGTCACTGGAGGATTCACCTAGCTGCTCAACATCAGCACACATGAAACATGAAGAGCGCCACACACACAGTAACGTGTTCCCCGCCATCTCCCTACACTGCCTCTGACCAGAACCGATCAGATTTTTGTGCATAATCACCATTTTAAGAGACTGCAGTCAGCACAAATCCAGCATTATGTTTTATTACATAATGCTACACCTGCCGGCACATCACTGTCACATTCCTGCTCAGTACAACGGCATCTACTTCCAAAGCTACAGAGGCGGGAAGGTCAGCGCCCCCAGTGAGAGTAATGTGCCCCAGTCCCTCCCTTCACCGAGTCAAAGTCACAGGATGGCAAACGAAGCCCAAATCAGCAGCGACATGTCAGCAGTGGCTTGTTACCGCTACGGCCCAGCGTGCTCAATCAAAATGTCAGCGCTCGGGCCTGGCAGGAAGGCTGAGGTCCAGGCAGGCAGGTCTGGAGGGGGCCTGATAGGGTCCACCATTGTCCCTCCATCTGAAGAATGCCGTCCTCCCTCTCTGTGGTATTTAACTTATCAGCTCTGTGCGACACAGAGGCGGAGCTGACAGGGTGGCCAAGGGTGGTCCAGGCCCCTCTGGTCACCTCCTCAGAGTCAGAGTCAGCTAGCCGGCCTGTTCGTATCATTGACGGATTACTGAACGTCCCCACTAGGTTCAGGGGTGTAAACACCAAATGACCACAAAGAGACACAAAGGACACAAAATGACTAGAAAGAGACAAAAAGGAGAAACAAAATGGCCACAAAGACACAAAAATGCAAGATGAAGACCAAGAGACAAAAGAGATGCTAAAAGATCAAAGATAAAAACAATCACAAAGACATTAAAAAACAGACAAAGTGACTACAAAGAAAGGTGAAGGATTGTGCGCCCCTAAGATGATGCCCACCTTGAAAAGTTTTCCGCCCCCTGATGTTACATAACTGTTCTGGAAGGATGTCGGGTTAGACGAAGCGGCCCTGAAGAGCAGGGACAAACGTTTTTATGGCGGGAATCCATTATTCATGAGGATGAAGCTTGTTTATAGCAAAACTCATTTAGATCAAGAAACCACCAGACACTTTGCAGTTAGCACTGATGCGAACACGTTACATAACAGAGCAGTGGAGTGGATGGAGGAGGAAATCCTTTAGTCTGGTGAAAAAGCATCCGACATACTCAGTGTGCAGCGTGATGCTATCTCAGCTGTGAGACATGCCCTTATCATCACATGTCTTATCATCACACTGCGTGAAACGTGTCATCCTCGAACGCACACTTCGCATCTGATAGGGCCTCTTATCACGGCGTCAAATCGCTTTTGTCCATCAGGAAAGGAAGGAAACAAGATTAAACCAGAGGCCAAAGAAAGAAAAGGGCAGATTTAATTCCAAGACGGCGACATTTCTGCTGATGTGAAGCTTTTACAGGCAGAGTGACCAGAGGTGCTGGTTCAAATCCCTGCAAGTCAATGTTTTAATCTCCATATCCTGTTGCTGCTGGATGATGGTGATGATATTATCTCCCTAATGATGTTTTCAGATGTTAAGTTCATTTTTTTTAGAAATATATTATATATGTTTGTATGTTTTCCAAGAGAAAAGCCAGTGAAACCAGGATGCGCTCTTACACGGATGTTGTGGTCTGATGGTGGCGCTACAGGAAAGTTAATGGGGTTAATGTGGAGAGAGGATCTCTCCTACGCTTGGACTAACAAATCAGAACCAAAGTGCTGTCGCTTTAACAAACACACCAAACTCTGTTTAGACTTTGTGATATTTTAAAAGCTTTGTCGCAGAATTTGGGACACGAATGCTGTTTTTTTTTAACGACTTTTTAAAAAGGGAGCTACAGTTCACATCTGCATTAACTCTTAAACTCGCTGGGCCTGATTCTGGCAGTTCACTCAGGGCTCACGTTGGCTGTGTAGTAAGTTCAGTGAATGAATCACTGAACATGCACAGTGTTTGTTTGACGTAACACTAAATGGTAAATGGTCTGTATTTGTAAAGCACCTTTCTAGTCATCTTGACGTAGAGGAGTCGGAGATCAAACCACCGACCTTCTGATTGATGGATGACCCACTCGTCCTTTGAGCCACAGCCACTAATGTCTGTCTATATGTGTCAGCCTTGTGATGGACTGGTAACCTGTCCAGGAGGACTCTACCTCTCACCCACTGTGGGCTCTGACAGACTCCTGTGCAGGATAAGCAGGTACACGCAGATAATGGATGGATGGAAAGATGGATAATTACCTGTCAGTCTACTGCTGATAACATCCTCTTTACATGGATGTCACTCACAGATGTGATGTGTGCAACTGTAAGTCAATGATTTCTCTGGATAAATAATGATAAAAATAAACCAAAAAACAGCCCATCAGCTGCAGACCATTCTCCCTGTTTCTTTTTTTTCTAAATTATTCTCCCAGGCCGAGCCACAGCACTGTGAGCGACAGACGCTTCAGACGAGGCAGCAGGCCATCACTCCCGCTGTGCCACAGGTGAATATAAGGCTAATGCCTCGATTTACAGGGGATCATCACTGCTTGGATCGGATATTGACCGGCTAAATGAGTGATGGGCTCTCTGACTCAGTCGCCGGTCCCAGCGGCTCAGAGGATGAATCACTGTGGGGATCCCAGTGGGTGATGTAAGTCGGAGCTGGACAGCCTGCAGCTCGGAGTGAGGGATGCGATGCTGCTCTCTTGTGGCTTTTAGGGAGAATTGATGTGCAGCTTTGAAAGACTGCAGCTGTGACAGTCCATTAATTATTCATCATCATCGTTAATAGCTTGCCGTACAGTTCTGTGAAATCTACTGGCTGGTTGTAATTAATCATCTTGTGTCTCTATAACTTTTGTTCTGCTGTCAAAGTTTGTTTGGTGACAAAGTCCAAAGATCTACAACAGTCCTCACAGCTCTGAAGCTCACTGAAAAACAAAAAACAGTCCAAAATGTGTTTTGCTCTTTAGCAGCAGATGGAATAGTTGGCCAGACGTTGGTGTCAGAAGTGCACACACAAATAATTGCAACTTTATTCTTTGACTCCAACAGAAAATGCTCAGGTTCACTGTTAATCACGCCTCAAAGATACAGTACAACTCTCCATTTTGCACCTCAAAATACTACAGGTACGTTTATTTTGAGTATAAAATCAAGTTTCTCCCAAAGATCAAATGCATATTGAAGAATTTGGGCATGTAAAGGTCCTGCCCTATTTTTCCTAAGAATATGAGGCCCCACATTGAGGATTTAAGGTTTCCTGGATTCCTGCTCATTCATCAAAGTTCTTCCCGTCTGGTGCTGGAGACAGAGCCAGAGAACCAGCGGCTGTTTGCTGACGTTTGTCACACTGTCCCTCACACGCGACCACTGTTGGTCGAGACAATAGTCCCTCATCAGAAAGTAATCATCGGCGCAGGAGGAACCCAGCAGGGGATCCCACATTGTTCTTATCGAAGAGCAGACGCTCTGCAGAACAATGGTGGCAAAGAAGAAGGCCATTTTTCTCAGAGACAGGAAGAGGAGGTGACTTCCAAAATTAATTGTATTAATTGTGGCTACATTTCCTGTAATCTGATTACTTTGTCAAATATAATCTGATGATACAATTTGTCACCTACTTTATCACCTATAAGTAGAGAAAAGAAGTTAAACACTTTTTCACCTCTTCAGACTCCCAAAACTCTCACTGTTCAAACACATTGTCCTTCATCTTCTCTTCTACAGTCGAACTGTCATTTCTTTCAGAAGTTCCACTTCAACTGAAATTTTCAGCCCAATTTATCAGCTGACATTTCAACTCCTTTCAAAAGTTCAACTTCACTAACTCCTCACACTGAAAGGGCAACTCTGGTATATTTTAAACCAGGGTCCTATTCATACATATGCAGGGTTTGGAATGACTGTAAAGTACCAAACGTTTTGGCCCAGTGGGTCACTTCCGCTGTCATTAACAAAACAGACTTTCATGTAATCTTTTTAACCTCACAGAACACAGGAACTGGTGAGTTACCACCTAAACAAACAGATCAATGCAGCGACAGACCAGCTGCTCCGCTTTGTCAATACAGTCTGGTGGTTTTGAAGAGAGTGATGTAATGGCTGTTTCTGGTTTTAAGAAAAAGGATCTTACAGGTCTGTGTCTGCAGAGATCCTCTCTGTAATGTTGTCAGACACTTCGAACAACAACCCGAGCCTGTCTGAGCCAAAAACACTTTCACAGGACTACTTTGATCAGGATGGGACTACTTTACAGCCATCGCAGTCTCATAACTGCCCGTTGAGGCCAGAACTTTCTGCACCTAACAGGCATTTCACACCCAAATGACAGTATGAATTAATGGGATCCTGGTTTTAAAATACTGAAATTACCCTTTAAAGACACTTAAATTTCAGAGTGCTTACACTATAACTGCTCTATCTATATAGATCTTCAGTATTTATAAAAATGTTATAGCCTGTTTATTCTTATTAATCCATGAAAAGGATCAGAGTCTCTTTGAAATCACATCAGAGCTAAATATGGAATTACTGGAAAACAATAAAGAAATCAAGCACATTTCTGACATTCTTTTGTCCATAAACACACTCAGATTTCATTGTGTTGGCACTGTAGGAGAATATGTTCCATGTTTAGGATATTACAGTCCAGGAGGTCGGGACGGAGGAAACCCAGGCGGAGATCACAGCTCCGTCCAGACGGCAGACGCTC
Source organism: Pempheris klunzingeri (assembly GCF_042242105.1). NCBI lineage: Eukaryota > Metazoa > Chordata > Actinopteri > Acropomatiformes > Pempheridae > Pempheris > Pempheris klunzingeri. The sequence goes on from NC_092027.1 coordinate 5,853,495, forward strand.
TGATGGAGACTGGCCTCATGAACTGTTTGTTGTCTGTGCTTTATATACTGTACATTATGAGCAACTGGAGTCAAGTCAGCGAGCACAAAGGCAGGGTCAATAATGTGAAGTGATCTGCTGGGTCAAAAGACTTGGCCTCGTTCCAACCATTGTTGAGGGGGTGTTTTTTTTTTTTTTTTTTTCAAAGCAAGCATGCAATCCCCTCGTCTGCCCTCACACTCAACTCTTGAGTATTTCCTGTGGAGGAATCAATAAGACAATAGCAGCGAGTGGCTCAGTGGTCAGAATGAAAGGACAGCTCTTTGTGATTGAATGTTTGGATATGCAAAGAGGCTGTGACAGACTGTAAACAGTCACTGCACACAATATAGTCTCCAGAGCACCAAGGAAGGTGTGCAGGAAGTTTTTACCTCTGTGTGTGTGTGTGTGAGACATGCCTACAGTTGGAAACACAATGACATAACGACAGCTGAGATACAGCACCAATGACAACATTAATCATACCAAAATTCGCGTTTTCAGGAAAAATGACCAAGGTGACTTCCTGCTGATCACATCCATCTCTGGAAGATTCATCAGCTGATAGTTTCAGGAATTTAGATTCATTCAGTCTCTGACCGAGAACTGCATTTTTCTGCTATTTCCATTTAATTATCTGCATCTCAAAGTCATACATTTTAGTTTTCAGGATCACCAGGGATACTGAAAAACTATTTGGTTGAAGTATTGGATGGATTAAATATAGAATTTGTAGAGTTAACACCATTGTTACATCCCACCATTTGTTGGACTTATGGGGTGAATAATTCTTCCCCATTGACACTTGATATTACTCAACCACCACCTTCAAAAAAGAAACCGATTAAATACGAGGAAACAACCAGGACACTGACATCAACCACAACAGTTGAGAGACAAGGACGCTAAACAAAAACCCCATAGAGGAGGAGGACCAGCAGTCCACAACCAGAGGCCTCCCCTCTGCAAATGGAGCCCGGGGCCTTTATCCTCTTCCTCTCAGGGGCCACGTGCAGCTCATTCAGGACTGATCAGGTGTCGAGGACCCGGGTGGAGCCATAGACAGGGGAGCTAAAGGGACAAACAGCACAGGAAACACATCCAGCCACAACAACCATCAAGTTGAATCTTGAAGGTACCTGCGAGGATCTTTGGTGTAACTATTGGCACACACAAGTCATGTGACCAAGAAATAACAGTTAAAAACACAACTTTTCACTTAAAGTAACTTTTTCTCGGTAGCATTCAATTCAAACCACAGCCGTTGGTATATAAAATATCTAATAAATGCATAGATACAGGATCCACATGTTGCAGTGATTCAATGGGATTTGGGGTCAGTTAACATTACTGTCTCTGCTGAACAGTACACTTGTGTATTTTTGCCAGTTTATCAAGTGCCGATAAATACCAAGGGCACATTCCCTGGCCTCTTATGAAACACTTCCTGCCCTCTCAGCAGCCGCTGACCTCTTATCAGCTCTGCTCAGCCTCTTTCTCATATTGGTTATAAAACGACCGTCCACATGGCTGCTGATGACTGGAAACCAGGAGCACAGTCACAGGCTCTGTTCTCCGCCATTAAAAGAACAAAATAACAAAAAACAAGGTGATAACAACTCAGGACCTTTGTCCTTTCAAAATCCACAAGCATGCTGATTAAATTCCATCATAGTTATTCATAGCCCTCCTCCTCTTCCTCCTCCTCTTCGCATTACAAACATGTTCAACAGCATAGACAACTGGCAGTGCCGAGGGTTGGACATGTTATCCAAAAAAAGCCTTGAAAAAGTAGCCGGCGGTCAAATCCTTTCAAGCCGGGGAGGAAAGCACATCACACGGCTGGAATAGCAACAAAATGTCAAATCAGATAACCAATTGTGTCTGGGTCTGAGCTGTTTTCTTCGGTGGAGTCTCGGGTACAATCAACATACTTTAGGAGGTCCTGCCCCTGTCGTTACAACGATGAGGCATCACGTACTGGAGGCTTTTTTTGGGTGTCATACCACCAAATGAAAACAGCCAACTTCCTCTCGCCAAAACACAATTTCTGCTTCTCTAAAAATGGTCTCTGCAGGAGAGCACGTACAGAAAATATAAGTGCCTGAGCCGACGTGGCCTCAGCGCCACCAGGAGACAAACCACGAATGGAGGTGGCTCCTCTGACCCCGAGGACAATAGACACAGAGAGACTGAATTATAACGCCCTCACAAACGGGGCTGTTGTGGTGCCAGCTTGATGACGCCTCACTGAGGGCGACACAGCAGTAACTCATACTAATGAGTCTGATTCGTTACTCTTACTGCTAATTTGGATTCATGACGGACTGAATCATTTACAAGAACGATGCCAACGGGGCTCTTTCTGAGGGGGGAAATGCAAATCATAATTTTTATTCTAATAATAATTTAGTACACATCAAAACTGTGATACTTGCAATATCCTGTCTTGTGTTGCTGTAACAAGTGAATTTCCTCGGTGTGGAATAAATAAAGCCTCTCTTATCTCATCTTAATTGTCGGCATATTTACTGTAACTTTGCGAATATAAAAAAACACTTCACATCATTGCATCACATGGATCATTGCTGATAATGTGATCCATAAACTGTGTGTACAGATGATGTTAAAACGGCCCTTTTCAGAGTCCACTGTACTCCACTATACACAGATATAATAAGGCAGGAATGAGGAGGCTTCAGGTGGCGTTTAATGAAACATTCAGAATCATGCTTGGACAAGCGCAGGTCGGTCGTGTGTTTGGGACTATGAATGTTCCTACTCTTTATGCTGTGTTAAGGAATTTTATGCATGTTTATCTGTAGATTAACCAATTTAACCCTCAACTGAGCCCCCACAAAATAACACAAGGTGGTGCTTTTAACGTTGAATCACTGTGGAATGACCATTTCTTTTGTTTGTTATTTTTCATATTGATGTGGATTCATGTATCTGAACTTGACGTTAATCACAGTCAGAGGTCACATGTTCAAATAATGTTTAGTCAGAGCGGCTCAGTGGAAGTCAGTCTGTCGGTCGCTCCGCTCAAAAGGAGTCATCTCAACAACTAACAGACCGTCATGAAAGTTTGTACATTCTTGGTCCCCAGAGGATGAATCATAACAACTCTGATGACCTCCTAACTTTGTTCAATGAAATTTCTCGACAACTATTGGATGGATTTTCATGAAATTTGGTTGATTTATTTGTATTTTCCCCAGGATGAGTTGTAATAACTTCGGTGGTCTGTTAACCTTTCCTGTAGCTGTCGTATATCGGGTAGGTTGGCAGACAGGAATGGAGGGAACGGACACAAACACAGAAGAAGGCAGAAACTGTAAAAAATTAAAACTTACAGACTTGGGCAGACAGGTGCAGGGGAAAATCCTGGAACAGGTAAAGGTGAACAGCTAAACACAACGACATGAACCAAAAACACACTGACAAAGAAGGAATGATCAGATCAGCTGATGTGAAGGCTAACAAGGGAAGGTGAATCAAAGAGCAACAGGTGCAGACATTCACTAACACACAAGGGCAGGAAGTCTAAAGAAGCAAAACAAATCTACTACAAAATAAAACAGGAAACAAGGACGGTTACAAAATCAAAAACATAACCAGGGAAGTCCAAACCCAAAAATAATCAACTTAGCCAAGAGAGTCTTTAAACACAGAAGAAGGAGGAGATCATGTCAGTAGCGCCATCATAATGAGCAGATTCCTGCAAAACTAATAACGTTCCCATCAGCCTCAGCTGTACTTTGTGTTTAGTGCTGATGTTAGCATGCAAACATGCTACACTAACAAGGTGAACATGGTGAACTTTATACCTGCTTAGATCTGCATGCTTTATCGTTCAAAAAGAACATTATCATCTCACACAGACGTGGCTGCTGCAGCCTCTGTCTGAACGCTCCATTTAAGAAGTACAGAACAACCTGCTGCTTCGCTCTCGCCTTCGACATCATCGTGTTAGCAGGAGCTGAATGATGTGAATGAGGGAGAAACACCGGCGGGTTCAGGAGGTTTTTCACAGGCGAGGACAGTCGGCCTGCTGAAGGGCAGGAGGAGGTCACGTGTTCAACAGGCCAAATCTAAACAGAGCTTTTTCACACACATTAAGTGAAACATGGAGCAGGAGAAAAAGAGTGGGGACGGTCTTCTTCCATAGTTTGAGGGTGTCGAGAAACACCGGGGACACATATTCATGTTGAAAAGGGATTTTGTGGATTTAGCATAAAAAGGGACCTTTAAGTCAGACTGAACCCACAGAGCCTTCAGAGAGCTGATGTACTGCAGCTCCCTCTGGAAATTATTTTTAAAAATGTTGGGCTTCTAACTTTTTACACTGACAACTTTGCTAAACCTGGAGAACATTTTCTGTCCTCAGCTAATGAAGTATTTCTGTGCTCTTTCACCTCCAGGTAATGATTGGAAATAGGACGGAAGCGACTGACAAAAACCTGAAAGGAGAAACTTAAGTAGCCAGAAACTGGAGGGAGAGTGATGACGACCCACAAGGGCACCGAGGAGGAGGAGGAGGACAGCTCATGGATGAAGAGGAGGGGGCAGCAGTGAGTCTTTATCAGCAGGGATCCTGTGAAAGACTGATGCTGCTGCTGCTGCTGCACATTCGGGGGATACTACAGATCTATGAAGGCGGTAAAGAGAGATAACAGCACTCCTGAGCGTTTATTCTGCAAAAGATTTTTATTTCAACCGACTGTTGAGTATGTACAGGAGAACAATTTGTACATAAATAGGCAATAGTTATAAATATCAGCGGTTTGGCTGGTACAAAATTAAAAAAAGAACATATCGTACATTATCTACAAGTGCCACTTTGGGTTTTGTACAACATTGTCTCTTGTTGGATTGTCCGTTAAGTCCATTCACACATAATCTGAGCTGCACTGCACATGCAATCGCAGCGGGTAAACAGTATGTGTCCGGGGGGAATATGTGGCATTTGGACGACGGTAGACTGAGCGGGCAGCTTTAGTTATAAGCCTATGACAGAGACAGGATTATTGAGCTGGGCGTCTCGCTGCAGAGCGATGGCATTTTTAAAATCTAGAGGGGATTATTAGTTGCTGGGTGTCTCCTTAGATATTGCAGTACACACACACGGTCACACAGCCACTCAGACGGCGGCTGAATCACAGAACCTGGAGCAGAAAACAAAAAATATACGTTGTGACCGGTCATGGCACTGGGTGTGAATGCTCCGACTGTGTGAATATCAAAATACTATCCAGTGGTTAGTTTGTTCAGTTCAGCTGTTAGATACACTTTCATCACTCTTCTGGTGAAGATCTTTGCACACTATGGCTATTTACAGCTCAGGATGTACAGTAAGTGCACTGATCTAACAACTTCAGTCCAGTTCTTGCAGTTTCATCGGCAGAAAAGTCATTTCTAACACATTGAATAAAAAGATTTCCAACACTTTATGTAAGACATTGCTTAGTGAACTGCTGCGTCGACTCCTCTGAACACAGCGTCACTAACAATTAGGTCCTCACCCACTCTGACGCCTCGGGGGTCGGCTGAAGAATGTGAACAACCCCCTCTAATGACAGAAAATAAATTAATATCCTGTTATACTACTCACATGCACAACCACACGGGTCGACACCGAATACAGCGACAACAACACTCACATGTCACGTCTCCTATGAACCATACGTACACACAAACATGCAGAAACTGCCGCACAAACAGCTTCACAGAGATATCACTGCTATGACAGCAGGTGAGTCATCAGCAGCGACTCACATTTGGTCCCTGAAATTGAGCTAAAACATTCAAATGGGTAGTATGGACGATGTGCAGAGCATTCAGGGGATAAAAAGGGGGGTTTCAGATGACTTCTCTGTAATTTTACACTTTAATTTTGGGGGGGAAATTGGGGTATGAAATGTCTGTATCAAAACACTTTGTCCATCATTTTAAAATCCACAATCATCTTTCAGGCATTCAGGCTCCTGCTTCTTTTCTGTGCAATATCGCCCTCCTGTGTGCTAAGCTGGTACTGAAGGTGAGTTGTGTCAATTACATAACTCTTATAAATACACGGCGTTTACCTTTAGAGCTACAAAACCACACACACACACACACCTCACGACACAAAACATCTATTTGCTTTTGTCAAATTCGTATCAGCTGTGGTTTTAAGAAGTCGCACCACAAGCCTGGAGGCCGTTTGATACCCGAGCCAATGTGCAAATGTTTCTCAAACTGGGAGAAAATGATAAATGGTGGCTGTGACATCAGTCAAATGAGACAAAGATGATAAATAAAGCTAAAATGTGAGCGATACTTTGGCATTACAACCTATCTCCTCTCACCTCGGGCTTAGAGCTGTACACATGAAGGCCCTGTTTGAATTCAGGGAAGTTTTATGGGCACATGAGCGTTAAACTTCGATACCACCTGTGAAGAACTCAAACTAAAGCATCAACATGATAAACCAGTCTGAGTACATACAGTAGCTTCAAGCACATTCTTAATAGATGATCTTTTACAGTTTACTTCATCAGAACAAGACCATCACTGATTTCTGTGTATAACAGCTGTGATACTGGATCGGGTCACACCAGAGTAGTTTCGTCGCACACTGTGCTAAAACAAGGCAGATTAACTTCAGTGCAATATGCAAAGTCAAACTTAAGGAACACGTGTTAATACACACAACAAATAAAAGAGGGAGCCATAGAGTTATGGCCATCTGAGCAGCAGAATCTGTCCGACCTTCTCCGCGGGGAGGGATGGCTTTCCACAGGGGGGGATTTACGCCGAGCAGTGCAGACGGCGTTAGTAACACTTCAGCGGGCTGAGGAAGGCTGGATTCTAATGTTATTACAGAAAATCTGCACTAGGACCCACAGACACAGAGAAGTTTGTCTGAAAACATGTCAGAGCTCCACTAACCCTTTTTATGAGCAACACGTGAAAAGACGTGGAAACTGAACCGACTTTCTATGTCTGCTTTTAAGAAAGAGGTCATAGTTGTGAGAAAGATGCTTATTCACTTTCTCCGTCCTCTGTCATGTATATTATTATTTCTAAGCTATTTATTTGTTGTTAATATTAACGTATTGTTTTATAATGATAAGTACTGTTGGTTGATTAAATATTCTAGACGTTTGCTTTGTTTAGTTAACATTTGGATCGTATTTTCTTTTGCTAGTCATTTATTCAGTATAATTATTTTATTGCTAACACATTTAGTTTTTGTATGATTAGTATTTTGTTTTGCTTTTGCTGTATTTGTGAGCAGGGTTTGCTGCCTGAGGTTATACACAGCAGGTAGGCAGGTGGAGGACCAGCATGCACCTGGGTGGGCCGCTTTGGGTTTTGATTTCTTTGTTCTTTAGTTTAAACAATAAGAAATGCAGAAGAAGTTTGCACGGACGAAGGACTTACACCATATGCCAACATGGTGCTTCAGTGGCCCTTTGATTCTTAGTCTGATTTAGTTTTTTTGACATTACATGTACGCTGAAGACTAGAAACAGGGAAACAGCTTGACTGGTTCCGTCCAAAGGTAACACCTCTGAAGCTCACTAATTAATTATCTCGTTTGTTTAACACGAGGTGTGAAAAAGAGAACTTGCTGTTTTACGGGGGAGGAGTGGCGGGCAATTTCTTGTCCTCTTCACTTCATGAACTTAAGCACATAACTGACTGTAAAAATGCAAATTGTCATTTTTAGACTGATAGAAGATTTACATCATATTACTGCTTGAGCATTTTCGGTTTCCAGTGTTTATGCTAAGCTAAGCTAAGCTAAGCTAATCGTGTCCTGGCTGTAGCTTCATATTTACTGGAAAGACATGACAGAGGTATCGATCTTCTCATCTGACTCAAGAAAATGAATAAGCATATTTCCCGATAAGTCGAAATATTCCTTTAACCCCTACTGGTGCTCTTGTTGGCACTCAAAGCCAAACGTAGCGCTGATGCTGGTTTTCTCCTCCACGTCTACGGATTTCACACCTCAAAGAGCGTCTCAAACATTCCCAAAGTGCAAAAAAATCAAAGCTGCATCTTGCTCATGAGTTGAATTGTGTAGCTTTTAAGGAAGAGGAATGGTGGTGATAATGTGAAGACCGAGAGGTGAGGCTGATGTTTAACACTGAAGAAAATGGTGTTTTTGCTGATGAACACTGTTGGGTCGTCACTCCCTAAACACCCCTCGCTGCTTCACTTTTGTTCTTCTTGAGCTGATCGCCAAAGCAGATCGTCAGATCATCGTTACAGGTCGTCTCTCTGCTGTTTTTAAAAAAAAGAGGGTTTTTTTTCCCATCAAGTGCAACAAAAAGCCTTCAAGAGTCAGTGGCCACAAAAGGCATCTAGATGTCCCAGAGAAGGCTGTTGGCACAAACAAGTGATGTAACTCTGGAAACACCCAAAACATGGCTTTCAAGTCCAGAGGCTGAGGATGGCGCCGTCTCCGCCTGGTGCTGCTGTCTGACGTGAAGACAACCGGCCTGCATTGAGTTCCCTCTAAGCTGCAGTGTGACTGTGGCAGCAACAGAGCAGAGACACTGGGGGGCGCTCTCTCCTCCACCCAGCCTCAAAGGTCCGGAGCGTTTCGGCCTCCTCTCCCTCCACAAACCCAGCCACGATGAGCACCTAAGAGTCTCTGGCTCGATTCATCCTCGCTGGTCTCAGCGTCCGTCCTTCAGCTCGTCCGGGGTTCGCCTCACAGGGTGGCCAGGATGCGTGAGAAGGATATGACAACAGAGAGGGTGGTCTGGCCCACACCGAACACCAGAGCCTCCAGCGGCGCCATGTCCTTCCCTGCCACGCGGTACACCCCCGCCACCGCCGCGCCTGAGGGAGACAAAACACACATCACCAGCGTTAGTACACACAGGGAGCTAACAGATGGGCCGGCGCACAAACACAGCTGTCTGTCACGGCCTGGCACCATTACCACAGAGCGTCCATTCACAATGACGAGCACAGAGGACAAACACATCCTCCCTCATCTTTTTCATCCATCAGCGCAGCTTCTCGCCGCTTCTGCTCTCAAGTGGCTTTTTTTTGTGTGTGGATATTTATTAAAAAATGGTGGAGCGCTCATGTGGGACATCATTCATGCCACAGCCACATACTGCGTTGACTCGACGAGCTTCCAACTACAGTTTTTCACGCTCGTCCTCACAAAGTGCTGTTTGGGCCATCGTCATGGAAACAAGAGGAACTTTTTATGAATCCTGGAAGCAAACCAGAATGGCCTGATTTTTGTGCAAACTAAACAAAAGAGAGATAAAGTTAAAGATAAAGCGGAGGGCTAACCAGAAGTTAGGCCCAAGACGCCAGCACACTGCGCTCTATGGGCCCAACAGAGTGGAACGTCTGGGTACTTCTTCTCCTGGGAAGTCGAACTTTTTTAGCTTCATGTGCCACTGAGCAACTTTCATAGGAATGAACGGCGCCCCGCCTCCAGCTCTGTATCCTCACCCTCTTTATACATTCATGGGTCACTCACAAGGACAGAGAACCTCAGATTATGAGGTGGACTGTGACTTCATTCTCTGCTCTGGACGCCATTATCCCACTGAGTCTTTACAGAGCAAAACGTTGTTAAATGCTATTGAAATATTCTGAATGTCATATAGATGATGAATATTTGCTGAAGTTACCACGATCAATAACATCTGATCAAAACACACCACACAGTTATATATATATATATATATATATATATATATATATATATATAACAAAGGAGTCTCATTTAACTATGGACATTTACAGTAATGTTACTGAGAAATACTTCACAGGCTGATGGTTCTTCTTACTAACACAACGTGACCTTTCCTTTGCTCTGTCCTGCCACGCTCTGACTTTAAGCCAAGCCGGTGTACACATGCAGGGTGAGACTGAGGGGTGTGTGCTCACCGTCAATAGTCCGCTCTCCCTGATTGCTGCACATTAACATTAATAATAAAGCGTCTTTCTATTTTGGGGGCCGGCTTACGTCTATGGTGGAGAGTGATTCATTGAGCTACGCTGAGATAGATTTAGGTCTATTTACACACCCTGAGGTCACTCTCTGTTACTCTGGGTGGGTGTTTCATACATTTGCCACTTTATACATGGTACGATGTATCAATACCAGAAGGATATTCTTGATAATTGATCATTAATACCATGATATTTCTTTTTAACCACCATCCCTACTTATTCATGAGACCACAATGAGAAATCTGGGATTTGGGTTATGGTAATGTGGGGCTCAGTATTGAACCGCAGCACTATTTTGGTGCCAGCTGAAATGTGTGGCATGAAAAGCTGGTGTGAGACGTCTGATCATAACTTTATACATTATTGATTCTTTGATCAGAATCTCAGACAGTTTTGTTTAGGCAAAGTTCATATTTGGCTTCATTTATCATTCGAGAACTTTGTTTTCTTTTGTATCTCCTGAAGTAAGATGGGTCCTCAAGGTCAAGTAATAATGAGGGTGTTTCCTTGCCTTGTGAAAGACATATTTAAAAAAACAAACAAACACTCACAGCAGTGATTAGCAGTGCCACAATGACTACTAAACTGACTTTAATGTGTAACATCGGTGTAATGTCCCTTTAAGACGCCTGTCAGTTCAGTTTATTTTGTGACTGAGTGGCGCATTAAGTATTAACAAATAAGAAATTAATTATAGCACACGCTGCAAACTAATTTGTCAGGCTCCTGAGGGTCTGGGGCAGTTTTGTAACTCAGCCTTGTGGGAGCCATGTTGGTGTCCAGCTCTAATGTGATGTGACAGAGTTTAAATACTGTCTTGCTTCAAAGGCTACATTACTGCACCCCGGTGTCAAATCAGTACATCCACATTACATATTACCGTTATTCTTCAAGGGCGAACGCACCTTGTGAAAGCTGCACTAAAATGATCATCACATTTTGTAAGTCATGGCACTGGATCGAGCCAAAAACACTGCGATAATTTGATTTTCTCCGTATCACCCAGACGTACTTGAAGTTTTTTGTGCTACATTTCCAAAAGAAAAAAAAAAGAAGTGAACAAGAACACAGAAGAAATCGTTGCCTCCCTGTCAGCTCCTGTCTCCCTCCATTTGACAGGAGTTAACACACAAACTCCCGACATCCCGCTCTCTTTCCCTCCCTGTCGCCTCCTCTCTTTTTCTGGTTGACTTAAACGCTGTTGAGGTCGGTCTAAAAACAGGATTAACACACAAAAAAAAGAAAGAACAAAGTAAGAGTAGAGTAACCGGTGGACTTACTGGTGATGACTCCTCCGGAGAGGGAGGCCAGGAAACCCACGCTGACCAGCACCAGGGTGATGAGGCGGCCCCTCTTGTGGCGCTGCAGCATGACCAACATGAGCAGCCCCACCGCCCCGTGGACGAAGAGCGAGGAGAAGAGACACCACAGGAACACCCAGTACCACATCTCTGATGACGGGGAGACAAAACACAACCCAGGCGGGACGTTTGGTCAGATACAGCCGGAAAACTGTGACTGTTGATGAGACATTTCATTCAGCTCACATTCAGGAATCCATCAGAGCGACAAACTCACACCTAGCATGTAGTTTTAGGTACTTGACTTGAGTAGAGAAGTGCTATTCTATACACGTATTGGACCTTTTACTCCAATAGCTGGAACGATTCGTCAATTTCGTCAAATCACTAAGTCACTATTTTGCTAGGCGAATTATTATTTATGTCATTTTTCAAGTAAAACCACCAAACATTTGCTCAAAAGTGAGAGATTTTAATGTCTACTTAATGTCACTTAAAGTCACATTTAATGGTGTCACCTTGTGCTCTGGGATAATGTCTGATGTTTTATACATAAATATATCAAATGATCAATAATGAAAATCACCATTCTACTACTAACCTACTAACCTACTTTTCACATTACGCTTTTATAACCAGCTCAGAAAATATTAGAAAATATGGCGCAACTGTTTGTAAAATAGTTAAAATCATAATATACAAAACAATATTAAGTGCTTAAGTACATTTGGTACTCATCAAGAATTTCTACACTGTCGTATCAGCATCTCAAATAAAGGATGTAAATTCATTTTCCACAACTGTCAAAGTCATTTATCAGCAAAAAACTTCCAGTGTCTCAAACTTGGGGATTTGCTGCTTATTTAATAGAACTGTAAACTCCATATCTTATCTTATCTGTGGGTGTTGGGCAGTCAGTTGGATAATAGGAGATGCAGGAGGTGTGATGGGTGTTTTTACTGTTTGGCATTTTATAGAGTGAATCAATCTAAGGGATGGGACGTCTCCAAGGAGCCATAAGATAAATCTGAGAAACTACAAAATAGGACAGCAAAGAAGAAGAATAAAGTTCAGCTGCGGACGTTTGCATCGGGGAACTTTTCCCTAAACTTTTTTTAGTGTGAAATGTTGGACAGTGTCACCTGTTCTGATTTAAAAAATGATTCAAATGAAACAATGAGAAGCTTTGATAGACGCATGCATCAAGTAAACAGCCATAAGGGTTGGGAACTACTGGACTAACTCATTTATCATCAGGGTGATCGACCATGAAAGGTGGTTAAAGGAGCAGTGCACTGATTTTAGACATGAAGGTCAGTTTACTGGTCTTCTGTGGCGCTGCAGAAAAGAGCTGAAAAAGTGATTAGTCAATTAATCAATGAGTTGATTGCCAGAAAATCAATCCGTCACAGTAGGTAAAAACACAACATCCCCATCGTGCAAACTGAAAGATCTCATGGCTCAGAAAGAAAAGCTATCCTGCTGTTTGGCTGATTGCATTTCACAGATTTACGCATTACAGACCTCTGCAGCTACAGATCAGGATACACAGATCCTCCTGGAGCTGCACACCTCTGTGAGGGAGGATTTCAATCTACAGCCTCCACGCTCTAAGTCAGGGCTCATCAAGGAGGCAGTCGACCATGGTAATGTACCTGAGGTGAGATGTATGAAACCGCTCCGAGTCGGATTTCAGACGAGCTGCACAATGAGCAGTAAATGAAACATGTTGTCTGAAACAACTGTCTACAGCTGCCTTTTGTGAGAGACTGTAGATCAACCATTCAACATTACTACATCACTAATCACTTTTTCACTGCTCAACTCAAAACGCAGAAGTTTTTCAATCCCCAAACTACCACCTGAGCTCCACTAACACAACAGTTATCGCTGAGAAAACATACCAGAGGATTGATTTCATGAGAAATCAGAGGGCAGCCACATTCAAAATCATCCTCTTCCTCCTCATCTCTCTCTCTCTCTCTCTTTCTTTCTTTCCATCGAACAAACCGGCTTTGCATAAACAGCCCAGGCCTCGTTGTGCTCACCAGCGAGGGGCCTTTCTTTTGCACCACTGGCACCGTGAGAGCAAGGAGAAGCCAGCTGGCCGTGAGATTATTCTAGAAGAAAAGAGTGAGGAAGGGGGCGTCCAGCATGGATAAGAAAGACCAATCCAAAGTACAGGAATGTGGTGTGTGTGTGTTTGTTTGGATGATGGGACATAAACAGGAAGTGTGACATTGTTGTGTAGTTTAAACATCTGAGGGCACGATTCTGTTAGAGAGGATTTCTCAGTGCTTGAGACCAGAGGGAGACGTTTGCATATACAGCTAACCTCGTGGCTCCACAGCCGACTGAGCGCCTACATCTACTTATTGATCCAGCATCAGCTGTGGAGCCGAGCGGAGAGAGAAGTGACAGCGCTTGTCACACGGCGGCTCTTTGTCCTGCATGACTGGGCACATCACAATGTTAGATCGCGCTGCAGAATCAAACGGCTCCCACTGCTGTCTTTCTACAACCATCGGCGGAGAGGAGGGAGCCATCAGTGACAGGACCGGGGATGGCAGAGTCAGAGGGATGGATACAGGAAACGTCTCACGAAACAGCGGGTGCTTTCCATCCCGCTAATTATGCTCCCTTCCATCCTCTGGCTCATGACCCGGAAATCAATTGAGGTCTGCCGTCATTAAGGATGATCCAAGAGTATTAATGTGTCTCAGAGGAGACGAGGAGAGAGGAGGCTCCCGCAGGAGGAGCTCATGTAATGTGCACGTCATATCATTCAGACCGCAATTACAAGCAGCTGAGTGTGAAAAACTGTTCGGCTACAACTACAGATGTGTCAAGAATAAACTGGATAAAAGAGGTGGACAGTGGAGCAAATGTTGATGTGCCTTAAACCTGCACTTTTTTCCAGTGTCCAGCAGGAGGCGACTCCACTGGTGGCAAATAGTCTGATTGTATGGAAGTCTATGATTTATTACCTCAGTAAACACTTTCCTAATGAGTTTATGTCATCAATGGCTACTTTAAAGTGTTCTTCAACACAGCATGATGTTTATTTAGTATGATCCCATTCAGAGTTAAACAGATAATAAGGACTACACTGTGACCAACCAATCAGAGGTGGGTCTTCGAGGAACCATCCATCCTCTGACGGAGGATATGTCCACATCTTATATACAGTCATTGGTGTTTATTCAAATATACAACAATAGAGCAGTTTTTATATTCGTTAATCATAATATCAGCCTGAGTCTAAGGAGGACATCAGATTTATTATACCTGTGGTCTTTCATAAACTAAGTACACTACATATTTTTTTTAGAATATTTATCGCCCATTCAGCTTTTTCTGTAACAACCACATTATAATTGTCTATTTATGTTATTTCTATCAGTTCTAATCTATAACACAATATGTTTTTCTTTTAAACTGTTATTGTTGCTGCATTATTTCTACACATTTGATAATTAGGATTAACTGATGCCTCCTGAAAATGGAGTGAACGATGACGTCCTTGCATGCAAGCGCAGAGCCGTGTTCACCAAATGGAAAGTACCCAGAGTTATTCTGCCCTGCTGCATTAGGATCCCTCAGCGGGTCCTAGTTGCACAGGCTGGGCATCTGCCACCCAACTAAAGCCTGGACGGATTAACACAATGCTCAAAACAGGAGCACGAGGGGCCACCAGAGGACATGTCCCACAAACCACCTCTGCCATGTCCCCGCAGTCTGGCACCCAGTGGCAGTGAATATCTAACTACATTCACTTTGAGACTGGACTAAAGTACAATTTTAACATACTTCTTTGCTTGATTATTTCCATTATATGCTAATTTTACACTTCGACTTTGGATACTTAAAGTGGATTTTGCTGATAATATTTTTGCATATTTACTGGAATTTCTAATGCAGGACTTTCACTTGTACTAAAGTATTATTACATCATGATATTGGTACTGAAGATATTGGCACAAATCTGTCGTTGATGGATAAATCGGTAACAGTCACCTGCCAAGCTGTCCGCTATCATTTAAACCAACATTCAAACCACTTAGTTTAAGGGATTTCTGCTTCCCTTCTTGGTGAATTAAAAAGCTTGATGTGATGTGATAAAGATATAAATTAACAACTTGACAGAGAGAGAATTGGTGGGTCTGAAATGTTTCGGTGAAAATACATGGCTGGTTATTTACTAGATATATAGAAATGACTCTTGGCAGGTCATTTTTTTAGTTAAGCAGATGTTGGAAGCTGAGCCGAACATTTAATTTCAGGGGACAGCAGTGCGGGTGGTCACAGCTCAGAAACAGCACCTATGGGGTGAGAGATGAGCTCGGCTCGAGTGCTGTGTCACGTTCAGAGATACGAGCGGCCAAAACACAGCCAGAGCACGGCATTAACTTCCGCTAATCCGCAACTACCGACCAAGGTCTTTGTCAGCACGGCAGATCAGGTTGGCTCATCTGTCAGCAGTGAAGCATAGAAAAGGCAGGGGATCATGTTTTTCGGTCGCTTGATAAGAGGTTCGAGTTTTTGCTGCAGAACATGAACCAGTCAAAGTGCAGGAGCTCTGCAGGGATGTGGAGTTCATCAGTCAGGAGTAAGAATGATGGATTTGTCCCGGTGCAAGGAGACAGAGAGAGATGGGACATGGCTGGCTGGTACTGATAAAGCTGTATTGACTTTGCCCCGAACACGGCCCAGTGAATCATGAACCGTTCAGCTTTAGAACTCGGTTGAAGATCTAAGGCAGCAGAAACAGTAACATCTTTTAAATCACTATACTTAAAAGTTATCTCTTATTATGGTTCACTTGTTTATTCTATCTATCTATCTATCTATCTATCTATCTATCTATCTATCTATCTATCTATCTATCTATCTATCTATCTATCTATCTATCTATCTATCTATCTATCTAGTAGCTAAGTGTTGCTGTGTGTGACGTGAGAGCCGAGAGAATGAAGCAAACCTCGGTCAAAGATTAGCCGCAATATAGAGAGAGAGATATTTGATTCGTCAATACTTCAGCAATGACAATGCACTCTTATACATTTAATGGGTCTGTAGTCGGTGGTGGGAACCCTCCAAAGTAGGAGGGAAATGTTGATTTAACTTTTCTTAAAGCTACTACAGGGATCTTTCATTTTGTGTTGATTTCAGCGGCCCCTGTGGACAAAAAGTATTTTCCCGAATGAAGTGCTATAAAGATCTTGATCTGACTTGCTTTGCTCGGCAAACGTAGCTAACAATAGCTACACTGTGTCCTAATGGCAAGCGAGCATCCGACTATCACATCTCTGAATCTGTGAACTAAACCACGTACTTATCAGCTGTGCGCTCAGGGTCAGACGGGGGACTTAACCACTAAAGTAAAAGATGGAGGGGTACTCGCTATCGCAGCACGTTTGCACTTTTTAAACAGGAAACACGTTTTACGTTGTGATATTTAGATGTTTCTTTAGTGGGAATGGTCTTTATCAGCGTGTTATTATTATATGGCTTTGGTGAAGACGTGATTCTGATTCAGTCGATTATGACATTAAACGGTCTGTTATTTTATTGTAGACCGTTGCTATGGACGCATTCCTGATGACAGAA
Source organism: Pempheris klunzingeri (assembly GCF_042242105.1). Lineage (NCBI taxonomy): Eukaryota > Metazoa > Chordata > Actinopteri > Acropomatiformes > Pempheridae > Pempheris > Pempheris klunzingeri. The sequence continues at coordinate 5,870,405 of NC_092027.1, forward strand.
GCAATAAAAACATTTTTAAATCTATATTCTACGGCATATTATTGATTTTTTGAGTATGAAGCTGTGTAATAAGCAGGACAATGTACAGGATCATTCAAGATTCCTGCACTGGCCTGTCAGGGGTCGTTTTGCAATAATGACCTGCTTGCTGTACATTAACCCTTAATGGTCAGTTATGATCTCCCTCCAGAACAGCTGCAGCCTTATTCAGGTTTTTGTAGCTAACTGAGGAGGTTTAGTATAGATAACTCCTAATTTCAACTTCACGAGTCTACACATCCTCGTCCATTATGCAGCGCTCTAAATGCGAGCGACAAAGCTGACAAAGTGTTTTCTCCCGTGCTACATGAGCACAGGCCAGGCAGGCTCGAAATAGCCAATATAACCAGTCTTCTTGCTGATGGTCTTGTTAGCTTATGTAGGTCATATAGAAGCATCAGTGTTAAACTCAGACTGTTAAACAACCAGTTAAAAACTCCTGGCAGCTGAAAAGAGCTGCTGAACACACTGTCATTCACCTGCTCTGTGTTTGCACGGAGTTGCAGAGAGCTTCATATTTTGAAACCTTGAAAACATAAAACCACAATGACATCTGCACATTAGTCAGCCATGCAGATGTTTTTCATAATTTGGGTGAACCAGCTCTTTGAAGATGACTGTACAGAAACATAAAGCGTGCAAATAAAAGTCTTGTGCACACACAGTTACAAATCACAAAACTATGCTCCTGCTATGGTTTGCTGACGTGAAACTGCACACAAATCATAAACAGGAAATCCATTTGTCTGATGAACTCCCCAGGGCCTGAGAGAAAGGCCGGTGGGGTTGGCGTATCTCAAAAGTTTACATCTGCTGGGGGAGCGTTTTGCTCTTGTTCACGGCTCACAGGCTCTACCCCTGACCTTATCTTATGTCTCGGGAGGTCATTTTTCACCTGGCTGGTGAACTGCGGTGTTCAGGGGGATCGGGTGGCAGTTTCATGCACCCTGCTCGCCGAAATCCGGGCGTCAGCTCCTTGCAGCTTTCTACACGCTGCTGCAGCTCCTCTTCCACTAACTTCTACATGCGCTGCAGCTTCCTGCTGAGTCAGCATCATTAACTGCCTCTTTTTCGCTCTTGCTTGATGTGTTTCTCAACACAGGATGTCAGCTGCGTTTTATAAGATGGGTACGTGCCAGCTCGGCTATGACCACATGTCCGCCTTTGCTTCACTCTCACGCTGCAGGGAGGAATCCAAGAATGTCTCTAATCTGGTGTTTATGTGACAGAACTTGTTGTGCCTTTATACGTCACCTTTCTTCCCCTGAACTTCACCCTTTTCATACATTTGACAGTGAGAAAATGCTGAAAATGTTTAAAACAGGCAATTTTGTTGTCAACTTCTTGTTGAGGAAGTCGGGCCTGCCTGTAGAGGAAAAGATAAAATGCCCACACTGTGCTTTTTTTGTTCCTATACTGTGTTTTTGTTTTTTTTTTTATTTCATGTGGACTTCACTGACCAGGTTTTGAACCCGAGATCATCGTCCTCAAGGCTCCTAAACACAAATCCTCAAGAAAAAGTGAGAATCATCACCTTTACCTGAGAGAGATGTTCCACTGTAGGAACCTTGTCAGTCATGTCCATATGAAATAGAAGAATAGGGAACAAGAAAACCAGCTTGCAGGCATTTTCCCCTTTTCTGGTGTACATAATTTTGACAGCAACTCTGAGGGAAGCGCCTCATTTCACTGTCATCTAGCGACAACTGACACTTCAGCTCTCAGCCCATCATGATCCTCCCCACCATATATTTACAGCTTAATAATACCCTCACAAGAGATCTGCCATTGCCCGGCCCTCCCATTCAAAACTCCATTGAGAAAATCATGGATTTAAAGTCATCCTCACTATTTCAGGAGTCTAGACAGACAGTTGTGGACGCTGCCTCTAACTGCCCCTTCATTACTCAACTGCAAGACAAAGGGAGGAGGATGGAGGGGGGGGGGGGGGCAACATTTCATTTACTGCACAGCCAAAACGCATTCAGGCAGCAGAGAGATTAATTAGCCGCATGTTGTGACTATTTTCATGCCATCCACTGACTCCGCACGCATGGACAGAGGAGTGGCATTTTTATTGTGGACGGACGGACCGGCATCCACCAGCTGGGGGTGGTGAAGGTGGTTGGTGGTGGTGGTGGTGGTGGTGGGGGCTGAGGTGGTACAGATGCCCCCCCACCCCCCATCTTTCAGCTCTGCCCTTCCTGCTCACTAAAGCATGTGAGGAGATATATAACACATGTAGGTTTATTCTGCTTTAAAATGGACGCGCTATAAAACCCAAAGTGCAGTGCAGCCCTGTGTGTGGACAGCAGAGAACATGCACACACCATTCATTCCGCATACCTGTGAAGTGCTGCAGCGTCGTGCCCTGCACCCAAAGGCTCAGCACTTGCTGCACCGACAGATTAACAGAATAATCCCGGTTCGTTGTCATGTTTCTGCCGCCGCCGCCGCCGCTGCCGCCGCCCGGGTTCGCACCCCTCTTTATCGAATAGCTGTACTTGGCTTTAGACGAAGGCATGGAGGAGACCGGGGTGGCATGGGATGTGAGGCGGCTCTACCCGGCGCGGCTCGCCTCTACCGGTGCCTCTGCTTCGGCTTGACGTCCGTCTCCGCTCCGGGAAGGGAAGGGCCGCTGGCTGGTCGGTTCATCCTCGGCGGTGGTGTCGGTGGCGGCGGCTGTGTGGAGGCCATGATGGAGATGGCAGCGATGGGAGCGCAGGCAGGCAGGCAGGCTGGCAGGCAGGCAGGCAGACGCACGGCCCGGCTCGGCTCGTCCTACATCGGCTAGCCCCGCTACATAACCCTTAAAGGGCCAGTCCCCTGCTTTTTGAATGGGGGGTGGGGGGGTTACAGCTCACGGAGACACATCCCCGGGACACTGACGTCGCTTCATGAATGGGAAACAAAAGAGGAAGGTGAAAACGTGCGTAACACAGAACGCATAAAAACTGTTACGTAGCAACATTGGATCGATATTAAGCCATAAATCAAATACTAATTATCTCCACCAGCACGGGGTCTTTACTTTTCTGCTGTGACTAGCTAAAAAACAAGTTTTAGCTAAAGTGGATATATTTAATTTTATTCTTTTATCCGTTGACGAGCAACCAAACAACGTGGTTGCTAAGCGACAGACAAGAATCGAGCCTTTTGTGACGGCATCGAACGTGACTCAGCCAATCAGAGCTCAGCACCACAGCTCCATAATGTTTATAGGTATAAACACACACGTTCAACACGTAATGTTTGTTTTATCTTTATTGTTTTGTAGTTTGATTTAAAAATTTGCGTCACAATCAAATGACGTTAAGTGCCAGCTACTACCGGGGCGTTGCCCATGACGACGGATGGATGCAGGAGCTCTCCGTGGTGCTGATTGGCTCCTGCCACGTCACCCCAAAACGCCTGATATAATAATAAATAATGTGATAGGATGGATGTAAGACAGGCACAAAGGAATGGGGAGTCTTAATGTTGTGTTTAAAAGGAGAAAAATATCAAATTTGCCTCACAAAAGTATTAAATTGAAGTATAATAAATCATTTGTTGAAATAAATCCACTTTTTGAAGCTGAGGCGGACTAAAATATAACGAAGACCTCAAGGCAAATAGCGAGAAGTGAGTTGCCCTGTCAGCCCCAGTAGGATTAAGACAGGATCTGCGAGCAGATGAAAGCTATTTTAAATTGTGTGAAGCTTTACACCTGTCTGACATCTTTTTCTCACGCGGTTGAGTGTCAGAAAGGAAAACGTGGATGTGGAAAGGCAGGATGTTCTGGTACATTTCTCTGAGGAGTGCAGTATTTTAAGAAGTGTCCCAGTTCAGAGGTATGAGGGTGAGGAAACGTCTGACATCTGACATCTTTTGAATCTGTAGAATTTCCTCCAAATGCAAAGGATAACAGAGAGGGTTTTAATAGGCTCCTGGATCAAGAGGGAATTCATGCACACTAATGTTATAAGCTCAGCTATTGTTGGTAGATCAGCAATGAGCTGTCTGGAGGAATATTTAGGAGTAAAATGTACACGTAGCTGCAGGAAGGCATCGTTAAAGGAAGATAGCATAGGCAAAATGGTTGGAAGAATGTGTAACTATGATGTGAGATTTGTGATAAATGGGCAAAAACATGCAAAACAATGCTGTGTAAAATATTGTACCCCGAATGCATGAGGATTACTTAACAGTTTTAATGTATCTCGTGTATATGCAGGTTAATACGCTGGGATAAGACCAAAGAGTGAAACACTTACTTTACCTCCTGTTTCATCACAACTGCTTTTTTTTTTTTTACGTCCTCTTGCAGCTTTCTCTGCTCTGTCTAGTCTGAAGAAAATGTTCTGTTAAAAAATGAGGAAAATGTTCAGATGTATTATACAGGATCAAGTAGCCATGGAAAATGAAGCACTCTAGTATTATTCCTGCATTGCATTTTTTGTATTTGGCTTTGATTTATATGCATTATTCTCCATATAGAGAGACACAACCAAAGAAAAACAATGTGCTGCCTCACTCAGGTGGCCTTTGGGGGCAAACTGGCAGACAAGACAGCAAAAAGTCAATGATGGCGATGTTTGGTCTGCAGAGCAAATGTCAACCTTTGTTTCCTGTAAAAGCTTGACTTTTCACACAGAATCCACCATCGACTCAGCTGTCCACCGTGAAACTCTTTAGAGAAAGTGTTTTTATCATCATTAATTTAACCAGAGTTTGTACCATTTTGCTTCAGATTATTTAAACAGACCCATGACTGGATTAAAGCACAACACACTGACCATCTGATCGATATATCACCGTAGATATAATGTATACAAGACGTCATCTTTTTCTTAACAAATTCTCATTGTCTTTAGATCTCACTGGAGCCTCCCGGGGTACCACCACCCCCATTTTCCTTCACCATAACTGTTTACTTTGGACTACAGCGACACATTGTTTTACCTCCTGAATCCATTGACTTCCCTCTGCACAGTGAGCGACATTGTCTCTGTCTATGGGTGCATTATTCCGTGGTGTTTCGCTGTGGCTCAAAGTTTTAGGGCAGACAAGGCTTGCTGCCTAGATCTCTTTTTGAAAGTTATGATGGTAAAAAGGACTAAATGAGACAGGCCACAACAGTAGTGAGCATTTTTGGACCTTATTGTGCTTTTTGTGCTGCACAATTCTGATTAAAAATGAGAAATTGCTGTACTTTCTGTATTTCTACAGTTTTATTTCTTTATTTTTATATTTAAATGTATATATTTCTACAATAATTACCTTATTTCTTGAATTCTGCAGTATAATACATCTTATTTAGTGTCATCACAGCATAGCACAGGTTGTGCTGATTTGGGGGATATAAAACACTTTAAGATACCCTTTCCAACAAATGTTACTATACTATACTATACTATACTATACTATGAAAAAAATACCTATAACCATACATACAGAATACAACATTACAATCAACTTCATTTTAAAAGGTTGAATATCAACTTTTCAATACAAGTGAAATAAAAATCTGCATTCTTTCACCATAAATCTTCTCCATCACTAAATAATTTTAATGTCAAAGTCCATCTATGTTTAAACACTTTCATGCAAAAAATACACTTGCAGTTGCTCTTAAAGAAATCTGGTTAATGGAAAACAAATATAATCCACAATTAAAATGCTGAGTTACATAATCCAGAGAGTAAGAAGTCATAGTTTTTACATAAAAATGTCTGCATCACAATGTAAATCACATCCCCTGCAGCCTTTTTCATGAATTCATTTTGCATGTAAATGGGTAAAAATGAATTCCCAGTGTGTTTTATGGGGGAAGTGGTTCTTCGGTTGGTCCGGTCAACCGATGTGTGGGGTCAGCAGGGTAAAGTGAACCGTGTTGGGAGAGACGGAGCGACGTGGGTGGAGGAGATGAAGGAGCAGACACATCAATGGTCATGGCAGAGGGATGAAAGAGTCCTTTGACTCTCCCACAGCTTGCAGCATCTTTGAATTGATCTAAACCATCTCCGTGCATTTCATGTGAGAACAAAAGACGTATTTACTCTGCACTATTCTAGTTTACTGTCATCTAATAACCCTAAAAAAGAAACTGTGGAAGATAATTTTCTTCCTTTTATCCCCAAGAGACTCCAGCTTTGTTTGTTGAGGGAGGGAATTTCCAGCACATTAAAAACAAACAAGTTATTAACATATCAAATGCAGCCTGTGTCGTGTAGATTTAATGAACTGCTGGCTGAATGCTAAAATAAAGGTCAAACCAGAATTAGGTCAAAACATAATTAATTATCCTTGCTGAATAGGGCAGATTAAAATGTCATGTTAAAATTTTATCTCGACTGCAAAACTGCATGCTTTGATCCATCAGATCAGTGTTTCCCAACCAGGCATATTTGAACTCCATGGGGGTCTTCGGCAGTGGAAAGATTGTAGCTCAACTAAATTAAAGAAATAAGGATTATGCTTTGATTAGAAAAAAAAAAAATCCAAATATTGAGTCACCTGTGACACAACATTTTTTAAATAGTTAGCTAAAAGTGGTCGATAAATAAGTACAACAGCTAAATCTGATTAATGGTCAAAACTGTTTGAAGTATTAAAATGGTGACATATTTAGTTAAAATGGTTGAAATGGCAGCAGTCGGCCAACTCCAAGTGGTTGTAGGCCTTAAATACTCAAACACAGCAGTGTTACAAAACACAGCCATATTAAAATCCACTCACATGAGCACATCTGATAAATGAAATGAGGTGGTGGATGTCTGACAAAGGAGCTGCTGCATCAGATGATTCTGCCTGTTGGCCAGTAGGTGGATTCCTTCTCCCATTTTTCTAACGTCTCCCTGCCTGTAGTTTTCCATAACAGGGCTGGATTTCTTTCTTTCCAAATATCATGTCCACGTTTAAACATCTACAAAAGACAACAGCGTGATGTTAGTGTGTGAGAAGGTGGTCAAATTTACAATGTATGACTTCTCTCAGCTTGGCTTTATGACACAGTTCTGCTATTTGACTCTTGACTCCACTGATGCTGCTATCATCTCCATGTGCGTGTCACCAAGAAAAGGCTTCACCACATCTGTCACTGCATACTTTTGAACTGTCAGTGCTTTGGAGTAATCTGCAAAGGCCGTGTGAATCCCCTTTCCAATGAGGAGGCATTGACAAATGTTTTTGTCTCAAACGGGGATTTTTGGGGGCAACATGAGACGTCACCGTATCCTGGACGGACTCATGCTGGCATTGTGCTCGCCCACAGAGTCAGCCTGAGGTTCTGTACGGACCTGCAGCATTTTGGACCTATTATCCCAAGGTTTTGTTTGATCTCACGTATATTGAGCCTATTGTGTTCATTTTTTTGCTCGGTGTAACTGAATCTGCAAGGTGAGATGTCTCCCCCTCAAACCTATTCATCTGTGGGTGCTGTGGTCTTTCTGTCATTCTTTCTCTCAGCATGTTTTTGTCTCTGTCCCCCCCCCGGACAGATGGCCATGACTCAGGTGAGTCATCAGCAAAGCCCCCTCATCTGGCGAACATCCCTGTCACAGTGATAACATTAACTGGAACCAACCGGCTGTGTGATGACTCAAGGTACTGCTGCCTCACTATTACACAAAGACATGCAGTCGTCTTCCAGCTGTTTCTGTTTTCTTCTTTTGGTCTATCTTTGGTAGTGAAGTTAAAACAATCCATTTAAATGCATAAAAAGAATCTGGAAACACAAAAAAAGTTGCAAGAGTTTATGAGTGGTCAATCCAATCAATAACCAACACCAGAAACATAAAATTGGAGCATCCTCCTGTGTGTGTGTATATATATATATATATATATATATATATATATATATATATACATAAAATTGGAGCATCCTCCTGTGTGTGTGTGTGTATATATATATATATATATATATATATATATATATATATATATATATATATATATATATATATATATATATATATATATATATATATATCTCCTTATAATACTCAGACACACTAAACACAAACGATGCTAAATAGCATTAAAAGCACTGGTTCTTTAGCTTGTACTTGAAAACCTTTACCCAACTAAACTAAGCTGAAGAACCAGTAAAGAACCTCTAAAGCAGGTTCTTAGTGTGCAGGGCTATTGTTTAGCATCACAACCACCCCAAAGAACTGAAAAACCACAATCTTTTTGGTGTACCAACACTCTAATGCTGTAAATATCAGACTGATCTATACACAAAATATATGAACTATACCCTAATAAATACACAAAATGACCTCAACCTCAAATCACACAGTGGTGGCACGTCATAGCACAAACAGTGCCAACAGGTGGAAACAGCTAGCTTGCCTCTGCTCAAAGGTGACAAAATCCACCTACCAGCACCCCCAAAGCTCACTAATGACCAACTAACATACATATTAACAAACAGGTTTATCTGGCTGTAAGCATTCCTCCTATTGTTTCAATATAAACTTGAAAACTTGTGAATTTGTCCTTTAAGCAGAGATAGTTTTAGAGGTGAGGTTAACGTCAATCATTGCAAATGATTCTTGTCATTTTGACAAAGGACAAAGGTATTTTCACTAAATATCAGTAACAATCAGTCAAACACAATTCACATAAAAGTGTTTGTGGGTCTGGATGAATTTATCACGTCTGACATGAAAAGATTGTCAAACTCTTGTATTATGGGTCCATGTGATTGATCTGAGTGACTTAAAGAGAAACAACAGCACCAGTACCGTATCAACTGTATGCCTAACAGAAGTTTTTTTTGAAAAACCCACTAAAACTCTATTGTTTGGTGCAGTGCTGGTACACAAATCTGAAGTCAAACCGAGTTCACGAGGGCAGGCTGTCTGATTCCCTTTGTAGTGAGAACAAGGAGTTCCCAGAGACTCACCTTTGATGGCTCTCTGCAGGCAGGTGTTCACAATCACAGTTTAAACAACGACTCTGTTTGAAGTGGCACGAGTTATATCGAGGGAGCGAATGAGGGTTTGATCTCTCTTTGGCTCTACATGAAAATAGCTGCACCTGAGAGACCCTCCGCTTGACCGCAGCCAACGGCTCCACCTGCATCTGACAAAATCTGCCCTCAGGATGTCTTGATCTTCTCTGAAGTTCCTTTATCTTCATTTGAAAATTCCCAGCCTCCCATATACTTTGGTGCTGCTTTGGTCGCTCATTTCTTATTTCTTGCCTCTAAACAGCAACAACGAAAAAAGGCTTTTGAGATATTTTTGTTTTCAGCCCCCTTTGTACCCTGGGAAATGACGACAAAATGACAGAAAAGATTAACAGCTAAGAATTAGACTTGGTAATTCATTGCAGCGAGTGGTACATGTCATGTTTTTTGTGATTAGAGGGATCTCGAGTCTTTGAAGGGCAACATCAAAAAAGTGTTGAGTGACCACTGATGCCGCTGCTTCACTGTGGGAAACCCGGATCAAGATCCATATTGCTTCAGGCACTGTCATTCGGATGAAAGACAGCCAAACGTACTGGCTACTGGCTAGAAATCTTTCGCTAAGGCTCAAGACTCGAGCGGCATGGGTGAGTCATTACAGAGAGGACGAGCTGCTTCATGTTCCTGCACGTGGGAGGATCTGGTCTTTCATTGAGAGAAACTTTCCCCCAGGGGCACAGATTTTGGTCAATGTCAAAACAGGGAGTTAATCATTGCTTGAGTTGTAATTTCACTTGTCTTCATTAATTACTTCTTTACTTTGATGCATTTCTATTGCAGAGGAACAACAACACCACATTTTTGAGCTGGCGAACAGGGAAAAAGTGTTCAAGTTGTATGCTAATAACAGTTAAATAAACAAAACCTCAACATTGGTGAATAAGATAAGTAGAAAGTAAGAAAGTTTATTTAAAGTGCATAATCACAGGCGTCACCAGTGTGAGCAGGAAGTTAACATACATTAACACACAAATGACACCAGAGACAAGTCTGAATGTCTTGAATGAATGCTGAATGACACATGGTTGAAGCAGGAACTATCTGTGTGTGAATGATCACAAGACATCAATAACAAAGAGTAAAACCAAGTAGCTGCAAAGTTCCTACACCCGAGTCAAACATGCTAGCGGCTCTTTGAGGCCGCACAAGGCACCAGTAGGCAACAGCTTCAAGGTCGAGGCTAATATGAGGTACAGATATGTTTTCATAAACCCAAATATTGAACAAATGTGAAAAGAAAAATCGCGGGATCACCAAAGTAAGTAGGATTCAACCACTGGGGAACATGCATGTCTGCACAATATTTTATGGCAATCCATCCAGTACCTTGTTGAGATATTTTAGTCTGGACCAAAGTGGTGCACTGTAAAACTGAAAATTTTGGAAAAATTACTACATACAGAAAATGATGTGTAATATCCAGAATCAGTTACACAAAAAAAGGCACCATGGTCTGTTTCTGCACTGTAAACTGCAGTGTAGCCAGTGTATTCATACAAGGAACAGCCAAAATCTGAAATTTCACTTATTCTAACTTAACTCTCCCCTTGAGGCCTATATTCATCCCAGGGTCACTATAACTCGTCTGGAAAAATGGGGGAAAAAAGGAAAGGGATGGATGCCAGCAGTATGTGGGTGAGGCAGACAAGCTTAACACCAAACTTTCCAGAAGCATAAATGTTCCCGGCACGTTTTGAGTCAGACAAGCAGCCAAAGCCATCCAGTCCCAACAGGCCTATCAACGTCTAGGATCTGGCCTTACAAATCCTTCTGTAGGAGGGGGAACACAATGACCCATATAAAACTGCCGTGTAGATTACAGTGTTCGCTATCAGGACACTGGGCTGTTTCCATCACAGCTCTTTTCAAAGCCCAGGTAAGCTATGAAATGCGGTGGACTGTGTCGGTTTAACACCAGCGGCACTCAATGCTCCACAAATGACCATGAGGCATTTACGGTTTCCGCTGATTAGACGTCAACTCTTTGTGACAAAAAGCTCCTGAATTACCAGCATAGACCTCCGCTGAGATAAGAGCCCCTATGTTTTTGTTGCAGGGCTCTCGGAGAGAAGATGACAATGATTTAGATGACAAATACCTCAGCAGCACCTGTATCAGCGGCTAAGAATGTGTCAGAATCTTATCAACTGGATGAACTCAATGGACTCCAGACAAACAAAGATACTCGGGCCTCATTGTGAGCAGTGTAATGCTGATGTGCTCGCTCTTTGTCCGCGAACAAGACTGAAATTTCACCATCACAAACACAAGGTCCTGTCTGCACCAGCGGTTCCCAACCTTTTCTTTAAGCCCTGTCAGATGCAGTCAAGAATGGATGATATTTAACACTATTGTCAATATTAAAGCGCACACCACATAACTGTAATCTCTGCCAGTAATCTGTTGTGTCTCTGTTTTCTGTCTGGCTCCTCACAATCAATTGTCCACTAAAGGCAAAAAAATGCCAAAAAAAAAATAAAAACACAAGACATTTCAACATTTTAAGCATTTCTTAAGCATTACTTTTGACTCACTGTTTCCACTCTACATTTAAGTGTTTAGACTAGTTTTCACACAGGTTACAGCTGATTCAATGCATGGTTATAGTTATATTTTCTTTTTCTATAATTTTTTTTACACCATTTAGGATATAGCATTCCCATGCAAAGTCACTCTGGACATGTGTGAACAAATGTGTGAATAAATCTGTAACAATTCACATTTAAGCTGAATCTGATAACTGTCATAAATTACAGGCTGCTGAGCAATTAACCTTAATTAACTAGAGCTGAACGTCACAGCAGCATAAACAGTGATGCAGTCGCTCACTGAGGTCTGTTCTGAATTGTCTTTTGATTATGATGCAAATGAAAATCTGTCACATTATTTATTAACTATTAAATATAATTCAAACACTTAATTCTTTGCTCATTAATTACAGACGATGATTAAAATTTAAAAAGAAAAATCAAACTAAAACCAAAATAGATAAATTAGCATTGTGCATGAAGCATTTTAAAATATGTTTAAAGATGGCTGTAAACAATATTTACTCTAGAAAGGACTCCAGAATGGTGGAAAGTTAAAGAGCGAGGTAGCAAATAGTCTTGATACACACTGTTATTGTATTTACTCATATATGATACATATAGTCATAAATGTATGGGATTTGTCCTGGATTCATGCAGAAGTACTACTATTTAGTGAAGTTACTGTTTCAGTGTTATCTTGTGATTTAAAAAAAAAGCCTCCCGGTGTTTATCTTGCTAATGTGACAGATTTAGAGATGTGACCGCCTCGTCTCTGTCTCAGAGATGCCATCTTCACTGATAAACCTTTCAGAGGTAGAAAAACTCCTCCAGACAACTTCCTGTCCCACCAAGAGGATGAATGCTCTCTCAGAACGATGCACACTGTGGGTGTGTAGCTTATCGAGGCACAGTAAAATGTATGACTCTATGTAAATATTTATAGCTGCACAGTGAATCGGTTCGGGTACAAAACCTTAAATGAGTCATCCTTAAAATCTGCACCGGTCAGACTAAACAAAACCTGATCACTGTCACTGATGGAGGCCTGAGTCCTCCAGGGATACTCCTGTGGCACTATTTGCATAATGTTGTCTATTCACTCCCACAACACACACTTGTCAGTGTAAGGAATTATCTGCTAGGCAAATGTTAGCATGCTCCTTTTACTAAGTTACAGTTTTTTCCAAAAGCAGGGGACACGTCATAAGCTTACAGCTACGTTATTATTTTATAATGTGAGGTTTCAGGTTACATTAGAAAAACACAGGGGCGGCCAGGGACTGAAGCCTGAGGGTGCTGGTACATCAAAATGTAAGCTCTTATCTTGTGTTCACACTGCAAGTGGCAAAAATGACCAAGCATAGCCGACTACACTGAATATTGCTAGCACTTGTTGACAAATAATATATACATGTTTATTTAAAACACATGTTGTTCTAAATGGATGTTAGCTTTAGCTTCACTCTTAGCATTGCACCATGTATGTAGCCAGCATGTACACTCACACCTAATATCGGTAGAATTGAACCTGCCAAAGACCTGCTGACGTCAATATTGAGAAGAAACGAGGAGCTGCTATTGCTTAATTGTGTGAAATCAAACACCCAAAGTTCCTAAGCTTTGACGATCTTTACCGTAAGCTTGTGTGTCATGATAAACAAAATCTATTCCGCAGAAATGGATTATCATTCATGTCAGGAAATCATATCGAAACTTATGTGCTGGCAGTGACATATTCCTCCTAGCGTTTTATTTCCTTTACAGACCTCTGATCAGCTTTTGTTTCATGCCTGGCCAGTTCAATCAAAAGGGGAGGGTGGGTGGCAGGTGCAGCGTCTCATTCCAGGTAAGACGAGGATTTGTTCAAGCACGACACAGGAAAGCACTCCTATTAATTATTAAAAACAACTCAAGCCAGCAGAGAGGAGCAGCAAGATGTGGATGTGAGTAATCATATATGTGATCAATTGACGTACAAATGTGTCAAAATATCAGATTAAAGAACACAGAATAATTCATGCTGCCTTTTATCAGAAAATCTAATTAAATAGTAGGCAAACTAGCCAGAATCTCAGCATACATGCGACGTGAGTTATTATTCTCCTGATGTTTTTTCTGGCAGAGACAGAGGCTATTGAGGTTGTTATGTGTGTTGTAACTGAGTAAGGTGTCTACCTCTGAGATCAAATTACACCTTTACCTGGATTTTATGAGACTTGAGTGCATTTTTAGAGATAATAAAACTTAAAAGTCTCTCTACAGAGGGCTTCTTTGTTACCAATAACTCAATTCACCACTGTTTTCAAGCCCTGAAAGGCATGTATTAACTGGACACCCCCCCCCCCACCACCACGTCTCCTCCATTGCATAACACAGCTCACCCCAGAGTTGCCCAATACCTGCACAGTGAAGAGAAGAAGAACACAGTTTGTTCTGTTTGTACCTTTAGTTTTTTTGCTGGGTTTGATCGTTGCTGGTTAAACATAGTTCATCTTTAGGATTCGTGCCTGGAGAGCTGATGTCATTGGGCGACAATTACAGGGCGATTACAGGCACTTGTTAACATGGAAACACTGCAAGGACAAACAAACAAAAAGTGCTCACTTTGGCTGCTGATACTGCTCATTTTTTTTATTTCTTACTAAGAGAAGTCAAGATTATTTTTAAACATTCTGCTAAATTCAGTGTCAAATCAAAATAATTTCAGAAAATAGCACCATGTTTCACAAGTTAGGAAAACCCTATTTTTAGTTGTAACTGAAGTGCTATAAATACCAGAGTATTTCATAACTCATGGAAAGTAACAAACAGTTGCTGAGTGTTAATAAGATGACAGAGCTATGAGTGTTTCCTTTAGTTTGTGGACAGCAGCTCTGAGCTACAACATAGCTTTGGTATTTTTCTAATTTAAACATCTGGATTTAGTTTCACTCCCATTTTCCAAATTGGTTGTACCCTAATTATAGCCATATTTTTGCAATAATGTGTTTTTATATCTGTTGCCTGATTTTGTCTACAACTTGTTTTGCTGCTACAGACTCTCTTTAAAAGTCAATTTTTTTTTATGACAACTAATCTCCTGGATGTTAATTATGTTTTGCAGCTTGATTTTGTAAAAATAGCTGAAGTGCTAAAAGCAGTAAGTGCAGAGTTATTCATATATGCATAAGTATATAAGTATGAACAAAAAGATATACAGTGATACAGTAAAGTTAATACAGACACAGTGTGTACACTACAGATCAGCAATATAGAATATAGACAGTAAAATAAATATGTAAAGCATCTATTGCACATATCCGTGTATAAGGGACCTGCAAGATCATGTGTTGGGTCCTTTAAACCTGGACTTGACCCCACCAGTGACTCCAGTGACCACTCGCTGCATTTCAACCAGGAGAGACTTATTTCACTATAGAGACTTGAATAGTGATCAAGAAAATTAATTGATAGAGATATAAAATCTTTGCCAGTTCAACTCCATCACAATGACACATACACACACATATATATATATACATATATACTGTCTTATAACCCATCCCTGCTTTTTAAACTAAAGATGGATATGTGGGATGTGTCCATTTCTCCTAACATCCTAATTTTAGAAACATTTTAGGGGATTAACTTTTTTTTAAATCTGATGATCCAGTTTAATCCAGTGTTTGCAAAACATTTGCTATCTGCCGTCCTGTGAGCTGCACAACAGTTTACACACATCCACTGTCAGTCAAAACAACTTTCTTCACCGGAAAAAAGGATCTTTCCCTTCAAATATTTAAGAAGGGTTTGCATCAGCAACAGATGTCCCCTTCTCACTTTGCGCTTTACTCTCATGCTTGTGGTTGCAGCTGAGGTGGGGGTCATTATGCATCTTGGCTGAGCGACTTGATGGGTCACAGTTCAGCGGTGGAGCTTCAAATGAGGAGGAAGGGAGGCTCTGCAAGGATGGCTGCTTCTTCCATCAGCATTACCTGTGTCTCTGGTGGCTGCTCTCTCACTTACAGACCTTCTGTGTCTTTCATCAGCAAAGAGCACAAAGCACCCATGGATACCTCAGCCTGAACTTGCAGACATAATGGGATCGCACACAAAGGACAAGGCATATTTGGCTTTTACAGTCTCCCTTTGAGAGTATTACAAACACACAGGCTTTCTGATCGGGCACAGCGAGCACGTTTGGACAAGACGCAGCATACCAGGGGCTAAAACTGGGTCGGAAAATAGTTTTTATGTGTGTATATGTGAGTGAGAAGAGAGAAATTCCTCGGCATGAAACGTCCCGCTTCACTATATGATATGTTTAGCAGAGTTGCCCCATCTCAAATCCCCCAGAATGTTGAGTATTTTCTTGATCTGGGCTGAGCTAAAGGGGAAGGCATGCGGGCCTGATCCCAGGGTCGCCACGCTTAAAAGCTGATGTGGACGGCAGCCAGTCGAGTGAAGACACTGTCACAGAGAGAGAGACTCCCTCAGAGGGCTTGTCTGCTTATATGTTTGTGCGTTTTCTTGTTTGTCCTCGTCCTGCATGACTGACTCATCTGAGAGCAGGACATCGGGGAGTGACTCAGGTTCTCGGGTATTTGGTTTTATGTGTCCTCACAAGGCGAGACATCAGCTGGTGGGACACAAGCCACGAGCCGCTGAGGCATTCATCGTCTGCTGCACGGTTACAGAGCTGTCTTCTTGGCCTGCTGAGAGAAAGCAGGTCTGTTAACAGGAGCAGCTGCCAGGAGAAGGCCGGAGGTGTGTTTGGAGAAGCTGTGTCTTACCGCTGCTGATGAAACTCTTGTTTCTGACAAATGTCGATTGTTTAGCGACTAAGAAAAATGCAGTGAACGTAGACCACAGTAACACGTGCATGTAGCACCTGTCACCTCACGCACAGTTTCTGAGGGGAGCCTTCAGTTCAGCTTTGGTGAGCAAGCTACCATAGCTGAGTGTCATGCTGCCAGTGAAGCAAACCACTGCACTGGGCGACATGCTCCTTCATTTCACTGAACATAGACACTTTATTCTGAGGCAATCCCACGTAGAGCGTTCTGCTGCTGTAAATACTCAACAGCACACTCCAGCAAATTACTATTTGCTCTGGTTTGAGTAATGTTTGGTGGAAGCTACAGTGGGAAATTATGTTTCTCTACAAATGAATCACTGTGTCCCATTTTAAAGATGTTGTGGTTCAGCGCTTGGTAGACTTTGTGTGGAAGTTTGAAGGAAATGAGAGATGGACAAACACACAGATGGTTTTGGTCTTTTCATTGGATTTGTTGAGAAAATAAAAATGTAGACTAGTGTCTGTGTTTTCCTTTAATATCGTCTTCAAGAGACATTCATTTTGACCATCTATATATATATATATATATATATATGCCTATGATATATATGCAGTCATGCCTATGATGCATTTGAAGAAAGAAAATTACTGTGTATATCTCTAGTGGGAAAAATGCTATATGCTGTCTTTGTACACAAAGAGAGTTGAGTCACTTGAGTCATTCCTTTCCTTTCCATTTACTGTAGTTTGAGTTGTTTGGAGCCAACAACCACCAGAGGAGCCACTTACTGAGGCACTAATGTGTTAGGTAAGCTTTAGCCAAATCAGGGAGCTACATTTTTGCCACTAGTGAAAGCAAAGTAAAAGGCCTCCAGAAACTGAACCTTGGAGTTAGCAGGTTTCACACAACAGCAACAAGTTTAACACAGCACCAGCGCAGTAACTATCTGCCCAGATTCTCATAATAACAGGGTTCCCATCATAAATCGCCCCCTCCCTCCCATTCGGAGGCTCACCAGCCAGGCAGCACATCTTAACTCCATGACACTCCTGAACCCCAAGCCACAAAGCTTTCACCAGTGAGGCCCCATGGAAAAATTAAACTGGACACTGCAAGGAAGCCCAGCTTTGTGGTCATGGCAAGGGAGTATGATTGGATAAACATACGGCAAAGCCTCAAACCGGTTCAGTCGATGCCCGGTGGTGACGTGACGAGAGGCAGGCAGTGAGGTTTTTATTCAGAAAGGGGGGTAGTTGGATGTGAAGGGCACACACTGTTCCTGGAAGCAGCGGTGGGTCTGTGAAGCCCAGAGTTTCACATAGAGGGAAAAGGACGTTAATCCATGTAGAGCAGGCCAGGCAGCAGTGACATCCTCAGTCGCTGTTTATTAAAAACAGGCCTAATTATCCAGCCCACTCTGCCTGCCTGAGCTATTTCAGTCTGTGATGAGCAGGTGACTTGTGTTACAGCGAACTGGGTCGTGTGTTTGTACGTCATTCACCCTCTAACCTGATCGTGCCCCCGCTAGAAAAAAAACCCTCTCATTTTTCAATTAAAGCCAATCATTAGCGTGTTAGTTCCTGTTTGAATCTGTAACCAGCTGTGTTCCTGAGATCATCAGTGTGTGTGTGTGTGTGTGTGTGAGCTCAATGCATCGTAAAACAAGCCACTAGAAATCTTGAGGGACGCCTTGATGTGGATTTCTGTATGGTTAGTTTGAAGGAGCCACATAAAGTACATTTAGTTTTCATTCAAATTGTCTTTTAAATGGTGATAGCAAGGGAAAATACTCTCAGTTTATTAGGTACACTTGGTTAAAACTAATGCAGTCTGTGGTGCATTATACTGACAATCTGTTTCTATTATTATATTATCAAATAATAGATAAATAATAGAAACACCTGCCAGTATAATGAAATATAATTCAACAGAACCACCAACCACACCCAAAATGATCAAACAGTTGAATCAACACGTCCAAACAGCACAAAACTTTCATCAAGGCACAAAATAGTCATATAAACAAGTATAAATACCCCAACTATCCTTTCTTTGTCAAAATAATATATACATACGCAAATTTAAACCAATTTTAAACCAAAAAATAGAGAAAAAGAACCAAAACTAATGGACACTGGAAAGAAGACGTGCTCTTGCTTATCCTGAAGAAGATGACCGCTGACCGCTAAAGGGGCAATCAGCTCACACAGTCTACTCAGGAAATATATTTGTACCTCAAACTCCCATCTGGAGAAAAAACTGTTTTATACTCAGTTTACAACCAGACAAAGAACGGTTTTAAATAACTAAATGACCACCAAAGTTAATGCTGGTGTGACCGAACTGAAAGAAGCATTTGCTTTTCTGTTTAAGCTCTGTAGGTAGTTGACTTGTATGTTGTTATAGTATTAATGAATAGTTAGTAAGAGTTAAAACAGTTGAATTGTAGGCTACTTTGTTTCTTTCCGTATAATTATGAAGTTATTGCTGTTATGGAAGCAGACGAACGTCACTTTGTTTGCTTTTGAAATTGAAATGCACCATTAAACCTTATCTAACAAAGCAGACATATTTTTGTGGATGAAATTTGGACAAATTCACTGGAGAGACAGTTTAAAGATTTAGTTATTCCCAAACTGGATATATAACGATGTGGATGGAAGCTCTCTCTTTTGTCTCCATCCATCACAGTAAAATAAACTCATCAGTCTCCTGAATTATCCAGAGTGCCAAGAAGAAAATTTCACTATCTGCTCCTCATCATCATTTTATTTTCTTCCCTCACTCTGATGAACTCATTTGCATGTTATTATCCCGCCGTCTTCCATGAGAGGGAATTGAATTTGAAATGCAAATCGTAGAAATAATTACTACTTGGCTGCACCGTGACAATTCAGCCCCGTTTGCATTGCTAATGGCATCATCTAGAAGAAATAGGAAGGGGCATTATTTTGTATTTATACACAAATTCTCTTATTCCATTTTTGTGCTTCTCCCTCAGAGATTAATTGTTTACCCAAAGAGGAAAGTTTTTTCAACAAGTCACTCGCCCGTCTTTGTCAAAGTAAACCTTTGGTAACTGTGCTAGCCTGATGAGTGTTTTTTAACAGATTGGTGTGAGGATTATTTCAAATTCCAGACAGACTTTTCCTCCAGACTGAAAACTCTCAAGCCAAAACAGATGCCTCTGTAAGCACAAATAAATCTGGTGTCATTTTAGTGATTTAAAGTTTGAAAGCACGAATACTGAAGGCTTGGAAAACACATGACGAACGTTAACTGATTTGAAAACTGATTTGATCATGACTGACGTTCCATTATAAGATCTCACAGTGAGTCAGTGAAGTCGTTTTCTGTCAACATATTGAAGAAATGTTGTTAATTAATGTAGCTGGTGAGTCAGAAAAAGTTTTTTATTTGTGTTCTGTTTTATATTTCAGACAGAACTCATTTGTTTTCCTTCAAAACAGTTGAAAAGACCAAACCAAAGTTTTTTTTCACCTAAAGTTAATCAACAGAATCGAGTCGACAGCAAACTCCATTGATTAATATAAAACTCTGTACAAAGCAAGTAAATGGACCTTGAGTTAAGATGATTTTCATCTATTGGATGATTGTGCTGCTTTGATAAATTGGTATTAACCTCAACAGTCTAGTCTAAAGTTATATATAAAGATATCTGCTACATCTGGATCACTTCAGCCACGGGTGAACTCAAGGTGTGGAAATTGGGTAAAACTGATTCTTAAAGGTTTGCATACCAACATTTCCTCTATGCCACAGTGTATTTAAAACGAACCACAGTTATATTTACAGACTTACAGCAGCTTACCTGCAATCAATTAGTTATTTTCCAATAACTCCAATGCAACTCTACTCCACCTTTAATTATAAAACACATTTAAAAGCAACAGTTGACCCAAATTGCTGCACAATCAGAATAGTAAAAGTCATAAGACGGCACATTAGAAACAAAAGGATGAAACATTAATAAAAGCAGCAGGACAACAATAATAATAAGAAAACCTCTCAAAGTCAAAAGCCAGGAAATAAAAACATGTTTCAGCAGGTGAGATTTTAACACAGGCAGAGTAGGGGCCAGCCTAGCATGCAGAGGTAACAAGGGTAAAAGATCGATTATTGTTTTGTGTTTCATTTGGCACTAAATATTACAACCCTATGAGCAACAGTAGTAAGGTTTAAAAAGGGGGGAAAAGGAAAGAAATCACGGAAATAATAAAGCAAATGAAGCATTAAAACAGAATATAATCATCTGTGGGGATGGTTAAGTAAATGTGCTGCTGACAGTTTCAGCATGTTGGCTTGCACAGAGCACGAGGAAAGAAGTGAGCTCAGCTACATTTATAGATGTTCCTTCATTTGTTTATCGCAGATGTCACTTCTCGACGTCTCGACTTTTACTTCATCTGCTAATAGAGCCAACATGTGTGTCAGTGTTTGTGTGACGCGCGCTCCCAGCCGATGACAGAGACGACCCTCCGTCCGTGTTTGGACAGGCTTGTCAGAGAGTTTAGCAGCGAGGCTAATGGCTGCTTTTTGCTTTTTCAGGTGGAGCCACAGACAGTCGCTGAGGTCAGACAGAGACGGTGGCCTGCTGCACCCACGGCTGCTTCCTGTTCGGCCTCTCAAGTCCCAGTGGAGCCTAACAATACCGATACATCTTCTCATACCCTTTTATTCTTTTTTCTTCTTGTGTTCTTTAATTTTCTGTGTTTAATACCGTTTCAGGTGTACTGCGTTTGATGCCAGCGCTTTTGTTAAGTGCTCTTTATGTATGCATGACAATTTTACACCTTAAAGGACAAATTAAATTCTGTTCTTGATGTTCTTCTCTACATATCTGTTTAATTCTAGCTTTTTCTCTTTTGATTATTTAACAATATTTTGTAAATCAACCCTCCAAAGATGTGTAGAATATCATGCTGGGTTTTAAAGCTGAATTGGTTGACTGGGAAGCAATTCTGGGGTATTTATACATCATATTTACAATCACAGGTCACTATGACTTGTTGTCTGACTTGAAGACAGCGTGAACAAGCCCAATGATCTATGATGAGATATTCAACTATATGTTAACATGAAATATTGAACAACTTCTGTCCAAAAATACTACTACTATATATGTAGGTATTAAAAAATACAGGAATCTCCAATTTTTTTCTTCCAGCAATCAAGATTCCTTTTTCTTAGAGTTAAAGCTGCATAAACTGTGTGTTATATTTGCGTTATTCAACATAAACACACACGAGCGCTCACTCATTCTACCTCCGCTATCAGTCTACCCTCATCTCTCTCTCGCTGTCTTTCTTTTTCTCCCCGTCTGAGTCTCTTTCTCACCCACAAACACAACAGGGAGTTGAGATAATCCTCTCAGAGCGGCCGACGTGATGACGCGAGGCTGTGTGTGGTCTTAATGGTCAATAACCTTTGTGTCGCTTCACCCGAAGAAGCCAAAGCTGATGTGAATCAGCAGGCAGCTTCTCTTTCTTCCTCTTTCGTCTTCCTACTAACCAAAATGTTTTCAGCTGATCAATAATTAATTACGTTTGCTGATAAATACAGTTAGTCCGTTTTTATCATTGATAAATAAAATAGGATTTATGGTGGCATGATTGTGAAATCATGTTTTCACCAAGTTGTCCTAACTAAATAAGTGATGATTGAAATTAAGTCCAAAATTATGATCTAATTTGCATTTGTACTACAGAATGAATTCATGTTTTTCATGATAATTCATGTACCGTAAAGTGTTGATGGAACCAAATTTAGTAAAGTGGAAACCAGCTTAGGAGTTAAAGCTGCAGTAGGCAGTCCAGCTTTTTTAGGTTGTCTGAGAGAAAACTAGACTTTCTGCACCTCCTCTCTGCTCTGTTTTCAGACTTACAAGCATCTAGACTGTGCTATTGGCTTTTCCACAAACACAGATGCACATGTCTCTTCAGATGCTGATGAAAGCCTGATTCATCGGCAGAGAGTCCTGCTGAAAAGTTACAATTTCTGCATCGACAACCCAAAGACAGGAAGACGGACTTATCAAACAGAGAGTCTAAAAGAGGGGCTGAAAATAAATGCAACACGAGTCAATATTGGCAAAGCGTCTCAGAGATGAGGAGAGAAATGATGCCCCTAACTTCATTTTCCTGTAATATCTAAATGTGTTCTAGCAGTTTGTTTGCTTGTGTATGAAGATTTACAATGAAATGTCCTGCTAAGTGTAACGTTAGCGGCTGCAGCTAATTCAAGTTCATGTTTATGTAACGTTATATAACAACATTACAATCACAATCATGATTGGGATGCTTGAAGCTGAAGCTCCTTCTTCCTGTAATAGCTAAATGTGTTACAGTGGTTTGACCTGCCGTGGATGCTTTATCACTTATTATACTTGTGTACGTAGGGTTACCATGACAGCAGGCGATGAGAGGTTGTGTTGCTAGTAGTTAGCCTCCTACTAACTGTATCAAAGGCCTTTTCCAGATTTCTCCCCCCCACAGCTTTAATAGGAACATAGAGATGACTTTACTCACAAACTTAGGAATGGTTGTAAAAATAGCTGGTTGGACCACAACAAAGATGGAAAAAAGACATGAGCCTCTCAATAATCATTTCTCTCTCTGACATGTCCTGAGCCTCCTCCAACGCTAAATATTTCCATCAGTTACCCCACAGGGCTCGCTTTTTTCTCAGCCTGTTTCCATGCACATCCTGCTCCACGTTGAGTCCCCGATGACTAAAACCTAGACTTAGTAAATCTCCTGGTGAAGCATTGGCTAGCCGCTAGAAAAATGATGAACTGCACACGTGTAATGTCTCCTGGACTAAGTGGCAGTCTGCGAGCACTGAACCAAAGGCTGAGTGATGAGGTAAGACTCAGTTATTGTAAGACAGGAATGTCAACCAAAGAAGAGGGAGAGCTCAAACTGCAACAAGCTGATGAGCGGAAACTTGCTGCAATTATTTTTTTAATTTCTTCATACCATAATAAGGCTGCTATCAACAGTGACAATGCCACAGAAGATTTCTCTTGGCTGTCAAACTGCTAAAGAGTAGAGTTTGAGGTTTGGTTTGCTTCCAACACCAGTTAAGGCAAAAATACAACATTTTTTGATTTTTGTTACTTGATTTACAAAGACCTGCACAGCTGCGTCCATCCCATCCACACTTTCACCATTTTCATGGGAGTGTTTCCATTTCAGACATTGGCTCTGGCACGGGATGATGACATCCTTATTCTTGTTCTGCCTACAAATTTAGGATTTAAGGTTATTTTTCCAACCAGACGAACAGCTCTCAGTGTGCACAAGACCAGATTTGGTCGAGACGTCTGGAACGAAGGATCTCTCTCCCATCTGCTCCTGTCAACTCTCTACTTTTGCTGTTCAGTAAAGGCATAAGATGGTCAAAAATATGAAAAAAAAAACAAAGTACATATAGCTAAACAATGTAAAATGAGGATGTTAGATATAGTTACAACAAATAACAGCCACTATAGCTGACACTGTTGCTGTTTGTGTACGGATTAAAGAAACAAGATAAAACGTGTTAATTAGTGAGCTTTAGAGTTTCAGGCACTGAAGTCAGATTTTTGAAGCTCGGAGAGTCTTTATGCTAAGCTAGGCTAATCATTTCCTAGTTCAAGCTCTACTACAGACATCAGTGTCTCATTTCACTCTTGGAAAGAAAACAAATAAGCGCATTTCACCACAACTATTCCAGTAGAAGTAAACACATCCCCAGCTTAAAGCATTGCAACATGGCTGATTTATTGAACGTGCAGTGAGCAGTTCTTTCTGCTGGATTTGTAGGTATTAAGGTCAGTTTCTCAAGCAGTCATCCCTTGTTGCCATTTGAAGCTGAAACCGTGCAAAGTTTAGCTTTTAAGTAGCAAGATTAAACACTCAAGTATTTATTCTAACAACCCCTTAATACGTTGGCCTCTGCTTTGAGAACTAATAAAGCAAAAGAGCAGCTGATGCATTAATAAACATGCCCGATTTTTTTTCTCTTACTACTGTGGTATCGCCATGCTGAACTTCTCAGTGGGACACATAAAAAACAGAGATTTAAACCTCATTTGGGTGCAAGACCTGGAAAAACGAAAACCTCATGAGTAAACAAACTTCTCACTCCATTCATCATCAACACAGCTGTGCCAGATTTTACACGTGAGTGACGGTGCAGCGAGGGTTAGTTGTCTAGTATCTAGCTTTCAGTCTGGCACAAGTATTGACTAAACCCTCCTGAGGCACAGAAAGAACAAATGTGGTGGATTTTTTCCTCTTTTCAACAGAACACATTCCCTAAAATAAAAAATAAAAAAACACTCACGGTCCCTCAGCCGCTCTGAGGACACACTGTGCTGTCAGTCTGTCTGTGGATGGTTCCTCTGGGATGTCCGGAAGACGAGAGGAGTGTGAGATACGTGATGAGTGCAAAGGTCAGGGGTCGGGGGTCCTGCAGGGTTCTGGGCTTTAAACTATAACTACACGTTCTGTACCTGAATCATTCATGTGACTCTGACAGACCGCTGGACAGCAACTTGTAAACATGTTTGAGGTCGTGCTGTTTCATTCATGGTCAAGAAACCCAGAGGTGTGGAATGAAGACGTGTTTATTTTGTGTCTCATGATCACGGACAGATAAGATATGTTCAAGGCCCTCCACCCCCCCTAGATGGGACGAAAAAACAACAAGAATTTGTGGTAGTTTAGTTCTTTGTGCCTCTTTGTGGTTGTTCTGTGTAGGTTTGTGATCAGTTCAGCATCTTGTGATCTTCTTACGTCTCTTTGCAGTCGGTTTGCACCTTTTTGTATTCGTATTCTTTGTGAGTATTTTGCATCTCTATGTGGTTGCTGGACGTCTCTTTGTTGTCATTCAGTGTCATTTTGCAGGTGAAGCTCAAGAGACCACTTGGGCCAATGTGCCTTTGCCTGGTTGGCCTGGTCAGTAATCCATCAATTATGCATAATAGCTTTAATGTGTTTCATAGTTCTATCTTTGTGTTGTTCTATGTGAAAGAGTCATTAAAAGACGAAGACGTGTTGCTCGGCTTAATAATTCCCTTTTCTCTCGTTTGGCCTCGTGAGTCAACATCTCATTGAGCTACATGGTGGCATATGTCATGCTCATTCATTGTGTGTCCCCTCCACTGTCCCCAAGGACTTCTCTTAACAAGGAGGGGGAATACCTGATCTCTCTTGTGCTTTAAGTGGTTGACTCTCAGGTTACACTCTCCGCTGGGGGTGAGGCTGTTGCATTTTGTTCCCTGTTTTCCCACAGAACCTCAGAGCAAAGAGGCCTCAGTACGTTCTGTCCCCCATGAAACACTGGAAACCAGACACTCGTCTCTCCTCAACCCAGGCTGAAGCTTTCTGAGCACGAAGGGCGATCATCTTTCAGCTCCCACGTCTACGACAGGGTTCACCTGAAAGGGCCACGCCAGGTTCAGGCTTGTGAGTTTTCTGCTGTGGATGCAGCAAGAGTAGCTGCAGCGTTAGCATCTCGAGTAGTTTAATCCATGACCCATATCGACCCAGCAATCCAACAGGAAAGAGCAGTAAAGATGGTTCAGATGATGCTTTTAGATCACAGATGAAACTGTATTTCTGAAACCAATATTAATACTAAATTAAGATTTTTAACAATAAAACACATCCACTGTTTAGGCTACATGGACCGATACTGAATAAATACTTTTTAAATAAACTCATTGAAAGTTTTCCTAGAAAGTGACACTTTAATAGCCAAAAACTGTGAACAAAAAAGGTCAACTGCATCTCACAGTCTTCTTTAGCAGATGGAGTTTGCTCACTTGTGGAGAAATCTCTGTTATTAGTTGGATATGAGATTTTTCATGCTCAAAATAATATCCATTATTAATATCTATTAACCTTACATATAATTACTAAGTCATAACCAACCCCTCTCCACCTTTTGGAAACATGTCATGACATGAATAAGATCATGTCTAACCTTTCATTTAGCCACTGTTTGAAGTCAAAACTTGAAGTATTAACAACACCAATGAATCCATAATTCACATCTAAACACATTAATAAGGTTGTTTTGTATGTATTTGCTACTGCTACATATAAAAAACAAAAAGCAGTCAGAATGGATGGATTTATAGTTCGACATGCAGCTGGCCTTCAGCTCAGCGCAGCTCGTCACGGTTCAACAGGTGTTTTTACCATCAGACGTTACAGTCTCAACACCAACGCTGCTGCTGCTCGTCTCTCAGCACTCCGCAAACTCTGCTTCAGCCTCCGACTGCAGGAACAACACAGTCTGTGGACTGTAGCTCGGCTGGACAGGTCTGCTCGCCACATAATTAGACAACTAAACTAACAGCTTTCCACCTGAGAGACGCTCAGTTCACCTGGAGGACTTATTGGACTAATTCAGTGCTCACAAGATCTTTGTGAGTCATAAAAGCTACATTCAGGACAATAGTGTAAACCAAACTCCACTCAGTTTACCAGCCTTTTAAGAACTGTACTTCACAATAAGGTATTTTAACCCCTTGTTGCCTGTTGTCGCGAATTCGCCTCAAACCTCTTCTGGTCTTGATGCATCTGAGGTGGCCTCTGTATCCCACTAATGCTGGTTGATGCATATTCTATGTATACATTATATATACATAGATGCATACATACATAAATAAATATATATATATATATTCTATCCGTATGTACATATATATTTTATTATACCATTATCATATTGCACTAGTCTATGCTATGTTATATTCAAATTAACAATCTCCACTTCATTTAGCATCTGCTTGAATGCAAAAACACAAATAATTAATTTTTTTAATATAATTGTAAATAAATTCAGGCAGTAAGGGGTTAAGCAAACCTACTCCGGAAATACAAGGGACTTTCTGGTTTATATTTAGATGCTTTAGCTTAAGAACATCAGCACTGTGGCTAATAATTTAACCACCCTTTTATTTCCCACTACATCAACGCTGACATTGCATGTAGTGGATTTATAGCCTCTGTTCAGCTATTTGGGACCTTACACCCCTCTGGCATGGCCCCAAACGTCTGGTTCTCGATATAAAGTGGAAATCTTGTGCTTCAGCACAATGGGGATGTTTTATTTTCCGGTGGAGATGCATACACACACATAGCCTGGGTTTGTGGTTTTAGTGTATGTGTGTGTGTGTGTGTGTGTGTGTGTGTGTGTGTGCTTTTGCATGCATTAACAGGTGTTAGAAACTGCAGAAACAAGACAGTGTTAAGGAAGTGAATTCCTGAAAGTGAATATTTAACACCAGCATGTCACAGTGCCCCTGTCTCTGTGACTCTGTTGTAGCTCAGAGTGGGTTACTGTCACAGAGAAAGGTTGAACAGACACTGTCCTTCTTATGGAGTCAGTCTGTCGGCTAATTCATTACAGAAACACATCAACTGTGAGAAAGTGCAGTTTTTGGATGGCAGTATTGGTCTATTAGTGAGATCTGTAATTTTAACTTGTCCCAAACAATGTCACAGCTGCAATTTGTCTGGAAAACTAAAGAATTAAGCTTTCTTTTATGGGTTGAGAAAATCCTACTCCTAAGATAAATCAACTATTAAAACTTGCTGGAATTAGATGGAAAATACATTGTTACAAAGCTGAAAACAGGCTCATGAAACGTCTACTTTTTAGAGATACTTGGTTCTCACAGGACAGCGACGCTAGTTAGCTAGTAGCACAACTTTAAACAACTTTAGCAGTAAAATTTAAGGATTTTATTCTCACTTAAATTGTATGCAGCAGAAATAAATCACTAAAAAGGTCACCATTTTAATGTCAACCCACTAGACCAGAGCAAAAATAAGATTCTTTCAATCAGTTCATCTTGAGTATAAATTGAAAATAGAAAGTTGTCATCGAACTCTTCTGCCAACAAATCAAAAAATCAGATGCTTCAATTACCCAGCGGGGCACTGCAGCATAGTTCCTCCCTCCCATATAAACAATGATACCACACTCTCACCACCAGGCACAAAGCCATGCCATGGATTACTATAGGACCTCAGAAGCTACTAAATGGTTTCCAGCATGAACTCATTCTGGATGAACATTAGGATTCGTGGGTTCTCTCTTCAAGTACTTCTTGTTCCTGCTAATAGGCTGCTGAGAGGCCAGCGGAGTACATGGGAAACAAGCTTATTAAGTCATCTTACAACAGGATTTCTATAGGCTTCCCTTATGTGACAAAAGGGGGGTGAAAACAAAGCAGCTGCCTTATTCTTTGGTTTTGTTATGCAGTAAAAACTACCAGCCAATGAGGCACATTCCTCACAGCGTGAAGTGGAGTATGTTATTTAAAGCTCAGATGGATAAGGACGTAGGTAGACTGTGGCCTTTCTGATGATTTGGTAAAAAAGCTCTCATTCAGAGAGGTTGGAGGATGCTATCTGAAATTGAAATCACAAGAGTAAATTGTAAAAATGGATTTGTGTTTATCTGCTGTAGAATTAGCTACAAACGTTAGCATGTCTGGCTAACTAGCTTATCACCTGCAGCATATAGTGAGTGTTATTTGCAAGACCAAGAAGCATTAACTCATTAACTGCATTTGCACATGGATTCACTTTGTAGTATTTAGAGGCTAACGTTAGCATTTCTATCCTGCTCTCTATGGGATAGAGATACAAAGTTTACACTTAAACAACTCAAGCCAAACCTGTAACCTGAGATAGCATTACATTAACCCTCATCCCAATTAGCTCACATCCTGAAAACCTTTTGTCTTGTAATATCAACTGAAAACAAGTTATTCAAAAACGTAAAGCAGAGTGTTAGCAAACATGGTTGTGTTGTGGTTGACGTTTTGCCCATGCACCTTTAGCCCCCGTCTGTAAGTGGCAACAAGTGTATATTTAAGACCTCTTTTATAAGATGCTCATTTTAAAATTAGCTTAATTATCTAGTTAGCAACAGCCAATAAAAATGCTTACAATGATTGTTGTTTCAACTGGCAATCGCTGGCTAGAAAGTGAGAAGCTGTTTTGTCTTCCTCAGTCTGAACACGCTGTCTGCCTCTGACATGAAGGTTTTAGCACGTTTGTTTACTTTGTCTCTCTCGTTCCCCTGCAGGGGCTCAGCCTGCCAGCTGCTGTCAATCAAAGATGGACAAGGACGCACCCCTGGCTGAGATGTAAAGAAGCATTTCTGATGTTTCGCTTTTTTCTTCCTTTTAATAATATAAAACAGGTAATAATAGAGTTTAAAAAAAACATGTTGACATTATTTCAAATTGCAATAAAAAACAACTATATGTGAAAATGTGTCTCCAAATCTCCAACTTTAACCAGATTTATTTGTGACATTTGTGGTTGACACAATGACAAAGCTTCAACAAATTTCAGATCTAAAGGCCAAGGACAGTTCTGTCTGTCTGTACCCAGGACAGAAACAGTGTGGCTACAGTTTACACTGAAACAAGCTTTGGATGTTTCCTAAATAGCATGCACAGGTTAGAGAGGCGCCACAGGTAAGACGCCTCTGTGCACATATAACCTTGAAATGGGGCTTAAATGCAGAATGGACAGGGGATTTATCCATATAATCCAGACGAAGGGCATTGATTTGATGCTGTGTTGCATCATCAAACTCCAGTTTCAGTTTATCCAGATTGGATGAGCTACTTGGTTAAATCACCTGTACGTTGCGTCATGATGTTACTGTATGAAGCCGTCACCCCTCAGCCAGTTTGTTGACAGTGAAAATGTGTTTGTTGATCTCACTTCTCCCTTGGGTGCCCTTCATGTTGGGATGAAGACTGAGCACTAGAAAAGCAGGGCCTGTGACCCCAGCCTGAGGCCTGAGGCTGGAGGGATTTCCAAAAGTATAATCAATGGTGTGATTTCTTTTAGTTCACACACATATATATTATATGATTTTGATCCATCCAGTTGTTGTTATTACTCCAAGAAGTTAATCTCAAACTCAGTTAATCGATTAACAGTCGAGTGAATTGATTAGCAACTATTTTGATAATCATATGAAAGTAATTTTGCAAACATTTTCAAAATATATTTTGAACATTTGGTCAGACAAAACAAGACTTTTAAAGATATCAGCTTGGGTCTGGAAACTTATGATGGCTATTTTTCACCATTTCATGATATTTTATAGATTATCAGCAGACTGACATTGACAATAATCTTTGCAACTAACCATTTATTTTTGTACAATAGGAAAAACTGTTTCCAGAGCCAGAGTCTCCCAGTGATTTCGACACAATAAACCTAGAAAGAAAAGAAGAAGCCTTCATTTGGTTTCTCCTTTATCTCTTCATTTCATTGCGCTCGAGCTCAATTGTCGAATCAGTGCTCTTCATTATGTTTCTCTCTGTTTGCTGTCAATCAACTGCTGCACACACAAAGAAACAAGAATCTCTGCCAGAATACGGAGTGAAAATTTGGGTGTCTTTGTTTGCTGGAACAGAAGTTAATTTCAAGCTTGGTTTGACACCAAAAATGATAAGAAATATGTAAATATAAGAAGAAACTGCCAATTACGTATGGCGTGCATTGCTGGCAGATTGGTAGAACTGTAAAGTAAAGGTAAACAAAAGGTAAATAGTCGAAAAGTGAGGAACAAACCTTGAAATTCTGTGAGTGATGGTGAGACTTGCTGACAGCTCAGTAAAACAAAGCTGCATCTGTTCTTGTGTTCTGCTGAGACGGATGTGAAAACAGCAGGGGAGCAGGTATGAATCCCTGCAGGCCTCCACGCACTCAGTCTGCGCTCTCCTGTTAGAGCTCTGACCAATATTTCATTGATTTCCCCCTATTTCCGTGACAAGGTAGACAACAGGTTTCAAAGACATCACATCCTCAGAGCTCTAACCCAAATGTAGCAGCAGTGGAAAAGGCTTTTGGTTGTCGTGCCGGTGGGACTGCAGTCTGGCTGAGCTTTGCCAAGAGGGGCTCGCCTGGTTTGGAAACGGCTGCCATGACCCACTTCTCTGCTCCGTGCGTAGCTCGTCTCTGGATCGGATGTGGTGAAAAGATGTGGAACAAAAGAAGGTTTTTCATTTATGATCTATTACTGTTTGGGCTTCAACTAAAAAGTGGCTGCACATAAAAGGCAGTTGAATCTGATCAGTGGAAAGTAACAAAGAACATTTATTTAAGTATTTTATCATTTATTATTATTTATTAGCTCCATCATATGCTACTTTATACTTCCACCACAGCCAAAGGACAATGAAATACAGTCCTGCATACAAAAATGCACATACTGCACCTTTGTTTCATTTTCTAAGTCTCACTCCGTGCATGAACGTGAAGCAGGAAACCTGACAAGGTGACAGAAATCACCACCAACAACAACAATGGATGAAATAGAAGTAAAAGCAGGTTAGTTTTTTTGACATGATAACTTAAAACTGACTAACAAAAACACAAAATATCTTTCAGCATGTTGGAAAACCTTCTCTAATGATTTTAAGTCAGCTTGTTGGAAGCCATTTTCTTAACCGTGTCCTGTCAATAATGTTGGTTCATACACGGATCTGCAGATCCAGTTAACCTCAAAATTGCCAATACAATTACCCAGCGTGAGACACTTTATTGGACTGACACCGACTATAATGACAACAGCAGAAGTTTCCCATGTATTTCAACTCTTTTGTCTGATGGAGAGCTCAAGCTGAGCACCACAAAAGGGTGAAATTCATCAGCCTGAACTTCAGCCAGGTTGCTCCTCAGCACATTCATCCCTCGACAAATTGAAGCCAATCAAATCCCAAACAAGCAAAAAACTTTTCTCTGACGTTGATGTTTGTCTGTTTCTTGCTCTTTATTTTTATCTCACATTTCTGCACATACTGTATCCAAACCACGCCTTTTCTGCAAATGTCCTCCCTTCCCCCTCAGCATATCTTTAAGATCCACTTACAGAGATTGCTGTGGAGCAGGGTAATAAAAGAGCTCAAGTTGCCCTTCTGTTCATTCACTGGAGACGTAGTACGGCAAACAAACAAGGAGAGTGAAAGGCTAACCCTGTTGTTTGCAGTCAACTACATCCTGTACTGTATAATCCCTAAACGGAGGTCTTTTGTTGTGAAGGGCTGAGCTAACTGCAGGGCGTGGTGGTATTACTGTACTGTACCTCGACAGAGCTGTCAGGAAGAAATACTGCCTTCAACTCACACAAAAACCAATAGAAAGAGGCAACAGGAGCACCAAGGAGGCTGATATGAACCAGTCAGAGAGACAAATAAAAAAAACCTAAAACAAAGGCTTTAGCATTGTTGTTTTGTCCTGGATTATGGTTCAGACAAAAGAAGGCGTGCGGTCGGCGGTCTTAAATCATCTTCATAGCTCTGAACAAAATCAGGTCATCTCATAATGGGAATGTTGCGTCCCAAATGACTGACAAATCCAGCCTCAGTGTGACAGTGATATACAGCAAACGCCCCGGCAGGCTGAAAACAGTCGAGGATGGCAGAGATAAGTGAGAGAATGGCTCTCCAGGCTTGTTATTATAACAGGACGTGGCCGTTTGTGGCTCCACTCAGCACACATCCAGCTGCAGAATTGCATAATATGAGGATAGGAAATTCTGTAGATAAACTTTCTATTGTTCCAAAGTGCCAAGCGGACCAACAAAATAAACACAACATGAGCTTGTCCGCTGGCAAGTCCAAACAACAACACTGCTGGGTATTGTGTGCACCAGAAAATTAGTATTCGTATATTTTTCCTTAAGATAAGGGTGATAAAAATGTATGAAACAAAGTGGATTTAAGCCACAAACACTAATGTCAAGAATGTAAGTGATTACACTGTTAGATTTAGTGGAAAAGGCTTCGCTCTTTCAAAGTGATTGAATATGATTGGACTTTATTAATCAGCTGGAAGCAGAGCAGTTGAAGAATGAGTCAGTGATTGTGAAGCATGAATGAAGCAGCTGATGACTGAACTATCAGTACGCTCCATTTGTGGAGGAAAAGGTCTCCTGAATACAAAAGGAAATGCAAATACAGTCATGTACATTTTACAAAGAAAACATGAAGCAGACAAGATGAGGAAAACATTATGAGCATGTACAACAAATTGGTTCGAAAAAATAACTAAAACGTTACATATTGACCTCAGATAAAACATAATACACAATCAAAAAGTGATGCATTAGGTGAAGTAGTGTGTGTCTGTGGGGGGGCACTAGAATTTCAAAATGGAGGAAAAGAAGAACAATATTTAGTCCATACCATAAAATATTAGACACATAATAAATGATAAATCCGGCAACATCCTCATTTTACTTGGTGTCACATTCCCCGTCCCAAAACAACAACAACAACAACAACAAATGTGGGTCAGCGACACTCATCCCATAAGTTACTATTTAAAACATAAACTTACTTATAAACTTACTTAATTAAGAATGAATTACGCATTTGTTGGGGACTATTATTGGCTCTGGACTAACACACATCTGTGAGTGTTTACAGCAGCACGACAGCGTGTGTGTAAGTCACTCACAGTTAACTACTGTGGCTGTGTTTATCGTTTTAAACTAACATGTCTTACTGTGTTTTTAATAGTTTTTGGACGACAATGCACTTCTGTGGCACAGAGGAATTAGATATTCATGTAAATGAACTGTAGTCTTCACCAGATTTGTTGATGTAGAATATCCCTGCTTATCCTTTGGATGTAATTTGTATTTATGAGTGAATTACTCAAACTGAAGACCTGTTTTATGTGTTCAACATGTGCATATTGATTAATGAAATGTACCATGCGTATCGTTTAAAGATGATAGTGAGTGACTATTCTTAAAGAGTTGATTATTAGAAAGTGTCTGTAACGATCATACGATCAAATAAAAACCACATACAGTGAATATAGTGTAGATTGTTGTCTTTTAAATCTAAACATCTAACAGTCCTCTAGAGATTTCATTAGCGTGCTCTCACACACAAACATCCTCCTCCCTTAAAGCATAACGTGGCCTCCTCACAGTTTGTGTGTAACGAGATAAAAGTGTGGTCTTGGTAAGTGGGTGCGAGTTCGGTTCAGCAGCAGCAGTAAAGCCACGGGGGAGCTTCGAGCAGGCAGGTTATATCAGGTCAGGATTGAAGCTGGATGCCCTGCAGCGGTCGGTGGAGTCGGTATCCTGCCCTATTTTCATTCCAGCTGTCTGCTCAGGGACCAGAGCTGGTGGAATTGGTTCAGCCCCAGGTAGCGGTGGATGAGGAATCCATATTTTCAGCTAAGTAGGGAAATCTGCACTGCTGTTCAGTGCAATAACCTCAACATCAGTGGCAAAAACCAGGCATGTATGGCTTCGACACAAAAGGTTAGCTGTTTGCATCGCTCCTGTTGTGTCTTTTCATGCAGGAATCAACTTTTCCATCATAAAAAAATGGTGTATTTTGCAATAGTTGAGCAGAAATGAGCTCTCGATAACAATGCAGACCAAATGGCACGACATAAATTTCCAATCGCTGTGTTTCACGCAAGAATATCACAACAAAAGCACCATTTCCAGGGTCGTAACACATCACATCTCTGACTCGGGCTCCAGTTGTTCCGTCCATGACTTGGACAGTGAAATGATCTACAGTGAGGCACATTTTTCACCCACATTAAAACTCAGAGCTGCTTCCTCCAGCCAGAGGAATACAAATATAAACATCACTTAAGGTTTCTGCGCCCAGATGAACTCAATAGCAAAAACAAATGGCTGGTTGAGTCAGGCACTGAGCCTTGTGCGCATTCTTTTCACCAAATGGATTTTTCATCTGCCGTGAAGGTTTTTGTCTCTTCCTCAGCATCTGTTGCTTGGAAAGCTGAATAGAGCATCAATCTGAGGTGATAAAAGTTTCATGAAATGTTCCTGTCAGAAACCTGAGGAGCATCACTTCTGTAAATGGAGAGTTTGGATCATCAGAAGTGAAGAAATTAGACAAATGTGGTGACTTGATGATTACAAATTTAATTCATACAGAATAAATACAAACATGTGACTGTGAACCATTGCGGAAAATGAAACTGAATTCCTAAATTCATAAATAAATTTTCACTCAACTGTTTTTCATGGGTCTCAGCTCAATCTTGACAGCATATGTTCAAGCTTTGCCACACATGTACTGCTTTTATGTCTTTTCAGACTTCCTCAAAGGCTGTTGAGTTGTCCTAACTAGTTGACAAGTGGATGGAAAACACCTTTTTGCTGATTGGCTGCTGCTGATTGTCTGATTGCGTATTTAATCCTCTCCAGTTGTGTGGTCTGTGAGTCGCCAGTGGTCTTACGATGCTTTGTTTTTCACATAAACTGGAGGATTAAATGTTCCTTCATGGGTTGAGAAAACTCTCCTACTTCTTATGTTACTTAAAATATTTGAAAATCCACTGGACTCTTTCAAAAATGCATTGCCACAAAGCTGAAAACAGGACTGTTGATGCTTTGGATACACATTGTTTTTGCAGGACTGGGGCCATGTGAAATACATGGATCTTTTCGGAATCTGAAGAACCCATTTTAGCTCTTTGTCTGACAGAAACACTCAACTTCCAAATCCAAGTGCTACACAGTCAACTAAAAGCATACAACAACATAAAAAAACAAAGACTAGTTCAAAAGTTTAAAGAACAATGATGTAATGAAAATGACTTGCTTAACACACCCGGTGTTTTTGGTAAATCTAGAGACAAAAGCACAAAATTCATGTTAAAATTATTTTGTGGAACAACAAAATTGCTCAACTCTGCAAAAACTAGATATATTTAATGTGAAGGCCTATGTGTAACTACTGTATGTGTGGCTGCCTTCATTCAGATCGACTCTGACTGCATGGGGGGACATGGCATTTAGACGAAACCACTCCGGATGGCCGAGAGCAGAAACTGGATCAAACTGCTGACCACAAGTTTGGCTTTTTTGTGTGTGTGTGTGTGTGTCTGTTGGTAATGGGAGGCAACCTGGAGACCTCCAGCTGATTGGCTTTCTAAATATAAAGCTCGGCCGTCTTGAAATTAGTTAAAAAGGCATTTTTTGTGACGCTGAGGTTTCCTCACTGGAACATCAGATTGATTATTGCGTGTTAACAGTCACTGCCTTATTGTAAACATCTGTTTTGTATGCGAGCTAATGTGCTGGTGGCTTCTAGATGAATGTTGTCATGGCACTCACTTGCAAAAAAACTTCAACCGAAAACAGAAAAAGGAGGTCAGACATGGAACATCATCCTTCAATAAAACTCAGATGCAGGATATTCATTCTTTTGTTTTTGCAATTTAAACAACTTGTTGTTTAAATGGCTTGTTAGCTATCTAATAAACCAATTAAATGAGTTTAAATGTTAAAGGTAACGGAGAATGGGTCTGGCACAGGGGCTAACGGAGGTCAATACAACTACTTTGGGTGTATTTTTTATGTCTTTATTTGACAGTAGGATTGACACGAAGCAATGATCCCAGGCAGAAAACAACAGACTTATATCACAGACTCTGTGCTGTGTCTACTGATGACTGTTTCCTTTGATTCCTGTTTGGATGAACAACCACCAATCAGAGTTTAGAAGACGGGATGAACACTGACGTCTTCTTCCTACATAGGTAACAGACATGGTGAAAGTGTAGATGAAATGACAAGCTTTAAATCAGCATATTGTGTTTCATCCCTGTAAAAATATAAAGTCAACAGCAGGGGTACCTCCCTTGCTACTGATGGTAAGGGCACAGAGAAACAGTTTTATCCCTCTTTCTAACATTTCAGTTTTATCAACCAACTAGTACGTCCAAATTAAGCAAAATTCTTGTGGCTTGGATTCGGTTAGGGCTAAAGTTACGGTAACTTAAGAACTGCACTTAAGAACCTTGAATTTCATATTTATAACTGTATCACTTATCAGTGCTGTAATACTAACAATAACATTTGTTTTCCATTTTTAGTCACGTTAGCGATGTGGTTTCAGGAATGCTAATGTCAGACTGTTGATCGGCCTTTCCATCATTTTGGTCCAGACTGAAATATCTCAACAACTATCGGATTAAATGTCCTGAAATTCAGTCAAACAGCATCCACAGTCCACAGATAATAGATTCAGAGCACCCTGACTCGTCCACCAGCACCACCATGGTTTGGTTTTCAGTGAAAGCTCTATTGGTTTATGCTAATTAGCATATTTTAGCATGCTAAATGCTAAACTAAGATGGTAAATACTGCAAATCTGCTAAGCAGCATGTTGTCATTGTTGTGTGTTAGCATGCTGGCTTTAGCATTAAGCTTAGCGTGTGAGTAGACTTAATTTTGCTTTCAGACAACTTTTCTTTTTCCATTTTTGTTGTTTAAGAGATAGCGGGTTGGTGTGACCTCCAGGGTGGTGCCAGACATGCTGTCAAAGCCTTTCCTGCCTCAGCTTGTTGATGTAATCTGTTTGTTTCGATTTCACACTGAGCAAACATTGCACCATTAATGCCAGAAATGCCCCTTGATTCACCGTGTCTCATCACGTCTCATCCAGCACCAAATCCAGATGGAAGCCAAACGCTCGCTTTGCCTTTCAGCCGCAGATCCCGGGCAAAGCTCCGTGTCCTGACAACAGCAACCAGAAAGCAATCAGAGCAGTCAGGCCCTGTTCTCAGGAGCCACAATTAGATTTGTTGAGTTTTCTGCTCCAGACTTAGTGTTGAGCAATCCGCAAACCCCAGACTACACCCTGCTATGAGTTCATTAAGAAACTACCCACACTACACCCATTCATCTCAGTCAGCGGGGTATGCAGGAAACCAGAACCCAGTTTCCAGTGCAGCGCCAGTCATACCAGAGGCACACACTCACTCACAAAGACCCCAGCACCGATGACTTCCATTGTATCACTGCCTTTCCTTCTTGCGTGGTCACGTATTTGCTGAACCCCTCTGGTGTGATTGTGTCCCGACTGGGCTTTTGGTAAGATTACGTTGAGAAAGCATTTACGTGGAAGTATGAAAACAAGGGAGCAGAGCTGCAGCGAACATGAGAAGTGCTGGTTAAATAAAGCAGGAAGGAGGAAAGGTTAATGTGTACTGTGCAGCCAGAAGAAGCACAAAGTAGGTCAGTTGGCAGATAGCCACAAGAAAAAGGTGAGTAACAGGACCTGGGGGGGGGGCAAGGGTCAGGAATCCCACTTAAAATCTTGTTTGTCTTCTGTGTGTGTTTTTGTGCATATTTAAATGTGTGTGTTTGTGTGTAGTTCACTGCACTCTGGAGCACTGTATTTCGAAAGCCGGAGGCATTGCCGGTCCTCTCCGTCCACCAATATGTTGATGAGGATGAGGGGAGGGGGGGTGTTGCCTCATTTAGATCCTTCACTTCCCAGAATTCCCACCCGCATCGCCCCTGCCCGCAGAGCACAAAAGGATGGATGGATCCTCTCCATAAATAACCAGCAGAGCAAAGCCAAAACCACTATGTTTTTCTCTCCATGCTTTGTTTCAAAGCCCTGGACAGCTCTCTGCAGAAAGTAGCTGTCCAAATGTGCTGGATCCATCACATGGGAAGATAAATGTCTGGCACACATTTGAATGAAGGCAAAATAAAAGCCCAGACTTTAGTAGATAAAGGGGAAGAAAACCGTGAGCTGAAATTGAATATGATCAGATTAGACTGACTTGTCTGCACATGAGATTATAAACAGAATAATGTCAGAGTATGTTGATATTATGTGTCATGCAGCTCTAGTTCTTCATGAAAAGAAGAGAGTCTAATCGTCTGAAGTATCACTTTATATTAGTGCTGAAATGATGAGTCGACGGGTCCATCAACAAAAAAAGAATCACCAGTTTTGACATTGGATTATTTGTTTTATATTACTTAAAGGAAAAAATTTCAAACAATTGCTTTTTCCAGCATCTCAAATATGAATATTTGTAGCTTTTGTCTGTTTTATATTATTTCAAATGAATATCTGGACAAAACAAGACGTTGAATATGTCGCTTTGGGCTTTGTGAAATGTGCAAGGACACCTTAAGTGTTTGATATTAAATATATAACAAAGACATGATGAAATGAATACTCAATGAATAAACACACATAGAATATTCTGCTCATTCAGACCAAAGCAATAGCCAGTAACAAAGCTGCCTCTGTCCTGTTTGTCTTTGCAGACGAAGATGTTGTGATGAAAAGTGGCGTTATGGCATAAAACAGCCGCTGGTTAAATAAAAACAGACTTTGGAAAAAGGACATTTCAGAATAAAAACTGCTGGAATGAAGGAAAAATGATCTGCCATAAAGTGTTAGGCTGAAAAGAAGCAGGGAAGAAAAACATTTCATAACATAAAAATGTCCGGAGTTATTTCATGTGTTTATGAAATTAATGATCATATTGATGCTGTCTTATTTATTTAGTTTTGAACCTTCTAGGTCTCCATACTGCAACTGTGACAGATATTTTTTCTTTATGACTTTCAGACTTTTTTTGGGTGATGTTGCTTAGAATTATTTTGTGCCATTTGTTTACATCTCATCTCTGTTTTGGGGAAGTAGATTTATTATTGTGACTTTAATCTTCTCTTCACTTAGTTTTAGTTTCAGTGTTTTGAGCGTAGCAGTTTGTTATTTTGACCTGTGCTCTCCTCAAAGTTAAATTTAAAGCTTCTCTAATCAATATCAATAATCTTGTATTAATAATGAGTCAGATGAATGTTAGCTCAGCTGGGTTGGCTCCAGTTTTTTAAAGAACTTTTAAAAACTCACTTGTAAAGGCACTTTTTGCACAACTTCTGGCTTTGTCTTGAAATGTTGTTTCCTTTTAGTGCTGCTGTTTCTGTTATTTGGTATTTTAATCACTGTTACTGCTGCTCGTTTATGTATTTTATTTAGTTTATTACGATCTGTGAGGCACTTTGTAACTGTTGTTTTGAAAAGTGCTATATAAATACATTATTATTATTATGTATTTAGCGTGAAAGTTGATCCTCATTGTGAAAAACTCAGAGATTTATCACCCAAGCCTACAATTTTAGCACATTTTAGTGCCTTTCATCTCGCTGTTCTGGTTTTACATCCTGCAGTTTTACTGTTTTGGTTCAGTCTCGATGCTCAAATCAGCATTGTTTACTCTTCAGCAATCAATACCACTTTAATCTTCTGTATTTGGTTGTAAAAGATTCATCAGCTTAATTATCCAACTCTGCATGTTCAATCTGGTTTCATGTCACTCCCCTTTCTGCTACATCATCCTGGGGTCATGACAATGGACCAAACATCTACTCGATGATAAATTGATGAGGAAAAATAATGGCTATTTGCTGCTCCTCTTTGAATGACACCCTCATCATCTCAAGCTCGGCTTAAAGTGTCTCCTTTCACTCCCACAACGCTGCAGCTTTAAAAGCACCCTGGGATTAGTGGCCTGATTAAAGCAGCGTGTGCTCACACATCACTGCAGCACACACACCACATACAGTAAACACACAGACACTCCAATCAGACAGACAGCGGAAGGGGGTCAATATGCTCAGTCTGTCACCTTGCCAACTGGAAGTGTTATCATTCCTCCAGCCGGGCAGAGAAGCATCCCGCAGCAGAAATGTGACTGTCAACACGTTATCAGACATTATCGCTATCAAATAACAGGCCGTACTCAAAATCCCAGAACAGTGGTTCCCCACCTATATCTGTCTGAGGAACCCCCACAGCCCTTACAGATCACCACAAGCACCTTCATCCACCCCGGCCATCATGTTCACAGTGTGTCGATGACAAATGGTTTTAGACTGGAGGTTGTTAAACACTGTGGATCATATAGACATGCACTGTAACAATGTCATGTTCATACATTTGAACCCTCTGTGTTTAGGCTGGATTGGTGACGTTTGCATTCATACTACAAACACGTGCAGAAGCAGAAGCTGAACATTTCAACTGTTTATTCATTCAAATTTAGATAAACCGTAATTGTAGGTGCTGTATTTCACCATCTGTCCACTACATTTGTCTAACCATTGAATAAACGAATAATTATGATATGATGATGCTTTTTTATTTCTTCAACAGTTTCAGCTTCTTCTGTCTGTCTTTTACTGAACATCCAACATGTGGCTTTATTTATTAAAGAGTTACTAAAAACACAGAGAAATATTGTGTTGTATCATATAGACTGTTTACACTGTATATATTATGGATGTGCATGTGTTCAAGCAAAAATACTATTCAATAGTCACTCTGAATTATTTGAATTTGCTACCTCTAGATGCAGCGGGCGTAGCTCGTTCAAACCTTTCTACATTATTGTTTTTATCATCGGTCAATTTTTTTGCAGTTATTGCTGAAACATATATTACTTGTGGCAGAATTACACGTCTGAATGGAGAAAGAGCCGAGATAAGAGCAAAAATAACCCAGCTGCTTCTAGCTAATGTTTGGTCGCAGGAAGATCGGCTGGATGAAATGAGACTAAGCAATGAAAAATGGGACTGTTTGTGCCCACAACAACGTCTTTACGCAGACTTGGCTTCATCTCAATGCCCAATATCTGCATCAATATCAGTTCATTGCTCCTGACGAGCGTCCTACCAGGCATCAGTAAAAGCAAAGGAAAATATATTTTTCCAAGACGATAGTCATCTAAATGGGGGTGGCTGCAGTAGAGTGGATCATCCATCAGTCGGAAAATCTGCAGTTCGATCCCCAGCTCCTGTAAGTCAGTATGTCGAGGTGTCCTTGGGTAAGACACTGAACCCCAGCTTGCTCCTGAAGCCGATAGTCTCTTAGAGTCCTCCTGTATGAATGATGTGTGAATGAGGATGTGATGTAAAAGCGCTTTGAGTGGTCGAAAACTATTCCATTTTTTTATAATTTAATGACTATTCAAATATTCAAAAATCATAGATCATCCCTAGTCTATATATACAGTACTATATGCAGTAATATATATCTAGTATTGACTTACATACTCTGTATAGTGACTTATAGCTGAAAACTGTTGCTTCTTGCTGTGGACTGATTGACATGTGTACAGGCTCACTGGTCAGTGAAGTGGATGATTGGGAGCGAGACCCGAGCCTTTACTCAGTCAATATCATCGGTGGGACTTCGCATTTAAAGTGCAAAATAAGTATTTTTCATCTCTCTCGTTGCCACTAATAAAGCTCGGCTGTTTGCAGGCATCAGTATGTCGTCTGAATTTTAAAACTGCTTGTGACACTGAAGCATTATCCTGCAGTGGCTGGTGACAGAATGATGGAGAGTTGGCTCTGCAGCAGAATACAAGACCAATCCAGAGGCAAATTACTCACAGGGGAAGGTGTGCCCGGGCAATGTACAATGAATGAACAAGTAAGAGGGATAAAAAAACAGAGTGAACATTGAACTCTGGATTTTAAAAGATGGCCCTGGCATCCAGTTAAGAGTAATTCACGTTCACAGCGAGCGTTTACGTGTGCAGGACAATCTAAGTCTAATATAGACTTTTATGGCCTTGTTTTTCAGCGGCCGTGGATCACTTATATCACTGCCAAGCTGAAGGCCAAATAAAGCAAAGCCTTTAGCCGCGTACAAGGAGCTATTCAGGTCATTGAAATACAACTGTGACAATCAGACGTAAATGAAACCCTTCATGTTTAGTGAGGTTGGTCAAACTGGAGCCTTGGAGTGGTTGCTAAAGGCTGCAGAGCTGAAGTGCTGTGACTGTTTCCTCTGATCTGTGGCTGATTCAGCTAATGATGCAGAAGGGAATCAATCTACTGTAATGTTTGAGCGGTGAGACTGAGAACATAAAGCACAGCACATAATGTCTTGGAAATGTGATGATTTGAAAAGGCTGATGTCAGTTTGGGATCATTGTGTCGGTTCGACCAGAGTTCACTCTAGAGGGAGAAATAAATCTTTTAAACTGGATCATTTCATCCAGTTCAGTACAAAGGTTTGTTCCTGTTTGTTGTTTTAAAGGAAGAATACTAATTCACTTTCTCTCTCAGAGCTAAATGAGGACATTGATATGAAGCTCCTGGAAACAGTTAGCCTAGCCTAGCTTAGCATAAAGACTCGGAGAATCAGCTACTTAGTTAACGTC
Organism: Pempheris klunzingeri; assembly: GCF_042242105.1. Classification (NCBI taxonomy): domain Eukaryota; kingdom Metazoa; phylum Chordata; class Actinopteri; order Acropomatiformes; family Pempheridae; genus Pempheris; species Pempheris klunzingeri. The sequence goes on from NC_092027.1 coordinate 5,913,753, forward strand.
CCTACAAAATGTCATTTTTTAAACTTTTGTGTGTGTATGGATTAAACAATAGAACAAAACGTGTTAATCAGTAGGCTTTAGAGGTGTTTGTAGGCTAAAAAACCAAGCTGGCTGTTTCTCCCCCGTCCTTATGCTAAGCTAGGCTAATCACCTCCTTCTCATCTTTGACAAAGAAAGCGAATAAGCACAATTTCACAAAATGTTTAACTATTTCTTTAATCTAATCAGTCACATCACCATTCAAACGCACAAAAATAACCATTTGTGTTGTCTCTCATGGCGCTGTAAAGCCTACACGAACCGGACATTCGTAAATTCACTTTTGTCTTTGACTTTTTTTTGGTCTGAAACAATATGAAACAATTCTAAAGGTGATCCAATCCAAAATACGGTCAAGAGACTCAAATAGAGAGAGAATACCAACAAATGCTAACTGACTTACACATCAGTTTACCTGTATTTCACATTCTCACTTTTCCCTAAAAAAACTTTCCCTAAAAATGTTTTTCTCCTGCATTGATAATAACACACTGTGTGATCACAGCTGACTGACTTAAATCCACTTTAGTAACATTGACACACAAACCAGAGGCTTTCCGAAATCTACCTGGATCCAGTTAGACTGAATACACCTGTAATTTAGACATAATCTTGGTTCCAAGGCACCAAGAAGACCCACAACCATGAAAACCTCTTCAGTCTGTTGCTGGTTTAAACTGTGTATCACATCCTGATAGTTTCTTTCTTTCTTTTAACCAGGATGCAACATAACATAGCTGCTTCAGTGACTCTAATGTAGCTTTCAACTCAGTTCAGTTGGAAGATTTTGTCAGACTCATTGTTCCATGCCATGATGTCTGCACTGCTACATAACCTCTTCTTCTGAAGAACAAGAAAATAAAAACCTGAGACTTCATCTTCAAAGCAGTGAGCAACAGCGTTTTGTCAGATCTACTAAGAATTTATAAGAAGAGGAAAAGTAAACAGTATGAAGGCGGATCAGACTCGTCCCAGTTGCAAAACTACAAACCACATGTTATCTTTTCTCTTCTGTCTCAGGTGCATGGATTAGACAGAAGGCCACTCCTGGACGTGGGAATAAAAAAATGTGTTTTTGTTTTTTTTCTGTAATTAGAGGGTTGGTTCACTCACAATGCATGAGACCAATATTTTCCCATTTACCTTTAGAGGAATCTCTCCACAAAGATAGCTTTGCACATGTGATGTGTTTTTCAGTTCATGTCCCATGCCAACGTGCACTGCAGGAAGTCATGCAGGAAATCAGAGTTCATGTACCTTCTTTTTATGAACTATAACCAAATGTCTGCCTAACTTTAACTTTGGCCCCAAACATAGTTAATCTGCCATAACCAGAGCAGTTTCCTAACCTTCACCATACCATCTATGCTCAGATTAAAAAGTCAGCATTTGATGTAAAATCTTTCCAGTATCAATATTTTTGCCTGGCTTTAGGGCTGAAAAGGGGTAATATGTCTTTCCAATATCAATATCCCATTCAGATTCTGGACAGGTTGGGAGATCATTATGACAAAAGAATTTTATTGTACCGAGGGGAAATGACTCTTTAAGGCATAACTTCTCACTCTTTAGGGTACAAATGGCAGAAAAACATCATGACTCCAACTGTGTGTCGAACTCATATTTTCTCACTCGTCTCTCTTGTGTGTTTTGTGCATTCCTCTCTGCTGCTGCCTGGCCACAAGGCTGCCAAGGTCACAGGGCACAAAGGAGGAGACACTGAGGACAAGTGGGGGGGCCTCGCCTGTCTTTAGGCAACAAGAAGGGTGGTGGAGGGGGTGGTGGCCCCATAAATCTGCCTGAGCTGGTTTGCGAGAGTTTAAGGGATGGTCTTTCACAGGCAGCGGTGAGGGGCCACGTCCGCCTGGCCTGCACAGAGGGGCTCTTGTCAGGCTTCTCCACCGTCCACCAACAACACCTCCTGCCTCTGTCCATCCACCCAAATAACGACAAGTTCCCCTGCTTCAGGCAACACAGCCCTGTGATCTCCACTTATGGAAGATGTATGGCCGCTCTGCCCTCTCCTAAACCTGGGGTCAGCTCTGCAGGGGCGCTTATGTAACCCAAACATCACAGGCAGCTGACGGAGATGAAAGGTGGACGGCTCATTTTTCACTCGCGCTATTACCGGCTATGTCCGCGCTGAAATGTGCCATAATAACACTGAAAGACTGGAGGCCTTTCCTGCTCATGTAATACAGTAGGTGTGAGACCACAAATACTGCGGCCGTAGTGGCAGTTGTCATGGCGACCGGGGCTCACCGCTCCAGCCCAAATGCCAATACAAATCTCCTCGTGGCCGGTGATTGTTTGACTTCTCCGCTGAGGTTTTAAAGAAGGATTTGGGGCTGTAACTCGGGCGATATTGCAAGAAGAGCTCCCCAAATCTCTCATCTCTGCTGATAATGCATGGCAAGCTTGAGTTGAAACCAGCCAAAATAACGTGCCACTGAAGACTGAAGACTAATGGACTCATTCAATCCAGCCAAATGTTGTGAAGAGGGGATAAACAACCCCTTTTTGGCTTATTTCAGGCTGTTTTCTTCCAAAGCGCTGATATAAACAGATGGGAAAATGAGTTGTGTTTGTCATAGGAAACAGGTGCTCGCACGTACATAATCACATGCCGTGCACCGAAAAGAATAGTCCCCCGTACCCACTTGTGGCCCAGAGAATGGGCTCCAGCTGGGCATGGTGTATATTACACAAACAAGTGTTTTGAGTGCCTTTACAAGAGGCATTCATCTGAGGATATGAGTGTTCGCGGGGGACAATGAGAGTCGATAGGGTCCCTGTGATTGTGATGAATGAGCTGACACAAATTAGAGCATTCGGAAACACATGAGAGGCCGCTTAATTACAGGAGATTTCTGCCCTTTTAAAGCAGCACCGAAAACAGTCTCAACAACAAACAGGCAGACCCACATCAGGCTTGTACAGTTAGCGTGCAAAAGAACTTGTTACCTATCGATTTTCAGTGGTCACGAGGCGCAGGTCTTAAATACAGCATCAGGTCCTCTGCAGACACAGGCTGTGTGCACTGAGGAAGTGTTAGCTGGGTGGTGCAGAGAGAAGAAGGCTTTCCGGCCAGCTTGTCAAAGATCAGCTTGGGTGTTTCTTGTCACCTCCAGTAGATGCTGAGCTGACTGTGCGAAGGTGACATCTCTGCTAGCATCTGTACTTTCACAACTCCAGTCAGGGTGAGCAATAAAAACAACCTCTAAATGAATGTAATATAATCTGTACTGTCTTTTAGAAAGGAACTTTTTTTGGGGGGGGGTTGTATTTCACAGATGTTTATTGCGTTATTAAGTCACCAGTTCCACCAGGTCATCCTTATGCTTATCGATATACTCAGCAAACAGTGGAGAAACCAAAGTTTTGTGGATGAAGTTTCAAGGAAGGATTTGTCAAGACTAGTGGTTTAAATGCTCCTATAGTTCGTGTTCAGTTCAGAAGCAAGTGTTCAGGACAGGACTCAGCTGTATTTATTTATTTATTCGGTGAGAAAAGGGATGATGTATGTAGAGGTAAAAAAAAAAAGGCTGTGTTACTGGCTGTGCAGAAAAAAATGATGATCACATTTCCTTCATGTTCTTGGTTTGTAGTTTTGAAGAAAAACAGCCCGTGTCTTATTTCATCACACTGAGCCACAAGAACTTCCTCATGTGTAACCAGTAAAGAAGAAAAGCTTGTAAAGGTTATAGGTGTTATACTATACACATCCAGCTAAAGATGGAATGTTTTGTTGGACATAGATCAGGTTTGGATCCTGCTTATGAATTCTGATTTATGAGAAACATATGAGGCTGATTGCTAGTCTCCTCGAAGAGAAACACATTTTGTCTTCAGAAAAACACATTTTCCAGGCTCCTGTGTCCTCATGTTAATTGTTCATTCACCTAGTAGCATGTTAGATATCTTTTATTTATTAATTAGTTAACTTATTAATTAATTTATTATTCTACAAACTTATTTCTCTTCTTTTCCTGTAAAAGATATAAATATTTTTGACTCATCTTGAACTCATGGTTACATACATTTATCCAAGCAACCATGATATTGGATGCTAATTAACCTCACCCATCATATAACACTGACCCTTGACACAATAAAAGGTGAATGTTTGAATTTCATCTGGAAAATATTTAACTTTTATTTTGAACTTTGAAACACTTCATCTCTTGGATGAATAACTGAAAGCGAAATATTTTTAGATTCCGTGTGATTTACACTTTCTAAGCATAGCAAATAAACATCCATAATCCTGCTAAGAAATCATAGAAAAAAAAATAATGCTCCTTTAACTCCAGACTTTCCTAAGAATCATCACGTTTTCTTCAGTGTCAAAGTAATTCAGTGATAGTTGTCTGTAAATCTGTGGCTTCATTACAAACAATAACTGCCAAAAGCTAATTGGGCATAATTTTAATATAATAGTTCCAAAATAAAGTTAATATAATATAATACGATATAAATATAATATAACTAATATTATTTTGAATGCTCTCTATCTATCTATCTATCTATCTATCTATCTATCTATCTATCTATCTATCTATCTATCTATCTATCAGAGCAGAACGTAGAACATGATGACGTCATTTTTGGTAAGGGAGCTCGGCGCGGGGGGAGGGGCGGGATCAGAACGTTTCTTTCCACCAATCAGCGCCGCTCTATGCAAATGAGCGCCGATCGACCGTCAATGTGGTGGAAAGCAGTCCGGTGCAGAGGAGTAGAGAGAAGCGGATCCACGGAGACTCCCGGGCGCGTTTTCTCCGTCTGCGAAGCTCTGGATGGCTGTTTAACCTCACCGAGGAAAACACACCTCAGTCCTCTTTTATTCAGATGAGCCTCCTTTGATGCGATAAAGCGGATATTCCTCACTTTTACTGGAGTCACAGAGCAGAGCTGCAAGATGAAATACAAAGTAAGTGAGGCGACACACAGGTCGGATCGGTGTGTTCTTCTCTTGTCTCTTGAGTTTCATGGTGTCTGCTGGAGAAATTTGAATTCCCCTCAGAGGATCGTGAGAGGAGCGGGTGCTGTGGTGGTGAAAGTTTTGTTCCGTGGCGTTAAATATAACTTCTTTATATGAGTGCATCCGGGTTTGTCTCTTAAACTTGAGCCGGTGAAAAAAAGGAAACTGAAATCAGAGGCTGTGTGATGAAAAGAGGATGCTGTCACTCGTCTTCTTAGATGTTTCTGGCTGATAAATGTGTAAATGTGTGTGTCATGTGAGGCTACATTTGCTTGGATGTTTCTTCACTGTTGCCCTTACAGGGGCGTAAATAGAGAACCAGCTCACCTGCTCCCCCCTTTAAGAGAGCAGAAATGGGAGCAAAGGCAGAAATATGATGTTTCTTTTGCCAGTAGTGCTCAGATTCTCCTACCAGTGTCAAAGACTGACAGAAATATAGTAGAAGTGTTTCACTGACAGTCACCTAACAGGTGTTAAACTGATCAGCGGCTTGTTTGGTGTTTAAAATGTATTAAATAGCCAGATTGGCCATCACAGGTCCCCAAAGCCCAGGGGGAGATCTTCAATTGTCAAAGGTCAAAGATACTCAATTTTGAGATACAGATATTAAACTCCTGTGATCACATGTGACAAAGAAAAGCATACAATTCTCAAATCTGAGAAGGTGGAATAAGGAAAGACTTAAAAGATGAACTGATTGTTAGGAAGTCTCTGTCGGTCGACTAGCTGCTAAATTGGATATGTGAGTTAGATGAATAAAACATCATGATATTGATGCAACAATCCTGCCACAACTAGAGGCATTAAAGAGAAAGCTGCCTCTGTATAACTCGTACAGATAAATCTGCTTCCGTTGACAGATTTCCATCACCTAAAAGTGAATCAGGCTGTGATAAAGTCGCCTTCATGCTCATGGTCTTTAGTGGAGTTCCCAGACTGCTCTTTACCTCAGTAGGCAGCCAATCAGAGGCTCTGTTATGTCTGTCGCTGTCAGTCTTAGAGGTTTATTTTGTGATGGACTTGTGAGCTTCAGGAAGCTTTGGATGGATTTTTGTGGAAGGCCGACATGCTCTGACCTCTGCTGTGTGAATGCTTTTGAGCTTTTCACCCTGTTTGGGAAACACAAGGCACAAAGCAAGAGGCTCTTTAGCTGTTACAGTGAAGTCCCGTCTCCCCCACACGTCAGTCTGAAGTCCGCTTCACCATATTAGGGAAGCAAAAATTGCACTTCTCAAGCAAAACTGTGTAAAGTGTTTGGATGATGGCCGTGGCTTCACCTCAGTTCACGAGCTGTTTCCTGAGGTGTGAGGCTGAGCTTTGGACTCGGCAGCTGAGTGAACTGGGTCTCTTCTTCAGCGTCCACTGGGCCTGGTGTCACTCGTCAGCGGGGTGTGGTTGTGATTGGAGGGCGTCCACGGCGCGTGTCTGCGTCATGGTCCTCACTGACTCATTGTCCTGTTGAGTACACAGTTCACGGAGCAGAGCGAGCCGACCAGTCCAGGGTGATGATGATGGTTTGGGCGCGAGGCCAGTGAGCGTAGCAGTGATTTCAGGGTTGGGAAACAACTTTGAGCAGGTTTCCGTGGTCACTGTTTTCCTCCTCAACAAGGAGACTTATCAGTGGATGTTAATGAATCAACGCCAGTGTTTCTAGGAAGGAGATCTGGACTGTTCTGACGTAAAACTGCGTCTACACTTCTTTGTTTGCCTCTACCACGGTCAGATAAGGCGAGTATAGAAATCTGTAGAGTGCTCTTTGCTTATGATAAACATATCAGCATTATGCAACGCAGCCAGAGGAAGGTAGGCTGGCAGGGAGGGAGAAGAAAGGCGGGAAATCAGGCAGCCAAAGAGGCCTTGACACATTTTGCGTCACTACAGTGTTTATTGAGTTTCTTGCAGGTCAGCCTCCAGCAGATTCTTGTTTAAATCTGTTGAAAGTTCACTGTGTCCCCTATCAGATCTCAGCCGCGATGAATTATTCACAGCTATATTAAGCGCTCGTTTCCCTGCAGAGTGGTAATGTTTCAACAGAAGCTTAACGAGGTCGGCCCGGCGGTCGGCGCCCCGTCACATATCCTGAAGTGAGGTGCCGCAGTCTGGCCACACATTGGCGCCCCTCCACCCCTCCCCTCTCTGACATCAGAGATGGTTTTGGTTTCCAGCGGGTGTTCAGGTGTGAAGAGAAGGCTTGTCTTCAATAGGTCACCTAATGCGTATAATCCCCCCCCCCGATGGGTCCACACATGGACGGATCTCTTACAGCGCCGGTGAGGCCCAGAGGTTTCTGAAGAGGAAGACGCACAAAGAAAGAAAGAGATGACGCCTGAGGGAGTTTAAAGGAGTAGTTCAACATTTTGGGAAATTTAATTATTGTACTTATATGCATACTTATATGCATATTGTCCTTATGCTAAGCTAACTGTCTCTTGGCTCCTGCTTTATATTTATCTGAGAGATATAAGCGCGATATCATTCTCCTCATCTACAGTTACTCCCCCACAGAAAGCATTCAAGCGTGTTCCCCAAAATGTCAAACTATTCCTTTAAAGTGTTATGACTCAACTTTCTGGTACAAAATAAGTCAAAAGCCCTCTTACGCACATTCTCGCCCAGAGACTTCTACAACCTTTTAACTCATTCCTTTGTAACTGACGTAACTGTTGCAGAAATAGCTTCACAACCACAGCGAAGAGTGATTAGGTGAACCCTTATTCTGTCCAGTGTGTGTGTGTGTGTGTGTGTGTGTGTGTGTGTGTGTGTGTGTGTTTTCCTCAGTGTTTCTTTTTTTATGGGTTCAGGTTCCAGGCGTTGGTCCAAAAAGTGAAGAGGGCTGGAGGAGAGCGGAGCAGACATTGTTCTGGGAGGGAGGGAGGGAGGAGGGGGAGGGAGGATCTGTGATGCTGAAAGGGCCTGCAGAAAATAAAAGAAAGAGGAAGTTGTGGGGGGAACGAGAGGGCAAACAGAGTTGGGTGTATTGGGGGGGGGGGGGGGGGGGGGGGGGGCGTTGGGAGGGTGGTGGGAGGTCGAGGAGTGCCCTGTGAGAATGAGAGCATTTCAGGCGATTGTGCGTGGGAAGGTTGTTCAGAAGATGCACATGATTGTTTCAAGGTGCCCCTTTTACATTGTTAATGAGTCTGGCAGCGGGGCACACCGGGATACAAAGTCTTTTCTTTCCTGTGCGCTCTGCATGTTTGGTTGTGCAGGGGGGGGGGGTCGTCTAGAAAGAGACATTTGTATTCTCCTGAAAGACGGTTTGCTCAGATAAAACCAGGCAAACAATCCTTTCCTTTGCTTGTTCTGCAAGTTTTACACACACAGTCGTGCACTGGAATGGCTTTTCCAGGTGGCTTTTTTTCCCTGTTTCCACTGGTTATCTTATTTTGAGGCTGAATTCTGCATAGATCATTTATTACTCTGCAAAATTCAAGGTATTGTCCTGCTGTGCTGTCAATTTTTTCAGTGTTTTCAGCACATTTCAGTGCAGGATTACTTGCCCCTGTGCTCAGAGTTTGCTCCTGTGCAAGGTTTTCAGTGAGCGTGGAGAGCTTCTCCCCCTGCAAGAATGAATAGACGTCCCTCCAACCCCCCCCTGCTCGCACCATGAGCCTGCCATTAACATTTGAAAACGGTCAGCGGGGAGACTGACTACATTGTGTGCACATTTCAGAGAGAGAGAGACAGACAGAGAGAGAGAGAGACTGACTACCCAACATCATCAACAATGCATATAATCATTTCCATGTTTGACCTTTGGCGGAAATAATTCTCGCCACCCCCTTCCTTCCCCCTGAGGAATGACAACTATTTTGCAGGGTCATCTCTCAAGATGTAGTGGACCCCTGTCAGCTTGGTTCGACCCGGTGGGTTTCATGGCAGATAAGAGGAGGAGCACTGCGGAGGAAAAGTGTTTAACACTGCTGCTCTGAATAAGCACACACAACCTGGAGCTGCCTGTTTGTGCTTTAAAAGAATGTCTGGAGGTTAGATTTCTAACTGATGCAGAGATGCTTTAGCTGGATGTGACATGTGATGTGAGCTGAAAAGATTTGCTGATTTATAGTTTGACAGTTCGCAGCTGTTCGATTAATCGTTTTAGTCACTTTTTTGAGCAAAAGCGTCCAAACTTTCAGCTTCTCAAATGTGAGAATTTGCTGCTTATATGAAATGAAACCAGTTCCTCAGGGTTTTAGAGTGTTGTTTAGATAAAACAAGCCATTTGTAGATGCCACCTCAAAATAGTTAAGCAATTCATCCAGAATAAAACCTGCAGATGAATCTTTTGTTGCAGCCGTGCATCTCGGAAGCAACTAAACTTTTGAATTTGGTGTCAAGTGATTTATAAACTTTATGAGAGAAAAAAAAAACTCTCACCTGCTTTTAAGCAGTTTCTTATCCTCCTCCTTCAGCAGTGTTATGATGGAAGATGATAATGTACACTCTTTCCCACTTTTTTTTACTTTAGTTTGTAATTGAACATTTCTGTGATTGAACCCCTTTCAGCCGCTCTCAGAGATCCAGAGTTGCTTTAGTTATTTGTGCCAATGTGAAGAAAGATACAACAACACCGTTGTGCTTAGTTGAGGCTTCTGTTGGCAGAGAAATTTGAATCTGTTTCTTTTCAACAAAAGATTTCTCTGTGTAATTGTGGAGAATTGGTTATAAATGAATCCAAAACGCTGATTATTGCTGTTGAATACTCTCATCCTTTAAACCCCAATGGAGGAGCAGGAAATAAAGCCAAATAACTTTATATGCAGAGCCGAAACAATTATTCAATTCACTGAGCATTAACTGGCAAATAATACAAATACCTGATAGGACCAATGTAAGTTGATCATATAATTGAAAGTCTACAGTATTTTGGTTTTGGACTGTTTGTCAGACAAAAAAGTCATTTAAAGACATCACCTTGGATTGTGGGAGCTTTTCATGGGCATTTTTCACAATGTTCTTACATTTTATGGGCAAAACGACTAATCGACTAATCAAAAAAATAGTCACCAAATGAGGCCTGAATCACATTGTCAACCGCATGAATAAAGCAAATACAAATTGTAAAACCACAGAACATCCTCAGTAGATGTTTTCAAAAGCACTAAGGCATTAAAACGGGTGAATCTTTCCCTCCAATAAACAAAAGATCCTCCTTTGTATCTCACATACCCTTCATGGTTCAAAGGGGGACGATGGCAGCCTCAGTTGTTCTGCTTTTTGTGTCTGTGAGATCTTTCTCGTAGCGTGAAATCGTGAGGACGCTGGAGTGAATCTCCATCTCATTGGCTATTCCTATATGTAAAACCATTCAATGTGGCCCTGTGGAGATACCATGAAACATATTTCACATCTCAGGCTCCTGCCCCCTGGAGGGATTAGCGCTCGTCTCTGGGGGGGGGGGTTACCACGATGCACTCATGTACCCTCGTTTGGCACTGATGCCAAGCTTGGAAAAGATCCATCTCCGCTCTGCCAAAACTTCTTGGCCGGGGCCCCATGAATACCAACCATACTGTTGTGTTTTTGTGTGAGTGTTGCTGCTCTGACCCTTATAGGTGCAGTAAATTGTCTTTTGTAGGTCAGAGGTCAGTTTTGGAAACCAAACAAAGCCCCTAGAGTTTGCAGAGATTCACAGCTTTGCTCTGAGACGCCTCAGCAGCAGCATGGACGCCTCCCAACATGGGTCCTCAAAGTGAAGGACAGTTTCTCTTCCTGCTGCTTCACACCAGTCACACAGTCCTGGAATGACTTGGCAGAATATGAGAGGCAGCGTTGCACAATGTGTTTCCCCAGCAGCTCTCCCAGTTAACAGAATTTGATACACTTTTGAGAGAATATATCCAGTGTGGCTTTCACTTCTAATTATAGGTTTTACTTGGCGTTCAGGAGCGGAGCGAGGGAGTCCAAGATGTGAATGGATAAGACTAGGTCAGGTCGATCTTTGGCTTCTGCAGGAGGCAGGAAGTGCTGCAGGCTAAGGAGTGGGACGGAAACAGGGGAGGGCGACATGTCAGGTTACCTTGTAGTTTATGTGGCAGTAAAAAAACATAAAACAAGTATGATTGATGGGCAGAGTGAGGAGGAGCTGGAGGAGAACAGTTTAACCAGCAAGTCACTCATATCACCTCCTCTGACATAATCAAAACACAGCTGACGGCGCTGCAGTTATGCTCATATTGTATTTCATCCTGATTTTTATTGCTGTTACAGTCCACAGCCAAAATGGTAGAAATAAGGCAACTAATTACTGTTGCGGCCGTAGAGCCTTGGTTGTCTCTCTCTCTCTCTTGCTTTTCTGTTGCAGGTCCCTGGCTGGGCGGAGCATGCAATCACCTAACCTGGCACACCTGGCCAGTGGTGCAGGTTATATAGGCCGGCCGGTGGAACCAGAGCCCTCTCTCTTCACATCCAGCCACCCATGCTCTTCGTTGTTATAATAAAATGGTCTTCATTTACAGTAAAGCCTCTCTTACACCTCTTCCTTTGTTGTGGCCTAGGAGCCCGCCGTGACATTTTTTATTTTATTCTAAGTCTCTGACCATTGTATTTTCCATGAATTGATGAATTGTTTTGCCTGTAAAATGGCTAAAACGGTAAAAAGCTACACTCTTGTTTGGCTTTCATTGGAAAAACCCTGATGCTGACACAGTTTTAGTCAGACTCACTCACTGACTAAACAGATACCTCATCTCTCAAAGCGATATGTTTTTCAGTGGTTGTCACAGCTTGCAGTGTGGTTAGACGTAACATGGCACATCATATCCTGCCACCACGCTGTTGTTGTTTAGATGTTTCGGGGTGTGGAGATTTCCTCGCAGTGCTGCTGCCTATGAATCACAAATGAGAGAGGGAAGGTGGAGGGTGTCATATTTACACTGCGGATACAATAGTCTTTTATGCAGCACCAGGCAGAATGAATAGAGCCTTTTTCTGTCCGCCTGGAGGAGCTCGGTGTGCCGTGTCTTGATATTTGTGGCTGTTCAGTTTGTTGGAAAAGAGACAAACTGACAAGCCAGTGATGTGATTTCTGTTTGGCAGATAAGCTACAGCATAAGCAGTCGATGGCTAATGACCACAAGGCTGGAATAAGCTATTGATCGTTCAACAGTGAAGTATAACTCTCTTCATGCTAACTGTATTGTAACTATTGATTTACAAGTGCTTGCATAAGATGTCAATCACTTACTGTGTGGCAGCGTTGCATGTGTCGGATCACGTTTCCCTGTGCGCTTACAGGCTTAAAATGAAAGCACCAAAGCTGTGACATGGGCCTTTTTTCCACAAGACTTTTTCAGACAAATAGGAGGTGGAAGTTTCACTGATCCTGCAGTGTAATTATGTTAATACACGGCCACTGGCTCGTAAAGAGGCTGTAATCAGAGGGTCAGCCTTCCTGAAAACTGTCCAAATGAAGAAATTACCATGTACCCTGAGCTCTGAACCGCTTCCCATGAGCCCTCTCTACCCAGAACCCTTCACACGGCCCATTTATTTGAACTGGCTCTCACCCGCAGCAGGCCGCACTCTGAGGAACGGCTCGTAAAAGTCATCAGGTCCTCATTATCGTCATTACTATAATTATTTTCTATATTTAACCATGTGAAATGAGGCCAAATGAGTGTGCTGGTTCGCCCCTTTCTGCGAACAACCCCGGGACACTTGTTGCAGTGGTACGGCCCTAGTTTTCTCACAATGAGGCGCTGCGTGATGTTCTCACAGTCGGAGCGTACCACTTTCTTGGGAGCGGGTTGTGTTTGTTTGGGTTGAAAACGCTGTTGTGTCTTTGAAAGCGGGGCAGCTCCCGTTGCTGTGGGGAACGCTGGTTTCTGCTATGTGGTGCGGTTGTGTTTTTGGCGACCGCAGCAGGAGAATTTGAGTATTTGTGAGCTTGTTTAGCCAAAGCCACCTTCATTATTATTAGACTGATGTATACCCCAGAGAGGTGGAGGGAAAAACCACCCACAGAGCTCGTACCGAAAGCAAAGGTGGGGCCCTTTCAGCTGGCAGTGAAGTTACATAAGGGGACTTTTTTTTAAATTTTCTGGCTTGGTCAGCAGGCTGTCCACACAAATGAGAGGACTTTTATACTGTTTGTGCTCAGGCAAGACGCTGGAGGAAAAAAAGCCTTGCTAATGCAGAGGTGTGTGAGTCAGAGCAGTGAGGGGCTCAGCGTGGAGGGGCTCAGGCTGTATATTAGCTTCAGGCTGTATATTGTACTCCAGGTGCAAATCTGGACAGCTCAGCTTTGCACGATTCCTCGCTCTCTAATGATGAAAACATACCAGACTGTGAGAGCGTCTCAGTAGCCAGATGTTGCAGAGGGCAGTATGAGACCTGGGAGATCCGGAAATAAATAAATAAAAATACACGTGTGCAGGTTTTATACCTCCTTTTATCTTTTTATGCCTTTTAACGTCTTCTGGACTTGATCTGTTTTTCACTAATTAGGCCAAAGTTTCTCAAGCTTCATGTCTAACATCTTTAGAGCTAAAATGAGTAGATAGTTAATGATTAATCTATTTTGATGATCAACTAATCATTCAGGTTTCTGCCTCTTAAGTTAAGTTAGATTTAGTTTGCAATCAGATGTGACAAAGAAAAACAGCAAATTCTCACATTTGAGAAGCTGAAATCAGAAGTTATTTGGCAAACAAGGCCTAAATGAATCATTAATTATCAAAATATTTACTGATTAATTTTCTGATTAATCGATTAATCATTTGTTTGCTAGAGCAGTCTTCAAAATGCAGGCTTCAAAGTGCAAAATGTCATACATAACAGAATTGTACAAAATCCAATAAAGAAAATAACAGAAACAAAGAAACAAATTAAGTAATATCTGAATGAACTTAAACTATAAAAGTATATTTTAAGAAGACAGCTTTTTTTCTTCGAATAATTTGTTCAAGACAAAAAAACTGCATAAGGCAACGCACAGGCTCATATGTGCACCTAAAAGGTCTGAAATATAGCAAAGAGCCTATTTAAAGAGCTGTGGTGAGATAAGATCTTGTTTTTACCATCCACCCCCCTCTATGCGCCCCTGCAACCCTGAGTTATGCCATTAAGATTTCAGCCCCAGAAACACTTCATATTTACATTAGGAAGCAGCAGAACGCCTCTCGCCTCGCCGACTTATAACAGATAACTTCCTGGAAGCGCACACTCATCTGTGGGTGAAGCAGAAGGGGCCCTCCCTGCCCTCCCTGCCCGCCCGCCCGCCCACTGACAAATGGCAAACACATGTGTTTATAGGAGGATCAATGGCGAGTGGTGGAGTCACCGTGTTGTGACTAACCAATGTTTATGCCAGAGATCTGACGCCCGGTTTAATAGTCAGTTTCACCTGCTCCGATTACAGTGGAGCAGCGGCCTGAAGCAAACAACAACACGACAGGAGCTTCCCAGTGTGCATCACTTCAAAAGGGTCGGCTTGTAGCTGTTAGCCGTTACAGCTAACAGCCTGTTTGTTCAGCATGATTAGGGGCGATTTTTCACATGACCATCACATTTAGATTATCCTGATTAAAATCTACTCCACCTCAGTTACGACTCACTCTTTATTGGGCGAGGCGCAATAAAAGTGATCACGAACTCCGTTTATATTGTCTACGTGTTTACCTACTCACAAGATCTGCCCTAATAAAACTCACCCGCAGTGAGAACGAGGGTTTCGTGTGTGAAAGTGTCAAACTGTTCTCTTTTGGGACCCTTGTGGTCCCCAGACTCTCCGCAGCAGAGGACACAGACTGTGTTCGTGTTTGTTGCAGCATTTGTTTCTCTGTGAGAACTCTGTCGGATGTTTGACTTGTGCTGAAGTCCAGATGCAGAGTGGTTTGCTCACGGACTGCCAGTCACGACTACAATGGCTTTTATGATTACAGCTTTTTCATCAAGGTGTTAGTAACCCTAATGGACCTTGAATGTATGACATCAGTGTTGTAATGGTTGGAGCATTTACCTCCTAATATTAACCCTCGGGTTTTGCTGACATTGGCTTTAAGTCCTCGTTGTTTGGGCTGTAAAATAGTAACAATATTTCCAACATCAGCCCATTTTTTTGCTTTAAATATTGATCTTGTTTCATCTGACCATTTTAAAATCAAAGATGTTGAAAAGTATTGCAGTGGTAACTTTTAATGTGTCCACAAACTGGACTTGTGATGACTTCAACTTAGAAAACACAAGCAAATTGTGTAAATGTAGTTGTCTTTATGATTAAATCTGTTGTCAAAGGTATCGAGATCTTTATTTTATTTTATTTATGCTAAATATCTATTAGGAACAATGAAGAAAACATTGGTTACCAACTGTATACAGATGTATTGCATATCGCATTTATAGCCAAGGCTAATTTGCATATGTTTTCTTAAACATTTATCTTAAATCTATTGCATATAACTGTTTGAGAGAAGTAATGCTTCATTCCTGCAGAGGTCAAACACAAGTTTAAGACGTTTAAGTCATCAATTTAGAATAATGGTGATGAGCAGTTCCAATAAGATTGAATTAAAACGTATCAAGGTGTACTATGTATGTTTTTTGAGCGGTTACAGTGGACTCAAGAGAAAACATCAGGTTTAATGTTCTGCTGAAGCCTTAAGATTAGTTTAACATTTTGCACTGAGGCTTCATGAAGGTGTGAGTGTATTTGTGTTGCTGAGCTGTGAGATGTTCGAGCATCTCTGTGTGGTTTAGAGAACAGATACGAGGTCACAGCTTCTCTCACACTTCGCCATCCACCCGCTTGTATCTCTGCAAAGCTTGCCAGGCCTGCTCGAGGAAAGCTGGTCTCCGGTGTAAACGTGTAAGCGTAAGCGTAAGTGTGTGCGCTTGTGGTTGGTGAAACCTACGTTCTCGGTTTGGTGGCTGGTTACAGCGATCACTGTGATTAGTGGAGACAAAGTAGTGTGATGCGTGCTGCTGTTGTGTCTGCAAGGTGATTTAATTTCTCCTCAGAGCATCAAACACAAAGCAAGTCACAGCAGCAGGACAACATCCATCAGATAGTCAGATAGTTTGACTTTCTAATCAAGAGTTATGATGCTGAAATCTGTCTAATAATAATGTTTTTGCATGAGGCCCAGAGTCTCTGCTGCTGTAAACTTGTCTGTAATTTCTCAGAACAAATATATTCAGACTCTAATTTGAGCTGCAGTTGTAATCACAGTAATCAGCAGTTTGTTTCCTCATGGATGCCTCTGCCAGCCTGGATCAAATTATTGGAACCAACAGGCACCCAGATCCGCTTCCATTGGGCGGCGTTGACCTTCGGGGGAGCACACTCGAACTTGCTGCAGCTCGCTGGTGGCGGGGGGTGATTGTGAGGGTGTAATTGTGCAACGGGTGTCGCTGGCTAACGGCCCTGGCCTTGCATTTAGACAATAGCCAGGGAGGCAGGGCCCGCAGGGAGAGATAACGGTGTGACTAGAGGGAGAGTTTCACATGGGAACAGCCTGAATCAGGCCGGGTAGGAAGGAGGAAAGGAGGCTCAAGAAAGCATCAAACAAGCAGCAGCCACAAAGTGGGCTTCCTGATTCCCACACTGAGCTACTGAAGGGTGACGCCCTAATCACAAAGTGGCAGAAAGATAAATGAAACTGAACAAGGCTTCCTATTGAGAGGCCGTATTTGGATGCTCAAACAGTTAAAGTCACAGTTTCTTGTTTACATGTCTCTGATAATCCTCGCTCATTTCTTTTTGATCCAAATGTGCATGTAGCTTTTAGTCAGATTAGGATTCAGATTTGAGGCTCTGCTCAGCTCATTTCATCTGATACGAGCTTGATCCTGCTCACTGATGAGAGTTTACGAAGACTTAAAGTCAGCAGCAGCGTGAGTTCACTCCTGCTGTCCCTTCGTAGTTTCTTATGCGTTATTAGACATTTTTTATGGCATTTTATCGCTGAATCTGAGGCAATAACTACAAACTAAACAAGAGACAAGCTCCTTGTTTTATTATTGCCTTAAAAAGAAGTTAGTGGAGGCGGATCGTCTGCTTGGAAAGCTGAACAACAAACACTGTCCTCTGCCTCAGTATCCGACGTTAAGATGCCCTTGAGAAAGGTGCTTAATCCTTAATTGTATTTATGGAGTTTGTATAGCTTAAAATACAGGACTGTCGTTGTGCTGGGCAGCTCCCAGGAGTTAGAGTTTGTTATTATGTGAGTATGAAGCAGCTGAAAAGGAGAATTCATGCTCAGTTAACTCCTTCCCCGGATGAATAAAGGCTTAAGGAAAACGATTGATGCTTTTACTGAGGCAATTAGTCCTAAATGCCTCTCTCAGACGCAGAAGTGGCACACTCTGGGGCTTTTCCTATCTCCAGAATCTGTGGTTTTGAGTCATTATCCCTCAGCCCTCACTGGCCCTTTAGATAACTGTGCCCCGGAGCAGGGCGCAAGCTGAGAAAATCCCATCAAGTTCAGATTGGTTTGAAAGACATCTGGTGTGGGACTGGGGGCTAATGCAATCCTGCATGGTAATTTGAAGTGCAGAAAGAGGTTCACGAGGATGCCATTCACCAAAGCAAATTAAAACCGGCCATAAAAGTAATATAATGGTAAACTCTAGTGTTTTAATGGAAAGCTTTATTTTAGGAAATACGTCTTTATTAAACACCACTCTCAAATCTGTACTGTACATATGAAGCTGCAGCCAGTCAGCTTAGGTACAAGCTGTCGTTGCAAACTGTTTTTTTTGCAGATAAATGTGTCTAAATAATGTCTGCTCTTTCTTTCTGCAGAACCTGATGGCCAAAGCGTTGTACGACAACATGCCGGAGTCCCCCGAGGAGCTGGCCTTCCGTAAAGGGGACATCCTGACCGTCATAGAGCAGAACACGGGAGGCCTGGAGGGCTGGTGGCTCTGCTCCCTTCACGGCCGCCAAGGCATCGCCCCCGGCAACCGCCTGAAGCTGCTGATCGGGCCCATGTTCGAGGCTCAGTCGCCGGCCGCCGCCGCCGCCGCCCAGTCCTCTCCTCAGAGCTCGCCCTATCAGCAGAAGCCTGGCTCGGCGGCTCAGGGGATCTACCAGGTGCCGCCGTCCCTCCAGAGTCCACAGCAGCAGAGTCAGCAGAGCATCTACCAGGTTCCTCCTGGACAAGACGTCTACCAAGTCCCACCGAGGAGTACTCTAGCTGCTGATACCACTCCGAGCAAGGTGAGGCCGACAGAGAGAGCCAGAACTGAGGCTCTATTTCTTATTTCCCTTGGGCTGCAACTAATGACTATTTTCATTATCACTGAATCTATCAATTAGTTTTGTGATTAATCATTTAATCCAATCGTGCGCCACGGAGAGCCAACAAGGCTGGAGCAGCTGATTTCACTGATTAGCCTTCCTTCAAGCAGAGGGGGAGGATCTCATCAGTGAAACCACCTGCCGAGGTCATTGGCTGGAAAGAAAACCTGTGGATTATTGGCACTGTGGCACATTACTCCCCAAGACTGGTTCAGTCAATAAAAAGAACTGAAAAACTGCCCTCACAGGTTGCCACAGCCCACTGTGACATCTTACAGTTGCTTTTTTTGTCCAAGCAACAAAGATCTTACATTCTAGTGATATAAAACGGAGAAAAGCAGTACATTCTCACATTTGAAAGGCTGGACCAGAGAATAATGACATAAATGACAATCAACTAATCGTTTGAGCCTCCATCTTTCTATGAGATTAGAGCTTCAGGCATTTTCTCTCACTGTGTTTTAAACATGGTCATAAAGTCGTGGGTTACAAACTTTAAAAAACTCATTGAGGCGTAGAAAACTAAGAGCGGGTTTAGAGAAAGAGAGAAAAATGGAGATCGGTCTGTTCGCTGACCTGAGACAGTTCTTTGGGATCAGAGCGGATTTTAAAACATAACATCAACTCTGCCAAGTGTGGGTATTAGATGTGATAGGACATGGCATTTACACCGTGACCTGTTATCCTGCCAGTCTGCCACGACTCCAATCAGTGTGGCTGCACACTGAGAGCAGAGAGAGGCCGGAGAGATTGTGGGTCTGCGACGTGAAATGCGGACAGGGTGTGCCGGGCCTGGCGCTCACCACAGAGCAGGGTAGTGTTTTTGTGCAGGGCTCCTATTTGGCTTTTCTTGTATATTGGCACGCTGTGTGTAGCAGAGCCAGTCTAAGCCACAGAAGGGCAGCGAATATGGGAAGAACTTGTGGAAAAGCAAACAGCACAGAGCTGTTTTTTGGATTTTAGTGGAGCCCAGCTGCCTGAAAGTAGTTTTTTTTTCTGTATTTAAATGCTGTACACAGGGTCACTGGCAAACCCATTACACCTGGCATGGTCCTTTACTGTATGGCTGTGTATACAATCATCCAAGCAGTGTGTTCTTTATGTGTATTTGTTGTTTTATTGGCTGGATGGTATATCATTTTTAACATGTGACATCTTAGGCTGTCCTAAAAATACAGCCTGTTATTGCAGACACAAACGACGAGCTTCTCATATGTTCTGAATTATCTGGAAGAATAATACTCTTTATTATGTGTTTATTCATTAACAACCCAAAGGAATAGCAAGAATAACTGTTTCAGCTGATGTCCACGGTGTGTAGACTCACTGACTGTCATGGGCTCTTTTATACAGATTCAGGTTCAGGTTCAGGTACAAACATTTCTGATAAACCAAATGTAGAAACAGGGCACATAAAGGAGATTACTAAGAAAAATGTGTGGCAATACAAAGACTTAATTAGCAGAAATATAAAAAATCAGCATCGGATGTCTGAAGAAATAACATGATTTGCATTTTACAGACAAAAAGTTGAATTCGTAAGCAGTAAAACAAATCTTTAATTTGTCTACTATCAGGTTTTGCTGCTATCAGTCACTCGTGGTAGTTTATGCCAACAGATGTTAGTTAGCATTAGTTAGCATTAGCGACTGGCCAACAGGTCAGCTAACATTCCTAACATACCTTCTTATGGTAGGTGGTGTTAGCAAACCTAAGCTATATATCACATTATTAGTGACACCGGTGAGCACTGCTGATAATAATAATGATAATTGTTATTTGTACTATTTATTTATTTATGTTATTTATACTATTCTTCAAAAGGTCACAATGTGCTTGTACAAGAAACATGAGATAAAATAAAGATAGAATGAAATATAAAAGAGACTTAGACGTGGTTGCTGAACGAGCCAACCTTCTCTGTTACTGCTACTGTTGCTCCACAGTTTATCATCTCCTTTTATCCAGTGATCATCATTTGTGGCCACAGTGGCTATTCTTCACACTGTGAAAGTTACATAGTCTTGGTTTAAAGGCACCAGTTAAACCAAGGCGAGCGGTGATCCTTCATTACGAATGGAAGTCACTGGCAGGTGTGTGCTTCAACAGGAAGGAGGAATTTTCCTGTTTATTCAACCGTTTAACTAGTTTTAGCAGCTCAGACCAGATCATCCTCCAGGAGACGGATAGTAATTATATGCTGGATGAGCTTTTTATAACCAAAGGGTGTTTTTTCTTTCAAACAAATCGGCTCCAGCCGTCATGGAAATGAGCTAAGGTGTGCATTTTAGTGGGTAAATAGGCAGCAGGCGCCGAAGGCTTAGAGGACTTTGTGTGATTCACTGTGTGATAAAGTCAGTCAGAGCTTGGGGGCTGAGGAGAGAGCTGTCAATCAACCTGCACACAGCAGCCAGCCAGCACCTCTCGTTTCCCCCAACAGGCCTCAAGGCTTACATGGGGAGTGGTATTAAAAAGGCTTCGGCGATAACATGGAAAATTTAATGTGCTTCTAACAAGAGTACGTTTTGTGCTGTAATCATGTTATTGGAGAGATTAAATTAAATTCTGGACGTTTAACTTTCCCTCCAATCTGTGGTTATCAAAGTGGTGCAATTTTTTGTGGTCGTTCCTGTCTATTAAACAGATTATGATTATGACTGTGTGTTGTTGTACTGCAGGAGCTCTGCTGTTTTCCAGTGACGTCTGCCTGTTGGACAGAAGCACCATCGGTCTCTGTGGCCACAGTTAAAGCCAGACAGCGATATCTGTAGTAAAACTGGGATAAAAAAAACGATTACAAGAAACGTATTGTTGGTTTATAGACTGGAAGCTGAAAGTGTTATTTTAGGCATCCGGGGTTCAAAAAGTTCCCTTTATTTTTTTGCACAGGCGTTGTTAGACGACTGCACTCAGTAATGGATAAGTTCACCGCAACAAATCCATCTTTTAACCAAATTTAATTCTATAAAATCCTGTTTTTAGAATAAATGCGTTCCTGTAAAACCCCAGTGATGGATGGAAACATCTGAAGCGTGATATGTTGTGCTACTTATTCAATTTTGGTGTGTTGTTTTGTTCCGAGTTGCAGCTACAAAAAAATGTTTGCATTTTGTTGTAGCGTCCTCTCTATAGCAACCCCAGCTACAGTTCGGTGTTTAGAGCTTTTCCTTCGACCAAAATGATGCACAAATGATTAAAAGTGACGGCCATAATTTAAGTCTTCCAGTAAAGTTAGAATTATCCAGGAGGCTTTAAAGTGGAACCAGAACCAGCAGCTAACCCTCCACTGCACACAGCGTCACAGCATTTTGTGGATTTGTCGACGTGAAATCCAAACCCTGACCTTCGCTCTTCAAAACACCAGAATCGGTCTTGTTTACTACGGCTCGTCTTTTGTGGAGCAGTATTGATGACAGGCTGCGAGCGTTGACTCATGCTGCATGCGGTGTGATGTGCTAAGAGCCGATGGAGCTGAAGGGAAAACAGCCATTTTCTTGTTGTCAAGTGCAAACGTGCGCGCGAGTGCAGACACTTGCTTCCCAAATGATTATGGAGGCTGATGGAGGCTGATGGAGGCTTCCTAGACTGATAATCCCCTCTCATATTACTCCAAAGCCTCCCTCAGAGAAAGGTTCCTGCGTGTGTTTCACCCTGTGTGTTTAGAGCCGTGCATGCATGCGCTCTTGTCTGCACACTTCCTCCAGAATGCATCCTCGGGTTTGCATGCCAACCCCACAGTGCAAATCCAGATTGGCGACCGGTTATTTTCTCTTCATGTGGTGTGGGGCTCTGGTATATAAAGGCACACTGAGGTTTGGCGCTCTCTGCTTCTCTGGATGTTTGGTTTGATGCTGCGGCCTTGTCCTTGGGTGACCCTCCAACGCTGCCCTCCCACCACCCTCCCTCCCCGCTCCCTTCAAGGTCTCCGAGCTGGGACCGTGTGGGACTGATGCCTGAAGCTCTCGGCCACACAAAGAGGCTCCTCACACGGAGGCCAGGAGGAGCTTTGTGCCGCCTTTCATCATTCTTGCTCTCAGAGGCCCATTTTTCATCTCAGCCTCTGCTGCTCTTGATTTTTCTCTTTCTCCTTCGGCTCTGAAAGGTGTGTCTGTTTCGCTCTGTCAGTTTCTCCCCACTGTTCCGTTTCCTCTGTGCTTCCCCCTCTGACTCAGGCACTGAGGTCATAGTGTTCAAAGATGGTTTTGGGTTCAGAGTTCAAAGATCTCCGTTGAGCGTCTTATCTACTCCTACCAGACGGCCTTTTCATTCCTCACTTCCTGCCTTGTAAGGTCTGCTCCTTTTATGGGCGTTTCCTCCGTTCACTGCATCATACCCATAGCTCCAACCCTCCTCCTTGGTGCCATGAAGAAGGTAGGGGTGCTACAAAATGATTAATAAACTCCCACACAACTCAAGGAAGTGCCCTGATAGCTGTTTATGGCTTGTGAGGGCGTGCCATCTACCTTGATAAAAGTCCCCTTATAGGAGTAACCAGGTTATGTGTAATGAATGGCTTGTTTGTTTGCCTCGGTCATATTTTCTCTGTCTAATCATGCACATGACAATCTCAGCACCAGATAAGTGAGTTATTTCTTCCCAGAGCAAGCCAGCTCCTTCAGACGCTTGTCTGCTCACCATTGTCGCAGCGGTGATGAATCGCCGGCTCATGAGGTTTGACCGAGGGGGCAAGGTCGTAAATCAGTTGCACCAAAAGTAATCTGCTCCGCGGTCCGCATACTGAGAGGACTTTCTCCTCCTTGAAAGTTTAATGCAGAGAATGTGATAAATGAGTAGAAGTAGGAGGAGAGGAGACCGGAAATGCTTGGCTCAACACTTTAGCAGCATGGCTGTAAAGACGGTAATTACCAAAACCCAAGCTGACATTCAGATTGCTTTTTTTTTTTTTTTTTTAATCCAACCAACTGTCCAAAACCCAAAGAGATTCAGTGTCATGTAACAGAAGACAAAGAAAATGGGGAAATATTCACTTTTAAAAGCCGCAGCAAGTGTATTTTGGGGATGTTTAGCCACACTAGCCGCTCTATGGATGGCACTGTCACATGGTTGCTTGGACAGTCCACCGCCAGACTGAAATATCTCAACAACTATGGTTACCATGAAATTTTTAACAGACTAGCATAATTACGCCCAAGTGCAGCCTCACAGAGCATGGCTGCATAGTCTTTGTCTTGCTCTCTACTAAGATTTAAGGGTGGCTCATTTCTAATTTCTCATTTCGCTTTATCCTCTTTTTTCCTCAGATGACTGTCTCATTACTTTGTTTTCCTAGAACGTAAACACCGACTGTCAGACACATCTTTTAACATTACTTCTCTTCAGATAATCATGGCAGGGGATTAAGAAGCTGCTTTGATCAGAGAGGATGAAAAATGATCTCCATTAGTGCTAAAACCAGTGCGTTCTCTTTTAATGCTCCTCATTAAGCCCGCTGTCTGTTTGGGTTTAGCCACTTGGATGTGTTACAGAGACGGCCGAAAGCCTCACAGGATTCACGAGTTAATTACCTGCATTAATTAGTTTGGCACTTAAATGGGCTGCCGCAGCTCCGAGTGGCTGAGGGGAACATTATCGAGCAGTTCTGAGCAGCGAGGAAAATGGCCCACAACACAGCGAGAGACATCTTTGTACTGTGATTCAGCAAAGCAGAGAAGGGCAGGTTACTACAGAGCAGAAACACACCCTACGTTTAGGAGACGCAGTCATATAGAAAATCCCTTTCTTACTCAATACATGATGGTTGGATCGGTGCCCAGAGGTGACGCTCTCTGAAGGGTGAACCTACATGCTCAGTGAAGAGAGAGACCGGCGGGGGTCGACTTTGTCAGCGTCCAGATGGATGGATAAGAGCACGAGACAGGAGATGAGGAGGTGTGAATGAGGAGATGGATGGCCGGCAGCGCCACTGCGACCGTCTTTCATAAGCCGGCCTTTGTTGAAAAACCTCGTTAGGGTTGTTGATTTGGGTTAGCGGGCCAGAAGCTGGGGAAGCGGCTGTGCGTGTGTGTATGAAAAGGTGTGAAATGATGATTTCCTGTTATTTCGTGCATCACATTGGCTTGTTAAATTACAAGCACCATAAGTCATCCACAGGCAATCGTGCAGACATGAAGCCCGCCTGAGCTGGTCGATGTGGCTGAAAACATAATGATATTGATGAGGATATTTTCTATTATCAGTATACAGATGGGTGTTTTAGATATAGGGCCAACTAAAACAGCCAAAAGGGCTTCCATACTTCTGGCCGTAGACTCTCCAGGAGGGATGATGTTTTGATGATGGTGTTCATTGGAGTTGAGATCTGGTGACCATAGCACACGATTTACCATTCATTTCATACTCCAAGTATTCAGTGACAACTTGGAAGCATCTGCTTGTCGTCCGTTTTTATATTTGATCATTTTAATATGTCAGATGCTGCGAGCTGTATCCACTGCTCTGTGCTACGAGGCATCAAATCTAAAAGTAATAGAAGATGATATATAAACACATAAATAGGGTTTTATGAGTAAAATAAAGGTAAAGATAAGCTACAACTGAATGAAAGAGATTTGAGACTTTGAGTTACAGTGCAGTGCAAGATAGGAATCACGAGTCCCACATTTAATTTAATAAAATGTTGCAGCAAACGGAAACATTTTAGGCCCCGATTTAAACTTGATGCTGCGTCTTCCTGTTTAGTTTTGACTTTGAGGACAGCACACTAACCAAGATGAGATGTATTTTGGCCATAAACTATTATGGTTTTACTTTATTTACCAATAGAAGTGTTTTAAAATCAATTATTCTCTTAAATCTAGAGTGATGTGGTCCACTTTGCATAATGATAATATTATCATATCATCGTGTGATTATGCTGAAAACGCTCCCCATCAGTAGGTAAAATGCAATAATAACAACCTGATGAGGTAGTTGTTGATATTATGACGACACCTCTCAAATGACTCTGAAGTAAAGCTGAATATTCCTACCTCCCAAAACCTGAGCCTGCCAGGATGCTAAGTAAACACAGTGTTGCTGAAAGCGCCATGAGTCACTCACCACAATGCGTAGGAGTGCTAACAAGGCATCTATTTGGCTCCTCAGGGCACTAGTTTAAACCTGATCCCTCTTTAGTCACTCGGTTTGCTCTCCCTCCTCTGTGAAGGAATCCTGAGAGCCTATCACCTGAGTGGGAACAAATGTTTGCTCAGTCGCCCCAGCTCTTCATGATGTCATCACCCTCTGAAAGGGCTGCCACCGCCGCCGTGCAAGCGCCAACCTCATTGGACGTGGTAAATATTTACCCACCAGCAATTATAGCAGCGCCGAGCGGCCTTGGAGCAACAGCCTGCTGGGTAAACAGGGTGGAGATGGGAAATAAATGAGCAGTGTGCATCTGGCAGCGGCTGACAGGGACGTGTGCTATTCAAAGCGATGACATGTACCTGTGGAAAAGGTCACTGAGGTCTTTGACAGACACCTCGCTGCCATCTGCATGTGGCAGCTGAGTCCAGACATCCCCTTATCGTCATCAGGCTCAACCCACAGGGACAGCAGCCGCGCTAAAGTGACCTTTTACCAAGCATCACCTAGTTATTACTTAGTGAAAGGCTGGCTCCCTAACTGCTGTGTCTGGTAACAGGCTGTGCCTTTTTCTTTTTTTTATTCTAACACGGTTTTGTTTTGCAAACAATAAAAAAGAAGGTCAAACTAAAGCAACTAAGAAACTGAATCCACAATTCTTCTCTGTGTCAAATCTGAACACACAAACATGACACAAAACAAGTGTGATTTACACCTCCTAACATCATTATCTCTGATGTCCATCATAACCATTAATCTGCTTGGAAATCATAGAAAAACAACGGTTCTTATAATCCAGAACTTGCCTGACAATAAGCACGTTTTAAAGTTTTCTTCTGTATCAAAGTAATCCAGTGGTAGCTGTGTGTACTTCCATGGGTACATTGCAAACAGGAACTGCTAATAGCTCATTCGGCAAACTTTTAATGACAGCTGGCTCTGTTGTGTCTGAGGGGGAGTCCGCAGTGTCTTTTAAAACACATACAGTAAACTAATGCCCCAATAATGAACATTTTCACAGCACTATACAGCCAGATTGTACATCACTGAACAAATAATAATAATGTAGTTTCTATCACCTTGTTGTAAAAACCATGAAGTAGAAAGAATGTCTTTTTTTTTCACTTTAACAGCCTGAAGTGTGCGAGCGACGATGCGTGACAAGAGCCAAAAGCAGCAAGTCTATTTATTCCTCTGCTGGTGTATTTCAGAGCCTGGTCTGACGCATTTAAGGTCCATGGTGTGTGTTTCAGCTCTGACCCCACAGGCCCTGTTGGGATGATGTATGCACGGACAGGAATGCCAACAATGAGCACCTTAAATCACCACTGGCTTGTTCAGATTGGACTTATGAGATCCATATGGACTACTGTTAGTCAGATCCCGGCTCAGATGAATGGCATTCCTTTCCATACTAGGCGACGTACTCTCATTTTCCGTTCCTCTCACTTTCCCCCTCTGTTGCCTTTTTTCATAAATCTCTTTTACAAACCAGCCCTCTCCCCTTCCTCCTCCTCCTCCTCTTCTCCATCTCTGCTGCTTCCTCAGAAACATGAATCCAATTCTGACTTGGCCGAGGTTTCGGCTCCTACTGCTCATGCTCCGATAAACGTCTGCACAGTATAAGAGATGGTATTAGGATATTAACTCGGCTGCACGGCGACTCATGACTGGATACTGGGACTAAAGTCTTATGCCTCCCTGGAGACTTTCCCCTCTGCCAGGAGGCCATGCGTATGGTTCCTATTTTCGAGCCCTGTTAATGAACCCTGCCTGCTCCAGTGTGGCGATACTGGTGCGTGGGGGCAGAAGAGGAGTACTGGGCTCAGGGAAGGACATTCCCAGCATTCCTCTGTCTGTCTGACGCAGCAAGGAGGTCTGCAGCTCTGCTTTTAGGAGGGCGACGGCCACGGGGGGAGGGGGATGGAAACACCGGGATTAGGAGGTGTGGAGGGACTGATTATCACTGACGGGAAAAGAGGAGGGAAAATGCGGTAAAATATTAACAGGGGCAAAAAAGTCACGAGCATAGGTGAAGCGAGCAGTTTGTGTTTTGTTTTTTTTTCCAAACAGTAATGGCACCATTATTCTGAAGCCTGTCTGCACCACAGCGTGAAAGATTTTAAAGGTGTTTTAAATCCTACAGCACAAACTGCCAGGGGTTATAACAGGGTTTGTATCAGTACCAGTGACCCCATGATCACTTCTCCAGATTTCTGGAGATTTCTGGATTCAAATACTCAGAATCCAGCCAGTCCGCCTACGACAATAAAACTACTTCTCAAATACCTTTTTATACAATAAAACGTTTAGATGAAGTCCTCGCTTGTCTGTTTTCCCATTGAGCCCTAAATCAGTTTTTAGTTCTGTATTCACAGGTTTCTCTTAATGTTTCAGCTTTTAGGCTAGAACACTTCTACCTCATACAAATGTTATTATTCTAACCGATACAACACGCTCTTGTTTAATTCACTGCCACTGCCTTACTTTGGCCGGTTTGACCATCAGCTAATGTGTAAACTTGGGGTCGAGATAGTTTTCCTGGATCAACATTTCATAATATACATATTAGGAGAAATATTTGTTTTTTTATGCTTATTGTCCCATTTTAACTCCATTAATGAATATATTTTTTATAAAAATATATTTTTATAGTGTAGAGCTGAAATACTTGTTCAAATAATCAATACTCAGTCGACAGAAAATTAACATTTGCCCGGTTCAGCTTCTCCAGCATCAGAATTTGCTGTTTTATATCATTGCAACTTCAATATTATTTGCTTTTGGACTGTTGGTCGGACAAAACAAGACCTTAAAAGGCTTCACCCTGGGCTCTGTGATTGGCATTTTTTGTTATTTTCTTACATTTTATTGAGAAAACATGCAATCTATTAATGAAAAAAATAATAGATCATGAATGTAACTGCATTTCTTGGTGTTTTTGCCCTTCATTGGACGTTATACAGTACAGAGCTGACAGGAAATGGTCCCAGGTCGGCTCTCTTTGCACTGCAGCTCCTGTTTTCTGTTTATCTCTTGGTTTCCTGGGTTCTTCACAAACAACAGGGAGGATGTTGGTCCGTCTCTGCTGCCAGAACATATTTGCCTCAACTGTAATCACTTACTGTCCTCGGGTCACTCGAGGACTGGGAATGAAAATAGAAAAACAATGGAGGACAGATGCACAGAAGCTGGGTGGCAGGACGGGTGTGTTTGTAGTCTGTGACGTCTCGAGCACTGCTGCGCCCCAGGTGTCGTTTTTTTGAGACAGCAGCTCTGATTGTTCGTCTCTCCCCCCCGCTGTGATCGGACAGGTGGTGACCCCGACCAGAGTGGGACAGTCCTACACCTACAGCCCAGGACAGCACAACCAGCAGGACCTCTATGATGTCCCACCCAGTAGATCACAGGGATCACAGGGGGTACGTGTCTCATGTTCCCACAGCATGTCCAGTACACCAGTGTGACCTTTTCTGTCTACTTAGAAGTCTAATAATAAAGTCTAATGTAAATGGAGTCATGCAAATAACCACTAGTGGACACTCTGATTGTCTTTTAAGGGGATTTAAGGGATATTTTGCCCTAAATTTGTTATTTACATCTAATTCTGAAACTCCTAAAGAACTCCATTCTAATAAAAAAAAATTTTTTTAAAAAGTAATCAAACCAAACATTAAAAGTCCAAGTCAAAATAAAATTTTCTGCAATATCAGTTTGTATAAATCTTACTGGCTCATGTCAGAGTCTTTGCATATTTTGGCTCGTTTACTACAAATCTCACATACTTTCCTACATTCTCAGGCAACATTCATCTGAATATTAAAACAAAAAATCAGTCAGCAGATTCTTGAAACTTGTAAATTCCACCACAGTGGGCATCAGGTCTGCGTTATTCTTTTTTTAATCAATGTTGTGATGTTGTTATGGGGAATCATTAACGAAGGCTTGAGGCTTCTTTGTGGTGGATTACACAACTTCAACGTGTTTCAGGAATTTAAAAAATAACCCAAGTTATGTTTTCACCACACAGAAATAAATGAAAGACGACGGCAAAAAATACATCCTAAAAGGTGAAAACGTGTAAAACGTTCTTAGCTGACAAACACACTAGTGTCTGTTTAACTGTCAAAGCTTAAATGTTTTATTTGTTGTGTTTTCTACAAAATCAGTCATAGTTTTTGTCTTTCTGCTCTTATCTACAACAGTTCAACATGTGAAAATAAATAAACTGAACATTCAAACTAACAAGAATGATGAAAATTGTTTAAGACAGTGGAAAATGTGTATTTGTCAGAACAAGAAAGCTGTTTCTTTGATCTTCAGCATGTTCCTGTTTTAATCTACCACATACCCTGTTCTCTGCAGTGACCTTCTTTTCTCAGAAAGGATCCTTGACAATTATAGTTTTGTCGTGTCATCTTGCTTTAAGCTGATAAATCCTTCAGTGATGATAGTTTCACCCACTGAAAGAAGCTACTTTTATGGTACACTGTGTTATTTAAAGCAAAACAAAATAAAAGGCTGAACCTTAATTACATAAGATCAATTCATTTTTTAAAGTACAAACTAGTTCTTCATGATCACAGCTCACACTAGAAGTTTTATATATGTTTCTCTTATTTGATGTTTATCTAATTCTGCATTTTAGGTGTACGATATTCCACCTGGTCAGATGTATCCAGGCGCCAGAAACCAAGGAGTCTACGATGTCCCTCCGTCTCAAATGGACCTCCGGACACAAGGCGTTTACGACATACCTCCCTCTTCACAAGGGGTAAGAGAACATTTCAACAACTATATAACCTTCCACCACAATGAAAGGACACATTAGTCAGACGCTCCATTTATATCAGTCAAATAAAGAAAATTAAGGAAGTGGTGGCTGCTTATGACCAGAAAATGTTATTTTATGTTTATTGATACAGTTCCTAGTATTTCTCTTAATTGTCTATAATAAATGAATAATACGTCAAATGTCATATTTATGACATTCTTGCGGCGGCGCTAAATGAAAGCTTTGCCTGCCAGGAGAGTTTAACCAAAACTCCTTGAGTATGGTTCTGTGTCTGAACTCTCCAGCAAGGGAAAAAGAAAAGAGTCAAGGACATAACTCGTCTCTTTCCAGACCCTCTAAGATTTCACCAGACTTCCAGACCCGACCAGGCAGAGCGCCATAAATTTGTTTGTAATAACCTGAAATATGCTGGGACCTGTTATTTGCGTCCTTCTTAATTACAGTTTGGGCCGGCCTGTCTAGCTGTAAAGAGTGCGTTTCAAGGCTGATGGAAATCACTTACAGGCCACCATTTTATTCAACCCCATCATGCTCTGTATGTGTACGTCAGAACAAACAATCTGCTCTGTCCAGCTAGCGGGAGGTAAAAGCTTCGCTGTGCTCTGACTCTGCAGTAGAGGAAGAAACTCTGAGGTATCTAAATATGCCAAGAGGTCTTTCACTTCCTCAATCTCTAACTGCAGCGCTGCAGTACAAACTGTATCCGGTGAAAACCCGCTGACATTCAGGGCCTTAACACACACTTAGCTGGTTACAGTCGACTTATTCCAGTAAGCTGATTTCTGAAATGTCATGCAAATAAGAGAACTGGGTTTTCCTAATCAGGGTGACAGACTAGAGAGTCCTGATTTCCCCAGGGAGATTTCACCTAGAGAACGCAGATCTCTTGTGCATGTGTACATCTAATCGGCTCTCTACAAGTACAAGTGCACAACAGCATGCAGGGTTATGCTTTTATCAAGGGCTTGAATTTGAATATACGCCTTTAAAAGTGCCTGATTTTCAACATAATCTGGCGTTTCATCCACACAATCACTCCTGCACACCAAAAATCTTTTAATATATTGAAATGAAACGACCCCGTTATCATATTTTGTTGTGTGACAATATCGTAAACCCATATATAAATAAATTAGATGTGATGATAAAGACATTTCTTGGTGTAGGCACCTTAAAAGTGCTTGAGCGCTGTATGAATAATAAGTCCGACTAAAACTGTAACTTCTAAACTAAAATGTAGCCTCCAAACGTCTGAATGAGTCTTGTTCAATGGATGAACATTTGACTATTTGTCAAAAAATCTGATTACAGACTGGCTGGATTTGCGGTAACCAGGTAATTGCCTTGTAGGTGAATGTGTGCTCCGATTAACTGCATAACCTGATTTGTCTGAGTAACCTGGTTACTTGCGGACATCGCGGTCCTGATTTACAACTGAAAGATGATCGGGGGATGTTTTGCACTAATTTTACTGTCAGGCTGATGAAAAACAGCCTGACGTGAGTCTAATGTAACCGTGTTCAGCTGCACAGCCATCAGAAACAGGAACAGGCAGGTTTACTGGTGGTTTTGGTGAGACTGAAGATTAATTCCATGTTTTATTGCTCATTACATGATGTAAGGGCTACTGTTTGTAGAGAAATGATGGTATGATAGAAAAATAAATGAATGAAATTGAATAAAAGTTAATCAAAGGAACCTCCTGTTTCTTGTATGTGCATGACACAATGAAATAAATTACTAATTTAAACACAATGATTGATGATACTGCTGAATGTGACCCTAATGATTGTCCTCGCCTGCAGGTCTACTCGGTGCCTCCCTGCAGGACCAACCCCGCCCTCCAGGAGGGAAACTACGACTTCCCGCAGCCTCTCAAACACAAGCAGGAAGGCATCTACGACGTACCGCCACCTGCCCTCACCAAGCCCTCACAGAGCCCCCAGTCGCATTATGACTTCCCCCCCAGTGTGGAGGCTCCTGCCCACCACCAACACCCAAATACCAACGGCAATGAAGGCATTTACGACGTACCCCCACCCGCCCTACACTCAGGGGCGGGGTCACAGAGGGACGTGTATGACATCCCCCGGGGCATGCAGCCCTCCCAGCACAGAGCCTCGCCCGCCGACAGAGACGGAAGCAAAGGCATCTATGACATCCCGGCATCTGCGGTAGCAGACGTGATGGACGGCGTGAACCGCCTGTCGTTTTCCAGCACCGGCAGCACACGCAGCAGCATGTCCACCTCCTCGTCCTCCACGGGCTCCAGCTCCGAGGGCCGCCTCGCTCTGGACGTGGATGCTGCCGTCCAGAGGTTGTACCGCCTGCAGCAGGCCGTGGAGGCCTCAGTCGGGGCTTTGCATTCGATGGCAGCTTCCCCTCACTGGAGGACTTTTCCCTTCATGGAGCGCCGCGCTAACGACGTCCGCACAGTGCTAGACAGGGTCCGGGCCGCTCTGGGGGACTTTGTTGTGTTTGGTAGAGGGGCTGCTGCAAATGCCACAGCTCTATCAGACTCCAGCCTGCACAGCAAGCTGAAAAGGCAGCTGGGGCGCCTGGAGGATTCGCAGCAGATCCTCCTGCAGATCTACCAGGTCCTGGAGAACTGCAGCTGGGCTCTGAACGCCCTGGTGTCCTCCGGCAAGCACCACAACAAAACCGACGACCTGGATCGCTTCGTCATGGTCTCCAGGACTCTTCCCGATGACGCCAAGCAGCTGGCCTCCACGATAGGCAGCAATGCGGAGCTGCTGTTTAGGCGGATGCACATGGACGGGTCTTTCTCTATCGGCAGCACACCTGATGAGAACATGATCCACCCGCTCACCTCCCCCTCCTCTGATAACGACAACTACGGAGGGCCGACAAAGCCGTTCCCTGTGCCCTCCAGCCAAGACAAAGACAACATGAACAACAGTGAGAAGTGTGTGAAGAGCTGGATGGAGGACTATGATTACGTACATCTGCAGGTAAATCCCCACAGAGAGAGAAACTCTGTAGATCTGTATGTTAAAGCCCGTATGAGAGGTCCTTTAATTTATGTCCTGACTTGTTTCTGTAATAGCCTGACTGAAGCTGTTTTTTATGATGACCTGCTTCACTATTTCATCCTAAATTAATGTGTTTTGTCAGCAACAACTGTTAATTTAAATCCAGTTGCTTTTATAGCCAATATATAGCCTGTAATCTGATGATTTAATGCAGCAAAGGTCTGCCAATCCTCTGTTTTTTTTCAGGATTTTAAGATTTATAACCTTGCTCTCGCTCCTTTATTTGCTTTATTTGCAATGATTTATACTGCAGAGAGTATTGCTGATTCCTGCAGGATGCACCGATGGTTAAACCTCGGCTTTTCTCACCTACTTGTTTTCCTCCGCAGGGCAAAGACGACTTCGAGCGTCAGCAGAAGGAGCTTCTGGAGAAAGAAAACATTATCAAGCAGAGTCAAGTCCAGCTGGGCCAGGAGCAGGTGAGACTCCCACAGACTCTGCTGAAGCTGCTAGGATGTTTCTGTGGTATCAGTCATAATGTATTTATAGATAATCATACTGTACGATCACAAACACACAGCTGTTGACCTTCTGGGGCTCACTGATGCAGGGAAAAAAACATTCGGCCCTTTTGTTGTAGCCAGATGGCACCGCTAGCAGAACAGAAAATAATTACTCTGAGAGATTATATTAACCAACAAGTAAATCTAAATAATGACAATCACATCTGATCCAACCACAGCTCTGATTAACCACTCTTAACAAATGTTTTTGGGTTTTAGAGCAATATTTGCTTATTTAGTCACCATTTAATGTTAAAAACAAATATTTATTAAGATTTGAAACCGAGTGTTCAGGGGTTTTAACTTTCTTAGTCCTTCTTAGTTTGATTCCCCAAACTTTGCATCAGTTTTGACCTTTGAGTAGCAGCTAAAGATTATTCTCATTACTGATTAATCTGCTGACTAACATGAAAAATGCTCATGTCATGTCTGAACCCGCAAGCAGCAAATATTAAACATTTTTGTTTAAAAAAAGACTGAAACTAATCAATCAAAATAGTTGATCGATGGTCTCTTGATAGACTAATCGATTAATCAAGCAGCTGTGGTAAGGGAGCAGAATTTAAACTTCTTATATAAGGTCGTGTTCTGTGGAAATCTGACTTACATGATACGATCTCAGTAAAATCCGAAGGTTGTGGCACATTTACACGTTAACAAGCGAAAATAATCTGAACTCTGTCACCGCTCACAGATCAATCAGTTCAAGAAGCTGGAGCAGGAGGTGATCAAACCCGTGGAGAACGACATCACGCAGTGGATCTCGCACCAGCACTCGGGCGTGACCTCGCCCCCCTCCTCGGACTCGTCCTCCTGCCTGTCCCCCGCCACCCATGTGTGCGCTCGGGACCGCCAGCTGCTCGGCTTCTACTCCGAGCAGTGCGAGCAGCACTTTGTCACGCTCCTCAGCGCCGTGGACGCCTTCTTCGACTGCGTCGGCGCCGGGCAGCCCCCCCGCATCTTCGTGGCGCACAGCAAGTTCGTCATCCTCAGCGCCCACAAACTGGTCTTCATCGGAGACACTCTGTCCAGGCAGGCCGCGGCCCCCGAGGTGGCCAACAGGGTGATGAACTCCAGTAACGTGCTGTGCGACTTGTTAAAGACGGTGGTGGCTGCGACTAAAACGGCCGCCCTGAACTACCCAAACACAGCCGCCATCCAGGAGATGGTGGACAGAGTCACTGACCTCTCGCACCACTCGCAGCAGTTCAAAGAACAGCTGCTGCAAATGGCCAATTTGTGATTTTCAACCATGTTGCTCCAGTGTATTTCACCACAGACTCCACGTGTACATTAATCTGGCCTAAATATATATATTTACAGTCTAAACACATATATATATATATATATTGTTCTTCATCTTTAAGCCTGTTATGGATGTTGTAAATAGTCTGTTCTGTAAATATTTGCTATTTTTTGTGTAGATTGTTTTATATTATGGTATGGATATATATGTAGATGCAGCCCTGGTGTCTCTGTAGGAGCATGTAGACGTTTTTCATAACATTCCTGTCATATATTATGAAGCACCTTATGAGATGTCCAGTCTTTTCGTTTTGTTTTTCTGTTTTTACCTGTAGAATGTCGTTGATGTGTCTTACTGCTGGGTGTGACAGTAAATCCTGTAAATCACGTTAATGTCGATATGTGTGTGTGGAGCTTTCCACAGAGTAAAGGATTGTTCTTAACCATGTGACTGGGCCCTTTAATTTCTCACAATGACATAACCGATATGTTGTAGTGAAAGAGACGTTCCCAAAGAGAGGAGGAGGAGGAGAGCAGAATAAGTAAGAGGAAGGTTTTGTTTGTTTTTTTTTGTCTTGTAATTTCACTTAAATGCACAAAATTTGAAACTTTTAAGTCGGAGTCAATCGGCCTTCAACACAAAGTGGGTTTTTAAAGGACAACACTGATATTTTGGACAAAAATCCTATATGATTATAATTAATTTCTATAAATATTGATCATTTTAATGGTGAAATGTACTACTTCCTCTCAGAAATGTAGTCACAACAATTATGGGACACTGAAAGTCAAAATAATATAAAGAATTTAAGGCTTAATAGTTTTTCTTTGCCAGTGCAACAACGACTAAACTAAACATATTCGCTTTATATTCAAGTTCGCGCTTGACCTTGGAAGTTTTCGGAATAGTTTGACCAAAATGACCATTTCCGCTTCCATGCTCAAATACAAATCTTGTGCAATTTGTTTTTCCAGAGCTTTCAACTGCATCTTATGGTCTTCATCTTTCAATAAAAGGCTTCATTTTCAAATAAAACATCATTGCAGGTTCAGCTCAGTCACATCCTGGTGGACGCCAGGAGGATGTTTCTGATTTCCAGTCACATCTGATGAGAGTCAGATTTACCCTCTGATCTTAAAAAGGGGCAGTTAAAGACACACACAGATTATCGAGGGGCAAGTAAAGGACACATATGTTCTCTGGACCGTGAGAAACATGTTTTTTCAGAGTGACCCAATCAGCTGCAACACATTTTCTTTGGTTCGAACTGTAGTGAATTGATAAAATGTAAAGAATGATCGAGCGTTTCTGCAAAAGCCTCATGGGAACATAAATACAGCGTGAGGACTGACTGTAGACTGTAGAACTAAAGACAGCAGTTGTGTCTCTTCACCTGCCGTCTTTCCTCTCTTTCACTATAATCTCTTTTTTGTATCGATTTACTGTTTTTTCTGTTTTTGAGTTGGGAACCCGGACAGTTTCCTTTTAAAGTCGGTCTGCAACATGAACAAAGTAAAGTCTCCAAATCTAACTCTTGATTTCACAAACTATTTAATACTTCAGTCAATGTTTGGCACATTTCATCCTCTGAGTGTGACAGTGCACCAACAAAAGGGGTCAAAGGTTGTGGGGTTTTCCTGCCAGATAAAAGTATTTTCTCAGTAGGACTATAAGATATAAATACTTTGATCCAGTGTTTTAGATTTCCAGTTCTTTAGTATCCCTTTTATTTTGCTGCAGTGCTTCTTTCACTATAATCGGAGTGAATTATAGTGTCTGGCTGTGGAGAAGCTGCTTTATAGAAAGATCGATGGGGCTGTGTGAAGGAGAGATGCCCGCAGTGAGACCTCTGCCCCCCCCCCTTCAGCTCCCAATCACAAAATCTCATCAACAATCCTCGGAGCTCACAGGACGCCTCTTACAGGCAATCTAAATGTTTTTACTATTCAGGGCCGCGTTACTCTCTGCGCTCTCCGGGGAGACGACAAAGAAAGGAATTTGCAATGACTTTAAAAAGACAGACACGGTAAATCAGGACACGTCAGGTCCATTTTACAGGGCGGTTTTTTGACCAGTTTATTCTGAGCCAGTCTGCCATGTGAAGGGAGCAGAAACTACAGGAGCAGAGAAGCTGAGGAGGAAAAGCTTCAAAGCTGTGATAGAAAGATGGCGGAACATTTAAGTCTGTAGCTCATATGAGATGAATGTATCTCTGTTTTCTATTCATCTTTTTACCTCAATTCACAATCTGCAATACTTCTTTTTTATACTCCCCCTATGTATATTGTTTCTATTTTTATACTTCCTCTCTCTAAACTGTACATATTTTCTTATATCACCTCCTGCCTGCTGTAATGTTGTGTATTTCCCCATCATGGGACTAATAAAGGAATATAAGGAGACAAGATAGGGAATCTTATCTTATCTTTGCTGGGTGTCTGTTTTTCTACTGTTAATATCTATATTTTTCTCAGACTCTGGGTCAGAAATCTGCACGTCAGCAACACTCACACACACCAAAGTTCTATATTCTGGAGGTTTATACAGAGGGGTTTGTTCAAATATCATTCACAGTCTGGTTTTTATAACAGTTTATTCCTAAAACCATGGGGGAAATTGTTTGTTATGGCTGTTGACAGTATTTCCTCTGTAAAAACCTTTGACTTTCGTATGTCAACAGGATGAAACAAGACTTTCCAGCCTGATTTTATCCAACATTCAGATTTCTGTTCTGGAAATGTATGAAAATCAGTGCATATTTAAATAGACAGTACCTCATCTTCATATCTAAACATTAACTTCTAAGGAACTAGCGATACAAAAAATGATTGCGTTAGTCTAAGTAACAAACTGGGGAGGCTTCATGGTGATATTTATTAGTTAAAATGTTCATCCTATCACCCTGCAGTGTCTCCCCTTAAAACATGTGTTTACACGTTGGTCGACCACCTCTCTGCTGAGACAGATTTTCTTCTCCGTCACATTTGGATTTTCCCAATGTCTCATTATGATGAATAACTAACCAAATTACTGAGACGTTGGTTCATTAAAGGTGATATTGTTTAAGTACAGATAAGAGCTAGGAGGGGAAAATCAATGAGTAAATCTTGTTTTAGCTTTAGCAGTTGCTTCAGCAGAATCGAAGGCACCTCAGGACATCTTGTGGCTCCAAACGAGTGAGAAAAATAGCTTTTGGCTGATGAATGCTTGAGACCTGGGGAGAGATTGGTGAATCAATGAGTTATTTTCGTCCTGGCAGCTCTAATACATCCACTCTGGCCAGCACACACAGTCCTGTACTCAGCAGCAGCAGCAGCAGAGAGCTTCTGTGTGTCAGTCACCAGCGGCTGCGTGCCAAACATCTCATAAATGGCTGTCTTTGGTTTACCACAAATGCACAAAGTGGCAAGGTGCTGCAGAGACGGAGAGCTGAAGCTGCATTTTGATCAGTTCCCCCGGAGCAGTTGTCTCCCCCGATGAGATACCGTCTAGTCGAGCCGAGAGAACAGCAAACAGGTGTTGGACTGCTGAGCTGGAAACTTATAGTGATATACAAGAGCAGCAATCAAGAAGTCAGCTGCTCACCTGTCTGTTGAGTGAACAAACAGCGAGAGGTCATCAGAGAGGTAATATGCAATACCTGCAGCCGGCCACAGGGGCAGAGAGCTCAGAGAGCCTGTAGCTGAATATATAGAGAGAGGTAGAAGAGCACTGGAGAGTCTATGTCATTTCCTTGGCTTACCACAATCATTTCCTGTAAAGTATTTGCAGGCTCTGAAATTACAGCCTCGTAGCTCAGCAGGGCCTTCTATTCTCAAAAAATGAAAAAAAAAGTCCCCAGCTGCAGGCAGAAACACACTCGGGCAGCTCTGAGGGAGAGGGGGCATCATTAGTATGAATAAAACTACCAGCGAAGGTTTGCCTCAGAGTCAATTTACTGTAGGAGCGGTTTGTTAACTTTCTGCATCTGTTTCCAGTGGATGATGGATGCAGGATATTCTGGACGGGCGCATTCTCAACATCTGACTCATTACCGCAGCGAAATGTATCAATTACTGCACTTTAAATATTTCTTCTTTGCGTTTAATTAGATTTATGATCTCGCAGTGGTGGAAAAAAAATTACTCAGCAGCCATACCACAGTGTGGTAATTCTCTGTTACAAGGAAAAGTACCATGAAAATATACCAACATATATAAGTACAAAGAATTAAAGCACAAATTATGCAGAATGGCTCCTTTCACTGTATGACTGGACTATAATTACTGATTAATGTTGCAGCTGATTAATGTAAAAACTGCTGTGTCTTTAACACATTATCATTTATTTGTTGATTATGTTTTGCTGTAATGATCTTTATCTGTAAAGCACTACTGCTGTCAGATACACGAGTAAAAAAAATACAACATTTCCCTCTGAGAACTAGTGGAGTAGAAGAATAAAGCATCAGAAAATGGAAATACTCCAGTACAGTGCTTGAGTTCATGTATTTAGCTACTTTCCACCACTCGGTTGGTGGTTGGTGGTGGTTTAATGGTGGGTTTTTGGTCCCCAAACTGCAAAAATAAAGTTCAAACTGCAGATTCAGGATAAGTTTGTGCTGCAGTTGTGAGTGAAATGATGATTTGAGTTTAAAAAAAAGGCTGGCTGACACAAAAAAGAAAACCAACAGGCGTGGGGGAAATTCAATACATCCTGAACTAAAGAAAGTTTCAGAAGTATATTTAACTCACTGTTTTACCATTCAGTTTCTCTAAGTGTCCAATTTAAGAGACAAATCTGCGTTGGTCCCTCAGATCTCTCCCCCTGCGCTGTGCCTTTGCAGTCACATCCTTGCATCGCATTAAGCACGAGCACTGAAGCCGATGATCCTTGAGGCTGAAATGGATTTGGCCCTGTCAGAGACTGGAAGGGTCTTTTAAAGCGAGACAGAATCAAATTAGATTAAACAGACAGTAGATTAATGCTGTGCGGGCAGAGCGTGCAGAGGTTAGCAGAGAGTCAGGACATGTGCTTCTCTTCATGTTTACTGTATTTTTAGCATCTTGTTTGTTTTAGCATCTGTTTCTGTTTGTGAATCCCACTTAACAACAAAACAGCTGCTCTGTTTGCTCCACAGAGACTTCAGGAACTCATCACTGCTGAAAACAGGATGAAAAAACTGTTTGTGTATTTAATAATATTTCTCTTTATATGGATATTTCTTCTTTCTCAGCCTTGATCCGTGAAGTCTTGGCGTAGACTTGTGTTGAAACACATCTTCGAACAAAAAGATCCATGTGAGAGGATTTTGTTCTTTATCCACTAAAGTACTGAACAGACCACAGGGATGAAACATGATAATATATTATATTATATTAATATTCTGCTCGTTTTCCTTTTAGCTGTGATGCTGCAGTTTGTCAGGCGGCTGCTTTCTGTCAGGGCCACACTGCCACCTTGTGTCAGCAGCACCTCACACGTTTACTCCAGCTGAGTACTTTTTGAGGTACTTATACTTCAGTAGTATTTTATTTCCATTTTCCGCTACTTTCTACTTCTACTCCCCTACATTCATCCTTACATCGTAGTTTTTACTCCACTACATTTATTTGCTAACTTAAGTTACTTTCATGATTCAGATTAATAATCCAAAAATACAAAAATATAGTCAACACATAGATTATTACATCATTGAGACATTATTGATTCTACACAAGCTGAGTACTTTTTCCACCTCTAGGTATGAAAATTAAGGCTGCAGCTGTGAAGTGAAGTGAAGTGAAGACGCTGATTTTCTTTAGAGATTAATCTGCTGATTTTTTTTTCTAACAGTTAAAAACAGCCATCATGTTTTCCTCTAACGTCACCGCACAGAAAGCTGCAAATTCTCTCATATAAGAAAGTTAAAACATTTATTTCTTTACAATTAGATTAGAAACATTTAATCAGTTATTGAAATCCTAGAATACTTGTCTAATAATTTTCAATCAATCAAAAACATCACTTCAGCTCTAATGAAACTGAAATTGAATGAATTTCCAAGCAGCTAATACAAGATTATTTCCATGTCTGTGTATAGAATGAGTCCTTTTATTATATATTGTGTATGTTTATTATTTATTTAAGCTAATGACTGAACCATCAGTCACGTCTTCCTAAGGCCTCGTTTTGTGCAGCTGAGAAAATATTTGACTATAATGTCACAGCAAGGAAAGCTGCAAAGCCTCACATCTGAGAGGCTTTAACAGTTTATTTAAAAAATGACAAAAAAAATAATCATCAAAATACCCATTAATTTGTCAATTATTTCAGCTTCATATTGAAACTGAAAGAGGCTAATACATGATTATTTCAGTGTGTGTGTGTTTGTGTACACAATGAGGCTGTTAATGAAGCTTTTTTGTATGTTTATTTATTTATTCATAGCTAATATAAAAACTATTTTGAACCATCAGTCACGTCTCCAGTGACTTTTTCCTCAAAAACAAACAGGTCAGTGCTCAACATATTTAATATGGCATTATTTATTTGAAGCTACTGCTCCACTGAAGAAGAAGAAGAAGAAGAAAAATAAATCACTGCTGATAAAAAGGTGCAAGAGTTACATGAGTTTTACCTGGAGGGAAAATATTACATAAATATTGACTGGGCCCTGGTTCAGCTTTGATTTGCTGCTGTCCGCTGCACAAAGCGGAGGCCATGTGACAAACAGTGGATGCCATGTCGACAGGCACTGGTTCAGAGGCACAGGGAGCAGGAGAGCGCTCAGACGCCACCCGGGCAGCAGGCGGCCTCCTTCCACTTCTCCTGCAGATCAGCTAACAGTGTGTAGAGCTGCTTCTGAACACCAACAGTCATTTCCCCAAAGCTTTATCGCAACTCTTCAAGTAGAAAGTTATAATAATAATAAAAAAAAAAAAAGGGGGTAAAGGAGAAGTCACACGTTACATTTTACACAAGTGGAATGAAGCCGTGTCTTCATTGGAGGCTTCTGGGCTGTTACGTACTGGGTGAGACAGTTTCCATAATACGTAGAGTAAACTGTGCAGGAAACAACAAAATGACAGCATAAACATTCCTCTCATTGCACTTTGTTACGTCTTAAACGAGATAAAATTGTCAGTTGTACAAGTCACTGTTTGTACGCTGTAGACGAGCTCCTTTCTCTGCCTTACTTTATACAAAGTAGGACCAACTTCAGTTAAAAATTCAAGATTAAAACATAAGAGAGTTAGCACGTCTCTGTGTGTGATGGAGCATCTTGTTGCTCCACGTCAGCGGCAGGAAGCAGCGTGGCCGCTCGTGAAAGCTGACCGTCACTATTGCAGGATAACAAGAGGAGCAGCAGCTCTGCTCGGGTCACACACACACCACTGTACATTATCAAACACACAAACAGGTGACACACAGAAATGGACAGTAATGAACGTAAATGGCTTTTCCCTTTGACACCAGGAGGTCTGCCTGGTCAGTTTAAAGTGTCCTGGCGAAGAGGAGGGCTGACTACTGAGTGTCCACAAGGTCCTGGTGTAGTGTAGAGCGTGTCAGTGGGGTCAGCGGGGAAGTATCTGGTGGTCACAGGAGGGCCGACGAGCAGTCACGGTGAGGCGTGAAGGATAAGCAGCGGCTGTCTGGGTGATCTATGACGTGTTCTCTGGAGAGGCGACTCTTTGGCGTGCAGTCCTGGGCCGATTCCGCGTCGGCGCATTAGCTGTGCGTTCGCTCTTGGCTTCGGACGGCTGCGTTTCGGCCTGCGGGGTGCTGGCGTCCCCGACAAGTTCGCGCAGGAACTTGAACTTGGACAGGAAGAGCTGCCAGACTACATACCAACCTGAGGGGAAAAGACAGGCAAATAGTCACTTAAAGGGAAGAAGAGCTTCAGTCCCACTTGTGCTGCTTGTTTATTAATGCTACATTGAAGTCAGAGGGGCAAACGTGTTTTTCTGAGAAATAAATGTCCAATATATACAAAGACTATTACAGTATTGTTGCTGCTGATGTTATTGTCATTATTAACATCACATTTCTCCCTGCACATGGATCACACTCTTTAATTTACCTCTCCAGGATCGATAAACAGATTTCACTGCCTCTCATTCAAACACACACTTATTACCCACAAACACCCAAATCTAATGTAATCTAATCACTATCATCACAGATTAACGTTTTGTCTCTTTATCTGTCTGTTATGTTTCTTATTTTTCTGCTGTCACTGTTTTGTTTTTGTCATATTATTTCACCAATTAAACAAATAAAAAAGTATAATCAATCCTAATCAAAGATGGTAGCCAGAAATGACACATCTTTACTCAGTTTGTACAACAAAAACCAAGGTAGAAAAATATTACTACACACAATATTTGTCTATATTTTGTATTATTTCATATTTTTTTAAAAGGTGAGTTTGTTTTTCCTGTTGAACAAAATGACAAATACATAAATATTAACTTACAGCTACCTCGAGAGGTAATAAAGTTGCAACTTGGAAAATGGGTATTGCACCTTTTTTTAATCCAAAAGGACAAAAGAGTTTGTAACGAAGTGCAGACCCTCCGGTACTCAAGTATTCCCATTTTATTTTACTTCATGGTCCTACTCCGTAGATCTCAGCAGAAACATTTTGAAAATTTTACTTCACAACATTTATTGAGCAGCTAATTTGAAATTAAAAAAAAAAAAAAAAAGTGATCCATTTATAGAATATGATTCATTGTTTTAGATTAAACAACAGAATTTAAAATAGTGAAAATTAGTCCAACTACAACATGAAGTTCCTGCTTACATTCTGCAACACGAGTACTTTTAGTTTAGTTTGGATTCTTAAGTACATTTTGCTGAGAACACATATACTTTTACTTTTACTTATAATTCCATATAATTACTACTTTCACTAAGTAAATAACCTAAATACTTCCTCCACCTCTGAACATTCACTCTCATTGATGGTTGTATTTTAGAGGCACAAACTGGGGCCATGTTAGCCAAGACATTTCATAAGCCCATCCAACACCTGACACCTGATCAGGACCAGGTGTGTCCAGGTGAAGGAGGGAGGAAGAAGAGGATGAAGAACAGAGAGAGCTGGAGTGAACATCCACCTGCAGCCCGTGAAGCAGCAGCCATCTTTATATTCTGACTTCTGCACATGATAAAAATAGAAACTGCTTACTGAAATCGAAACTTGCCGGTCGAAGACATTCAATACAGCATGGCCTGCCACACAGGGCTGCTTTAGGGGAATATAGTCGTAGGTTTAGCTCAAATAGTTAATGAGAGTCAATGTTAATTTTACACCGAGTCACTCAGCAGCCGCTTATAAGCTAGATAGCAGTTAAAGCAACAACAAAATGGCTTAAGGAGTTGGTACATTTTCAAGGTTATTTCCTTTTAAACTCACCAAACAGCATGAAGAGCAGCGCACAGACCAGTGTGGCCACAATGACCAGCAGTGTGAGCCCGACACTTTGCCACATCTTAGCCGGACACCTGGGAGCGCCAACAGCATAAGGAGGAGGCTGCGGTGTGT
Organism: Pempheris klunzingeri; assembly: GCF_042242105.1. Lineage (NCBI taxonomy): Eukaryota > Metazoa > Chordata > Actinopteri > Acropomatiformes > Pempheridae > Pempheris > Pempheris klunzingeri. The sequence continues at coordinate 5,958,204 of NC_092027.1, forward strand.
ATTTATCTGATTCACACACACACACACACACACACACACTGAGAGAGAAAACGCAGCTGGGGGTTTAGCCGCCTGGCTGCTGAGTTAGACAGATAGCTAGCCGAGACGAGAGAGAGAGGAAAGCAAACAGCAGCACATCGCTAACTCACTCCAGCTTGTTTGCTAGCATCCGGCTAGCTAGTTAGCTGGTCGGCGAACGGAGCCGCAGTAGTTTAACGAGCCGAAAAAGGACCGTGACATTAGCTTGAGTTAGTTGGTCACAGCGGGGTAAAGTCCTCCTTCGGCCCGCTACATAACTGCAACGTGTGTTTTGCTAGTTTGTCACAGACGAGACACAGCAGCAGCTACAGTAACTGGGTCAGTAACTACAGACCAACGCTCCAACTGCGCCTGCGCAAGATCCGTTTGACTTCTGGGTAGTGAAGTTTATTTGGAAATTCACCTTATGTAGTTTTACCATCATTGTCAGTCTTCTTTTCTACTTTTTCTATTGTTACGATTAGTGTTATGAACATGTATTTATATAATATTTGTAACACCAATAGTGAAATTATGGTTGTTTTTCATTTATTTTGTGTATAGAGATGTTTCTCTTATAATATCCCTAATATAATATGAAGAAAATTAATAACACATTATATATACATAAAAACATGTAATGTAATATGTAATGTGACCCTGAACTATGCAACAGTGTCAGTCACTAAAGCAACTGGATAAACAGAAGCGCCGCACAAACAAAGCAATGTTTGCCCAAAATGGAGTAACAACAGTAAAAAAAAACAACAAACAAGTAATGATCCTTTTTCAGATTTTCAAAATGTGTATAAAACAGGAACTTCTTTATAGTTTGTAAATAAATCCACAATGCATGAAAGCATTATTGCATCAGTCCAGCAGGAGGAGACATGATCACACGTGTGTCACCTGCTGAAGCGCTATAAATCCCTTTTCTTGGAAAGATGTTATTTGGGAGTAGCTGATGTTTTTTCTGCTCTGAAGCTGACACCCACACATGAACAAATATGTGTTATGAGTTATGTTCTCACTATCAGGCTGGGTCTGTTTGACCTGGGCTGTGTGAAGTGTCACAGGAAGCAGCATTTAAACAGTATTTTAGTGTTTAACAGTGTTTTATCTGGAGATGCATGTAGTGGGGAAGAGAGCAGGCTGTGGATTTATGCTTCTTCTCCAAGTTAACAAAACGACCCAGGCATAACAGGCAGTGGGAAGACCATTTAATAAATTCAAGAGTATATGACATGATGTATCAGAAAATGTCCACGTCACCCTGAAATCAAGTGATGAATGTATGTACGGATGGAAGTACATTTGCACAAGTACTGTGCATAAGTACAAATACTGCATAAGTAGGTACTTGTACTTTGTCTTTATTTTATGCAGCTTTATGCTTTAAGTCGAACTCATTGTGCAAGCAAATATGGTACTTTTCACTGTAATGTGTTTGTTTTACTAGACTTGATTAGTCACTTTGTAGACTGAAATGAATACAAAATATAAATCAACTAATAAGTCATAATATATTACTATAGATGAAGCTACACCGCTACAGATGAGCTCCAGCTGCAACAGTAAAGTGATGTACATTAATATATATATTAATGCATCAATAATTATACTCCAATCATTTAATATTCTGAAGTAGGCTATTTTACTTTCAGTACTTTTAATAGAGGGGTACTTTAAAGTACATCTTGATGCTGTATTTACATACTTCTACTCAGGTAAGATGTTGAATGCAGGACTTGACTAGAAGTTGTCCGGCTACTTTTACTGAAGTGAAACATCTGAGTTCTTCTTCCACCATCGTGTCTTGACTTGTGCTCACAAGCAGTCATGTGTATCCTTTCATGTACACCAGCCTCAGTATTTGCATATTATGCTAAGGCGCAGACAGAACATGACTAATGCCTCAAGATGGCATTTTAAACACACTTGAGGTGTATCCAGCCAAAGTATCTGAGTCCAGCCCATTTAACTGACAAGCCCTCAGGACTCGTTTCTCTGTTTCCTTTGAGGACATTCACATACAAGATCATTATTCTCAAATTTGGGTGGTTAGAGTATTTTCATAATACCATTGTGTTAAATGAGAGCAATAACATGAAAGGAGTCGCTTGCAGTGATGTATCTGCAGCTCGTTTTGCCTTTACGGAGATTTATAACGAGTTTCAGCTCATTGTTTAGCTGTCCGGCCCACAACTTCACTGTTCTGGTTCCCTCTTACTGCTCTCATCGTGTCATTTTCATCAGCAGGCAGCTGTTTTCAGAGGCAAAGCTCTAAAATCCCTCAGCACCCAACAGCAGACAGACACAGCTGGTGAACAAAGTGGAGCATTTAGCGGCTAAAGAGCCAAACATTTACCTCATGAATTGGTGGTGACCAAAAATTGAGCTAAAAGAGGGTCAATAATGGACTTAAAGTCATTCCATGGAGAGAAACACGACTCCAAATGAATATTATTGTGATCATGCTTAAGTTAAATGTGTGTATATGTTGTTTACTTGTTCAGCTTGTTTCCCTGGTTGTCTGTTTGTGTGTAAGTAGGTCAGAGGTCAGATTCCTTGTATGTGTTCACATACTTCTCCTCTTCTTCTTATATCAACTTAAAAAGTGATAATATATCAATAATGTGACCACAACTTCCTGTTGCCCCCAATAAGCCAAAAGCAGAGGCTGACTGTTTTCACATCTTCAAAAAGTGCCAAAGATCTTTATCTGATGGAGCAACATGCAGCACAAAGTTGAGCAGGACCGTCAATCAGATTAGAAAGAGGTGATTGTTTGATCTCTATCGCCTTTTTCACAGAAATGGAAACAGTGACGACTCTGACAGAGAAATGTTTCACTTTCACAGTGCTGTCTTGTCTCCATGAGTATGAATGTCAGATAAGGTTTTTCTTTCCTTCCTTTTTTTTAAAACCTTCATTGCTTTGTTTTGTTGTAAAACCTTTGGGTGGAAACTTGACATCGGCATCTGCATGGACCCCAAGAATAATTTTAACTGATAGCTGTCAGCAGATGCATTTAATTTGTTGATTATCAGCAGGGAGAGATGACTTGATGTAATAGCTAATAGCTGCATTCCATTACGACAGCCGTTATCAGTGGGTTTAATTAAAGGATCAGTTCTTGTCTTTACAAGTCTATCTGAATGTAATGGTTAGATGTCATATGTATAGTGAGTTACTGGCTGCATTAAATGTTCCTTTTGTCCACACTTTCTGGAAAGAGATCTTCTCAGCAATTTCAGTGTAACAGATGGGGGACAAAAGTCAACAAGAAGTTGACGACAACAAAATTGAAACAACAAAATGCGTTGTTTGTTCCTCTAGAATGAATCACAGAAGCATTTTCTGATCTGACGCCATTTCTCTGTGCCGTTACAAATCACTGTCAGTAAGCAAATCTTTTTGTGCTGTGGTTAAGGTTGGGTTAGGTTCAGGGAAAGATCTATCTTTTGATTATGAGCCCTGACATTAGTAATTTCCTCCTTCCAAGCTTTAAAGGTGCTGCTAGGTGAATTTTGTTAGCCGTGTAAGTTAACCAGCTGCTGGCTGTGGCTTCATGTCTGCTTATAGGCGTGAGAATGGTATCGATCCACTCATCTAACTCCTGACAAGAAAGCAAATAAGCATATTTCCCAAAATGTTAAGTTTCCTCCTACAAGCTGTTGTCCCATAACTAACGTACTCTGATCTTTTGCCTAAGTAAGAATAGCACTGCCATTCTGCAAAAACTACAAAAACATTCTGCATTCAAAACTTGTATTTAAGTAAAAGTACATGAGTATTATGCAGAATGTATCGAGTATCGAACATAGGATATTTGTTGGATAGAATGATCCCTTTCAGAGTGTTTTATTATCATATATTATAGTCTCAGCCTTATTGAGGAGCATTTTTTTAAAAAATTTAAATCTCCTGTTGGATACTGTAATCTATAAATAAACATTTTAACATGTTTTATATGGAAAATCACAATGTGTAAAATAACTAGTAACTAAATAAATGTTAAAAATACAATATCTACTTCAGTCTGTATTTTTGATTCTCCTCTTTCTATTTCTATTTTTTATAGTGTTCTTATTGTATTGAGATGTACCTGACTGCTGTGGCAATTTAATTTCTTCTTTACTGTGAATCTATTTGCAGCTTTAGTTGTTTAATTTAAACATCTGTAGAAATAAGACATTTCTTGTTCCTCTTCCTCACTGAGGTACCTGTGAGTGTGTTTTTGAATGTGTTAATATTTATTTAAGCAATAACGAATTGCACCATCAGCAGGGAAAACACAGTGAGAGTGCGTCAATGAAACACTGTTTCCGTGAGTGAGTCATGAAATCTTTGGACTCACGCTTGGTGTCTGTTTGCTAAACACACTCGCTGTGTAATATAACATGAAGCAAACGCTGCTCACTGTATACGGCTCCTGCCTCCTGCAAACGCAGTCTGTGGTAACTGTGGAAGTGTTTTTTTCAATCGTCAGTCATTGAGTTAAATGAAACTGTCTCATTCCTTTGAACATACTGTGTTATCGAATACCCACTGAATGGATCATTGATGCACCTGCAAACACATCTGGCCTCATTTACTTAGAACAACCTGCACTGCTTTAGTTTCTGAACACATTCTCTTTTTTTGTGCCTGTGTAGATGTATGAAGATGATACAAAAATAAAGTTAACTGTGGGTTTGTGCTGGAGAACAAGTTTTGACGGGTCGTGTTTGTTTTAACCTGCTCCACTGATGACCTGTTGACTCTCTGTGCTGCATACACGAGATATTTGTCAGAGCATACGGCACGAACGCGTCAGTGCTGTGCAACTACAACAAACCTGTCGTACATGCAAATGCAACTCATTTGCATATAGTAAACTGGAAGTACGTTTAAGTAAATTGTACTTTACTTGAGTAGTTCCATTTTATACTTCTATAATATACAGTTCAGAAAGAAATATATTTCTTCCTCCACTACATTTATGAGAGCTTTAGTTACGTTACATTTAAACATACAGTATAGTGACCTTATAAGATATGATACATTGTTATAGATTAAACTACCCAACAATGTATAAAATAATTAAAATTAGCTCCAACGTAACCAACTACAACACTAATGTGCACACATCAGTAATATAAATCAGTTAACTGAATACATACATGGACAATACCATAACTCATATGAGAAACTTTTGACTTTATTTTGCTAATAATACTTCCCTATATGCTAATGCCTTTAATGGCAATATTGCTCCTTTTACTTATAAGGATCTGAAGACTTCCTCCACCACTGTAAATAGTTAATGAATGCAGTCTTCATGCACTTTATGAAATTACTGATACTATGTAAACAAACTTATTTGGAAAAAAAAGTATGTACATCATCAGTGGTTACATTAGACTGGTCCTTAAAATACTCTATTTATTCACTGTCAAAAAGAAAAAGCATTTTGAGTTTTTTAACTTCACCTTGGGCTTTAGGAAATTGCGATGCCCTTTTTTCACATTTTGTAAAATGTATCTAAAATTTTGTAAACCACACAAATAATGTATTGATCAGTACAATAACTAGCAGATGGACCTTTTAATAAAGTAATTGTTAGTTGCCACCTTTGACATCAAACAGACATCTGGTATGAACACATGTTCTTGTAAAAGTCTTCCAAATGACATTTAGGTGTGAGATTGTGGTTGTGTGAGCCCTGAAGGTGTGTGTTGATGGGATTTACTTGTGCAGACAAGTCTCAGGTACGCGCACACACTCGTGCACTTTCTGAAGACATTGCATATTAATTTCCTGGAGACACACACTAACCGTAACCACTGAATCATGCCCTCTGTGTCCGAAAAAAGAAAAACGAGGTTGACAGTTAAATCACAGTCGTAACTCACTGAGACATGTAACTACTTATGTTTATTTTTATTTCATAAAATTGACATTCATGATCATCCCCACCATTTAAACCCCCCCCCCCGACCAAAAAAACAAATCCAGGTTTGTCACGCTCACTTGACCATTGCTCGTTGTAACTCTAAATTTAACACTGACACACATTTGTTGATTGTCCTCTAAATCTCTACTCTCATCGCAATATGGACAAAGTATCACAATAACAAATGCAAAAACACATTAAATAAATAAAACTGGGAATATAAAGCATTATGAAGTTTTTAGTTACATCACAATAAGTCAACACTATTGAACTCAAAAGCTCATTATGACACTTAAGGGTTGATACGCCCAATGTTATGAAATAGTTGGCTAGGAAAGCATAAATGGTGTACAGTGCCAATATGACACAAAGGCATTTTTATATTCAGCATTCATAACTGTCATACCGGGCTACAATAAAACAAACATAATAACACCTATGATGGTTCCAAAAAAAACGGAAAAACCAAACACTAGTCATAAATGTAAATTTTATGGCAGAACTATATTGTATTACATAACAGCTAATGACGTGTACAGAGAGGATACGTCCGTGTCCTTAAGTGGGATTAAAATCCACTTTTTCCTTTTACACTTTAAATAAAGATACAATTTGTATCAACTGCATACAGCCACTTATTTTATCCAGTTCACTGAGGCAACTTACAAGTTGCCAAAGCATTCAAATACAGTTTATACAAAGGTGGATACCACAATACATAAATACACAAACTCGTGTTAATCTTGGCTTCTGCGGCCTGTTCAGTCTTTCCACTGAAAGACGTGGGTTCACACTGGCACTGGACTTCATCTCATCTCAGCGACCTGTTCTGACTCTGAAGCATGAGGATCTCTGCAACCAGCATCTGCGGATCCATCTGCTGAGGAAACATGTCCATGGCCGTGTCCACCAAATGGGCGCTGAAGATAGCGAGGAGCTTCTTCCGGACGACTTCTCTCTCTCCCCCCCCACTGGGACTTGGTTGTGTCCCCTGAGGAGGCTCCCACTGTGAGCGCTCCCCCAGCTGGCTGTGGACCGGAGGATGAGCCCCGAATGGGTCAGACCAATACTGCTGCTGGTGGTGGCCGGGGGCTCTGCTGTGCTGTCGGCCTGTCGGCTGACTGTACGCTGGCACGCTGACTGGGTATGCACCGTAGCCGGGGTAATGAGGCAGGCTGTAGGGGATCCTGTCAGAGCTGGCAGGTCCGAGGCTGTAATGCTGGTTGTAGTGCTGGAGAGCTGGTGCGGCCCCTGGGGAGGAAGGGCCATGTGAGCAGCAGCTGCATGGCGAGCTTCTAGGAGGACCAAACTGTTGTCTTACACTGTGAGTATGCTGAGAGCTCCCGTACACCGCCCCATACTTGTTTTCACACATACACCAAGGAGTCTCCACTGGCTGGCTGTCTATGGAGCCTAAACCAGAGTCCAGCTGCTCCTGAGAGCCACTATGCCGCACTGAGCTGTGGTCATAAGACGAGGGTTGGCTGATCTTCTCCTTTCTAGATGTGGCCCTCTTACTGGAGCGGTGACTCGTCTTCACCTGAGCTACATGTTCATGTTTATGATCTTTCTTTATGGAGCTACTCTCGTACCCCAGAGTCAGTTTCTTTGCCATATCCTCCACCAACGAGAGGCTCTGTCCAGGCACAGGACTAGAGCGAGCTGAAGATGATTTCAGAGCCGTGGACGGGTGCTTAGCGTTGTCCCGAAGCTCATCGGCAACCGAGCGATTGGACTGTTTGGCTCTCTCAGGATGGTGGAATTTACATTTGATTCCATAAGTACATTTCTTTCCTGAAAGACCAACACAAACAGAAGATTTTAACAGTGCTGATCATTTTCAAACAAAACTAAGAGTCTACACCCACACTGCAGGCTCCACAGGCACTGTGTCATAACCATGTTAGTTTAGCAAGTTGGCATGCTACTTTAACTTTTGCTAATTAGCACAACGCAATGTGCAGCTGAGTTGGATGGGAATATTATTAGTTTTTTAGATACTTGGTCATGAATTGCAAAGTACTGGACATGGTCAAAAATTATATCACCAAAGTTATTACATGTTCTCTCACCATAGGGGCATGGCTTTTTTTTCTGAGTCTTTGGAAACCTCCGCAGGAAGTTCTCCAGTGTTGGTCCATGGCGGCCAAGAGGATCATCAGGAGGCATAAACCTGCGCCAGGGTGAAGTTCAAACATTAGTCTCAAAGTGCAGCTTTGCACTTGCAGCAATGGGAAGCACTTTATTAAGAAGGCAGAGCTCACTTGTTGTTAACAAAGGAGTACATGAGCAGCCTCTCCTCTATGAAGCGCTTCCACATGGGCTTTTCTCCCTGAAGGTCCCGGTACATGTCGTTGGACACGATAATGCCGTCAGACTCGTAAGCCTCCTTGACGATGAAGAGGTCGTCATTACAGACCACCCGTTTGCCTCCGACACGTCGCGACGGTGTGAAAACCAGAATCTTCTTCCTCTCCAGGTCTCGCAGAATGTGCTGATCTGAAAATAGTCATGTTCGGTAATTGTAGAACCTAAATTAGCAGATTCTTCTGGCCACTAGGAGCCAGCAGAAACAAGTTGTAAACACATTAACATATCATGACTTTTTAAAGTTAATATAGAGAACTTCAGCAATTACAGAACATTATCATTCATTTGAAGTTGTGTTTCTGGCCACCTGGTGAATGTAGGTCCAATATTAACTCTCTTTTAGCTCTGATTTGATCTCCACCAACCCCTAAGGGAAATATTTGACTTCTTAGCTGCTAAATGCTCCACTATATTCATCAGTCAGTAGCAGGTAGTGTACAATGGGCTTTTCTCTGAGAAAAGCTGCCTGTTGTTGAAAACAATTCTGAGAGCAGTGAGAGTGGACCAAAACAGTACTGTTGTGGAAGCTAAATAATGAGCTGAAACCTGCTATAAAGCTCTGCGAAGTAAATCAGTAAATCATGTGCAAGTAAAAGAAGCCACTGTCATTTTAATTTGGGTCTTTCCCAGCAGACAGACTTAACCTGGCTGAAAATGAACTAAAAGGACATCCTGCAACAAAAACATTTATCAGAATGTTCAATCTGTTCATCTGCATAACCATGCAGTGTGGTGTCAGCGTTGCTTCCAAATGTAGGCCACCAAGACAGTTAAAATCTTTTGGCATCACAAACCCATCGGAAAAACCCTGCATTTTATCTTTTGAGTTGTAACTACACAGATTACAGATACAGCTCATTTACTTAGCATTTTTGGAAAAAGAAAACCTACGAGGGGTATTTCCCATTTCAAGCAATACAGCTCACTCTGAGAATCACTGGTTGGATCAGAGCCAAAATTGTGTCTTGCTCTTTTAATAGAGCTATTTCTAATCTTGGCTTTGGCTTTCAAGTCTGTTCAAACCAAAAACTATTTCAAATTTGGCTAACTAACTGATTAGTTTCTCCAATAATCTTTAAGTCCAAAACATATTAGCTAGCTTGTTTAATTTCTATAAAAGCTGAAACCTGTAAATTCTTGCTTGGAATAATTACAAATATTTAATTTTTCTCTCAGGCAGCTAAGACATAAATCAACAAATCATTTCAGCTCCACAAAAAACTGATAAAAGCAAGAGGCATAACCTGCTCTTCTATTCACGGGAATGAACATAAGGCTACACGGTGATCCCACCACACCTTTTTCAGAGCGGTGTGGTGTGATGCAAGGCAAAGCAGGAAGTTAAATAGCATTAAAACAATCGTGAAGTCCCACCTGTGATGGGAACGTCTGGCCTGGGCTGCTCCTTCCTCCACGAGGGAACAAACACAGTGATTTCAGTGTGACCTCTGTCCAGGAAGAAATTCACAGCCAACTGGATTCCCAGACAGGAGAAAACTTCCTTGTTCCCATGGCTGAATGAATGAATGGAAACCACAGGAAAAGTGAGTGAGAAACATTCAAATATAAACAATTGAATGAGTTTCCCCGAGCCAGTTCAAAAGAATGACTCAGGTGTCCTTTATGTCACTCATCAATACACCCGATCACAGCACAATAGAACAAGGTTGAGCTTTTTATGATTTAGCCGTTTGCAGCTTTACTAGTCACCTACTTGGGCTGCAAAGAAAAACCATTTCATCATTTATTCTTCTGAAGTGTATTTTGTCAATTAATGGATTTAAAAAGTCAACTAGAAGTTTCCAAAGCCCACAGTGAAAAAATCAAAGTTATTGAATCTCATCTTATCATAAAAAATGCAGAAGAAGAGCATATATTTGAATGTCTGGAAACAGTGAGTTTTTGCTTCATAACTTTGCTTAATAATTGACATTGTTTTACTCCTAAACACTGACTGTATACTGACAATTCACTGGCTCCAATACAATTTAGACTGTATGGAAGTCAATGAGAAAAAAGCCTAGTTCTCACTTGATTCATTACCTCAATAAACATTTTCCTAATTAGTTAATGGCCTCAGTAGCTAGTTTCAAGTCTTCTTCAAAACAGCATCATGTGCATTTTGTAAATTATGGTCCCATTTAGAGGGAAACAGATAATGAAGCAGGGTATGCTTAAAGGGGGAGTAACCTTGTGACTAATCAATCAGATCGGGGCATGCCAAAACCTAACCAATCAGACGTGGGGAGTCATCGTGAAATTAATGTCACTTCTGGTTCTGAAACCAAGATCTCCACACCCCACTGGTTCCCCCTCGTTTGGGTTTGGGACATTTAACATTTTTGGAAACATACATATTTATTTTCTTTCCAGAGCATTGATGACCGCTCTCATGTCTGTACCCTAAATATAAAGCTAGAGTCAGGAGACGGCTAGCTTAGCTTAGCACAAAGGCTGGAAACAGGAGAAACAATTAAGCCTGGCTCATTTCACAAAGTACACAAAGTACTGATTCTGGTATTTGAGGTTTTATCTAAGCTGGTTCACTCCACTTAGCATGATCTGCATCAGCAGAGTATCTAACCTGAGGAGTGCTTGAAGTGACAAATCTGAACACATGACATGCTGTTATTTATTTTAATAGAGCAGTACGGTGTCAGTTTTAAGTGTTGGAAGCCCTCAGGGGATGTTTGTGTCAAGTTTAAAGCCAAGACAAATGTAGAATGAAGGTGACCGTACGGAAAATGCTGTCAGGCCTGTTCCTGTTAAAATAATCTCCTTCTCTTTAAGCAATGCTGGTCTTAAAAGAAACAAAAAGGGACTCATGCTCTGATTTGCATATTCAAGCTGCCTATCTACAACATGCCTGAACGGGCGTGGCTGGCTTGGAAAAGGCAAAAGGACAGAGGGGTGTGTATAGTCTGCACACTGTATACTTTTTGTCATCTCATTCTCTCATTCTCACCCGTCTTCTCTGTTCCCTTCTCTGTTCCTAAAGAGTGTGAGTGTACGCCTGGTATGAGAGGGTGAATCAGGGGAAAGGTTGCTTGTGCCTAGAGGCAAAGTTCCCTGAATAACTGAGAATATTGAAGTTTAAAAGGCGCTGAAACGCCAAGCAGTTAACAACCATTCTCCCTGACGATCCCTAACACCCAGGGGAAATCTGACTGACTGTTGTGTTTATGAGGCTGTAGTGCACATGCTGTACTTTTTTGTCAACCAACAACTGAACTCAACTGGTGTGCTTATAAAACTGGTGCAAATACAGAGACAACACAAACTGTAAGTCCTGACGAGCTCCGACCAGTTTGTCATCAAAAATGAAAAAAAATTAGATAAATTAACCACACTTAGTTTATCTTTTGGTTATGAACCAAAATACAAATGATCAGGTTTATGTGGCCAGAGGATCTGCTTTGACTTGAGGTGAAATTAAATATTTTTATTTTTTCTAGTGATGCTTCTTTGACTTTGCTTTCATATCAAAGGTGAAATAGTGGTTGTGTAAAAGTGTGGCTGCTGAGGGAGAGATTATGATAATTATTATAATTTTAGGATGCAAATTATAACAAATACCTCACCAAACAAAGTGGTTTAATTGCCACTACTCTATCTGTCCTCAAGTCATAAGAAGGTGAGGACAAAGTTAAAACAGGAGACAGATTTTTATTATTTAAAAATTATAGGATTCAATTGACAATTATTTTCAATATCAATTACTCTTCCCATTGTTTTCTTGATTAGTCCATTAGTTGTTTGGTCAATAAACTCTGCAGAAACAAATTCCTAAAGCCCAAGTGAAACAGCACCAATAGTGAAATAAACCCAAGATTACAACTACATAAGGGCTGCAACTAATGATTGTTTTCATTATTGATTAATGTTTCTTCTTTAAAATGCCTGTTTTTATCCAACCAACAACCCAAAACCCAAAAGATATTCAGTTTACTATCACGTACGACAAAGAAGAGACTCTTCACATATGACAAGCTGAAATCAGCAAATATTTGATATTTTCGCTAAAAACAAATACTAAAGCAATCATTCCATGATTAAAATAATTACTAATTAATTTTCAGTCAGTCAACTCACTGATTACTTGACTAATCATTGCAACTCTTAATGATAAAAAACTAAGAAAAGCAGAAAATCGTCACATTTGATAAAGTATAGCCTGTGACGACTAACAGAAAAGCTGCTGATTTATTTCCTGCCGATTGATTAATCAATAATTTCAGCTCCAGTTTCTCACCTCATGGCCACGTTGCTCCCATCTATAACAATGGGTCTCAGGGCATCCTCATCCTCGCTGCTCTCCTCTCTGCTCTGAGGAGACGGGGCAGTAAAGGGCAGCAGCAGCGTGGGGCCCTCAGCCTGGACGTCCCCTTTGGGTACCAGCACCGACATCGTGGTCACCGGCCCCTGCTTGGCCTCCCGACTGGCCCCGATCATGACCAGCTCCCCCAGGACTTTATCTGTGTCCATGTTGGGGCCAAACTTCTGCTGAACTGCCTGAACCTGAGCCGTGGAGTACCCGAGTTTGTGGAAGAAGTCCAGCTGGGCCTCCGGGTGCTGCAGGTCCGAGGAAGGGTCGGGTTCGCGGGGAAACATGCTCTCACAGGAGGAACGGGCGAAGCTTGGAGCCAAGAGGAGTGTAGGGAAGAGCCATGCACAAGTGTGACCGTCTGTGTGGTTCAGAGAGGTCGTGTGGGGGGTTTTAGTCCACGGGTGTTCAGGTGAGAAGAGAGTAACCTCAGCATTCATCGCTTTTCACTCAGAAACACATCAGAACTGTTGCTGTGACCAGCCTGTGACCCTAAAAGACAGAATACAAAACAATGAATCATTTCAGTAACAAAAATACCAAAAAACTCTCAGTTTTCAGCTTCTCTAATCACAGAATTTGCCGTTGCTGCATTATGATGCTGATACTTCTGTATGCAGGACTTTTACTTGCATCAGTCTTAAGGAAATTCAAATGGCTTGTTTTGTTCAAAATCCACAAAAACTTCACTTAACATTGATTTAAAAAAAAAAAAAAAGAAGAGAAAAGCAGCAAATACTCACATCTGAGAGGCTGAGAGCAGTGACTATGTGACAGTTTTGCTATCTTATATGGTACATAGGTCGTGAGAACAGCTGCAGACCTGCATATCTCTGCCTCTGTGTAAACTTCTCCTCATAACATTTGACCAAGGGGTTAATGTGAAGGAGAAGCGAGAGGGTAAATAAGCGATGAGACCAGAAGTCACTGTGTCATTGTCTCGCTACCTAAATGAGTGAAATAACAGAGAAACTCGACCGGTTTTTATTTTGTGGTGGCTCCACTGCAAACACACACAGCAGAAATTCAAATGTGGCTCCAAAAAGTCGCTCCTGCTGTTTTCGCTTCAACTTCCACAGAACAAGAAAAGAGGGGAAAAACTTACCTGCGCGTCTAATAAGTCTGTAAAAAAAGCCTCTTCGTGTGCTGATCTTCTCTCTCAGGTTAACCAGCCTGTCCCAGCTGGTGAGAGTGAGCCGACGAGGAGTGAGCTGCGCTGTCAGCCGGTACAAGGAAGTTGGGTTTTTCCTTTTCTTGACATCAGCAGGCGACCAACGTGGAGGTTTTGGGCGAGTCACATGGAGCTAAAAATATGACCTGACACCTCCTGAGCTCATCCACTTCACTGGTGTCAATCAGGCACGAATGCACGAGGAAATGAACATGTGAAAGAAGTAGTGCAGGGAGTACCCAGATCCTTTACTTAAGAACAAGTGAGGAAGTATTAGCATCAAAATAGATGAAGTGCAAAAAGATAAAGTAGTAAGTTATTTGATTATATCTCCTGATGCATTTATCTGTGCATTTCCTCAGTGTTGCTCAATACTGCTAACTGAATGTCACCAAGAGATCAGTTTTATATTAACCCCTAATAATACATCATAATTATGTATAGTAACCAAAGTTATGAAATGAAAGTAGAAAAAAGAAAAAAGTTCAGTATTTTTCTTTGAAATGTGGTGGAGGCGAAAATGGAAATATTCAAGTAAAGTACAAGTAGTGTGCTTGAGTAAATGTGCTTATTTACTTCCCACCACTGTGTAAAAGTGGAGTGAAATTGGTGTCCAAACATGAAAAAGACTATAAGACCTGAAATACATTCAACTCTGTTTTGCACCTAATGTCAATAATTTAGTAGTAAACTCAAGTGATGATTGATGATGATGATTAGTTCAATTAGTGCTTTTCTGTAAAGTTCTCTAAATAAACCCACACTATTTGGTGTATGAGGTGATAAAAGGCATTCAAACTCATTTTAAAAGGACTCTATAAAAGGCACCTTTTAAATCTAAAGACAAATTCACAAGCAACAGATGATTTGTACGGGACAAGGTCACATTTTGTTTTAAATTACAAGTCTCATACTTGAAGTCATTTCCTTCCTGTCCCTGACAAACAAAGTATGTGGGCCACCACCTTCTGTAGGTGCTTCATCGATCCCTCTATGCAACAGGTTTACAATATGCAGCATATGGAAGATGAGAAAAATACTGATATCAGTATTTCTGTGAGTTAAGTCACTGTTTTTTATATTACCAAAGATACAAAATTCTGATTAAAGTTGAAATTCTCAGAGTTAAGTTCTGATATTAATGTTGACTAAAGAGTTTTTTACTTGACATTTACCTCCAGACTTTGTTCTTGAAATTTTGTTTTCAACCTGTGTCTCAGAATTTGAATATTTTTTGACTAAAGCAATCTGAGATTCATCTCTGAACTGGAATATTTCCTCACAGCCATTTCCATCACAACTCCTCTTTACTATCAACATATATATTCAGATTTACGTGGTTTGCTGAAGGCATTTAGCATTTGTTTATGTATTGCTTACACCATGTTTTGACTATATTATTATTATATTGTTATTTAAACACCATTGTGTGGTTTTGTGCAAACCCAATCCCAACACCTACACTATTGTTTCTAACAATGTATTACAGTGTATGAGTATTAGTGGAAGTAAATTAGAAATTATACTCTTTTTTTAAACTTTATTTATGTTTCCAGGACAAAATTCCTTCCACGGTTTTCAATTCATTTCTTACCCTAGTTACCCTCTACGACAATTACGCCCTCGCCACTGTGGTTCTGGCTCGTAAGCTATTTTCAGAGGGATAGGGAGCACTGCTGCAGGTATAGCGGCTGGTGGATTTATCAGTTGTGGTCTGTACTCTGCTGACTTAGGTTCATGTGACCGTTCATCTTCGTTTGGGGTGTGTGACTTAAAGTCATGCTCGGATGTTGGTGATTCCTCTTTTGGTCTTGCTTCAAGTGTGATGTGTAACTTAGGTGGTGGCTCTGAACCCTGCCCAGGTGACGGTGCTTCTGGCCAAGGTTTTGGTACCTCTCGCCCAGGTATTGGTACTGCTGGCCCAAGTGTTTGTGCTTCTGGCCAATGTTTTAATACTTCTGGCCCAGGTGTTGGTACTTCTGGCCCAGGTGGTGGTGCTTCTGGCCCAGGTGGTGGTGCTTCTGGCCCAGGTGTTGGTACTTCTGACCCAGGTGGTAGTGCTTCTGGCCAAGGGTTTGGTACTTCTGGCCCAGGTGTTGGTACTTCTGGCCCAGGTGGTGGTGCTTCTGGCCCAGGTGTTGGTACTTCTGGCCCAGGTGGTGGTGCTTCTGGCCAAAGGTTTGGTACTTTTCGCTCAGGTGTCGTTACTTCTGGACCAAGTGTTGGTTCTTCTGGCCAAGTTTTTGGTACTTCTTGCCCAGGTGTTGGTATTTCTGGCTCAGGTGTTGGTGCTTCTCGTCCAGGTGTGGGTACTTCTGGCCCAGGTGGTGGTGCTTCTGGCCAAAGGTTTGGTACTTTTCGCTCAGGTGTCATTACTTCTGGGCCAAGTGTTGGTGCTTCTGGCCAAGGTTTTGGTACTTCTGGCACATCTGTTGGTGCTTTTGGCCCAGGTGTTTGTACTTCTGGCCAAGGTGCTGGTGCTTCTGGCACAGGTGTTGGTACCTCTGGTGCAGGTGTTGGTGCTTCTGGCCCAGGTGCTGGTGCTTCTGGCACAGGTGTTGGTACCTCTGGCCCAGGTGCTGGTGCTTCTGGTGCAAGTGTTGGTACTTCTGGTGCAGGTGTTGGTACCTCTGGCCCAGGTGCTGGGCCTGGTGCAGATGCTGTTTCAGAAGATGGTTCAGAGACCTGCGGTCTTTTTTCTCCACCATTACCACAATTGCATGGTTTGAGTTGAATGATGTTTTTAATAAGATCAGCACTTGGGAAGTTCATACTTAAGACACCTAAGCAACCTTGGTTTAATGAACTTTCCTTATGTTGCACCACAAAATTATTGAGCTTCTTGTTAACTGTTTTAGCCAGTGTTTTAGGGCTTTGAAGAATTGATGCTGCACTGTCACTCAGCACAATGTGATGGCCACAGAGGTGTGACTTGATTCGCTGTATTTGGCCTTCAACATTATTCAGCTTGTCATATTCAAAGAAAAATGATTTATGGTTTTCTGTTCCAGCATGGTAGGTGTCACTCTGGAGGAAAACAATCTTGCCTCTTGCCTCTTGCAAGTTTGGTACTGACAACTTAGTCCACATTTTATTTCTGAATTTTTCGAGTAATGCCTTCATCAGTACTTTGACCTTTGTCTTGTAAAACCCATGTATTGTCATTTTCAAAAGCACAGTCTCACTACCATGGTCTTTTAAGAAACTGAAAATGATCTTCAGGACTTCATCAAAATCAATGTGTTGCCAAAACATCCAGTGACTATCCCTAATGTAAATATGTTTTTGGGTAGGCAACCAAATCCCAGCATGCAGATCAAAATACCGGAGTCCCATTTTAAGTTGCTTTTCCAAGTTCCAAACTTGACATGTAGCAAGTGGTCCTCCATATAAAGATAAGCTTTCATGTGTTCCAGGAATAGAGATAGCAGATACTGGAGTGTCATCAGGTATAGACTTCATCCAGTTCAGATTATAAAGTCTGGGATCTATTTCTGGGTTATCATTGAAACCAGGTCCTGGTGCAATTGTTGGTTTTGAATCTTGACCAGATGTTGGTGATTCTGGTGCAGGCACTGGTTTAGGTATTGGTTCTGAATCCTGTCCGGATGATGGTGATTCTGCTGCAGGGACTTGTTCAGGTGTTGATTCTGAATCTTGTACAGATATTGGCGATACTGGTGCAGATGCTGTTTCAGAGGAAAGTTCAGAATCCTGCCCAGATGATGCCGATTCTGGTGCTGGTGCTGGGTTAGGTGTTGGTTCTGTGTCCCGTCCAAATGTTGCAGGCCCTGGTTTAGGCCGTAGTTCAGATGTTGGCTCTAAACCTGTCCCAGATGCTGGTGATTCTGATGCATGTGGTGGTCCATGTGTTGATTCTGTGTCCTTCTCAGATGTTCGTGATTCAGGAACTGGTTCAGGTGTTGGTTCTGAATCTTTCCCAGATGTTGGTGAATCTGTCATGAGTGTTGGTTCAGGTGTTGGCTGTGCAATCTGACTAGATGTTTGTGATTCTGTTGCAGGATCTGGTTCTAATGTTGGCTCTAAAACTCGGTCAGAGTTTGGTGATTCTGATGCAGGCGCTGGTTCAGGTGTTAGCTCTGAATCCTTCCCAGATGTTAGTGGTTCTGGTGCAGGTGCTGGTTCAGGTGTCAGTTCTGAATCCTGCCCAGATGCTGGTGATTCTGTCGCAGGCGCAGGATAAGATGTTGGCTCTGAAACTTGGCCAGATGTTGGTGATTCTGATGCAGGTGCTGATTCATGTGTTGGTTCTGAATCCTTCCCAGATGTTGGGGATTCTGGTGTAAGTGCTGGTTCAGGTGTCAGTTCTGAATCCTGCCCAGATGATGGTGATTGTGGTTTAGGTGCTGATTCAGAGGAGAGTTTGGCATCCTGTCCAGATGTTAGTGATTCTGTTACAGGCACTGGTAGAGGTGTTGGTTCCAAATCCTTCCCAGATGTTAGTACTTCTGGTGCTGATACTGGTTTTGCCACTGGCTCGGAAACTACTTCTGATGTTGGTGGTTCTGGTGATGCAGCTGCTGGTTCAGGTGTTGGTTCTGTGTCATGCCCAGATGTTGGTAATTGTGGTGCAGGTGCTGGTTCAGAGGAAGGTTCAGAATCCTGCCCAAGTGTTTTTGATTCTGTTGCGGGCCCTGGTTCAGGTGTTCGTCCTAAGTCTTGCCCAGATGTTGGGTCAGGTGTTGGTTCTGTGTCCTTCTTGGATGTTGGTGATTCGGGCACTGGTCCAATTGTCAGTTCTGGTTCAGGTGTTGGTTCTGAATCCTGCCCAGATGTTGTTGATTCTGTGTTCTTCTTGGATGTTGGGGATTCAGGCACTGGTTTAATTGTTGGTTCTGAATCTTGCTCAGATGTTGGTGATTGTGGTGCAGGTATTGGTTCAGAGGGAGGTTCAGATTCCTGCCCAGATATTTGTGATTCTGTTGCAGGTGCTGGTTTAGAGGAGGGTTCAGAGTTCTGCCTAGATGTTAGTGATTCGGGTGCTGGGGTTGGTTTAGGTGTTGTTCCAGTGTCCTGTCCAGATATTGGTAATTCTGGTTCAGGCATTGGTCCTAAATCTTGCCCAAATGTTGGTGATTCTGATGCAAGTAGTGGGTTGTGTGTTGATTGGTTCTTCTCGATTGCTGGTGATTCAGGCAGTGGTTCAGGTACTGAATCATGCGCAGATGTTGGTGATTGTGGTGTAGGTGCTAGTTCAGAGGTGGGTTCAGTATCCTGCTCAGATGTTGGTGATTCTGTTGCCGGCTCTGGGTCAGGCACTGGCTCTGAAACTTGTCCAGATGTTGGTGATGTTGGTGATGCAGGTGCTGATTCAGAGGAGGGTTCTGCATCCTGCCTGGATGTTGGAGACTCTGGTGCAGGTGCTGGTTTATAGGAGAGTTTAGAATCATGCCCAGATGTTGCTGATTCTGGTGCTGACACTGGTTCAGCCACTGGCTCGGAAACTTGTCCTGATGTTGGTGGTTCTGGTGATGCAGCTGCTGATTCAGGTGTTGGTTCTGTCTCCTGCCCAGATGTTGGTAATCGTGGTGCAGGTGCTGGTTCAGAGGCAGGTTCAGAATCCTGCCCAGATGTTTGTGTTTCTGTTTCTGAGGAAGCTGCTGGTTCAGATGTTTGCTCTGCACCCTGACCAGGTGTTAGTGATTCTGTCACAGGCGCAGGATAAGATGTTGGTTCTGAATCCTTCCCAGATGTTGGGGATTCTGGTGCAGGTGCTGGTTCAGGTGTCAGGTCTGAATCCTGCCCAGATGCTGGTGATTCTGGTGTAGGTGCTGGTTCAGAGGAAGGTTCAGAATCCTGCCCAGATGATGGCGATTCTGTCACAGGCACAGGATAAGATGTTGGCTCTGAAACTTGGCCAGATGTTGGTGATTCTGATGCAGGCGCTGATTCAGAGGAGAGTTCAGAGTCCTGCCTAGATGTTAGTGATTCTAGTGTAGGTGCTGGTTTGGGTGTTGATTCTGTGTCCTTCCCAGATGTTGGGGATACTGGTGTACGTGCTGGTTCAGAGGAAGGTTCAGAATCCTGCCCAGATGATGGTGATTCTGTCACAGGCGCAGAATAAGATGTTGGCTCTGAAACTTGGCCAGTTGTTGGTGATTCTGATGTAGGTGCTGGTTCAGATGTCAGTTCTGAATCCTGCCCAGATGCTGGTGATTCTGGTGTAGGTGCTGGTTCAGAGGAGACTACAGAGTTCTGCCTAGATGTTAGTGATTCTAGTGTAGGTGCTGGTTCGGGTGTTAATTCTGTGTCCTGCCCAGATGTTGGTGATTCTGATGCAACCGTTGGTTCAGGTGGTGATTCTGTGTCTGTCTCAGATATTGATGATTCAGGCATTGGTTCAGGCATGTGTCCTAAATCTTGCCCTGATGTTGGTGATTCTGTTGCAGGCCATGGTTCAGCAGTTGGTCCAAAATCTTTCTCAGATTTTGGTGATTCTGATGCAGATGCTGATTCAGGTGTTGATTCTGAATCCTGCTCAGATGTTAGTGGTTCTGGTTTAGGTGCTGATTCAGAGGAGAGTTTGGCATCCTTTCCAGATGTTAGTGATTCTGGTACAGGTGCTGGTACAGGGGTTGGTTCAGAAGGGGGTTCTGAATCCTGTCCAGGTGTTGATGATTTTTGCACATGCACTTGTTCAGGAGTTGGCTCCGAATCTTGCCCAGATGTTGGTGAATCTGTCATGAGTGTTGGTTCAGATGTTGGTTGTGCAATCTGACTAGATGTTTGTGATTCTGTTGCATGATCTGGTTCTAATGTTGGCTCTAAAACTTGTTCAAATTTTGGTGATTCTGATGCAGGTGCTGGTTCAGAGGAAGGTTCAGAATCCTGCCCAGATGATGGTGATTCTGGTGTAGGTGCTGGTTCAGAGGAAGGTTCAGAATCCTGCCCAGATGATGGTGATTCTGTCACAGGCGCAGGATAAAATGTTGGCTCTGAACCTTGGCCAGATGTTGGTGATTCTGATGCAGCCGCTGATTCATGTGTTGGTTCTGAATCCTTCCCAGATGTTGGGGATTCTGGTGCAGGTGCTGGTTCAGAGGAAGGTTCGGAATCCTGCCCAGGTGCTATTTCAGATGTCAGTTCTGAATCCTGCCCAGATGATAGTGATTCTGTCACAAGCGCAGGATAAGATGTTGGCTCTGAAACTTGGCCAGATGTTGGTGATTCTAATGCAGGCGCTGATTCATGTGTTGGTTCTGAATCCTTCCCAGATGTTGGGGATTCTGGTGCAGGTGCTGGTTCAGAGGAAGGTTCAGAATCCTGCCTAGATGCTGGTGATTCTGGTGTAGGTGCTGGTTCAGAGGAAGGTTCAGAATCCTGCCCAGATGATTGTGATTCTGTCACAGGCGCAGGATAAAATGTTGGCTCTGAAACTTGGCCAGATGTTGGTGATTCTAATGCAGGCGCTGATTCAGAGGAGAGTTCAGAGTCCTGCCTAGATGTTAGTGATTCTAGTGTAGGTGCTGGTTCGGGTGTTAATTCTGTGTCCTTCCCAGATGTTGGGGATTCTGGTGTAGGTGCTGGTTCAGAGGAAGGTTCAGAATCCTGTCCAGATGATGGTGATTCTGTCACAGGCGCAGGATAAAATGTTGGCTCTGAACCTTGGCCAGATGTTGGTGATTCTGATGCAGCCGCTGATTCATGTGTTGGTTCTGAATCCTTCCCAGATGTTGGGGATTCTGGTGCAGGTGCTGGTTCAGAGGAAGGTTCAGAATCCTGCCCAGATGCTGGTGATTCTGGTGTAGGTGCTGGTTCAGAGGAAGGTTCAGAATCCTGCCCAGATGATTGTGATTCTGTTACAGGCGCAGGATAAGATGTTGGCTCTGAACCTTGGCCAGATGTTGGTGATTCTGACGCAGGCGCTGATTCGTGTGTTGGTTCTGAATCCTTCCCAGATGTTGGTGATTCTGACGCAGGCGCTGATTCAGAGGAGAGTTCAGAGTCCTGCCTAGATGTTAGTGATTCTAGTGTAGGTGCTGGTTCGGGTGTTAATTCTGTGTCCTTCCCAGATGTTGGGGATTCTGGTGTAGGTGCTGGTTCAGAGGAAGGTTCAGAATCCTGCCCAGATGATGGTGATTCTGGTGTAGGTGCTGGTTCAGAGGAAGGTTCAGAATCCTGTCCAGATGATGGTGATTCTGTCACAGGCGCAGGATAAAATGTTGGCTCTGAACCTTGGCCAGATGTTGGTGATTCTGATTCAGCCGCTGATTCATGTGTTGGTTCTGAATCCTTCCCAGATGTTGGGGATTCTGGTGCAGGTGCTGGTTCAGAGGAAGGTTCAGAATCCTGCCCAGATGCTGGTGATTCTGGTGTAGGTGCTGGTTCAGAGGAAGGTTCAGAATCCTGCCCAGATGATTGTGATTCTGTCACAGGCGCAGGATAAGATGTTGGCTCTGAACCTTGGCCAGATGTTGGTGATTCTGACGCAGGCGCTGATTCGTGTGTTGGTTCTGAATCCTTCCCAGATGTTGGGGATTCTGGTGCAGGTGCTGGTTCAGAGGAAGGTTCAGAATCCTGCCCAGATGCTGGTGATTCTGGTGTAGGTGCTGGTTCAGAGGAAGGTTCAGAATCCTGCCCAGATGATTGTGATTCTGTCACAGGCGCAGGATAAAATGTTGGCTCTGAAACTTGGCCAGATGTTGGTGATTCTGATGCAGGCGCTGATTCGTGTGTTGGTTCTGAATCCTTCCCAGATGTTGGGGATTCTGGTGCAGGTGCTGGTTCAGAGGAAGGTTCAGAATCCTGCCTAGATGCTGGTGATTCTGGTGTAGGTGCTGGTTCAGAGGAAGGTTCAGAATCCTGCCCAGATGATTGTGATTCTGTTACAGGCGCAGGATAAGATGTTGGCTCTGAACCTTGGCCAGATGTTGGTGATTCTGATGCAGGCGCTGATTCAGAGGAGAGTTCAGAGTCCTGCCTAGATGTTAGTGATTCTAGTGTAGGTGCTGGTTCGGGTGTTAATTCTGTGTCCTTCCCAGATGTTGGGGATACTGGTGTAGGTGCTGGTTCAGAGGAAGGTTCAGAATCCTGCCCAGATGATGGTGATTCTGTCACAGGCGCAGGATAAAATGTTGGCTCTGAAACTTGGCCAGATGTTGGCGATTCTGATGCAGGCGCTGATTCATGTGTCAGTTCTGAATCCTTCCCAGATGTTGGGGATTCTGGTGTAGGTGCTGGTTCAGAGGAGACTTCAGAGTCCTGCCCAGATGATAGTGATTCTAGTGTAGGTGCTGGTTCGGGTGTTAATTCTGTGTCCTGCCCAGATTCAGGTGTTGGTTCAGGCATGTGTCCTAAATCTTGCCCTGATGTTGGTGATTCTGTTGCAGGCCATGGTTCAGCAGTTGGTCCAAAATCTTTCTCTGATTTGGGTGATTCTGATGCAGACGCTGATTCAGGTGTTGATTCTGAATCCTGCCCAGATGTTAGTGGTTCTGGTGTAGGTGTTGATTCAGAGGAGGATTTGGTGTCCTGCCCAGATGTTAGTGGTTCTGGCGCAGGTGATGGTTCAGGCGTCAGTTCTGAATCCTGCCCAGATGTTAGTGGTTCTGGTGTAGGTGCTGATTCAGAGGAGGATTTGGTGTCCTGCCCAGATGTTAGTGGTTCTGGCGCAGGTGATGGTTCAAGCGTCAGTTCTGAATCCTGCCCAGATGTTAGTGGTTCTGGTGTAGGTGCTGATTCAGAGGAGGATTTGGTGTCCTGCCCAGATGTTAGTGGTTCTGGTGCAGGTGATGGTTCAGGTGTCAGTTCTGAATCCTGCCCAGATGATGGTGATTGTGGTTTAGGTGCTGATTCAGAGGAGAGTTTGGCATCCTTTCCAGATGTTAGTGATTCTGATACAGGTGCTGGAACAGGGGTTGGTTCAGAAGGGGGTTCTGAATCCTGTCCAGGTGTTGATGATTTTTGCACATGCACTTGTTCAGGAGTTGGCTCCGAATCTTGCCCAGATGTTGGTGAATCTGTCATGAGTGTTGGTTCAGATGTTGGTTGTGCAATCTGACTAGATGTTTGTGATTCTGTTGCATGATCTGGTTCTAATGTTGGCTCTAAAACTTGTTCAGATTTTGGTGATTCTGATGCAGGTGCTGATTCAGCGGAGGGTTTGGTGTCCTGCCCAGATGTTAGTGGTTCTGGTGCAGGTGCTAGTTCAGATGTCAGTTCTGAATCCTGCCCAGATGCTGGTGATTCTGTCGCAGGCACAGGATAAGATGTTGGCTCTGAAACTTGGCCAGATGTTGGTGATTCTGATGCAGGCGTTGATTCATGTGTTGGTTCTGAATCCTTCCCAGATGTTGGGGATTCTGGTGTAGGTGCTGGTTCAGAGGAAGGTTCAGAATCCTGCCTAGATGATGGTGATTCTGTCACAGGTGCAGGATAAGATGTTGGCTCTGAAACTTGGCCAGATGTTGGTGATTCTGATGCAGATGCTGGTTTAATTGTTTGTTCTGAATTTTGCCCAGGCGTTGGTGACCTCAATGTTGATGATGCTATTGTAGGCCATGGTTCAGCAATTGGTCCAAAATCTTTCTCAGATTTTGGTGATTCTGATGTAGGCAATGGTCCAGGTGTTGGTTCTGAACCCTGCCCAGATGTTGTTAATTCTGGTGCAGATGTTGGTTCAGAGGAGAGTTCAGAGTCCTGCCTAGATGTTAGTGATTCTAGTGTAGGTGCTGGTTCAGGTGTTGGGTCTGAATCTTGCCCTGATGTTGGTGATTCTGTTGCAGATGCTGGTTCAGAGGAGGGTTCAAAGTCCTTCCCAGATGTAGGTGATTCTGTCGCTGGCCCTATTTCAGTCATTGGTCTTACATCTTGCCCCGATGATGGTGATTCTGATTCAGGCTGTAAAACCTGCTCAGTTGGTGATGTTTCTGGTGCAGATGATGTTTCAGAGGATGTTTCTGAATACTTCCCGGATTTCCATGATGCTGTTTCAGGTATAGTGTCAGGTTCGGGTGATGTCCCAACGTCCTGTTTAGGTCGTTTTCCTTTTCCTGAACCTTCACCACAATTGCATGGTTTGAGTTGAATGATGTTTTTAATAAGATCAGCACTTGGGAAGTTCACACATAAGACACCTAAGCAACCCTGATTTAATGAACTTTTCTTATGTTGCACCACAAAGTGACTGAGCTTCTTGTTAACTGTTTTAGCCAGTGTTGTAGGACTTTGAAGAATTGATGCTGCACTGTCACTCAGCACAATGTGATGGCCACAGAGGTGTGACTTGATTCGCTGTATTTGGCCTTCAACATTATTCAGCTTGTCATATTCAAAGAAAAATGATTTATGGTTTTCTGTTCCAGCATGGTAGGTGTCACTCTGGAGGAAAACAATCTTGCCTCTTGCCTCTTGCAAGTTTGGTACTGACAACTTAGTCCACATTTTATTTCTGAATTTTTCGAGTAATGCCTTCATCAGTTCTTTGACTTTTGTCTTGTAAAACCCATGTATTGTCATTTTCAAAAGCACAGTCTCACTACCATGGTCTTTTAAGAAACTGAAAATGATCTTCAGGACTTCACCAAAATCAGTGTGTTGCCAAAACATCCAGTGACTATCCCTAATATAAATATGTTTTTGGTTAGGCAACCAAATCCCAGCATGTAGATCAAAATACCGGAGTCCCATTTTAAGTTGCTTTTCCAAGTTCCAAACTTGACATGTAGCAAGTGGTCCTCCATATAAAGATAAGCTTTCATGTGTTCCAGGAATGGAGATAGCAGATACTGGAGTGTCATCAGGTATAGACTTCATCCAGTTCAGATTATAAAGTCTAGGATCTACTTCTGGGTTATCATTGAAACCTCTCCATGAAGCTGAGCAGGAGGTTATTCTGGTGGGGGAGGGGAGGACATAATACTTGGTATCAAAATTTTAATATCAGAGACAAGCACAAGTATTTCTTTAACAACAAATAAAAAACAAGAAAACTGTCTAAATATGAAAGGAAATTTTACCTAAGTTTATAAAGTGCATTATTTTATGCAGAATTATCAATATCAGGTTTGACTTACATAGAGAGAAGCCAGAGGTAATGATGGATCTCCATAATTGGGTTGTTGGCTAATCTACGGTCCGGTGAGCTCAGTCAGGATTGTTCAGATCTCTTCCCCTTATGTATTCACATTTTTTTCCTTAACTGTTAATTTTCAAAATATTCCACTTGCCTTGAAAAGCTTTCACCGCTGAACATGACCATGCCGAATAGGCAATTGTCTCCCTTGGAGTGAGCTGCTGTGAGAATTAAGATAAACTCTCATTTGCATGTTTTTACTCTCTAATCTTTCATTTGGAGTTGGAGGGAGGGACAGAAAGAGACAAAGACGTGGACATTGTAAACGTTGTGAACAGATCAGAACAGTGGAGTTAGTAAAATGTGCCTTCAGGGACAGTCATAAAGATACACAAGTCAAGTAAGCTTTGCATACACTACATTTAGAATTCAACTGACACCTAAACTAAATGGTTATAAAGTTTTTAGCTTTTTGAGGACAGTCAATTATATTGCAACAAATGTCAGTGTGCAATATTGTGTGCGCACATTTTGTACTTTTCAGCTGCTTTCAGTGGTTTGGATTATACAGTGCTTAGTTTGAAAACAAATGTGTGTCATTTTGGGAAATACACTTATGTATAGCTGTTCACCGTCTGTGGTTGGTTGTGCTGTGCTGTCACATCATCCTTATCCCGGCCAGTAAGCTTGTGCCTGGCCTCTGCTGATCCTCTTCCTGACCACCTGTTGCATCTTAGTGCGACAGGTCATTTGCAGAGGAATGATCAGCTAAGACATAACATGGACAATTTGTTACCAGTGGCAATTCACAACAGGAACAATCTGATAAAGCCTTTGAGATGACAAGAGTGCTTTTTATCTGCTAGAGGCTCAACTGCTTCTAACACCTACTTTTTCTCCAGCTTCTGCCTCTAGGAGTTAATCCCGTCTTTGTCTTTGCAAGATGTCTGTGCGAACTCTCCCCCTGGTTTTCATTAATCTTGGTGGAGAAATGCTTTACATACTGGACCAACGCCTCCGAGCGCAAAACACGTCCGAGGACAATTCTGAGAAAGGTAGAGGTGGTTAGAGAGCTGACAGGCTTGGTAGGTGTGTACGTGTTTAGCCCCCATTCACCCGTCCTCCTGACAAGCTGTAGCTGTCAGATGTCAGCTTATAAACTGAACATGTGCATCTCATATTTCTTGTCATATTCTCCCAAATGACAAGTCTATTTTCTTTCTTTTCTTTCTTGGGAAACCTAACGTGGATGCAGGAGTGTGGTCAGAGAATGACAGAAAAAGAGGTATCCATGCCATACTTAGCAGATTACTGTTTAGCAATCTCCTTCTGCCCCTGTAGTGTCCACTCTTAGCTGTAATGCTATTTACTTTACACTGAGGTCCACTGTGTGATACAGTCGTACTCTCTAGAAAATGCTGCTCCAAACAGCCAAAACACAGTAGCGACATTTGGTTAAAAGTATGTTAAGACAAGAATCTGACTTTTTGGCATCTGTTTTACCATAAAATAGGGTATATGGTCATATGAATATCACTATTTTCATTCCATATACAATAAACCTAAAAGTTTCAATAGTAAATTCTAGGCATGATTAACCACCTCTCTGTTTCTGTTTACTTCATAGTCATGAATGACATCGTTGGGACCCTGTTCAGTAAAGCCTTTATGGATGAACTTCTCAAACCTCAGCAGCTGTATTCAAACAGGACACTGAAAACAGTGCTAAACCGGATAGCGCACGCCTCCATCATGAGGCTGAACCCGGCCAGCATGGACAGGGTACGTACGAGAAGCTGATCATTTAAATTATGATTTTATAGTATAATATGCTGGACTCCAAATTACATCTTCAAGATTGTCTGGCTTGGTCTTACTTTCTTTCATGTTTCCAGGATTTTATCAGTTAAAATGTTCAGATTTTATTGATTTAAGGTCAGGTCTCAAGTCCAAATCTTACATTAAGTTAAGTGAAGTAGTTTTGTTTGATTGCAGGGGTGACATGTTCTTTAACTTAACGTCTTTTTCCTTTTTTTCCCCCTCCTGTAGCTTTATGAGCTGATGATCATGGCGTTCAAATATCAGCTCTTCCTTTGTCCACGGCCAAAAGACTTGCTGCTCATCACTTACAATCACATAGACAGCATCAGGGAATTTGTGAAACACACTCCTGCGGTCGTGAATCAAGTGGACGAGACACACAGGAAGATCATTGAAGTACGCTGAGAGCTGTTATTAAATCATATTCCATTACTGAAAGCCTCTTTTTAAAATGTTCAACTACAGCTGCCACACACACACACACATATTACCAGGACACGGCGGCCTTTATAGTCCGTATACTATCTGGATTCCAGCTGTCAGTTTTTATTGCCTGTACTATATAAGTATATCCTGTGTGACCTTTTGTTCCTCTTGTTGCAGGTTTACTCATCTTTTTCAGAAGGTGAATTCCAGCTTCTCAGACAAACGCTGCTCATATTTTTTCAAGACATGCATGTTCGCGTGAGTCCTCTGCTTTTGCTAACTCATCCCTCCATACAAGTGAGATGGAAACACAACACCTTTTTTTTTCTACGAGCTTTTTCATATGTTATTTCTTCCTCTTAGGTGTCGCTTTTCCTCAAAATTAAAGTCCAAAATCCCAACGGACGTTTTGTCCTATCGACATCAGGCCCAGTGCCTCATGGGATAGAAGTTCCAGGGCTTATTAGGTGGGTAGATGACGGACAGCAACAAGGCACTGAATGTGTCCTGATAGTAAGAAATAGTAAGAAACCCATCAAATGTTTTGCTCCAGCTATCTTTTACATGTAAACAAGTGATGTAACATGATCCAAAGTGCCGCCCCTCTTTTCTATTTCACATGCAGCATCTATTCCATTAGCACTCAACAACCACAGATCGAGTGACAAGCTGACGTGTCTTCATTAGAAAACTTTCTTGTATTTAGTCTCAGATTTCCAGAGTGTCGTCATCTGCTTCCTGTTTCCGCAGGACGTTTAATAATAAGGGCAGAGAAGTTAGACGAAGTGAATTCCCCACGGGGGGAAGTTACACCAGCCCCATCAGAGAGGGATCCTTTGACCTGCATGGAGACAGAGTCATCAGACTGGGCATGGACATGTATGGTACTACACCACACATACTGTAGGTTATGTGGGTGACAGAATAGAGTGGAATGAAGCTAACACAGCTGTGTGTCATGAATTTAAAGGTACACTGTGAACCACCCAGAGGAGACACACACATCCAAGGCTCCTTCTGTCAAGGTAATAAAAGGACATTTTCATCAGTGCTGTTGGTGAATGTTGTCAACTGAAGAAATAAACACCTCAGCTTGTGCTGTATGGACACAGAAAACTGAGTTCTCCTGCTGCAAAATCAGTTGTACTTCCTGGTCACCAGCGCTGTCATTTGAGTCATCATGACCAGGAAGAACTACAGGCTCTGTAACCTCAGCTAATCAGCCTGTTCGGCTGCAGTCAATTACAGCGTGGGTTACAGCAGGTTTAAGACACTTCAGCATTGGCTTCACTTTTCAGACCTGGGAGCTACGTCCACTTCTTTACATACAGTCTACAGTTTACAGAGCGGAGCAGAGGACCGGAGAGGATTTGGGGGGTTGGGAGTCAGAAGCTTGTGGGCAATGCATCATGGTAAATGTAGGCACTGGCGTCATGGAGCCTGAGAACTCAGCTGTCTTTATCAATGCAGCATGCACTGAGGTATTTATTGCTTCAATGGACTATCAACACTTATTGGACACTCACATAAAAAGCGTCAAGCAGACTTCTGCTGTGGTGCATGCTGCCTGACTGCCGTGGATGGTTTACTGAACAGACTTAATTAATTTCTCCCTACATAATATAGTTGCACAGCTCCTCAGGCAACCTATAGTGGATTGAAATGAATAAGGCCATTTAAAAACATTTATAGCTTTGCTTTAAGAAAACATAACCTAAAGAGTTTGTTTCTGCATAACACTTACCTTCATTTGTGATGCTTAAAGTACATTTTGGTGATAATTTTGTGCTGTTTCCACTTAGTAAAGGATGTGGATACTGTTAACTCACTGCACGATTCTCTCAGTCACCTCACATCTTTTTGCTCTTGAGTTTGCATTACTTACTGTTCTCCTCCACCCTGCTGCAGACACACGACACTCCCAACCTTCTGGCCAAAGAGGAGCTGAACCTGCTGGCTCGCCTGATGGGCAGCGTGAAGGCTGAGAGCACGGCCAAAGCTGAAACTGGCTTTAGGATCAACCTGTTTTCTACCGATGAAGAGGAGGAGGAGGCGTGAGTGCTTTTATTCTCTTTACTCATTCTCTGTATTTATATATTTATATATATTAATTTCCACAAATATGACTTTTATTTTGGTTAACAGGGGAGCTTCAGGTGGAGCTGAGGAGTCCTTGTTTGGAGTGATAAATATTCAAGCGATGCAGGTACAGCAGGGGACTGTGGACCGCTGCCAGCCAGCGTTTAGTTATAGTTAGTTATGTAAGCGACTTCTGAACCTGAGAATGGACTTAAAACATCTTAAAAACTCAAAGTATTAAAGGTTTCATACCATGCAAAATGCACTTTTTAATGTATTTTAACTTAAAAAAATGTGTGGAACAGCTGCGCCAGCCACATCTGCTATGACACGAACTATTTAGACCTACAAGTATACAAGTATGGACCTGAAAATGAGCAGAATATGGGAATATGGGAATATATACACACCTACTTAGGCTGACATCTATTGACGTAGTTCTAAAATTGTACCAGACATTATTATTATAGGTGGATTAAACATGATATTTTTCTTTACAGACTGTAGTTAAGCTATTGTTAACCATTTGTTAGGAGTTTTAAGAGACATGTTGGGGTTTTGTTTTAATCAGGATGAACAGGCTGCGTCTGAGCTGGCACGAATCGCCGGACAGTTTGCGGATGATGAGGAAGAGCTGCATGAAAATCCCAGCGGTAACAAAGGAGACGACCTGCTGGCCATGATGGACGACCTCTGACCCTGTGTGGTGTAGTTTCAATGAAACCGTCAGTGAAACCGTCAGTGAAACCGTCAGTTTCACGACTTTATTGTATCAACATTGCTGCCTCACTCTTAACCTCAGGTAAAATCAACACATTTGTCAATGTGAGCTCCTGTTTAATCTGTAAAATATGCCGTTACTGATGAATTCAGTTCAACGCTTTCAGCAGATTAGAAAGGAGGATAAATATAAAATAATTTGTAGCATCTATGCACCTGATATTAGACAAAAACTCTTTATTGTATTTGACTATATTTTAAATTGCTAGCACTCATAAAAGTACCATATGAATGGTATTGGAATCATATGTATTTTCTATGAAATAATTTTCAATAAAGCATTTATTCATTTTTTTGTTTGTGTTCTGTTTTTTCACACGTCGACTAAAAGAATCATTCTAATGCAGGCATCCTAATAGTTTTCCAGGAGAGTCAGAAATTATTTAATTTCTCTGTTATTCATCCATTTTAGAATTGAAAATTGTTAACCAGATCACATCAGGATCTGGAGATTTAGGCAAATATGGTGCATACTAATTTCCTGAAGGATATCTGAAATACATTTCTTATGCATTATGAATAACTTATGGAAAATATCATGATAAATTAAATGATGTGTGTTGATACATTGTGTGCAAATTTACAATATCATCTTTGCCTTGTATTTATTTAGTTTTCAGGAATTTTAATGTATCATGTATTTATTGCTGTTTTATGTACTTTACATAATGCTTCTGAACGTGATTATGATCCTTGATTATTCTCCACACAATTTATTTAATTCATCATGATTCTGTTTTATATGTTTTGCATGTGAGGCCGCCAAAGAGCTTTTTAAACGGCCCCCTGCGTAATTGTGCATAAATACAATGAATATGCAAAGTTTTTACAGATGGATATAAACCTGCATCAAATGAGAGTATATATTGTTTTGTAAATTAAATAAGGGACTTTAAACATTGATATATTAAGGTTTAACCCCCCCTGTACTGTGTATTAGTGTGTTTCCTGGAGTTGCCTACAGAGGACGGTGTCGTTCCATATGGACGCAAATTTGCGACGCAACGTGCAACGTCATCACGCTGCACTTCCTGGTCCGGGCGTCTTGCGGGAAAACCAACTTGTTAAACATCTCTGAACTGTTAAACACCACCTGCTAAGATTGTGCGCGGTCTTTTACATGAAATAAGGATTCAAACTAATGCAGGTAAAGGCAAGACAATAAATGTCAGCGTTACGGCATGGTATTTGCTCTTTAGAGGCTCTGTCGTACTTAAATTGGCCGCTGCTAAAGCTAACGGTGAAGCTAATTCATCTTTCACCAGACTCCTTTGATAAAACCGGTAATTTTGAGGTGAAGATACTTATATGAAATCATTCCTGCTGTGTGGTTCTTGCCAGACTGTACTGAGGTTTTATTTAGTTTTTATCTCTCAGAGTGATAATATCTTGCCCTTTTTCCGTCCTGACTAAAAATATCTTGTGGTTTTGCCTCCCACAATGACTGCTGAGTCTCTTAATAAGTTTCCCACTGGTAAATAGTCATTTCTGAGATGCTGACAGACTCTTAATCAGTTAGATTAGTGCTTAATTAAATGCAGGCGTGCCAAAGCCTGGTTAAGTACCTAGATTAGAGATATAAAGTGCTGTTTATTTTCAGTTTGATCAAAGTAAGTTCACATCTTAAACCTGTTCCCTGCTAGTATTTTCTAATTTGCATTGTTTGAAAATCAACAGTGTAGAAAAGATGGATGTTTTGCTGCTCCTCTAAATAGAATTGATGGGAAGTTTTCCTGGTTTCAGATTTCTGTTCACTTCAGTTTTACTGAAATGACCAGAATCAGTGGATTTCGTTTTCAGTTCAGCTCAGTAACAAGGCACAGTTAAATGTCAGCCATTACACAGAGAAGGACATCATACAAACATCAATAAAACATAACACACAATTAATAAGACTCCACAGTATTAATAATTCACTGTTTTGCTAATGGTTTTTATGACATTACCCAACTTCTGCTCTTCTGCAGGTACTCCTGACGTCTGGAGATCTTCATCATCAGAGTCCATGGAGCCACAGGAAGCTGAGTCTCCGCCGTCGGGCCCGGTGGCATCTGACGTTGTCACCTCCATCCGGGAGCGCACGATCGCAGAGAACAGCATGGTGGTCCTGCTGCAGGGTCTGCAGGGGGAGGTGACCACGGTGGACCTGAGGAACGAGAGCACGGCACGGGGCCGCGTGGTCAACGTGGACGCCTTCATGAACGTACGTCTGGAGGATGTACTGTACCGGGACAGACGAGGTCAGCTCACCCGGCTGCAGGACCTGTTTATCACCGGCAGGAACATCCGCTACGTCCACATCCCAGACCACATCGACATAATGAAGACCATACAGAGCCAGCTGACCAAGATCCACAGAGTCCGCAACTTTGCTAGTGATGGAGGAGGCAGAAAAGAGTACGCCAAGAAAAAAAAATAACTTTTTTGTTTTTGTAGAAGGATATAAAAATCTGGGTACTGCTAGTCCAAGGTCAGGACCAGTCCAAAAATACTCGGACAAACCAAGCAAGTTTTATTTTTGTATGATTTGAGGAGAAGCACAGCATAACGTCAGCAGTTTACAACCTTATGATAATTCAAGGGAAGAGAAAGAAAGAGAGACAAATAATCAAATATTCCTTCAAATGAATAAATGAATTGGTTGGAGCTGCTCACAGTTTATGTTAAAACTTGATCATAACCTGCAAGTTCAGGAGTCACAAGTTGGCATTAGAGCTGAACGATAGGTTGACTAATCAATGAACGCTGCTTGAAAAATGACTGAAATTATCAATAAGATACTTTTTCAGATGAATTTTTTTCTGTTAATCAGCTAATTGTTGCACCTCTACAGATATACATTAGTGAAGAAGCAGAAGACGTACACTGATACCAATAAATCTGCGGTAAGCTAATATTGGCCCGTTTATCAGTCAGGCTCTTGTTACTCTCGCTAATGAGTTGAACACTGTTTTTGGGTTTGAATGTTTGCAATTGACAAAAAAAAGTTGTCTTAATTTTTTTTTAACATTTTCTGAAATACATAAAGGATTAATTTATAAACATGCTTACAATTAAGTCATTGTCCACCTAAAAAGTTGTCTGTTCCACTTTATTAAAATGGAACTTATTATATTTAACAGTGCGTGCAGGTGTGGCCCCATGTCAGTGTGTTTGCTCTGCAGTAATCCTGGCATGCACCACAAAGCCCATCTGTCTGTCTGCCTGTGAAAGCAGCCCAAAGTTAATAGCTGCCCATATGCAGGAAAACATTAGTCATGATCAGTGCCAGTCTCATGGAGGGAAAAACAAGCAGACGTGTTTCCACAGCTTCCACCTCCCAAACATCTCTGCTGCGTGCATCAGCGAGCTGTCATCCTCCGCTCTGATTGGCTCTGTGGCATCCAGCCGGGCAGGATGGGACTCTGTTTAGCCAATGGAAACAAGCAGAGCGGGTGAAAGGAAGAGAGTGTTTCGCTTGGAAACTGCCGCCCCACTGTTCTGCCGATACACAAATACGATTGGGAATTTGAAGAATTTGTGAAGGGGTATGTTATTCCTACAGAGTGTCAGGAAGAGGACAGGCCTGACATAACACAGGCGGAGGCAGCTGGTGCAGATAAAGGCTGCACTGGAGCACATCCACCAGCCATATGATCTGAACTGAAGGAACCACTGCATTAAATTAAGAGCACTACACACACAGGAATGTCCCTCAGCAGTTGGACCATTGTTTTGGCTGCGGCCTTAGAGTGTTTTTAGGGACATATTTTTCTCTTGACTGAACCTAAAACCAACCTTGAGAGCATCTGAATGACAGCAGCCCACATAATGACCGCTTACTGCTTCGCTAAAAACACCACCGAGTGCCACATCAACACTCCCTGCACTCAAAATAGCACTTTACAGAGGCTCAACCGCATAAACAATTCTTTTACAACACAAAACACGGCGTGGTTTAGTGTCACAGACTCCACCAGTGGTCAGACAAGTGCTCAGATCCTGTACTTAAGTAAAAATGTACAGAAAGCATCAAAAGTAAAAGTACTTTACTTAAGTACATAAGTGCAATTCTGAGGTACTTAACATGAATATTTCTAGTTTGTTATTTTTTACTTGTATTCCACAAACTTTCTGAAGAAAATAGTGTACTTTTTACTTGACTACATTCATCTGACAAGCTTTAATTTTCGGATTAAACACGATAAATTTATAGTATACAACACGGTTTAAGAGGAAACAAGTGGTTCCCAACCTTTTTGCTTGTGAGCCCTTTTTTTATTATTTAAATAAGGATATTTGAGGCACAAAGAAGTTAAAATTTCCAATATTTTCCCCCCAAAATCAAAGAAAAGTTGATCATAATACAAATTTGTGTAGCAGGACAGTTTTCCTCTCCCATTAATCGTCTCAGGACCCCTCAGGTTTATCTCGTGACTCTTTGAGGGACCAGAAAATGTGTCTTAGGAACAGAAAGCAACTCAGATATCCGAAACGTAACAAGACGCTCCAACTAGACAGTAGGTTTTTTTTTAGCATGAGTCATGAAGCAAAAGGTCAGGAGCCATTGGATTCTTTTTTAAAAGTGCATTTGATCTACTTAAATTCCCGTTTCTTAACCTGCTGAAAGTTTTGTTGAGATTAAAATTGATTTTTCAGGAAGGACCAAGACAAATCAGCATAGTTACAACAATAAATACAAAATGTCCAGTTAAGATGCACAACAATGATGAGATGGAGTAGAAGTCTAAATTAATATAAAATGAAGATACAATGTACTTTATGACACTGCAGGAGTAAATTTTCTTCATTATTTTCCACCAAACAACAGCACCTGCTGGTCTTCACCGATCCGCTCCACTGTTTGTTTATTAAACTTTGATAGCTCTTTTTTCCTTTCCTCGACGCTGAGATTAAAATACAAAGAGCTCAATTAATCCTGGAGGCACCGCGGCCCTGTGCCCATGGCAGCCGACTAGCTATTTCCTGTTCCACCCTCCCGGCTTAACAGTGAACAGAGCTCACTGTGGTGAGAGAGATCAGCTCCCTCTGGTCAGCAGCGTGGCTCAAATGTGCACAGAAGCAGGAGAAAGGGTGATTTTGATTAAAAGTGAGGACTGGATAGGGTGGTTTACCTGCATTTTTGGGGCTTTTATTTTGTAGTCAGATGCCAGTGGCACACGCAGGAGTTTTACTTATCTCTCAGGAAAAGGAAACACCTCCTCCTGACACGAGTCTGGACCGTTTGTGGCTGGTCCTCCTCCTCTGAAGGATGGCAGGGAGTGGATCATAGTGGAGGGCTGCTTCCTCTCGGGCAGCACCATCAGCTCCTCTGTCACAGACGCCGAGTGACCAACAACCCCTGACTGACATTATGGGATCTTATCTGACTGTTGGCTGACAGACCAGGTCCAAATCTGGATCTAAACTATTTTTCAGTGGAAACTTTCGGCTCGTCACTGTGCAGCTCTCATCCAGGACCAAGGTGAGTGATGGTCTGACATCTTATCAGCTTATGTTTATCTAGCACTCCTTCTCTTCAAATATATGTAATTTCCATGTAAATCAAGCTTTTATTGCACATTACAGGGGCCCTCTGTCAGGAATACAGGCTGTCAGACCTTGTTACAATCTCCTATTTTTAGACATTTTTATATTTTCAGAGGAATCTTCCCAAATTTAATGTAGTCGCTTTGCTGTCAGGCAATAAACAAGGCAACAAACTAGTTTATTAATAGGGCCTGCACTATGTTCTTTATATACCACAGACTATAAAACTCTTTATAGGATGTAGCAGCCACAACATATCCAAAATCATCAACACTTTGAACATAAATTCAAAGAGATAACCAAGCTTGTCACATGTATCTTATTACTTTCTTGATGCTTTATTCACTGTGTCCTGAGCTCCACAAATGTCTTCTTGACAGCAGCTTCCTGTGTGAGAGACTAAACATTTAGTGGAAGCCGGATTAACTACTGTAAAACAACAAGTCTAATTTTCAATGGTTTCAGGTTCCATCTTTTGACTTAAATAGGATTATCTGAGCAGGAAATGTGGGAGGGTTGAACGGGAGTGCATTTTATGGGGTTACATAAACGGCTACAGCTGCCGGGCTTTGCATGTGTATAGTTAAGTCAAGAAGTTATTGGACTTGTCTGGAAATGTTAGGTGTTAAATCTGTCTGCCCGAGACTGCGGCCGCATAAAATGGACATTTGTCTCCCTCTGGTATTTGTGTTGTGCCTCCAGCTCAGGAAAAACCACAAACTGCCTGTCATGAAGTTGTGTGGAGCTCTGCATAAAAATACATAATATATGTATAGATTTACTCTGCAAGTGAGAAAGCAGAAGAAGTGTGTGGGTGTGCTTCAAGTACAAGTAGTTGACTGTGGCACTGAGGCACCGTATCATAGCTGCTAAGAGTCTTCTTTTATTAAAGGAAGAGGGAAAACTCAGCCAGTGCAGAGAGATGATTTCACTTCCTAAGAGAAATGAACTTGTTACGAAAAGTTTATTTGTGTCTAGAGCTCGAAACATGAAAGAACAAGAAACCAACTATAGTCAACAGGGGGAAACGCCTCGTCTGGATCTGTTTGACAGAAACCAAATCTGTCTTCTCTCTCTGATTAAAATGTTCTATCAGGTTTGTTTAATCTCTACAAAATCTGAAGAAAAACAATATTATCCTGTTTCTTGGTCAGGAGCAAATACTGTAAGATATAATCTGGCACACAACCCCCTCCTATTGTTTTTATTCTTTGGTTTTAAACAAACTAGTTAGTGAGCTTTAGACCACCACGGCTCCGCAGACGGGTCTCTCCTTTGTTCTGTACACAACCGCTGACCGACAGCCTCAGCTTTCTCAGTCTAACAAGCAAACAACTCACAATCATATGAACGCAAGCAAAACAGTGGTCTCAAATGTAATGTTGGTATTAGCTCAGGGTTCCTGCTCACTGACACTGACCAACAGTCTGTCGCGGTCAGCAGCTCTCCGGTTCTTCGGCTCAGTGGTTGCGTTGCTTTATGCTGGGCAACAGTCTGTCGCTGAGCCACAGCTCAAATTTCTCTGCCATTCAGTTTCAACAAGCTTACTAGCATTTGCAAAGATACTCCAGCTTTAGCAGCAACTCAGTTCCTTCCCAGCCCTGTGTTAGAATCTGGTCATTCGCAACCAGTACATAGGCAGAGTGTCCGCAGATAGACAGGTACGTAGGTAGACAGGCAGGTCGGCTTATTCCAGGCCTGTCAGCCTCAGGTTCCAGATTTAGCTCTTTTTTTTATATCAGTCCATTTGATTTATTGATTGCTGTCAGACTGTTGTAAATTGCTTCTAAGATAAGCTACGTACCCTGCCTTTAATATCTCCAGTGTGATAAATGTTTGATGAACAGTCTGATATGTGGGCCTGCAGAACCAGTGGGTGTAAAGGCCAGTCTTCACTTAAAACAAACACTGTTTGACTTTACACCAGCTGAACCGAGAACTAAATTGCCCACTTATGTAGTTAAGGTCTGGGGGACGCAAATTGAGGGTGCAGATGGAGTCATGCTTCTTCTGTCAGTGAGTTAAATACCAACCAGAGGGCAGAGCTGCTCGAGACCCATGAGTCAATAGACCCCGAGTCAGCCACCAGAATGACTACCACAATAATTACCCTCCCAAAAAAACCTAAAAAAGAGAGCTCTTGAGAGCGCACAGGGTCTGCCAAGAGTCACCAGGATAACAATCAGGGTGTGAGAGCGGCTCAGGCCCCCAATGGCAGCGATTGGTGGAGGGCACGATTTCGTTCTCCCAGGAGAGAAAGCACCAGAAAGAAAAACATTCGGCTCCCACGCACATTGTTGTTGTAATGACAGGGAATGTGAGGGGCTGGGAAATATCAGTCATCATGTTTACATCAAGCTTTACTGTAACCGTGGGACCATCTGCGACAGCCTCTCATACCAAATCCCCCACTTTAGCCTCATCTAGCCCCCAGTCGCTCACTCCCTTAAAGGACTGGTTCACAAAGAAACTGTAGAAAATAGTTCTGTGGGTTAATGACCAATGATGTTGGTCTGTTGCACCGTCGCTTTAATCCAGACTGAAATATCTCAACACATTTTTGGTGCATTGTCATGAAATTTAGGTCAGACATTCGTGTTCTCCAGAGGAGGAATAATGAATTCGGCAAATCTCTGATTTCCTGTAGCGCCACGAGCAAGTCAGCATTTTAAATCATCCAGTAAAACATCTCAACGTCTGTCTGATGGATCGACTCAAACTTTTGTACAGACGTTCATGTTCCCCAGAGGATAAATTTTAATGATAAATCTCAATCTGCTAAACATCAGCCTGTTAGAATTAGACAGTGTTTGCACAATAAATCAGCACTTATCTGTTTTATACTAAGAAGAAATCATGTGTGCACTGATTCAGGTCAGTCAAGCTGAGTGAGTTCATCATGAAGACTGCAGGATATCTGTAACAGAATCATTCATTAACAAAGTAATAAACATTTACAGCTCCAGACGAGATGGATCATTGTAACAGCACTATTGATTTATTGTCTTACTAACATTTATACATTTACTGCAGACTTATTGGCTTATTACAACAATGAGAAACCAGTGGGCATTTATGAACAAGCTGCCAACATTTATAACTGCTCTGTTACCACATAGAAGAGAAACACCAGCAAAAGGGGTAAAATAAGTAAAAAGTAAAATTATGGTAGTACTTCATAAAAAGTACATCACCAATAACTCAGACAGATAAAAACCTGTGCAAAGTTGTCAGCTGGAGTTTCCAAGCAAACATTCACTTTTTTTGTGGGAAAAAGAGACAACAAAACCTCCATTTCCTTCCAGAAACTCCGGAAAGGAGCCTCCTCAGGCACTGATGTCATAAATATAAACTTCCCTATCAGACTCAGAGGGCCCCACGGTGCTGTCCTCGCTGCAGGCCTGAGTGTAAAACACTTACGAGGAACACAATGTCCTCGTCGGCTGACCTCTGACACTGGTGTAGATCACAGGAGTGATGGGAGGGGAACACATTTCATCAGGCTGTTAGAAGAACTCCTCAGTGGGTTTAAAAGTGACACTTTACAAAGAACCATATCTGACTGAAACATTAATGCTCTGCTTGTGTTTTCTTGCGACAGGATCTGTCGTTGGTGGACAGTCGAGGAGTTCACTGTGTAAAAGAGAAGTCCTGGAGATGGTAGATATCTGAACACAGGATGGAGCCGATTAAAAGAGACATGGAGCTGCTCAGTAACAGCATGGCGACCTACGCTCACATCAAAGGTAAAAAGTTGGTCTGTCTACAACTGTGGTCCCCAACCTGCGGCTCGGGACTCCCTCAGTGGGTCATGGCGTGAATCTGTGTGGTCACAAAAGAAAGAAAAAGAAAAACTCACAAAAAGTAATTTTTCTAAATATTCTCTAAGCTTTCTCATTGAATAGTGTGTATTTTTACTTTTCTCTAACTAGTAAACTATTAAAATAAATATACTTATTCACTTTCTTTCCAAAAATTAGTTGACAAGATACCACTTAGCTTAAAGACTGGAAATAAAGGGACTCTGTCCAAATCTAACAAAATCCACCAACCAACACCTCTAAAGCTGTTTGAAATATTATATCTTTGTTTAATCCAAATGAAAACTCAGCCTTGGGTTTTGTTGCCTTTGTTCATTTGGACCGGGCCAGGCTAGCAGTTCCCCCTCTTTTCAGTCAGTTATGCTAAGCTAAGCTAACCGGCTGCTGGCTGCAGCTCTATATTTAACATACAGACATGAGTGATTTATCAGTCTTCTAATCTAACTCTCGGCTAGAAAAGGAATAAGTTGCCAACATGTTAAACTACTCCTTTAATTGAGGGGCGGGGTGGTCCTATTAAAGGAATGATCCACATTTTACATTGAAAGGATTATCGCTCGCTGTGATTGTCCCTCCTGATACTGGCCGTTAAACTCGTCAATCTTTTAAGGGCCGACAAGTAAGAAACACTGGGATCCGCTGGTCTTGATCACTGCAGGTCTCGGCAGAAGACTTTTCTTTGTGCTTTAAGAATTCATTTCACAGTCGAGCAGTCTGAGGGACTTCAGTGTCCTGTTTTCTTTGGCTCACTTCACGGCTGTACTTTGACCGTGTATCAGCTCACATTGTTGAATTTCTTGTGCTCAAAAGTAGGCACTGGGAAAACAATAAACTGCACAGATTTCATTCTCT
This sequence comes from Pempheris klunzingeri, assembly GCF_042242105.1. Taxonomy (NCBI): domain Eukaryota; kingdom Metazoa; phylum Chordata; class Actinopteri; order Acropomatiformes; family Pempheridae; genus Pempheris; species Pempheris klunzingeri. The sequence continues at coordinate 5,999,367 of NC_092027.1, forward strand.
ATTCTCTATTCAGATCCTCTACTTATGTTAAAGTACCAATACATGAATGTAAAACTCCATCACAAGTAAACATCCTGCATTTAAAATCCTACTTAAGTGAAATTAATCAGGTGGTGTCAACAGAACGTACTTTAACTATCAAAACTAAATCTACTTGTAGTCCAGTGGTTACCATCCCAGGGTTCAGGCCTCTCCGGGGGGCTCACAAGATAAATCAGAGGGGTCGTGAGATGATGATGATGATGATGATGATTAATGGTTAAAGAAAGAAGGAAACTTCTGCCTCACCAAACTCTGGACCTTTGCTTGTTTTTGTGCCTTCAGCTGTTGTGTAACTGAAACCATCTGAGGGGTTTAGGGGGGACATGTCTCTTTAGGGGGAATGAAAACAACTTTCACACATTTGAAATGTCACAAAGATAAAGTACATAAAGTTTATGTAATGAAGTAAAAAGTTACACTTTACCATATTTACCTGTGAAATGTAGTAGAAGTATAAAGAGACTAAAGTGGAAATACTCAAGTTAAGTGCCTCAAAATTGTACTTCAGTCAATACTTTTGTAATTTTTTTACAGTTGTCATATAAAACTAAAAGCATAAATTACATTATTATTATAAAGTCTGTTGTGTGTCTCTGCCCACGCAGCCAATCCGGAGAGCTTCGCCCTCTACTTCATGATGGGCGTCTGTTTCGGCCTCCTCATGGCGCTGTGCCTCCTGGTCGCTGGCATCGCCTGCAGGACTCGCCGCCACCGCAGACCTCCCCCTTCCCCTGAGAGGAGGCAGCTGAAGGAGTCCAGCGAGGAGGACGAGGAGGATGACGATGAGGAGGAGAGCATGGCGGAGGAAGACGGGGAGGAGGCGGAGATCCCTAAAGTGACGGTGGGGCCCATGAGCGACCGCAGCAGCCAGTCTAACGGGACTCTGAGGAGCGTGAATGTGTTTGCGTCAGCTGAGGAGCTGGAGAAGGCACGGCGCCTGGAGGAGAGGGAGCGAATCGTCAGGGAGATCTGGAGGAACGGACAGCCGGACATCCTGGTCACAGGGACGGGGACTATTGGACGAGTGCATTACCACTAACGGACGCTTTGACTGGGCCCTAAAAATCCACACACGGACTGCAAAGTGCTGCACATACACAGCACAGTGGACAGAGAAATGTTCACTTTGATTTGATCATGTTTAGATGAGAGACGGCCCACCGAAGAGACATTTGTGTTCTGCCACCTTCTCGCCCCTTTAGGAGACCAGCGGTAGGTCCTCAGTCCTTTAGTCCAATGGGAGAAGTGAAGGTGATCACAGACTGTGACAGATTCTTTCTCCCCAAAGTCACCAAAGTAAATACTGGACCAACTGGTCACAAGCAACATATCTCCTTAACACTCTGACACTAAAATGGATTTTTTCAGTCAGACAGATCAGGAGAAAAGTAACTCCTGCAAGATCTGGCAAAACACAGATATGGTTTCTCCGGCTGGAGGCTGTTCACGCGCAGCACTCATCACTAACTGTAAAAAGTATTATTGTGCATTTTAATATTAACCAAAGATGAGCAAATATTATCAGCTCACTCTGAAGCTGTTTGCCATAGAAAGCTCTCAGTCTACACCTGCTCCACCAGGTTGTTTTCAGTTATTCGAGCAACACGGTGTAGTCCAAAGCTAGTTAGCATGTGAGCAGTGGAACAACAACTAACTGACCTACACTGAGCAGAAGTATGAACAGTATTGAAATACAAACAGCTGTTGCTCAGTGCAGGTTGTGGTTAGTTGATGTTCAACCGTAGATTATTCATGCGCCGCACATCCCCGTCTGCTTCCCTTCATCCACGCGACGTTCACAACGAGGCAACTCAGGAGACAGGAAGCGTGTACGAGTTCATACCACTGGCAGAGGTTGTACAGCGCCATCTTTAGTAATCGAGTATCTTTGATTTGTACGGCGACTTGAAGTGGTCAGTATAAAAATAAGGGACCTTTAGTGTTGAAGGAGGCTGTGCAGGAGAGAATTAGGTCCACGTGTGAAAAACATATTTGGGTTCTGTTTCCGAGTTCTCTGAATTTACACCTTCTGAGAGTAAAGTCACATTTCTGTCTTTAAACTTAGTATTTTGAGTTTTAAGTCAGAGCTCAAAGAAACTTTTCATGTGGCCTAATCCTCTTACAAACTCTGACACTGCTCTCACACATATTAAAACAGCTTGTTTCATCATGTACCCCAATTTAAGTATATATGTTCTCTAAAAAAGGCATTTTTGATTGATCAGTAATCTCATGGGAAAATGCAGACACATGATGTAATCCATCAGTGATGTTTTCCATTAATCCAACACATGATGAAATATTCTTCCATCCTGCTCGTTTTCACGTCTGATTTAGAAAAATCGGTTTGTCCTGATTATCAAACTGGCATCAAGAACTAAGTAATTATGAAAATTAAAATGAACGCTGTCGTTGTGAAAAGAAGCAGGATAAAATATTATATAATAATGAGATAAGTTTAAAAAATGTATTGAATTATTTCACATTTTCACTGTTATACAGTTTATATTTGCCTGTATTTATTTATGTGATTATTCAATTCTTAATTCAGTAATTTATTATTGAACTCTTTTGGCCTCCATAGCTTGGTATTATATTACTTAAAACAGATTTTGTATGCAGCATATTTGGCGTCATTTGTATTTTACCATATCTTTCCGATGTGAATAATTAAAAGTTTAACCACTTTTTGAATTAACAAAACATTTATTTATCACTGCATGTAGCCGTCTACCCATCTGTGATTATTCATGAGTTTACTCATGAGAGAATCGACGTCTGTATGGTGAGTGTCTTCTATGACAGTAAACTGAGTGTTTGGACAGTTTTTGAAAAATATTAAATTTAAATCTATGTAAAAGAGAAAAGCAGCAAATCATCATATTCTATTAACTTGACAGTTGTTAAATGTAAATCTAAAATCCGATATATAAAGGTGTGTCCTTTGTGTAGCAGTAACTTATGATATTGATTGCGTGATTGAGTGCGTCCTGTTTGTCTGGTGCAGAAGTACATTTGGTATTGATCTGAGTCACTGACTACTGAACTACTGAAAGTGGGAAAAACCAACGTAAAACTTCACTGCGGTAGTTTGAACCCAGAAGAGAAATGGGGGAATTGTTTGCAGTTTTTCATTTTTAAAACTAAACAACCCATTTAAGAAAATAATCTGCATATGTATAAAAAATAGTCACTAGCTGCTGCGTCTGTGTCAAACTGCTCCCAGAGGCTGTTTCATGGTGGGCTGATCTCAGCAGAGACGTCAGCTTCCCAGAAGCCCTCTGGTCTCTTCCCAGTTTGTGTCACTGACCCCAGCTCAGCCCGTGCTTCCTTTCCCACAATTCCCAGTACCCCCCCCTCCCCAGCAGCTCTCTCTGCTGAAGGCGTGCCTGTTTGGGGCTATGAAAGAGCCATTTACCTCGGCCGTACTGTAGATATTACCAATGCAGTGCTTCCCCAAGTGGATCCAAGTGATCTCCCACGAGACAGTCGATTTTCTGTTGACTGGATTTTCCTCCTCCGTTTATGAAAAGGCCGATTATGTTACAACTGGAGCTCTTGTGTCCAGTGTTACCTTATAAGTGGGAGATGGTTGTAGGATTGAGAGAAAACCACCCTCATTACTGACAAAATGAGACACTCATGACCTGATGGCGCTTATTCACGATTGTGTGAGATCCTGTTTCCACTTAAACAGCTCAAAAAACATTATTTTACCACTTCAATACTCGTGAGAACTAGTGTATCTGGACGTATATAAGCTGCCCCTGACTCAGATCTTATAGTTTGTATTTTGGTCATTAAAAGTCAAAAGTTGGATGAAACCAAGTATCCAACATTTACTCAAGTACTGCACTTAAATAAAAATTCACTGTATTTGTACTTTCAGTCTTTTCATGCCACCTTGTACTTCTGCTCCACTGCAACTATGAGAGGAACCTGGTTTTTTATACTTCACTACATTTATTCAAGCAGCTTTAGTTACTTGTTACTTCATAAATTAATATTTTTGCATTAAAAGGTGGAAATCCCCTGAGCCATGCATAGCTTAGAATGGTTAAACACAATGGATGAAAATGTTAACAGTGCTGTTTAAAGCTGCTCAGTCAATAAGTAGTTATTCATGCACTGCCCATTTAACATATCATGTGAAGGATTTCCTTACGTGGTGGAACAGCATGTTGATTCATTAGTTATAGTTGGTAAAAGTCAATAGCAAAGAACAGCTGTTACATATATTGAGCCCAAGTTCATGTCTTCAAATTACTGGTTTTGTCTGCAGACGCAAAAATGATCAGCTCACTATCAAACAGAACAAAGTTCTCACAGTCGAGAGGCTGTAACCAGGGAACATTTTTATCAAAATAGTTTCCACTTGTAAGTTATCAGTAAAAAATTAATCAGCGAATGTTATAAACTGATTCATTTCAGGTATTTTTTCAGAAATGTCAAATATTCCTCAAACATGAGGATTTGATTATTTTCTGTCATAAATTAGACTGAATATCTTAGGTTTTGGACTGACAGTCCAAATGTGTCACTATAATATTAATCGACAAAGGAAATAATCATGAAATGCTTCATTGGTATTTTGTTACCTTTGTGAAATGTGCAGATTGAGGCCGAGCTAAAAGTCACAAACTTCAAAACTTTTTTTTTTTTACATATTTGGGTTTAATAAGGTCAGAAGAAAAAAAGACATTAAGAAACTATTATTATTTTTACACAGACTGCGGTGGGGGTGTGCGAGACCCCAAACGACGAGATAAATCACAAACAACACAGCGGGCCGTCTAACATCTCTACAGTCTGTTCATTTGTAGATCTCTCAAAACACGCACAGATTCGCCCTGAATTAAAGAAAAACCTATTGAGAATGAAAAGACGGGAACTTCAAAGCTCTCAAGAACAGTAAAAAAGTTTTCAGCTTCAGATTAAACGAAGAAATGACAGTCCTACGGTTCTGTTGAGTTCATGCAGTATGTACAGTCAAAGGTGGGACGAAGCAGCACAGTGAGATTCACAAAACCAGTTCCTCTAGTTTGTGTCGACTCCTTAAAAATACACACAGACAAAATGTCTCGTCACAAACTTCAAGGTTTCTCTGACAGAAGTTAAACTGCAGGTCTTTTTTTGAGAGGATAACTGCAACTGTTGTATTAAAAACAAAGAAAACAAACTATTTTTTAATTTTCCCCTCTGCCAGATGTTAAAATTACAATAATTTAGGTCTTATAATTCTATACATGTATTAGCCTTTTGTAATAACTATCCTTTTTTTTTCTTCTTAAAAATCTAAACAAACACCTAAATTGATATGAGAGAGGCAGAAAACCTACATGTGACGAGGATTATTCCATTTCTTTACAATTTGCACTTTTTTTTCCTGACTGAAAACCAACAATCGATGAGAATATACCGCAGCACACTCACGCACACACACTGAAAAATGTCTTCGCTTCCCGTTGAGAAGTACAGGTGAAGGTGGCACTATATGAAAAAGCTCAGACAGTATAAGGTGACAAACGCCAATCGTTCAGGGCTTCGACAGATAGTGACTTTCACGTCCGATAATCTGACGATCAGGCGCCCTGAGCCCGCTGCTGATTGGTCCCGTGGAGCGAGGTATGAATCAAACGTTTCATGCAGTAACATCAAAGATTTAACACAGCGCCAAAAGAACAAACTGAGAGAAAACAGGTAATGACACGGACGTCATCTAACGCCTTCCTACTCTGACAAACCAGGGCGGTACCTTCAAACTGATTACGTAATAGTATGATTCTTTTCTAAGGCACAAATGAATTTCTTATTTTCTCGTATTTTCTGAGAATATCCATCTTTGAACTTTTGTTGCCTCAGTAATTTCTCCCTTAAAAAGATGCGATTTTGTCGTTGCTGCAAAAACAAAACTTGTCGTCACATAAAACAAAGAAAATTAGACTGAAGCCTCACATACAAAAGTAACAGAGTGCTGCTCTTCATTCAAGTTGATTCTTTCTTCAGTTTAACTTTGACAAGACTTAAAACTCACTGAACTCACTTTAACCATTAAATGATGATGAGGAGGGAAAATAGGAGAATAACCAGCCCTTCATCGCCGCGGTAACCATTGAGATGAAGGACCGAGCCGTCTACTGCTTCGTGGCGGAGGCGTCTCCGGCGTTCTTGCCTTCTTTACGCTCCACCTCCATGTTGTCGTCTCCCAGCTCACCCTCCTCCCCCCCCTGGAACATGTCGTGGGTCCACTTCGGGCTGCTGCCCCCCCCTTTCCGGTAGATGAAGCGTCCACGGCGAGTCGGAAAGGAGCCCCGTCCTCTCCCGCGGTTGTCTATCCAGGTTTTCTCGCCGTCACGATCATCATGCTGGAGGGGGACACGGAGAACGTTAAAGCTCAAGATCACGACAAGAAAATTCTGAAAACAACAAAACTGTGGACCAAAGAAGAAAAAGGTTTAGATTCCTACAAAAATAATCCCTCATCACTTATGACCCACTAGAGGAGTGTGGAAATGACACCAGGTGCCAGATCGTAAGCATCCAGTCCAATGCTCGTTCTACCTTTAAGGTTTAAGTTGGTCCTGGACTGAGTGTTTTTGCTCTGCTGGTTTCGGTGTGACGACAGCGAGAAGAAACTGTTCTTTCAAAAACAACAACGGAGGCGTGATTATCTAAGAAGTCATTCCATTCAGTTCATGAGGGAGAAAACAACATTCTTTGGTGTCATTTATTGAGAGTTAAATCCTAAAAGACTAATCTGCGTCATCACACGTGCGACCCTGTGGTTTGATGCCGTCTGTGCCGGCGACGTGAGCAAACACCACCATGACTGTCGTCACATTTTTGATGCAAATGTTGCCAAAAGCTGATCGGTTGATTCATTATTCTCACAGCAGACATATTGACACGTCGTAGAAGATGAAAAGAACGTGTTGCTGACAACATGAATAATAACTCTTTTCTATTAAAGTGTCCCAGTAAGTCATGACAGCAGAAACAGTAAAACTGAAGCAGCAACATGAAACTCAGCTATTAGTCATCTTAGTGTTTAATATTTTATTAATACTGTTTAAAATGTTGTCAGGGACTGTGTATTAAGGCCTTGAAGGAGTCTTACCAGGTAATACTTCCTGCTCTTGGGGGTGTATTCAGGGTCCCACTCCTCCTCCGGAGGACGCACCGGAGGATTCATATTAGCAGGGTTTCCATTGCTGTTGTTGCCTGGATAATTTCCCCTGTTCCAACCTCTCCCTCTCACTCTGGGGAACTGGAAACAAAACAACAGGTGGATTCAAACTTGCAGTCAAGGCACAAACGTTTTCCACAGTAAGGATGGAAGAATGTTTTATAAACTTTGTCCATGTCAGAGTCGAAAATCGACCCGGGGACGATGGGAACGACACAACACACAAATAAAAGCCATACTGATGAAAATCAGGCATTTGTTTAGTGATGAGGTGCAGTTCCACTGATTTGCGCTACATTACCTTCATAAAAATCAGGTAGTGCATGGAATATGTATGATAGATTGTCATCATCATTATCATCACCATCCATATTATGTTCCTTAGCATTAGGAGGAAGGAACAGAGCAGAGAAGCGCAGTCTACTGTGATGCCATTAGGACAGAGAATCGCAAGAAGATGAGATGTCAGTACCTCGGTAAAAGGAAAAACAAACAGCAGCAGAAGAGATGAACAAAGCTCAGACAGGAACTTACAAATCCGCGGCCTCGGCCTCTCTCTGTGTTGTGGCCCTCGTAATCTCGGGGGCCTCTGTCTGCGGGCCCGCCGTAGTCCCGTGGAGGATAACGGGAGTGACTGTAGCCCTCCTCCGAGTGCTCAATCCCCTCCCCCATGTACTCTTTACCTCTGAAAGGTGGGGGGTAAGGGGATGGGGAGGAGGAGGAGGAAGAGGAGGATGGAGAGCGATCCCGCTTCTTCTTGCCCTTCCTATGAGCACAAATGTAAAAGGTTGGATGTGAGTGTCACAGAAAAGGCATAAACATGAATTTAACAGCTAAAAACATCGAAGTCTCAGGAATGTTTGATGAGTGGTTACGATGGTTACAGGAGACATGGCCGATGTTTTCACCTCTTCCTCCTTCACAACAATCTGCCCTACATTTTTGTATAAATGAGACATCCCAACTCTTCCCACTTATCAAGGAGAGATGTTTGCTGCATCTTACAATAGCCACCAAACACAAAAAGAAAATTGAGAAAAATAACAGAGATTAGCGTGTGAGCGTGAAATCTTGTCCAGGAGGAAATGTGTACAATATATTTAATCAAGTATTGTGTGAATTTAAAACTGCTCTGTGCCTGAGAACTGAAATAATATCTATGATTATTTTTTTCTTTCTTTATTTTGGAAGCAGTGGCGCTTTTAGGTGAAAGTGTCTCCTGTAAGCGGAGAATCTACCTGCCTTTCCACAGATGCATAGTACTGTATGTTTTAAACATAAAGGTGGGTAACTGCACTGACCTGCACTCCTAAATTAATGGCTCAAGTTTAATTTGATCGTTTGAAGCCTCGCTGTTCTCTGGTCCACTCTAAAACACTCGTATCGTCGCTGAATTTTCTATCTCAAGTGGCTGCTCGTGCTGGTTAAACGTTTCCTGCTGCTGTCTCATATTAACTGTTAATTTTGAAGGTGTGCAGGAAATGAAATGTCTTCATCATTGATCATCAAGCAGCAGTAGAATGTTTAAATGATACTTGAAAGGTGAAAAGAAGTGGAGATGAATAGGTGGTAATGTCAGAATGTCAGTCCTCCATCGTGGCAGCATGTCCCCTCTAACAGCAGCAACCACTCCTCCAAACATTCAATAAAAAAATCCCCTATTTCTCAAGTGAAGACAGACTAAACATACTTGGATTTCTTGTGGTGTTTCCCAGATTTCTCAGAGGACCTCTCTCTGCTCGGCCCTCGAGAGCCTCCTGGGCTCCTGCCCCCTTCACGCTTGAAGTCGCGCTCCTTCCCAAACCTCTTACGCCTTTCAATATCCAGGCGAAGGTCCATCACGTCGCCTTTGAACTTTTGACTTGAATCCTGGAGAGATATGCATCTGTCAGCCATCTCAGCAGCTGTTTTCAGTAATGACTGGCAATTTTTGAATGAAGCAATCAAGCGCACATCATATTCCCATAGAGTCAAAAATGCTAAACTGGTGACAAGTAAAAAGCGTGACAACATGTGCAAATCCACATATACAAATACATAAGCACAACATATATAAGCATAGTTCCCTCTAGTGGTTAAGGCAAAATGTGAATACTGACAATTATTACATTACATAATATTACTATGATGGGTAATGTAGTAAAAATGCAGTAAAAACTATGTGTAGCAAATCAATTATAATACAGAATTCTTATTTCTTAGAAACGACTTAACAATTCAATATTAAAAGTGTTTGTGGAAACCAGCAGCATGCATGTAGCTCATTAAAATAAACTGAATTTCACAGTTTTTTGTGGCTTGATTTTCTTTTTAGGAAAAATACTTACAAGGTAAAGGCACTGATAAGCGTCCCTTGAGAGGCTTGGACTCAGGATCTTAATTCACTTCCTTTTAGCCTTTGCTTGGGTTCGTACATACCCAATCAATAACCATATCTCATAGGCTGGGGGGCTTGCTTGGCACTTACAAAACACAATTGGGCTCTTTTGATTTAGAAATATGCATCCTTTGAAAGAAAAGCACAAAGCTGAACACTGCTGCTTTGGATCGTCTCAAATTTGCTTGTTCCAAATACGTCAAATTTCAAAAGGGCTGGTCACCTTGTAGCTCGTCTCCTCCATATCCTCAAACAGGTGAGAGTGCCTCTTAAAGGCACTGGGGGAAACATCGATTCTCCTAAGAGGTGAGGAAAAAGCCCCGGTGTCAGCAGGCAGTGATTGTACAGAGATGGAAATGCTTTGCTGAGGAAATAACTTCTGATCAGATGATTAGACGTCGAGGGTACCTGTGGATTTCTGGGCTCTTCCTTGGCTTCATCATTTCTACCTCTGCTGCTTTTCTTTGGTACATGGCAAACCGCTCACTTAGAGTCATGTCTGAGGAGTGGAAGTGTTGAGCTGCAAATAAAAGCACAAAACACTATTATTCCACATACAGGAGCACCATACACACAACGTATTCAAGTGAAGAAATGCCCAGTGGGTCTCGTCACCAGTGCGAACTCCTGCTGTCTCGCTACCTGGAGTCTATAGAGAGTGGACAAGACCTACACAGATCATACTCTACCTTTGATATAGTGCACAATTGAGACTATGTGCTGAGCAAACAGCTCAGAGGGACTGCGGCGGAGCTGAGTGGACTGAATGTGCTGGAAAATGGAACGAAACTCCGGATCTTTCTTAGTGGGATTGAGCAGCTCTCGGGGCATGAGGCGCTCTTTAGAGAGGGACGAGCTGGGAGAGCAGAAGAAGTGAGGAACATTGATTAAAGTAGTACAAAAAGGCTTTTAAGCAAAAATATCTACTATATTGGCCCAAATAAAGGACGATGTTATAATCAAGGAATATTATTGAGTATTCAAGTCGTCAGATACTCTTTTTGAGTAGAGTTCATAGATAACAGAACAACCGGTCTGTAACACACACCTGATTAGAAAGTTGGAAAAGTTTAAATATCACAAAAGTGTTTTTACACCTGTCTGAGGTGGAAAAGTGAATAAATCATGACGTATATGAAACATGTGCATTCACAAACCCCACTGAAGAGATGAAAACATCAGATTGAATACATGAAGTAAACATAGCTGCCATATTTCCATCATGTTTTTGACAAGGTTGTGCGGTAAACTCAGTAGTGAATACAAACGGGTATTACTTCACATTCTCTTTTGCAGATTTTCTGGAAATTCATTTAAAACATTCATGCAATATTTGGATGGAAGCTTGACTACAGAAGAGAGTTGCATTATGAGTTGATTGTGGTCTCTTCAAGTATTTTTGTGGTGAGTGTGAGTTTCCAATGGTGGTGTGACTTGTTTTTTTATTTTTCTCTGACGTGTGAAAATGAGTCAAACGTGTTTATCAATGTCTTCACTGCAGAAATGGACAATTACCAGGGACTCAGACTCAGACTGAGAAAATCACTTCCTATTGTTTCGCAGAAACTGACAGCAGTCTGTGCGAGTGTGGGACTGAAAAGACGAGCTCCACAAATCTGCTTGTATCAGAGAAAAGGCGGTTAGTATGAAGATCTCTTAGCTGAAATTATTTTGATCTTTCATCGTCTTGTATTCGGGCCAATACAGCGGCACAGCAGTGTAAGGTTTATGAATGGATGTCACTACACATACCTGGGCATTTCATCTAAAGAACCGATTTTGTGTTCAAACTCCTCCCTTGATGCAGACAGGCGTCGTACAGGCGACTCCACACGAAGAGGGTAAGCTCCAGGGAACAGCGGCCGCTCCTTCTCTCTGGAAGTTGCGGGAGGGGACGGACTCCTTCTGGACTTTTCTTTCTTCTCTTTCTTCTTGGACTTCTCCTCTTTCTTCGTGTTGTGCTTGCGGCTTCGGTACAGCTCCTCCTCCATGTGATCTATGGGCTCTGCGTCTTCAGCGTCTCTCCGGCTTTTCTCTTTCACTGACGGGTAGGACATTGAATAGCTTGTTGGCTCATCCCCCCATTTCCCGAAAATGTCCCGAGCTGTGAGGGTGGGTTTGGCCTCGCCATCCCCCTCGATGTCCCTCTCTTTCAGCACGTGAGACTTGAGGAACTCCTCTTCTCCAGCATCAAAGAAGGGCATGGTCTTGTCTTCCTTGGAGTCGCTGAATGAGGTGGATGAGATGTTGAAAAGTTCTCCTTTCTCTAGTTCTCTGTCTGTGGTGCTCTGCTCCTTATCACGACCGTTCTCCTTTTCAGCGGCCTGCTTTTTGGTATCATTCTCAGCCAAGAACCTGAAACAGAGAACCAAACTGAGCTTTAGTAGCTGCAACGCCAGGTATGCGGCTAATGTGCTTACTTCAGACTGAGATATACGATGCAAGAGGGAAAAACACGACTACACAAGTACGACAAATTCTCACAAACTGAAAATGAACAATGGAATACACACCAGGGATGGGCATGCTTAAAACAGACAGTAGAGACTGTATTTCTAATGTTATTTATTGAATTATTAGCCTGTTGTCCTGCTGTCTGTAGATCTAATCTTTATTCCTCCTCTGCACCAAACTGGCAAGCAAGTAAACCCCAAGCAGAGCACCAGAATGGTAATATGAACTTGAAAAGGTGCATAATACGTCCACTTTAAATAAGAACTAACAATGCAACTTAGTTTTAACTGGGCTAATATGTAAGGAAAACCTGGAGTAACTGGACTGACGATCACATGTTGGCAGCGTTGGGCACATTTCCAGCTAATTCATCTAAAAAGTTTGGTTGGTCAATGGCAGCGGGGTCTTCTTTGGCTCAGATTCTCAGTCAAATCACACTTAAACTTTAAGAACTTTAAGATTCTGCACTGAACTTGTACTTGTTCTGGTTTTAATTTCCTACCTTTATCATTTTGTAAAAGAAAAATTAAAACAATGAATAAATATAACAATATAATAATGATAAATAAAATGCCCATCTCTAATGCAAACAGTACAGACCAGGACTCACAATGTGGTAATTATACTCACGTAAACACCTCAGTGCACAGAAAAGGACAACAGCCGGCTACATTTTCAATGCACTTAAAATCAGGAGTCCTATGTATTCCTTTTTAACCTGTATTCTTCCAAGGATCTTTGAAAAAGGCTAAACATGTTTGAAAGAAAAATAACGTTCATAATTTGTTAGGAAAATTAAAAATAAAACATTATAATTACAACAAAATAACCTTTAAAAATAGTAATGGACATACTTTTTGAAGGCAGCAGAGATCACAGTCTTATCTCCAGCTTTGGGGTCCTCCTTTGAGAAGAATCCAAAGCCGCCAAAGGAGCCACTTTGTCCCGACTTTGTGGGGCTTTTTGTTTGAGGAGACGATGCGCTGCCGATGGTTTTCCACAGAGGACCGCTGGTCCCTGGCCCTTTGCCCTCAGCATCATTGGAAGCATCATCCTTCTTAGAGTCTGGGCTGGTTCGTTTAGGGCTGGCGTCATAGTCAATCCATTTACCTCCAGATGCCTTCTCGATGGCGCTGCCGTCTGCTGCCTGACCCGATTTCTCTGCCTGACTTTCAGCCAGCTTGTCCTTGGCATCCTTGGAGCCTGGCTTGCCTTTGTTGCTGCGGTGACGTGGTGACGACGAGCGGGACCGCGAGGAGTAGCTGGAGTGCCTGGAGCGTCGAGATCTCCCCGAAGACGAGCGGTCAGAGTAGCGGGAGCGGCTCCTGCTGCCTGAGCGCTTCTTGGGTGTGCGTGAGCGTGAGCGCCCCCTCCTGGGACTGTGTGAGTGGTGGTCCTGGTCATGGTGGCGATCGTGCCAGCCTCCACCGCCACCCTGCCAGTTGGACTTATAGCCATAGCCGCCTCCTCCTCTGTTCTGGTAATGGCCACGTTGGTAATAACCTCGGTTTCTGCCGCGGTAGTGGTACGGCCTCCGGTAGCCTCGGTTGTAGCCTCTGAACCCACCTCTGTTGTTCTGATAGTCCCTGGTAGGGTAGTTTCTGTAGGACGGAGAGTGAGAACGAGAGCGGGAGCGAGACCTGGAACCTGACCTAGAAATAAGAGAGAAAGGACGGAAAAAATAATGTTTAGTAGGTTTAGCATGTGGTGCCAACACAATTTTCAACCTTACTAGTCAAGATCCAAACAGTAACTGTAACCGCAAACTACTTCTCCTGCGGGGAACAGGGATGTGCATTTAAGCAAGAATACTATTCAATAATCACTGTGAACTAGTAAAAGATTCTTTGAATATTGCCACGCCACCAGATGGTTGTAGCTCATTCAAACTTTTCTACATTGTTGTTCTTAATCGATTATCTGTCGCTTTTATTGCACGTTTTACTTATGGCAGAATTACATGTTTGAATTAGGTATTTGTGTTAAAGCTGACTGTGAGCTGATCTCAGCCAACAGCATCTTCTCACCACCGAGGCAGACGACCCGGACCATGAGCGGGAGGAGAATGGAGAGGAGGGACAGCCGGAATAAGAGCTAGGCTAACCCAGCTTGTACCCAAGGCTGCTCTCGGCCAATGTCGAGGGGATGCAGTGAGACTCAGGCTGAATAAGAAACTAAAAATCACAGACCGTTTGTGTCCAAATTTTTACACAGATGTGGCTTCATATCAACACCACATATCCAGCTGCAGCTCCCGAGGGGCGTACTACCAGGAGCCGGCAAAAACAAGGAAAACATATTTCTATAACAAGTAGATAGTCGCATAAACTATTTGATTTTTTTTAACTTAATGACGATTCAAATTTTCAAAAATCATGGCCCATGCCGAATGGGGAACTCTGCACCAGTGAAACCACAAGAACCCTGGAAAAACACTGACCGAACACCACAAACAGAGATCAGCTGTCTGTGAACATCAGACCAAAACATGTCATTCAACTAAACCATCCATTTTTAGTTTATTGTAGCAAAACTCCAGATATAGATGATTTACTAGAAGAAGCCCAATAACAGAAGATTCATTATCTATTTTCTTAGTTATCAAAGCTGTGTAAGTGAACAGTCTATTGAAAAAAAAAAAAATTCAACAATTACCAATTAACTGTTTTTCATTTTTGTACAAAAATGTCAAACTCAAATGTTCAAATGTGAATATTTGTTGGTCGTCTTCGTCATGTTTCAGTGAGATAGTAAAGTAACTTGAAGACGTCACTTGGGCCTTGAGAACTTTTACAACAACAATTATCTCAAGTTAAAGGCGAAACAAAAAACAAAAGATTGTTAGTTGCAGCCCTTTTTTATATTATACACATATAAAGACACTGCTCAGGGCTAAAACTTCTGTTATCTGACCAGAGGATGCTGGTTGTCACCGTGGTTGAAATCATATGTTCAGAGGAGCCCTGACAGGAGACTGTGTCCTACTATGATCCTGCCTCGGTGTAAATCAAGTCAACAGGGGGCAATATAAGCTCAGCGACAACTGGGACCCATTTCTACTGAGCACAGCTGGCTCATCCTGACAGTGAAATGGTCTGCGACAGCTGCTCTGTCATTCACTCCAACAGTGTAAATCTAAACAAAAACCTACGTCACAAATATCTTAACTAACTCAAATAATGACATGTATAAAAAATAAATGCAAATATAAAAATATGACTAATAATATATACTTGTTAAAGATAAGATAAGATAAGATATTCCTTTATTTATCCCACAATGGGGAAATTTAAAAATTTAAATCCCTTGTATTTGCATTAATTCTGTTACTGACACTTTATTTCCGCACCTTTTCTGTCCCCTCTGTTAGTGTAACAAGTGCATTTCCCCTTTGAGGGATAACTAAAGTCTCTTATCTTATAACTTCAATTTGCAGAAACAAGAGTTGATGACACATAGCAAAGGAAAACACAGAAACTGTGGCCTCACTTATAAAAGAAAGTAATTTCCAGCACACTAACCTGCTTCAAAACACAATCTTTGTACTGCAGAGAAACGTAAAGCAGCCTGTAAATTCAGAGTAATTTCTTTGCTTACCCCTCGCACTTTTTCATCGGGATAGAGCAGTCCTGGACTGTGCAGCAGTACAAGTAAAATACAGTGTGCTCCCACTAGCAGGACAGCCTGTGTCGCCTTAGTGTATATATGTTGGGATAGAGGGTGCATCCAGGACACAACCTGCTCTAATCCACAGAGGGAGGAGGCAGGAAAGGGGGAGGGAGATGCAGTGAGACCAAGAGTACTTGCTCTCTACGCCTTTCCCTTTGATAATCATTGACATGCAGTGTAGCAATGCCCTAGAGGGAAAAACTCCACTCCAACAACTCAGTGTCTGAAAGTGCTCGACCTCTGAGCTTCAAATGCAAATATGGACCAACAACAACGAGGCAGCCAGTCTGGTAAACACTCCCTCATTTTAATACGGGAAAAACATCACAGTAAAAAATAAATGTTGTATTGGGTGGGTTCCTACACATTCAGGCTATTTCCATGTTTCCAAATTTAATGACCAAACATTTTGTGAAGTTTTAGTGTATAAATGATATATAGTGAGTTTTTTAAATTTTTTTTTACTTATTCCAGAGAGCTAACAATCAGACCTGGACTATCTAACTCAAATGTATGCTCATGGCCAAAATAAAAATATTTTGTTGCAAAAACATGAACCAATTTTCATGACTTTTCTGAAACTTTAGATTTGATTGTAAAGTATTTTTCCAGGCCTGGAAATAACGTTTTCATATTCCATGGCCTTTCCAGGGTTTTAATGACTGCAGGAACCCCACAAATACAAAAGATGACTAGAGGTTCCTAAAAAGAAAGAAGGTGAGCTGATGCACATCGCCTGAGGCTTTATCAGCCTACACAGGAAAACATTCATGCAAATTGAGAGGTAACCTAGAATGAGCAGGGTAGAGTAGGTAACAGGAACTAACAACAGGCTACAGTCTAATTCGTTATTTCATCCAGAATCATTTATTAATTGTATTTCTTTTGAAATTAACAGAATAAGAAATCTTTTTTTAATTCCATGCATTCTTTGTTCTTGTCAAAATGTGGCTCCTATATTACACACGATCCAAATGACAGTTTGGTCTGGCTTTCAGGTGTGTTATATTAGCAGCAGCTAACGTAGCCTCGAGCGGGGATGAGGGACGGTTTCCAACTTCACACCTACAATTTTATTTCCCAAAATTTGAAGTCTGATGTTGACTCAAGTGACATCAACTG
This sequence comes from Pempheris klunzingeri, assembly GCF_042242105.1. NCBI lineage: Eukaryota > Metazoa > Chordata > Actinopteri > Acropomatiformes > Pempheridae > Pempheris > Pempheris klunzingeri. Next base: position 6,016,217 of record NC_092027.1, read on the forward strand.
AGGCAATCTATCAGCAACTATCAGCAATTTAACGCCACTCCTTCAGGAGCCACAAAAGAGTTTATACAAATGTATTTATTTTTTATTTGCACACACCAGAGATTTCATTTTCAATTTCTATTTTATCTATTCTTAAAGTCAGTCTTTCATAAAACTGATTTCAAGACATTATATGGGTGCAGTAACTGTACTTAAGGGGAAGTCAATGGGCCTTCACAGGAGGGCTTTAGCACTGAAGTGAAATGGCTGCCATGACAAAGCAAGCAGGGAGTGAACACACAACTGAAACTTGAGATGCTCATTTCCTTGTTGCTTTGTGTTGTACCACAACAGACATTAGCATACCAGTGTACTCAGTTTGTTGGTGTCATTTTAACCACAGCTGGTATTTCATAAAATCTATGAAGACAGACTACAATTATAATATAAATTTATGCAGAAAAAAATAGGCTGTTAAAGCAGAGACTAAACCGCCACCGGTGCTGCAAGTGAAAGGCTTTGAATAATAGGCAATACCTTAGCCAAATTAATACCATGCATTGCAAGATTTGCTCTCCTATTTTGAACCACTTATATGGTTAAATGTTTATAAATTAACAAAAATCCTTAGTCACACTGGTAATAACATGACTAGCACAACTAAAAGCTGTAGTGCACATTAAAAGAACAGAAAAAAACTTTATTATTATCAATTATAAAGTTCACTCTAAAAATACAATGGTAACTAAAAATCCATACAACATTCTCTGGTGACTATATTCTCCACACACACACAAAAGGTAAAGACAGCTCGTGTCACTGGATTTACCTGTAGCGACGTTTTCTGGATCTTGAGCGGGAGCGGCTTTTAGAGTGAGATCTGGAGTAAGATCTGGATCTGGACCTCGATCTTGAGCGGGACCGAGCTGGAGAATCTGGAGCCTTTGACATCTTTGCACTTAGGCCAGTATAAACACTCTTTTCCTTAAAACCATAACAAGAAAAAGTGAATTAGTTTTACTGATGATTAAGAGGTTCTGTAAATGCCAATATTTTTATGTTCTTGAGAAGAAAATATATTATACATATACATATTCTAGAGTTGCATGTCGCCAGACCTGCTGACAGGCTGGAGCTGGACAGTGTACATGACACCTTGTTGCCAATCATCAAAACCCTCCCACCAACAGCCCCCTAAAGCCCCACATGACCATGAGCTGTCAGAGAAACGTAAATCAAAACAAAAGCAGCGACCAGACAGTGGCCGACAGGTTAGCTTTACAACTGTAGCAGACAGCTGGAGCAGCATGTAAACACGCGCCGGCAGCACAGCAGCGTGAGACAGGTTGAACTTCTGTGCAGCAACATTTGAAAGCTGTTGCTGAAGAGGAGTGAAGGCTGTCTCAACGTCAGACACAACTCCATCTGAATAGTGCAGCTATCAAAAGAAATAACCATTTTAACAACAGGATACAAGCAACAACACAGGACCAGATCCTGAGGAATGTGTCACCTTTACAGCAAAATACATCCGACGTGCACATTTTTCATGTGCACAACCCACAAACTCAGCCCTGCTGCTCATCCCACAAATGCATGTTCCTTACAAACGTGGCACCATTTAAAAGGGAAATAAACAGGGTTTCCAACAGTATAAGATTTATTGCTAAGAAGCATTGTTACAACACACAAATTTCCTTACTTTTTGTGCTATGTTTAGTTCCCAAAATTATCAAGACAATAATAATTGGTAGCAATCGTAACAACTACTTTTGATCCGACTACAACGGCTGACAAGAAATTTTGAGGAGGTTAAGAGAGACACTACATTAAGAATAAAGGAGGCCGAACCAGACAAATCACACATTGTGCAGGTACGATTTGTTGTTTTAAAACTGTAACCACCAAAAAGTATCCACCACTGGATATCTTCCATTAAGCTTACTGTGACACTGCTGCTTCACATCACTCTTTCAATTATTTAGACAAAAAGTAACTCTGAGTAAAAACAAACAGTGCTGCGGTGAAGTGACCTTGACCACCAAGATAACTGGTTAATCAGCACTGACTGAAAACAACAATCTCTGAAGAGATAAAATGGTTTAAGAGGTCACTAGAGAGTGTATGACTTCTCCCATCTAATCTTCAGGACAAGTAAAAATATATTCTTTATCTATATCCTAGTTTCTGCCAAGGGGAAGAATATAAAAACTAAAAGTATTTGTTTTAGAGAGTTTTACAATTTTACAAAATAAAACTTAACAGCATTTGTCTATGTTGCTACCCATTTACCAAAATGCCACTATTTTTTCTCTTCATGCATCTCCTCTGGGAAATGGAGATCACAGTATCAGAGTCTCTTACAAAGTCTCGCTTTAATGCAGCAGGGCGAGGAGAGTGCTTTTATTACAACAGGGACATGAACCAGGATCTTAATGTTGACAAGGATGCATCCACTGTCCTGGTGACGTCAAACTGAAGTCTGAGGCACTCCCTTTGAGACCCCTCTGAAATGCACAACACAGGCTTTTCACCAAATGTTGTTGACTCCTGCTTTCTTTTATGTTTGAAGGGACAGCGGTTGCTATGTGCCAAACAATGGTTGCTGCAAGTTTCCCCAACCCTAACGCAGACCTCATTTTTGACCACCTAGTCCATCCTGGGGTTCAAAAGGCCCTCGGAGGTCTTCTGCTGTACCTCAAACATAAAATACAGTTAATTAAGTAATAAAAAAGCATGTCTCTGCCCCCCTCTTTGTTAGGTAACATTATGAGTCATATGGCTGACCAGCTTTTACTGGGAGAGTTTAAAATGTAGAGCTGTGCACAGTAAGGTAGCATCCTATAAACGGATATAGAGAGACCTTATAATAAGCCTTATGGTTAACAACTGGGTGTTTTCCAGAGTTTGTATTCATAGCATCATCTCTAATTCTGCTCTTCTCTGAAAAAGACCCTGCAGACTTCATGTATGCCCTGAATAATAATCAAAGGGAGGTGCATGAGTGACTTTCACCACATTATCTACTGTGTGTTACCAAAGCCTGGCACTCCATCTGAAACAGAAAGTGAACGTGAGCATGAATAAAGGAAAGTTTCCCCCATTTCATCTCTGCACAGTGTCAATGACAGAACAGGAGGCAGTCTGGACAACCACACGCCCTGCAAAAGTCTAATACAACACAAGGTTCCCATGCAGTGAAATGTAAATATGCCTCTGTAATACTTTTCTACTTGTTTCTCCAGCTTGTGTGCTCTGATGTAGAATTGGTTCTGGTTATACTGAAATGTTGCCAGTCTGGTTGTGTGGGTTGATTTTTAAATGTGTAAGTGTGTATCAGTGATCAGCACATTAAAACTGTGGAGGCAAATATCTGAAATCAAATCTAATCTGACTGGTTTGATTATGATGTAATTACTTAAAGTTAGGATCAACCTCTATAAGGGGATTATAAAGTAGTATTAAGATCTTGATGCCTATTTGATTATATTGGACTGTATAATATACCTAATGCACATGCATTACTCTTTAAATCACTCCTAAATATAATTAACAGGCATATCTCTATCTGGACCAATAAATTGCCAAGCATGTAAGAGCGAAAACTTTTCACCATCAGAGGAAACACTGGATTTAACGTTCAGTCCGGTCAATTTGGCTGTTTATTCAGTAAATATCGTTTATAACTATAATTTAAAGCAACATTATATTATGTATATACCGTAGAGAACAGGTGCCACTGGGTTACACGTTTGCAGCAAACTATGGACAAAATAATGTCGAAAATGTGTAGTTAGTTTTGTTAGACGTGCAGCTGCGGGGACACACGACACTACAGCCAATACCAAAGTCCAGTGAAACTGATTCAGGGTATCGATAATGCTCCTGAAAGCACGTTAACGACATACCTAACGTTACTCAATATTTCTCCGCTAGCAAACCAGTTGCTAACTTCAAGCTACAAAACGAAATTAAGTTGCAATTACCTGTTCCCCGTTTTCACAAGCCTGGACGAGGTTCGGATTCTGTGAATAAGTGTTTGCCGAAGTAGGGCGACGTTTTGAGGCCAAGCTGCCCGATGTGGTCTGGTCCCTGCTCCCCTTCCTGGTTTCACCGTAACGTTACGGAGCGACTGTGAACGGATGTTAGCAAACTAGCTAGCTAGCTAGCAGCACAGTTAGCAGCACGGCTAGCAACAGTTTCTGCGCCTTCAGAAGAGACCAGGGGCTCCTATCGCTGTGTCACTCCCCATTAGATATATCCGGGAGTGTCTCCGTGTGTTTGTCAACTGTGCTAAATGTGTGTATCTGGCTGCATAGACATTAAACAGCAGCTAACGACCGACAGGCAAAATTAGCTCACGATGCTAGCTGTGTACGCTCGCTAACGCTAAAATCTCGCGAGATTTTGCGTGACTAAGCGTAAATGCCCCGAGGGGGGCAGGAAGGGTCAGATTTCCCCTGTGTGTGTGTGTGTGTGTGTGTGTGTGTGTGTGTGTGAGGGTGAAAATGTAGTAGGGCTCATTATCTGGCGCTGTGTGCCACCTGTGGCGCAGGCACGTAGCTGGATTACTCCTTCTGGGGGCCCGGGGGCAGAAATGAGCTGCAGGGCCCAAATTAAACATTACACAGCAGCTCTGTTTTTTAAAGAAATATAACTCACATCCCAGCTTTTCATTGATGGGTTCCTTATTTTGTGTAAGGCTTGATGTAAAATGAGTCTTTTCACCAGATCTCCTTCCTGGAGATCCAGTAATAAAGCATGACCTGTCTTAATATTGGTGTCATATATTCTCACACTTCCAAACAAACCCAGTAAACCTGCCAGCAGACATCTCAGACATCTTGTTTCCCAAAAATCTAAATAAATCACTCAATGGCACCTGTTGTTTTATTTGTTGCTGTGCGGAAATCTACATTTCAGAGCTGCAACATAACCGTTTTGATAAGCTATTAATCTTTCTAAAGAAAAAGTCAAAATCCTCCGATTCCAGCATCTAAAATGTGAATATTTTCTGGTTTCTTTCCTCCTTTATGAGTGAGCTAAATATCTTCGGGTTGCAGACTGAAAAAAACATTTGCAGATGTAATCTTGAGCTTTTGGGAAACACTGACATTATCACCATTTTATAGACCAAACAAATAATCAGTTAATCAAAAAAATAATAATCAACAGATTAATCTGCAAAGAAAATAGTGCTTAGTTGCAGCCTTACTACATTTGTATTTAAGGAGGCTTTCTTTATGTCTGTATATTGATAACTTGTAAACCCAGAGTGCATTTTTAGTATCTCTTTTGTTAGACTATTAGAAATGTTTTTTAGAACATCAGTCAGTGAAACCTTTGCACAAATGTTGATTAATGTGGTTTGTTTGCATACAGCATGTAGCTCAGGATCCCCTCACACTGATTATTCTTTTTGGCTTAATTACATCATTAAAATAAAATTAGACCTTTCAACAACAGCTGTTTACAATCTCCTAACATCTCACAGCTTTAGCGATGTTGTTTCTTTCTAGTGAAACACTCAGCTGTCTTGAAGCTGAAGTCGTTGTCGGTCGTGGCCTGTGCTGTTTGTAGCAACGTGCACTATTTTTATCAGACTAAAAGCCTCATAACGCCTCCTATCGCAGACACAGATTCCATCCTGAGCATCACTCAGGGGCCACTTGGCCACTTAGTTGGTTACTAAAGTTATATTCCGTCTCATCTCGCTGACATGCTCTCTGTTGGAGATGTGGGAGACCCATCACAAAGACTTCTTTCATGTTAGAGTAGTAAAAATCTGCAGCCTGATGGTGTTTTCCCTTGAGGAGATCAGTAATAAATGGTGTGCCAGTGTCTATTTAAAGCTAGAGAATGTGTTTTATTCTTTGAGATGTTTTTAAACAACATGAAGACAATAAAGTCAGTTCACTTCATACTACAAGCAAAATGAATCCTCTTGTTGGGAAGTGAACCGCCTGCGCACCTCAGAGAGCTTTTAAATCCCAGCGAGGAGGAAATTAATCCTCAACAACTCATGTCACCTTACTTCATTCTTTAGGGAAACTGTGTCTTTTAATCTCTTTTGTGGGCAGATTTTTCACCCAGATGTGCTAAACGATATGTCAGTGCACAAAAGGCTTCAGCAAAAAGACCAATAATACATATTGATACATAGAAGAATAAGTATAATGTAGTCTCAAGGCAATACTGTGTGATAATGTCATACTCTCTGTCCCACAGTCACGTACAAGTACAGTTGTTTATGTGTGCTGGCAGTATTCAATGTCACAATATTTGCCTAAATGCCTAAAGACTGCGGAGATATTTAGATATATTGTATATACTTGTATTTCCTATTTTACTTAAAGGAGCAGTCGGCGATTCTAATCCAATACACTTTTTTAAAAATCAAATTCAGGGAACATCTCCTCACTGTTGTCTAGCTGTCCGCTCTGTTCTGTGTGTGCCGGTGATCCGGCGGTCGTACACAAGCCTGGTTCTGTGAAAGGGAACTTGGACCGAGCCTGTGGATGTACTATAAGAACTGGATATCAGACCATAAGAACTGGATATCAGACCATAAGAACTGGATATCAGACCGCTGCTCAGCCTTGCTTCCAGTTTTTCCCAGTGGCCATTTGTGGTTTTGCTATGAAAAAACCACTGCGGCCCAAAAAGTATTTTCTCTTTAGAGCACTTTCTCTAAATAGCTTTCTAACTAGCTAAATATCAATAATCTGTCTCCAGAATCATTGACCTTTAATGTGTGATTTACATGTTCTTTGTATTTTTCCTTATTTTTAATAATATTCTTGTCTCCTTGTATTCTTTTCCTTCTTTTAATTGGTGCAATCTTTCCAATATTTTCCTCTGCAAGTGGCAAACTGGGTCACCTGAACTGTTTCATCCTGAATCAAGAGAAGCATTTTGTTTTTGAGCTGCTTATTTTCCTGATGCCTTCAATCCAACTTTCTGCCCTTCGCTCTGCAGGACAGTAACATGACATCCAGTCCAGCGTGCATAAAAGACCTGGTTTGAATTTTCACAGCTTCACATGGCACGCCGTGATCACGTCACCCCTCGTTGACCTTCGACGAAGGTATGCACACAGTTCCTATTCACTGTCATTTTCCTTTGCAGCACAGGTGTTGGACACTTGGACGTGCCAAAGTTAAAATTAACCCCGACAAAGCGCACACATGGCTCCTTGTCTGTCACTCACTGTTACAAGCTGTTTATGGTCTCACTGGAGGTTTGAATTCCAAGGGTCAGAGGACAGCTTTGACCAGTGAGCTCATGAAAGTGAAATAAAGTCAGTATGATTAAAGGGATTGTAGCGTGTTTACTCACTGCAACATGAGGCCCGGGGAGCATTTGTGTCACCATTAAAAATAGAGCAAACAAGCAACAAGCTAACATTAAATTAATGCAAAAGTATGGTACGGAAAAAGGTCCAAAATATCATCTTTTATTTAGTGATATTTAGTGTTTTAGCGTTTCTGTTTTTTCTTTAAAGTACAAAAAAAGTAAATGGTAAATGGTCTGTATTTGTGCGCCTTTCTAGTCATTTCAACTACTCAAAGCGCTTTTACATGACATCCTCATTCACCCATTCACACAACATTCATACAGGAGGAAATCTAAGTACAAAAAGTTGTTTCTCTTTTTTTTTTTATTAATGCCTCTCCTTGCATTGTGTTATCAGGATCGTCCATAATTGAGGTTTCTTCATTTTGGATAGTAGAAGAAAAGACACAAAAGACTCTGTTTTCTCAGAGCGAAGTGAGAACTCAGCAGTGCACTGAAATATTTCCAAGGCGTAAAAAAGCACAGCTGCAAAACATGACAGAGAGAAAAAAGAAGGAGACTCACCTTTCGGGGTGGAGAGTGAGAGTGCAGAGAAGAGCAAGATGTCTCAGCGTCCTCATTTATACAAACATGCGAAGAAGAAGCCTCGGTGGGGAGTGTAAAGAACGTGCGACCAACTGTCTGACAACCACTTGATGAAATCACATGTGAATTATAAATAGTTCACTCTCAAGATGCTTTTTCTGTGATGCTGTTTGAAGAAAGCGCCTGTGATGATCTGGGAATTACAGGATGTGAGACGCCTGCAGATCTGCTACTGCTGCTAGTGGATCAAACATCATGTGTGACGGCATTTAGATCATTTCATTTGTCATGTGAAGGATCGGCAGGTTCAATCACTCTGCAACACGACAACATGTTTGGGGTTTGTATCGTGCAGCTTTGTGCGAAGTCAAGTATGAAATTAAGCAGCTAGTGGCCTCAGTTCATGTTTGGTGTATATGATCCACGTTGTTGCACACATTCAAACATGGATCGACCACTTTCACATCAAGAGGGGAAACGTTTGCAACAGGACAAAGTCATTCTCTGAGTTAATCCCTCTATGTGAGCTATCTTGCTCAGTTTGGTTTGTATTTTTCTAATGCACATCTTGTCCTGATGGTCAAAGATCAGCCTCCATTGTGACAACATGAATTTGACTATGACTCTACTAAAATTTCATAATACTGAGCAGAGTTTTAACAAGATCAACAGCCGATAGCCTCGCTGGCAGCTCTGTGAGGCTGAACTTGGGCACAACAGTGCTTTAAGCTAAATGCTAACATGCTGACAATGTCAGTTCTAACACACGTCTGTTTAGCAGGTATAATGTTTACTATGTTATGTTCACTGTAAATGAGAAGCTGTTCTCAACTGATTTTACCTGGTAAAATAAAGGTTAAATAAAAAATAAAATAAAATTAATCTACAGATAAAGTAAGTAAGACAAAGTACTGGAAGAATTTAAGTTTTGACCTGGTGATGGAGGATAAGTTGAGGGATCACCAAGGTGATTACAGTTCATACTGAGGGGAGCATGAATGTCTCAACCAATGTTTCATGGCAATCCATCAAATAGATGTTGAGACATTTCACTTAAATCCACAAATACAAACCTGTTGGTGGCTTTAAGTCATTGGGAAACATCCTCTGTGCAAAACTTTGTGCCAATTCAACTGATGAATATGAATGTCATGAGAATCCATCCAATAGATGTTGAGATATGTCACTAAAAAACTAAAGTGTCAACCTCGTGGTGGCACCGGATGAAAAGTCAGAGGATCACCAAAGTCAGTAGTGATTTCAGACGTCATTCTGCTGTGTTGCACCTGTCTCACGCAGGTGAAACCAGAGTAAGACTATCACGCACACATCCACTGAACAGACAAACAGTAGAACATAATAGAATGAAATGAGGTGCAGTTCTACTCAGACATAGAAGTAAACAGGATGTAGACTGTGGCACTGTACTGTACGGTGAGAAAGCTTTCTAATCATAAAGTCACCATCCAAACCAAAGCAGAGCAGATAGAGACAGCATGTCCTCCCCTCGGCTTTCTGTCCTGAATCACGTCCTTGTGCCAGATGGCAGCGTGGCCACAGTGAAGCAAGGTCCAGTGTATTTTGTCAGATGTGATCAGCCATCCACCCTGTGACACATGCACTGTGACCGAAACCGGCTGGCCGCTGGACAAAGTTACCTGGAGCTGAAGGGAAAACAAGAGTAAACCACAAGGCTTCTAGTATTTGTTTGCTAGAGTGTCATTATGGCAAGTGGACAGCAAATCTCATGCACGCACCTTTGATCGTCTGGCTGGATCACACCTGAGAGCTGTCTGTGGTCAGTTCTCCTCTCTGTGGCACAAAAAGCCAAACAAACACAGGCTGCTAGTGAAAACAGAGGGACCCTGTTAAAACCTTCATTCTGTCACACATACGATCCTGTTTCCCAGAGACCAAACTGTCAACTGTAAAAGAAAAGTAACATTAAAAGATAGAAAATGTAGTTGTTTGCAGTCGCTCGTGGCTCACAGAGGTGTAATGACACCAAGTACAGTCACTCAAGTACTGTACTTAAGTGCAGGTTTGAAGTACTTGTGCTTAACTTGAGGCTATTATAACAAAATATAAACTAACTAACAGCTAGTAAATTATGAGGAGTGGATTATAGAGTAAGGTTTTCGCTCCACAGTTACCAGCAACAACATTAAAGTGATGCTTACACATCAATGCAACACTAATTCTAATCCAAATATTTATTTGATTATGATGATGATGATGATGACGATGATGATGATGATGATTATTATTACTAGTGTCAAAAGTCTGGATATCTGGGCCAGTGCTGCTTAAATTTGTGTCATTCTTTTTTAAAATACATTTCTCAGAGTTTCCTTTGACTTTATTTAAGCATTTGAATTTCACTGAAGTCATAATCTCTGGCTAGTTGTGCTTTAGAGTCTGTGCTGCCACCCTCTGGTCTCTCTCAACATGTTACTCTACAGTGCAGCTAAATGACTATGAGCTCTGGACCTGCATTTATTTCTGCTACAATACTCTTTAGTAATTTTTGGGACTTTTCACTGTCACTGTCTGTCTGAAGGAGCTGAAAAACACCAATAACATGAAATAAGTTATTATAGTTTTATCAATTTATTTTTATTTCAGTGTCAGGGGTATTTGTCAGTGGCAGATGTTAGAAGTTCAGAATTGGTACTACAACACAAACACAAACACTTTCTGAAGGCAGCGGACTCACAATCATGTGAACGTCCCAGTCTCAGTAAACGCCTCCACATGCTGGGTGTCTTTACAGATTTGATTGTTTTTTTGTAAAGTCTAGTTTTTATTTTTATTTTGGTCTTTTCACACTTAGTTGTCCTATAAGAGATCACAAGCCAAAAAGGTTGAAAAACACTCCTGTAACCTTTTACAATTTACCTGTAAAGTACTTTATGAGCTTATCATAGGCGTTTCATGTAAACTCTTAATGTGAAAGGTAAATAAAACTGTGAAAGAAATGTAGTGAGTGAAAAGTAAAGTACAAGTACCTTGAAACTTAGTAGTAAATGTACCAAGTTACTTTCCACCACTGTCTAACTTCCCTTGAGATTCAATATCGTTCATACAGTTTGTTTATTTACTGTAATTGTGCAAACAAAATAAAACTAAATCTGGAAATATCAAAAAAACAGGAATATGGAGAATTTTGACATCTAATGTTTCCGTATCTAATGTTTGCTAATGTTTTCTGATGTCTCCACATGAAGGGATGCAGACAGACAGACGGACAGACGGACAGACAGACAGAGCCGAGTCCCTTTCATAAAGCTTTATTTCACAGATCCCCTGTAACAGGAGGCCGAGGCAGCCAGGCTCATTATACATTTACATACACTGTCTGTGGCCAGTCCTTACAATGCTCCCCATGTTAAATAACTCAATAATTCAAGACAAAAACAACAAACACACACACACACGCACACACACACACACACACACACTGTTCAACTTAAGATAACAATAACAATATCATAACGACGGTAATAATAACACCCATTGTCAAATATTATGTATTTCCAGGGTCTTATACTGTATTTTCTAAAATTTGTTACACAGTCAGTCATCTTTAAGGTGCACCATAAAATCTGTATGTGACGCTTCAATAAAACTTGACAAATGCTGCACCATAACACGCGGTGGAGACAGAGAATACTTGTTGTTGCAATTTTTTTTATATTTCAGATGAGAGTTTGTGGTTTTTTTTTGTTTCCAGGCAGAGTTTTTCTCCTCCTCTGTGTCCTCGGCCGCAGATACTGTAGATGTGAATTCAGCGCAGTTCATTGGTTGTTTGGCACACTGTTTTTTTTTTTTTAATAAGCCGCTGTGGTGTGGCATGAATCTCATAGCTCAAGCAGAGACATAAGGCGCGTCTCCATGGATGTGTGGGGACTCACAGGACCTCTGCGGAAAGACAGAAAAACAGGCGAGATGGCGGTGAAAAGTTTTCTTTCAATAATTGTTAAATGTGGAATCGAGTTTTTATTCTGTCTGCATTAAAAGCCCACATTAAATGTATTGATTCTAGCAATAAAAGATGAATAAAAGACCTCTTATGTTACAGCAGAGTATGAATACGTTTTCATTTTGACTGATATATTCTGTCTTATTCTAACTATGAGCATGATTGCACGTAGAAGTAACTGCATGTGCATTTGCTTTAAAAGAAATCTATTCTATCTATCTTCTACCTTCTAGACATTAAGTGCAGAAATCGAGTGTTCTGCGAGGTAAAATTACTGTTTTTTTCAATGGAGTCTGGTGGCTTTGAAGCAAGCGAAGAGAGAGAGAGAGAGAGAGAAAACGGCTTAAGTTCCCCGTCAGAAAGTGGTGAAAATATTCAAAATGTTGTATCTACTTAAACCAATGTTGATTTTTTTTTTTAGGTGGCTAAAACAGTACAGCAGTACATCGCTTAGCCTGCTTCTCCAAACTGGGGGCAATAAATTGACTATGGTTAAGTACCTCACACAACTCCATTTCAAATAATACAAACTGTCCCTTCAAGGTATTGATGTGGAGTTCTTGACATGAGACAGAGCTTTTATTGATCACAGGATCATTTATAATTCCACAGATTTGAATATTTATCCTTCTTCTTAAAAGTCCAAAGTTTAATTTGATGTGATCTGGCCCAAACACACTGCATCTAAACTGAGCCTCTGCTGTGTCATCGGTCTGATCTGGTGTCTGATCTTCACCGTACCTGCGACATGCTGAGGCTTCATGGGGCCTGCTTTCATCAGGAAGGGCTCTCCGCCCTCGAACGCCAGGATCGGCTCGCTGACCAGCCCGCTCTGAGTCTGCGCCGGGTTACCGCTGCTGTTCAGCTGGATGATCTCCTCGAAGTGAGCTGCCTCTCCGTTGGCTGAGACGCCGTTCTGGTGAGCGGCGGCCTGCACGCCATTTACAACAGGAGCGGACACACTTTGTGACGGGCTGAGGACTGCAGCGCCGGGACTCTGCAGGTTTCCAGCTGCAGAAAGAATAAAAATAAACAATAAATCATGAATAAATGAAATTATTAGATTTTCTTTCAGACTGTTAATATGGCATAGCAACAAAAACACGAGACAGGATGTGATAGTCACCCTTATTGAGCTCTGAGTCCTTGCCGTTGACCTGTGGAGAAGCTTTAACTTCTTTCTGTGATTATAACAAACAAAAAGACCTTTGTTATTTCAAAAAGTCAACAGGAAATTTAGTGTCTTCAAGCCTGTTTGAAAAGGAATCACACCGACCTTATCTCCTGCATCACTTTTGCGAGTCCTCTTCATTATCTCCTCGAGGCGCTGTGCAGATCAGACAGAGAGATCACTCAGTTATCTAGTGCTTTTTTAGCGTGGAGACAGCACAGGGATGAACTCCAGAGGGACTCAATGAACTCTGATGTTTTTTTCCCCTCTCTTTCTCCTCACCTTCTTCCTCTCCAGCCGCTCCTTCTCTTCTTTCTGGAAGTGTTTCTCCCTCTCCAGACGCTGCCGCTCTGCCTCCTCACGGGCTTTGGCTTCAGCCTCCTCCCTCTGAAAGACAAGACAAAGACATTAATACGAAGCTGGCAAGTTTGGATTTCAGCAGATATAAAAGTCCAATAACACATGCAGCTTTCCAGAAAGTAGCAGGACAGCAGTCATTTTCAGCTGAAACCTGCTGCACAAAAGAGTTGGGAGAGTTTGTTGTTCTTGTTTCCCTCTGAGAGGAAACACGAAGCGATTGACAGCAGCCCAGTTATCAATCACAGCTGAACCTGTAACCAACATCCTCAGTGAAGGTGCAAATGTATCCAAAAGTCCTATTTTGTCCCCATTACTTTTACATGTGCGGTTTGATTTAATCGCTACTAAAAGTACTGAAAATAAAAATGTCAACATTTCACCTCTAATTATTTCAGTTTGTTCACACATATATTGATTTTCATGGGGAGCGATGTGTGTGTGTGTGTGTGTGTGTGTGTGTGTGTTTTCAGGCTGCAAACTCATAAAGCTGTGGTTTGTGGTTAGAGATATAAATAGAGGATCAATTAAAGTAAATACCATTTTTTGACATTAGAGCGTGAATAATTCACGTTAGGCCACTGTTTTGTGTTTTTGATCATCTATCTGTCCTACACAGATGAATGCAGACATGTGTGTAAATAATTAACATTCACGTAGAACCATTTGTATGTAACCAGCGAAACTGAGTGCGTTTCCTCAGAGAGATCTAGGTCAGTCTCTCGACCACCAGGAGGCAGCACATGCTCAGTCTGTTCTGGAGCCTTCAGGCCAGTGCTGATATCATCTGAGTAACTCCATTACATGCTTCACTGGGTATTTAGACTCAGCACCAACTAAACAGATGTGTTGAATTTAGCAATGCAAACAAAAATTATGATGTGTGCATAAATCACATCTGTCAAGATGAACGATAATCTGCTGTTTCACACATTTAGCCACAGTGAGCCGACCTTTCAATGCAGCTATTACTTTTGATTTCATGGAAACAAATTTTAAACAGTCACACACATTTTCAGACAGTTTCCATCAGAGACGGAGAGCTCTAAAAAAAAAAACAGGAGGCCGCTCTTGTGTCGAGCGAGTGCGCTGTCGGGTTGGAACAATGGTCCAATTGAGGGGAAAAGGCGAGCCGAGCACAGCCGAGTGCTTCAGGCATGGCGTACGCTGATGATGCTTATCCGACTATCAGCCCACTGCAGAGCAAAGTGTACAAGAGAGAGGCAGCACAGGCCTGTCTCCGTCACAATGGCTGCCTCAGCCTCTGCTCATCACCATTATGGAGGTCACCAGCTGGCATCTGCCCGGGCAGACAAGGGGCCTCTGACTAGCCGGGCTCACGCATGACACACATCGTCTGTGACAGCAGCACGTATTCTGCTCCTTTAATCTGCCCAGATGCCAGACAGTCAGGGGCGAGTGAGTCAGTCCGGGGCGTGATGTTGGGCTCCCCCCTCGGACAGCTCAGGCATCCTCACGTCCATTAATCTGCCCAGATGGTAAACGGGCTTACTGCGTGTGGGGATCACTGGGATTCATGTTGGTTAATGGAAAATTAGAGGGTTTTCAGTGCATACAGTATTTACAGTGAACTAGAAAAGATCACATGTCTCAGTGAGGAAATGTACGAGGCTGGCGGTTTGATTCCCAATAGATATAAACAGTGTGTGCATGGAGTTTAATACCTTGGGATTGATTGTAAAGGTTCGGTGTAAAGGATTTGAGGGGTTCTATTAACAAAAATGGAATACAGTATTTATAGTTAAGTTTTCAATAGTGTAAAGTCACCTGAAAATAAAATACACTGAGCTTTCGTTAGCTTAGAATGAACCCTTTATATTTTACATTCACTGTGTAGCATCGACATGTTTCTACAGTAGCCCAGAGTGGACAAACAAGATCCTTTTGCGTTTCTACGTTGCAGTCACAGCTTGAGTTTGGCGTGGATGCATACTTATAATCTAGCACTAGAACAAAGCAGCGGAGCGTCGGGCACCGGAGGGAGAAAGGAGGGGAGAGACGAGGGGTGATCAGTTGGCTGCAATCTGCAATCTCTAAATGCTACACACTGGTCCTTTAAAGTATTATTTCACTGAGGTCATGGAGTCAACATTTTGTAGGTTTTGAATGTAACATGAATACATATGTAACATCTGGATTACATACAGTTGGGGCTTTATATTTATTCATGATCTTATCAAGTCTTTCAAAGCCATCTACTCATTTACAAAAATATTGAAATGCTTATTTTCAAATTTCAAAGGCTTTCGAGGTCTGTGGGAATCCTGATTTCTTCTAAATTCATCTCGATGCTGTTGGAGCTCTTACTTGAAGGCATCCACCAAATCGTTGTCAAAACAATCTAATCACGAGGTCCCTTTTGTAGCCGCTCTGGAGCTTTTAATTGTGTCACATGATCCTCCTCATGTTTTTCATGGAACTGTAGATGTTTCGATTTCTATTTTTCTGAGCACTTCGAGGACATCGTTCATATCGGCCTACAAACAATCACGATTTCGTGGCAACGGAGCAAACTGCATATGTTGAGGAGGAACAGAAATGGGCCGCGTACTGAGATTGGTGTTGTCGAACCATACATTTAAAAAATTGTTCATATTTTTATGAAATGTATACATATTATTGGAGTTCATATGCAAATCTTACATAGTGTATTATAGGTGGATGACCCTAAAGTTGCAATATGTGTGTTATATTATTATTTTTCATTGATATTCTATTATATTTGCTAATATTCTTTAAATGCTGATACATACAGATACATTCAGAATCATTATTTAGAAGAGGTAACTGTGCCATATGGTAGTTTTTAGTGCACACAAATGGAAAAGTCTAAGATCTAGAGATGTCTGCAGATCTCTGTGGTCCCCGGCCACTGACCTGTCTCTGCAGCCTCTCGTTCTCCTCCTGCTCGGCTTTGGCTCTCTCCTGTTCCTCCTTCTCCTCTCGAGCTCTCTGTTCCTCATCCCTCAGACGCTGCTGCTCAGCCATGAACTGAGCCTCCTCATCTCTGCGCTTCCTCTCCTCTGCTTCACGGGCCATCGCCTCCTCCCGAAGGATCCTGAGAAAACACATCCCAGTTACATACAGCAACACACACGCTCATTTGACCTGTTTGCATATAACGTGAACTGCTGCCCTTCATGGCTCTCTCCAGGAATAATCCAAAGCAAATTGTTAGGAAATCAATCATAGTAGCAAGGTAACTGCTAGGGGGCCAAAATAACCTGATGCAATACAATGCAAGTTTAAAAGGTGTTTTTTTTATTGCAGGATTGTTGTTTTGAATTACATCATATAAGGTGTTATTTTGCCAAAACCCTGTCATATTAATTTTCGGTCTCTTGGAATGTCAACAAGCCTGTAAACTTACAAATAAACCAACTATCATACAACTTTATGTGATGTTATCTGATGAATAACGAGGTGTTTTGTCGACGCAGCGTCAACAGCAGACTCACATTCAGACTGACATGAAGTCTCACCTGTTTCTGTGCTCCTGCTCCAGACGCTCCTGCTCCTCCCTCTCCCGCTGCTCCCGGGCTTGTCTGCGTTTCTCTGCCAGGACACGAGCAGCCTCCTCCGGGTTGTTGGTGCCGGCTGATGGCCTGCTGGCCGGTGCCGTCGGGGCGGAGGCAGCAGCAGCGGTGGTTGCAGCAGTGGCGGTGGTCGTGGTGGTGGGAGCAGCTGAAGGAGGAGGAGGATTACCGGTGGAGGCTGCAGCAGGAGAAGCAGCCGAGGCAACCGGTTCTACGTTTGGCACAGCTGGAGAGGCCGCTGATACAACCGGTGGGCTGAGGGAAGGAGGTGTAACTGGTGCAGAGGACACCACGATGGCGGGAACATTAGTGGAGTCTGGTAGAGACAAAGAGAGGAGATGCTTCAGTTTCTAAAACCACGGCAGTAAGGAAGCAGACAGTTGATATACAAGAACATGCTTATGAAAAATATCTGAGAATAAGACGAGGAAAACTCAATAGAGGCTGCCGGATGACACATTTTTCAC
This sequence comes from Pempheris klunzingeri, assembly GCF_042242105.1. Classification (NCBI taxonomy): domain Eukaryota; kingdom Metazoa; phylum Chordata; class Actinopteri; order Acropomatiformes; family Pempheridae; genus Pempheris; species Pempheris klunzingeri. The sequence continues at coordinate 6,033,611 of NC_092027.1, forward strand.
TTATTTATGACGCAGCTATGATTATTAATTCATGATTGATTTATCTCAAACAGCCATAAAGAGCTCTATTTACACGAGCCGCATTAGGGACGTGCCAAACACACTTTCGGTCACTGCCTGGAATCAGGGACAAAGAATACATCATCATACATTATAAATGGGTTTGTTAAAGGCTGTGACAATCATGGCCGGTCACATTTGCTCCTTTGTAATATGAATACAGCAGCTGAAATATGCTGTCAAGAGCAGATGATGACTTTTTTAAGTTGAATTCATTTGTATAGTCATCGTGTCTTCTGTGCAGATTTACTTGGTATCACAATGACCCACAGTAACAGTTAAATACCATCACAGCGCCTTAAATAAAAGGAAAGTAGAGTAAAAATGCTGTTCAGTTAGATTTGACTGTTTTACATGAAAAAACTGAATTGAACATTACAATCAAGGAGCGAAAGAATAACCTGCTTAATCTCCAAATAGTGACATAAACACGATCCTGCTGATCCACAAATATATTGGGATTTGATCGATATTTATAAATTATTCTTCTCTGGACTGCATGAACAGTTTTCTGTGTCTAAATGTGATTTACAGTAGAAAATGTGTGGAGTAATTCATCAAAATGTTAGAAAACAACAGTCTGGAGCTGGTTTGACATGATCTCCAGTAATCATGTGCGTTCACACTGAAATCACAACACCAGTGTCTGCCAAAACCTGGAGGTCACCTTGAAGCTTGGATACCGTCACCATGGCAACCACACTCACTCTTTTTGTCCTCTGGAGTGTCGGGCTGCTGGGGCACGTGGCCGGTTTCCACGGCGACCGCTGCGACCGTCTGGGGCTGTACCCTGGCGGGCGTCTGGGCTCGTTTGGGTCTGGTCTTGGTGCCAGGGGGAGGCGTCTTCTTGCCCGCGGGGGTCTTGGAGGCTGCTGCAGGCACCAGGGGGGACAAGGGCCGACTTTTGGGGGCGGCGGGTGATGGAGGTCTGTTTTTGGGCTTCGGGGTGCTGATGAGAAAAAGAGCAGATGAAGTTAGTGAAACACGAGCCGGGGAAAGAGTTAAAGAGGAGAGAGAGTGTCTGGGCTTAGGAGATGAGATTTCAAGGCAGTGCAGGAAAAGGTAACGAGGTTCCCAGTGCTCTGCGTAACTGGGTCATGTGGAAGATATGAGCGACTCGATCTGAAACTCCACATTCAGTCGTCATGACTCTTCGGCTGAAGGGGGGGGGGGGTGCAACGTGAGACGGAGGGAGGCACAGAGCCATCTTTCTTTCCCCTGTGCATCAGTCAGGAAAACCCAATTCTGTCTGAGAGCTCCTGACACTAACAGCCCTGCTGTTGGCAGACTGGCCTTTGGCTGCAGTCTCTTTTAGTAGTTAGATTAGAGCACCTCAGACCGTCTGCCAGGCATAAACCTGCCCAGACGACACAACACGAGGACACATGAGCTCCCTCTCTCTCTCAGCCTCTCTCTTACATAAACTCTTAATCAGAGAGTTTGGTCTGGACCTGCTCTTTATATAAAGCGTCTTGAGATAATGCTGTTATGGATAAAGATTGATCGATTGATTGAGACAGTACCTGATCTCTGGCCTGGATCTCTGGGTCGTGGCGGAGGGTGATATCGTCTGTCTCTTCTTTTGCACTTTCCCCTTTGTGAGAGCGCTCTTCTCTTTTTCATTCTCCCTCTCCTTGTCTTTCTTCTCTTTCTTCTTTTTGTCCACCTTGGAGGAAGACGTGACACAAATAACAAGTTATAACTCCAGGCTATGGCTCATACGTGCTTGACGCCACATATTGCAGATGAAGACCTTTTGGTAAATGTCAGTAAGTAACAGGAGCTCATCACATTATAAGACAAGTAAAGCCAGCATTTAAACCCTGCTGGAAAGACATTTTGTTTCCTTTGCATATGCTATTTAATAGATGAATTGAGGAAATTCAGTTCTTTGAAATGGTCTTTAAAATTTAAATTTGTATCATGCAACAAGACGCACATAAAACACTGATATATTTTCGCAAACAGTTGTCGATTTAAACACCCAGCACAGAGCAACGTGATCATTCATTTGGAGATTTGTTTCAGGTAACCTGATTAGTCTAAGTGCAATGTCCACTCTCTTTTTTCTCTTCTTTTTGTTCTCCACCAACTCCTGAGGGAAATATCTGCCTCTTCAGCTGCTAAATGCTCCACTTTGCTCACCAGCTGGACTCTAACTGTGACTGTCTGCAGTTTGGTGCTGAGCAGGTAGTGTACAGCAGGCTTTTAGAGGCTCTTCATTGTAAACAGCTGCCTGTTTAGAGCGAAAACAATGAGCTGAAAGATGCTAAAAATGCTCCGTAGAGCTGAAGGGAGGATTTGTCAACATGACTGACGCCTTTCACATTAGATTATGTGATCCATTATTCATATAAATCATTTATTGGTGTAAGTTTGAAGTTTGGATGTTAAATGTCCCGTCTGTTTTTGGACAAAGAAGATGCAAAGATGATGGATAACACCACAAAAGATCAACTTCATCAGATCAATATGACTCTTGGGCTTCCAAAACAGTTAAATCCTTATCAGCACAATAATAAATCCAGAGCGAACACAACGCTCATATTTACAGTAGGTTTGAGCACATGATGTGTATTTGGTGGTCGTCATGTGCGTGTATGTGTGTCTACCGGTGTGGAGTTTCGTCGGCGCTGTCGCTGGGTGATGTCCGGCGTGCTGGCGGAGGAGACCCTCCAGCGCTCTGCGGTGGTCTGGTGCGGGGGGTGATGGGAGGCGTTCAGCGGGCTGGCAGAGGCTGAACGGGAGCAGTGGTGACAGTCTGAGTAACACATAAACATGCAGAGAGCGGCGGCAGGGCCGAGGTCAGGGCCCACACACACACATACACACCATGCAGTGTGACGATAAAAAGCCTCTCAGCGAGGCCACACAGTGAACACAACACCCTACTGACAGATAAAGGTGATGATATCTGAGAAGGAGGTTACTGTTCATTTGTTTGACTGTTTTCACTCACATGCTTAATGGTCTTTTTCATTGGTGTCCATTAGTGTCTTTTTTTAGCTTTATTGTATTAGTAGCAATGACCTCATTTCCCATCAGGAATCAGCTTAATACAATAATCGATTAAGCATTAAGTCATAATAAGGAAAATAAGCCAAACAATTTGCTGGTTCCACCTTCTCAAATATGAGATTTTGCTGCATTTCTTGTAAATCAAATACATTTGGGACATTATCCTGGGATCACTGGTGTGCCTTTTTTCTACTTTTTGAAATTTGTAGACTAAACCATCAATCGATTAACTCAACAAATAATTAACAGATTAACTGATACTGAAGGCATTTGCAGGTTGCAGCCTTATCTTCAGTTAAACCAAATATCATGACATGGTTTTATATGAGAATATGAACATATAGATGCTTAGAGAGAAAGAGTAAGAAAAGGAGAAAAGATAAAGCCAATTTTCTTTCTGGTTCCAGCTTCTGAAATGTGCGAAAGGAATATTTTTGGATCTGGGAAACTGGATCATGAATTTTTCAAGACTTTCTGACATTTTCAGACACAAGGTCTAGTTTAATCTCTTCTGAACATTCAAAGGACTTCACAGTTGATCCAAGGTCCAGCAAAGTGCTGAAGAAAGGGAAATTTGAACATCTACAATTTCATGATGGCTGCACAAACTCCATCAGTTGATGAAGGTCATGTGGTATGATTGAAAGCTACTACATGGATCTTGTTTTCTCAACTGCTGGTTCCAAATAATCGTAAGGTCCATCTTTCAATCAAACCACCAGAGTTTTATATAAAAACACAGAGAAAAGAAAAAGATAGAGAGCGGTGATGATAAAGACTTAAACAGAGGAAGAGGAGCACAGCAAGATGTCATGTTAGTAAACTCTTTTCCTCTCATAAAACGTTTCTCCTTTTTTGCGAGGGGATTGTGGGTACATAGAACGGAGAGATCTAGACGAGGTCTCACACTCACGAGAGTCGCTGTTGTTGAGGAGGGCGGCGGCGCTGCGACTGCGGGCCAAGAAGGACAGCGTCGGCGTCATGAGCCGCTCCACGATCCGGCTCTCCCACGGGCTCAGGCGCAGGCTGCGGGCTGACACAAGAGGGCGCCGTCAGTGTCAGGTTACCATGAGGGCACACAGCCACTCATCACACACACACACACAGAGCAGATACTGACACACAAAACACCTTCATATCTCCTGCGTACACGTATACTGTCACACAGGTGAACACTCACACTGCAGGAGGTTCTTTAATGATGACGCTGCAGCACATCCTCTCTACACACACACACACACACACACACACACACACACAGAACACAGTCTGCCTCCATCTGATGCAGAGTGGAGTTTAAAACTGCATCCATGTGCTGCTGGAAACATCACTGAACTAAATTCCTCAAAGTAGTGTGAGAAATGTTGCCAGGTCATGACAGTAAAAAAACAAAAGATAAAACTTTGTCTTTGTCAGTGGTAAATAAACATTATCATCACTTGTTGTTTATTTAGCCAAATAAACCCTCATAACCTCTAAAAAGCAAAAAGCAGCATTTGTCCTCCAGGTAATAATGCAGAATGGCTCCATGTCTGGCATTAATGATTATAATTATTATAAATTACAGAAACACTTCTTAGAGGCACAGGAAACATCCATAATCTCATTGAGTCAAAGATACGACGACGTCATACAGGATGAATGACTGAACTTTAGCCTGCATGTCACACACAGTACCACACATTACATAACGACACACAGAGGAGCAGACACAAGTTAATTGTCATGACTTACTGCTCATAAACACATCACACAAAAAGCCAGTGCGGCTGTTTACTCGACCAAACTCAAACCCAGAGCAGTGCAAAGGCCTGGCATGACATTAGTGCTGTTTGTTCTATAAGCAACACACACTACTCTGTCCTTAACACCAGTATACAGTGTGTATCTAACTGTTATTGAGTGTCATGTGGTGAAAAATCAGCGCATATGACGTCCAACAACAGCGGAATATAATCGAATGCATTGTAATGACGGGTGGAAAACACACACACGTACACGCACACACTCACACACACACACACACACACACACACCAAAAACTCACTCTTTCATGAGTAAAGCAAACATAACGTCAGAGAATAAAGTTGCTTTCAGTCAGAAGTCGGCGCCACATTTGATTCTAGCAGAATCAAATCAGTCTGAAAATGTTTGTTGGAAACTTTGTTAGAAATCGATGCCTGAAGTTTATAAAGACAAACACTAGAAAACCTCACAAGGAATGAGAGCTCAGATTTAGAGACTCCTCACACAGAATATCGTATGAAGGCAACAAAACTTCTAAACAGTAGCTGAAATAAAGAAAAAAAACACCACTTTTTACTGGCAGTTTTTTACTATTTACCAAAATGGTGAACTATTAGAATTCCTTTTCCACCACTGCCTGGTAGCTTGATATTTGTTATGCTCATGTAGGTTTTGTTCTCTTTTTAAGTTCTTCTACTGTTCTGTCCTGCTCCTTTGAAACTAATATATAACAGAAAACACGAAGACAGAAACATACAGATGGACACAGAATGCACCATCTCCACGTGAGATCTGCTGATTTACGACAGCTTGTCCGGTTTGTGAGAATTTCCTGTCTCTTGTGACAAAAACCTCAGCTGACAGCATGCTGCGCACAGATGTTTTTTTCAGTGGCAGCTCGTCCATGTTTGCTGCTTCTTTTCAATGCTCTATTGTAGTGTGTCACTGCAGTGTTGTTGACATACACACAGGTATGCATGACGCCTACAAACACATACCACACATACACATGATAATAGTGCAATCACAACAGCGCCGCCAAGAACGACACGAGGGGCGAGTCTTGTTATTTAAGCATAAAGAAGCACTCTTTCTCCCATAGATCGGCCTTACTTATGTAACAGCACAGGCACTCACCTCTGCTGCACACTGGCCGGATCATTTTAACGACATGTTTTATGGCTAACCGATAACTACCTCCTGTTGCTAGGCAACAGTGGTTTCCCTCCTCCTCCTCCTCTTTCTCCAATGCGGCAAGAGGAGGCAGAGCCGCGCTGATCAACGGTTCACCTGGAGGTAGACTGACGCCCGGATCTATGAAAGTCACTGGCCAAAAACGCCCCCCCCTCCCTCCCGCCACGCCACGCCTCCCCACCCCCCTCCCTCCACAATATTACTGGTACACTGTGCAGAGCGTCTCCCAAAGCAGGAAACTCTATCTCTGATATCGACTCCGGCTCTGCAGAACCGTGATTCAGCTCTGAATCGTCCCCTCGTGTTCCCGCAGTACCGGAGCCTCTGTGTTAGTAACGACCGAGCAAGAAATCTGAGCCTCCACTGTGGCGACGGCGGAGACGAGAGCCGAACTGCTGATTGCACTGTGGGTGATACGATCTGTAATGACACATGTTATGAGGCGAGACGAATCAGAGATGGAGACAGTGCTGCTTATGTACATGTGGCAACTCAGGAGTCTGATGAAATGAGCTTGATATAACAAGTTAATTTAAATATTCATCCTAATGCAAATCTTAATGACTTTGGTGATTCCCTGACTTTATATCTAGTGCATCATCCATTGAAAACTGTATTTCTCAAATACTTACAAAGGAAATGATGAATTCTTAAGCAATAAAATGCTTCTATTTTCCGTCCAGTACACTCTGGTCTGATGTGACTTTAGTCTCTTCTACTTTTGGAACATTTGTGTTCAACCAAGATAAAGTGATGTGTTGTTTTATCATGTATGCATGTAGCAATAACAAGAAAATGTGTCACAACAGCATCAAAAATAACTTCTGACAAACTTTTCGCATTATAACAAGAGACCGAGCATCTTCTTTTCATGGTGGCAGCAATATGTTGCTGTGAATAACCAACCACACAAGAGAGGCTTAATCTCTATGTCTATATATTTATATAAAATACTACATCAAACCAAAACATAATATGATGCTCGTGCATTTAGTTGCTCTGGTTTCACTTGCAACAGTCACACTATAAAGATCCACCACCAATACCACCACCACACCAAACCACCAACATTAAAGTGGAGGGGGACAACCGATAAAGAGGGTGTCGTGAGAAGATGTGACACAAAAATATATCACAAAATATGGCTCAGTGATGTCGATGTGAAAGGGAGGCTGATCAAAAATGCAGAGGAGACTCAAATCAATGACAACCACCAACTGAAATTAAAAACCACGATGCATACGAGACCGAGAGCGTGATAAGAGGAGGGAGTAGGTGGTAAATGACCAGTCACCAAGCACAGGCAGGCAGGCAGGCCACCAGAGACGACAGTTATAATCATAAAAGAAGAAAACCAAAAACCAGATTAGGGGGGAAGGTGGAGGGGGATGAATAGGAAGGGGAAGGGAGGGAGGAGGAAGCCTGGTGGACATTGACGTCGGGTCGTCCTTACTTCTGTTGGGGGAGTTCCAGAGCGTGGCAGAGGACTTGGACAGCCTGTTGTTAATGACAGGGTCCACCTGTCTCGGCAAGTTGACCGTGGAGGCCGAGCATCTGCCTGCACCGGAGAGAACGCAACAGACAACAACTGTTCACAAGGCGGCCGGGGTGCGGGCGGCCCCAGCTGAGGACTGATAAGAGGTGGGGCTGCCGACTCCCTCGGCCTGGATCTGGTGGAGAACAGGGACTCACCGTTCTCTGAGGTCAAACTGGCTTCTCATTAACATTTAGGAGGAGATTAATCTGAATTCAGACTTGCGGGAAAAGGGTAGGAAATTTGAGGAAAGCGTGGGAAGGGTGTGGAAAAGTTAGAGATCACATTTAGATAACTGCTTAACGCTTTTTTCTCCTGCTTTTTTCTGCTGCAAGAGATTAGCGTAAAACATCACACACACACACACACACACGCTCTCACACACATCCAGGATCTTTCAAACTCATAGAGAAATTAGTCTTGACCTCAGTGTCACGGGTCCAAAAGAAGAAGCCTGTCACATGTTTGACACCAAAAACAGGACAGCTTGAGAAGGGAAATTATCTCACAGCTCTTTGAAAAAACGCTCTTCACACTGCTAATCTAATGAAACAGCTACCTTGCTGCCCATATTTCTGCCTCTGTGATCACTTTTAAATGCAGAAAATTGGTGCTCACTACCGATTTTTGCCTAAAAACAGAGAAATTCACTGAGAAATTACAAAGGTTCAACATCACAAATTACTAAGTAGATCATCCGCCTCTGGTACCCCGCCCTTATGACAGCAAACCTTTCAGACGCTATTTCCTTCAGTTGCATCATCTGGACCAGTGAGTCACAGTCTGTGCAGCTTTGCAACACCAAGACTGGAGCTACGCTGAGTATGTGAAGACTCCTGTCATTGTGTTTGGCTTCTATGAGTGTCCGTGTGGTTGTGGTTCATTTGAAACTCACTTTCTCTACGGGAGGTCTGGTTGAGTCCACCCGCCCAGGACCACCTCTGCTGGCGGATCTCGGCCCACGTCTTCTTTGTCGACCTCTTGATAGCTGCCTCATATCTCTCCTGGAGGACCAAACCATCGAAACTGAGTCAGCATTTGCACAGACTGACGCCCATAACAGTTTAAAAGGAACAGTTCAACATTTTGGGAAATATGCTGGGTTGCTTTCTTGGTTTGTTTAATTCATACAAAAAACCACAGTGTAAACACTACATGTTGGGGTTTTACGGGGGGTTTGGGTGCCAGATGTGTGCTGACCTCCAGGAGTTTCCACTGGTTGGTCTTTGTGCTAAACTAAGCTAACTAGCTGCTGGCTGGATTTCACATACAGATATGAGAGTGGTATGTGTGACTTGTGACGAGGTCTCACAAGAAGGCGCTGTTTCATTTTAAGAGGTTGATAACAGCCAAAGAAAAATCAGCATTTATGACCACTGGAAAATTGGCTGTGTGCATGTAATACTTGGCATCATGACTGATAATCAAGATGGGACCAAAGCCCGGTTACACAGGCGATTTTCCAGCGGTCAGAAATTGAACTTATCATTAAACTTTCGTAAACGCTGGCAAAGCATTGATTTTTCTACCCTGACTTAATTTAACACTAAATATTTGGAAAGCAGGACACAGTTCTGTCAATAAAATAAATCTGTCAGTGTTGTTGGATATTTGCCCATGAAAAACATGAAGCACAGCCACATTAGCGTTCATAATTAGAAACAAACATTGAAATTTCAGGGTTAAACAATCACTTGTTCATTACACATCACATGCTTGGATGGTTTGAGCTGCTACACGATTTAAATGTGTTTGTTTTCTGTTTTCTCACCTTGTTCTTTTCTAGCTTCTGTCTCTGTTTCTCCTCCAGCAGAGCTCGGCGTTTCTCAGCCTTCAGCCTCTGCTCCTCCAGCTTCCTCCTGCGGTCCTCCAGCTGGCTGTCCCTCAGGCGGCGGGCCTTCTCCTCCTTCTCCAGCCACTGGGCTTTCTTCGCCGCTGCGGGGTCGCCACAGGGAGAGAGGTTTTAAAATTTAGAAAGGAAAGAAAGAGAGGGAGTGATAAAAATGACAAGAGAGCGCAAAAACAAAAGGTTTGGACAAATTATAAATTTTGGCCTGATATTGGCGCTTTATGAGAAGTTCATAGATCGCAAACTTATTTTAACTCATCCTGAAAACCACAATTTGTCTGTATCAAATTTCGTGGAAACCCATTAGCTCTTGAGACGTTTCAGTCAAATGTGAACCTCGTGTTGGTGCAACAGCAAATTCAACAGGATTCATCCTCTGGGAACCATGAATGTCTGTGCAAAATCTATCTGGCAGATGTGGAGATTTTTCGCTGGATAAATGAAAACTGGAAATCGGGGGATCACTGTAATCATAGGATTCATCCTCTGGGGACCACGAATATCTGCAGCAAATGTAATGGAAATCTATCAACTAGGGGCATGTTGTGGCTAAAATGTAAAACGTATGAAAAAAACTAAACGCTACATAAAAGCCAATTAATGTGTAATAAAGTAATGCAACAGTTATTTAAAGAAACGTCTTCTCATGCAGGTTATTTCCAATCCAACAGTGTATAATCACTTTGATAGGCCTCTACACCCAAAAAAAAGGGTAAAACAGATGGGAGACACTGCTCATTACACTATAATCCTACTAACAGTAAATAAGTGGAAGTTTCCTGCTGGGTTTTACAGCACCCTCCAGCAGATGCCAGCTTGTCTTTGCTCAGATGCTGCTCTGCCTCATTTCTTGGAGGAACAATTACACAGCAATCAATCCTCCTAAATTAAACCGCCTTTATGCTGGACAGCAGCTCTCCCTTATGGTTTAGACTGACATTTTTCTCATCATTTGCATATAAAGAACATATCTTTATCATGGTGGAGAGTTTAAATCATGAAAAGGTCAGTATGGATGATAATGCGGGTGGGTTACATGCTGGATCCAACCAAAGTAAGGGCATGACGTGTTTCAATATTACCTCATTAGAAAAATATTTTTTAGTGGATTCGGCTCTGCGAGGATATAGCGGTGTTATGAGGCAAAGACGTGTTTTGTATTAAGTTCAGCATTCTGCGGCGCACAAGTCTGAGCCTCATTGACAATGAGAAAGCCCTCTTCACTCCTCCATAAATCCAATTCCTGAAAAAAATCCAATTACATCTGCATTCTGTGCAGCAGGATTGAAAAACATGTTGATTTAATGCTTGAGCGCGCGTTTCACATTGTCATTTTTGCAAAGATCTAACATTGCATAAAATATTCAGCGCACAGCAGCTGTTACACAACAGCAACGCTCAATTCTGTTCCGATATGAACATCATGATGATACATAAACATCATGTTTTGTGGCTGACATGCTATCACATGCATACTGTTTTCAATAAACTGTATGCTCCACAGGAAAACATTGTACCATGTAATTACAGACAGAAGCTGCAGGAAAACTGATATCAGAGCAGCTGAAGCTGAGGAAACCTTGGATTTTATCGATAAAAACTGAGCAAAATTCCCCTTTAACTGTGCTGTGGCTGCAACATGACCACATTATTGATGCTAATGAACGTAGTAATTAAATCTAATCTGTCAGAGAGGCCTGCTCTCACTTCATGGTAATGACTGGTAATTTTTCACGCTCTGGGCTCCGTGGGACGTCTCTGCAGGCAAACACCCATAAAGCTCTGCTCTGATTGGCTGCTCGCTTTGGCCCTCATCCACAGGGAGAGGGCCTGTGTTTGAAAAGTAGATATTGTCTTTCATGTTTTTTTTGGGCTAGCACAATGTTTTCTTATTCTTATTCTGTCGCCGCTTGTAAAACCATGATTATAGGTATGGGACATGCACGCTGGGTGGGAATGCAAAAGAACATAAAGTAAGAAAATGAAATCTAACCAAAACATGAGTGGAAACATTAAAGTCAAACACTGCTGAGGGTTCATGGGATTCAAAAAATTCCACTGAATGACCACAGACAGCCAGATAAACAACATAATCGATTCATGGAGGCAAGAAGAAAGGGCACGACTGTTGAGGCCGCAGCAAGGGGAAATGGAAGGAAATGGGAGTCCCATCACAAGTTTGATTATTCCCAAACGTCATGACCGCTGCGGACGCTGAGGTTTTTAGTGAAGCCCCTTACCTTGCAGCTGAGTTTGCTGTTCTGAAAGCCGTGCAAGGAGAGACAATAAGAGACGTGAATAACCGTCAGTCACGTCAGAGCAGAGTGACAGAGGACAGAGGAATGTTAATCCCACAGTAAGATTTGAATTGCAAAGAAGACGTGCATGCCTCAAATTCCCGCTTCATGCATCACCAGCGAGAAAATCCAACTTTTTTAATGTTAAAACAAAAAGCCCCAAATATTTGATGCTTTCATTATCTCTCACCGATATATCTGGCTCTTTCCTCCCTCCGCTCCTTGGCAAGTTTCTGTCGTTGCTCTGAGCTCATCGAATCTGTGAAGAAAAAGAAGACATAAAACTTTTCACTTGAATCCTTAATCCTGGGGGCAGGGCAGCAAGCTGTGAACACAACACAGGCTTATCATCACCTTTGAAGTTGATATAGAAAACATGCTAGTGCTGTTTTACATATCCAGCAGTTATGCAGTAACGTTAACATTCATTTGGAGACGTGTTTCTGGCCATCTGAGGATAATATCTGGCTGCTAAGCTGCTAATTGCTGCTCTGTGCTCACCAGCAGACTTTGTCTGTCTTTCATTTGGTGCTGAGCAGGTAGTGTAGAGTGATTTTTAGAGTGTTTTCACTGGAAGCAGCTGCCTGCTGCAGCTGGAAACAACACTGATGAGAGCGGTGAGCAAAAACCGAAACAATGAGCTCAAAGACAATAAAACTTCAGGGACAATACACTGTGGCTTTGTCACCAGAAGCGACACCTTTCACATCACACATGCCATTTTTATCATTGTTGGTATAAATATTTTGTTTAAAATGACTTTTATTTGCATTGCAATTAATTTGAAATGACGATCATGAGAGTTTTCTTCTTCTGCATGTGTGACGTGAGGCTAATTCACATGTTGTTGACCCGCGTTGGACCCGTTCACATGAGACAGCTGTCACTCTGCACCTCCCTGTCAGCAGAGCCCGTTGGTATTAGAGATAGGCCGAATAGCTCAGACATCCAGAAGGAGTGTGGAACAGAAGCGAGCCAGTTGAGGCGGTTTGAGCATCTGATTAGGATCCGCTTTGGACGCCTCCCTCTAGAGGATTTCCAGGAACGACTCCAACTGGGAGCAGACCCCAGGCAGACCCAGAACACGCTGGGAGGGATTACGTGTCCCATCTGGCCTGGGAATGTCTTGGGATCCCCCAGGAGTTGCTGGAAAAGAAGAACGTCTTTTCTACCTTACTTAGCCTGCTGCCACCAAGTCCCAAACCTGTATAAGCAGCAGTACAGACTGACGAAAGGAATTTCATTTGTTATTAATTCAAAGATTCAAAAGGAATGCGTCAATCCTGAAATAATGTCCCTGTTGCTTTGATTAATCCACAATCCTGCTAACAGTTTTGAGTGAGGCTGCTTTGTGCCATAGAAGTAGGCTGGGTGAGAACAGCTGACAGCATGTTCTGTGGATTATCCGCAGTAACAGGGACACGTCGCTGTTAAATTTATAATAATGTTTCCACTCCACTGTAATCTAACCCTCAGTTTGGTGCTGTCTCACTTTTAAGGGTTAATTCGCCCAAATAATAGAACAAGAGTTGCCAGTGAGGACTTTGGGTCGTCCACAGCAACGAGGACATTGTAGACTTTTTATAAGTGATAAGTGACTCTCAGCATCACAAAACCTGGAAATAATAAACCAAAATTATTTACATGGAAGATTTAACTGTAACATGTTACAGTTCTAAGTATATATGTATAAAAACCTCCGTACTCATCATAGAGGTAAAAATACTGGTGGACGTATAAATTCAGATCGGCAGGTTTCATTCATTGATTCAGTTTCAAGGTCAGTGCAGCTCCTCCCCCCCCCCGACTATATTTAACTCTTGTGTAGCTCACACTGCAACTGCGATGAGCCCGTTCTCATCTGCACTGATAATCTCCATGACTCCTGATGCTTTTCAAAAGACGCAGCGATGTAACACGAGGATTTGCGACGCTCTTTCCGCTTTAAACCCGTCTGTGAGGAGCCGTGACTGAAGAGCCGCACGCACCGCTGAAAGACCAGGACCCCCGGGGTGCTCACTGAGCCCGTCTCCTTGTTGCGGTTCTTCTCCTGTGCCATGCAATATGCATGCCGCGCACTCTCCACCAATCGCAGACGGCCCCGCAGCACTTCAGCCCCGTCTCCATGGCAACCTGAATTTCCTCCCTCCGCACCTTTCATGAGAGTTTCCTACACGGCTGCACACTTCAGTGGCTGATGTGGAGACACTTTGAGGTGCAGAGGAGGACAAACCTCATCGGCCTGGAGGTCTCGTACCACGGAGACGTCACACAATGCATCAGTCCCTCCCCCCTCCACCCCCTCTCCACCTCCCTCCATCAGTCCTCCTCCTCACTATACATCCCGTCTCCCAATAGCAAATGACGATTTGGCTCTCAGCCACCACCATCTGTCTGATGGGAATGACTCAGTACATATCAAAACAATCGGACAAAAAGCTCGTAGGAATCGTGCATTCTTTGCTTTTACATGTGTGATGTGCAGATTCAGATGAAACATGGTGGATAAAAATAACCCACTTTAATTAACAGAGTCTTTTCACTTGTCCTTTCATACTTTTAATGCCTTTTAAAGTCTTTTTGTTAAGCTTTTTCCTGAGAATGTTCGAGGCGCTGCAGTGTGTTATGGCAGCAAGAGAGCAATTAACAATGAGCAGGTTTTGATCAGAAAACTAATGAACCAACAGCCTGACACAGTCACACGGCCAGCAGTAGTCGCAGAAAATGCTGACTCCGCATTTAACACTTCATCAGCTATTAAAAAACGAATACTGTGAAAAAAAACAGGGTAGAAAATGGACCAGTTAGAAACAGAAAAAAGTGGATAATTGCAGCATTTTCTTCTGCTTCCAGAACTTTGGGGGTAAAAAAGTTGAAACAATTTGGAACAACACATTATGACAATTATGACCTTGCACTGGGTCTGATTGATAAGCATTCGCATGAGCACCAATATCTCCCTTTAATTACATTTCTGTACCTGGAGCCCAGCATCCTATCTGACCATGATGAAGCAAACTGGTGCCAAACGGCAGAGTGGAGCCGTTCCTCCTTGCTTATATGTGCTGAGAAAAGTAGCTTATCGTTTCAAAGACCAACAAAAGTTCTCCTGAAAAACATAGTGGACACATAAACTTAATCTTGCAAGAAAAAGCAAGAAGAAGTTTTTGATCTAACTGCTCTAACTGCAATCTTAATAATTCAGTAACAGTGCAGTGAATCTATCAAATTTGGGTTTGATGTTTCACTAAATCTAACAAGTGTGATGGTTTAGTGTTGGGCAGATTTTGGACTAAGGCCGACTCTTGTGCATATGTAACAGGTATTGAAGAACAAAAACATCCATAACTCGACCTTTCTTGGGCTGAGGGCTGCTGCTGCTGCCCGGAGTGGACGGCCTGACATCTGTCTTGGAGGAGGCGTCTGTCTTGGTGGGGGTGTCTGTTTTCGGGCTGGAGTCTGTTTCAGGAGAGAGGTCTGTGATGGCTGAGTCGTCTGAAGTCAGAGGGTCCTTCCCCAGAGACTTACCCCCATTCTGGATGGACTCTGTCTGCAGGGGCAGAGCTGGAAGACAGAAAGAGACCAAGAGATTAACAACAAGACAGAATTTACACCTGACAATATATTCTTTGTTTAATTATCTGATATATCACAGCATTAAATCATCCTGATAATCTACTTTACGTTGGTTTCTTTGTGCTGACGCTGATGCTTTTTGTCTAACATGTGACGTGTCGCTGTCGTGTCATTCATCATTAGTGTGCAGTCTCCAATAAACGCTAGTGACTTTCTTCCCACATCCACACCTGCATTATAAACCTGTAAATCCCTTTGTGACTTCATTAACACAACACTCTCGCCTCATTAGAAATCACTAACGACTCTTTCACACGCAGCTCACACATCAGGCGCCCCTGAAGGTTTCAGTCCTGCAGAGGAAAAGCCTCCTGTCAACAGCATCAAACACAGCAGCAGCAGGTGAGACACAAGCCTGGGAAAAAATCTCAGTTATCTTTTAAGGCCGAAGCAACAGATTCACCGTGAAAATAAGACGGAGAGGCTACGATAGGCGTAGATTTTTCCCTTTAGAGGAAAAAATGGGAGATTGTTGCTCGCTTCTCTAACGAGAAGTATGCTTACACAGTGACTGTCGTGGGGATAATTAAAGTTAAATTGGTTTAATTACCCCCAGAGAGCCACATAAACTGATCCCTTGACTCCACTATGGGGTGTTTAAAACACTCACGTTGCTCAAACTGATAATTAATCAACAAAAAGTTTCATCAAATAACTGTTAAAGTTATTTTTAAATAAAAAAGTTTCAGCCTCTAACAACGACTTCTTTCTTATTGTTGATTGAATATATTTTCGGATATTGAACTGTTGGTCAGACAAAACAAGCAATTTTAAGATGCCTTCTTGTGGGGCTGTGGGACATTTTAATGGACTGTTTTCACTACTTTCTGACATTTTATAGAGTAAACAGTTATATGAGAACTCGAATGATTTAGTATTGCACTTAAATATTTACTATGTCAAAAAGTAAAATCCATTTATGTCTCCTGCTGTGTGGTACTCCCCGTTACTGCAAAATTGACTTTGGCATGTAAAGTTTATACAGTATCCTGACCTCCTGACCTCTGACCCCTGCAGAGGGTGACAACGAGGCAGCAAAACGCCACCAAACACATCCTGCTTTAATCCCCACTCTGACTCTGTTTTCACACTCGGCCGCCCTGCTGACACTGAGTTCGGCTGCTCAGCTGCTGCTAGTCCGAATCCCCCTCCTTCCTTTATCCCTCTCTGGTTGTCACACGAAAGGAGTCGGTGACAAACTGAGCAGAGCTGCAATGACGCACTGGAGAGGCGGGACTGGTGCAGGAAGAAGAAGAAGGGACAATTTGTGCACTTCTACAAGGACACGTGGAGAGTGAGTGCAGAGATTTATAGAGAAAGGAGAGCTGGAGGACAATGAGAGGGAGGGAAAATGGTGCAGCAGGCTGGTTTTATAATGACAGAGGATTTGAAAAGACAAAAAGGAGGAAAGATAAAGACAGCAACAGCTAAGGCCCAGAGCGGGAGAAATAATGAGATGGGAGCTCAGAGATAGAAAGGTAGGAGGGTGAGAGGGTGCAGGCTCGAGGCCAGCTCTCCACTCGAGTCAGCCGACGGTGGGCAGATGGAGCGCGACACTCTCCTCAGGCCCGTCCAAACGCTCACCGAACCACATAAATCACAGATTAACACTGGGCTCCTCTCCAATCACCCCCACTGTACGTCTACACAGGTCAAACTATCGAATACTAATGGAGGAATAACAGGGTGTGAATCGGAGCCCCGTTTGTGTTCAGGTTGAAAAAGGAAGCAGGACCGTGTCCAGACAGGGAGGCACTGCTTCTACCTGATGTTGAAAAAAGGATTAGGATTTGGCAAAAAGAGGATTGCTGCGCTCCTCCTTACTTGAGAAGATTACTTGCGTTCACCAAGTGTAGCTGACTTTTTCAATTTGATCAGTTAACAGCCTTACATGGCAGCAAGAGACGGCACAAGCCCAAATTAGGAACGATTAGGAGGACTAAGATGACTTGAATTCATAGAATTTACAAAATCATAAGAAGGACTTAACTGTCATTTTAATGTAATTATCATCCTTTGTTTGTTTTATGCTGGGGTTTTTTTTTGCTAAGTATGGTTTTTGTGTTGTCTACATCTATGGATTGAATTTATGGATATTTATTTCCTATGTTTTGGTAATTAGTACTGGTTAATTAGGAGAGGAGCAATGTAATTTAAAAACACTGAACCTTAACACTGAATAAAAGAACTAAAGAATAAACTGGCAAAAGGTGAATTCATGGGCGACAAAGCTCAGTGTTGCTCTGTTCAACACACTCAGTGGCTTTACTGCTACAGTCTGAGTCTACACTATGTATATATTAGCATATAAGATTTCGTAATGGAGGGAGAGACATGAGGCAAAGACACGGTGTGAAGCAATGATTGCAATTCGAAACACTTGACACCCAACTGCCACAATTTGCACCACAATCCTTCCTTGAGTCGTATCTCGGTCAAATCTGAGCTCACAGACATGACAAACATATTCATATGTTCTATGTGAGATAAACTCCCAGAGGAAACCATCATCGCTGATGTCCATCACGAATAAACAGCTACAAACATGTTTAGAAATGATCGAAACACCCTCCTTACAACTCCAGAAATTGCTTGAGAATCATCAGGTTTTAAGTTTTCTTCATTATCAGACTAAAACACTGACAGCTGTCTGTACATCCACGGATATGTGGCAAACAGGAGCTGCTGATGGCTAATTCGGCAAACTTCTAATGGTGCTAATTTGCCAAAAAGTAACTAAACACGGGCTCTAGCTGTACCAACAACTAGCTCAGGGAATCCATGGCAACAGTACACTTCCTATTTAGCCTCCATCCCGCAAAGCCTTATGGGAACTGTATTTCCAAAATTTAGAGTGATTATCCCCCAAGTATAAGTAAGACCAAGAATAATGAATATTATTTTCTTTGTTTTGTTTTGTTTGTTGCAGAATATTTATTTATTTTTTTATAATTTATTTTTATTCCAATGCGAAACATTTATAGGTGAAATTCAATTGCAACATTTCACAATTGCTTCCACTTTACTAACAGCTATTTATTACTTGTGAAAACTAAATTAATAATATGGGATTATCTGTAGCTTTAATGTTAATGCTGTCTTAGGTGTCCCGGCAACAATTACAACCCAAACAGCCCTGCAGAAATATATGTTCAGCGTCAAGTCAACAAGTGCATCTTATCGCACGTGATCAGCCATTCGTGTGACAGGCTCCATTTAACACAGAAACACAGATTCAGCATGATGTTCACTCGTCCGTCCGTCCGTCCCTCCCTCTCTCAGCTCCTCGTCCCTCCACAGACATCTCAGGTTTCTGTGCCACTGTGACAGACTCTGGGTTTATAAATAGCGTTGAGCACCATACTGAGAATGTCGGCCATAAAAGGGGCTGGCTTCTGTCGAGGCACCTTGGGACGGCACAGTGACCACAAACTGCAGCATGTGGTGCTCCAGATTCACTGCACTGGCAGGGCAGGAAACTTCACTTTGTTTGTGTGTTGTGTGTGGGCCACGTTGGCTGGTACAGTCCAAATCCATCTGGCGTAAAAACTGCTTTAACCAATAAAAGAATAAAACAGAGAAGGATGTCCGAATGAGAGCTGGAAACCTGCCAAACTGGGAGCCAAACTTAGCCACATTAAATCTCCCCCACAGCTGAAATTTACCAGCAATGATGAGGAAAAAAATCTGTTAACCTTTAGAAACTCTAGCAATGTTTTCCCTCAGACAGCTGATGCTTATCAGTAATATACTGCATTTCCCAGAACTGCTTTTTGAAAAGAACAGGTGTGACAGCTGTGGGTTGAATGTGCATGTAGAAGGACTGACAGAAAACAAACAGCTATGAAAACAAAACAGTAAAATTATGAAATGGTCCGAGAGGGGAGACATACACCTCAGAGGGAGCACGATGGAAGTACATGTGGCATTAGACAGGTAAGTGGGGCAGTGGGTCAACCCATCACATGAACCTGGGAGGAATTTGACCATTTTTCTATTTTTATGCCTTGGCACACAGTTTAAAAGTATTTGGGTAGTCAACTGTAAAATTGGCTCTGTTTTCAGAGGAAACAGCTCATCCAGAAACTAAAGAGTGCACCTTTAAGGGCATAATGGTTACCAACGTCCACGAGTGATTACCCAGCAGGGGCTTTTTTCTTTGCACGTCAGTCCTCATTTTTCAGTCCTGATTGAAATAAGTCAAACTCAAAATCCTTTACATTAAGTATGGCTCTGTTCTATTCATGTGTCCAAGTCATGGTTTCCACATCAGCAGGGCTGCTAGGGTGTGCCTGCAGGAACTGTACGTAGCACAGCGGCGCCAAATACTAGTGCACTAGAAAAATAAACTGGACTCTTGTTTTGTGTATTTGTAAGTATGCTCTCATTCTCGTCTTTTTCTGGCTTTTTCATGTTGTTCACACAAATACAACAAACAAAGGCACTCGCCATCTCATTTTTAAGTGTTCACGTGTTTGTGTGTTTGGACAGTCGGCCTGCTGAGGGGCGGGAGGAGGTCCCATGACTGACAGATCCCCTTATAAGATAAGATATTCCTTTATTAAATTTACGACATCATAAGGTGAGCCAAATCTAAACAGGATGTTTTCATACACGTTTACTAAAAGATGGAGCAGAAGAAAAAGATAGCGGATGGTCTTTTCTCATAGTTTGACAGGGACACATATTTATGTTGAAATGTCATTAAAAAGTGCATTTTGCACAATATGGGACCTTTAAACTACATCAAACTGTTTACATGCGCCTAAAGCCGCTGGGGATGCATTTGTACATCCTGGAAAAATCAGTTCCATGCAGTAATATAAGAGTAGATTTTATACATTTATTTGAGGAAAGAAAGTTATTTTTAAAAAGGTATTTATGGGTTTGGCTGATTGTAGGGACAGTAAAAAGGAAAAATATTAAAACTTCTCTTTGGGAAGCAGAGCCCCATGCTGTGTGAAACAGGTCAGATTCTATTGTTTTGAGTTATGTGCCTGACAGAGTCTGTATGTGAATGCATATACTGTATGTATGTCTGTGCGTGTGTGTGTGTGTGTGTATGTGTGTGTAATGAGTGGGACATGTTGGATCTGGGTCAGGCCAACCTCAGGAATCCCTGGTATCCACATTTTCCCTCCATGTGTTTATACAGCAAATGTGTGTCTTTTGTCTGTGTGTGCATGGCCTGCATGTGCCAAGGAATCAAAGGATTAAAATCCTCCTAAAATAAAAGAGATTAAATACTGTGCAGTCAAACAGCAGGACAATATCTGATTGATTTCACTTCCACAAAATGCACAAAATCAGTCAGATTAAGTGACTCCAGGAATTTGCAATATTTAAACCAAAAAACAGAAATTTTGCTAAATTCTTATTTCATAATCTTCTACAGGATTACACATCGTCAAACAGCACGTGTGCCTTTAATGGACGCCTCCGCAACCTCTTCCTCTGTGGATAGGAAAAAACGGAAACACTCATGGGCAAAAAGTATCCACGCCCTTAGGGAAAAGCAGAGGAAGAACATTCCAGGGACACTGGTGCTGAGAGCAACAACAGCCAAAACAAGCGCCTGCAGTGTGGATGTCTGGAGAGCTATTACTGATGAGTGAGTGTGAAATGTTCAAGGAATGAAATTAGTAAGTGAAATTCACACCTCAACAGTACAAGGTATCTGTTGTCTGTTAAACCACATCCTCAGCATCGTCTCTTGACAAACAATAGAACTGAATTAAAGTCAAAGCATGCATGAAACTAAAAAACCCACACGACTACCTCTGAGGGAACTCTGAGAAAACACCAGGCCTCATGAACAAATGCTGCACGAACATTTGAACCCCTCAGATTACTACTCGCGAGGTCACCAGACAAACAGCTGTGTTTGAGAGGAGTTCCAGGTCGCTGCAACAACATGCGCGGCCACTAATCACTGTCACAGGAGAAGAAATGTGGCTGCGCTGTAATGATGAAAGAAGAGAAACCTTTATTTTAAAGCAGCTGGGTTTCTATTACAGACTGTTTGGGGCGTTGCTGTGTTTTGTCTTTGGATCACTGAATGTGCAAATCTGGCTAGAAGGGAACATAACATGCTACCTTTAGCTACTGCGGCTACGCCTGTCAAGTTTTCTGATCTGTTCGTAGTCTTTTTTGGAATCTATATAAAGCTCAGTTTTCATATAAAGCCATAAACTGAGGATTTAGTCACCTGAAATGAGCACTGATACGAGCAGATTTTATCTGGCTGTAGCTTAAAGCACCGGCGTGTAGGATTTAGAGGTTGCAGATGGCAACCAACTGTCCCTTCTGGGCTACTGTAGAAACACAGCAGTGCAGCATGGTGGAGTCGGTGAAAGACGACCCGCTTCCTATGTAGACATAAAGGGCTCATTGTAAGCGAAAGAAAACACAACGAGTGTTTGTTTCAGGTGATTATACACTATTGAAAACATATCTATGAAAATTATATTCCATTTTTGCTAACAGATGCCACTAAATCCTACATACTGGACCGTTAAGCCAGCGCTCGCACTGAAAATCAGTGAGTTTGTTGAACAAAGCTGACTTTCTAATATTTACAGCTGACTTGTTTCATCTATTCATTAATTCATTTAACTGCATGTATTTGCATTAACAGTAATACGAACCCATATGGCCAATTTTCTGCCCCCAAACAATTAAATATTGGATTGATCAGGACATGAGGTGCTGATTTATACTAGCAAAAATGTAGTTGAGGGGCCATATTGTTATTTCAGCCCCTACATTTGTGTTTGAATCCAGGGCAAAAACAGGACAAGCTATTAAAAGTGTCCAGAGAGCATACAGAGTGTGCATGGGTCTGAGCATGAGCGCTAAAATAGATTCAGTCAGCACGGCGAGGGGAAGGATGTTACTACGCTGCAAACAGGAGGGATCTCCAGGTGCTTTTAACCACAAAGTGGGTTACCCAGTCACAAAGACGAAAAACAGAGCCAAGTATGAATCATATATGGATCATCCATTATTCACTTTTTCCTCTTTCTCTATTCACCAGCTCAAGTTTGATACCAGAAATAGGGTCAAAGGGGAAGCAGCGAGAGAGGAGACATGGAAAGATCTCTGAGCCGTATTTTAACGGCCTGTGCTGAGAAAAGCCTTTCTGTGAGACAGAGAGAAAATAGCTTGAGCTTGGTTTGTTGTGACTGAGGCTGCAGTCAGGGAGCTTCACTTCCTCAGTCATGACCTCATCGTTAGGTCATCGCCACGACTTAGCAACGGTGAGCGAGGCTCAGGATGTAAATAAACACGTTAGACAAGGAAAAGAGAGGGAAAGACAAACAGCCTGAATCGAACGTGATGAATTTAGCACTAAGGCTGAGTATCGAGTCAACACAGGACTTTCATTCATCAGGTGCCCCAACATGCAGCTATAAATGAATGCTGCTCCACGCCTGCTGGACGAGTAAATATGCCACTGTTAGCTTAGCTGTTCAACAACCTTTGTTTTTTCTTAGTTTGATGAAAAAAGGACTTTGTCCATATTTTTCAAGATACTGAAAAGCATTGAAAACATTGATGCAACTCAACTTTAGCATTAGTAGTACAAACTAATTTCAAACAGTACTCAGCCCTGTACACCACTTCTGAAACAAAAGAAGGGATTTACCCAAAATAACAGTAGAGACAATGAAAATAAGTAGAGACAATATGTGAAACAAAAGACAGAGATGAATAGCAAACAGGGATCTACAATAACAATGAGTCGCACTGCAGCTTGTTTATTTCTCTCATAGCTGCAGACCACCAGACTCCTTCAGACACTGACCACTTACTGCAGCCATTCTCTGAATTACACGTCTTAACTAGTTTCCATGAGAGACCTCGCCAAGAAGAGCCTGCTCCTTGTGTGCAGGTCCGTTATTAACAGTCTCAGCTACCTTGGTGTCGATCTTTGGTAAAAACTAAGTCTTGATAGTCTGTTTGTGACGGAAACTTCTAATGGAAACATCAGAATCAAGTATATGGACCACAGCTGAAGCCAGCGCACTCTTGTTTTGGACGGAGAAAGTAGGCCATAACTGTATCAGGCTGACTAATGTTGACCTGGCAGCACGGTGAGGTGTGATGATGGACTAAGTTTAATCTCAGCTGAGATCTGGTTTCAGTGCTGCGCGTTCAGCCTAGTCACAGCAGGTCAACAAATGATGTTATGACAACGGGAAACAATAAATACCTCCACAACAAAAAAGGTAAATACAGTACTTTATCTATAGTTATACTATTAATGGCATATAAAAAGCAATGGTAAGGAACTAAGGAAAAGTAGATCTCCTGGATGGGATAATGTGTAGTACGATGAAAAAACTCACTCCTATCTTGGGGCTAGAGCAGGGCAAAATATCAAATTAATTGGATTATTTTTCATTTTTGTTTTTGCAAGATGTGTAAATTCAATAAAATGTGAAAATCAACAAAAAGAGGGTGCTACAGCATCAATGCTGTGGTGTCAGGCGCCCTCTATGTGATTTACTGCAGCTCTAAACCATCAGACACATCAAATCTGACAACCAAGAGAGTATCTGGTGTCAACTGAAGCCTTCTGGACTAGAAGAAAACCTGACCAGCTGCAGGCAAAGTGTGCCGGCATTTTGCTGCAGCCTGGTCTTCATCCTTTATCCTGGAGAAGAGCTTTTCAAGGACCATTTCAGAGCATAAAAGGGCACAGTGAGCTGCTAGCTGGGTCACCTCAGCTCATGTGTGGGTAATGGAAGAAGCAGTGTGGCGTCACTGTAGGAGATTTCAGAGGTAATCTATTGACTGGTGCAGGATATGCTGCATCTTAACAGTTTAAATGCTGCTTGTCTGCCAGTCAAAAATAAATGTCTGGAGGGCAGGAAAACATTTGGGAGACGAATAGAAAGACAGAAAATAAACATCTGACTCAGCACATGACAACTGATCTTTACACAACAAAAGCGATGATTTTCAGTTCGCAACACGTCTGGGACCATTGTCAGATCTGTTTTATATCCAGGTGGCTGATCAGATACATGTTTTTTTTATTATAGTGAGTTTTGCTGTCCTGTCTTCCAGATTAAATTGAGTGTGTGTGAGCTGATGTGCATGAACCTCGAATGTATGTTATCTGCACACACACACATATAAACAGAGCTACACTTCAAAGCATGAGGATGGAGGGGGCGCATCTGTTAGTGATTCCCCTGAGGTCACAGCAGCATATCAACAAAAACATCCAGTACATACTGCAAGGCAGCATGGGTAACGGATGGACAGGCACAGGACGGGAACCAAACCGAAGCAGCTGAACACCAAAGGAGCTAAAATACCAAATTCAAAGAAAACCTTTTGCTATTATTGGGAATTGTTTCTCAAATAATATTAGATCTGTTCATGTACCATGTCCTTCAAAGGAAGACATTTGATCTAATGAGGCCCCATTTGCAAGCACAGCAAAAAAAACCTCCTACTCAACACTAAAGATGAATCCAGGTTCATTAATATTGACCAATTAAACTTTAATAGACAGCCAACGCCCAAGGACGTAAAATCTGAGGGAGCAGCAAAATAAAAAAAAGAGAGGGAGGAGTCCCTCTAGGTGGGTTGGAAACGCCCTGAGGACACAGTCAATGCTGTGTGTGTCTGATACATCAAAGTCAAACCTACAGCTTCAATATTTAAGCTACATTATGAGCCCAGAGCACCGCTGAACCCATGTGACCGCTCCCAGGAACTAGCTCTGGATACCAGACCTCAGCACTCTTTTGGCATTGACCAAAATGTGGCTGCAGCACTGAGGATCAAAAAATGAGAAATAACGTCTGGTCTGATTTCTAATCTTGTGTAGCGCTGTATCCAAGAGTTATTTTCATCATCAATTAATCTGACAATTATAACTTGAAGTTACATCTTCAAATTACTCAATCCCAATCTCAACACCGAATACCTTCCCAACAAAAGAACACCAAATAGTTGAATACTGAGGTCTAGTAATGTCCAAGTCTTATGTTTCAAGCTATAAACACGCCATTATGTCTCTGTCAGCTGATCTATTGTACCAAACCTGATTGGCTGCTGTCAGATTGATTATTCCTTTTGCAATTTAGCCACAAGCCACAACATCTGTGTTTAAGTCAAAGTGGAGTTATGAGTTATCTTGTGTAAAAGACTAAAGTCATCAGACTGGTGACTCCGGCTCACACCTCTGCTGTTCATTATAAAACAACAATGATTTAAGTCTGAATCAGTCATAGAAGCTTTGACTTTACAACACTTAACATCCTCTGGTGCACAATCAGGAAGTGGAGGCCTTTCCTGAAGCAGCAGCTGTTAACATGGAACAAACAGAGGAAGAAATAGGTAGAAATGTGCAGATACCAAAGAAAACTCAAACAAAAGTGATATTCAGGAAGCACAGGGTCGAGTATTTGCAGATGCTGCTGAATCGGAAGGAGGACATCACTATATCTGCCTCTGGCTTCTCTTCCCTCCACATTAGCTCTAAAATAGTCACATATGTGTAGGTGTTGCTACAATGACTCTAATCTACAAAATGTGATGTGACAGTTCCTTTTATGACTAACCTCTGCCTCACACCGTTCCCTAACAGGATTATGCTGAAAACGGGATTAATAATATCAACATCCCATTCATGACTTCTGCTTTTATGAATGCCAGATACGAAGGGAAGCATGACTAATCTGAGCATGAGCGCTCAGGAAGCTTCTCGGCAGCAGATTGGAGCCTTTCCTCTCCTTTCCTGTGCGAGTGGTTGGCGTCATGGCTGTGATTTATAGCATCTGGTCACAGGGATCGCTGACGTGGAGCGTTGGAGAGCGAGCTCTGGTCTCCTCCTCCTTCCTTCTCCTCCTTCTTCAAGGATCCGCTCAAACCACATACAACCCAGACTCCTGGACGAGTCATTGTAGCCGACCCTGTCCACACCCAGCCCTCCCAGCAGCACTCTTTGCTCTCCCGCCCGCACGTACAAGCATTCGAGCCCCCAGGCCGCAAATGAGACACAGTTGGTGGAGATGTGAAAACTTGAGCCGCGTGTCACGAGCTGAGAGGAGCTTTGTCTTTTGGCTGTAGTTTTATTTTTCCCCTCCGAGGAACAGAAACAGAAACAAAAGTTGGACTAAAGCTGGAGAGAAGATCTCATCGTAAAAAGGGTCTTGTTTTGCAATAGAAAGGCACACGTTTTTTTAAAGTGGTGCTAGATGAGCAGAGAAAGCAGAGAAAAAGACCTGGTAAAAAAGTAGAGAGCCTACAACAACCAGAATGCAATGTGCCATTATCCTCACCGACTGATGCTTCTTGACCATAGACTATATATATATATATATATAAGACGTGGGCATAGCCACCATGACATCAAACACCGTCTCTAGCTGACTTTAAAGTTTTGAGTTATCATGGTAAAATAATGAGGCTAAAGCTAACAGGTCCCTGGCAAAACATCAACATCGAGATAAGTTGATGATCCATGGAGAAGACAGAGAAGTATTGCTGTGTAGGGCGGGTTAGCCCTTTAATTATGTAAAGGAAAATGTTATTCCATTCGACATAATAGTGTTTGGCTGCTTAGCTTCTAGACAAGCAAAATATTACATTTCTGCTTAATTGTTTGTATTTGCAAACAGACTAAAACGTGGGTTTTGCAAACAACTCTATCTTGGATTAAGTTAGCTGGGCTTGTTTGAGCGTCAACTTCCTGGAATAAACGTAAAAACAGATTATCTTAAACTGATATACATTTACATACAAAATTAATTGAGATTAACTGATAATGATTGTTAGTGGGAGCCCTACATTTAAGGAAATCCAACTTTATTTACTGGCTGGAAGCCTCTGACCAAGATTACTTGTTTTCTGAGTTCAGTAGTGGAAGATGACTGATGATGGTGGCAAATCAAAAGTCAGTGGAAGGAAGTTTTTAGGCCAAAATCTACATTTCCAGCCTGGCTGTGATGTTGAACGGGCGCCAAGAACATAACGTCAGCATGACTGGGAAGCTCGCTGGGCCAAGGGGAGTCTATGTCTCATGATTACATCCACAGAGGAGCATTCAGCTCCACACTGAGAGTCTGACTGCAGGCCAACAAGGCTGGAAAAGTTGATACAGTGACACTGCAGATATCAAGAAGGAGAAGTTTGAATCCGGGAAGGAGCTCATTCAAACTTGTGAGGTTTTCTGTCTGGATCACACAAAAGGTGGACTGTTTCGGCGACGGTGCCACTCCTATTGTGAGCTGCAAACAGAGAGTCTTTGAACATGTCATGTCTTGGAGAGGCTTGGTGTGACTCCAGCTCTCGCTGCGTTACTAAGAACGGAAGCTGCTAGCTGTGTTTCCTCAAAGACAAAAGAAAAACTCTGGTCTTTTCTGCTCTGTGTGCTCTGAAACACAAGCAGACAGAAAAGCCGGCTCTGATTAAGTGGCGTAATGTCGCTGGTTGGCTGGTTTCACGGAGTGTGGGGGGGTTACAGGAGGGATTTAGATGGTCTACATGCATTAGGACTAAACCAAAGGTCTGCCACCCTCAGACCTGAATACATCACTTTGATATGGGATTATAATCCCCTCTCTTTACAGCTCCGCACAGGGCAGTAAAAAAACAAACACAACCTTAGTTAGCTTCTCTGTTTTTGACTCACAGCTCTCAGAAAGGAGTCAGAGAGAAAGAATGTCTCTGTTTATCTAACGCCACTGCCTTTTTCGGCATCTAGCATTCCTGATAACGTCACATGTTGATGAACCCTGCTGCGTGCTGCAGCTCTCTGTGGAGGGCCTGCCACCAAAACATGCTTTGTTTTTCATCTTATCGGAGGACGAATTTGCTCGAGAGCAATGCGAGCTTGTTGGGGAACTCAGTAAACATGCTTTTTACAGAAGATTTCACACCAGTAAAGCGCTAACACGTACGTCCCATGATTAAGATGCTAAAGACAGCCTCAACGTTGACAACCGTGCCTCAAAAACATACACAGGATGATATCGATATATAGGTGCTTTAAGAAGACAAAGGAAGAAAAACCTTACATCAATCAGTATCACTTTAGACTAATTCTGACTTTTTGCCTCTGAGCTCAAATAAGTTTCCATTCAGAGGAGTCCAGGATCGTTATTCTGACCAAAAGGAGTCAACAACCCTGTTATTCTCATTTTGGGTCATTTCCGGGCTTACAGTATGCTTGTTAAAGGGTTAGGATGATAAACCGTCAGCCAGTGTTATTTAACTGCACATGTGATATCTGATAAGTGACTAGAAATGACACTGCAGAGATGCCAAGCACAGTCCCACTCTAAATATTGATCTATGCATTGGCCTGTAGTTGCTTTTCTCCTTGCAGCACGTTCATATAGACTCCCACACATGCAGCGAGCGAGCACCACGGCAGCCTGCCTTCGCTGTGATAAAAGGCTGCAGCAGACGTTTCTCCCTCCATCAACGCTCTCTCCACATCAAGTGGAAATAGGGGGGGAGGGCTGCCAGTGCATGGAGAGTCACCTTCCACCAGTACGCAGGTCAAGGGGAGATATGTGAGGGAGGAGGTTGGTGGCGTATTTATGTTAGTATGGATGAATCTGCCATTGAGTAATGCTTATAAGCCAGATACTGAGTGATAGCTCGGCTTTGAGAAATAGAAATAAAGAATATTTCAGGGTTTGATTTACATCATAGTGAGTACAAGAGGAAAATAGGGCTCACTGTTATCAGCTTACTGGTGCATAATTATGAGGATTTCACTGGACTACTGGAGCGGCTACAGAGAGGCTGATCAGAGTGAGACGCAGATGTTAAAGCTCAAGCTGAAGTGCTCTTGAGCAAAGCATTGAATCCCAACACCAGAGGAAGATAAAAGGGGGGGGGGTCCTGCTGCAGGGCTCTGTGTGTGTGTGTGTGTGTGTGTGTGTGTGTGTGTGTGTGTGTGTTCAGCTGCACCAGCTCTCCTGGTTGTGTGTATGTATCTGTGGGCCATTTTTCACTCTGTGCACCACTGACGTGTTTGGTAATGGAGACCACAGCTCAGTGGGCGCAGCGTTTCCAGGATCTCTGCCGGTCGGGACCCGCCTGTTAGAGGTGCAGACAGCCCGCTGATCGGACTGGAGGAATTACAGGGCGGACAAACATCGCATCTTTTCAGATTTTAGCGGGGAGGGGGGTTAGGGGAAATCTGGCATGATGCATTGCTGCAGCTGTTGAATCCAAAAAATCTCCAAGCATTTCACTTCCCAGGAAGGCGCGTCTCATAAACAACATGCCGCATACACTGACACTCATTCTAAATAAGATTAAGGGAAATAACAATTAAATAACAATTAATCATGACCTATTTTTTTCTGTGTGTTGGTTTAAAGATACTCACTTTTGTCTGTTAGTGTCAGCTTCTCCTCGAAATTATGTCCAAGCTCCTTATAATCCATCGTTTCCATCTCAGGCGGATCGCAGTCTCTTTCCAGGTGCTGTCATTCCTCAGAGTCGCACAAGTACAGGAGATGAAACTCCCGGTACAGATCGCCCAAACACGCCCTTTGTAAATCCAACCGGAATAGAAAGAGAGAAAAAGTGATCAAGAGAATAATGTGGGAATAAATAGGATCCGACTGGAATCAGCTGGGAATGTTTAAAATGTTAAATAACAAGAAACTTGTTAAATTGTCTTGTTAAAATGAGGGAATCAGTCCACTCCAGCGCGCCTTGGAAAACCTACAGTGGGGCAATAAAAAAGGTTTCTGTTAAGTCCTGTGAGCCGCAGAACCGGAGTCAAGCTGCAAAGAGTGAGGCACCCACTTCCGGTGAGACTTTTCAGAATAAAATACATTGGTTCTACTTCAAGGTCCATTGATTAGGTGTGTCCTGAGCTTTCAGCTGTATCTCTCTCAGAGTTTGCTCAGTTGATTTGGAGAAGGACTGAGCTATCTGCATGGCGACTAAGCAAACCATCTTTTAAGGAAGAGATGCAGGTGGTTTAAGGAAACTTTTTCTCTCTCAAATTATAGTTTCCTGAGACAATAATTAACGTTTCTCACTGGAAGCCATGTTTTAGTTTAGTTTTTAGTTTTTACATGTTTAACATATTTTCTCAGATAGTAGGTGACATTCAATATGCACAGTACATGTAACATAATGGAAAAACAAACGAACAACAAAATTCAACAAAGGGGTATTAAACCGACAGGAAAGGACACATACTACATAAGTATTACAAATAATTTAGTCTAATTTTCATGCTCAAATTGTTGCCACAAAACCAATTATTTGCAGCAAGTGGCCACAAAAGTACCCTAATTGAAGTGCAGGCTACTTTTTCTATGGCTGAAATAATCATTCACATAAAAGATAATAAATATCGTTTTCGAACATTTGCATTCAAATTATTATAATTGGAAAGTATATTTATAAGGCAATAACAGTAAAGGAATATTATATATCTTTATTATATATTTTAAAAGAACCGTCTTTTATTCTGAATGCCAGATTGCTTCATTTCCGGTTGTAGACTCTTCCTCTTGCTGATTTGACGCCGACTTTCGCAGCGAGAAAACCGCATGCCGGACAAGTGGACTGTACCAACTGTTTCACAAGGAAAGAAACTCGTTTACCCATCAACCACCAGGCCAAATAATCAATATAAAAACAGCAAACATTACATTTAATTCCCAGTTGGAGCCTCTCTGGTCGGTTTTATGCCGCAGAAAAAGGACAGAAGAGAGCTTTTAAGTCTTGGACCCCGTGAATGGTTTGATCCATCAGATGATTTCCAGCAGCTGAAATCAGCCCTGCTGCCTGGAGCTGAGCTGAGCTGTCATAACAGGGGATCAAACGGACTGTGTGTGTAATTACAGCAATTAGACATGTGTTAATTAACGGGCTGTAACGGTAAAAATTAACAACAGCATTCTTTACTTCAGGAGCAACATATCTATTAGAAAAACACACAAAATATTGTAATATTATTGTCATAATGGTGCAAAAGGCCTTAATTACCACAGGAAAACATGCTGGAATAAAACTGGATTACTATATTAAACAAAAAGTAGCTTTCAGAGATCTTTTTACATTGTAGGAAAGCATGATTTCTGTAAGGATTTGTTGTATAAGCCCACATTACTATTATACTTTGCTCTTATAATCAAAGAGGCTTCTGCAGGGCCGTTTTAAGAGAGATGTTTTATAAATAGTCCGCCCTGAATGACACCCACTGTGCTTTTTTGGTCATCTGGATAAAAAATTCAGATTAATTATATATGAGGTCATCTGTGCTCATCATGGTTTCTTTTTTTAAATCTGCAGAAAACCAAATATATGTTAAAAAAAAAACATATTACATCCCTGAATGCTCATTTTGAGAGTCTTTAGAGCAGGATAGATAATTTAACATAATGTTAGAACATTACTAAAAGCTAAAAGGCCAAATGTAGCTTATGTGAGCCTTGACAGAGATAAAATATGCATGACCCACTTAGCTTGGTGAAGACATTAAGGACTTCATAGACCTCAAGTCTGATGAAAACGCTGGGCTGTGGCTGATGGTAGAGACTTCCCAACATCCAGATCATTCTGTGTGGTTGGTCCACCTTCTTCTCTCTCTCTTATTCCTTATAGTTCAGCCTAAAATCAAAAATTGACAGTTAAAACCATTTCACAACTTACATTTAACATAAACAAACAAAAAACAAAAAGACTGAAGGCTAAGCAGATAATAGATTCCTTTAAATATGGTAGATGGGAGGTAAATATAGCCTGTGATGTGCTGATACACTGCTCATCAATCCCCTGGACGCCCTGTCGCACATGACAGGGGAGGAGAGGACACTCCATCGAGGCTAGTGGAGCTGGAGCTGAACCGTTGGTGCCTGTGAGGAAGCGAACGGCTCTGCTGTTGAGTCTGGAGTCTCTGCTGGAAAATGATCTGTTGGTGCAGTAATAGGATTTGGAAATGCAAGGGCAGGAAATACAGGAAGGACAAGCATTCATCTGCATGAGAACCTGTGTCTCTTGGAAAGGATGGATGGATGGATGAATGGATGAATGGATGGATCGATGTATAAATGGATATATGGGTAAGTGGATGGATGGATGGATGGATGGATGGGTAAGTGGATGGATGGATGATGGATAGATGGATGGATGGATGATGGATAGATGGATGGATGGATGATGGATGGATGGATGATGGATGGATGGAGTATTTGTTGTTGTGTCTCTTATCTTGATCTACAATCTACAGAGGTGAAGTCCCGCCCCTTCCGGTGGGTCCAATGGGACCTCACTTTGGCGGAAATACGTACCGGAAGTCAGTGGCGAGATACAAATAACTTTTTGATATCCTGTTTACATTTTGTCATGAATTTAAACGATAATTTTGCAAGTCAAAAAAGTCACAGTTTTAGTTTGGTGTGAAACCCCTCAGTGAACTTCATCCTCTCATCTCCAACACCTGCTTCGTCCCTCAGCTACGCTCCACGTACAAATGTAACTTTACCTCACCTGATGTGTTTCAGTTTTCTGTCTTATGTTTCTTTGTGTTCTCTTTGTCTTCTAACATCTTGGGACATCGTTGGAAATAAGTGTTTCCACATAAACATGTTATCACTTGGGCTTCTACTATTTCTGTTATTGATAATCGATGACTAAAATCAATCAATCAACATGGCTAAAAACAAAATATGGTGCACAAACAGGACGACAGAAATCCTGGAAAGCCCTTTCCCATGTTTTCCACATTACACCATCTTGTTCTGTCTCTCAAGGATTCCATAAATACACAAGACTGCTGAAACTACAGCAGAACAAATTGTGCCTGCAGTCCACCGATGTACTGCCAAGCAACAGACATAAGCTCAAAGTGACATGATTAGCTCTTCACTCTGACGCAGGCAGCAACAATTTAGCACGACAATAAGGTTTTACTGAATCCCTCAGACTATTACCGGTATGATTTAGAGACAAATCTAACTTAAAATACCTGATTAGAGCACTTAAATGCACAAAGAAGGCTTTTAACCAGCAAATTTTAGTGAACAACTGATTCAGTACAATGGATGCATCCTTCAATTGTTCCTACAGCAGTTTTCACAATGAGGCTTCCTTTGAAGGAGTGCATGTCCACACTCGCCTGCACCTGACTGAGCCTCAGAGAGCCTCCCATAAACCCATACAGGCATCTAGTTAAATGTCCCTCCTACACAGACTAGCACAAAAGCACTGCTCCTCACAAAAAGCCTGCAGTTACACTTGAAACGTTCATCTGGGTCCTCCCTGCGCATTTGACCAGAGGGGAGGAGAACATTTCTGTCTGCAGAAGGGAGTTATAAAATGCTCCTTTCATTGTAAAACCCCCAAAGTGCACAATGGTTTGGTTTTACAGGGCGAGTACACATATTTGGAGAGCACACTGCTGAAGTCACAGTCTGAATATAACCACAGCTGCTTCAGTGTGGGAGTGAAGCATGTCTGCAGTTGGTGTGGTTATCGAGAGCGGAGGTGGGGAAAAATCTCCAAGTGATTTCCATGTGAGCAGATGACACAGTGGATTAAACTGGATCGCATCCACTGTTTTTTGCAGATGGAAAGTAACACAAGGTATAAATAACAACTTTTGGGCACCGTGTTGTTTTATTGTTATTTACAGAGAGTAGATATCGCCACACGACATTTATTTCCACGTCAACATCTGCTTCTGGTGAACACAAAATGCCACGTCGATGTTTGAAACATCTTTCCAGGGTGAAGACCTGCCTTAAAGCAAATGTGTGACAGCTTGGGAAATAGGCTTATTCACTTTTTGTTAGAGAATGAGATGAGAACATCACTTTAACATCTGGATAGAAAATATGAAGCCACAGCTAGCAGCAGCTTAGCTTAGCTTAGCATAAAGACAGCTTGACTGGTTCTGTCTGCAGGTAACAGGTTGGGTAATTGAAATTACTTTTTGTTATTGCAGACAGAGTAAAGTACCAAAAAAAGCTACCATTTGGTACTGGTACTGAATACCAGGTACCGGTATGGGTTCAAATGTGAACGGTACCCAACCCTAGTTATATCTACATAATTATGGTATTAAAAAGGAGGTTTCGCTTTTTTGCAGTTGCCAGGCAACCGGCAGGAAGTTACTGGCCATTTTGGGAGCCGTGGAAACAAGTGGTGAACACAACATCTTTCTGTTTTTGATCTCTACTCATTCCTGAGGGAAATATCTTTATTGTCTTTTTAGTTGCTAAATACAGACTTTTCAGGACATCAGGTGCCTTCTGCTGATTTCAGTGAACCAAAACAGCAAAGTTACGGGATGACAGTTAAACAAAGAGCTGAAACTCACTATGAAGCTCCATGAAGCCGAAAGGAGCAGCAGATTCAGGTGATAATTCTCATCACTACGAGCGACTAGCTGCATATTGGTATTTTATTCATTATTGTGAAAATGATACTGATAATTAAATATGAAAGTGGCATCTATGGAAGGCCATTTCTACCAATGTGATGAAAAGTAAATCTTGTAAGTCATTATAATGATAAATCAAAATTTGCATATGGCTTTATTAGGCTAGTTTACAGCGTTTCTCATTATTTTGAGATACCAAGTCATTGTTTTGAAATACTGACTATTTTGAGGAAGGCATTGTTTTGAGATACTTTCTTATCATTTGAAGAAAGTATTTTTGAAGGTACAAATGTCTTTATTTTGAGATTCTGAGTCATTATTTCAAAAAAGGTTCTCATCATAATTTCGACAGTTTCTCGCTATAAAGTTTTAAAAGAACACTAAAGCGGAGTCATAAAATTGTTGTAGCTGTTGTTCCAACAATCAAACACCTGATAAAGGGAGTGACTGATGTGTCCATTTGTCCGTCGGGTTAAACACCATCCCCACCTCATTCCCCATCAGTCACATTGCTCACATACAGAGTCACACTCCACCCCTCCGCCTGCTCTCTAGCAGTTGGCACAGTGGTGTCATCTCAGGCTCTCAGCTGTTACTGTGGCGTACCACTGACTGCACCAGCAGCTGCTGGGGGACGCACACGGCTATATCATGTCCAGATTAGAGCATCAGGAAACTGGGCTGAGGATAAAAGGTGGGGCTTTTACACGGATAAATCCTGAATATGATTCATCTTCAAAAGTAGCTCAACAGCCTCACATCTTATTGGCCTACACAGACAAAGAAGACTACTGAGACTAAATGGTTGCAATTTAATTTTCATCCTTTTTCCTCAAAAATACTTACTTACAAAATGCCAGATATAGATGAACCTGAGTGCATTTAAAACAGAGACACATACCTTGTATTGAAGCATTTTGATACAGATAATCACAGTTCATGTGTGTAAAAAATTAACTTGTGAGCTTCACACAGGAATCCAGACTCTGGAGTCGTTGTAAAAGAAGGACGGCTTTGGCAAGATTTGTGGATTATAGAAACCTGGAAGGAGGCAGAGACAGTTTAACTTCAGGCTTTCACGCTTGCAATCACTAAGACTTAATATATATCACTGCTAATGTTAAGAACTGTTGTCTTTCGCCTGTAGCCAGAAAAAGTAATGTCAGACCTGAGATACTTTCACCTTAATAAATCAGGAACTGACCGCATGATTTATAATTTTGTCTAAAGGTTTAAATCAAGTTGAATTTTATTTAATAAAACAGCGAGTAGTTTCAGGGGAGTTACTCTTCACCCCTGTTTCAGGCGATAAGAGACAGAGATGAGGAGCTCTGGTCTCACACTAAAATCCCATAAGTCAGGGTCATCCTCTGTCCAAATGTGTCACATCTTGGTGTTGGTGGAGGATTTATCCTTCAGTCACAGGCCAAAAATGCATTTTTGTGCTACTTGTGTTAATCTACCTCTCAAGGTCAGTTCTTGGCTTCAAACATTGCTGTATTCCACATTTTCTTTTTCAGAACAACCACGTTTTTTGTTAAAAATTGAGAAACGTTCCACTCGAATAGTTGAATTTAGGCTTTATAATGAGCAGTGCACATGTAGATTTTAGGTTAGCCTTGAAAAAATCCAGTTGCAAAATAAATGTATTACATTTCTGAAGGTGTCAAATGAGATGGGTCATCAATGAACAGTAATTCAAGTAATCAGTGAAATCTGTGAGGTTTGTGGAGTGAATGACAGCCAGGCTTTATAACCAATAATAAGGCAGGAGAAATTACAACAACAAAACATTACTCCAGTTAACCCTCTCTAACCTTTCTGACTTTATAGGTGTCAGGGGTTAAAACCAATACAAAAGCATCATAGCCAATAAATAACACAGGCAAACGTTTGCTTTTTTTTTTTACAGCCTCTTCCCTGACTGATGAGGTTTTACACAACCATACTTAAAATGTGTGTGTTTTTTTGGATGACAATATAACAAACAGCACGCAAAGACCAGTTACAACCAAGCATGATAGCTCAGGTTGCTCATAAGAGACACGACTTGTGTGCATAAATGGTGAGACTTACAAAGTGGGACTGACAGGGTTAAAGCAAAAATCCTCCAGGAGTTACTTCATGATGAAATGTTGTCATTAATTTTTTATGTGCACCTGCTTTTCCTTACCCTGCCTCATTTACATAGACTTAAGTCAGCAGTTTCTCACACTTACCAGCCTCAGTTTAAACAACAGAAGGGATGCAAATTTTAATGCAAACCTAATTTAATCCCAGCGTATTTATTTAAAGCTGTACAAATTAACATGTGACTACAACGAGCAAACTAGCGTGTGAAAATTGTGGCTTTACACACTTTACTCAGTAGCCTATTCTGCCACTGTGTATGAACTGTATAAAATGATTAGAAAGAAAGAACCTTTTCTCAGCTGATTTTGGATAAACACCAC
Organism: Pempheris klunzingeri; assembly: GCF_042242105.1. Classification (NCBI taxonomy): domain Eukaryota; kingdom Metazoa; phylum Chordata; class Actinopteri; order Acropomatiformes; family Pempheridae; genus Pempheris; species Pempheris klunzingeri. The sequence continues at coordinate 6,070,785 of NC_092027.1, forward strand.
AATGTGGTGTTTATTGTTCATTGTGTTTCAGGGAGCAAAAAGGTTTTGTGTAACATCATCTTGTCTGTATTTGTCTAGTCATTCACAGAAGAACAATATCAACCAATATTCAAAATGTCCAGCAAGCATGTTTTTTTAAAGGAGACATATTCTGCTCATTTTCATGTTCATGAATGTGTTTGGACTTACTATTAGAATATGTTTACAGGCTGTAATATTTTAAAAAACACATTATTTTCCTCATGCTGCATACTGCTCTTTTCGCCCTCTTTCTCATCACTCTGTTTTAGCTCCTGTCTGAGCAGGCAAATAACTCCTGCACCAACTCTGCTATCTCCGATGGGGAAACACATAAGCAGAGCAACATGCTAACCATAGACTGTATATAAGAAGCGGACATGGCCACCATGACGTTACTTATTGGTTTGTGGACCAACGTTTTGAAGCCTTGAGTTTCGCTCTAGGGGTGTCGCCATCTCTTTTTTTTTGGAACCAAAAGTGATGTTTGTTTAATGAAGACCGACTCTGATTGGTTAGTAACAACGTAGTCCCACCCTAAAGCTGTTCTATCATCTATTCTACTCAAAATGGGATCTAATCTACTAAATGAACATCATGTTGTGTCGAAGAAAACTTGAAAGTAGCGACTGAGACCTTAAACCCTTTAGGAAAGTGTTTTCTCGAGGTCATAAATCTAGTGAGAAGTAGGCTCATATTCTCATAGACCTCCATTCATTCAGACATCTTTGAGCAATCAGCACAGCCGACCCCGGAAGCTACGTCCATTTCTTTATAGACAGTCTATGATGCTAATGTGCAATAAAGATCCCTGCGTGTGACATCACAAGAGGGGCCAAAACTAAACAGAGCATTTTTACACACATATACTGAAAGAAGGAGCAGGAGAAAAACAGAGAGGATGGTCTTTTCTCATAGTTTAAGTGTTTGTGGACACACCGGGGGAACATATTCATGTTGAGAAGACATTAAAAAGTCAATTTTGCAGAATAGGTCCCCTTTAAGTATCTATGTCTTATGTAGTGGATTTGTGTTTTTTGTGTAAAGGAATTACCTGGACCTGGGTTCATATCGCCCTGTGACTTTTGTGGTATTCTTTCAGTTCTGGATGCAAACGCAGCAGTGGGCATGGGATGCTTAGACAGGCAGTTATAATCCCCTATGTCGTACTGCCCAGGGCCTGGCAAAGGAGGGTCCTTAGGAACAATCAGAGGAGGCGCTGATATTGCCAAATAATAGCCCCTCCTTGAAACAGTTAACAGAAATGACATCTTTAGACAATTGAAAACTAATACCTGAAGAACACATACCCAAAGCTATAAATAATGTGTGTTTACTCACGGCAGGATGGTCCTCTTCACCGGTGCAGGGGTCTGGTGGGGACTGTATGCTCCTGGGCCTGGTACATGGTTGTTTATTGGAGCTGGGACTCTCTGGGTTTTTGATTTGAAGGGGGACGAGACTGCTTTGGAGTCATGCTGCATTGCACTGTCGCTCACTTCATAGTGGCCTTTAACAAATTCAGGACGTGAGATTAAAATTAAGATAAATACAATTAAGAATTTAAAAAGATGCCAAAAAATTTGATTATGCATGAAACAGAGAGAAATAGAGGTAATTACATGGTGATGGCATGTTTTTGTTTGGGCTAAAAGAGTCCCGTCGAGTTTTTGACAGGAAAGCTGCGGTGCCAATCACTGTGGTGAATCTTTCTCTACTACCACAAGTGACCTGTCCATACAGAAGAAACAAAAAAAAAGTTACACATCAGCTACTGGATGCACAACACAGACTCTGAAAAAAGTCCTTAAAAGCAGCTTGCATGATACACATGCATACGTCATATTGATTGGGAGCTGGAGTCTTGTGCTTCGGACCATCCAGCTGCACAGCCACAGGCAGCCTGAACACCCTGGAGACCCCGACATTAAAGTCATACTTGTCTAAGAGGGTGCCCTGCAGGCTGTACGCATTTGGTCCGGGGATGCCTCCTCGTGGGTTGATGGAAGCCCTGGAAGCCTGCCGGAGAGGGTGACATGACAAAGCCAGTTTAATGCTCCTGCCGCTGGTGTTAAGTGTATTCACAGGCAATCGGCAGAATCAAAACCCAGCTTCTGGGGCCATAACTAGGTTAGCACTCAGCTGTATTTTGTCTAGACAACAGAATAACAGAACAAATATGAGCTTGACATCAGTGTTTCTACAATCCTGACACCTGAAATCAGTGCATGTGGGATGGGGGACCTGACCTTGGACACAACAAATCCTGTGGTGCCTTTCTTTGAGAAGGAAGGACTTATGACTTCAGCGCTGGAGATACGGCCATAGCTGCCAGGTCCTGGACTGTGACTCTGAAACATCACACCATCACCATCATCATCATCGTCATCTTCTTTATGCTGTGTTGTTGTTGTTTACAGTGGTGTTGTGTCCCTACCAGACAGACTTGTGGTGGGAACCTCTTAGCTTGAGATGAAAACCCCTTCTTCTCTGTATTTGTTAACACCACCCTTTGGTATTTCGTTGGTATTGAAGATGAAAATGTAACAGCTGGAATCTGATCTGTTTAAAGACAAAAAGAAGAACCATAGTGTATATTTTTAGCTAAAATAATGAAGTTAGGTGTTCACTTAGACTCACTCTCAGTAACTCCTCGGTACATGTTGCCCACAAGTCCCGCTGAAGCCGGTAAATCTGAACGCTGTTGCTACGGTAACGTAAAAACAGCGGCTCTCTCTGTGACGTGGTGCTCCGGTCTTTTGGCGCCATCTCTCGGTAACATGGCGACCGGTCGGGCGCTTTATACCAAACCAAACCGCCTCTGTTTTTGTTCCCGGAGAGCTACGTCCATCATGGCGATGCATGCGAAGGCGACTCCGCCACAGATCCCGGACACCCGCCGGGAGCTCGCCGAGCTGGTGAAGAGGAAACAAGAACTCGCTGTAAGTTCACGTTACCGTAATTTAATCAAAGGTGGAAGCGGCATTAACGTGTTTTACTGTTTAGAAGTGCAGCCAACTGTAAACCAAATGTCGGTGTTAGCTGTGTATTAGCCGAGGCCTCCCCGGGTGCTAAGCTAGCGATAGCAGTTGCTAACGCTAGCTGCCTCTCGGCCCGCTTCTGCGCAGTAGAGTGCTATTAGCTCCTGCTAACTTGGCTAGCGAGCTACTATTAATACAATACTGCTGATAGCATAACGTTATTAAGTATCATCTTAATATTTAACATTGACTATGCATGTATTATTTAATTACAACACTTAAATGTGTCATACATTTTAGTTTAAAACATTAGTTAGGCGAATATGCTAGCGGGGTAGCGTTAGCATTGCTAACGTTAACGCTACATTTTAGCCGCCGCCCGGTTTGACTGAGTTCTCGCGTAATCTTAGCTTTATGGTTATGTTTATAGATCCGTGGTTTGTTTGGACAGCGACCGGCTTTTCAGGCTCCAAACATTATGGACAGCATTACAAGCAAAACTGCATGCCACGTAGAAATAAAACGCTACTTTGAGTAAATTATTAATTTGTAGTAGTTAGCCTTAGGTCTACATCTCCAGTGTCTCATCTCTGTCCAACTTCCAGCTTCACGTTAACTCATCTGTCTCTGCATCCCTGACAGCAAAATCAGCCCGAAATCAAATCAAGAGTTCCACAAACATGCTCACACATCTGTCTGATCATCTGTGCACAGTGCCTCCTCTTTTCTAGCAATAAACTCAAGCCTCCTCTAATTTCTCAAATATCACAGGAGACGCTGGTGAACTTGGAAAGACAAATATATGCATTTGAAGGCAGCTACCTAGAAGACACACAGATGTATGGCAACATCATCAGAGGATGGGACCGATACCTCACCAACCAAAAGTAAGTCTCAGATATATTCGTATCAGGCTGTATGATTTTGTTGTGTAAAGTGTAAAGAAAAGAAGTAAGTAAGGGAAATGCAATGAAAATGTTTGAAATCGTGGAATTAGATTTAATAAACAAGTAAGTGGCGTGTGTGAGCCCAAGTAACACTAACTTTACTGGAAGCCGGACTTTTTTCTTTTAAAGATTGTTTGTTGAACCATTTCTCTGTAATTTTTTAACACCAAGTGCACTAAGTTAATGATCAGCTGCATGGTGGGAAACTTGTGTTATTGGACTTGATCATGAGCTACTTGCCAACCATATTTCTGTAATTCTAACAGAAACTCTAATAGCAAGACTGATAGGAGGAATAGGAAATTCAAGGAAGCTGAGCGTCTTTTCAGCAAGTCATCTGTCACGTCCGTTGCAGTAAGTCCCTCTTTCACATTATGTTATTTGATAATTTGCTATATGACAAGAAAAGAACTGCTAATGCAACTGCACTCTCTGTTTTGATTTGCAGGCAGTATGTGCACTCGGTGGTATACCGGATCACATGAATGAAAAACGTGAGTTGTTTTTGTCACTTTCTGAAGGTGCGTTGGAAAAGTTTCTCCTTTGTAGTCTTTGATAGTTTCTGAGACTGAGTTTGTGCTTTCCGTCAGGTGAAGCAGGCAGCGGCACGGAAAGCGACGCCTCTCCAGATCTCCAGAACCAAGAGAACGAGCCGAGCCAGGAGGATACAGAAGACGTGGACTCAACGCTGCAGGACCTAAAGCCCCAGAAGGCTGCCTCCTCTTCCTCCTCAGGCAGCCATCATGGGAGCCACAAGAAGAGGAAGAACAAAAACAGACACAGGTACACAATCAAGATAGAGGACAAAGTGTCTGAGCGTGCTGTTTCAGGAAAAAGAAGCGGTTAATTTCCCTGAATGTGCTGATTTTTGACAAATCAGGATGTCTAGATTAAAGGGGACTGTTCATAGATGATCAGTATTTTCACATGCACACAAGAAACCAGGTTATTTCATGAAAATGGGTTATGCTGGAAGTTGGACAATGTGTGTCAAACTGTAAAGTCATTTGGATAAAAGTGCCTTATTATTATTATTATTATTATAAACTTGAACACATGAACTTTCCTTGCGTCCTGCTCTCTCAGTAATACTTTCCTTGTCTGAAGTCATGTTGGTGAAAAGCCTATTAGAAACCCAGTTACATAAATATACTGCCAAGAATTTAAAATTCAGTCTGACTGGTTAGACTTGGGTATCTGTTATCTTTCTTACTCAACTTGTTTCATTTGAAGGATTTTTACAGACTCAAAGAGATCAAAGTGTCAAGTGTTTAACAAGTAAAAGCAGAAATGAAGGGAAAGTCAGAAAAAAGAAGCTTTTGTGTAAGAGAAATAAACTATAGTGCTGATGATCCCAGTTCTAAAATAATCTCTCTTTTGTTGTCAATGTTTGTTTTTGGAAAAAGCCTTTTTAAAAATACAAAATGGATTTAGACTGTTTGGAAAGTTTCCCTCTTACATCAAGGATAAAATAGTCAATTCATCTCATCTTTATCTATTGTTGATATAAAAGGAAGATCTGATGGTGTGACTATCTTATCTGTGGACTAAGAGGGAAACTTTCCCAACAGTCTCAATCCTTTTGTTTTGTGTCAAATGCAAAAGTACTTCTATCATTTTTCAGTCTAATTTGTCACGCCTGTAATCTCACTAATCTCTTACATTTCATGTGATTTGACGCCTGTTTGAACTGAGCTTGTAAGCACACAGTTTTAAGTCTAGTTTTGTCACTATAAGTCTTACTGTAGTTGGCGACCAAACGGTTAACAAATGACTGGTTTGTAAAGTAGAACTGTTGTTTACACTGAGCGCAATACTGAGACCATCTAATATGTTGTCTTGCGATGTTAAATGCTGTCGTGTTACCCACCTATTCAGTGTTTCTCCTGACTCAGGCTTCACTATTCTAACAACACATTAACACAGCGGGCGCTCCACCTAACACACTGTGACGAAGTGGTTCTCTCACTCTGTAAAGTCTGGACTGCAGTATTATGTAGACGTAGGGCTTTAGACTCAGGTTGGTGAACTAACAGCTGCTGCTTTCTTCCTCCCCCTTAATGCTGCCCCCACCCCCAGTCCTTCTGCCATGTTTGATTATGACTTTGAGTAAGTCTGAATTTTACTTCCTGCTCCTGTGGTGTCTACGTCCTGCCTGCTGTAAACCCGCATCCTCCACCTTTCCACCGTTTTTCCTGCTCTCTGCCTGCTTCTGTCGACCTAGACTTTGAGCTTAAGTCTGCTAGTTATTCCGTCATACTGCATGTCCGATACTTCATTCTTTAATTTTGAATGCACATCAGCATCCAGCACTCTGAACTCCATTAAATATTCTTGCTTGTTACTGGGTTTCTTCACGTCTTTTTAACCCCAGATTCATTTCCAGTATGCCTCCCTCACTTTCAGCAATTAAATAAAGCATTGCTGGTCCTGTCCGATGCTCAGTTGGCCACAGATTTGTGCACAAACAAGAACAAGCACATGATCATTTAGTGTTCTTGTTATGAGCTTTTTTTTTAGGCTTCTTCATGAGACAGTAGTTGTGCTACTTTTCACCATAATTCCCATCAAAACCAGGTTCATGATGTGTTTAACTAATGCAGCCATACCTTGTTTTTGTTGCAGATTTGACATGAAGGTCAACAAGAAACCGAGAGCTGTAAGTCAAATTATTCTGCTTTGTTTATCTGAAAATACTGTTTTTTTTAAGGATGCAACTAAGAACAGTTTTTGTCTATAAAATGTCAAAATAGTAAAAATAATTTCCCACAGCTCAAGGAGGTGTCTTCACCCACAACACTTCAGAACCTAAAGATGTTCAGTTTACTATCATATATGACAAAGAAAATCATTGAATTGTCCCATTTTAGAAGCTAGAAACCGCAACTATTTGGCATTTTCCCCTAAATGTTTCTCATTCTTTGTCCTCTGTCGTCCTGCAGGATTATTCAGCCTAACAAAGACGACTGGAACTCCTGGACACACATGAGAATACGCGTAGAGAAACACAAGATTTCTGGACTTTGTGAACCTTTTATGCCTTTTTTTGTTTTGTTTTTTTGGTTGTCATATTTCAGCCTGTACTGTGTGCATTGCTTGAAACATTCCCTGCCCCCCCCCTCCGTCACCTACCTTTGGTCATGGTTAAGATGTTTGACCTACCAATTAAGTAATTAAAATATGGTGTTGCATGTTACTTGTGGCCTGATGAGGCCCACCCCCAGTAACACACCATCTTGTATAGTGTTAAAAAAAGATTGTATTTATTATGTAGTTCATTTCCTGCGTATCCCATTGTGATAAAATTGCTTTTTTTTTAAGCGCCACATAGTCATATAACTCGTGAATATCCTGGATTCTTTTATTACGTGGTTTGTTTTTCAAAAAAATAAAAAAAATCCAGTAACATGAACTTGTTTTGGTTGCTTATTAAAACGTCTCTTGCTGTGTGCTCTGTGTCACACAGGTAAGGGATCGTTGGATGTTGTGAATTGGCTGATTAATCGTTGTGGGCCGTAATAATTGCCTTAAATCTTTGTTGTTTCTTTAAATCACTGACAGCTGGATGCCAAGTGACCATTTATTGGAGGGAGTTCCCACACATGTGGCCCATATGAAATGATATAGAACAGTTTATTTTCTTAAGAGTCCAAATATTTTCATTGTTTACCCAACTAACACAGAGAACAGGCAGTGCAGTCTCTCACAGGCGTCCCAGAGCGCCGGCTGATGACAGCACCACGCTATTTACACAATGCTCTCTGGCTTTTGTCAGGTGTGAACTTTAACATCTAATGCTGTTTTAACAAATAGATTATTTAAACGTGTTTCTTTAATGCTATTTTGGTCAGAAAATGTTTGTGAAAGTTACAGCATGTAATATGTTTTAATAACTTATCTACTGTTGTCCGCCTGCAGTATCCCAATGTTACACTAGGCAGCGCCAAGAGGTGGTTTGCTGTACTGAAAATCATGAAGTTTTGGTTTGTCATTTTCATGTTTAGTTTCTTGCTCAGATTCAGCATTAACTTATAGTGAAGATTTATCGTACAAATTCTACACAATAATTTGTTTTTGTAATGAATGTGTTAATACATTAAAACAGGAATAAAAGGGGTGTGTTATATTTTCAGTGAGCGTAGACGATACATTATTAATAGCAGACCTTTAGTTAAAGAGCATTTCAGGCAAAACATTCTTCATAAAAGATTAAAATGGGGCACATATAAGTGTAGGAACATGAACAAAAAGCAAGTTACAAGGATGAGATTTAAGTTGAGGAGGTCACTGATGCAGTTACTTGTTTTCATTTTTGCCGCCAGGTAACAATCAGCCAGTCAATAACACTAAGATAGAAAGAAAAAAAACAATGATACCACAGTAAAAGATATGCAGTTAAGATAAAATAAAATAGACAATAAAAGCTGTCAAATAAAAATAATACACAGTAAAATGTTAAGAGAAAATAGAATACAATAATAAAAGAAGTATACATAAAATTATAAAACATTACATAAAAGCTAAATAGATGGTTTCAGTATATGTTTAAAAAGATCAATACTTCTTCAATATTTGTCTATTAATAAAGTATGAAGCTAGAGCCAGCAGGCGGGCAGCAGAGGTTCGCATTAAAGCTGGAGACGGCCAAGAAATATTCCAGAAAAGAAACAGTTCCCATAAATCCCAGAAAAAAACCATAACTTTTCTGTTTCTGTAAAGAAGCTCCCTCAGAGCAGCTCAGACCTGGAAGCACTTAAGTGACTATCACATGAGTCACAGCTAGCCTGAAACTTCACCGCATGGGGGGATGGAGGCAGGCGTCCTGAGGAGCCGGAGCTGCTGACAAACACACATGATGAAGAGGCTGACTGGGAAGAGTCCGTCCCAGGAATGCACTCTTCTGTTTTTGTGCTGCTCCGCCGCCGCTCCCATCCCAGAGTCACATTTCATCTGGTGTGAATGACACAATGACTAGTTTTCACCGCTCCTCCAGCGGGCAGTTAGCATTATGACCCATTTGGTCCACCTCTCTGGTTCACACTGAAATATCCCGACATCTACTGGATATATTTCAGTGGCTTTCATGGTCCCCAGAGGATGAGTGACTTTACTGGACTCGTACACTGTATATAAGGTCTGCTGTGTGTATAAGGTGATCTAACTTCACCTTTAGCGCCAGTCAGGTTGATTCAGATGGTTTTAAGTGAAGTGTCTCATCAACGGGATGGATTCATGATCCCCAGAGGATGAACCCTATCCTGTCTACTTTCACCTTGCACAACATGCATAGGTGCGAGACAGTCTCAGACTCTGAAACCTGCTAGTTTACACCAATACGACTGGACAAATACAGTCCATTTACCAAAAGCCTTTCATGGTCCCCAGAGGATGAATCCTAAGGACTTGTTTGTTTGATTCCCTGATTTTTTTTTTTTTTAGCATCATTGGGAGTTTTACAGTATTAACTTTTACTAAAATATCTCAGTACCTGCTGGATGCTATGTAGTTTGGTTTAGACGTTCATAGTCCCATCAGGTTTCTTCAGCTTTTCAAGACTAATGAAACTAAAATCAGTCTTTGCTTTGTGTTTATTGCAAATTTCCAAATATCAGCATGTCAAACTAAGACACTCTTTTCACTACTTTATCGCTCTAACAGACAGATGTAATTTTTTAGGCGGGTCGTGAATGCTTTTTCCCTTCTACCTGTTGGTGATTCATAACTGACAGCCGGACATTGAGCATTAACGCAGGTTTAGAAACATACCGAACATTTTTCTCCCAGCAGTATTATTTCCTTGTCTCCTCCCACGTCTACTCGGGCCATGCGACACACAGAGACTGTACAGGCTGTAGTTGAGACCAGGCTGCATGTCAGCCCATGACTCACTCACAGTCACATTCAAACTGCTCAACATCACCTACTACGTAATGCGATCAGGCTGGAAACTCACACTCATACCAGAATACATTCCACACATTTAACTTTGAGGTGTGTGAGTAATGAGGCATGTATGCGCAATCTTTGTTTAATTTCCTGTCACTTCAGGAAATCATCTGGAAAGATCTGACCAATGCAAACCTTTAATTGAGCTGTTGGGAGCCAAACAGAATTCCTGAAGTTGAACTTAAATGACTCAGCGGCTACCGCGTTTAAGCCTTCCTTCTACTTCTGAGTCCAGATTAACTATTTACAACTAATTGGGAAAATGCAAACCATAATCTGGGGTTCAGAAGAATCAGGTTTGCTGCCAAACGCTCTTGAGTTTGACTCTCAACATGCTCCCCCTCCCCGGGAAGCTCCCTGATTGGAATGAGTGATTTTGTTGGGTTGAAAGCCAGCATGTGTGTTCAGTCAGAAAAGAAAAACAGCTTTGAATAATTATTCTTTCCACAGAAAGTGAATAATTGCAAACAAACCTCATTTCAACCCTGCTGGCCTTTACTGGAAATGGAGCTTTTCCAATCAGCTGTGTTGTTTGTCATTTCTTGAGGTGTTTGTGCGACTCCCCGACGAAGGCCAGTCAGAGCGTGATTAAAACACTGGAGTTGTATTTATTTCTTCTTTTCAGCGAGACTCAAGTACAGTGAAGATGTAAATTCCGGAGAAGTGACTTCTTTAGACAACCAAACTAACTCACATGATACAATCTAAAGCTTCAAAACAGATACTGAATGGACCTTGTAGTGAGATTGTTTGACCAGTTAATAAATAGTTTAAATGGATAAGCTAACTGGACAGAAATGCCTGATGATTAATATCAATACTGTCATAGAGAAGTCGAGCTGCAGTTTCCAACTTTCACTGTGAGTCTCTTTTGATTTTCCAGACAAATGATGTATACAGTAATTATCATTTCATTCCACCATATTTTAGTGGTGTGCATCATTTTCTCTTCCTTTCTTTAATATATTGGTGTGTTTGTATGCTAGATAAATAAACTTTTACCTGAACCTTTTCTTATATCATACTACATATCAGTAGTGAGATATAAAATGACACATACCATTGTAGAGGATCTTATCGCCCACCCTACACCTGTAGTATCAAAGCTTGCAGGTTGCTTTTGAGGTATCAAGATATCCAAGGTTTCAGCCACTACCCTACATGGACGAGTTTTATTGAATTGCCTTTGTGATGCTTACAGGTTTGAAAAAATTAAAAAATAAAATAAGAGGAGCAACAAGTGCAGAATAATATAGATGATAGACCACAGACGTTCCTGTCAACAGTTCTCCTAACAGAGAAATAGTCCTCATGTAAACTGTCGACAGTGAGGTTGTTAAATTAAACAAAGTAACAGGAACTCTGTTTGTGAAAGAGAAGCCGCTGTTTCAATTTTTCCTTTTACACAAATAAAATTCACGACCATTATATTGGTGTAGCGGCAGAAGGAGAGACTGCATAGCTGAAAACCCGCAGCATTTAAAACCAGCATGACTGGAAACCACAAGGGGTAAGAGACAAATGTGTTTTGGTGAGTTAAGTGAACTGACCCTCTTTACAATTGTCCTCATCATTCAAAAGTTGCAACAGGGCAAATCCCACGGAAATAGAGTGTGTTGAGTTGGCAAATGTTCAAATGTGAACAGTTTTCATATCTGAAGACCTTAAACGACTTAAAGAAATATGCAGTACAAACAGTGCAGAAGCTTCCCCCTTCTGTCTTCTGTGGTCTGTCAGTCAGAGTAATGTCGTCTAATTACTTTAACAGACTCCACCAGCGGGATCCAGCTGAGTCCGAGTCCCCGGCCTCTAACAGGCTGAGCGGGATGACGTGAAAACTTAAATATTCACTGAGGAGCCTCGACCCCATCCTCCCTCCTCCCTTCTCCTCCTCCTCCTCCTCCTCCTGGGACCAAACAAGACTGTTCTCCTTCATCCCCGCAAACAAGGTCAAAAATATTTCAGGAAGAGTCATGGGAAAAGCTCAAACAAACAACAGCACCACATGGATCTTTTATTTTTCATCAGGAGTCGATCTCGTGATGAGATTTTATCAGGATGTTAAGAACTGGCTTGTTGCAGCAAGTCAACGCTTTTACACTCGGTCATAAATGATGATCAAAAGCAGGAAGTAACAGGAATGTACTGTATATCACTTCTTGACAGCTAAATTTCTCTGTTTACGAGGGAATACCAGGGGCCTGGAGTTAGAGGAGCACTCTTATTTTTACATTAGCACCTGTCAGGGCCGACGACACCAAGTCTAATCTACATATTTTGTCTGTTTCATAGCCTTTTCTCATAGTTATTGTTAATTCATGTGTTTTAATTCAACTTAACTCAAAGTCCTCTTACTGGCTGAAGATGATTTATCTGGACTTTTTTTTTAATTCATTTTTAAACAAAAATAAACTTTCAGATTCAGAATTTTTGAATATTAAAACTGTTGTGCTGCTTCCCTTAAGAATGAGCCTTCATTCGTGTCTAGTTAAGATGACACTTTAAAGCAAGAAAGAGCAGGTACAACGTATTTCGATCAGCACCGAGGCCATAGAAACGATATTTTCAAGACTGTAGAAGCTAAATCACTTTTGTGGGAACTTTTCATCCAGTTCGTCCTAAATTTCATCGTCCTGTCCGCTGGTTTTCTGTTCCCTCCTCCTGATGTGGACGCTAGGCTGGCACAGCCTCCGCATAAACACAATCAGAGGAGATCAGTGCAGAGGTTCTGAACTGTAAATGTTTATGTGGATTATGTAATAAGGGAAAGTCTGCATGGGAGTACCCACAGAAAAACCATCTTTGGGAAACTGGGTTTTTCAAAGGAATCTTTTCCCAAATTTCTTTTCTTTCTTTTTCAAGGAGATTGTCAAGATGATTTAAGATGATACAATGTTTTTTATTGACTATTCAGTTTCAGTTCCTTGATGCATCTCATACAAGGAATTAACTTTGAACACTCTCCTGTGCAAAGAGCAACCTTTGAAATAGACAACAAATGTTGACAAAAGAATGCGTTTGCACATTTTTGTCCATTTCTGAGTGTAGAGCAATGATGATTAGTTTGAACTGTGTTCAGTTCACTTTGATCCAGACTGAAATATCTCAGCAGTTAATGGATGGACTGCCATGAAATTTGGCACAGTTCTCAATTTATTCATCATGTTGATTTATGACCAAATATCTGCAAAACTGATGACATTCCCATCATCAGCCTCAGCTGTACTTTGAGTGTTTGGTGAACAAACAGCAAATTTGAGCCCAAACATTAAACCTGCTTAGCATCAACATGCTAGCTTTGTCATAGGGAGCGTGTCAGTATGGTGACATTAGCATCCAGCTTAAAACACTGCTGGTACAGCCTGATAGAGCTGCTCGCATGGCTGTAAACTCATACTGTGAATAGAGCGGAGAGGAAAGTCTGAAAAATAAACCCGACTAACGCTGTTAACAACCTGACAACTGACACTGTCGGCTACGTTATGAGATGTAGTTCATCTAGACGAATACTCCATTTATTAATTCATGTACACACCACCCTTTGTTTTATGACAGTTATTTATTCATTGCATGTACACCAGTACATGTAGTTTTAAGCTGAAAAGAAAAGAAAAGTTTCTCCAACAGTTCAATTCAACAAATTTACATGCAAAAAGCAGTGGGAGAAGAAGCAGGGCAGCTTTATGACTTAAGATATTTAAGTAGAAATATGTGTGCCATGCATAGGTCCTAACATTCAAACTTTGGTTCTGTCAATCATGAAAAAAAACTGTTAGAAAATGTGCATTACCACCTTTATGAAAGAACCAACAATTTAATTTAATGTTTTGCATGTGTCTTTTGTACATCTTAGTCTTTGATGTACAAAACATAAAAGAAAAACAGTCATTCACAAACATCACAGGACATTTCTGCAGATTTATACATACATTTCAATGTGCTAAAAGCTGACAAGAGTTTGGAGTTGTACATACTGAGTGAATGGGTAATATTGCAGTGTTCTTGTGCAAGGCTGAGGTTTAGGAGATTTTCTGCTGGTGTCAGCAGGGTTCTTGCTGCGCCAGGTGCAGGTGTTGCAGGTGCACTGAGGGCCGGTCAGTCGTCGCTGTTGCAGTCTGAACACAGAATCTGGTCGCGGTCGGGGAAGAAGCCGGAGCCCACCAGCGACACAGAGCAGCGCGAACACTTAAAGCACGGCTGGTGCCACTGCCGGTCCTCAAAAGAGACGTACTTCCCGTCTCCAAACCCTGTGACACACAAATACAACACATGAGCGCCTAATGAAGGAATGCTTTACCAACACTGGAAACTAACAGCCTGCAGAAATGGCTCAGAATTTGACAATAATACAAAAAGGTGAGCCAAAGAGGATAATGGACCTTGTTGTACTGGTATTGCTGTATTATGATTTCTAGTCCCTCTAGTCTCTCAACTCAACACGGCGTGGCTTTTATTGTGAGGTCATTTCTTTAGACAAAAGGAGAGGATAAATGCAAGCATGCAAACCGCTCAGAAAGGATCAGAGCCAAGTGACACATGAGTCACCTGACAGCTTACACCTGTCTGATGAGGAGAATTGTTTTGGCATGTTGCTGTTTGCTCAGAGTAGAGACAGACAGGAACCATGGGGAGGAAATAGGACGTGATGAATAAAAAAAAAAAAAAAATCTCCAGCCAGAAATGGAACCAGGGATATTGTGCCGCAACCAACAGCAACAACAACTGTGGAGAATTTACTGGGTGGTCCAGGTCACTCCACTGACCTGTGATGGCTGTGTTGCAGCCGGCACACTTTTTGGCGTACAGGCTGCTGAAACACTTGACACAGTACGGACATTCCCCCTGCGAGGTGAACGGTTGGCCAGCCAGCGGAGCTTTGCAGCCCGTGCAGAGAAAACACTCTTTGTGCCAGATCTCGTCCTTGTAGGTCACTCCTCCTTTAGTCAGAGCCTGCAGGACAGAAACACGTACAGTGCCAGTTTAAAAATACTGTAAAAGTGCTCACAAACCCTCCAACAGAAAACACTAATCATCATTATATCTAATGTAAATCTGTCATCTGATGATCACATTTTTCTGTGTTGCCTTAACCGCCTTTTTGCACACCCAACAGTATGTGGTTCTAGCTTCTAGCTTCTTTTTTATGTTTTATAACATTGTAAATTGAAAATCTTTGGGTTTCGGACTGATGAAAGCACCTGAGAAATTGTGGAAATGTGTGATTATTTTTTCCCAGATTTTATTTACTCAATAATGCACGAGAAAAGATCTTGAGAGATTAATCAGTATTGAAAATAATAGTTTTTCATCAGTAATGGCCAACGTCTGCCGTCATGCTGCGTGTGAGGCCTCTTTCACCTTTTTGCAGTAGCTGCACTGAGGAGCAACCCTGCCCTCATAGCACGGCACGCAGTAGTAGTTGTTTTTGTCTGGGATGAAGGCCTCAGCACCGATCGGCTTCTCACAGCCGTGACACATAAAACAGTCCTCGTGCCACGTGGAGCCATCGTACTCCAACATCCTTGACCCTGTCGGAGAGAAAGAGCGGGAGAGCGGGTGAGGATGGAACTGGAGATGTCGGTTGATTGTTTGTTGATATCTTCCCCTGACATTTGCAAACCTGTGTGTCAGTAAGGGCACTCTTGTGATCTCTCTTGTGAACTGGAATGAAATCTGATAGGGTTCACACCAACACTAAGAAGACCAAAAGTGATGATTCACTGTGACGGCTGAACCTGTTCTTACGCATCCCTCCAGCACCGTACAATTACGTCAGCTTATTTAGCATCAAAGCAATCTGACAAGCTGTAACAAGGTAAAGCTCTAGCTGGCATACACAGCTGCATAGCATCCTAACACTGCTTTTTTTTTTTTCATTTTGCAGTTTAACCATTTCATAAGTGCCTGTTTGTCCGCTCCCATATGTAAGAGTCTGCTGAGAAACACTACTTAAAGGTTAGGAGCCAGTTATGCCTATGAAACTGGACGTCAGATCCTTTAATCACTTGACTTGTTTTATGACTTTGGGGGCCTGAAATGCAGCCTGAAGACACGACGGTGTTTTTAACTTGAACTTGGCTGCACTTTTAAGAAAAACGACAGGCCAGCAGCTTTTCAAGGCATTCCAGACTGAACAGAAACTGAAGAAAATGACTGCTGAGTTCAGAAAAGAACTGGTGAGTTATAATATCCCACACTACCCACAGGCCCGGGGTAATTTTCAGTCATTCGACACCACTGCTGCATTCATGTCGTCACAGCGCCCGGAGCTGAAAACCCTGCTGGGAGATATTTTCAGCAGAGCAAGGAAACAATCATTCTGTTACATCTAAGCTGTCACGCCCCAGATAACAAAAACTCATTAGCTTCTTTAGTCCTGCAAAGACAGGGTGTGAACTTTCCAACTATTTGAATGATTACTCAGGAACTTGTCCCTGAAGAGGTTTGTGAACTTGGTGTTGGGGAGGAAAGTGATGAAGCCTGTCCTTATTGTCACTACCTGGCATGACTGTCTTGTCGCAGGCCACGCACTTGGAGGAAAACTCATTACAGTAGCAGTCGCTGCACACCAGCGCGTCCTCCTGGCTGGTGAAGGGCTCGTCTGCCAGAGAGCGGTCGCAGCGGAAACAGCGAAAACAGTGTGCGTGGTAATGTCTGTCCTCATAGAAGAGCTCCTGGAGGAGGAGGAGAGAGGATTAAAACTGACCTACAATAAAACCACTAAAATGTTCTATATAATCAAAGATATTCAATAGAAACATTGCTACATCTTCGATTTTGTCTCATTTGTTGCGTGCAATAACAAAAATCAAAATGAGGAAAATAAGGAGTATAAAGTCCTCCCCGTATGAAAGAAAACTCAAATTCAATCAGATATAATCATATATGTCTCGAAGACAAGATGAAACAAACAAGAAAAACAAGAGTATGTACAGTATAGTTTTGCCTGTATGATTTTATGGCTTTAAAGATTTAAAGATGCTCAAGAAAAAAGCTTTACATGTTAAAATATTTTAAGGAAGACTATGTAACTTTTGAAAGAAGAAAAAAAAAACTTTTAATAAATAAAAAGTTAGATTGATAAGTTGTAAAATACATCATAATTACACTCCGAGGTTTTGTCAATCCTGCTTGTTAGTCTGGTCTGACAACTATCTTATGGTGGCTAATGTTTGCAAATAAGCACTGTGGTTCAAAAATGTGGTTTACTCAAAGACTTTGCTCCCAAATGTTGCAACTGTGTGTCAATCTGCACACGAAAATAGTCCCCAAAAAATGCCCTAATTACGACTGTTTGAGTGATATTTGCTTAAACATACAGTGCCAAGCTGATCAAGGATATCCTTAACTTTTTTTTAAATGAAAGTATATATTTATTACCCAGTTTTTGTCTTCTGTAGCAACCCGTGGGTTTGGTGAGAGCCACAGACAGAAATGATTGAGTTATGGACTAATGCGCTGCTGGTTTTGTGATGGTATTTGTTGACAATGAGAAAAATAGCTCGCTTTAACCTTTAACAGTGAATAATATGGGAACAATCTACCCTAAACTGTAAGTTAATAAAAACACTTGATGTGTTATTGTTCCTCACAGAGAGATTCTCTGTCTGCTGCCTCCCATCTGCCTGGAGGTCAGAGGTTACGTTCAACCACCAGATTCAATTGTCTATAAACCCAAAGTCTACTTTCTACGACACCCCACTGTCCTCCAAACAGAAGAGAGTTGACAAAGAGTCAAACATGAGAGAAGTTTTTGTGCATTCCCTTTTTTTCTTTGTTATTGTCTTAAAAATGAGAATAACCCACTTTGTGACTTTTTTTCTAACAGCTGCTTGTGTTCCAGTTCATCTGCAGTTCAAGCAAGCTCTGTGATAAATGGCCCCATTGAACGTTGGGTGAAAAAACTTATATTTGAGGCGTGGGGTTTCACAGTAAGAGAAACAACTAAAGCAGAGCGATGGAGAACGATGAAGGATGAATGTTGTTAAATCTTGTGCAGAGGAGGGACGGCCAAAGCAAGCAGAAGTGTAATTTACAGCCGGTCTCTCACAGAGGGTCCATAATTCACAGGACGCTGATGGCCTCATGGCGTCTGTGGGTGTTTCCTTCAGGACAGTGTTTTGGATTTTCACTAACTAAAGCTTTTGGACAACTTACAGAGGATTACAGACAATTTAGTGTTCTCTAAGTAGAATTATATTTTCCAGGAATACTAGCTGTGGTTTGAGGAAGGGGTTCGAAAATTCATTATAGTCCAGTCAGATTTGTATTTGTAATTTCAGTTGTGGAAGAAGTTCTCCATTTTGAATAAAAGCTCTGCATTCGAGGTGTTAACACTGAGGTCACCTTGGGCATTGTTCACCTTTTTAAAAGACAAAGTTTAAGATCATCAGATTAACCAACAAGGAAAATTGTAAGCTGCAGCTCTAATTTATAAAGTAACCACAGCTTTCAAATTAATGTTGTGGAGTAATAAGTATAAGGAAATGTGTAGTAGAGTAGAAGTATAAAGTACCAATACTCCATCTGTAAAAGAGCATCGTAGTTGAGTAAATGTACTGACTTTCTGCCACTGTACAAGTTGGACTTACCTTGGCATTATGGCCGATGATTTCTTTACATTCCTGGCAGGTTTTGGCATACAGGCGGTCATAGCAGGGGATGCAGTGAGGCTTGTCCTCCACCTGGATGTATTTGCGTCCACACAGGGACTCGTTGCAGGTTTTGCAGTCAAAGCGGTCACTCATGATGTCTTGCTCTGGCTGACCTCCTGCAAAACAGAGAATAAGCAAGCACAGTTTAGCATTCGCTATCAGCAAGAAGACAGTGCAGGAAGGAGGAGGAGTGTGATTAGTGAGACAGAGAGAGAAAGCAGGAAGAAGGGAGGCAGACAGTTTTTGGATATACAGCTGGGAAATAAAGACCAACAGGAGAGGGGAGAAGAAAAACATTTTCAAGTGCTTGTCAAGATACTCAAAGACGCTTCACAAGACACAAGACAAGGTTAAAAAGATCCTAATTAACTAAAAACACACCAAAGAAACAGAACACAGAACACAATTCCCAACCACGAACATCAGGGTGTGCTTCTGCAACTGCCAGGGGGTACATGGAAGAAAGTGTGAGTAGCTCAGCTAATTAACAGAAAAACAGAAACTCAGTGATAACAACTGCCAAAAGTTGTGATCAAGAGTGCTTGAAAACTTTTAACAAGCAAGAAGAGAAATCAAAACTATTACTTAATAAAAATGATTGTTAAATGATTAAAACATCAAACGTAATCTGTCACTCCAAGTGATTGGATGTCAAATCTGTCATGGACACTGCTGGAGCTTCCTGCTCCTAATCCCCTGTCTCTTGCACACACCCCTCTGCTCATCCTCCAATCAGCACCTGCCAGCTTTTCCCGACAGTACGCCATCGACACCCACTGCCGCGCCTCCTGAATTGTCCATCAACCAATCAGCTGCCTGCCTGCTCAGTCTGCCACACACCTATTGCTGGTTAACTCCATTATCCAAATACTTGTATCAGTCAGTTTGCCTTTGTTGTTTGCCTGATTGTAGTTTGTGCTCCTGCCTGCTGTGTATCCCACTGGTCTGTTCGTTTTGCCTCTTGGTTTTTTGTCCTATGCCTAATACTGCCTAATCTCTGCCTGACGTTTTTGTACCTCTGCCTGGTTGTCTGGATTTTTGTTTTTCTGGTTTGTTGACAGTACACAACCCTGCTTAATCCCTTCAGTAAAATCACTGTGTTCTCTTACTCCTGCCTCTGCCTTGTCATTATGTGTTTGGGTCAAACAAAAAAACTGTCCTTAACACAGTTCAGTTGAAAAGTATTGTAAAAATATCAATGGTGATATCAGTAATAGTTAATATCCAGTTTATTATGCCCAAATCAACATTTGAGAATGATGGGGGTTGTAATTGAAAAGGTACTTCAATCAAATGTTAAAAGCTGCTGTAAATTTGTGAGCGTTGAATAACTTCTTAAACACTGGTTTAAGAAATTATTGCTGAAATCACAGATGTGTTTCCAGAGGGAGGGGGCAGCTGTGGGGAAGAGCCCAGGTTCAGTGCTGGTTCCTGGAAAGTGGGAACAGGAGGTTGTGGGAAGGTCTGTGGTGGTAGAGAAGGTCTGTGAGGTAGGAGGGGGGCTGGTTATGGAGGGCTTTTTGAGTGGAGACAAGTCAACATCAACTTAATCTGTTGTGGGCCAGGGAACCAGAGCAGGTCCTTTAAGACAGAGGCGATGTGGTTAGCAGGCCAGCAGCAGAGTTTTGGATGTACTGGGGTTTATTTAGGACTTTGGCAGATGAATGCCAATGCTGTGGTCATGTCTGAATTCGACGAAAACATGGATCAGAGTTTCAGCAGCAGAAAAAGTAAGGTCAAGCTCTATGTTTGAAGTGAAAAAAGGTTTGCATAGAGGCTGCTGTCCAAAATTACTCCCAGGAGGAAAGGAGAGTGGAGATATCTATGGTGAAGAGGAAGTTGTCAGTGGTTTTGGTGAGGGATTTAGGACCAGTTATGTTCATTTCAGATTTATCACAGTTAAGTTTTCAGAAATTTGTCTTGCATTCAAGATTTAATTTTGGCAATGAGTTGCAGTGATGATAGATTTAGTGGAGATGTAGAGCTGGACATCATCAGCGTATAAGTTGAAGTGATGATGGATGATGAGGGAACAAAGAGGGAGGCTGTGGAGAATGAACAAGAGAGGATCAAGCACTAAACCCTGGTGGGCGCCTGAGGGTCAGAGGAGTGGTGGAGCTGTTGACGCTGATGAACTGCTGTCTGTCTGTGAGATATGACCTTAGCCAGGTTCAGTGCCGATGTTGCCGAGGGAGGATTTCAGGTGGGAGAGAAGAATAGTGTAGTTGATGGTGTCAAAAGAAGCTGTGGGAGAGTAGGAGGATGTTGTTGCAGACCTTGAAAAAGTGGTGAAACTTCCCTACAGAATAATTTACAATCCGATTTAAATTAATCTTCAACATGCAGAAAATGGAGATGGTTTACTGACAGACATCACGCTGCAGCTAACAGTTAAATATTGTTCACAAATGCTCCAATGATATAACTGCTTCTCCTGTTATGTCATTACTCACTAATATGTGAAAGCTTATAACATCCGTCTTTCCCTCCCTCTCATTCCTGTGCGAAACCCCCTGGAGCGATTTGGCATTGAGAGAGAACAACGAAACAATATTAATTGTTGGGGGCTGAACTGAAACAGTGTTCTCTATTTCAAAGGCTCTCCTGAGGGCTGTTTCATCTGTGTTTGGCCTGAATTTAAAGGGCAATACCATTTGTTTGTCTGGTTTATTCCTTTTGTCCACCAAATGCACAAGTTTGTCTAGTTACCAGTAACAAAATAAAACTTGAAATACTATCAAAAACCTTTATTGCTGCAACTTTTATTGTGATCTTGACAAACGAAAAAAAAAATACGCATACAACGTCTCCCAGGACACTTTCTAACTTCAGCAGGATTTCCTCCAAAAGTGCAGCTTTGTCTCATAGTTTCTCATAAAAGTCATAAAAGATCTTTTTAAATCTGAGTTGCCTCATTGTAGAGGTTTTTATGTCTTGCTCGTCTGGCTGTATAAAAAGGGGCTGATCTCCAAATATTAACTCCCAGCATGTTTTTGCTGTCATCACATGGACGATGTCGTGTAAAGAGTGAATGTTCAGCTCATCGATGAGCAAACAAGTCCTCAGAGTAGACGAAGGAAAAGATTTAGGATAAATGTGAGTCAAAGGAGATGCTTTTGGAGGGTTCTGTGGTTCATCAGCAGCGTAACTCAAAACCACACAACAGAAAGCAAGAAACAAGAATGAGAAAACTGTCCAAAAATGACTAGTAAAATATGTAGTAAGCATGGTTTTATCATAATTTCTGGGTCAAAATGTATTGTGTCTCGTTTAAACTGGGGTACATTTGCAAAGTATATCTATAAAACAATTGTAATTGTATAATTGTATTTCAATATGTAGTTGGGCCCTGCTTCAAACTAATGCATAGTCATTGTAATGCTGAAAAAAAACGTTTTATGTCACCAAAACTTCTCAAAAAACTACTTTACTACTAAAAACTACTTACTTTGAATATAATGAGGCTCTAGGCATTAGTTTACCAGGAGAATTAATCGACTTTATATTCCTTTATGAATTTAAATAACTGACCTGATTGGCATCTTATGGAGCAGAGGAAGAGCAGGTGGAAATAAAACCGAGCACACAGACAATAACATGATCTTACTATTATTACTGACTACACAGTGAGGCATTTACAGAGTATGTGACCCCATATTCTGCAGCAGCAAAGGGAAATGAGCGAGGAAATGAAGTGTGGGAGGTTAAAATACCCTCATGTGGAACAGCTGAGCCAGGGTAGGCAGGGCTCACAAAGATATACACAGTGTGGATGAAGATTATGGATAAGGAAAGGTCTCTAGTTTGGGTGTATGTTCATGTTCAGGATCACAACGTCTGGAACATGTACAAAGGCAGGCTGTTTCACTTGGAAACGGTTATTGTTTATAATTTTTCCCTCCTATTTTGGGCACAGAGTGGCTTTGACATGTTTCTACAATGTCAGAAAAGAGGAGGTGGGTTCAACGAAGTGCAGCTGAGAAACCGTGTGGCTTTGAAATGTTCCTGAGGGATCGAGAAATGAGCCGAGACCCCCCCCCCTCCTCATTCTCCTCCCCTCAGAGATACAACTGGCTCGGTCGAAATGATGAGAGGACCCAGAGCTCGGTGCAAACTAATGAAGGCCAGTTGTTTTCTCAGAAAAACAATTTTTGTGGTTTGTGATGAGGCTGGTAAGAATTAAACATCCCTCATGATGAAAGTCTCCTGCTCCTCAGAGCTGAATTTTACAGGTTCTGCACTTCATGCACGGTATAACCTCCAACTATTTGCATCTGGTCTGTTAAGGAGTTGTCTTGAAAGTGCAGTTTACATTCCTCGTGTCTAACTGCAATCAAACATTTTGTTTCTAATAACCAATGATGCAGCAATTTCAGATAAACATTAAAAAAGATAAACACACCCTGCTCTCAGTCACGTCCTAAAGCCGATGCCAAAAGCAGAATCTCCCTCTCCCTCTCCTCTACAAGAGACTTTTCTCCCGATGCCATGTTAACACAACACTAAGGACATTCCTCACACTGTGCATCCCTCCCTGCAGATAACAGCACTGTTTCTTATTAAAAAGGCATCAAGCAAGGTCAACAAAACAAGGAGGAAAACCAAACTGAGACAAAACATCACATCCTATGTCTGTTTTCTGTCAGGTTGCTGTCTGGATGTGGAAATCAGCCCAACTTCCCTCTAAAATGTCTAAAGAGGTTCAGGTTTCTATTCTCGTCAGTCTATGTCTGCAACGAATGCAGTGATAGAACAATGGTTTTCCTTCCGGACATAGTCTTCCCAGTTTTCAGCTTTATGCTTCTCTTCCTGAGCCACAACATCTGTGAACACAGTCTGAGGTCTCCAGCTGTTGTCTGTCATCAAATTCTCCAAAAGGGAATTAATATGGGACCGGTGCCAAAACACAACAGCATCTAATTAAAATCCATCATTGTTGAAACCATTGTTTTATGGTTCCTATGCGACAGTCCATTACAGTCCACAACTTTATAGGCAGCTATAAAATAGAAAATATAGTGAGATTCATACAGTAGAAACTGTTGAGTGAGAAACTGAGCAGTAAGTATGGCGCAGAGTCAAGAGGCTACTAGCTTAGTCTAAAATCTAAAAATCATACTTATTGCCATGTTATATCCTCCTTTATTGAATCCGTACACAAACAGAAATGTTAAAACGACGATTTCAGGGGGAGCTACATGCTGAAAAAAAACACTTTTAGATCCAAACTGAGCGTGTTGAATTTGATCAATATCAAAACAGTTTGCTAAAACTGGATGGTTGGATTTTCAGTCTGTATCATGGAATACACATGAATTTATTGTTCTTTGTACTGCATGACAGGACTGGGTGTAAACAGCAGAGCAGCCAGGGTTTTTCTTAACCAGGGTTTAATTCTCTTTAACCACACATACATCATGACTGTCTGTGCACTGGTGCCCTACCATACGCAGCTGGTGCCCTTTTTATTACATTTTTTTGCCACTGTAAGCTGTTATTTGCTTCCATTCATCCAACTTCAGTCACAACTGACTGCACATAAAGCCTCTATTAAGCAGCTGTTCATCTGACCTTCACACCATCCAGATTTTCTGACATTAATAATCTGAAACATGTACTCAGCGCCTTGTTTAACAGGCGTTCATTTTACTGTACAGGTGTCCCCTTGGACCTCACCCAGGAATACTTGTCACCCCGGTTCTCCTCCTCACCACGAGACATTAAACCAAACAGTCATCCATCCTGTCCGAGTACTCTCTCTCTCTAGTAGCACGGCTGCTGAAACTATTTAAGCCCACAATTCACCCTGATGAGTGGACACGTTGAATGCTTCACCGATACAATGTCTGTCCCGCTGAGAGATTTACTGGAGTCACTTGGCTCTGAGCACTTTGTAGTGGCAGCCAAATGGCAACTGTCTCCCAGGATCAGCCACCGGGCCTCCCGTCTCATGTCCCTTCATGGCTCGCTGCTGTTGTTTTACTCCTCAGCAACCTGACAGTTTCTTACGAGCGGAGCCAGGAACTCTGCGAGCCATGAGAGCTGCTGCTGGGTGTTAGTGTTTATTTTCCCAGTGGAGGAATTCAGACTTGTGCCTGAGGTTTACAAACCAGATTATTCCATGATGAAAACCGCTGTCACACATAATAAAATCCAGTGGAACAAATATGTAGGTATGTGTTAAATCTGTCACAGCCAACAAATATTAATGCATGCATTATAAAAAACGGCCTCAGTGCCTTTTTTGGGGTGACGTTATTACATTCCCTCTCTAAAAACAGGCACTTGATTGGAGCTGCACACCATCCTGTCTGTTTTACAAAAGACTTCTTTGACTGTTTTTATGTTATTTTCTAAAGCTTGAACTCACAATGCTGCTTTCTCCTGTAACAGTAACACCTACTAAAGAGCAGAGACTGTTTGGGCAGCAGTAGCTAGCAGCGTGGCTCCGTAGGCGGCAATACCAGACGATCACCCAGTCCACAACTGTGGTTAAGACTGAAATATCTCAACAACTATTGCAAGGATTGCCATGAAATCTGGTCCAGACATTCATATTCCACAGATGATGTGTCCAAACGAGCATTGTGATCCCCTGACTTTTCTTCTAGCGCCACCTTGAGAGTAAAATTTGTGTCTTTGAGTGAAATATCTCAATAACTCTTGAATGGGCTGCCAAGAAGTTTGGTTCAGACATTCATATTTCCCACAGGATGAATTGTAATAGCTTTGGTGATCTCCTGACTTTCTAGGATAATCATCTGGTATTTTATTGTTTGCCTAAAAATCTCTCTGATCTTTCACGACCACACCTCCCACCTTGTAGTTTCAGTCCCCAAACTCTGTAAGGAGTTGCCTCTGCATGTCAGGCTGGCCCTGCACCGCCCCATTTTAAATCTTGCCTTAAAACATGTTTTTATTTCTTGGCTTTTCATTCAGAATGTGAGCTGCCTTTCTTCTTCTTATGGTCCTGCTGCTTCATTTGTTGCATCGTCCTTTTGTCTTTTAACTTGTCTTTTAAAACTCTGATTGTACAGCGCTTGTTGTTTTTAAATGTGCTTTGTTAATAAAAGGTAGGATTCGATGGGTCAAAACCTCAGTTTGTCCAATCCTGGAACAGAACAAAACTCCTGTTATTCCAATATGGGAACATAAACTAAAGTCTGATTTAGCTACTTTTCCCGTGTTAAGCATTTGTCAATGATAATATTGGGTTTTATTTAGATTTTATTCTAATTGTGATGGTCAGTCAACAGTCAACACTGTAGTTTTTTCATACAGTGGGTGATATCAATAGATTTGTTTGCTTATAATTACAGTCTAAATGATATGGTGTGAACATGGCACATGTACAAGGCTTGTTTTCTTAAAGCTCTAACTCACTGCTCTTTTACTGTAACACCCACTAAAGAACCCAAACTGAACATGGATCCAGTTAAAACAGGAAAGCTTGTAACAAAGTTGGGTTCTAATTACCACCCCACTTTACTGTTTATTCCCCCTGAAATGGATTAGGGTAGTTTTACTGCCTCTGAAGCGCAGAACAGACCTCATATTGTGTGACTCCTGGGTTGCATAACCTGGATTTTGGGAAGTGAATGAGAATATTGACAGCGGCACAATACTGTGTAGACCACGCTAACAACAGTGCAGCCCCGCAGCACCGGAGGAAAAGTGACACCCTAACAGTCGCAGCTATAAAGTGTTACAGAAAAAAAGAAAAAAGACAAACAAGGCCGGTCTCTTATGGCTGTCAGATGACTGCGCTCCCTTTCATCCGCAGTACAAAGACGCTCAATGTGGTGCAGCTTCCTGCAGATCACAAGGCCAATTTCAGCTGCACGCACACAAGTCAACATGAGCACACATGAGCACATCTACGTTTTGTTGTCACTGATTAAAGATCTCGTCAAGATAAATTGCATCTCGCTGTTTAAAGCAATGCTGATATCCTGAGATACTGAGATGGCAGATCTGTAACATTATTTTGTTTACTTGAGCTTGAAAAGTAGCTGCAGTTAAGTGAAATCCTTATAAGATAAAATCAGTGTCAAAGATATAACTGTGGTGTGATCTTGTCATTTTAATTATCTTCTCAGAAAATCAATTTTTCACTCTGGGTTCCACTAAAACCACAACATGGTACTACGGTCATATTAAACCCACAGCATTGGAGAATAAAGTGCTTTTAAAACTAGAGGATGTGTCTATCTAATCTGTTTCAGCTTCACACAAATCAGCATGAACACACAATGTCCATTTTGTTCTCTCTGGTTGAAGATCTCATCAATCTCATCTCAAGATTAATTCCTCCTCACTGTTTTAAACACTAATGTTATTGTGAGACACTGAGTCTGGTTGTTTCAATGTGAAGGCCAGCTAACTTTCAGCTTCCCTTATTTTAATCACGTGGTCATTGTTCCAGAGAAATCTCTTCTTTCAGACTGCATTTCCCTAAAACCATAAACTGATCAGTATCCATTGGATATTAATGACACGTGAGGCACCTGTAAAGAACGTGTCTGGTTTTGTTTTATGAGCCTCCAGCTGGCTGTTTGTTTATCCAGTGGAACAATGTGGGCTGCAGCTGCAGCTTCACCTCCGCTGCTGTCGACTAAACTGACAAACAGTCAGACAACAAGTAAACAAACCACCACCGTGTCAAGACTTCAACACATGGTGACCTGAAACAGCGGCTCCCAACCTGCAGGCCATGACCCCCACCAGGGGTCGCGGGATGATTACTGAGGTACAAACTAAGAAAAAAACCAACACTTTTCTCAGATTTCTTCCTAAATACTGTAGATTCACTTCCTCTGATCTCAAATAATCCTAAAATCCTATTTTAAAAAAATGAATCTCCTCAACAGAAAAACACCATCTAATATCACATTTGTTTGTTTTATTGGAAACCCCTCTCTTCATTTGACAAAAAAAAAAAAACACATCTCATTGGTGACTCTATTTGCAGATGAAGACCGTGAGATGAGTTTACATGGTGGGTCGGGTCATAAAAACTGACATTCTGATCATCGGGTGGGTGAAAAAAACACATCAATAATGGGGAGGATTAATACAACACAAACAAGAAGCACGTCTCCACTTTAAGAGAGCTTAACTTCACTGAATATTTAAATCTCCAGGCACACAGAAAGGATCGATCAGGATCTAATGTTGATTTATGTTCTGTGTTCTTCTGCACATCCAAAAGTTCACACACTTGACGATTGCAGTAAAGCTGCATCCTCAGGATAAATCTTGACGTCCATCAGAGCTGTCTAAAACATTTATGTCAGAAGCAAAAACATTTATTTATGTTTCCCCTGAAAAGTTTCCTCTGTCCTGTCAAGTTTATAACTATAGTGTACAGTTTCACTGCTTAAACGTCCCACAATATTTGCTGCAGTGACGTTCTGGAAACGTTTAGAATTACTGAAAGCAGCATCTCTGATCTCTGATGTTAAATAGAAAACACTCAGACATACGAGAAACAATTAAGAAACCATCTAGAAAAGCTCAGGCTGCTCAACGTGATTTAAAAGGATGAAATCATTCATTGAAGAAAATAATGAATCCCGGTGGGTAGCAGTGGATTCATCAGAACATAATCCGCTATTCACTCCTCATCATCACTCTTAATTATTTTATCCAGCCATGAACCTGCCAGCGACAGACCCGTCTCCCTCGCTGTCTGCCATGACACAGTCCGAAGGGACATTTTGGGGCGGTTGAGTACGACGAGTGAGCTCACAAGGAACATACTTAGAAACTCTTGCTAATCTAGTTTACATCTGGGAATTTCTTGCCTGCATAAAATCCACATTGTTGAAACACACTCAACAGCAGTTGAAACACACTCACACTGGCGCAATATAAGGAGCAGTGAGGCTAAAAATGTCTAAATGTTTCTGCGAATGAAGGAGAGAGTAAACGCAGGAAGGAAGGTTAAAGAGATTTAATCGAGTGTGCTCATGGAGTTCCTTAAAATGAAGCAACTTCAGTGAAGTTACTCTTGGCAGCGCGGTTGTTGCACTTGGATTGTACTTGCAGGAGAACGCTGACCGATGGAAATAAACAATCAGCCTGATCTTGAATACCGACGACTATTATCCAAAACAAATACACAAGTAAACATATTTTCCCATCAGCTGCCAGCTGGCATCGGACGGTTCAAGACCTGGGTGTTAATGGTAACAAATGTTTGTTTTCTGGGAGACCGCTGGGCCTGATGTCTCTGTTTCACGTTTACTGCTGCGTTTATTTGACTTTTATTCTGAGCTTCATCAAAGTGTTGGAGAGCTTCAGAAAGGGTTTTTTTTCCAGAGTCTTTTGGTTCATTTTGATTTTTACCAGGTTGAGATCAAGAAAAGGTGAAAACTTAGAGTCAAAATCGAACTTTTACACCAACAGCAAAGACAGATTATGATTTTAGTGGTTTTAAAAATGACTTTTACTCACTCACTCACTGCACAATGGACAAATTTGGGATCTTTCCTCTGACTTATTTAAGAAGTCAGACATTTGGGAAAACACACATTAGTTGTCTTCTCCGTGTTCATGTCTGTATGCGGTAAAAATGAAGTTACACCCTGCAGCCAGTTAGCTTAGCTTAGCATAAAGGCTGGAAACAGGGGAACAGCGATCGTGACACTTCTTAAGCTCCCTGATTAACATGTTATATCTCGTTTGTCTAATCTAGAGAAAGTTTTGCTTTTAGAGGGAGTTGAGGAGACGTCACTGCTCCTGGCTGCACAAATTACTGTTTTTACATTTCTGTTTGTGTATGAATTAAACATACAAGTCAGAACATGTTCATTAATAAGCTTTTGAGTGGCTCGGCTAGACGTTTCCTCTTGTTTTCACTCGTTATGCTAAGTTAAGCTAATCGCCTGCTGGCTCCAGCTTCATTCTTAATGAACCACTTCTCCTTAAGAAATAGCCCAAAACATCCACCCTGTTGTTTTTACACATAAATCAGTTTTTGTACCGATTCAAAAAGAAAAAAAAACAAGATATAAAATGATAATTAGTGAGCTTTAGTGGTTCTGCCTTTGCACAAGCTAGCTGTTTCCCCCTGTTTCCAGTCTTTATGCTAAGCTAGTTTAACAGCAGCTGCCTCCATGTTAATTATACCATAAAAACGGCAATACATTTTTTCTGCTTCTGCTTCTTTAAAACTCTTCCAGGCTTTAGGCTAAATCAGAAATGGGAAACGGAAAAGTTGGCGATGTGAGTGAGCCTGACTCATGGTGAGACTCTCACATCCCTGACAGTCTGATTTTAACCGTTTTATTTGTCTCTGGCTCGTCTCCAGTGATTGTACACGGGCCTTCGAGCCTTCGCCCAACATAAGCATTTCAGAGGAATGTGGCTGTGGTCAAAACGTGGCAAAATCATGAGGTTCAAGCTCTGAGAAGAAGAAAAACACCAACAACAACAGAAAAAAAGCAAACAAAAACAGCATTTTTCTTCCGCCCTCTGTTTTCTAAAAAAAGACAAAAGTCAGGAATTCCTTTCTGTGTGAAACAAAAAATAACACACACACACACACACACACACACACACATTTCTTCAGGGGCTGAATGCAACTAGAGCTGGATTGTTTCAATGGATGTATTAATTTCACCCAAATGGATTGGAGCATGGTGGTGGTGTGGGGATGATGTGCGGTGATGGAAACTATGAGCGGAGCCAGAGGGGGGGGGGGGGGGGGGGGGGTTGCTGAGTCTCCAGAAGAAAATTTGTAATCTAACGGAGACATGACATCACTCTAACTCTACAAGACTGAGGGGCTTGTTAACACGCCTCCAAATGAATCAAAAAAGACATAATTGCATCACATGTTGAGCTTTTATTATGGCTACATGAGGCCTGATTGTGTCTTCTACCTGACTCCAAAAACATTGAAGCAAAAAGATTGTTTCCTCAAAGGTCTCCTTGTTCTTCTTCTCATAAATCCTGCTCGAAAAACTGGCCCGCAGCACTTATTCACAGTATCAGTTACTCACTCTGGAGCCCGTTCGGGCCCCCAACCCCCAATAACATCCACTATTTCCTCACTCTAAAGAAAGAACATCCTCTCTGGTCCATCCTGGACGAGGGGGGGGGGGTCAAATATTTGGCTTGAAAACATCCAATTCTTGCACGATTACGATGATTATGCTTTTAAGTTTAATAATCTAGCACAGCTTTTTATTGATAAGTCACCTTTTGTAATGTCTTTGCTGTTGACAAACCACTTTTACTAAAGCTTCATTGATCAATTTGAAGTCATTATTATCCTTTAAGTTTGGTATGAAGCAGCTATAAATGTTGGTGATATTAATAAAAGCCTCTCAGTTTGACATGTTATTAAATCATTAATAAATGGAGATTAATCCAGAGTCTCTGCAGCACTTTTGGGCAACCAGTCAGTTATTCTCAGTAATAAAGACCTGGTCTATAAAGCCTAAGTAAATTATAAGTTAAATATTATTTATAACATGTAAACCCTTTATAATTGAACTGTAATAGAGAGAGGTGCAGTTCATTTTAGAGCTTCCTTGTGTTGGCTAAAACACAGTAGGATGCTTCAGTAATGCGCCAGGTGGAGACAGGTGAGGATCCGTGCTGATGTGCGCGCTCCAGGAGGTCACACCCACGCAAACTCACCGTGACACGCTTTAAAGTCACTTATCGTCAACTTCTCCACGTTACAAAGCCGTGACTAGTGCGTGCACAGGTCGATATAAGTCGTATAAATGTAAACGTACCTCTCTTTGCGCACCAGCAGCCTCTGGAGATGCTCGCAGGAGACTCTCTGCCCTCTGCAGGATCCGAGCAGTTTGTCCGCTTGTGCTGCTCTGGCGGATAAAATGACAGATAATTAAAGCTTCCGCGGGCTCCTGAGAGCTCAAAACTGACGTGTTTCCACTGACTTAAGCATCTGTGACTGGTGCGTAAAACCAAAACCATCCCTCCAAACGCCGCCCCTTTCCTCCGCTGCCTGTCTCTCCACTCCCTCCGTCTGTCTTTCACCTTGTGGGGAGTTCAGGCTCACAGAAGGTGCACTCACTGTGTTTTTACATGTAACTGAATATTTTAAACACATAGTAGACTTTTGGCTTTCAGCTGCTGATGTAAACCACTTTATTATCTCTGTCAATGGAAAGTTTCTGTCCCAGTCTCGTAATGATCTCCATGGTTGTGCTGAATAATGATTTCATTTAATGTGCTCTGCAGCATTTCACTCTCACATTATGTCACAATAAAACTCATTTAGGGTCTTTTTAATTATGCATAATTAATATATAAGATAAGTTTTGCTGGTTTCTGTTTGATTCCTTCATGTTAACTTCAGCTAAACTCCCCAATGAAACATTTATAAGCAGTGCACACGATAAATGGCACTCTTACATTGTGTTACAGAGCATTTGTTAACTGTTTATACAAGTTATGTAGCATTTATTAATATTGTGTACATCCAAACAAATCTTACAGCCTGTTGTAAAGCATCTTTGTAATTATTTATATGCAGAACAAATCTTATGGCACATTATAAAGCATTTATTTACATCTTACACACCTCATCTCACAAGCTGAAAACTAATGAAAATGTGTCAAGTTTAAAAGTTTCATTCTTGCCTCAAAGTCCACTTACTGGATTTCCCTTCGCAGCTTTCAGTCCATCTTGTGGCTTTCATCGGCTGCTGGAGATGAGAATGCACAAATGAATAAACACTTCATCAACAAATGCAATAAAAAATGTAATTAAGATTATAAATGAACACACATGTACATTATATTTGATATTTTCGTTAAATGTGCCACCGGATGTCTGCTTCCAGCTACTTTATAATCTGTCATAAACATTTGCTTATTTGCTTATTTACGGCCTCTGAAGGCTGAAATGGTGGTTAACATTAATTCATACCAGAATTTCTCTGCACAGTCACCATCCATCACACATGGATGAGGACGCTACACACTCTCTGCATCGTCTTTAAAGTCCAGCTTTTCTCCTCAGTGAAACTCTCTGTGGTCAGAAGCGAACTGCCTACAAAAATAATAAAATAAAGATATCATTTTCCCTCTCATTGACCTCCATTTTCCACAGTGGTGAGCAGGAGGTCTGGGGACGATTAGAGGCTTCAGCTGTGGCTCCGTCCTGCCACCACCCATCAAGTCAGGGTGAGCTGTACATGTGGATGTGATGAAGGCCTTTTGGTCGCATGTGTGGCATCTTTAAGCTTGTTTGCAGGACCCGTTGATGGGCTGCTTACGGCCCAGAGTTTGTTAAAAAATATATTAACTTGTTTGAATTAAAGCCCAAGTCTGAGTGAGGGTGACGTTTTTTTTCTGCATCATCCTGATTTTCCATGTGAATAATCTGCCATCTGCTGTTCAAACTTTGTTAGTTACATCGGTTCAGCCGGAGGAGGACGCACAAGGAGATTTAAAAGACATGAAGACACAAGTCTGGAAAAAAAAACCCATGTAATTATCACAATATATTTTTTTTGCCATTATCAAGCACTTCTATGAGACAATAATTATCAAATAGTTAAGAAAATAATGAACTCTTTGTAGTGGAAAATGTGGATGTTACACTAGCTTCACATAACTATAAGAAAGTTTCTCATATTACTGATTATAAGAAACAGTCTTAAAATTATGAGACATAAAAAGTTTGAGAAACTTTTAAAATTATCAGATGGTTTTGCATAATTGTGAGAAAAAAGCACTTTCTCATAAAAGTAGTTAAAGTAGTAAGTCGTTTTTTTTATCCAGCTCATAACTTCATACAAAAGCTTATACTAATGAGACGACTTATAATTATCCAGAATGTGGAAGTTATTCAAATCCAGTTTTTACATTTTTACTTCTTATCTCAGTTATGAGCTTTCTGAAGAGTTGAATGATGAGAAACTATCACAATTTTGAGATACTTGATCAAAAGTATGAAAAGTGTATTTGATTTTTTGCTTAATAATTATGGCTTAGCTCCTCTGTGATGACGCTGCGCCAAACTGTGACGACTGAGACTTTTTTATCTCATAATCATGAGATAATAAGTGTCATGATTATGAGAGTACAAGAAAATGGGCATCATCTTAAAAAGAAATCTAAATTACAACTTACTAGCACATCGTTATGTGAAAATCCGTAATGACTGTGAGAAGAAAACATTTAATAATATAAAGTAAATATCTAACTAACACCGTATCTCTTATGACACATTGGCTCATAATTACTGCTTCACATATAAATATAAAAAAATCTCAAAATTCTAACAATGTCACACAATTACAATAAATTTCTATTAATTAAAGAAGTTTATTCAAATCAAAGACACAGCTAAGAATGATTCAGCAAAATATTAAACATATTTTATTAAAGATTTATGTACAATAATAAAAAAACAAGCCCTCACAGTCTCTGAGACGTTAATCAGGTCCCGTTAAACGCTCGCACCGAAAAAACAAAGCAACCTCCACAAACTGAATCTCTGTGAAGTAAATTTGGTCAAAACGTTCATCAGAAGCTACAAGAAGCGGAGTGTCTGCAGGCGCGGCGGGTCGTCCGAGTGGAAAGCGTCATCAGTTATTTCCATTAGACTCCATTAAGGCCAACATGCCGTCGTTCCCTCTGCTGATCAAAAAGGCTCTAATGGTGGAACTGACACGGCTCTGGTCCGGAGATCCTGAGCAGAGAAGCAGGCCGCTGGTCGCATGAGTCATTATCAACAGAAAACACACTGTAGAACAAACACTGTGCTTTTTTTTTTCTATCATACTGGGGATTAAATCCTCTTACAGCACTCAATATTTCAAGGTGAAGACAGCAGGAACATGAGAAGTTCGTGGGGCTTCTACATTGTGCTTCAGATTAACAACAAGCACTTAAACTGGATCACACGTCTCCATCAGGAGTGTTTTTAAGTTGCAGCGCACACAGAATTAACTGGCCAAGAAGGTAAACATAGCTGACAGGATTCTTTGCTATTTCAATACAGAAAAAATGTGCAGAAAGTAGGTTTTTTTTGGCATATTTTCACCAGTAATACTGGAACAGATATACGCATGTCTGAGCAGGACGTTTCTCACACCAGCGGCGGAGAAGCAGGCGGATCAGATTTAGTCCTTCATCTTCATCTACATCACTCAGAGTTCAGTTCATCAGCTGCAGCTCAGCTTCTCCGGCCGATTCACTCACACTCAGCTGCACACATGGAAGTAACGTCCGTTTGGCAGGAAGCAGGTGAGCCTTCAGATCGTCTCTCCCCGTCGAGGGGCCTCGCTGCACCGCAGGTAACCCACACAATCGCGCCCGTACTCGTTTCTCGCTCTCTAGACGGCGTTTCCGTTCAGCGCGGCGTACTTCAGGCCAGTCAGGTTGTTGCTGGGTGAGCTGACGCCTTGTGGCGGAGCGCCGACTTCAAACACTTCGTGGATGGCTTTTCGGAAACAGTGAAAATTGTACTCTATCAAACCTGCAAAGAGAGCACATAAGTTGTTTAAAGCGTTTAACTCCAGACGTGACAGCTGTTTGTGTGAGGAAAACACGCCTCCACACTCGCAATGGCATCTTTTTTTCTAATGATCTCTGTCCACACTAAAACAATTACAGCATAATTGTCAAAAACGCTGTGTAATAATGAGATAACGGTAATGGTTGTGCTGCTTCAGTGAGAGATCAATCTAATAACAAGTCAGCAGGAAAATTGGTGGAAAAAGTATTCAGGTCCTTTACTGTAATAAAAGTAGGAATAAAACACTGTTATAATAATCCATTACAAGTACAAGTCCCGGCACTGAAAATGCTACTTCGGTGGTATTTTCAACAAAATGTAGCTGAGGTGACAAAAGTAAAACTATTCAACGCAGAAAACATCTCCTGTGAGTGTTATTAGATTATTATGGATACATTAATGTGCAGTTAGTTACTTAGTTAATTAGTTAACCGTAGTTAGTCGACGTGGAGTTAATTTTAACTATCAATGCATCATATTTTCACCAGTTCATATGTTTTGCATGAAAAAAATCCTGATTTGTAAAGACATTTTTTTTTAAAGTACAATATTTCCCAGTGAAATGTAGTGGAGGTAAAAAAAATAGCACAAGATTTTAAAAAAATCCTCAACTTTGTACTTGAGTATAGAACTTGAGTAAATCAACTATGTTACATTGTTTAGTTATCATCATTGACTGTCTTCCGTTCTAAGTTCAAGGGCTTCTGGAGAAACAAAACTTTTCCTAAACCAAACAGCTGATCTGCAGCTTAATACAGTGCGCTGCATGCGTATCGTCACAGCTTTGTGTGTACAGAGACAGAAACATGTGGTGTTATTATTTTTCCAGCTAAGAATGGGTTTACTCTAAAAAGATCAACCCTCATTTACACTTTTGAGCTGGCGGCATCCTGTGTGACCAAACCACAGTCTGATAATGCCAATTTAAGGGTTAATAAAATCTAAAGCTACTCACCTTTTCTCTCGAAGCTCTCCTCTCTGAGGATGCAGACGAGAGCGAGGAACTTTGTGACCTCTTTCAAATAAAGCACGGTAGTGTTGTTGAGCTTGATGATAGCCAACGACTCCTTGTCATAGGCGCAGCCGCTGCCGTCCTCCATTAGCCTGCCAAGATGGGAAAAGACAGACAGGCAACTCTAAACCCCCGAACAGAGAGGATACAACCACTGCCAGCGCTTAAAACAAACAGGATACGATTCTCCTCACCCGTAAATGCAGGAGACGTCGATGACGACATCGATCATGTCGCAGCAGAGCTCGTAGGACTGCATGTCCACCGGAGAGCTGTCTGTGGCGATGTAAATCTTGCTAACAACATCAAACAGGAAGGCTTTCTCAATCCCAGAATGCTGCGAAACATGAAGGACGTCATTAAGAGAAGGTACAGATGGGACACACTCAGAGGACGTTTTGTGCAGCTAAGAATGAAACAGCATACAGATATGAAGATGTTCAAGAGGTTCTCCAGCGTTGGTAACTGAGGAATGAGCTTCTGGACGACTTTACTGAAGGCCTCGAATATGGAGTGGTCGTAGATGCTGGTCAGGTAGAAGCTGACGAGGGAAAGAAGGAGGGGAGAGTCAACACGCTGCGAGAACGGGCGGCGTTGCCAAACAAGTTAGGGCAGAAGATGAAAGCCTCAGCTGTAAACACCACAATGCAAGTGATGTCACGTCTGCTCGCTGTGAGGACGAAACAATCAGCCCATCCACAAAACCAGAGTCTGAGCATGTTTAACTCAACGATACACCGGAAACATCCACGTGTTACAGCTCCACGTGTCAGAGGTTTAAATTATCCAACATCAGAGTACAGTTTAAAGACACATTCCCTAATTTTCTGACCACTTGAGGGAAACAACTTAAACACACTTAAGTTGGTTTGCGCCAACAAGGATTATTTTATGTTTCATTTTATTTGGCACACCCAGTGGTTTGTTATCTCAGCTGTTAGGTAGCAACATGTCTCCCTCCGGTATTCAAATAGGACTTATTGTGAACTCCCCGTGTGTGCTGCTGAGGAAAACCGTCCCGAGAGTTTAGCTTTAACGTGACCCTCCTGAGTCTCCAGCCGATGACTCTGCCAGCTCAGAGCAGACAGACCTGACATTCAGGTGTCTCCGGTCCCTCCTCCCTCATCACATGTTACTGACAATGCGAGTTTCCTTCTCAATAGTTTATTGTTAAAAATGATGCTTGTGACCATACGTTTGATCACATCTACCTCATTTAAACACCTTAATGTGTATTTTGGATGTTTTCTTTACACTAATATAAAAGAAGACAGGAAGCAAAA
The DNA here is from genome assembly GCF_042242105.1 of Pempheris klunzingeri. NCBI lineage: Eukaryota > Metazoa > Chordata > Actinopteri > Acropomatiformes > Pempheridae > Pempheris > Pempheris klunzingeri. The sequence goes on from NC_092027.1 coordinate 6,108,136, forward strand.
TAACCTAAACCCTTTAAATTAACCACACTGGTCTATTAAAGAAATATGTTTTTGCCTGTAGTGTCTCTCCAGGGCCAAATACACCCACACCAGCAAATGCATTAGTGAAAATCTACTTTTAAGCACATCACTGGTTTCTATGAGTGATCCCCAGCTAAGTATCGCTCTCAGTAACTTGAAGAATATCAAGTATCTGACCTGTGCAGACACGTCAGTCGCTCACCTGAGGTGAAGCTTCTCCAGGCTGGCGTCTGCCAGATCATCGTTGGCCCTCTGATGAATGTCTCGCTGTGTTTCTATTTTGTGGTCATCTGACAGGCCGTCTACTTTATGGATGAACACCTCAAAGTTGATGTCTGGGTTCACTTTGTAGGCTCTGGACACAGTGAGGTGTAGCCGCACCAGAGCCTCCACGTAGTCGTCCTGACAAATTCAGCATGAACAGAAAAAGTGACAAGTTGATTCATCTCACACAGGAAGCCTTTAAACAGTATGACAGTATGAGCTTCAGTTTAAACTAATGTCATCCTACCTGAGCATCTATGACAAAGATCAAAGCGCCGGTTCCCTTAAAGATCATCTCGCTGTCAAACGTGGGGTCGAAGAAGTCCACCTGGCCGGGGAAGTCCCAGATCTGGAAGTTGACAAAGGAGCTGCTGGAGATGTCGTCCTTGTAGATTTTGTTGGTGCTCTCGAGGAACAGTGTCTCATTCGGAGACATCTTGTGGAATACAACCTGCCGGAGGAGGATTATTGTGTTGTTACTTACAACGTCTTCTCTGATTCACGTCTTCTTTCTCTTCTTCTCGTAAAACCTTTTAATTTCTTATGTCTAATATTCACTAAACATGATTTGTTTTATGTGTATTTACTAAATATTGTCATTGTTTCTCTATATTGTATATACACACACACACACAGACACACACACACACACACACATCCTGTTGAAGGGCGTCAGTGCCTTATACTGAACAGACTATTTCTCAATCAATCTACTATGTCACAATAAGAATGACTAAAAGCATTCATACATGTTATAGCCTGGCTGATGCTGTATTTTTGAGGCCAATACACATGTTGACAAGTACGAAATAAAAAGATCTAATAGTCAGTCACTTTGTTGTGACTGCTGTCTTGTTTTTTGTTATTCTATATTATATTTTTTGTTCGGACAACACAACATCTATGGCATGTCTGTCTGTCTGTCCCAGGAGAAGCCTGTTCCTCTTCCTGAGGTTCCTTCAATGTATTTCCTCATTAAAGGACTTTTTCAGGGGGAGTTTTTCCTTAGAAACACGAGTGGTTTAAGGACAGAGGGTGTTGTGTGCTGTACAGACCTGACTTGCCATTGGTTGGGCTTCAGAATAAAACAGATGCCATGATCAGTTTATTAGGTACAGAGAGCTAAAACTGTGTTGCAATAAATCCCACCTTCATGAAGGTTAATATGCTGACACAGTATAAGAGAGGATGTTTACACTTGTCTAATTGTTTTTTTCTTTTTTTCAAATGATTTTTTCTGCATATTCATATCCATACATAATAGTAACATGTCTGTTGACCTTAGTTCAGTCCTTATGCTGTCCTTATTCTGCTGTATTCATTCTGAGTGTCTGTTGTTTTGTAGGGTAAATGAGTGACATTCCTCACATGTGTAAACAAACTAAAGCTGATTGATTTACTTGTGTGGCTGTTTTGGTTGCTGTAGTTGGAGCTGTTGAACTGTATTATAAATATTTCTATCAATAAAAGTAGATTTAAACTCAAAACACCTCTTAATATTAGGAAACAATACAAACAGCAGCACAACTGCAGCCTGTCGTGCAGCTTGAACAGAAACTGAACTATATTAAAAGTGAGCTCTGCTGAAGGAGCGCAGTATTTGCTCTAGCCAGGTGTAGCTAACACACAGACAGGTGTCCTGTTTTAAGTTAATTTACCTTCTGAATGGAGGACTTCCCGCTCCGCCTCAGTCCCATCAGCAGGATCCTCGGTTTGTCAGCTGATGAGGAGCTCTCCTCCATGTCGGGCTCCTCCACCCCATAGCCGAAACTTTTGGGAAACGACCCCACGACACCGTAACTCCCCGTTAACGTGGGCTCCTCATACTGAATAGACATCCTGTAACTCACAGCCCACTCTCTGCCTCCCTCTTACTTTAGAAACCTGGCTAAACAATCAGTAGAGGAATGTTGTTGTCGAGCTAGCATGGCAAGCTAATTAGCTTAGCTAGCAGCTAGGAGCGCGGTGTTTATATATGTTAAAATGCTACGTCAAAACCCGAAACGTATCCAGATGTGGTTTAAATTTAAAAAAAATCACCAGAAGGTCAAACAACCACAATATCGGCACAGGTTTGATTTAGCCAGACCAGAAAACTGAGGAAGGATAATTAATTAAAAAAACAAAAAACAGGCTAGTCACAAGTTAGACATTTCCGCCCCCTTTAGCTCTTAGCCCCGCCCCTTGGATCTGATTGGCTGTTCTCGCCAAACATAGTCATGTGACAAGCAGTCCAACAAACACAAGCAGGAAGAACACAAACGGTGAGTAATGCTTTTCTGTGGCTCATTAGTTTAGCTTATTATATAAAAAAAAATACAGAAGCTTTCATAAGTGTTGGGTTGATTTTAACCTCCTCCGTAATAAAATTCTGCACCTGCTCATTTCTGAATGCATTTAGTGTTTGGTTTTTAACGTAAACCTTGTGTAGTTAGTTAGCTTGTTCGAGCTAACTTCCCGTGATTCATTGAAAGTGCGTTTATCTTGTATTAGTCCAATTTCTGCACTAATTCTCCTGCTGTTGTGCTGATATGTCTCAGACAGCCTCTGTGCAGTGATAATGAACTGAAAGAGGAAATGCATACGGCTTAGTGTCTGTTTTTCACATGACTGGAACATTTCTATTACATAGGACAAAGAAAGATCAATTAAAGCAAACAGTTAAGTTCATGTCAGTGGTTATTTGCCCCTGTCTTGGCAGAGTTATGTCTTGATGAAATGGTACAAAGCAAATGAGTGTAAATGATGTATTTTGCAGCACATAGATTCAGACTTCACGTGTTTGTTTCAGGGTCCAAGATGACAGCAGCCCTCCTGTGTCTCTTCCTGGCTGGTCCAGTGCTGCTGGCTGCTGCTGGCCCAGTTTATGAGTCCAACAATGGGACCGTACCACTGGTGCTGTGGCATGGGATGGGTTAGTGACTGTCATAGGGAATGATTTGTTCCCAGAATTATTTATTTATCCCTATTATCACCCACTTTCCCCTTTTTATTCCCCCCTAAGTAGCTTTAAGGTGAAAAAGAATCTCTGACAGTATCACTTACAGTATAATCCTGTGTTTAACCTTTGTGTTGGCTGTAAAGGAGACAAGAAACTAAAGGAAAAAAACGAATTATCTTTTTTCTAAGACTTAAAACTGAGTTGTTTCTGTGCTGTGTCTCTGGTCCTCTGACAGTCGTATGTCTGAGGGGAAAAAAAATGTGAAAGGTGCACAGCAGGAGAGCATGATAATATAATATACATCCACCCATGTTGTTGCTCATGTTGTAGTGAAAGTGAAAGCCAAAAAACACTTCTTGTAGCACTGTTGAACTACAAGCCTGAGCTGTTGTGCAGTTCGGTTCTTTAGTCTCACTGGGGGAAAGAAAGACAGTAAACACATTACAGTACAACAATAGAATCTATAAAAGATGCATATTTATAGCTAAGTGTGAGCTAAGAGCAAAGGAGCAAGGTAACAATGACTTTATAACTGGGCCGTTGCTCATTTTATTCCCATAGCGGCTGGAAAACACCGTCTGGGGACGTGGCAAAACAAAAACACTTTCTCTTCTCCCTCAACAACAGCAGCTTAAGTTCCTCTGAGGAACCACTGACAGAACCACAGAAGCTTTCAACAGTAGAAGGCTGTGCAGTGACCATCTGTCGTAGTCTTATGTGTTCAACAGATGTTACTGTAAGCCAGAATATTATTGATATTCAGGCTCGTTCCTCTCTCTTTTTACATTTACATTTTTTTTTTTTACCATAAATAAGTAGTAACAATAAATATATAAACTATGTCGTAGTCCGTCTTTCAGTACCGTCCAGTTTTTAATAATTAATAAACATTGCTCAAACAGGAATAAATTAATTTTTTGGTGACTATTTTCAGCAATGGACTAATACACGTGTTGCTCTAGTGTCAGCAACAGAACAATGTGTATGGGACTCATTCATGGTGATAGATAGATAGATAGATAGATAGATAGATACTTTATTCATCCCCTTGAGGAAATGCAGGTATCCAGTAGCTGGCAGTCAGTTGACAATAAAATAGACAAATAATAAAAGTCAGTGAAACCAGTAAAGCTGGTGAAGTAAAATCACTTCAGCACCATTTAAGATACACGTCAAATGTATTTATAAACAAGAATAAGCTCCATCAGGCTTTGGCCACACAGACAATACTTGTGTTGTTGGTTTTAAACTACATTCCACACGCTACATGTAGAGTGAGTCAAATTTATCATCCCACATATTTTAAGTAATGACATGATAAATGTTCATGTGTTGCCCAGGTGACAGCTGCTGTAACCCGCTCAGCATGGGGGCCATAAAGAAGATGATTGAGGAGGAGATCTCTGGCATTTACGTGCTCTCGCTGATGATCGGAAAGAATGTCATCGAGGTACTTTCGCTCCATAAAACCTTTTAAAGTCGATGCTAAAATTCTTACAAAGAAAATGTTGATTTGCTTGCGAAAATGGGATTTGCAATCTCTTCTTTTGACTTTTTCTCTTATTTTTCTGTTGTGTTCATGCATTTTGTTGCATAAAATAGCAGAGCTCTGCTTTATGTGTATGTTTTATCCATATAATGCGGCATTACATTGTTTCTCTAGCTTTTTTTAAGCTCGGTAACTCCAAATTTAACCAAAAAAAAAGAGTGTTTCAGGTTAATTTCGTACTCTAAAGGTAGATACATGTCTTCACTGCAGACATGTTTAGCCAGGAATGTCACACGTGAACCAGACAGTCATAAGATAAGTACAGAATATTAATACAGATGGATAAAGCAAATGAATGGTGTCAGGCTGACGTCGTTAGTAGCAACAATACGGCACGTTCGATTGATACATCCACACGACATGACAGGACTCCTGCTCTGTGATATTTGCAGTGCTTTTGGCAAAAGTTGCATCAGAAAAAAAAGCTCCTTTTAAGACTCCACCATGCCGTTTTTCAGTGTTAATATTCATAGCGGACCAGTGGGACTCCGCTGCTTTTCTCCTTTGATCTGTCGGAACACTGTGACTTTATCTCTCAGCTCTTCTCCTCGTGGAACTGTGCTCGTTTTCTTCTTTTAATCTCTCTGTCACGCTTTGAACTTTTCATGTTTCTCCTCCTGCAGGACACAGAAAATGGGTTTTTCAAGGATGTGAATGAGCAGGTGTCCATGGTGTGCAGTCAGCTGGCTCAGGACCCAGAGTTGAAGGGAGGATACAATGCTATGGGCTTCTCTCAGGGGGCACAATTTCTGTATGTAACTACTGTTCTGGACACTCAATGGTTTTGTTATGTCAATGTGGTTGAAATTGGACAAATTCTGTGTTTGTGTAGTTTCCCTTCTTGCCCGATTCTCCTGCAGAGTGATTGAAATACTTAAAAAAAAAAACCCAATATCTTAAAGAATAGCATGATGTCAGGACTTTTTGAGAAAGTCAAAGATGGTGAGGTTCAGCTCCTGAGCTTCATTCTCAGGCTGCAGACTCTGTTTGAGCACGTTTCCTGTTTAAAGTGACAAGAATGAGGAACGGCGCTTTGATTCTTCCTGGTTCCTCTCTTCGCAGACGAGCTGTGGCTCAGCGCTGTCCCACTCCACCGATGAAAACCCTGATCTCTGTCGGTGGGCAGCACCAAGGTAAAACCGTGATGGAAAAAAACGAAACACCAGATCCATCTCACTTCCCTTGGCAAACATGGCTCAGGAAACACTGTTTTATTTCTTCTTATTTAGTTAATAAATGAATGCATCCTTTTAGGTTAAGCTTTGTTATCACACATGATACTAAAATCACCAAACTATTGCTATTATACTACAGTATATTAGACAGTCTACTCACTACAGCACCTAATGTGTATTAATCCACAGCTGAAAATAGCAAATTAATATTTACTCTTGTTCGAGTAATGTTTGCCAAAAACTACAAACTACTTCTACTTCAAATTTCTTTCCTTTTATTAATTCATTTATCATCAATTTATTATCATTTTCACAAACTTGACAAGACACAACTCTGTGTTTTTCAGGAGTGTACGGGCTGCCCAGGTGTCCCGGAGAGAGCTCCCACATCTGCGACATGATACGCAAAGCTCTGAACAATGGAGCGTACACTGACTTGGTTCAAAAACAGTACGCCATCTTTCATCCCTCCCTGAATGACTGCCGATGTGTTAATCAGCCTTGATATTGTGTGACCATCATCGCCACTGCACAGACTGTTGTTGTGTTGAGCTGATCTGCAGCTTTGACTGGACGTTGTGTTTGTGGTTATCAGCCTGGTGCAGGCCCAGTACTGGCACGACCCCTTGAATGACGACCTGTACAAGAAGCACAGTCTGTTCCTGGCCGACGTCAATCAGGAGAGGGTCAGTACGCAGCTGCAGCACAAAGAGCTCCGCAGAGCCAGAGAGCAAATGAGAAGTGTAGAATTAGATCAGACGGTGGGAGAGCAGCCACGCTGGTGTGTCAACTTCAGCTGTTGGGAGAAAATGATACGTTAAAAGTAGAAAATAAACATAAGAACTGTCTTTTTCAGCAGCTTTTAACTGCATGTGACAGTTTTTCATCTGCACCTTGCTCCATTAAGACTTTGAGATGTGGTAAAGAAGTAACTTTTAATGGTTGATGGTCAAATCATTTATAGATCAATTATAAGCCATCAATAAGAACAATTTTTGGGTTGGCAGGTTGTTTGAAATCGCTTTGAGTGACTGGACTGTTTGGCGTCTTAGCTTATAGAAAATGGCTGCAAAACTCTTATTTCTTTCTATCTTTGTATATTTTTTTGTACGTTAACTTTTATTAATTAACATTTGTAACAGCATTGTTATCAGGTAGAAATGTAGAAAACTAGAACTGACCCTAACAGCTTGTAACTGTTACAAGGAAGAGGAAGAGTAAAAATCAGTCAATATCTATAATATATATGATATAATATAGTGAAATGGAAATAAAATAAGATTTATTGAGATGACAAACTGTAAAAGTGGCCGCACATTTACATACTAATGTTTCTATGTTCTTAAGTTAGAAACATAATCAGCTCTCATGTGTTCTGTAACATCTCATTTCTTTCTGTTTTCAAGGCCGTAAATGAGACGTACAGGAAGAATCTTCAGCTGCTGGAGAAGTTCGTCATGGTGAAGTTCCTGCAGGACTCTGTGGTGGATCCTGTTGATACAGAGGTAACGTACCGAGCACACACCTCAGAGAAGTCTCTCAAAACCTCACGTGTCACTTCCTGTTTCCTATGAAACTGTCTCCAAACAAACTGTATTTATGATTTAAGCTAAGTATAAGAAAGCAGCATGACAGACCGTCTTGTCCTGATTGTCCCTGTAGTGGTTCGGCTTCCTGAAAACCGGCCAGGCCAAAGAGACTGAAACTCTACAGGAGAGCGCTCTCTACAAAGAGGTAACCGTGTTCGGGATCTTCTGTCTCAGACGCATTAAATATGAACCTGTCAATATTTGTTCATGTAGGCGGCGATTTAGAGGTCTGGAAGTTAAATGGATTATCTTCTGCTTTGCTGAAAAGTCATATTTATACAAGATAAAACTATTATATTATCAGCACGCAGCTCCCATGAGTGTTAGCCAGTGGTGTGATAGCTAAACCTCAGTTAAAGGGGCATTCCACACTTTTTACAGCAGGCCCAGAGGAGGGAGCTTTCTAAAGTCTGAGAAAATAACCATGATGGATCTTTTATTTATTTATTCTGTCGCTCACATATTCTTCAACTTTATGAAAGTAACTGACTCAGTTGTAAATTGTCTCAGATTCAGTCCAGAAGTCCTTTCACGCCTTAAAACTACTGTAAAATGTCATTTTTTCAGTTGCACGTTTCATCCTCACTCTTACAGTCAAAAGGGTCTTAAGGTTACTTAACTGAACCCTCTGACAGACGCTGTGTCATGGTGTCCAACACCAAGTCAAGTCTCTGAGGATGTAAAACCAAACCTGAAAATCACGTGTCCCCTCGTACAGGATCGTCTGGGTCTGGCAGCCATGGACAAGGCTGGAAAGCTGGTTTTTCTGACATCTGAGGGAGACCACCTCCAGTTCACCAGAGAGTGGTTCAACACAAACCTGCTGCCTTATTTGAAATAGAGAACTTCCAGTCAGAAATCTGAGTAAACTTACCAGTATTTAACACCTGAAATTGAATTAATTGTTTTAAGAGGAATATAATGCAAAATCAGAGTAAGAAGCTTAATGACTGGATGCGGAAATGTAATCACTCCTTTTGCACTGATCACTTGTAGCACGTTGATGCTGTCTTTATGATGCCATGATCACTTTAGCTGCTACTGCGTGTACCAGTCTACTGCTTATTTCTAATGTGAACTGTCCTGATGAGGTCAAGTTGTTTTCAGGAACGTTGGATTGAAACTTTTTTTTAATAATGAATTCCTTTGCGCTAACAGCCTAATGTACGTCATGTCGACTGTATCTGTACATTTTACGTGTTTAATCCAATAAAGACAAACCAAGACACATTTTATTGCAACATTTTTAATGATGTCTCCAGTACTAATGCGCAGAATTCTGATTTTGGACCCAAAAAAACAAAGAGGTAAAAGAAAAAGAGACAATATAAAATAAAACTCAGTGAAGAGCTTCACAGCTACAAGAGCTGAAGGTAACCAAAGAGTGCAGAGATGGCTAAGAGCGAGTGGAGAGACGCTGATGGTCGGGCTAATGTTTTAAGACTATTCAATATTTATTCTTATCTATACAGATAATTGATGTGGAGGTGAAGCATTAAACAACAATCAATGATTATGTTCTTCAGTCTTTTTCCCCCCTCTTCCACATTGTATCTACATCTCTTTGTATCTTCTCTTGCGTCACCAAATTTTTATCTTACATGCCTCCTTATGTGGAATGTTTTAATACTCGGGAATGTCCTATGTGTGGGTTTAAGGGAAAGCACGTGGAATAACTTTCCTGCTATTTTAATTGTTCCAACATCATCTAGATGGAGAGTTTCATGATGGGAAATAGACTGTGGTTGTGCACGCAACTTGATTTTACTCCTATTTATGTGCTTTGAGAGTTTTTCATATTATCCACTATGAATGTTAATATCGTTACGGTCAACATCAGCGGAGGTGATATGGATGCCATCATCCTCTGTAAAAAGTGAATTGCATATAATGGAACAGAAACCTACCAGACCCACAACTTAATAAAACACCAGCCCCTCCTGACCAGGAAGAGGAGAATGAGAAGAATAACAGCCTGATGCGTCCTGATAGCGGAGTCTGATTGGCTGCAGTGCTTTTGTTGCAGAGGAATCAATATCCCCGTTCCCATGTTGGCTATTCTACATGTTAAATTTAGCTTAGCATTATCCCGATAGATAAAAAAAAAAAATCATACAGAGCATCCCAGCTATTGGCAAAACTCATGAATGTTTTTGAAAAGTGCTCACAGGGACAACCAATTTAAATGACAAGCTGCTCCCTGCTGATTGGCTGGAGGATTTGCTCCAGATAAAGTGAGCAGTCCTCTCATTGGCTTATGGGAGGGACAGCTTACGCTGTGATTGGCCGATAAAGGAAGGGAGGGAGGAAATATAACGCAGGAGGTCCAAATCTCAGTCTACAGTGTGAGAGTTAGCTGGTGGGGTGGTGGATCAGTCAGGAAGGCATTTGCAAAAAAAGGGTGGGGATGGTGTCGAGGAGGAGTGGCCATTTCACATGCTGCCCCCTGTTTACCCGGCGATCTCCGTTGATGTGGTGACGAGCTTCTTGCCGTCCCAGACGGTCTTGAACTGCTCGGGGACAGGAAGCTCCGTCTGAGGGAGGGAGTAGAGAGAAGATGTGTTAAAATTAATCTAATTAGTGTAATTTCTCACATTTACACTCTATATCATTTATTCATTGTCAACAAAACCATCTTTCAACACTTTGACTGAACCAGTGGGTCTGGACATAAGATTCTGTAGCGTTCAGCAAATGTTGCTTTGCTGAGGACCGTTTTCAAAGGATTTGGTGCCCTAGTGAGTATTTACCAAACCCCCCGGCTGCCAGGCATTCTTTGGCTCAGTGGCCACACCGAGTCACAAGAATGGACCATTAGAAAAATGAGCAACTGTTAAACTCCAGTTGTTAAATCCAATCAGAAAAATCTAGAAAATAACTGCTTGAATAAGTTTGTGCCATGACGACAACGTGCAGCCATTAGGAAACACAGAGGAATATCACCACCGGGTTTAACCTTACACAGAGTTTTCCAGATTTCCTTCCTGAAAGGATACTCACAAATTCTCCATCTTTGTCTGGTACCAGGATGTTCATCTCTGAGCTCTTGGCGCTGACGATCTCGCAGCTCAGGGAGTCTTGGCTCAGGTAGACATGGCAGCCGTCCGTCTTGTTGATGGAGATAGTGGGGACCTTACCCATGACCTAGATACAAAAAAAAAATGACCTCCATAAATACACGTACTGGCTGCTGATTAACAACATGCTGGTAAGAAAGGTGAGATTTAAATCTGCTCCAAGTGATGGGACACACTTGAGCGAAGGACGGACTCTAACTGAGACAGTGGAGCTGCTCTATGGCAGATCGCTTTGTGCAACTACATCAATATAAAGCACACTGCCCATCACTCTCCAGTTGTTTTTAAATTTTTGCTGAACATTGATGCATTTTTCATGAACAGTCAGCCACAGATGATCGTTAACGTCCATTATGGTCTCTTTAAAGCGTCAGTTTGCTGTTGTTGTCGCACACACCTGGACCTTGACATCCCTGCAGTTGATGATCTCTACGATGCCGACGACATCGTCAAACACCAGGCCCATTTTCTTACAGTTGTCTGAGGGGGAGAAACAAACATGTTCAGGAGAGAAATAGTCTATTTTATTGGTATTTAAGCTAAATTAGTCATTTATCATCATTATCATTATTATATTGGCCATATTATGGTCTTAAGATGCATTTCTCCAGGCGGTATATTTTATTGAGAACTGCAGTCTAACAGTTCTTTAATGAATGATTTGCCTGTCGGTGTTTCTGTGTGATGTTTTCTCACCATCAGATAAAAGCATTTTATACAGTTACTTTTCCTGAACTGCAGCCCACCAACCCCACTTCAAAGTCATTGACTATTTCCCCTGTGCTGGAAACTTGAGGGCTCTCAGACAAAAGTCAGTGTTACAGGAGTACAAGCACCATAATGGATTGTGTCACTTATTATTCTTTGTCTTGTTTCTGTTTAGGTGATAATCACGCTGCAGGCTTTGGAGGATCTAAGCAGAAAGTATAATGTTATCCTGGGTTCGATGAGGAAGCTTTTAGTCTACATTATTGCAAATAATACAATTAAAACAAATATAAAGTATGCTGAGCTAGCCATTAGCAGTTCCTGTTTGCAATGGACCCATCGATGCAGAAACTGTATCGATGATACTGAGTACTTTGATAGTGAAGAAAACTCGATGTGATAATTATCAGGCAGGTTCTGGAGTTATAAGGATCTTTTTCTAATGATTTCTAAGCAGATTTATGTTTATTTGTGGTGAACATCAGAGATAATAGCATCCTCAGAGAATATTAAGCCAAACCGAATGTAAAAGTATGTGTTTCATGCCAGCTGCAACTCCGACTGCTGACTGTGTTGACAAGCGAGTCAAAACAATGTTTTCAGAATATCAGCCCCTTTAACCTCACACAGTGTCTTTTCCTCAGGTCTCGTCATTTGGGCTAAACTACCTCTAAACCGCCAACACGGGTTTTGTTCTTACCTAAAGTGATGGAGTTGAGTTTGCCCTTGACCTGCAGGGTGCTATGGTTACACTTGAAGGCATAAACCACTTGTTTCAGCTCGGTGTCGCTGATCACCAGGCCCTGTACTCCCTCTTGGTTCTCCTGCAGAGGGCAAGAAGAAGAAGAAACCAAAAAAGTGAACAAGAAAATAGAGCTAAAGAGTAGATGAGACAAAATGGCATTAACCCCAGGACCACCAGCGCTCTAGTGGCAACTACAGGCACCACGACTGTCTGCCAGACCATCACCTGCAGTTTAGTAACATCTCTGTAACGGGTGTATGCAGCCACTTACTTTAAAACACTGCCTTGTCGAGCGCCGTTCAGCTGTTAAAATGAGCCATCACCTGTTCTTAGAATCCATCCACGGGTTTGATAATCCATCAAGTGTTATTTTTGGACACAAAAGCAATACTTTTCACGTATTATGCATGTCTAATATTGTACAAACGACTCTTGGGTGTTTTGGTGAATGACACTGCTGGCAGCTTTGTTCACTCTCCCTCGTCCAATCACAAGTTACGTTATTAGGTGTTGAGCTGTGCACAAAGACCTGAAGCAATGTTACAAAACGGTGTATTGCCCATTTATATAAAATAATTGAGAGATTTAATTCTTTGTCCTGGGTATGTAGTAATCTACGGCAACACGGAGGAGCTTTGACCACTGCAGCAGGTGGAAAAACTAACCCTATATGGTAATAAATGTATAACACTGTAACTGCAGTCTGTATGGTTGGTCAGAGGTGTAAATGCTGAGAAATGTAATGTATGTAGGTGAAAGTATTATCATAATGTATTATTCTTGTGTTTGTTTTATGCATTCATGCATCCATATTATACAAAATGCACTTTTAATGTTGTTTGAGACCCTCAAACTATAAGAACAGGCCACCCTCTGTTCTCCTGCTCCATGTTTCAGTAAATGTGTGTGAAAACAGATTTGTCTCCACTTATGATGTCATTAGGGGATCTGTTGATCATGTGACCTCCTCCAGCCTGTCCGTCCACGCCCACTGACCGCCTCCTGAATCCAGCTCACTGCTCACCATTATTTTTCCCCTCACCAACGGCAGCTCTTGATGTCATCAAGATGTTGAAAGCGAGCACGATGGAGCACTGGAGTTACTTTTAATAAAATGAAAGATCTTTTTTTTTTCTGTCTCAGAGTTGGATTGGCTGTATTTACTGGTGAATCAACAACTCACCACTTTCCACTTCTTCCCGTCCAGCTCCAACACGGGGGGCTGCGTGCGGGTCGGGGCGGCAGACGCAGCCGGTCGGGGACTGGGGGAAGCGAAAGGTTTTGGTCCGGTACGCACTGCAGCACCCTGACCCCTCAGACCAGGATTCTTGTGGGTCTTCTGGTCTTCACTCACATGCTTCAGGCCTGGAGTCGTCAAGAAAAGAGTTCCACCATGAGCACCAGAGCAGTAAAATTCTGCTTACATATTCATGTATCAGTATAATAATCTAATCATATAATATGAATAGTGACCAGCGTCAGAGTCTGTTGTCTACTGAGACCACCCACCCTTCGTGATGTCGGATCCCTTGTTGAGGGAAGCGAACAAAGCGTTCCGACTGGCACCAGCATCACCGCCGCCACCACCACCACCACCACCAGAGGATCCACTGATGTCCAAGGAGGGAGGAGGTGGTCCAGGAGGAGGTGGGGGAGGACATCCACCGGCAGGAGCACTGGGGGGAGCTGCAGAGCCTGAAGCTACGGGACCCTGAGGTGGACAGAAAATTAGAAATGAAAAAAATGACATTTTATATAAAATGTAAATATTCTTCACCGTTATTCCTACTTGAAAGCGTACAGCTATTTGAGTAGTTGCACCATTATACAAACTGGTTAAGGGTACATCCTGAATATCTGTTGTAAAGGGACAAGTTAGGAACTGATACAATGCTGAAGCAATATACTGTAAATGCAGTCAGAATAATTAGTTTTAGCCAATTATTGTATTTACATTTGACAGGATGCTACATCACTTCCCCACTTTTATTTCCCTATATTTATCAATAATGCAAATAAGACACGTCTTTGATTGTGTTTGATAAATGCAGGGGATGAAAGGGCATTGTAAATTATTGCAGTGTTGCTAAACTCCTCTTATTTGAGTTTCTCTGACGTAGCTTCAGCAGGGCCGAGGTGCTCATGTTCTCAGGCAATTACCATACAAGATATCACCAAAAGAACTAAAACAAAAGTATCAGGCAGATGTTGAGGGTAAATCCTGGTGTCTGATATACATGCCATTAATTGATCACTTGAGAATTGCTGTTAAAACGTCTCAGACTTCACTGTAAGTAGGTGGAAGCCACTTGATAAAAATCAGTCTTATTCTTCACACTCAGCTAAGAACGTTTTCACACATGAGTTGGCTCTTCAGAGGAGGAGAAGGGATAATTCCTCAGAGACTCACAGTCTTGCTCCAGACCAGTCCGGTGGTGTGGTGCTGTTTGATGTAATTTTGCAGCTCAGTCCAGATGAACAGGTATGCCTTCACCCAGTCCACATGCGTCTTGTCTCTGTGAGATGAGACAGAAACACAAAACACCAGAATTTGAATACAAAAAGATCAACAAACGATTGTGTTTCCTTTTATGTCTCCAACAGTTTATTGCTCCTTTTTGCAGCCCACAGGAAAACAGACAATGCATGAAATCCTCCACCCACAGAAGCAGAACCAGTGATTTTCTACTTAAAATAGAACATTTTTATAACCTTAATCAACCACCAAACCCAGATGTCAGTGTATGAACTGACTGTTTTGGTTAGATGCCTTTTATTTATATACAGCAATACCGTTTTGTATTTAACTCTGCTGAGAGCTGACTGGCGTATCAGAGCTGTGTTTCAGCATAAACAGGCTGATTTTTTCTGAATATCTTCTACCTTCTAACTTGACTGTAACTCTGGAAGTCTGCTCATAAAACACAAATGCTTTGATTTCAGGTCTGAATACAGGAAGTCTAGCACCAGCATGCGTCAGTGTGTCGTGCGGCAGCGCTGACTCAGTAAAACTGAATTTAAAAAGAGCCTAGAGGAAGGAAAGATGGAAGACAGATGGCTCGAGCAAACGGTTTGGCTGCACATGAAAGTTCAGCTGATCCTCTTAGTTATCAGATGGTAAAACATTTCAAAAACAAAATGATGCCTTTAAGAAAAAAAAAGACAGGAAAAAAAAAAAGTCCACTAGATTGTTGCATCACATCTAAAATGAGTGTGTGAACAACTTTACTGCTGCAGACAAAACAAGCAGGAAACAGAATAAATGAAGCTTTACTTACTTTTCCTTGTATTCCTTGAGCACACGGTTGGTGTAGAACATGGCTGCGTCCTGCATCTCTTTCACATAGGGGCATGGTTTAGGAGCCTGGGACACAAAGAAAGACAAGGTCAGCACAAATGCACCCGTGGCTAAGCTGTGGTTAAATAAATAGCTCAGCATATGGGGAAATACATTCATTTTCTTTCTGGCTGAGAATTAGGCTCCATTGAACACCACTGTGGTGTCTGTGCTCTGAATACAGACTGTATTAAAAAAAAAAAAACGTGGACATGACTAGACTGAAGTGTGAAGCCAATCCACAAGTGCCTTAAACTTGCATTCTTTCTAATGGTCAGCAGGGGGCGACTCTACTGAGATAATAAGAGAGAAGTAGGCTCATTTTCTCAGACTTCCACACATTCAGACCTGTTTTTCCAACCAGCAAACACTTTACTGGTTATTTTAATAGCGTCAGTCCATAGTTTCAAGTCTCCTCCAATACAGCATGATTGTTTTGTAAATGATAGTCTATTTAGAGTAAAATAGACGTTAAAGCAGGGTATGCTTTAGGAGGGAATTAGCTTGTGACCAACCAGTCATAGGCGGGTCATGACAAAGCCTAACCAATCAGATTAGATTAGATTAGATTCAACTTTATTGTCATTACACCTGTACAGTACAAGGCAATGAAATGCAATTTGGCATCTAACCAGAAGTGCAACTTGTAGCAAGTGCAGAAATATATAAAGGGTATGTACAGAATATACAGAAGGGTGTTTACAGATGCTATATACAGATTAGAGATGCTATATACAGATTAGATCATCATAATCAGACACCGGGGTCATCGCAGATGAAACATCACATCTGGTTCTGAAACCAAGATGGTGACGCCCAAAATGCCAAACTCAAGGTTTCAAAATGGCAGCCCATGAACCATGGGTGACGTCACTGTCGCAATGTCCACTTCTTTTATATGGTCAATGCGATAGGCAATTAGCTTAGCTTAGCATAAAGAGTGGAAGCAGGAGGAAACAGCTAGCTTGGCTCTGTCAAAGTAATAAAATCTGCCACTGCACCAATTTCTATTTTTTAATATAAGCAATTTTAAGATATAGTAATTAGTGAGCTTTAGAGGTGCAGGTAGGCAATTAGTTACCTTTGGACAGAGCCAGGCTAGCTGGTGGCATCAATCTTCTCACCTAACTCGCAGCAAAAAGGCAAATAATGCATTTGCCTAAAATGTAGAACTATTCCTTTAAAAAAAGTATAAAATAATACAAAACAAATTCAGTTCACAGGCCGCGCTCATAATGACATCTTCAACATACTGAAGTGGGTGTACAGAGAATGAATGCATCCATTATGTGCATTTGAAAACCTGCTGTTTTATTCATAAGAATCAAAAACAACAAACAAAGAGTTAATCATCTAAACTGTAACAGTGCGGCTCTGTTGCTGCTGGCCATGTGTCAGCCAAGAAACTGTTGTGCAGACAGTGATGACAGAATCAAAGAGTGGCTTGTTTCCAGCCATCATACGCTCATTTATCTGCCCACACACACACACACACACAGTCACTCTCTGTAACACTTCCCATTCCCAGTCTCACCATGGCGACCCATCCGAGGGCAGGCACGCTCTCGCTCACGGCAGAGAGGTGGTTGAAAAGCGGCGAGGTGCGGTTCTGCTCACGGAACGCCTGCACCTGCTGGATCGCTTTGGACACCGGCTGCAGGAGAGTCATCAAAACTGCCTGAACAGGAAAGAGACGACACAAAATTTCAGTTTTCTCAAAGAAACCTTTTTCCTGTGGTGTGATGACTTTGTGTACTGAAGACTTTTTCTTGCGACAAATACAAGTTCTATCACAAAAGAGTTGTTTTCTTTTTTGGAAATCTCATTTGCATATTCAGCGTGACATGTTTTTGAATAAAGCTGGATTTTAAGTTGCACTGGAGCCCGTCTTTAAAATGCATCTACACTTGACATTTTTCGCGGCTGTGGAGACCAAAAGAACTGTGACAGGTCAAACTGGGCCGATTCAACGTACTCCTGCAAGTTTCTGAGGTTGAAGAAAGACTGTTTATTCTTTTCATATTCTTTTCTCGCAAAGCCGTGATCCCGACACTCAGATGCTGAAAAAACGCCATGATTGTTTGCCGTGGTCTCTTATTAAGTAACAACACCATGTGAGTCAATATCTGGCTGTAGCTTGTCATTAGTGTTAGCATTAATACATGCATCTAGTGATGCCATCAATGGAGAACTAAATCAGAAACTAAACCCCTGAAGACACCACACCAGGACAGAACTGGTACCAGAGAGTGCAGGGCTGCAAGAGGCGAGCATAATGAATTATACAAAGTGATCAAAGTCCTGTAAAGTTAACTCAGACATTAACTGACGGAGCAGTTACGCAGTGTGTTTAACTCACATCAGAGGGCTTCTGGGAGGACGAGGCTGATACGAGGAGTTTTCTCTGACAGCAGAATGCCTGCTGTATCATTTCTGCCTGGAAAGGAAGGGAGGTAATTTAGAAATATGTGGAGAACAAACAGGTATCCTGGCATGTTTGTACCATTTCACCAATAATTCTATATCGAACGACAAACATGCACACTACACATTATTTTGGACTGAAGAATGCATTCAAAATTCAAGTCTCATAAAGTTTTTCTATTTTTGTATCATAAGGGAAAAAAATTAACAAATAAAAAACATTAACGTTAGTCCTCAGGGAAATCATCAGCAGTAAAATGTGTAATCTAAAGTAACTATATAGACACAGAGGTTGACTGATGCTTTGACGTTGTATCAGAGATGAACACAAATATTTTACTGCTGAACTGTGACTTACATGTTTCTGGACATCACCTCCGATCTGCTTGCTGAGGGAGAGGTACTGGGCCAAGGGACCCCTGACGATCTCATCGAAGGCCTCGACGTAAGCCGATACAGCTGCAGGAAAACACCAGGCATAAAAACTTATTTAAAATGTCACAGGATAAAAAGGAATAAATAAAAAAAAGGAGACAAAAGAACAGACCAAGAAATAAGTGATACTGCATCCACAAAGCACGTGTCAAAGCACGTGGATGCTTGAAGGTGTCTCACTACGTCCTCAAGAGTTTACAGGTCACTGGAATTAATGTTGACATCTGTACCAAATTATCTCTGTGCAGTGATTGCTGTGGTCTTTGTTTAAACTACTTGATGATCAAGTCAAATAGCTTTATTGCCAACATTGCTTAAAAAAAAAAAAAAAAAAAAAAAAAAAACTCATTCCACTCCAGATGGCAGATCAGGGGCCAAGGGATTAGTTATCTTTGTTTATTTGAGGAGGAGCTGGACTGAATGACTACGGCAGAACTGTTAAATCAGATGTTTATCCGATTTAACAGTAGCAAACAAAAAATGGCAAAAAGCTCCTTTTAGGCAGAGCTTTGGCATCAACGTGTAAATATTTAACATTATGTGTATTTATTATTTAAGTTTTATTGATGATAAATGGGCTTATTCTATAACAACAACACTTGATCATTACCTCCCCCAGCATCACCTCCGGAGCTGCCTCCAGAGCCTGACATGGACTCCAGGCGACCCACCGCCACCTCCAGCCGCTGCACCAGACTCGCCAACTCAGCCATACCTGCGAGAGACAGAGAACCATGAAGGAGGATTCGCACAACGGAGAAATGAAACATAAGCTGAAAAGTTTACTGGTTCCTGGTCACACTACACAGCAGCCAGCGGTTATTCAAATCCATTTCCCCTAAATGGCCGCACTGTTATCTGCAACTCCACGAGCACTGGTTTCCTCAGTGCCTACATGCAAAGAGTCGTCTCTCCATCAATGACTTGATTTGTATATTATGAATCATTACTAACATAGGTTTGTAAATTTCACACAAAATGAAGCTTATCTAATCACTAATCAACACCCAGCGTTTTTTTATTCAACAGTGTGTGGCAGGATTGTACAGCTGTATTGTGTGAGCTTGTTTGTGTCGTTTATATTTATAAATGCTAACGCAAAGAACACAGGACTGTTTGTGACATTAATGATGCAGTATGTTATGATGATTATAATGTTCAGCACAAGTTTGACTGACGCTCATTAAGGCCTGAACACTTCAGTTGTTATACAGTTTAAACAAGACTTCAGAAAACATTATATTTTCATAATGCAATCACATCAAACCAGACAAATCTATTCAGTTTTTGTGTTTGTCATGCTGTCGTCAGCAGTTCTTGATCAACAAAGTACAGCAGACTTTCTGTTGTATTAATTGGGGACTGACTGACTCCTGGGAAACAAGGTGAAGGCAATTACTGCAATTAAAAAGTAGCTACTTTGATAGGATAACAGGGCTCTGGATCCTGGGCAGGTTTTTCCACGGTTGATTTAGTCCTGGAAGGCTTGTTGGAAGTAGGTGTGTGTGTGTAACGGCCTGCAATCCAACTCCAACACTGCGTCTTTACCTCAATAAGCCGACACATAGGACTCCTGAAGTTCATTCAGACGATGTTCTCACTTGTAAAGAAGGCCTCTATAAATGTGGAATTTTGGACTGGCTGGGATTCAAGTTGACTTTTTTTGGGTGGAGTTTTGGGTCGTCAATCCGAAACAGTGGTTTTAGAGCATTATTTATATTACAGTTCGCCAAATGTTCATTCCTCCCTCCAACGTGACTAAAAATGGACATCTTACAGTCCGAGGCTGCGACTACTATTTAGCATTTTGTTTCCTACCAAGGCGATGTCTATGTCTTGTTTTGTCCAAAAAACAGGCCGTAAATCAAATACACAGTTTTGTAAACAACAAAAGGGAAAAAACAAAACAAAAAAACCAAAACACATAACTACAAAAAAATGGATTATTAAAATAGCTGCAGATTAATTTCCTTTTGATCTGGTATACAATTAATGGTTGCAGCTCTATGTGTCTGACAAAGACTGTGACCAAGATGTTATTACATTCCCAAACTTTTCATCTCGTCAACTATTAAAAATGACAGCGTCTAACCTTCGACTGGGTGATTTAACGCCTTGTTTTGTTCGCCCATACAGTTCTTTCTTTAAGATGTTCTTTTGAAAAGGTCTTAAAAGATGAAAACATGAGATTAAAAAATTACTTTGTGTAGCAGGAATACATCTTTGCCTTTCTGTCCTGTTAATCATCTTGTGAGCCCTCAGATTTAGTTTTGGGGACCGCTGACTTCAGACCCATTCCACTCCAGAAGTTGAATTAATAGAGCCAAAACATGCCGATTTACAGATATTAACGAGTCCCTCTTGGCCCCGTATGACTGAATTCTACCTTCAGAGTGGTTGAGTAACACAAAAGCAGCGGTATTGGTAAGCAGGTCAGGACTTGCTGAGTGCAGGTATGCAGATCATTACAAGGTGCTGCAGACTCTCTGCAGAGTTAAGACCTGCCCCGTTATCCCAAATATGTAAAGTGCAGATGCTTGTAAGTTCGACTTTCAGAGCAAAAACACTTAAGATGGCACTCATTCTGACAAACACCAAAACAGATGGAAATGTGTCCCAGTATGCAAACTGATTCTCCTTATTCACCTTTTCAACTACATGATTAACCAACTTCAATCCAAGTCTAGCATAATCTGACACCTACAATACACACACACACACCTAATGAGCGGCTAACATTACATGAGACGGCTGTAACGTGACGCTGCTCTCATCTGTGTGACTGAGTGTGTCTCCAGTCTCAGGTACTTACACCTGGCCGACGGTGAATGGACACACAGACCACTCTCACTAATGAGGCTGCGCGAGATAAACCTGCCGCCGCCGTCTCACTTTCACTACAGCAACACTGAACTAAATCTGTGGATATCTAATGACCGAGAGAGCGCTTAACATGTTTGGCTGTGACAGATGAAGCTCGAAGAACATTTACACGCACTTTCTTAGTTGCAATATTGGAGGGAAAGGAGGTCCAATGCTAGATTTAACAAGATGTGCTGTCAGATTCGTAATCATTTGCACTTATCCTCGGAACGAATAATTCCAGATTTGATTTGAAATTTTGCTAAATTTAGATAATTTTAATCACAAAAGAGTTGCATGTGTTTAGGCAACATTTAACATTTGAGAATTTTGGCATTTGCAGGTTAGAAAATGTTCATCTTTCTCAGAGTAAGTCATGACTTTTTTTTTTTTTTTTTTTTTTTTTAAAAAGACACTGTACCCAAATTTCAGATTGGCACGAGTATGTGCCAAGCGATACAAGGCCGGACTGGCTTCTTTAAATACATACTTCCTCAAAGTTCAAACCTGAAACAGATGCTTTTTTTCTCCAAATGTTTGGGGCAGAAATATTGTTAGTATTGGCATCAGTATTAACTCATATGAGGTTCTAACCCTGCCGTCGTAATCAGTCTAATCACACCTTAAGGCAGAATAATGGGGAAGGGTGAGGAAAGTGTATGGCAGCATTATATTACTGTTGACTGGAGCAACTGTAGGTCTGATTTGAAAACAAAAGACATCCTTTTGAAAGACTCATTAAGTCCTATTACAGCAGAAGTGGCCGTGTCATTTCAAAGGGCCTTGTCTTCTCTTACCTTCCTCGTGCATTCATTTACTCATTGAGCCAGAGTTGTAAATTAATGTTAGGCGTGGAGATAAAATTAGATCAAAGCAGGACTACCCTTGACCTAAATGCTGAGATGTTCAGGGCCAAAGCAGCATTTACAATATACCTGCAGATACCAGAGTTCAGCCTTTACATTTCCTGGTCTCAGCCGAAAGGTGACTCACCAGCCGCACAGGAAGGGCGTGGCCCCTAAAAGGTGTTTGTGGGTGTAATAAGACACCAAAAAACAAGCTCCTAAATGTGTGCGAGTTGTTTAAAAATGGGTCCCGTGGAAGACAAACTGTACCGTTTATAACACTAACAAACTTCTTTGTTAGTGACGCCACTGCTCACTAGCTTTCCTGCTGCACTATTTCAGATGCTGCAGAAAATTTGAAGTGAACTCAAAGTGACCACATATGCTCACGCCAAGTGCCGACTGTAGAGGAAACTTCACTGTCGAGGAAGCAGGAACAACTTTCCAGAGACGTGAGGGCAGATATAGCAATGACTCAAGCAGGGGAATCGTGCCTTTCATAACATTTTCCTTAGATTTAAGCACCATAAAAAGGCAAGACGGCCAAAACTGGGTGCTCAACTGCCACTTGGTGAGGTGGAGAAACAGTCTGTAGCAGCTTTTTAAACTAGAATTTAAGAAAATGTTTTAATGTGTATTAACTTGAATGCTTATAGTTAACGAACAAGCCTGGAGATGCTTAATATTCTTCCTCTTGTCAAAAAATCCCATAAAAAGCCTAAAACTAACGATGATTTGATCCTACTAAGTATTGTCCGTGTATCCAAGCTGATAAAAGTTCCAAATAAACACGCCATTTAGTCCTGTTTTAGTAATGTCTGCTAAAAATGAAAGAGTTCAGCTTTAGCATGAAATAACTGGGCCTTTCTTTGTTTTTGTTTTTTTAATGAAACCATATATTTGTAATTCCTTTTATGCCACAGACAGAAAGTATTGAGTGACAGACTGTTACTGATTGTTGGTTTTGGTCTTTTCATGGGATTTGTTGACAGTTACAGGAAATGGAGAATATATCCACCATTATCCTTCAAATTAAGAACATCAAACAGCACAATGCACCATAATGCATGAATTATATGCTGTGATTAAGGACATAAGACCAACATGGAGTGTTTTTGTCACAAAAAGGAGTAATGCATTTGTGAAGATCTGAATAGATTTGTTTTGCAGACGGGTGTGAGCTACTTAACCATTTGGAAAAGACAGTATCCCTGCAGGCACCGGGATCTAAAGAAAGACCAATTTAAACCTGGACTGCGTTCACTTCCTCTGCCTTATTGCGCTTACTGGTCTTCCTCCAGTATTTAAAACCCTGCCAACTGTATTAATGGACCTACTTTTGTGGACATGTGGCAGCAAAGCCCTGCATAAAGCATCATCAGCATGCAGGGGCAGTGAAGTAGGTTAGGCCTGTGTGAGGGTTTGCCTGCCAGAGGAGGGAGGGGAGGGTAGAGTAGACACTCAGACATAAAGAAAACCAGCAGTCATCTCTCCACTTACAGAGTAAAATGAAATAAAACATGTCCTTTTTTTGTCGCAGAGACAGAAGTAGGCCAGGGGGAAGGCGGTGAGCTCTAACCTACCTTACAGTCCTGCTTCAAGGCTCAAGCAAGTTTAATGCGATCACTGGGGCTTCAATCACAAGGCTAAAGGCTAAAGCTAGCTAGCAGAGCCCGTGGGTGTCGTGCAGAATTCTGTGACCCCAGCAAGTTTAGCCCCCCTCCCGGCCCATAAACCGTCACCATGGGGAAAAAACTCGACTAAATATGAAACGCAAGGAGACATTTTGGCAGCTTTTCTCTGAGTTAACAAATGTCTCCTGATATGTACTTGTAACTTGCTCTAAACGGCTGCTTCATCTATGAGGAAACGCGTCTGCGGGGTGTACAAAATGTGTCACAACACCATCGACGACAATGAGGGAGCTAGCTAACCTCACTCCAGACAAACCGCCAGAGATATTCTGCTAAATCTGAGTTAAACATTATGCAGGAATAGTTAGTCAGACTCGTCCCCGTTACTTCCCCCTCCCTGTTGTTGAGTGTCTGCTGTCTGTTTCGGCATTTCCTGGATTTTTTCCCCTCTCTCTGTCTCACACACACACACACATACACACACACCCCTCCCTGTGTTAGCTAATGTTGCTGTAGTCTGCAGAAGAAAAAAAAACCAGAAGTTTCCACATTTCAGTGAGCCAGCGAATTAAATCGAAGAAACAAGAAGTCTACAAACAACTGACGGTTACAAACATCCACACATATGCACCAGTTAACGGCTAACCGTCATATTTTGCGGCTAACTGTGTAGCAGCCTCGGCTAACCGGGTGTGTTAGCATCACACCGATTTTAATAAATAATTTGTGAATGATTCGATGTCGCGACAAGAGGACGGACTTCTGTCTATTTCGCTGATTTTTTTTAATGCTAAAGCAAACCCGCTAAATACGACTACAAACCGCAAAGGCCACCACAAGCATGCAGCTTACCTGCTAAACCGGTGAAGCAGTGATTTGGTCTTTTATTTCTCCGTGGGAGTGAGCAGTGTGCGGGCTGTCAGGGCAGACTGGGCTTCGTCTTTTTCTTCCTGTATGTCGGTGAATTTACCCAGCTGTCACCGCGCCGCGTTTCCGCCCTTGTTCGCGCAACTAACTCCTTTCCCATATAAGGAGCGTGAGAGGCAGAGGGCAGCAATGCGAGGGGAAGAAAAAGCGAAGAAGAAGCGACTGCTTTCCTTCCTCCTCTGGTGTATTTACAGGCTGAGCCGAGATGATGTGCCATCGTGGTCTCTGTAGGGGAAAAGTCACCAATCTGTGGTGCTGCAGCCACATCTGCAAGGATGTGCAGCTTGATTAAATGCAGGAGGGAGGATCTCACTGTTGCATGTCTGTCTGTGTTTCAGTCAGTGCATCATGTTTCCCTCCGTGAATGTAATGTTAAGAAAAAAACAAGTCACACATGCAGAAAAGTTGCACATAACAGTGCATCATTGCAAGCAAGCGAGGTTAATGGTGCTTTCCATGCTCAAAATCAGTGTATTCTGCACTCACACTTCATGTCATTGATCTTTTATTCTGTAAAATGTCTGATAATAGTGTCCATCAGTGTCCCAGAGCTCAAGCTGACATTTTCTTTTCTCCACCCAACTCCCAAAAACCTAAATATATTGATATAAAATAAAGAAAAGCAGCAACTCTTTACATCTTTAGTGCACAAAACAACTAAAATTGCAAAAATTCTTTGTCTTTCAATTCATTGATTCATTATGGCAGCCCAACTAGGAGGAATAAAACTTCAAAATAAAAGCATGGGAAATAATCTGGGTCTGTTATTTGAATCTTTACATTTTCGTGTTGTTTTCAGTTTTGTGTTGTGTCATTTGTTCATCACTCATAGAAAACTGACCTCTGCTCCCATCTGCTGTCATAATGAGGTGGTTGTTAGGGAAGCCATCATCTCACACATTGTGTTAATGGGGCAGCAAAGGACAGCCATCGAGGTTAATGGGCTTATAAAAGTCAATGAGGAGACAAATTGTGTAATGCGATGATGCCATAAGACGGTTAGAGGGCTCATAGTCGTTGAATAATATGCAGCCAAGGAATTGCATAGTACACTACCTTCAAAATAGAAGATAATTAACATAAATTTCACAGTGTTACATGGCGTGGTGTTTTCGTTTGACTTCTGCAAGCTGGGAGAAAGTGGAAAGTAATGACAAATGGGGGAACAGGTGAAAAAAAGATGGGAAGAAAAGTACAGTTTTTGCTGAGAAAATAGAAAGAAAGAGCGCACACACACATCTCTCAGAAAGCTCTAGAACAAACTGAAACATTTTATTTTAATTTACAGATTATCCAGTTGCATCAGGTCTGGTCACAAAGAAGGGAAGAAAGGGTAATCCTCCACTAAAACCTTCTCTAAAACATCTTAAATTAAACTCCCTTCATTTAACAGTGGCTCCCAATTTCCTCTGTCTGCCTTCACAGTGGACTCCATCAGAGTCAAGGTCAACTTGCTTACTTCTATAAATCCCAAAACGCGACTGGTAAATGCTGTACGCGTATCAGAAGAGATGCTGAATTTTCGTATTGTCGGATAGGTACATAATTATCCACGAAAGGCTCTTCTACTGCCAGTTGTAGAAGGTAGACAGATAAAACAAGAAATGACAGTCAATAAACATCAAATCTTTGCAATAAATCCAAAAGCCATTTGCAATGACGTGCAAAAAAACATGGGAACAATATTTCAAAGTGTCCAAAAGATGACTTTTCTTTACAACATTGGCACTTGGGTGCGCTTGATTTTAATTGGACTCTTACGAGATGGCAAAAGATGGTCAGATAAATTCAGCAAGTCTGAACTAAATATTTTAATTAAAAAAAAAATAAATCTCCACCCTGGCCTGATGTGCACTTGGTGCTTGAAGACCAAACTAGTGCAGCAGGACAGACATCAGCATGAGATGACCTATGAGTAAGAAGCAGACTTTACATTTTTAAATGATTGCTTATTTCACACAGAGTACAATGTGAACTCAATGGCGTACCCTTTTAACATTCAACAACCAAAGAAAAAGTGACTTACAGGCCAGTTTCACATGCAAAGCAGCCGCTCGCCGAGATGCTGCAGGGAAGAGTGATTTGGTTTCAGGTTTCCCTCAATGCAGAGCAGCCCAGAAACACCGTCACTACTACTGAGACACAGAAGAAAAAGAGGAAGCTGCTGCGGTTTTTCTCTCTTTTGAGTTCTTACAGCCTTCCTTTGTGTGCAGTTCCTTCTGTATTTACAGCAAACATCCCTCAAATTAACCAACTGCTCTAATCCTATTTGTGGGACGACATAATACGTTTTCAGAATTTCAATTTCTGGTTATTTTGGGCACAAAAACTCACTTTCATCATTAATGGAAGTTTAGTGATGCTTTTTTTTTTTTAAACATCTAATTGTGGTCACTCATACAGATTTCTTGGAGTTATTTGGGTGCAATGTTCCTGTAATTTTTTGGTGTACACATTCCTCAAAATGAACTGATTATTTGCCAGAAAGCAAAGATCAGTGTTCATCATCGTATCTGGAGCCAAACAGATGCACAGAATTGCCTGACAGGCTTAAAAAGTTGAAATCCCACTTCGCCGTGCATTAAGCGTCTTTTCCCTTCAAATCTTCAGCTCTGCAACAACCACTGAGGTGTTTCTGGACTTCTGAACTCACATTTGCTAAAACACATCCTCTCCTTTGATCTTTGAAGTTGAGGAAATTAAGTATTCTGCACATTTTCAAGTCCTGTTTTTATGGCTGAACTTTCCAACTTTAACTGTCACAGATTTGCCTTTTCAAACAAACAACGGACAAGATGAGACTGAAGCCGGCAGACAGGAAATAAAAGTGCATCAACAGCTAATCACAGCCTAAAGGTTGTTTTTTAAAAAAAAAAACATACAAAAAAACAGAAGTGGTCATCATGGTTCAAGCAATCGTTTTGCTAATTAATATTGAGGTGACTGAATAAGCCGTGTCCCCTCCGTCCCGTTTGTCGTGTTGTGAACTTCTGCTCATTATCGTCTCCGTCGGGACCAAACTCATTAGTGTTGTTTATTCCAGTGTGTGTTCCAGCGACTTAATCCATGGAGAAGCCTTCAGAATAAAAGCAGGGCTTGTTTTTTTTTTAAAGATCTTCTGCCTCGGACTGCCACAACCGACAATACTGTGACTCTTCTGTGGGTTAATAACAGAAATAAAAACATAGAAACTGCTCTGAATAAACATGTTTTGGCTCAGCAGCCAGAAAAAAAATCCACACACACACACCCAACATACAAACATGCAGGCGATCACTCCAGAATCAAATTGTACCAGAACTGTAATCTGTCACTCTTCATGCACAATTTTTGTTTGTTTTTCCTTTTTTTTTTCTTCTCGGTCCGTTGCTGTTGGCCGCTCTGTTTTGGTTGTGTTTTCCCTTCGTCAGAGCGGAGTGAACCATTGGTTTCAACATGGCAGTGTTTGGCAGCATCAGGTCGACCTGAAACAATGTGAATACGACGTCTTTTGTGTGCGTACATGCGTGTCTACAAGAGGCAAAGATGTGAGCGTGTCAAGTGGCTGGTTTTCGTGTCATTGAAGCTGAGCTTTTTTTTTTTTTTTTTATAACCAGAAAGTCAAGTGTCACTCAGGGTACTTCTTCTCCCACAGTGTCTAACCAACGTGTGCCATCAGTAAGAGGAGTAACAGTACATTCTTTATGTCTTTGTCTTAAATAAGAGGGGTCAACGATATATCTTTATACCATTTTAAACACAGTGTGCGTCCCTAGTTGTCAGCGAAATGGTATTTTTTTTCCCTCCATATTGGCTCAGTGTGAGAGCAGGGACTTTTCAGTACAGTTGTTTTTTTCTGTGACAGTGGGACAACATGGTTCCAGCATGTTTTTTCCTCTCTTTGTCTTCCTAAAATCAGTCACCACACAGTCTGCCTTCACTGATGAGAGGTGTGAGGTTTTTGTGTTGAAGAACAACAAGAGAGAGACAGGAAGAGTGAGGGACAGAGGGGTGTGACAGCTGGAGGAGGTGTGTGTGTGAGGGCAGCGGCGAGCTCCCTCCTTCCTCCCTTGCTATAGCAGCTCTTCTCTTTGCTTTTTGCCCCTCGCCGGCCCCTGCCCGTTCCTCAGGGAGCCGTTCTGGGGCCGCAGGAGATGCCCGCGCTCCTGCTCCGTCCACGGGACCCCGCCCTGCCCGTCGTCACTGTCCAGGTCAGAGTCCGAGTGCATGAGGGCAGAGGAGGTGGGAGCGGGCACCGGCTTCAGACGAGCTGCTGGGCAGATGGAGGAGGTGAAGAGAAAGAAACAGTCAGATGCCAAAATCACACTGTGCCACACCTGGACTAAGCAGCATATAATCCTTTAATCCTCGACTTAAAACAGGTAAACTCCTTTTATTTAGATGTCTAAATCCACACCAGCCTTCAGACTTTGTCTGCAGCTGCTAACATACAGCAGTGCTTTGTACTTCACAAAAGCGGTGAGCTACAATGTGTGGCTTACCAACTCTTGATGGTTGTAGCTCCAGACTGTCTTGTTCATCAGCTTCTAGTATTTTATACCTGCTTTTGCTTCTGCGCACTTTACTCTTACGCCTGTCAGGAAAAAACACAACAACACAAAGCACAACAGATATCATCAGTTGGTGTAGAGGGAGTCAAAATGCAATAACATGTACACCATTTGTGTCTGAAGACATTCAGTGATAATCACAGTAAGAGAAACTGTGCTCACCTCTTGCAGCAACACACCATCCCCCAGACAACTGTTGCTATAGCAACCACAATCATAAAGGATGCTATAGTCACATATAGTACGCTCCACTCTGAAAACAAAATATTTAATTACACACGTGTGTTATTCCTATGTAATGCACTTGGTGGAACACATTAAACGGTCATTATTAAGAACATGGATATACCATATATATATCTATATATATCATTACATCTGATGCACTAATTGACTAAGATATTTAATTAATCTCACCGCAGTTGCTCTCTGCATCTCCAAGCTGAGCTCTGACGAAGTTCTCCATCCAGAAAGGGTGGCAGACACAGCGCCGTGTGAACGCATCACACTCGCCGTGACTCGAGCAGTTTAGCTGGCAGACTGAGGAAGGAGAGCAGCAAATAAGAGATGTAATACTGCAGAGTGGGAAATTACCTTTCAGGAAGCACACCGAGAGAACTAACATTGCATTTAATAAGATGAAAGTTTAAAGGTTTCACCATGGAGGCAGGAGAAAAAGAGCCATGAGGGGTGAGACATAACTTGCAGCGACAGCTCAAAAATCTTAGACATTTGACCTTTGAGTCTCATCTATCTTTATCTGACCATTATCGTAGGTAACAGAGGTCAGGAGGCCAAAGCAGCTCTGCTCCTGTGACGTCTGGCTCAAACTGAACATCAAGTAAAAGTCAAAGTGCACAAATAATTTCAGAAAAGCCTCTGTTACACCTTTCATGTCCACCCCAGTATCACTTAACTTAACAAAGTACATTATCTTTCTCTCAACTCCTTCATTGTGTTTTTCTCTTACAAACTATAGTTGTCAGGTACTCACTGACTGTGTCCACTCGTTGGGCCTTGTAGATAAGAAAGTCATTCTTCTGCTTGCGCAGTTTGTTGCGTAGACCAAGTGCAACGCTGCGGCCGGACAGAGGGGGGCGCCCTGGACCACCTGACACCAGGAAGACCAAACGAGTACTGAGGAGGAAACAAGAGGAGGAAAATGTTTACTTATATAGTCATGTCCACTGATAAGGTCAAATCAAGAAAATCTCATTCCCGCCCTATTCATTGTTATGTTTAGGAGTTCTTCTACAACCCAAACTTGACTTTGGACTTGACTCAAGGAAAATATGTGAGAACATTCAGACATACAACAGTTCTGTTATTACAAAACTCAGGATTTTTAGGTTCACCTGTGCTCATTGAATGCACTGATCTCTCGCACAATGATGTCGCTGTCGAGCACGCCCAGTAAAACCCCAACCTGGCGCAGCAGCATGTCACGCTGACGGTGGGAGACCTGTGAAACCGAGACCTCCAGCACCAGCTCCACCAGGTCACGTTCCCATATGTCTGAGAGAGAGAAAAGGTTAGAGGTATGGACATGAAGGGAAAGGGTACAGAAGGGTACAGTGGAAAAGAAAGGGAGGGAGAGGGAGAACGTGACATGAGAAAAAGATTGCAGGATCCATCTGACAGTCTGAAATCTGGGAAACGGGCCAGAGCACCAAGTGACGGATTAGTTTCTGGCTGCGTTTGTGTCTGTTCACCGTATGCTACACGCCGACCTGCTCAACCTTATGCTGTTGGTTCTGGAGTCTCTTGCTGTGAGGAAACCATTTGTGTGCATGGCCGTGTTAGAAGGCAAAAATAAACTCCAACACATCCTCAGAGGTATTATGTTACAAAGTTCTAGTTTTCGATATCTCCACTTTTCCCAAAAATAGCCTTCACAAAGCAGCAAAGAGACAGAAAAGCAAGGTGCGTCACCAACAGTTGTTCTATATCAGTGTGAAAGTTTGTCTCAGTGTGTGTAAACTGCAGGTTTGTGTGTGTGTGTGTGTGTCCGTGTACCTGGTTTGACCTCCACTGTACCCCTGTCAGTGCTGGTCTGTCCCTTACTGTCTGTTACAGTCAGGGTGAAGCTGTACTTTCCCTCCACCAGGTTTCCCAGAAACAGCACTGCCTGGTGGTCGGAGTTGTTCAGTACATCCTAGTGAAAGAAAAAAAGTGTTAAAATCTTTGTAATTTGTGGTCATTTTCTAGTACTGTGGGTGTCTTGTACTGGTTACAAGGTAAACAGAAAGTGTTTGAAGGCCTTGAGGTGGAATGAGAGTCTGAGAAAACAACAATCATTTGTATTGTTCAGTCAAAGGTGTCATTGAAACAGGCAGCCTCACCCCAGCGGCAGGACTGCTATCATCTCTGGTCCACAGGTAGCTGACTCCACCTTTGTCGTCAGTGGAGTGAGATCCATCTAGAGTGGCGGTCCTGGTAGGCAGAGAGATGTGTGGAGTTGACGCAACGTGAGCGACTGGCGGCTGGTCCAGCTCTGAAAAAAAAATTCAATAATTCATCAAACTGACTAATTTCAGAAACACTCGCATTGTGAAATAAGGCAAGTTCATCCACTGAGGTGGATCCAGGTCCAGTAAAACCAGCGTCTCTTTTTACATCTGTATCAGTTACAAGGGAGGAAAATGTTTTTATTTTGATTTTATCACGGACTCCCAGGAGACTAGTCTTGAGCTGAAAGGGATCCAGATAAACACTTCCACTGTGCCTAAGTGCAAAAACACGCCCTGAGCAAACAAACTCGAAACTATCGACTCATTGTAAACAAAATTACTGAAAGAAGAGCGACTTCTGCTTCAAAAACACACACAGAAATCTACTTCTAATGTTTTCAAAGTGTGAATGCTTCCCATACCACAGATTCACATTTCACAACATCATCCATAATCCTCACCTGTCGGAATCCAAACCTGTCAGCTACTTTGCCATAGAGAGAACGATCTCACACACACACACACACACACACACACACACACACACACACACAGATACACACACACACACACACACACAGATACACACACACACACACACACACACACACACACACACACACACACACACACACACACACACACACACACACCTTCTCTGACGATGACTGTGACAGCGTCGCTACTCTGCAGCTTCCTGTCATCAGTTACTGTCAGGGTGAACTCGTACGTGCCGACCTCCAGACCTGTCACCGTGGCAACAGCACTGTCTGCATTTTCAATCTTTACACCATCAGGACCCCTGGAGGAGGAACAGACGGACAGAGACAGAAAGAGAGAATGTAAAAGAGCATTTACCGCACAGGGAGGCATAAACCCTGATTGCTCTGAAGCACACGTTTGTTTTTAAATTAGTTTCTTTGTATGTTTGCGGTGGATCTTTTAACGGACTGTGTTTCAGAGCCTGCAGCCAAACTGCCAGCACAGATCTGTATACAAGTCTGTGTCAGACTCACTTGGTCTGTTTCCAGTGGTAGGTGGCTATCTTCTGGTCATCACTGCTCTTACTGCCATCCAGCGTGGTTCGATCAACTGGCAGCGTCAGCTCTTTCTCCGGTCCTGCGTCTGCTACTGGTGGCTTATTGTTTTCTAGGGGACACGGGATAAGGAACCAAAAGAATCAGTTTTTGTTGTGAAACCCACATGAAAGATACAGTTTGAAGGGAGCTCGTGGCCGTGAAAAGTGGCTGGTGGTCCTCTGAGCTTACATGGAAACGATGTGAATCATTTCTTACACAAACAGTGCGGGCTGACAAATCTACCCTCGACAGTGCAGCATTAAAGGCCTTTCAAACTATGAAATTCTGCACTTAAATGTTTGGACATTTGGGTCAATATGCATAATTCTCTGGCTCTTATCCAAATTAGATCAGTGGCACTCAGATGAAAGACAAGTGACTGTGCTTTATCTTAAAAATCAGAAGTGATGAGACGAGTGAGAAGGACACAACAACCTTCTTGATAAATAATACATCTGTGTATATGTGTTAACTGAAGATGTAAGTTTTGTAAAGTCACGGTGTCGTGTAATCTCATGGAAACCCCAAATAAAACTAAACTAAGTGTACAGTCAAAGAACAGCAGTCCTGCTCTGAAATACCTGGACTTACAGACACTTCTTTCAGATATTATTACTCAACTGGTTGACATAGCTTGACCTTGCAGATGGATGTTTGTTCACATAACTGCTGTTCAAACACCGCAAAATCGTCTTGCCAGTGTGTGTTTGCAGTCCACAGTCTAGGCTACGATCTTATCGGGCTGAACGTGCACCTCCCAGCCACCGAGACATAATGTTGTTTATCAGATCAGCAGCCTAAGTACCGACAGCAGCTTCACACATTATAGAGGCCAAGTATAAATACCGCGACATTATGCACTGCTGCTCTGTGTGCTCTTCACACTCCATGTGTACATTTGTATACAGTATGTGGGAGAGTGTAAGGGCGAACACACGGCATATCAGTGCAGAGGAAGTGGGCTGAAAATGCAGAGATAAGGAGTTTCTCTTTGAGTGGTGTACAAGTGCACACCACAAAGATTAAACTGCAATTATCGTCCTCAGCAGCTGATTAACCAATATTCCTCTCAGCTGACAACTGAAAAGTTCTCAGGAAGCATAAACAAGAGCTCTTGCTGTTTACCTGGTTGCACAATTACGGTGACCTGGGCGGTGTCCTGCTGTCCAGATGAGTCTGTCACCGTCAGCTGGAAGGTGTAGTCTCCCTCCTGCATAGCAGACAGCTGCAAGATCGGTGTCCGTACGCCCTAGAGAGCACAAAAAGACGCCACCCTTAACCATGATTCTCTAATCACATGAAACTGAAACGCGAGGATTAATTGTATGAATAGTCCTAAAGTGACTCACCTGCATCTCCACCACCTTGTCTTTGCTCTCAGGGCTGAGGGACCACTCGTAGGACAGGGAATCATGGTCGTCGGTGCTTTGGTTGCCGTATAGAGTGATGGAGTTGCGTGGCAACTGGATGACCTGGATGAAGCCAGAGGAAAGACAAGCTATTGGTACTGACATTTCACGGGTTTAACTAACCTGCTTTACAATTACACAATTAAAAAAAAACGGTGGTTTGATGCATTAATGAACAGAGCCATGATGATAGAAAACACATCAGACCTGGTTAGGGCCAGCATTGGCCACAGGCCGGTAGTCCTTGGCCTTGTTGACTGAGAGGGTGGCCTGTGTCGTGTCTGTGGCTCCGTCTGAGTCTGTCACTGTCAAACTGAGGTTCACACATTCACACGTTTAAATACACAAACTGTACGGCAAGCCGCTCTTAAATGAGTCAGTGGGATGTTTGCAGCATATGTATTGCTATTTTAACTTCATCGTCCCTACAGGACGACCGAGGTCCAGCTGTACCTGAATGTGTAGTTCCCATGCACCAGGCTGGTCAGGGTGAGGACGGGCGTGTCGGCAGAGACCTTCTCCTCCCTCAGGGGACCTTTAACCTCTTCCCAGTGCCACGCCACCACCTTGTCATCATCGGTGCTCTCTGTCAGGCACGGGGGAAAATGGGCAGATATTTTCAGTACAAAGCCTCCTGTTAAATCTGTTTGTGTATCTGTGCATGTGTTTGCGTCGAGTGAGACACTCACGGCTGCCGTCTATGACCGTAGAGCTGGTTGGCAAGGAGATCTCCTGGAACTTTGGGGAAACTACAGCAACAGGAGGCTTGTTTACCCGCGGCTCTGTCAGGTGGAAAACGAGAAATTACCACGCTTATTGAGCTGTTCGTCAGCTGCATGTGACTGAGGCAGTACACACAAGTCAGTGGCTTCCCTTGGCTAAAGTTACAAATACAACTGTGTGTGGGAGGAAAGCAGCCTGGTCTTTTCAGCAATAAGATCCGTGTTTATACAGGCAACACAAAGGCATAACTGTAGACTGATTCCTGATAATCCTGCTGTAGCATGAAAGTCACACTATATTATTGCTCTGCTTAATTAGAATTAGAGTGTGGAGTATTGGGGTGATCAGTTAATAACATGCTGCCAATTGTCTTAAAAGACAGCAGCATTCACACAAACAGATACAGGCACTGGTTTAAATAGCAGAAACATGTTGCATTGCAATAGTCCTGAAATAATACTGAAGCACATGACATGCAATAGATGTGTGTACAGAATAGATCAGCATATTAAATTTAGTGTGGGCAATCAGGATGATAGATAGATTGCAAACCTATATAAAGAATATAGATCTTGGAGGATGTTGAGCAACTTCCAGACACCCCCACACAGGTCCTGAGGCACACAACCTCCTCTCCAATGTAATTTAAAAAATCTATGTACCAGCAAATCCATTCAACTGACTTCACGATTCTCTCTCTCTCTCTCTCTCTGTCTCTATTTCCTTCCTGATTTTTAAAATTTTATTTACAGAAGTCACTGTACGAACTGGTGGTGCAGCAGTTGAAATATTACAAAATTCAGAGATTTCGCAAGAGGAAACATATAAATAGTGACATCATATTACAAACAGGAAAGCGCAGGGAATAACGCAATAGGATTACACAGACTGGACATTTAACAGGATATTTACTAAACACAAAACAGCCTTAAAAAGACCCACTGAGTTAAACGAAGAGATTAGAAATAAAAAAACAGAACATAGTGAGCGTCATTGGTTATTTATCTCCGCAGCGACCTTGGCTTGTTTTGAAAGGGGGCACACAAACACTCACCTGGCTTGACCGTGACATTGACGTAACCTTCTCCGTGAGCCCCGTCACCGTCCACCGTCACCTCAAACTCATACAGGCCCACAGTCAGCTGAGAGACAGGAGGGGAAAGGAAGGAAATCAAGCAAGCGCAAAGAAGAAGGGATCTTTTTTTAGACACAATCTACTTTCGTTATACATTCAATAGAGCTGCAGCTGCATTATTAATTTCCAGCAGAGCGTGAACACGAAGGCTGTGATCGGTACCTTGCTGAGTTTAAGTGTCGTGCTGTGCTTCCCTTCCATCTCCCCGCTGTAATCTTTGGATGAATGAGTTATCAGGCGCCAGTCAAATACATAGTTTGTTCCTGTAAAGAAGTTGCAACATTAAACAAATAAGTAATCAAAACAAAACTGCTCATGCATTAAATTAATATGTATCAGATGAGGATCATTTCCAGATGAGAGGCTTTGGTATCGTTGGATAACACGTCAAGGAGGGATCAAGGGATTAACAAAATTATGACCCTCGTTCCTCTTTGTAGATGTATAATCTTTTTCCGGTTTGGATTTGAAATTATCTGGAAAGTGTTCAGTTGTGATGCACTGTATGCTGACGGTGACTCAGGAACAGTCAAGCAGGTTTTACATTGTCGTTCCATTAGCGAATACAAAAAATATCACGTTAAATGACAGTCAATCTGCAATTAGTCTCCATAAAAACATTTCATATAATCTAATATTTCTGCTACATATGAATGTAGTTATATTACATGACTTATTTAAACAGTGTGCGTCACGTTTCCACATAGTTTCCAGGTGGTGACGTGCAACAGTTTATTTATCTGGTATTTTCAAGGTTTTACCCTCTTGAGGCGTTGGGACCACGAAGGCATTGAGTTCGACCTCGTTGCGTGGCAGCGTGACCTCCACACTCTCTCCTGCTGACACCACCAGCTCCCTCACTGTCAGGGGAAACAGCACGGGATAAGAGACGATGCCAAAACTACAGCAAGGCAACCAAAAGACAGAAGGTGGTCAGAGAGCTGAGTGTTCAACAAGAGACAGATAAATAACTTACCTTGAGCTCAATTTACACATGGATTCATTTCATAATACCAAATGAAAATATTTGAGAAATTGTCTTCTCTGCACTTGATTATAAGCCAGAATGTGGATACATTAAAATAGGTCTTACAGATGAAAATTTGATGTATAAGTGGGGCAGAGACCACATTATTTTCCTTAAATTCCACCTACTTGGCAAATTTACACAAGCGCATTTGAATATCATATACTGTGACAGATAATATATAGTGTATTCAAGACCAGTTGTGCTTCTCTTCATGAGACCCTCAAAGGTGTACTGCAGTGATTCATCGCCGCTGTTGCATAAAATTAGTGGACTCAAGAGAGATTTAAGAAAAAAAAAATCTGGGTATTTGTATAGTGAGATCAAAGGATCAAAATTAATGCAGCAGTCTGCCTTTTCCCTCCTTCTTCCAAGATCTCCATAAATGTAAATATTTGAGTGAACTGAGCTGAGATGAAACATAAAAATAACCATCATGAAATTGTCAGACTTGACAAACCTGCCTTGAAAACAACAGGAGGTTTTGCAGGCGGCTTCTCCGCATGACTAGTAAACTGATCATGATGTCTGTGTCTATTTAGCGAGTTGCGTAAGGCGTCGGCAGTAAAGTGAAACATCCTCTTCGGAATCCCAGGTTCTTGTTTTGTAGGCTCTAAGCTCCTCATAAAATGCAGCTGGACGTCTGTGTTTTGGTGTTGTTTGCTCTAGTAAATCTAATGCTAGTTAAAAGAGCTGAAGAGCTTGTAATGGCATGCATTGATTTACATAATGCATTCTTGCAATTTGTGAGTCAATAGCATTTAAATGGTGGTATTGTCCGTCAGAGATGAGAAACTGGTCATAGGAGTTATTCCTGTTTGTAGAAGTCCAGCATGTCTCAGCACATTCCTTTTGCTTGCACTCATTTGGCTTCACACCCACAGCGCATGCTGCTTTCATCTGGAAAAATAACATCTGAGCAGTCTGCCATAACATTCGCGGACAAAGTACATCTCCATCTGGCCAATAATCAAAGAAAACAAAGAGGGAAGAGTAAAGAATCTTTTGCAAAATTTGGAGCGTGTGCCACAGAAAAATGGAAATTTAAAAGATTAATTCAAACCAACTTTAGCAAAGACCTAAAAGTCAGATGAATCCTTCCTCCAAGGCTGCAAAACCACAGTGCTGCTACATTATGTATTAGTTCATAATTAATAAATGAAGACATGACATATTACTGAATGAGCTGGAAATAGGTGATCGCTGGCGAGGCATGTGACACCAAACCTCTGCAGACAGCGGCTTCCTTACCAGCCTGTGTTGGAGTTGTGATGATCGCAGCTGCAGTCGCTGTGGGCGTGCCGACATCACTGCTATTGGAAGACGCAGCAGTATCGGCGGTGTCGTGTACCGTTGAGTTCTGCTGTGATGGAGCTGAAGCGGTGTCTGCACTCCCATTGGCTGCCTGACTATGGTTCTTTTGGGCTATTTGAAGAAGTGTGATGGCGCTCGGTACTGTTGGAGTTGGAAAAACTGTTTCCGGTTTGTCACTTTCCTGCAGAACCAGTTAAAAAATGCCGGTTTGAATGATGTGACAAACTCGCTCACAGGAGCCATTTAATTCCTATTTACAGGTTCACATTTCAGTGTTATTCATTTGTATACTCCCCATATTTATCACTACACTCCTATCCGAGTAGTGTGATTTAGAGAGTGAGGGTGGGAAGGATTTAAGAAAGAACAACAGAGAAAGGTGAAGAATATCGGCTGACTTATTGTAGAGCTGGTTCGTACTGCTAATTAACAGCATCTGCTACAAGCAAACAATGATCAACATAACGTTTCAAAAATAACCAATATTCTGTGAGGTTACCGTGCTGGTAAGGTGTCCTGTGCGCAGTCTGTGGCCTCCTACATGCTGTGCGTAACGAGCTTTTCTACGTCTTGATGTGACAGGACCCTTAAAGTAAAGATGAAGAAAACAAGGTATTTAGTGCTATGATATTATATATATTCCAACTCAGGCTGTCTGTTGATACTAATTCTTGGTCAGATGCCAATGCTCCAATGCAGTGGTATAATTTTTACGCAGGATAACTTGAAAGCGGTGCTAAAAATTGATTAGTTGGCCAGACGACGGTAACTCACAGCAGAGACACCTTGACTTAATAACCTAAGTATTGACCCAGTGCATGTTCTGTTAAAAACATCTGAATAGATGATGAAACGTTCAAATACTTAGGCTTATCTTTTTATATTTTTGTTGGCATTCTTGGAAAAAATAATGACCAAATCAATGAAAGTGTGGCCATTCAAATAAGATTACTTGTTGTTTCAGTTGCTCTCTGTACCTTTGAGAGCACCTGAAGGAGGCCGAGGGACTCCTTGTGAGGCTGGGGAAGGGAGGTGAGGAGGCAGCCTCTATACCGCGTGCAGCTGAGAAGCACGCATCGCCCGCCGAGGCTCCACACGGCTTGGCAGTTCGGCTTCAGGCAGCAGAACTCCCAACACGTCGCCCCGCCTTTCCCGTCCGCCAGAGGGTGCCAACCCAGGGAGATGATGCTGCTCCAGTGGATCCCCAGCACCCCGCCGGTCACCCGGCAGAGATTTGCTGACACACCTGGACAGGGACAGGAGGAAGGAGAAAATGATGTACTGTGCTGATGTTCAAAACTGCTTCTCAAAGTGTTTTACACGTCAATCCCTTTGCCACGTGGTCCAAGATAAAAGAAAAAGCTGGAAGTTGGTCATAAAACTGGTTTTCCTGCAGAAAAATCCTTTAAAGAGTTTAGTGCAGCGTATGCTTTGATGAAAAAGGATCTGCCAAAGGCGGCAACATAGATCAGTCGCCAGGGCAGCAATTCTCAAGCGTTTAAAGATTTCACTTGTTTATATCAATCAGGGCATTGTTGGAGACTCTTGGCATTGTCAAAGGCAAAGGGGCAAAGTGAAACCCACAGCGAATTCCGGTCCCAGCTAGTGAGACTTTTCACAGATTAAGCTTTGACTTAACATTTCTCAGAAAAGCCGACATGCAGCCGCAGTTTGAGCAGTCAGCCAAGTCAGCAGCAGAGAGAGGAAGTGAGGCTTTTCCCTGACAAAACAAGACACTGATTAAAACCCAAAGCACAGTGTGCAGCACGCACAAAACTCCATCCTTGGAGCCAGACCACATCAGA
The DNA here is from genome assembly GCF_042242105.1 of Pempheris klunzingeri. NCBI lineage: Eukaryota > Metazoa > Chordata > Actinopteri > Acropomatiformes > Pempheridae > Pempheris > Pempheris klunzingeri. The sequence continues at coordinate 6,148,161 of NC_092027.1, forward strand.
CTCATATCAGCATTGCAGTGAGCTAGTACAGTTAGCTGCCCCTACAGCATGTGTGTGTGTTCCTCTTCAAAAACCTTGCTCTGGGTGGTAAAACTATTCTTATTCAAGAAATGAGCTCAATTCAATCAATCCGCAGTCTCGAATGAGAAATTCATTGTGTAGTCAGGTGCAATATAACAGCACGGGCTATAAAATACCACAGACTATAAAAGTAGCACAGGGAGAAATTGGAGTTTATATTTCACCAGTACTTCAATGAATGTCCACAGAAACACAGGAGCCAAACTAGCTGTGAATAGCTGTCCAGGACAAGAGAATACAGCTGAGTCACTCTGTGAATTAAGAGAGCTGCAGAGTTTACAGTGCAAAACCTTCTTTAAACTTATAATAAGTCCTGCTTGATTTGGCGGTAACCCCAGGTGCATCTGTTTATAGTGCAGCCAAACAAATTTGCATTCTTTGAATGAAGAAGTCAGTCAATAAGAAGGCTGATTATTGCTACTCAGTAGGCAATAATAAGTAATATTAGCTTTTCCAGTCAAATGATACCTGCATTCAATTCTTTTTGTAGCCAGAAAAAAATACTATTTATGTGGTTTTTGCTGGAAGCCAATCACCGCAAGTGTTCTTTGATTTAACGTGAGGTGTGATTGCCCCACTTCTGCAGCAGCTCCAGCCCATGCAGTCTGTGGTGTGCGGTGAAGCGAGAGTTGGCAGTTCAGTGTGCTGAGATGCCATCAAAACATTCAAAAGTATGGCCGTACTACAAGCCTGCATAAAATTCAGATGGAACCATCATTTCATGACCTACTGTGGTCGGATTCTGTGCTACATACAGTTTAGATAAGATTCCCACACAATTATCTTGCTAAAAATGCTGGAGACAGCAGCTCTTCTTCTAACTGCCCACTATGGCTCAGTCTTTTGAGTTGCATTATTTTCTGCAATATTTAAAACTGGTCTGCTGTCAAAAACCCACCCAAAACCTTAGTAATACATACATTGCATTTCCTGTGACTCCTCCACAATCCAAAACACTGAGCTGATATCAGTGAGATAAAACTGCAAAATGTACCACTGAATTAAATGCTATATAGAGAGTTAATAATAGGATGTAAATAATAATAAATAAATGCTGACCAAATACAGACCATAAATAGTATCAGAAATGGGGTTTAAATTAATGATAGTCTAAAGAATTATACATTTCAATTCAAGCTCTATTAAGCCTGGTGCTCTGAAAACACGAGTAGCTACAATATTTCTAGATATTTTTCAGATAAGATTCAGCTGAGTGCAAGGTTAGTCAGTTAAAGACTTATCCCACTCATGGCGAGGCAGTCAACAGTTACAGTGGCTTCAAAAGAAAAACACAGTTCATCAGTCCATCTAAGACAGAGCTATACACATATAACTGCTGCTACCATGGCAACACAAGAGCTGAGGGTGACTTTATGGGATGTCAGTGTAACTCCAGTCTGGAAAAACACAGGTCTTGCCACATACAAAAACACACAAAAGCACTATAGTTTGTTTGAGAAAGGACCCTTTGGCCTCTGTTTAGTCATCCCACCCCTTGTCCACTCTGTCCCCCACCCCTAAACACACACACACACACACTGTCTACTCACAGAGCCCCTATTGTCCTGTTTCACACTGTAACCCACTGAGTAGAGTGGCATCAGAGAGGAGGCGCACACACACAGCAGGGGTGCCAACAGTCTCTCCGCCTCATATTAGAGGGACAGTAAACACCAACTAACAACTGACAACCATCCAAGCGTCATAATAAGATTGTAAGAAGGATGGAGACCCACCCTGAGTAATCAAAAGCATGAAAATCTACTATGAAGATGAGTGCTGGGAGTTTAACAGACACAGATGTCAGCTTCCTTATTAGTTCTCAGTCAACACAGGTGGTTTTGCCTGTTGAGTTTAGGGTGATGTTTGGTTTATTTTACCGGTGGGAGGAGCAAACAGCCAGAGGTAGGTCAGCGGTAGGAGGAGGAGTTGAGGTAAGCTCCAGGTAAGTGGCTTGTGGTGTGCATAGGACATTTTCCACGAGGACCAAGGACCTAAAAAGGAAACAAAAATATGTTAGTGTGCTTTAAAATTTCAACAGAGGTGGGCCAACAAACCTAAATTAAGGGCCATTTTAAAAATGCAAGTTGAATTGTGAGTTCATACCACGACTCACAATGACAGTAGCAAATAATATCATTGGAATCACTTTCAGACCGGTTTGATGAACACTAGAAACACTGACAGCCAAAACAATATCCATTTTCCTGAGCTGCCAACGCTGCTTTAGCACACATTGTTCTGACACGTCCCTCAGTGTGGATGCTCACATCAGTATATTTATAGTTATGGACGGCCCTTAACAAACATTAAAAGGAATAGTTCGACATTTTTGGAACTGTGCTTATTCGTTTTGGTTTTTTCCTGAGAGTTAGAGGAAAAGATCTTTTCCACTCTCATGTCCGTGTGCTAAATTTGCAGCTTGAGCCACCAGCAAATAAGCTTAGCAGGACGCAAAAAGTGGAAACAAGGGTTCACAGCTCGCCCAGCTTTCCCAAAGGTAACTGTGAATAAAGAGTCCAGTACATAACCCCCTGTAACACCCCAACGTGTTGTTCGTATACTTCTTTTTAGTACAGATTCAACAAACATGATAACACGTGTTAATTAATGAGCTTTAGAGGTGTTGGTAGGCTGATTTTGTGCCAGGCTGGGTGCTTCCCACTATTTCTAGTCTTTGTGCTCAGCCGAGCTAACTGTCTGCTGTTTGTACCTTCATATTTACTGTACAGACATGACAGTGGTGGCAATCTTCTCATCTAACTCTCAGCAAGAAGGTAAATAAGTGTATTTCCAAAATGTGTAAGTATTCCTTTAATACTGCAAAGAACACAAGAATCAATGATGGGATGCTGCTGAAATCAGAATTAAATTCACTCATTGATGCCTCATTTAAAATAGTTTCAGAGGAAAGTAGTGAAGATATGCTGAGAGCATTATTCTGAGGCTACAGAAGAAAATTGTGCAGATTTAAAGGTTATTTTTAATTCAGTTTTCAGACCTTTCACATAAACTTAGATCAATTCAAGCGTAAGCTGCCCACTCATCTCTCTCACAGGAAGAACAACTGTCAACTCAACTAACCAACTGACTCTACATATGGTTTAGTCATAATACCTGCTGTATGTGACCAAACACACCTACTAAATACAAACTGAAACCTGCAAAACACACCGCGGTTACCTTTCTCCTGTCCAGGCAGTGGAAGAAAGAGATGCGGGAAGAGAGAGAGAGCGATGAGTTAGGTTGGCAGCGAGGCGCTGTGAGGTGACGGGTGACGACAAGTCAACACCAGCACTCTGAGGAAGAGATCCAACATGGCCGCCTCCTGGGCCTTCACAGGCTCAGCTGCTCAAACACTACGCTAGAGAGAGCGAGAAAAAGAGAGAAAATGATTGAACACGTGGATCGTTTAACATCAGGATGAAGAAAATTCATATTAACACGCGTTACAGTGATTTCAGCTGCATTGCCCCCCCAATATGAATTATTCAGGTTATTCCTCCTTCTCCAGCTTGATTACTGGCATGCAACAGTACTTCGGCTCTTTAGAGGAGCATGTGAGGAGGAACTTGAACAACCTAATACACATTAACTTGATAGCAAATGTGTACGCAAATCAGATTCAACATTGTGCAGCTGGAGATACTGGAGAGGCAGAGAGAGCAAAGAACACAAGAACATATATGTGACATCTTGTATCGGAGCATTGAAAGATGGTAATGACGAGCATCATTACAAACAAAAGGAAGAAAAAGAAATTTTAGTTTAGCAGTTTGTTGAGAACTAACACTCCACTAACACTCTTCCCCTTACATAAGAATTCAGGCCACTGCCTTCTGTTGTAATTATGATATTCAGGACATGAAATATCCAGTGTTTGAGTGTAGTTCAACAAATACACAAGTCTGTTTCATTATGCAACAATTCTGCTAATATCCTGTTGATGAAAACATGACTCACGTCCTGTGAGCTCTTTCCTTTTAACTTTTAATTGAAGCCATGTTCATTGACGCACTTCTATCACAGTTGTCTCGTATCTCTGCCTTAGCCAAAGGTCAACAGATTATGGAATATAGTCAGCCTTAAATATGCAGTGTATCTGTCACTTTGGTCTACAACCTTTTACCCTGCCTGTGTATTCATAATGAATATGAAAAATATCTGTGAGCGCTACTCTTTGGAGGATAGCTGTATGCAAAATAATAATATTTCTACCTCTGTCCTAAGCCCTTATCCTTCTCCTGTGCAAGCACCACATCAGTCACTAAATACAGAGCAGTTCTATCACACAGCTGCATCCCTCGCTGCTTCTCCATACGACTGTCTGAGGTCTTTGTTTTAATTGTAAGTCACTCTGGGTGAAAAAAGGGTCAGAGCCCCACGGGGTATAACACAGGTTGAACATGAATCCTTAGGATAGAAGTGCCAGAACTACAATGATTATTCGATTAGTTGTCGACTATTAAATTAATTGCCATTAAGATATTTTTAATTAGTTTGTCATTTTTTAAAAGGAAAAAAAGTCACAATTCTCTGAATCCAGATTCTTAAACGTGAATATTTTCAAGTTTCTTTACTCCTCTATGACAGTAAACTGAATATCTTTGGGCTGTTAATGAAACAAGACACGTGAGGACGTCATCTTGGGCTTTGGGAAACAGTGATCCATATTTTTCACCATTTTCTGACAATTTATAGACCAAACGACTACATCTATTAAATAATGAGAAAACAATCAACAGAAACAATCCTTTGTTGCAGCAATATACAAAGTTACTTTATCCAATTGGACAACGTTAGAAAATGTAAAATATGTGACATTGTGATTAAGATACCTTCACAGGCCATCCAGACCCCTAAAGTTTAACATCCTAACACTTAATGTTCTTTCCTTCTGGAAGTGGGATGTGGAAGTATCTCATTTCCAAGTAATTAGCAATGATAATAAAGTCATGCTGGAGAATAAATAACAAGCTGAGTGAGTCACAAAAAAGCAGCAGGATGCAGATTGTTGCGCTGCACTTGTAGGAATGGATAACAGTGTGTTCATGACGTGAGGAACAAAGTAACGCTTTAGTAAGAGGGAATTCATGGACGAAATAAAAGAGCCATGCTGCACTTTTTCCGCTCTCAAATTCTCATGCAAGTTCTCACAGCAGAGTGGAATAAAAGCAGGGGGTGGGGTGATCAGCACAGGTCCTGGGACACTGTGTTCAAGATGTCAGCAGGCCTCTTCTCCACAGCGTCTCAGTAGGAGACTGCTGTGGGGAAATATGGTAATAAATCAAGCAGTTTTCACAAGCATGTGCTGTGCAGACGGTCTGTACGTGCTAGCTAGATGCTATACAGCCAATCTTAATTTCTTTTACATGTGAGTTTAATGCACTTTTCAAATCTAATCCATTACACTGAAGTTTTGATATCATGTGGATCTCATTTGTACTCTTGCACTTTTCAGTTTAAATAGTTTTACCTTCACTGAATTTGTCATTCTGTGAAGCACTTTGTACAAAATGTGCTACACAAAGAAAAGTTGCCTTGCCATGCCTTCCTCTGTCTTCACTGCTCTGCATTTAAAGCATGCAGATGGTGATACTCTCTGCAGACTCACTGCTTCGCAGTAATGAGTTCAAGACAGCAGCTGACTTCAGTAACAGATTGCATGACAGCAAATAATTTGGTGTAAACTGAAAATACACACTTGTGTTACAACTACATCTGTTCAATTGTAACTTTGCCATTATGCATTTTACGAAGACGCTGTTAAGAGAAAAATAAAAGTTAAGATCACAGGCTCTCACGGACTCACACATGAGCTGCTGGCACAAACCTGCATGATCTGCCTCCATATGTGAATCTGCATTCCTGCGCACAGACGCTTGAGCCCCAGCAGCCTCCTCCAGCGCTACAATCAACAGCTCAGTGAGTCCTAAAAACACAAACAGTCATTTGTCGTCTTGCGCTTGTTTTTCCTTCTCCAGGTAATCCACCAAAATAGGAAAAAGAAAAAAAAAAAACAGCTCCGGGTAAAAATAAGTTCAGTGGCGGTTCCTCCTCTTTGATGAAATCAGTCGTAGATATGCCTTTTCAGTGCACAGCGGTAAACGACATGCCCTCAGGCTGGTGGTGACTATGAGTGTGTGCAGCAGCAGTAATGCTCAGGTGCACTCGGTCACCTGGGCTGATGACAGCTCGGCCATTATGGTCACCTCAATGGCTACTTTTCCCTTGAGAAGCTCCTGCAAAACAATGATGTCTCTGACCAAAACCCCCTTACATCCGGAAAAGGACAAGTTCTCTCTCTGTTTGGCCGTTTCTTCCTCCTCTCTGTCTCTCGGGAGTCAATAGCGCACTTGTCGGCTCTGTGCTGGTTTCCAGGCAGACAGGTTGGTGGAGATTTCTCAGTATAGACACCAAGTCCCACGCACTGTTCCTTCTGGCGGCTACAGGGAAGGAAGATTAAGTTGTTTTTATTTCTCTCCAAGGTCGAGTCCTTGAAAGAAAGAAAAAATCTGCAAAATAATATAATAATAATCCTTCCATTTTGCTGTGTCAACTAGAGACGCATCCTCACAGCAACAATTATTCTAATCCTAGGATGACACTTAAATGGATGCAAGTACCACAAGTATTGCAGCAATATCATAAAACTCTGAGTATGGGAATATCATAGGAGAATGAAAAATATGAGTACACTATGAGGCCATTATAGGTTAAGTCTTACAGCTGAGTAAGACCTCTGACTGTATATAAACATACTGTATTAGTGTCTAACTTCTAATAGATTTTTAGCCAGAAGACTCATATCAGCTTGTCTTGTATTTGCCTAATCATATTGATTTCAGTCACTTTTTCTGATTTATTGGATTTATTTTGCCTTGCAGGAATAACATAAGTCAGGATGCACTGATGGCAACATTTTCATTTGCTTTTAGTTTTTGCTGTCAGTTATTTTACTACTATTGGATGTCACTTTATGTAACTTCTGTTACACTGAGGGATAAATCTCCGTTTCTTTGGGATGCCGCAAGTCAAACATTTCCCATCCCAGACGATGAAGACTTAACCGAGGGGTCAACAAATTGATTAGTGGGTCGGCATAAAACATAAAACCCATTCATAAATATCAAATATTGCTGGTTAGAGCCTCACGTGGAGTTGAATGTCCAACATTTTCATATCAAAGAGGAAGATTTAAGGATTTCTAAGCTCTTGATCTGACTAAGAGAGGAACATCACACAACTATTGAATAACACGTCTAAAAAGCAATCATGAAAATTAGTTAGTTAAGCCCTGCTCTATAAGAATGATTGAATCTTGCACAGTAATGGATTAACAGATTACACTGCAAACAAGTGCATGATTGAGTGCATGAATGAACGGCTGTCAATCAAATGAAATGAATGAGAAGACGCACTGGGATAATATCTCTGAGACCTTTCAGTCAAAATGGTGGGCTCGTACATTATGCATCTCGCAAACCTGAGGACAAAAGTCAGGGTTGACTCAAAACGTGAAGTGTGTAGCTGCAAAGATAATTTAGTAAAAGGCCGGTGGCTGCAGCCTGCATAGTCCACTGCACAATCACAAAATTACAAACGAGGGCTGGGTGAATGAATAATATGACACTTATAGTAACTGATCTTCCTTCCGTTTTAATGGGACACAGCGACGTCCCAGAGCCGAGGTTGAACACCATAAGGTAGATCACCTGTATAATCCGGGATCACCCCCCTGTTTAAGGCACCTTGAGGCTAACAGCTGCTGGCACACATCGCTTTCACTACACACCGTGCAGGAACACGGACTCATCCGGTGCGTTTTAAAGGCAACTGTCACGACACCGTTAAAGAAAGAAAAGTGCGCAGGGACTTACGGTGCTACTGGCTCAGTGTTTCCTCTCCTCGGGTGGCTGTGATGAGATGTGTCGTCGTTGTTGTCGTCGCTGTTGGACAGTTAATTAGGTCAGTGTTCCTCTCGCTGTTACAGCTGATGTGCCAGTGTGACCACCGTCAAGCTAGTCCCTGTCCGACAAACGCTTCCGGTAGCTGGATTTTCAAAATAAAACCCCAACTGACACGACCGTTGGAGCGTTTTGCGGCCCACGGAAACACATTAGCCCACATTGACGATGACTCTGACAATAAATATGCAGTCAGTTATAATATTATATGAATTAAATTACCCCGACGATATCTCAATTCTATATTTGTTTATGTTTTAACTTTTAGCTGAAAATCCGAGGCTACGTCACTTCCGCCACACGCCACCTGCCGACCAACTGTCAGGTTCAGCTCAGCATAAACAGTCAGGCCTGCTGAGCTTTTATGTGGTGTAATTAGCGCTGTAACACTAAACGAAAAAAAGGAGTAAAAATGCTTTTCCACGACCTCAATAAATTGCGCGGCTTCGCTTCTCCGACGTTACAGGACGGACCAAAATGGCGTCTTCATCCTCCAACTATCCCTCTTGTGATTGGCTCTTCGATATTGTTGGGCCGTTTTCATTGGCTAGTCGCAGCTTTATTTTGACTATTCACTTCCGGATTAGCACATGAGCTGCTGTCGCATGTGGGAGCGCTGTAAACAAAGTAAGTTATTTTATGAACGTTTATTAACTTAAATGCCAAATTCATAGCAACCGTTTCTTAGAAATGGGTCTGCAAACCATCTGAAAATCATTAAATTAGGCTGCGCTCGCTGTGCTCAGCGGTGCGGAGCTAATGACATGATTACCAGCTTGATTTCCAACTCATTTCTTCAAGTTTAATTTCTCTTCACTCCTTTCCCGGTCACAGCAAAGTCGAAATGGCTGACAGCACCGACGTTACACCTGTCGTGAGCAGCCAGCCTCCTGGCCAAGAGGAGCAGGGAGGAGGAGAAGGTGGAGGAGGCTCAGAGGGCGATGCAGGAGGTGGTTTGACTGATGCCCAGACAGAGGTGTTGGAGAAATGCCTTCATGCACTGAAGCATGCTAAAAATGACAGTCACACATTGGCCGCTCTTCTGCTGGTAAGTGTCTCTGATTTCCACTGATCCTCTGCGTCAATATTGTTTTATTAGTTTACCAGCTGTTTGCAAAATATGTGGCTTGATAATGACAGGAGAGTTTAGAAGCAGGGAAGTGAGGTGCTCAATATTTGTACAAATGCAGGTATTTAAGGGCACTGGGGGCATAAAAGAGATTTGGACTGGTAAGGTAGCAATTCAGGAAAGACTCACCTCCTTTTTAATTCTTCTCTGTTTTGCTTTTCAAAATATGAGGATATGAGGGAATCAGTTACTGCAATATTCCAATATTAACCTCATAATAAAAACATAGCCTTTAGTCTAACTGTAATGATGTAAAAAATCTAAATATATGAAACATCTCTTGGTATAATATGGTATAATTCAACAGAATCACAAATGACACCTTTGTAAAATGATTTAAGTTGAATCCACACCTGACTTTGAACAAAAACGGATCTGAACAACACTCACAAAGGTAGGATTTATAGCAGAGGCGTTGTGTTTGACTGCATTCGTTTTATTGTAGCTCAGACTAACTAATAAACTGGTAACTGAGTGTTTATAGGGCTATGTATGATTGAGACCAAGGCTTCAGATGTCACCATTTACAGCTGGTTGTTTTCTGTTTTCCTCTCCCATGTCCAGATAACTCGCTTGTGCCCAGCCAGCCAGCTAGACAAGCCCACCTTGAGGCGCATCTTCGAGGCCGTTGGGTTGAACCTTCCAGCTCGGCTTTTGGTGACAGCGGTCAGAGGGAGTGACAACTCCGGCTTGCCCCCACACGAGCTCCTTTCGCTGGGCACGGCTCTGCTGGCTGCCCTGAGCACAGACCCTGAGTTGGCCTCCCATCCCCAGCTCCTCACTACCATCCCGCTCCTGCTGGGCATCTTAGCAAACGGTTCTGTGAGCCAGCAGGAACAGAACCAAGTTGGGGAGATGGGGCAGAGTCCAGATTGTAAAGTCCAATCAGCAGAGAGCTCAAACACAGGAAGTAATCCTGCCAATGCGGCAAAATCAGCAGGAGAGGGCAAGACCACCACGCAAAAGGGTTGTGATGGAAGTGAAACAAAGAAAACATCAACATCTCAAGAAAGCTCCGCGTTCGACGAGGCCATGGCTGCTGACTGCTACCAGGTCCTCACGTCTGTGTGTGCGTTACCCAGGGGCCCTGACCAGCTGCTGAACAGGGGGGCCATTCCTGCTCTGTGCCGAGCGGTGGAACAAAACCAGACTCTCAGCCACGAGAGGGGGCTTGCCTTACTTGGTTGCCTCCTCTCAGGTAAAGCCAAGGACAAAGCGTGGCGTAAACACCCCGCAGAGCTCCTCAGTCTGCTGGTCAGGCTCTCCAAAGACTTCTGCCAAGCCAAAGACCAGACCAGCTTGTCTATGTGTGCCCAGTTGGTGCAGTTTCTCCCCCCAGTAGGAGTGGCAGTAGAGGGTGAGGAGCTGAAGGGAGTCGTGGCCTGTGTGTGGGGGGTGTTGAGACCAATGATGCAGGCTAAGTTGACGCCGAGACAGATCGGGCCGATCCTGGTCCTCAGTGCCTGTCTGCTGGACTTGAATGGGTGGGAGCTGGCGGGACCGCCAAAGTTCTGCTGCTTACTGGTGAACCGGGCCTGTGTGGAGGTCAGGATGGGTTTGGAGGAGCCGCCTGGTAGTGAGCCGAGCCCAGAGCTGCAGCACACGCTCACAGGTAGTGTACTTATGTAAAATAGTACATCAATCTAGCTATTCAGAAGAACACTATAACAGTTTATGTTCATTGTTTGATTCCCGGGGCTGATTTTATGAAATGTACATGTGTGTATGCCTTAATTAATCGAGTCCAGAGTCTCTCAGTTGAATCCCCCATGATCTTTTTGAATAGCCCTCATTTTGCTTATTAATTATTTAACAAAATATAGTTTCTGCAAATCATAATTACCTACACAGATGATATTTCAAAGCTGGTGACTAAATTTGGAAATGACTTTATTTCTGTGCATGTTTTTGGCCTGTAATAAGGCAAAAATATCTGAACCAGGTTTAAAAACCTTCCATGTATAATTTGTGCATACCATCATTTCCTTTTTTTATTTAATGAGCGCTTTGGCTTAGTCTTCCAGTTGTGTGTTATGAAACAGTGGCTAAGCTAGAATTGTGAAACCATGCGCATGCAAGTAAGATTTAATTAACCTCCTACATTACTCAACCCCAGTCGTCTTGTTCCCAGGCTGTTACAGAATCATGGAGGCTGCCATCGAGCAGGCCTGCTGTCTGGGAGTGTCTCCGACCGCTGCACCTCCTCAGAGCTCCACCTCCTCTCTCAGCCTGCAGCAGAGCAGGCAGGTCCTCGGGGTGCTGGAGGAGGCCTTCTCTGCTTTAATATACTACCTGCAGCAGGTGAGAGGACAACGTTTAAGCTTCTGTTTATAGCCAACAAGCTATTTGTTGCTGGTTCTGCAAATTTAATCACTCATTGTGTACCAAAGTGTTCTGTGACAAAAATGTACATCCTGTTCTTATAGGTGGATCCCAGTCGCTATGGTGACCCTTTTGTTTTTGCCACTTTCCGCTCTCTTTGCTCGTGGCTGGCCGAGGAGACTTCCTGTCTGAAGGAGGAGGTGACTGGACTGTTGCCATTCCTGATCGGCTACTCCCGGAGCCACCTGCAGGGCGAGAGCCCCGAGCAGGGCCTCTCTGAGTGGATGGCCGAGATGTCCGTCAGAGAGGGGGGCGGGGCGTGGACGGGCAGAGAGGCTCTGAGGTAAAGATGCCGATGCATAGCAGCGGGAATCGGTCACAACAATACAAAAAAACGCCAGTGCTTTAATCCATAGATTCTGCAGTCTGACAGTAATCTGAAAGCACTCCGTTCTTCCTCTTCTTCCCTTGCTCCCCCCTTCAGGTATCTCCTCCCAGCTCTCTGCCACCTGTCGGCAGAGGAAGGTCCCAGGAAGGTGCTGCTCACCCTCGACACCCCGAACCTGCTGGTGGACTTCCTGTCGCAGTGCTGGACTTCACTCAAGGGGAAAAGCGGGGCGACGTCGGTCAGAGATCCCAGCATGGAGACCGCCTGCTCAGCCCTCCTTAACTTCACCGTCACAGAGCCGGAGAGAGTCAGGTAGCAGGTCTACACACTGAAACACTCCTGTGAAGCCTCCACATTAACCAGCTGTTGTTTTTAACTCGGTACAAAATGTGTTTAACAGTTCACGATGGCTTATATTTAATCTATTTCTGTTATGTTGTCCAGGAAGGACCCGTGTTTCAAAGCGCTGGAGGCTCTTCTGAGTGAAGCACTTCCTGTTTTGGTGCATAAACCTCACCTGCTCGTCCTAGCAGCAAATTTCTGCACGCTGGGCCTAATGACGGGCAGACTCAAATCCGCTCCTGCAGGTGAAAATGTCGTCTTTTTGTTTGGGAGTTTTTCTGCCACCTTGTATATTTTCACTGGCTTGGCTGTCAAAACAATGATAAATGATCATACATGATATCTGCAGCACTGAAGTTCCCTTTAGACTTGGTTGTTTTCCTTTTAGTTACTAACATGAAATTTTGACATATTGCATAAATGTGCAAAAAAATTAGGCACATATTGGATAAGTAAGTGAATGTGGTGTAGGATTCTCCAAGTTTATATTACTTTATTTTGTGTCAGTCCCTTTTAAGAAACACACCCCTCTTGATCGGCCTGTGAGGGGAACACCGACAAACTGTACTAAACAAGCCACAATCGCTGTTCTCCACCCAGGAGTATTGTCGTTCCACCAAAGTACAAAGCTCCTCTTTCTTCCTATAGCGTTGTAATTTTCTTTTGCTGAGAGGCTAAGTGGGGCTCAAAGGACATCCCGTAAAGTATTTTACCTTCCCCACGTGAATCACAATGAATTTCATTGCTCACATGTCTTGTTTTAGTGCTTTTATTTGCATTTTCATTTACTGTTGTGGACTCAGGTTCAAGCTCCTGTGCTTCTAAACAAGCCTTTTCTCACAGCAGACACGTCATCGTAGGTAAATCACAGGTGTCAGCAGTAACGTTACTGATGGCTCCGCTCTGTTCTAATGTCCCAGTAAGCCCTCTGACAGCGAGTTAACATTCACAACACCCTGAAACAGAATTGGCTTTTATTAATTTGATCACAGAGTTTTTCCTTCCTGTGACATGTGAGAATGTCCTCTGTGACGGAGGCCTGGAGACCACAGCTGTGGAGCTGGCAAACCTAAATGGAACCCAGCCATTACTAATGGCGTTAGTTACCCTTCTGCGTTTCCCCTCTATAACTGCTTTGATTCTTATGGGAATGCAGATCATGTGGACTCTGGGTTGGGCAGAAACGTGGCTGTGCACAAGAAGCAGATTAGGGCTGTAAACATTACTTTGCCCTTTTTAAAACTTTGGTTAAAGGGATAGTTCAGATTTTTTGAAGTGGGGTTGTATGAGGTACCTATCCAAAGTCAGTGTATTACCTTGTTTGGAGACACTAAGCAATATGCTGCGGTCGACAGGGTCAGCAGAGAGCCATATTTTAGTCCCTTTAAATAAAAAGCCCATTTAAAAAAATCAATATCAGTTTATGTGTACTCTATATTTAGAGTAGTTTCACCACTGTTGTCCGACAGCCCTTTCCAAGTGGGAGTTGAAGCCGTCAAAGCTGCCAGACTCCACTGATTTAAAAACAGTAAGTTTACCTTGCAGAATACTGGAGTTGCTGGACTGCTGCTGCCTTGATAAACGAACTAACTCATCAGTTAGGATTCACAACTCATTCAACTTCATTTTAAACACAAAAAGTCACACAATAACACAAGCAGACTAACTGGTTGAGGCGGCAGTCGACCAGCAACTCTGCAATTGCTGTATTTCTCTAGTCTAGTCTCGAGTCTAGCAGTTTTGCCAATACAGCGGCTTCAGTTCACCTACGGAGGGGGCCGTCTGGCAGAAAGATCAGTGGTGAAAATGCTGTATACGCTCAAAATGGTATTGATTTATTTTTTTTAAGGCTCCTGCCTGTTTCTCCAAACTGGGCATGTGCCAATCACAATTTACTGTAGGTAATAAACTACTATGGATACATACCTCATGCAACCCCTCTTCAAAAAATCCCAACTAACCCTTTAATGTTAACTGAGTTTCAGAAAATATGCTTAGAAGTGCTTTAATGAATAAGTCTGTTGTGAAATGGGTCCCTTGTAATGTCGATGTCATGGGTGATTTTCTCACAGTTTAAATTGGCACAAAATGTTATTTGTAGCCTTGGTTTAAAAATATAAGACTCTATTGACAACGTGCACTGTTTTTTTTACTTTCCAGGCTCCGTTGAAGCCGGCCAGAGGCGGTTCTTCTCCTCCGCTCTCAGGTTCCTCCGCAGCGCCCTGGACTCTGGCTCCGGCTCCGGTCCGGTCAGGGTGAGCCTCGGCTGGGAGGAGAGCTGGGACGAGGCCGCGGAGCTGTGGAGGTTGAGTCTGCAGGCTCTGGGGGGCTGCGTCCGCTCTCAGCCCTGGATCTCCACCCTGGTCAGAGAGGAAGGTTGGCTCAAACACACACTCGCCATGCTGAGTCAGTGTAGCGCACTACCTGACCAGCACACACAGGGGGCGCTAGAGGAGGCTCTGTGTGCCATGGCTGACCAGTGCCCGGCCTGTAAAGCAGAGATTGGTGACATGATGAGAAATGATAAAGGAGCTTTGATCTGTATGAGGAACCTGAGGAAGTCAGTGGGAGTGAAGTGAAACCAGACTGCTGCCGACAGACAACAAGCTCTTTAACGGAGTATTTTTAACCAACAGAAATGAAAATGAAATAATAAACGAGGGCTCTTACTGAAGCCAAATGTGTGAGTTTCTCACTTGTACCAATCTGACATGAATAATGTGACTCTGTTGTCCCAGACTTTCTTGGAAGCAAAGATCATTAGACAGCCGGTCTGATCTTTGCTTTCATTGAAATGAAGACGCTGAGAACGATGATGCACAAACACATTTCTCAGTGTGACACAATGCAAATATTTAGACCGCTCTGGAAAGACCGTTTCCTACATGTCCGTTGTGAAATGTTAATGCCTTTAATAAAGAGCTATTTTGTTAGAAAACTAACGAGAGCCTCTTTTTGCTTGTGTTACTCTTCATGCTTCCTCTTTTTTTTTTTTTCGAAGCTTTGAACGACATTTATTGTTTTGACAATAAGTAGCTGAACTCCTAACTGAGGTGTTTTAAAGTCTGAGTCCTACTCAAGTCTCAGGCTTGTCAGAGCACATCCCAGGTTCATTCAAGACGAGGCCCCAAGGCCGTTCTGGGTTTACAATCATATCAAAACTTGTGTTAAGTTGCAGGGAAGTGGAGTCTCAGGGCAGTTATCAGGCCTCATTGAAAGACAAAACAAATGTCTGAGTTGACCCCAAGGCTCAAGTAAAAAGTCTGCTAACCTGAAGATAAATATGTTTACTCAGATTTACATGAAGGGAATAGTCATTACTTACATCTTGTGATGCACATGGACACATTATCAGTGATGTAACTTGGGGTCATCGGGTGTCTTTCTCACCCAGGAGAACCAACCAGGGTTGATCAGGCTCCAGTTTGTGTCCAAACCATCTAGATGCCTTCTCTGCAGCTCCAGTGGTGGTCTTGGTGGTTTTTCTGTGCAGTCCTTTGAAGCCAAGGAGCTTAAGGGCCCTGTAGAGAGACCGCCCAGCAAAGCCTGTGCAGCCCACCCTTATCAGGACGCACTGCGCCCACCATCCCCGCTTCCGGCACTCGCTGACCAGGTCCTCACACTTGGCCCTCTTCCTCTCGTTCGCCTCGTCCATCCGTTCTTCCCAGGAAGCAGTCCGCTCCAACAGGACCACCTGTCTTGATGTTTTCGACATCGGGACCATGTCTGGCCTTAGTGTGGTTACCGTGATGGATTCTGGGAACTTGAGCTTCCTCCCTCGGTCGACCTGACACTCCTGCCTGCACTTGTGGTTTCTCCCCTGCCTTGACGAATGTGATGTCTTGTCTCGCTCGGCTGGTCCTTGTGCAGATGGAAGACGGCTGCTGCCTTCAGGACCTGGTCGTGGCGCCAGCGGTAGTTTCCCTCTCCCAGAGCCTTCGGGCAACAGCTGAGGATGTGTTCGAGTGATCCTCTTCTCTGACACATGGGGCATGCTGGAGTTTCAGCCAAGCTCCAATGAAACGGGCTGGATGGGCTGAGAAGAACATCATATGCTGACTGGATCCATAGCGGCTCTGCCTTCCAGAGCTCAGGCCAAGAGATCTTCCTTTCCAAGACTTCCTCCCATCTGGTCCATGCACCTTGTTGAAGGGAATAGATATAACACTGGTGGTAAAATCTTACAGACCAGGATCTCACAGCAGGCTCCCTGCCGTTAACCCATCAGTCCTCTTTTCTCTGAACTACCACAAGATGGCGCACTGAGATTTGTTTGGGCCTGATGTTCCTTGAAGTTCCTAATAACTGACTTTACTTCTATCTCTGTGTGTGTGTGTGTGTTTGAGCATTTGCAAAGAAGATCTGAAGGCAAAACTTTGGAGTGATTTGTTTTTCGTTTAATTATTATTTTTTTGCTTCCTAGGTCGAATTTGGGAAAACAAGAAGGTTGGCCATTTTAATTGATGACCCGTTGGGGAAAAAAGATGATTAAGGAATAAAGAAAATGCTGATTGATTAAAATAGTGCATTTCTTTTCAGTTATTAATACAGACCTTCCTTAAAGAGCAACAGACACTCGTAGAAAAGCGACCTACTCAAATCAGTTAAATGCTAAATGTAGGTTTTTCTTTATTCTGCAGATATTTGGATGCATTTATTATTTTCTTAGAATATTTTTATGATGATGAATTTACAATAAAGACATTACATGGAAGTGTGTGTAATGCAGAATTGTCCTCAAAGGAAGAAAATCAGTGTGTTAATATCGTTGCTGTGCTTTGTGTTAATCACTGGCCACCTACTTTTTCCTCCTCACCATCATCCCTGATGCTGTAGTCTTCACACACACCGCGTGAAAAAAAAAAAGTTTTTAGTTACCCCCACCGCGACTCCCATCACCTCCCGCCCTCTTTTTTTTTTTTTGTACCCCCCTCCCTCTCCCCCCCAACACGCATCCATACAAACTCCTGCATCGTCTCTCAAACTAACTCACTCCTCTCTGCACCTTCAGCCCGTCTCCTCTCCATCCACCGCGTCACATTAACCCCTCAGCTGCAGCCTGACACCGATACAGAGAGCCAGCACCACCACCACCACCACCAGCAGCAGCAGCTCCATCATGCTCTGGAAATCCCGATCCAAGGCTGACGGTTTGCAGGTAAAACAAACACCAGAGTTTTCTGTTGTCATTGGTGCGTTTTTTCTTCCTCCAGCAGCCTTGCAGCAGGTCTGTTATGTAGAGGTCTCTTATTGCGCATGAGGCTTCCCATGGAGGGCCTGTTGGCTGGTTTTTCAGAGAAGCTGAAACCGTGGAAGAAAACCACTTTTCCTTTATTAAACGCGGAAACGATTCAGCTTGGATGAAATGTTTGGAGAAAAAAAAAATCAATTTGTTGTTGAACACAGACAAACTAAAAGATTTCTGACCAGAGGCACCTGGATGTCCGTGCGTAAAAGCGACTTAAGTCGTTAAAAATCAGAGAAAATTATTTTTTATTTTTCTAACATGATTAATGTGAAGATGCTCTTAAAGCAAACTCATCCAAAATTAGATATTTTAAAGTCTCTCGGTGCGTAAAATCCAGAATATGATTCAGTACCATTTTTTTTTTTTAACAAAACAATAAATTTGAAAGTACAGTGTGTGTGTGTTGGTGCCTGTGTGTGAGTGAACGGTCGGTAATTGAATGAATATATCTCTTTAAGAGAAGTGGACCCTGTCGACCCCTCCCCTCATTCTGCCGGGTGCGCGCAAAACCTATAAGTAGTGCGCTCATGGAGAGGCAGGAGGACTCCGTGTGTGTTGTGCGCGCGTGTGTGTATCTGGCAGCAGCTTTTCATCTGTGCGTAAAGAGCTCCGTCACGCAGAGAGATAAGGAAAAGTAAATAACACCTTTGAATTTAATGGACCGTTAAAACAGCCTGGATTACATCTCGGAGCATTTGGTGACATCTTTCAGTCGTCGGAAGCCCGCGCGTCCTGCTGAGTTTTTTTAGATTTGGAGGTTTCCACGGTTGTCCAGATGTTAATCCACACATATTCGGCCATGGTGAGTTTTATAGAGACTTGTGGTTTCAGCTTTTTAGGCTGCGGATGTCTGTTTATCACCAGTATAACTCAATTTTAAGGGAGGGTTTAATTTTTGTGGATTATCTGTAAACCAAACCTCAGAGAACATCCACACAATGCCCTACCATCACTTGGAAACAGCTGATTTCGACTAATTTAAGATACAGAATATAGACTTTAATTTGATTCCTGTTAAACGCCAGTTTGCAGAGTATAAAGACTGATAATTTCCGGCTGATAATTAAATATATTTCTGGTGAATTAAGCTTGTTCTTTGCTCTCCAATAGAATCCCAAGTGTCAATACTTCCCAGTGAGCCTCCCTGACACTGAGTTTACTGTTGCGCATCTGTCCGCGGAGATGCTCTTTGTCTGCACGGTGTCACAGAGAGTGAGACCGACTGACAGTCAAGTGTCCACTCGTGCCCAGACAGAGGAGGGTCCATCTCTCTCTGGAGGAGTGTTACCGCATTTTACAGCTACGAATATAAACTTTGTTAGGCTGGAATGATGAGAGCACCCTAACCCTGCGCTGTGTGGTTGATGTATTATGGATTCACACTGTATGTGAGCCTTTAACCTGACAGCGGGCCTCTCTGGACAGATAATGGACATTGTTCCACCACAACGCCATTGATTTGGGTGACCCAGCTTTGAAAAAAAAATCCAATTTCACCAGGATGTGTATGAGCAGTAATGTAGGCTAGTGGACTACATGTTCCTACACATGCTGGCTTTTCTTTTCTGTGACGGGTTAAACTTGTAAGAGCCAGTCTGGGAGAACCTTTTCTCTCCTTACATTTTCAGAGGACGGATCAGTGTGGTTTTGTTCACACGGTAACAGATTATTTACAGATGTACCCGCTCCCCACACCTCCTCCTCCACCACCCTCCCGGAGCAACGTGTTGTTGTTGTTGTTGTTGTTGTGCATTACCTGTCCTTTGTGCAGCTTCGTGGTGGCCGTGACCTTTGTGACACTGTTCAGCAGCGATGCCGAGGGCGTCTTCTGCCAGTGCGCATCACTTCAAACGCCGCTGCTATTTCCAACCATCTAATAAAAATGGAAACACGTTTATTTATGAGTTATTCCTCTTTTGTGTCGTAGTAAAAACCATACATGTGTTGTTTTTTTTTAAAGTTTGTCAGCCCTTGCGATTTATGCTTTAGTTTTAAATTACTAGATTTCCCGGAGGTCAGAACTTTGGGGATCTGACATGTGATGAGATAGTCCCGTTTTGCACCCCTGGGAGAACAGTTTAATAAGGTGTGTGAGCTCCTGATGTGAAGCAAACTTTTTCATTCTCTGCAGGACCGCGCAGACGGACTAAGCGGCTCTTCGCCGAGTGGACGTCTCTCCCAGCTGTCCTCCCTGAACCAGGCCGCCTACTCCTCGGCTCCCCCGCTCTGCCACACTCCGGCCTCTGACTTCCAGCCTCCGTACTTCCCTCCCCCCTACCCCCAGTCGTCCCTGCCATACTCCCAGAGCCAGGACTCAGCGTATTCCCACCTGTCAGACCCCTACACCTCCATCAACTCCATCCATCAGCATCAGCAAGCAGCATGGCACTCGCAGAGGTCGCGCTCCGAGGAGGGGGGACTCCTGTCACAGTCTCACCGGGCTTTGAGCCTCGATCCCCGACGGGAGTACGCAGCTGTCCCTCGGCTGCTGCACGGTCTCGGCGAAGGTGCTGCCGCTCTCGGGGACGGTCCTCTCGGGATGCACCTGGGACATCACGGCCTGGAGGATCTTCAGGTGACTTTATTTGTTGATCTATTTTTGTTTTCTACCCTTTGGTTGTGTTGGCGCTGGCGCTGCGCACTGGGAAGACCGTGCGTAAAAGTCACCGGCTACAGGATCAGTGCGCACAAACACGAATTCTTTATAAACAAAATCTCTTCCGGCTCTCTTTAATTCTTGTTTTTTTCTATTCCAATGTCGTTATAATAACTAAATAAAACGGAAAATAAATGCAAAATATCTCTCATGGTTAAAAATACGTGGATGTTGGCAACAAGGCCTTTAAGGCAATTTATTTTCTATTTCCGAAAGAATTTATGATGAATAGATTTTTATTTTTGCACCTTCAGTTAACAAAGACTGCATTTTATTAATCATTTTCATTGAGTTTGGATGTTTTCCCACTTGTTAACTATTTAGATTTTTGATTTTTTTTTTTTGTAAGAAGCTCCTGCAGATCTTTGCCTTATTCGATTTGAATTTCCCCAAAAATGTGGTTTTGATGTTTAATATCAAAACAAGA